>NC_090446.1:781815314-783264164 GCF_031143425.1 Pleurodeles waltl | reverse complement strand
ACATGTGCGGGGTCTGGAGGCTCCGACCTAAAAATGGAGCCTGTTACTGTGCCTGGTACTCTTCATGCCCTGCTTTTTTCTCTGATATGTTACAGTCGTTTGAACCCATTGTGGTGCTTTAGCTTGCTCTCTTGCAGATTTTGGTAGCATCTGGATACGAGCAATGTTTACTTTTTAAAACATTAAGTGCCGGGCCAGCGTTTTGCTTAGAAGCCCACAGCCTGCACTGTCAAAAGTCAGGGGGCTGACTGCATAGCCTTGATTCCACCTGCTGCCTCTTTTCTCCACCACCCTAACTCCCTGCCACTTTATCCCACTCTTGCAGTTTTGTTGTCATCCATGCTGTCTCCGTTTGTAACAGTTCTCCCATGTTTCTCGTCCGCCTCCTATAACTTTTTTTCTGCTTGTCTCTCTCTTGGTTTGACTCAAAGTCTATTGAGCAAAAATAAGTCCACAAAATTGAGCACCTGTGGACCTCACCTGCAACCACCGGCTCAAGTTAAGCCCTGCATACAAGTATTTCTTCTCGTTCAGTGCTCCTTACTTGTACATTTAAAACCTGAGTGAAACCAATCTAGACCCGGTGAGCGCAGCACATCCTTGATCGTGACTTGACTGAAAAACATTACCCACCATCACTTAGCGTCTGCTTGACGAGCTATACATTTTGTTTTACCATGTCAAACGGGTTTGGAAGTGGGTACGACCTCTGCATGGTGGAGATCCTCGCGTGTAAGGGAATCACCATAGTAAAACATGGGAGGGAAGCTTTGCCAGAACACACCCTTAGTACTGAATTGCCCCCGACACCCTCATAGAGGTCCTTCGGGAACCCCAGATGAAGCACTATGGCTCGCTCTTGCGTACTGTGAGGGTAGGGGCGTCAACGAGAGAGCTGCTGCGAGAAGCACTAAGGCCTCTGGCCTTTCTCTGGCCATGCGAGGGTCAAAGCAAGGGTCACGTTAGCAACAGTGAGCATATGACTCTCCCTTTCTGCTGCTAGTGCCACCCCGTAACTCGGGAGTAGGTGCCCCCTGGCAGCACAGAAGCTTCGCGTGAAGGATGTGTGGCTGCCGGTGTCTCAACTTAAGCTACCCAGAACAGGTAAACTGTGCAGCAGTAACTGAAACAGAGAACTCTTCATGCTTTCCCTAACAATCCATCCAAACTCATTTTACCTCGACTGAAAAAAAGATGAAGGCTACAAGCACCTCCACTGAAGGAAACCTATTTGATAGATTCATTTTTGCTTCGTAAAAGTCTGTGACACCAAATAATACCATCCACGTCAGGCTCAGGGGATAGTCGAACATTCCCTCTTTTGTACTCTTTATTAATATAGTTATGTACAACATAGACAAGCAAAAAAAATTGTATTATTGAGTCATATCTAATGCCCATCTCTGAGCTGAAGGCGGGAAACCATACAGAGGAAAGCTGCGCTGGCCCCCAAGGTCCGAACCCGACTTCTGCCTGGCTCCGGGTATCTGAAGCAGACCTAGGCAGTCAGTCCAGTTTGTGTCGTGGGCTTCTTCCAAGATCTGCCCTGTATTTAGATCGTATGCTGCACTTCTTTTGACCTATTTTGTCATTTTTTTCCCAATCACCTTCCCCGGACTCCCTACCGGGCGTGTCCTTTGATTGTGGCCTCCCCGACGCCACCCTCCATTACACAAACCACGAAAGGACCCAGTGAGTCGGTAGGCCCGAACTCTGCCACTGACGAAGGGTGAACAGCAACAAAGCAAAAACTTTACAGGGATTCACTAACATGCGCAGTGCCATTCCCGCCGCGCACGTGCTACTCGCGAACTTACTGTGAGTTGATTTAAACGGTGTATTGAGTCCACGCATATCCATGCAGGGAACAGAGAGAAGGAAAGGCCACAACAAGAAAATAAATAACGAACCGTTCTTACCGGTTCGTAGTTGAGGCCTCCCTCGGCAGTCATATTCTACTCAACTTTTTATTTCAGGTTTAAATATAAGTAGTGACTGCCTCATGTTTAAAAATGCGGAGTTCCATGGACCCTTCGCGTACCTAATTCCGTGTGTAAGCAAACTCAAATGAGGTAGAAATCCCGGACGTAGCAGCGTACTGCCATGAGATCCCAGGCAACACCCCCACTTTTAATGCACCAGCAAGTGTGGGAGTGGGGTTCATTTAGCAGCGAGAAACGTGGCTCTCAGAAGGTGAAACACTATTCATTACAATGTTACAAAATAGCGCGTGCAGATGCTTACACAACACCTTTGTTGTGTACATTTCAATTTGTTATTTGTGTAAATATGAACAGTTGCAAAAGTTTGAGAAAATAGTGATGCCCGTTGAACTGAAGACATGAGACTCCTGAAATAACATTTTGTGGGTAAATAGAGTTTATAGGTACATGGGGTAAAGTACCCCCTTCCGTAGGCTAGAAAGACGCTGCAAGTCATCAAGGGGTTCCGTGGCCACGTAGAGGCAGAATACTGCAAACCACACTCCGATAGGTAGTAGAATTTCATAGCTTATAAAATACACCCTCCTCCTGCATATTTACCAAGTGGCCCACGTCAGACTTGAGACCTTCCAACAGTGCTAGATTTGAGCTAATAGCACTTTGCATGCAGGGATTGTAAACCCATATTGGCAAACCTAGCAGCAGCTGAAAGTATCACATTTGGCATGCAGCTACTAAGTAGTAACTAAGGAATATACATTTCTAATGCAAAAAATCACACATTGCCAGATATTAAGTCTGATTGGCAAAAAAACATTACAGCTTCTGTTCAACAGCTTGCCCCTCCCAAGGCTCCCTGGTAATAAATGCTGCCACTCACAGGCACTTCTGCACAGCTCATTCAGTGTGGGGACATACTGTGCGGCTTCTTGAGGTATCCATCCCTGCTCTTCCCATGATGGGGCCGATTATAAGTGAACAGCTGTCGGTTCGGTAATTCCACCCCACTCTCTCCTAGGGGTAGAAAAAACACCTCATTAAGAGTTAGACCATGAGGGTCCAATTCGTAATGGGGAGGTACCGTGGAAGATGTAATATTGCACACAGTTCACCAAGTAATCATTCATTTCTCCCAGGAGTTTCACAAGAGGATTCCAGTGCACTGAAGCAGGTGAAATCCTGGGCTGAAACAACAAAGGCCCAGAGACGGCCAAAAATGGACATTAACACGATTTGGAGACAAAACCAGGAAAGTGACTGGTGGAATACACTGGAACAAAGTTCCCTTAGAAATCAGCTACAGAAAACGACTGCTGTTCTCAAGGTAATCATTCCCCATCAATGCTAACTAGTCCTCCAGCGTCCTTTCCTGCACTGTCTCACTCGTGAGATCTCTCGGCGTGACCCCGCAGCTCCTCTAACTTTCCACAAATAGAACAACCTTCACCCACCGATCAATAACATCTTGCAAGAACCATTCCTCTCAGTCAATATGTCCGGACGCCCCTCTCTTTCTCAAGCTACGTCCCCAGTTTACCTTCTGTGCCTGCTCTCCTCTCCTAGAAACAAATCATCCAAGTACCTGTATTGTTTGCTACTATCAATGTTTAACCTGCACCTTTTACATCCTCCAGATCCATTGTCTTCCCTCATTTAAGCAAATCGCTGCAAGGATATCTACATTGCTTGCTGTTGTTAATGTTTATCTTCCCACCAAGGTAACACCCATTAACCTGCCAGTGCCCCTCCACTCTGTCCTCAGGTCAGCCTGCTGTTCAAGACTGGGGCCCACACACAGATCTGCCAGGGTACATCAAGCTTTACCTGCTGTACCCCTGCTATCCGTGCACTGGAGCTCACACACCGCTCTGGCAGGAACCCCAGTCTTAACCTGAAATACCCCATGTCATCCAGTAGGTACTCTGGGGGCTCTCCCAGTGCATCTCAGTCCTGACCCTCACAGCTCTACTAATTCACTCCAGTCTTGATTCACAGGATCTCCTAATATTTCAGAACTGAACCACAGTTCTTCCAGTGCCCCTTAATGCCAACCTAGAGCTCGCCATGCTTCCCAAAATGAAAAATCTAAAATCCATTCACAGCTCTTCTAATGCATATTAGTTCTACACTTACAACAACTCCTATCATTCCATCAGTGGGACTTGCACACAGCTTGGCAGGTGTTCCTCAACCCTGATTGGCTCGCATACTTCTTTCCCATAATAGCATCCTGCCAGTGCACTTCAAGTCTGACTTGCATCCACCTTGACGCTCCAGTACATGAATCCACACCCCCATCTCTTCTTTCAGAGCTTGTACCCGGGTCCCATTGCAACGATCTTAAAGCCATGATCCGAATCTGAATTTTGTTTCACTGTGGCCATTCACAAAACCCTACAACCAGCCATTCCTACCCACTCACCTTCAGGCAACAGAGTTACACAGATGGAGCTGCTTGGGTGATGACAGTGTGTGCTCACAGCAGCTGTACATTACACGTATGTGCCTGCCCCATGGCAGATGTGCACCCCAACCCCTACCCCTACCCCCCCCCCCCAAACTTTTCATGCTGGAATCAGTCTCACCTCTAATTTTAAAACAGGGAATCTGACAAGGTGTAGTTTAGAACAAATAAATATGAATGTGATGCTACATCTTAAAGCCCATAAGTCCATACTATTAAAACTGGACCACTTTATACTTGTGTTGCATGAAAACCAAGAAAGGTCAGATGAGCTTTTCAAGTGTGATTACATATCTATGTGTTTTCATTGGAAACTCAGAATAGCGAGCGAACCCTAGTGACAGCAGGACTGCAATAAGAAAGAAGGCCCCCAAAAATGTAAGAGGCACCAAAAGTAAGAACGGACAAATAGAGAAAGAAGCATTACAGATAGAAGGTAAGGCAACCATGAAACTGAAAATGGTACATGAGGCTGAGTGGGCACTGACAGCCTGAAGAGACAGACAGACTGAATGTTAACAGAAAGTAGAAAGACATAAAAGAATAATGAGAACAGTTGCGGCTAAAGGGGTGGGGCACTGTGGATGACGGGGACAAGGGAGAGTGCACTGTGCACTCCCCTCAGTGCACATGTATGTTTGGACAGCCGTAATGGGCCACCCAAACACACATGTACACTGTGCTCTCTCCCGGGCTGGAGAGAGCAGGCACAGGCTGCCAGTCTGCCTGGGAGTGCCCTGGCTGGGTGCTGCAGCCAATCCTAACATTCCTCTGAGCAGCGTCAGGACTGGCCGCAGGGCAGGCTGGGAGCCTGTGCCTCCTGTCAGAAAGAAGGAGCAGAGCGCAGCGAGGAAGTGAGGCAGGTTTGTTTTTATTTTTATTTTTTAATTTAATGACTAGCCCCCGCGTGCTTCCCCACCCCTTCATCGTGCAGCAAACCGCGACTGAATATGAATAAGAAAAAACAGAATGACGGAAGAGTCACAGGATGAGTGGAATGCTTAAACGAGAGGAGGAACATTGGGACAAAAGTAGCCCTGAGACTGTGGAGGCTCAGTGAGACAGATGACAGACTTAAAAGGCACAGAGAGACAGACACGACTAACAGAAACAGAAACAACACGAGGTTGTAGATAGAGGGAACAAAAAGAGACAGAACACCCAACAGAATTCGCACAGTGAGGTAGGAGGAATACAGATAGAAAAAATGACACAGAGAGAAGGGAAACAAAAATAATAGGTGGCACAGAGACAGACAGCACACAGAGCGGGAACATAGAGTAACCAAAGTGAGTCTAGCCTTCAAAGTGGAAGAGAACAAGCCAACCACTCCACACTGCCATCAAACTGTCAGCGCACTGCAGCAAGGAAATGAAAGGCTAAAGCTACAAGAATAGGTTACCATATGCCAACGGAGTCCATAGCTGGTACAATTTCAGACTGCTCATTTGTCACTTCGAAGTTTTAAGTATACTTCTCTGTGAACTTTCAAATTCAGTGCCTGTATTGTATTATAATAGTATTTATATAGCATTTACTGCCCCTGACGAGGTGCAATACTTCATTGTGGATATGACGGTGCATGAACTTGTGCCCTTGCAAGGAAACACATTGTAGAAATGGGCTTCTTTTGTGCACTGCTGTGGCCTAGAAACTGAGGCCGTTTACTAGGATTTTGCATCGGTTTGGGTTGCATCACTTATGTGGTACAGCCTCAATGCAAAATCCATTTTGTCACTTACTAAGCCACGAAAAGTCAATTTGCGTGGCTTTGCGTAACTTAGTAAATTAAACGTAATGAGGCGCATAGTGCTGCCTCACGTTACTTTGCATCGGGTAGGAGTTACAGGGACGGAGCACGGGCACTCCCGTGCATCAACCGATATATTTTGATGCTAACCCAAATTTACAAACACTTTTAACCTGGATTTGTGCCAAAGCCAATAGAGGATTAACGAGGAAAAATATCTTCATTTCTCCTCGTTATTTCCTCTTTCCATGTGTGCTGCCTTCTGCAGCACACTTAGAATAAGGAATATGCCTCTAAGGATTGTTTTTGTGCAGGAAGGCAGACCTTCCTGCACAAAAACAATCCTGCCCTTAACTCAGGCAGCTTTGCAGCATTCCACAAGGGTGCCTGCTTTGGCACTAAGCAGCACACAGTGCATGAGTGCAAAGAGACAGCAGAAGTGCCCCATATCTTAGTAGACATGGCACATTTCTGCTCTTTGACTTTCACGCATTACAACGCAGCAATTTGCCTTGCGGGTTTGCATGAAATCTTAGTAAATCTGCCCCTAAATCTGCAATGCTTCTTAAGTGCTTCTATATAGGCACTAACCTTCCCCTTTTTAACAGGATTATACTAGTAATACATGTAGCACCGTGACAAATGATAAACAAGTCATTTGGGCTAGTATTTAAGTTTATTAAACCAGGATGTTATGGGGAATATATTCAATAAATTAAAAAATATCCTTTAGCCCCCACCACTAACATCCCTCAAACAATGGAAAGAACGGATAGGCTTTCATTGCTGCCTCGTAGAAAACTGCCATCTGATTCACCTAACACTGGTTGCACAGGGAAGCACCCATCTGTAGGGGAGGAAAGGCCTGGCATTCAAGTTGGTGAGTGAGAAGAAAAGAGTGTTCGCCAAGAGGACCTATGACATGTTAGACACTCTGGGAGTCCTACATATTTGAACAATTGTTTGTTGCATTCTTTGACTTTTTAGGTACATTCCTTACCCCGTAGGGGCCGATTCCAAGCTGGGAGGTATTTTCGATTGGCTGAGTAATGTTCTATTACTTACCAATAATCTTCATTACTCCTGGTCCTGTAGTCCTTGTCCCATTCAATACATAAGGAGATAAACCTATCTCCACCTCGGAAAAAAGAACACAAGGAATGCTAAACCCTTTACTCCACCCCCTCCCACCAGGAGTACATAATGTATACTCACACAGAATTCCTTCTGAACTACCAAGTCCAGAAACGGAAGGCCTGGTGTGTGGGAGGGAGAGTGGGTTGTAATGAATGGGACAAGGACTACCGGACCAGGAGTGATGAAGATTACCGGTAAGTAATGTGGCATTATCCTCTGGTCCCTCCAGTCCTCGTCCCATTTATTACATATGGAGAATATCCATGCCAGAAGACCCAGCCTTTCTGAACCAGAACAAACAATCACCAAAGGACACAATACCAATAATTCAGTAGCCAAAAGTGATTTAATAACTGTTAGAAATGGGGTCTCTAGTCAGTAGTCAGTTTACACCCTGTCCAAGTAGGGACCCTCACTCTAATCAGGGTAAGGGAGATACACAGCTCAGATACCGCTGCTTACCGTCTAGGTAGCTTGTCACAAGCAGTCAGGCTTATCTCAGAGGCAATGTGTAAACTATTTGTACAAATACACACAGTAACACTGTGAAAACACCACAAAGGACTCCACACCAGTTTCCAAAAATAGCCAATATTTTTCTAAATCAAATAAGACCAAAACAACAAAAAATCCAACATACACAAGCAAAGATATTACTTTTTAAAGTAAAGAGTCTTAATCCATAGAAATCAATGGATGTGTTGTTATAGCACAAAGTACCTAGTATGCGTCAAAAATAAAGCCGAAAAGGCAAGTGTGCATCAGAAAAGCAAGCAATGCTTCAATTCATTACTCGCAATTGAAGCCGAGCATCAATTCTTTCTCTGCTGCATGAACAATGCGTTGATTCTTCCTCGAAGGAAAGGATGCGTAGATTTCCGGACAAGCAGCCTCGGGTCCGTGCAGTGATGTTGAAGATTTTGACACCCAGGGATAATGTGTAGAAAATCCTGATGCACGGCAGCGATTAATCCGCGTTGAGCTGGCAATGCATTTATTTAATCAAAGATGCGTCAATTTTCCAGCTGCGATTCAGGTGTTGTATCCATTTTTCTGCCACTCAGCTCCAGGGCATGGATTTTCACTCAGGTTCTGCCAGCTTCTCCTTCCAGGGGCCCAGGGACTACATGTCGAACCATTTGGCAAGTCAGGAGTCTCAGCAAGAGAGCCCAGGTGCTGGTACATGAAGTCTTTGATGTCCCTGAGACTTCTTAACAGGAGGCAAGCTCAGTCCAAGCCCTTAGAGAATCTTCACAAGCAGGATACAAAGCAAAGTTAGTCCATGTCCTCTCTAAGGCAGAGGCAGCAACTGCAGGCCATCCCCGTAAAGCACACACATCAAAGGGTCAGTACTCCTTCTCACAGCTCTTCAGCTCTTCTCCTTGGCAGAGGTTCCTCTTGATCCAGAAGTGTTCTAAAAATCTGGGGTTTTGGGCCCACTACTTATACTAATTTCTGCATTTGAAGTAGGCAAACTTTAAAGGAAAGTCTTTGTAGTGCACATGACCCTGCCTCTTACCTGCCCTGCCCCAGACACACTCTAGCAGGTTTCAGTCTGTATTGTGTGATTGCAGACACAACCCTTTCAAATGCAGGTGTCAACTCCTCCCTCCCACTCTAGCCCAGGAAAACTCATCAGGATATGCAGGACACACCTCGGCTCCCTCTGTGTCACTGTCTAGAGTGAATTCACAAATAGCCCAACTGTCAGTCTGACCCAGGCATGTCTTCAGCAGCCAAGCAGAGATGCACAGAATGGTTAAGCAAGAAAATGCCCACTTTCTAAAAGTGGCATTTTCAAACATATTACGTTGTGAGTTTAGAGACCCCAAACACCACATCTCTATCTGCTCCTGATGGGAAACTGCGCCCAAAAGATATTTACATACAATCCCCATGTTAATTTATGAGAGAGCTAGGCCTTGCAATAGTGAAAACCAAATTTGGCAGTATTTCACTATCAGGACATGTAAAACACAACAGTACATGTCCTACCTTTTAAATACACTGCTCCCTGCCCATGGGGCTACCTAGGGCCTACCTTAGGAGTGACTTACATGTAGTAAAAGGGAAGGTTTGGGCCTGGCAAGTGGGTACACGAATTGGCAGTTCAAAACTGCACACACAGACAGTGCAGCTGCAAGTCTGAGACATGTTTACAGGGCTACTCATATGGGTAGAACAATCAGTGCTGCAGGCCCACCAGTAGCATTTGATTTACAGGCCCTGGGCACCTCTGGTGCACTTTACTAGTGACTTACTAGAAAATCAAATGTGCCAATCGGGGATAACCAATCATAATCACAATTTACACAGGGAACACTTTCACTCTAGCACTGACCAGCAGTGGTAAAGTGCCTAGAGTACCAAAAACCAGCAAAAACAAAATCCAGCACACAGTCAAAAATACAGGAAGCAGAGGCAAAAAGACAGGGGAAACCACGCCAAGGATGCCAGATCTAACAATAACAGGTCAAAAAATACAGGTACAACACTTCCAGATTAGGAGCAGACACCATGCAAAAATCCCAACCTAAAATTAGTGTCTGCTCCCAAGACATTCTGGAGACAATAATGCCTTACAAAAGTGTTGGAAGAAGCCCATGTAGCCACCTGGCAAAATTCAGAAATGGACACACCACTGCTCTCCAGCCAGGAAACTGCCATCCCTCTGGTCTAGCGCCCCTCTACCCCAACCGGAGAAGGAACCCGAGACAAAGAATAGGCCAGCTCAATCATTTGTTTCAGCCACCTGCTGATAGACAAAGAAGAGGCTTTGTCCCCTCTAGAGGAGGCTCCAAAAGTCACAAGCGAAGAATCAGACTTCCATAAAAACTGGGTATGATCCAAATACAGCTACAAAGCCCGCTTCACATCCAGCAAAGACCAATCCAAATCCCCATCTCCTGCACAACCGGCGACCAAGGCAGGCAAAACCACCTCCTGGGAAAAATATAACTGTGAAGCCACTTCTGGAACAAAAGCGGAATTCAGACTCAACACCACCCCATCGTTTGAAAAAGACAGGATAAGCTCTCGAGCCATCAGTACCCCCAGCTCACCAATGCACCTGGCAGAAGTAACAGCCACCAAATAAACCACCTTGCAGGTGACAAACAATGTCACACAGTTCCATGGACTCAAAAGAAGCAGACACCATAAACTTCAGAACCAACTGCAAATCCCAAAAGGGATAAAGAGGTTTCACCACAGAACGGGTAGGAGAGTAACTACGGAGCAAAGGCGACACCAAATCATCCACATCCACTAGAGTCCCTCAAGGAGAACGGAATGCCTTCATGGCCATCCGCTGGGACCACAAGGTAGACACTGATAAACACTTATCAAAGCCTTCCCATAAAAACTGCAGCATATCCGGCAGGGAACGTTCTAAAGGAGAAAGGCTCACACCACTGCTGAAAGTTACCCCAGTGCCTACCATATGATTTCAGGGTAGAAAGCTTCTGGTATTGCTGAAAGGCCACTCCTAAACACCGAGGGAGGCCCTTGGGCTGCAACCCCCTCCTCTCAACTTCCAGACCGACAGCTGAAGCCACAGGCGATCTAGAGATGGCACTGACCGAAGTGGGAAAGGGGAGCAAAGAATTGCCATCAACTTGTGAGTGGGGAAGCACAGTCTCCGAGGCCAAAATGTCATCACTAGGATCACCAACCCGGACTCCCCCATCAACTGAGCCAGAAACCAGAGAATGAGAGCCAATGGTGGGAAGGCATGCAACAAACAGTCTGGCCAATGAACTGTAAGGGCATCCACTCCCCCAGGTCCCTTCCTGTTGGGTGCAAGCATAAAACCTGGGAACCTGTGCATGGAGCTGGGAAGCAAATAGGTCCAGGAAAAAAACACCAAACTTCCTGCACACCTGAAGAGACACTTCCTGAGAGGGGAGAAAGAATTGACTGAGGGCATCTGCCACCTCATTGTTCACCACCCTTACATGAACTACCACAAGACATTAAAGATGCCTTTCTCCCCACAGAAACAAAGGCAGGGTCACATTGTTGAGGGATTTGGATAAAATATCCTCCTCGTTGTTGAGATACGCTGCAGTCACCTGGTTGTCTGAGCCCACCACCAAACTGTGCTCATCCAGAAGATGCTGAAGACCCATGGCAGCCCGGAAGACATCAGTTCTCTCCAATTGGATGAGCATCTCATCGCCTGAAGAGACCACAGAGCCTGCAGACATCTTTCCCCCAGGGTTGCCCCCCAACCAAAGGCGCTGATACCCATTGTTAGGACTAGCGGCAGGGAAACCCCCTTGGACAGACTGGCCTGTACTGTCCATCCTTCTGGTTGTCAATGACCACTGGAGATACTGACCAACATCTTGAAGTCTCTGAAGCGAGGATCCCAAAAAGACTGAAGCAAAGCCAAAAAGGCCGGAGGTGAAATCAAGCACAAGCCACCGTGAACACTACCATGAACCCCATCAGGTGAAGCCACCTTTGAACCAACACCGAAGAAAGTCCCATTATCTTCTGAGCTAAGGACATCAAAACCACAGCTCTGGGAGCTGGAAGGAAGACCCTGTTGAGGCTGGTCTGAATTTGCACCCCAATAAAGATCAGATCCTGAGAAGGAACCAGCTGACACTTCTCCCAGTTTATCAGAAAACCATGAGCTTTGAGAGCAGCACACGCCATCTGGAGGTCCAGAAGAACACTCTCCCTCAGTGGATTGTGAATCAGCCAGTCGTCTAGGTAAGGGTAGAGATGGTTCCCCTGAAGATGAAGAGAGGCAACTAGAGGGGCCACCACCTTGGTAAACACCCTTGAAGCTGACAGGAGGCCGAACAGCAGGACTCTGGCCTGATAACGAGCTCCCTTGACACAGAACCTCAGAAATTGTTGGTGGAGTAAAACCCTTGGCTCTTCTCCAAGGAAGGAACCTCCTGAATGGGCCGCTTTTGAACAAGAGGGAGAATTCCTTGGGCCAAAGCGTCCCGCTTCACAAGGTTGGAGGGCCAAGGAGTCAGATGCACCCCCAAGAATAGAGACCTTCCCAAACTCTGTTCTGTAGCCATGCTGTAAAATGTCCAAAACCCAAGCATCTGAATTAGACTCCCTCCAGGCCCGGAGGAAAAACTTGGCCAGCCCAATACTGCATACTCCAAACCCACTATATAGTCAGGAGTGAGGCTTCTGAAGGGGAGACTTGGATTTCTTCTCACAGCCTCTTCCGGCCGGAAACCCCCCATGGGACCAGATAAACTGCCTCTGCGATGGTTGGCTCAAACAGGATTTGCGCTCAGAAAGCTCTCTGTACCCAGAAACTGACTTCAGAGAGGAAGAGTGTTCCTTTTCTTTGAACAGCTGGTAAAGCTTCTCCTCCAGCTCGGCACCAAACACGACAGACCCTGGAAAGGCACTTGGGGTGCACCCTTTCTCCAGTCCTTCAAAAACAGATTTTGCCTAGCCAGCACACAAGCTCCCCCAGACACTGCAGGGGCGCTCACAACATCAAAGGACACGTCAGACAGCAACTCAAATGGGCATTTGATATGCTCCGGCACCCCTGAACAGTCCGAAGACTCATCAAGACTCATCTAAAGCCCTATACAGGCACTTCATATCTGAAATGAGTGACTGTGTCACATACATGCCATAGGGACTAGCCCTAAGAGCCAGATGGACCCCTGAATACACATTTTTTAGGGATACATCCACTTTCTTGTCCACAGGATCACTGACGATTGCATTCTCAGCCAAGGACGTTCAGTCTACCAAACTGTCCACAAATTAATCAATGGGAATGGATTCTGGCAAGTCCTGCTGCATGTCCTGTAAGGGGTACAGCTTGACCATAAGGTGAGGTATCAGAATTTTATATGGATCCTTCCATTCCCTTTTAAGACATTCCCGAATAAAGGGGTGCACTAGTACATCCACTAGAGTCCTACTCTGAAACTGACGCAGCAAGGACCCAGGTGAAGTTTCCGGTTTCCCCTCAGCAGGAAAACCCATGTTGGACCTAATAAGGTTTGGCAACAGTTCCCGTGAAATGTATTTTCCCTTCTGCTCCTCAAGGCCTGAACCCTCCTCATCAGATCCCGAAGTCTGTGAAACAACTGCAGAAATAGCCTTCTGCCTGACGGTATCCACTATTTCTGCCACTGTCTCCGGAATCAGCCTTTTCAGGCGGGCCTCCTCACCCTTCTTCCATTTCTTTGAGCAAGGAGGCGAAGGAGAGAGTGATGAGGAAGAGGAGAAAGGCGAAGAAGACACCACCACATGCCTCCTTTTGTGAGAGTCTTTCCCCATTGCAGCAGATAGGCACCCACAAAGAACAAATCAGACATTCACAGAAGAAACTGCGGGGAATCACAAAAATAATAGCAGAACTCCATCCACTGCGTGGTACTCACCCCCCGGGGCCTCCAGGCCTATGAAGCACCAGAAGCAGAGACACACCATAACGCAGACCAGGCGCGTGAGCATGACTCACCTCGCGCCTGTGCAGAGGCGTCCTGTCCTGACGTCAGGTGAGAGAAATCCACATCCTCCAGTCAATGCGCTCATCACCCAGGCCGCCCTGCAGCCCAGAAGATGCGCAGGACCGTGTCAACCGCAGAAGCTGCACCACAGAGCCAGAAAACAATCGTCAGCCAACCCAAAGCTCACCATGCGACTCCCTGCGAGCCCAACATGCAGGGAGATGCGAAACAGGAACTCTGACCTCAACACCCAGCAGGAAGCTCGGCTAAATGTCAATGAAGCTACCCCAGCCCCGTAGGAGCAGCTCCCTCTAATCCTCACACCATTGTGCGTAGGACAGAAAACTGACCAGAAGGAATGCTGGGTAAGTACACATTATGTACTCCCATGGGAAGTGGTGGGATAAGGGGTACAGCATTCCTTGCGTTCTCCTTTTCTGTTGCGGAGATAGGTTTATCTCCATGTGTAATGAATGGGACGAGGACTGGAGAGAGTCTCCATGCCGAAATACCAGCGCACCCATAGAAGGCACTAAGATCAGGCAGACAGTTGGACCTCGAAGGGGGCAGCCCTACCTTCACCCACTCCGTTCCTATAACAGTTCATGTGACTCTGGCAACCTTCATCCTTACAGGTGCTGTCTCTTTTTGCCCCCCTGCTGGACTCCTGTAAAAACTTTCCCGCCTTACTCTTCCCTCCCTACCCGACTACTTGTCCTTTTCTTTCCCATTTACTTGACTCCATTACTCTTTCACTCCTCTGTCTTTCACTTATCCCACCCTTCTGTTCCCACTTTCACTCCCGTGACATAACATGGTCCTCCACCCTTCTCTTCTATCATCCCCAAGCAATTTACCACACTTCCTCCCCTACTTCTCTTCGCCTGACTTTATCCTCCCTCATCCCTTCTGCCACATCACAGTCCCTAGCAAGTCATCCTGCACCCCATTATGCCTCTTTTCCTTTTTGCCCTCTTCTGCACTACCCAAACCCCTGTCCCTCCAACCCCCCCCGAGACTTCCAGCACAATCTTCCGACTCACCACTCTGCAACAGGCCCGCTCACTTTTCTGCTCTCATTCCCCCATCTGCTGTCATTTGCTCCCTCTCCACTTTCTGTTGTCCTGTCATTTCTTCCTTCACCCATCTAATTTCCCCCTTCTTGCTCACCCTTCTGCCACACTGCGCTTCCCACTCCTTCCTGTTTTTTTCTTTTCTCTCCACTCTCCACTCCCCCTCCCTCTGCCTGCTGTTCTTCCTGCTCCGTCCACAGAGCGCAACGATTAATTTTGGTTTGACAAGTGATTGTTGTTGCGGTAATCATGCATGCTTAATAAAATTGCGGCCTTTTACAGCCCATGATCTGAGGCACTGCGTCCGGGTAAGGTTTCTTGCTAAAATAACACTAGTCTATAGAAAAGGGGACTGGAGTGATCCAAGGGCGGGAGTTAGGAGCTGAGACTGCGGAAGGGCGCACACTTTTCCCTAGAGTTTGTGAATGAGGTGGCATACAGACAACAAAACACATATTCTGTCCACTGAAAGAGGAGGCACTAATGTTTTTCTCCCTAATTCCAGCTCACAATGTGGTTGGGCCTTATTAATCCACTACCATACACTTCCTGCCTCCTCATTCCCCATTTGTGATGGGTTTTCCATCTTTTATCTTCCCCGATTTGTGTGTTTTCCCTCCTTTGCTCTTGGAAAATGCATGATGCATAAAAATAAGTGCCGGTCCCCAACAATAAGTACAGGTGGCCCCCTCCTGCAACCACCTGCTCAAATTAAGTACTGGCTGTGCAAATCTTTTTTCTCATAACTTCTGAGGGGAAGGAAGGCCACATGCTGTGTGCCAACAGTGGAGTACATGGCACCATGCATGATTACTCGCTTGTAGTTACCTATTACAAGTGACTAATGGTATAATCTACTTAATACAGGCACTTTCAGGCGACAGAACACGTCTGCAAAAACGAAAATGACATTTTTTACAAAATATACAGCAATAATGCTGTCCCATATATTTTGGTACAATAATATATGTAGTCTTTATATCTTGACTAACTTTTATGTGTGTGGTACACAAGAGGGGGCAACCTGTTCTAGGATACGAGCCAGCATTTTAAAGGCGTGGAGATACTGACGGAGAAGGTGAATTTGACCTTCTAAAATTGAAGTATCATTCATGTACATTTCACCGGACATGGTAATTGGAGGGAGATAGTCCTAGGAAGGAATTAAGTGGTGTAAATATAAGGGAACGTTATCGGATTTCCATATTTGGATTTAATGTTATCTTCCTTAACAGCTTAATAGATTTAAAGTTCAGTTTCAGATCTGCTAAATCTCTACTTCTGTCTATCTGATCGCAAAAAGAATTGGTAACGCACAGTGCCTAGCAGGTCAGTTTCCTAGCGCTCAGACTCTGATTGTTTTATTACTTTTACTTTGAATTTCTATTAAAGTTTTGAGTTGTGATTTTAGATTTGCTTTTGCCCAGGATCAATCTGCTTCCCCTAGCATCAGTAGTACCTAGTAGTGGATAATCTAACAGGTAGTCTATGTTGGGAAGAGGCCACAGAGGTGTGACTGAGCTTCTTCACTGTCGAGTCCTGAATATCGTAAAGCAAGAAAAATGACATGAAACAATTTAGGCAGCTGCAATGTCTAACAAATAGGAACAGCTGAACATTACTAAGTAAATTTAATTTATCTTACTAAGTCTGGGGTTTAACCTGCTGCTCAGCCGTGTCATGATCCACTGCCTGCACTTACCCCTTTGTGCTGTTTCTGCACCGAGATACAGTGTTCTGAACATCCTGAAATGATACTGGGGGTGTGCACAGAGTGCCACCGCCTTGAGGAAAGCTTCACGTCTCCAGTGGATGTGCTATGCAAGGCACTTGAGTGAAGCCAAGAAAGGCTACATGCCCAATAGAGCCACAAGACTCCCACGAGATTTGAAATAGTGGCTTCCATCTTGACTCTTAGGCGGTCATTCTGACCCTGGCGGTCAAAGACCGCCAGGGCGGAGGACCGCGGGAGCACCGCCGACAGGCCGGCGGTGCTCCAATGGGGATTCCGACCGCGGCGGTAAAGCCGCGGTCGGACCGGCACCACTGGCGGGCTCCCGCCAGTGTACCGCCGCCCCATTGAATCCTCCAAGGCGGCGCAGCTTGCTGCGCCGCCGAGGGGATTCCGACCCCCCCTACCGCCATCCAGATCCCGGCGGTCCGACCGCCGGGATCCGGATGGCGGTAGGGGGGGTCGCGGGGCCCCTGGGGGCCCCTGCAGTGCCCATGCCACTGGCATGGGCATTGCAGGGGCCCCCGTAAGAGGGCCCCTAAATGTATTTCACTGTCTGCTGCGCAGACAGTGAAATACGCGACGGGTGCAACTGCACCCGTCGCACAGCTTCCACTCCGCCGGCTCGATTCCGAGCCGGCTTCATCGTGGAAGCCTCTTTCAGGCCGCCCGCCAGCCCAGCGGGAAAGTCAGAATTACCGCCGCGGTCTTTCGACCGCGGAACGGTAACCTGATGGCGGGACTTTGGCGGGCGGCCTCCGCCGCCCGCCAAGGTCAGAATGAGGGCCTTATTAGAGTATTAGTTCCTCTCGTTCCAGCGTGTTCTTGTTTGCCAATAGAGATAGTTGCTGCAGTAGAGACCGTCTAGTTAGAATTTTGAAAACTTTACAGAATGTCATTATCTTTACAAGTCGACCAAAGACTGAACTGGATACAGAGAAATATTCTAGGACCATACTTGTGTTTAAGGATTTAAACTTTAATGTGAACGCTACTTTCAGGAGCCATCAGTTGACAAAATCCTATACCTAAACCTATTGTTTCCATGAGAGGAGTGAAAAGGGTCCTCATCTCTGCACAGACATTGATAAACCTTCGTAAAGAGACGACGTTAAGGTATCAACGTAGGTGAGGAGGTGATTGCTTGTTGGTAAGTGAACTTTAAAATGCTAATGTGCATTTCTAATGCTGCAGTTTATGAACCTGTAATAACGCACAACTCGCATATGGTAGATACAGGTTTATTGTCAGAATCCTTGCATAACACCTCAACTGCTCCTCTGCTTAGCTCTCTTCATCAACATTCCGAGGTGCACTCCTGGTTGTACCATTCTCCAACATTCTGAAGGAGAGCCTAGGAGCCTACCACTCTTACTAGGAAAATAGTGTACTTACAGATATAAGAGGTTATTGCCTATAAATAGATAGTATATAATACTGGTAGAGTATATACTCTATACAACTGTGAACTACAATACTATATGAGTTTATGAACTATATTATAACACTTCCCCCCCACCACCAATACATAAAATGAGCCTGCACTTCATAAGTATGTTTAATAATGTATTACATAGTCTTTGTGCCACGTAGGACATATTTTTTTCCTTGGGGGATCAGCTGGGCTTCTCCAAGTCTAGGTATTCCTTAGTTCCTTTCCGTTCTCCTGTTCCGCTTCTGACTCGATGTCTTGGCTGCGAGTTATACGGTCCATACTACATGTTCGTCCGTCTTTCAGGGTCACTACGTTTTTATGTACCCTTACTATTCTCAAAGGCTTCGAGAATTTCCTGCCTTCCCTCCGGGTGGGTCCTGGAAGTTTTACTCTGACCCACTGCCCAACGTCCCATTGTTTATTCCTCGTGCCATATTTATTATCGTACCAGTTCCGGTACTTTCGCTGGTTCTGCCGCACTTTTGTCACTACCTCCTCCTGTCGTACCCAATAGGGCTCCCCACCTGTTAACCAGTTAGGGTTTAATTTAGTCCCTGGTTGCCTTCCTTTAAGCGACAGAAAGGGGGATATCCCTGTAACCAAATTGGGTGTGGTGTGATATGACCACAACATTTGCTTGAGTGCAATTTCTCCAGGTTCCCGTGACCTGGTTGCCAACTGCAGGCACTCCTTAATCATCCTGTTGACTCTTTCCACCAGGCCATTTGCTTTGGGGTTATATAATGCCATTCTAAAGTGCTGGACCCCACTTTTCCTCAAGAACTCTTCCATGGCTCCTGAGGTGAATTGTACCCCGTTGTTGGTCACAATGGTACTTGGAATGCCTTCTCTAGCAAATGCCTCTTTCAAGAAATCCATGACATCTTGTGTTGTTACATTACACACAACTTTAGTCATTACCCAATGTGAGTGATAATCAACTAAAACTAACAGGAATCTCCCTCTTGATCCAAATCACGTAAGGGGTCCTAGGATGTCCAGTCCCAGCTTGTCCCACGGTTTGATGGGAACTTCGATGGGAGATAAAGGAGATTTGTGTGTAATTTTGGTTTTGTCGCTCATTGCGCATTTCACACACTCGCGCACAGTGTTCTCTACTAGCCTGTCCATGGTGGGGAACCAGTATGATGCTCTAAGTTTGCTTTTGGTTAAAGACCTTCCTAAGTGTCCCTCGTGTGCCAGACCTATAAGCTTGTCCCAAAGCTCATGTGGGGGTATAATTCTCTCCCCTCTCATTACCATGTCCTTAGCAATATGTAACTCTGATCGCACCTCCCAGTACCCCCTTAAGTCTTCCTCCAACTGTTGGGATCTTTCCGGCCACCCATTCCTTATCTGTCTGGTCCTTGTTTATAGCCGTAACCCACTCTTCCTTGGTGATGCCCGACAACTCAACATAAAGCACAGGTTCGAGGGTCTCATTTACCGTGTCTTGCCCTCCCTTCCTAGGTGATGTCAAAAGGTAATTCACTAATATGTTTCTTTTACCAGGAACATATTGCATTTCAAAGTTAAAACCCTCCAGCCCCAAGATCCATTTAGCTATTCGTGGGGTAGCATGGTCTCTACCTTTAGTGGTGAATAAGGAAATGAGAGGTTTGTGGTCCGTTCTGACATGGAAGGGTAGGCCCCATAGGAAGAACTTAAAGTGGTTAATGGCCCAAAAGCATGCTAAAGCCTCTCTTTCTATTGTGGAGTAGTTGAATTCCGCCTCCCTTAGTGACTTAGATGTAAATGCCACAATCCTTTCCTGCCCATCTACACACTGGGATAAGGTGGCACCTAGTCCTTTCCCACTAGCATCCGTAGTTAGCCATGTTTTCCTAGTGGGGTCAAAATTTCCTAAACTGGGACAATGGACTATGGCTTCTTTCACTTTTTCAAAGGCCGTTTGGCAATCAGTATTCCACTCAAAATGTACGTTTTTCTTCAACAATGCTCTCATGGGGGCAGTGACCTCTGCAAAGTTGTGCACAAATTTTGACATAAATTCGACCAATCCCAAAAATGATCTCAGTTCTTCCTTATTAGTGGGTGCCGGGGCTTCCTTCACAGCCACTACCAAATCACACTTAGGTTCTACTCCGTCCTTACTTATTTTATGCCCAATATACTCCACTGACTCTACTCCCAGTTGGCACTTATCCCTCCTAATAGTCATGCCTTTGAACACCTCTCTCAAAATGGAATTGTGCTCACATTCTGTGCTTCCATACACTAGTATTTCATCTTGGAAACACATTATTTGTTTGATTCCCTGCAATATGCTTTGCATGATCCTTTGGAACACCGCAGCTGCCGAAGCGAGGCCAAAGGGCATTCTGCGATATCTAAAGGCCCCAAATGGAGTGATAAAGGACGTGAGTGAGCAAGACGCTGGGTGCAGTTCCACCTGGTGGTACGCAGATGATAAATCTATTAGGCTAAAATACTTAGCTGACCCTAACATGCTCACCATTTCATTTATTTTCGGTAATGAGAACCTGTCCACCCATATATTAGCATTCAAGTCCCTCAAATCAACACATAGGCGTATGCCTCTACCATTCGGTTTCCTAGTGACTACAATGGGAGCTAACCACAAGGAACTTTCTATGGGTTCCAGGACTCCTGATCCAACCAACTTATCTAGTTCTTCCTTCAGGGGCTCCCTCATTAGGTACGGAATGGATCTGACTTTATGTACAACTGGTACAGCATTTTCTTTCACTTTAATTTTGTGTTGATAGTTTTTCAGCAAGACCAGTCTATCCTCAAACAGTTTAGGGAATTCTTCACATATGCTTTCACTAAACTTTGGCATGTCCACTAACAGTACTTGTTCTTTGTTATTAGGATCAAGTTTAATCCCTAGTTCCTTTTGGTGTCTACATCCTAACAAATTGGACCCTTTATCTGTGATATACACCATTCCTTCGGTGTGCCGATCTTTGAATGATATGTTTAGTTCTAACATTCACTTAGAGGTATGGGATCATTGTTGTATCCCCCAGGCTTTATATTGGCAAGACGCAAATTGTACCCTTGATTTTGGAGTTTGTCTACAAAGGTTTTGTAAGTCATGAGAGTGAATGGTGAGCAAGAGTCTGCGAATGCCTTCACACTAATTCCATTTAGTTTAATGTCGCACATGGGGTATAAGTTATTAGGGGGTTCCGTTCCTTGTTTTTCCTTGACTTGAAGGACAAACTTGCTACCCAAATCTGTGATTTCTTCCACTCTATTTACCATTTTCTTATTATTTCTATCATTTTTACATACGCGAGGGTAATGCCCCCTAGCTCCGCATTTCCTGCACACGCAGTTACGAGCCGGACTAAAAGGGCTATTAGTAAGGTGTTTGTGGTTCCCACACCTAAAACATTTGCTTTTGTTTCTTTCTTCAGTCGAATTTTTTCTCATTGAAATAGCCTGTAACACGGAGTCTTCCTCCTTGTTAGCCACCCCCTCTTCCTGTTTAGGATAACTTTTTATCTCCTTCACCCCTTCTGTTTCTGGTGTATTTTTGATCTCCCTCATACATTCAGCTGTGTGTTCTATGCTCTTCGCAATGTCTACAGCTTCCTTAAGAGAAGGATTATGCGTAAGAAGCTTCTCTTGCACTCGTGGACTATTAGTACACCTTACCAGCTGGTCACGAATCAACAAATCTTCTAATTCCTCAAATTCACACATATGGGCCAACCCTCGCAGAGAAGCAATATTGGTGGCTACTTTTTCATCCTTGCCCTGTACCCTACTAAAGAACCTATGTCTCTCTAGGACTACATTAACTTTGTGGCCGAAATGACTCTCCAGTTGAGCGTTTGTTGGAAAACATCTAAATTTTCCCCTTCTTATCCCTCATCTTCTAAATCTGTCAGGTTCTCGTAAACCTTCCTTCCTTGTATACCTAAATTATGTAAGAATATGTGTTGTTTTCTTAATGCCGTAAATTCCCCCCCCCACACCCCCCATAGCAATCAAATAAGATTCAAACAATTTTGACCACTCTTTCCAGGGTAAATTGGGTTCACCTATTTCATTCAAGAATGGGGGGGGTTGGGACATTCCTGCTGTCGCCATACTCCTTATATATAAATGTCACACGTCAATCAGTAATAGAGATCTCACCAGTAAAGGGTTCTGTACAATTTTGTGCCTTAACACACAGTTACTGTAAAATTACGACTCATGCAGTATACCGTTCTACCAGTAACAAGCCCCTATTTATACATATACAATACAATATAATACAGTTATAATTCATTTGCATGACATAGGAACAAAATACCATAAAGGTTGCAATTGTACCACTCTGTCTCAGTTAATTCTACTTCCTTATCTCCGGTCAATTCTTGCCATTGTTTACATAATCTTTCTTTTTTTTTTTTTTTCTGTCTCGTCACACGGAGGTAAAAATGAAAAGCCTCTTTTCACCCAGATACTAATAAGAGTGTGCTTTGATCAGAAAGCCTTTTATTTTGAAGGCATAACAGTCCAAGGGGTTCCGCTTCCCAGAACTCCCAGAAGGTCAAATGCAGTGGGCTCCGCCTCACCCCTCACAAGGGATAGACGGAGGGCAAGACCCCGCCTTCCCTACGGCTCGATCCGGAACTACGCAGGGTGCTGCGGTCCCGTTACTGCTCTTCAGCAGTTCGCTCCCTACCGCCACAACCCCAGAGGTTGCGCTACCGGGATCGGGCTCCAGGACTCCTTCTGCATCAACCACTATAGGAGCGCGGCGCTCCTGTGCAACACTTCTCATCGATCGGCTTCTGGAGCGCGATGCTCCCCACACAGCACCGACAGCCTTCCTTGACTCTCCGGGCGCGCGCTGCTTCCCACGCACTCTTTATGTCGACCGGCTTCTGGAGCGCGATGCTCCCCATGCAGCACCAACAGTCCTCCTTGCCAGGGAGTTCCTCACGCCACCAAAGTGCAGCAGGTTAATTCATCTGCCACCATAGTCACGCCGCACTCGCTGGTTCCTCACAGACACGGTAGGCAGAACCGGCAAATAGCTTTCTCCACACTTCTCTCGTTTTATGAATGCTTATATTGCTCCTTCTATGGTACACACGCACCCATAGCCCACATCAAGGTTCACATATGCCACGTGAATATCCCCAGCTGTAACCAATTGGCAGGCAGTAAGTCAGGGTGATTCCTTCAACTGTAAATTCCCTTCTTTATACACTTTCAGTTCTATAATGTCTTGCTGATGTGCTGAATTGATCAGGGGCAAGGAGTCTTCACTGCCCCTGCGCAGATCCCATCCTCGTCGCCGAAAGTCCTCTGTAATAACGCACAACTTGCATATGGTAGATACAGGTTTATTGTCAGAATCCTTGCATAACACCTCAACTGTTCCTCTGCTTAGCTCTCTTCATCAACATTCCAAGGTGCACCCCTGGTTGTACCATTCTCCAACATTCTGAAGGAGAACCTTGGAGCCTACCACTCTTACATGGAAAATAGTGTACTTACAGATATAAGAGGTTATTGCATATAAATAGAAGGTATATAATACTGGTAGAGTATATAGTCTATACAACTGTGAACTACAATACAAAAAATGAGTTTATGAACTATATTATAACATTATGAACCTTTCACACTGGAAGTAATTCAAACCTCAGAGCATATTCATATGATTCAAATGGTAAAATTCATGTAATACACAGGTAATATATTGTAATACTATTATAATACTCAGAAATACTTGAGGCTTATCTTACAATGCTTCCTTGCTTTAAATTGTGTTTCAGCTCTAAAAAGGCACATAGTTTCCCCAGGACACGGAGAGCTAGAAATACAGCGATTGCTAAAACAATCCCTAGAATCATATTTCTCCCTCAATGTGTGCTGTAAAGTTCATACATGGAAAGTAGAGGTAGCAAGGAGAAATTAAGATATTTTCCTTTTTACGCTGTTGTTGGGTAGGCGCACCATTTCGGCACCATTTTGAATTAGATGTGGAATTCAGAAAGAGAACATCACTAACGGTTTCCTCTTGTATTTCTATATCAGTTCACTTGCATTGCAACCCATGCCCAGATGCACTACTGTAGAGAGCCACATGTTGTCAGGTTTTAAGACCAGCATCTTTACAGTGAACTTTGATTCATCTTGCTATTTGACCAAACGGAAATCAATACTCACAATTATTGAGGCATTTAGATCCAGATTGATCTGGTTAGGTTAGTACCAGTTCTTGGTTCTGATGAAGGCCACAGTGATTCTTCATGAAGAGGGTCAAAACACCGGCTTTCAATGGGCCTACCCTTATCTTTAATTGTAGGATTTTGAAACTCAAATGTCATACCATTGAGTTTGTCATTGATGTACTCATGTGTCCTATGGGCAGTGACACAGTGTACATATTGTATATACTTATTCTATACACATTTGTACTGTGTTGTACCACCCTTGCAATGTGCCGTCACTTGGAGCACCTAAGTTTGATTACATTTTGATGATCAGTTTATTATCTTGTGGTTGATTGTTGAAATACAGTTCAACTATCTTCATTTATTTTGATACTTTGTCTTTTTTCCACTTGGCATAACTTCTTATGTTCTTATATGTTTAGATTGCCCATTGACAGACACATTGCTCTAAGTAATTACTGGAAAACACTTTTATAAATGTACATATGCACTACCAGACAGTGTGATGATATCCAATGTCTCTATTTCCCTCAGATATCTAATTCACCTTTCCACGGATCTACTTCTAACCGGCATATTATTAGTGTATTGTTGTAAGCGGGTACAGAGTAGTTTACAAGAGCACATCGTTCACTTTGGATCTGGATTGCAAAATTAATGCATTCTAACAAGCAATGATTGTTGATTTTGTGAGAAATCTCTATCCCAGCAGTGTTTTTGACAAGGAGCTCCTACTTTAGTACACATGTGACAAAAGGATTAGGAAATCTCCAAAGGTCTAACCTAGTTATATAAAACTTGTTTGGGCCTTTTTGGCCACAGAACAATGCTGAACAATTTATAAAAGATGACTTTTTCTTACTGTGGACCCTGTTTGTCATCTGTTGATTTTTTATCAGTGTACCACAGAGGCATTGCTTATGGAGATTATTCTAATGTACTTTTCAACTTCCTGATATTAATATCTGGAAGCCAATGTTTGAGTATAGGACATAAATAAGGGTGAGTTGGCCCTTTTTTGTCAAACACTGCTGAATGTAGTCCTGCAATCCCTTCTCTCGCACAAGAACAGTGCCAAATTATCATAATATCGATCTTTCTGAATGATTGTGCAGTGACTAGAACTCTACTGAATCATTTTTCTTGGATAAAGATGGCCAGGGGAGGACTGGACACATCACACCTGTTATAAATATTTAGATGTCCAGAACAACTAAAATATCATTAATAATGTGGACATGATGGATTTAGGGTTCTCCATGAATCCATCTATGGTCCTCGTCAGTGCCTTGCACATTGCTTGGACAGACCAATTTGTCTGACAATATAAGTGAGTTGTAAGTTTGAGAAATAATCACTGAGTAGACATTAAGGCCCTCATTTCAACTTTGGCGGGCGGCGGGCGGCCGCCAATGCAGCCGCACTCCAGCGGGGTCTATTTTGAGATCCTCGCTGGGCCAGCAGGCAGAAACCTGGTTTCCGCTCGCCGGCCCAGCGGGGATCTCGGCCGCAACACGGGAGCCGGCTCCAAATGGAGCTGGCGGTGTTGCGGCTGTGTGACGGGTGCAGTTGCACCTGTTGCGCTTTTCACTGTCTGCTATGCAGACAGTGAAAAGCTCCATGGGGCCGTGGCAGGGGGACCCTGCACTGCCCATGCCAGTGGCATGGGCAGTGCAGTGGCCCCCAGGGGCCCCGCGACTCCCCTTTCCGCCAGCCTTTTCATGCAGTTCATACCGCCATGAAAAGGCTGGCAGGAGGGGGACTCGTAATCCCCTGGGCAGCGCTGCAAGCAGCGCTGCCCTGGGGGATTACAACCGCCGGGACAAAAGTGTTGGGAAACCGCCGGGACAAAAGTGGCGGGAAACCACCACTCCCGGCAGTGCGACTGCGGCGTAATGCCCAAGTTTGTACCGCCAGCCTGTTGGCGGTACAAACTCCAAAACAGCCCAGGCGGTATTTGACCGCCAGGGTTGTATGAGGGCCTAAATCCATGAGCTTTTATTGCAGAAAGCTGGGACTGAGTAATAGTGGTAAATTTGCCTAAAAAACATGGGCAGCAGGCGGGGACAGGGGATGGGAGGTTATTTTTTTTTAAAAATACACTTACCTGCATTGTTGCCGCTGCCAACCGCACCCGTTCTCTGCTGCAGGCACAGGCTCCCAGCCTGCCCTGTGGCCAATTCTGACACTGCTCAGAGCAACTTTAGGATTGGCTGGGAGCGCCCAGGCAGGGCGCTCCCAGGCAGACTGGGAACCTGTGCCTGCTCTCTCCAGCCCGATAAACATAAGGGGCCAGCCCATATAACCCTACTATATGCGGACTGGTACAAACCATGAGAACGTGCACCAGTTATAGTAGGAACTAATATATATCTTCTATGCCCGAAGTGAACACCTTAATTGATCACTGGGAGATATGTTTATTATTTTAACACCAATTCTTTTATTTACTTCATCTCTTTCTGTCACTTAAAATCTAGCCCCTTGTTGTGTCATACTGATACACCGAATTTCACTACACGCATTCATAAAAACACTATACATAACAATAAATCACATCTGTACATAACATAAAAACATAAACATAAAAAACAAATAATTCAACACATTTTTCAAATCAGTTACTGTGTGCCACAAATTGCACACATCGTGCTTCCTAATTGTTCCAAAACGGGCTGCCAGTCCATATTGAAAGAAGCAGTCCACTTTCCAGGTAGTATGATGAACAGCACAATTGATTAGTAATTCTATTGTTGTGATTTAATTGTGTTATTCAGTAATTTCCTCCACTTGAGTTCATGAATTTCTGATACTCCTCAGATCCTTGGTTGACGCGTTTCAGCCCCAAATCCTTATAGGCCTCATCAGAACATAGGAAGACATACGATATCTTGAAAATACGTTATATGCGTCATGAATATGCTGATAAAAGGGGCATACGTAAGGGCCTTCCAATATACCCATTCAAAGGTGGATGTGTTCCCTGGCAAGCATAGCATAGGGTATTTATTCCATCGACGCACGCGTTCCCATATTTAAACAAGTCATTACGGAACCCCTCCATTGCTTACTGAAAAAAGTTGGCGTTCCCGTGACACTATGTAAAGGTGTCCCTTCCTTCACAATAACAATCTTTCTACAACACAGGTACCCTTGCACCATGATGCAAGGGTGCCTGAGTTGGTGCTAGGCAGCCAAAAGTGCACGAGTGCAAGGAAAGGACAGGAATGCACCATTTAACGGTAAATACAGTGTATTTCTGCCCTTTCCCTTTCACGCAGTGCAGCAAGGTGTTTTGTTGTGTTGCGCAGCGTGAAAGAATGAAAAATCTGCCCCCGATTTCTAGACACTTAGATAAATGGTCAATTAGAACAATGGCAAAAACTACATACAATAGACCCAGAAAATCCGAACGTACACTACTCCACACCGTACCTGGGCTACTAACTTCCACCCTAGCTGATGCAAGACATTTAAGACTTTTGTCATTATTTAAATAAAAACGAGCACCTCTCAATCCATCCATGCCCCTGTCCATACCTGAACACCAGTAGATGTCTCTTAGTCTTCTCTTGTTGATCATACTTAAATGACCTTCATGGCATAGTCGAAGCAATTCACAGCTGCTGGTGCTTAGTGAAAACAATTTGTCTGCTCTAAATAGCAACCCTACTTAAATAGAAAGCTCTGTTTGTACTTAACTACAAAACTTCAGACCCACAGATTGATGCCCTTCTATAGGTTAACCTGTACTCATACACTCCATAACCTTTTTCAAAAAAGCATCTTGAGCTAGAGCATTCCGCCACTCATTTTCACTGACACTTTCAGCTTTACCCCATAGAACACTCGCAACCATACTGTCCACATCCTGTTTATCATCCAATAGTACCCAGCCATGGAAGACGAGAAAGACAATCCACCTTCTTATTCTTCTCACCAGGAATATATTCCACATCAAAATGATACTCAATATGTTTTATACTCAACCTTACTAACCAGCCTGCTGCTTACTGGAATGAACATCAGGGGCCAGATGTAGCAACTTTGCAAATTGAGAGTTGCAATTTGCGAGTCCGAGCGACTCGCAAATTGCAACTCGCAATTTGCAATGCAGACACCATCTGCGAGTCGCTATGGGGTCGCAAAGACCCACCTCATTAATATTAATGAGGTGGGTCGCAAATTGCGGCCCCATAGCGACTATGGGCACTCACGGCTATGGAGGCCTGCTGGGACCAGCAGACCTCCATGCCTGTGACTGCTTTGAAATAAGCATTTTTTTTTTTCAAGTGTAGTCCGTTTTCCTTAAAGGAAAACGAGCTGCACTTAAAAAAAAAAACTAAACCTTTAGTTTCGGATTTTTTCAGGGCAGGTAGTGGTCCCCTTCCAATTTGCGAGTGGATTACCATCCACTTCAAGTGGATGGTAACTGCGACTCCATTTGCGACCGCGTACGCGGTCGCAAATGGAATTGCATACCACTGCGAGTCGCAGATAGGAAGGGAACACCCCTTCCTATTTGCGACTCTGAAATGCATTTTGCGAGTCGGTCCCGACTCGCAAAATGCATTTCTGCATAGCAAACTCCGGTTTGCGACTCGCAAACGGCAATTTTTGCCGTTTGCGAGTCGCAAACTGGTTGCTACATCTGGCCCCAGATCCTTTAATAAAAGGCACTAAGAGTTTATGGTTGGTGCGCAAAAGAAATGTAGTTCTCTGCACATATTCTTTAAACCTTTCAACTGGCTAGATGCAACCTAGCATTTCAATCTCAATAATAGAGTAAAGGCATTGTTTTTGCTTAAGGGTAGGTGATCAAAGGCAATAATACTTTTGGAACAACTCCTGCATGAAACAGAACCAATACAGGCCCCACAACACCCACATCAACATTAAAGGATAAAAGCTTCCCTGGTAGGTATGGAGAGAGTAAAAGGGCATTCAGCAGTTCTCTTTCGATGGTGAGGAAAGCTACATCCTGCACTTGACTCCGTGCAAACTTTGAGTCCTTCTTCAATAAAGCAAGAAGTGTTTCTGCCTTAATAGAGAAGTTCCTAATAAACTTAACATAGAACTCACACATCCCTAAAAAAGATTGAAGTTGCATATGGTCTACTGGTGTGAGCACTTCTTCAGTTGCTTTATGTAACCCTGGCAACATCATCATCTGGTGCAACATGGTCAGGGTATTCCACTTTGGGCACTCCAAACGCACACTTGTCTTTCCTTAACCTTGTTATCCTTTCCATAAACTAGAATGTCGTCTTGGAAAACTAAGACCCCTTCCAATCCCTTCAAGACATCACCAATAACTTGATGAAAAATAGCAGCAACTGAAGTGAGTCCAAAAGACACTCTACTTCTTCTCTGATGCCCACCCTTTTGCATTGAATCCTTCAAACCCCTGTCTCTTGAAGACCGTAACAACATTAGCATCTCTCTCAAAACATCCTTCTAACAAGATGGTCTCATCCTTCATCAAATCCATATTCAGAGAGGCTCTCTTACGCCTGCTCACCATTGTCAATGCCTTCCACACTCAACTACTGGCCCACCATCCATCTACCTATTATAGACAAGGTAATTGAAAAAGCAGTCTGCAAACAACCCCAAGGTCATGTTAACTATCTCCTGCAAGAATACTAATCTGGCTTCAAATCACACTGTAGCAGAGACAATTGCCTTACAAATCGTAGAAGACATATTTCTGATCAAAGATAAAATAAAACCCATTCCTCATGATATTGCTGGACATCTCAGTTATCTTCAAAACTGTTGACCATCCTACCCTCATAAGTCTTGAATTAAGTGGCAACATTCCAGTCTGGTTGGCTTCCTACCTATCCAAACAACACTAGTTTATTCACATGGGTAACTCCATGGACCACAAGAGACCTGTTACTTGTAGATTCCCTCAGGGTTCCATCTTCATCAACTTCTGTGTTGAGCCCTTTAGGGCTCCTCCCACTTACAGCATCAAAATGTACCCACACCCCAATGACACACTACTGTATTTGAAAGATTTCCCTACTCCAGAAATCTAGTGCCTCCAACTCCTCATTAAAACATGAATGGCCAGCACCCACTTGACACTCAACCCATTTAAAACTGATTTCCTCCCATTAAACAAGAACAATAAGCAACAACTAATACAAACCTTGTTCAACGCCGTGAATCTGGATGGATTTGAATCCTAACACTAACCTACTTAGATTCACCCTGGACACCAACCTCACCCTCAAGGAAAATACCAGAAAAAAATAAATGATGGTACGGCATCAGTTCACTCAGCTAAATAAGGTGATACAATTTCTCTGAATTCAGATTCTGTTCAGTCCCTTGTATTTGTCATCTAGATGATGATTAAGCCCTGCCACATGGTCCTCAAGACTCCACACTTACTCCCTTTAAGGCACCCACATCACCCCTCTCTGTTTGAATTCTAGTGCTCCACCATTACCGCCTGCTTCACCTTCCAGTTTGTTAATAAACACACCTGAATGGATTTACACCAAACCACAAAAAGCACACTTTCTGGGCTAAAATCTAGCTTTTTGCCAAATTTGGGGTAATTCCGTTAAGCTGTTTTGGCTGTAGTTGTGTCTAATTTTCCTATAAAAAAAATTGCACAGAGATAGGACATTTTGGAACTCCCTCCTTCTTTGGCCCCTGGGTGATAGATCACCACAAAACTTTCCAGGAAAGAGGTGAGGTGATGAACTTTTAAGGGAAAGTTTAGTGAAGATTTGTCAAACAGTGCTAAAGTTCGTAGCAAACCAAAAAATACATTTCCTATGGAACCATGGTCCTAACTATAGCTACCCAGAGGCGACCACACTGGGTAGCATGGATATATAGATATAGACTATTTAGGGTCTTTTTATTGTGCAAAATGCTGTGTTTTAGAAGTGTTGTAAAACCAATTTTTCACAGGGTTCCCTATAAAATATCATAAGCACAATTTTAATATCGGCAGGGATACTAGCATGTAGGATCAAATTATGCAGCAACGATTCTAGATTATGCATAAAAACCTTCAAACTATGCTGCAGATCTACTGCCACTAATATTTCCATCTATTTGAACTACCAAAATTTTTGTGAAATCTACAGAATATGCAAATTCCATGGCAAATTGTGTGTCACATGCAGTAAACACATAATTCTGCAGAATCGCATACATTCAGCCATTCCACCATTGTACATTCTAATTCCATTCCATTCCCATTGTTAGCTGTTCTTTGAAGAAAACAGCTTTTTCAAGCTAACCATTCCAAAATAAATATTTAATATAAAAAAGAATAGATAACTGGTATTGTGTAATATGACCCTATATTACTAGCTCAGACTTCTGGTGACATTTACGAACCACTTGGCTGTCGGCCTCTTGATTTATGATGTTACGTGAACCCCTCGATGATTCGTTATGTATCGACCATACATATGGACACAGCCCATATTTCACCAAGGCCTGCAAAATATAGAAAATGATACATGGACGTCTGTGAAACTTGGAAAAAACAGAGCAACATGCCATCTCCATGTGTGCACCAAGGATCTGTAACAACATACCTGTATCCATCAAGATCATCAAAACTCTGCTTCAATTAATAAGCAAACTGAAGACACATCTGTGTAAAGAATGCTACATCACAGTGAAGTCATAGACTACCTCTAGTCTCAGAACCCAGCTTCCCCTCTTATCGTTCACTGACTGTATAATTAACTGACTCTGAGCAGTGCTCTCCTGACTTTTGGCTTGGTACACTCTACATAAATATCACATACATGGATGGAAAATAATTCAAGGCTCCCTGTGAAATATGAGTTTCATCATCATAACAACAGCATCAAACCACTCTAATAGGTAAACACATCCTGAACACTCTGATTACAATTAGCACCTATTGTTAGCTGCACCTTCCAGAGTACAGCTTCAACAACCTGTTCCTTCTACAGAAGCAATGTGTTTTTTACCAAATCAAATGGTGCTTTTCTAAAATTCTACATTGCTACCATCTTCAGAAAGACATCCCCAAATTACTCTGCAGCGCTTTACTCGGAGTTCCCAAACCTGATAAGGGAACTAAAAGTTCAATGTCGTTCATTTACAGCAAAGTATGCCTATCACACAGATCCCCATCCAAATGGTGACTTGGGGAATTCTGACCCTGGCTCGGTTTTGAAGGTCTGACAATAATTGGACATCATGTCAACAGAAAGATAACGTTGTTCTATTTAGTGTATATAGGGTCAGATGTACGACCATTTCATTTTGCAAGTCTCTAATTGTAATTATTTGCGACTCGCAATTAGATACTCACAAAATTAAATGCACTAATGTGTCTCAGACACATTTAGCGATTCCCAATGAAGGTCGCAAATGACCTACCTCATTAATATTCATGAGGTAGGTCGCAATTTGCAAACCCATTAGGAATGGCCACAATAACAGGGATGGTGGCCTGCTGGGGTTAGCAGACCACCATGCTGGTGACTGCTTTTTAAATATAGCTTTTTATTGTTTTTGAAATGCAGCCCGTTTTCCTTAAAGGAAGACTGGCTGCATTTCGAACAAAAAAATGAAGTTTCCTTTTCACTTTTTCAGAGTAGGCAGTGGTACGTGGGATCACTACCTGCTCTAAAAATATATTTTTGCTTCCGTTCACAAAGGGGAACTGGTCCCATTATTTTGCAACCACATTCACAGTCGAAAAACAATCTTACATACCACTGCTACTCGCTATTTGGAAGGAACGCCCTCGGCCTGCCCCTTCCAAATAGGGACCCGCAAACCTATTTTACAATTTGGTAAATATATTACTGAATCACAAAATAGCATTGGTATACGGCAAAATGCTATTTTCATGTCGCAAATGCCATTTGTGACATGAAAATAGCCCCGTACATCTGAACCATAGTGCTTAACAGCTCAAGATTTATAGGCCTTTAATGCAACATTGAACAGACTAGGTTAAGTCCACCCATCAGATCACATCCATTTTGATTTGGATCAACTGCAGCTGATGGTCACATTTGGGGAGAAAATCAAATTGTGTGTTTGACCACTTTCATATGTGACACCATGCATTAATACCACAAAAGCCCACAGTCATCTCAGCATTTTTGGGGTGGGTAGGCATCACTTCACCAAGATTCATTTAGGGAACCATGGGCCAGATGTATGTAGGTTTGTGTTTGTGATTTCCTAATAGAGAATCTTAGCAATTCGCTATTAGGAAATCGCAAACTGAGATGTATAACAGTGTGTTTAACACTGTTAGCGATTCCCAGTGGGGTCGCACATGACCTACCTCATCAATATTCATGAGGTAGGTCGCGATTTGCGACCCCATTGGGAATGGCTGCACTCATAGCGATGGTGGCCTGCTGTGGAAAGCAGACCACGATGTCTGTGACCTGCAGAGGCTGCCGCATATATCAACAGGAGGGGAGAGTGGGGGGGACAACGGGGGCAACAGGGATGGTGGTAATACATTTCCTCCTTTCCTGTTCTGGTGTCCAAGCATTCGCTGGGACACCAGAAGAGGCTCCCCAGCAATCTTGGCGCTGCTTACATGCTAAAAAGCATGTAAGCAGCGTCAGGATTGCTCTGTGCGGCAGTGACTGCCACTCAGACACTACCCTAGGGCCTGTGCAGTTTCTCCAGCTCGGCTGTATACACAGCCGGGCTGGAGAAACCTAAGTGCGCATGTGTGTTTGGATGGCCGTCTTAGGACTTCCAAACACAAATGCGCACTTGGTGCACACAATTCCTCATCCCCCCTCTCACCTCCTGTGGCTCACCCCGCCCCTCCCTGCACCAGCTGGCTAAACCAGCAGCAGATAAATAAAACGATATTCAAATATCGTTTTATTTTTCTGCTGCTGGCTGTTAGCCAGTGGGGCGACGCTCCTCTGCCATTGCGGAGGAGCCGCCCCGTCTGTGACTGCTTTTTAAATAAAGCAGTTTTTAAAAAAATGCAGCTTGTTTTTCTTCAAGGAAAATGGGATGGATTTCAAACAAAAAAATGAAAAGTTTTCTTTTCATTTTTTCAGAGTAGGCAGTGGTCCGTGGAACCACTACCTGCTCTGAAAAAATGTTTTTGCTTCCATTCACAAAGGGGAAGGGGTACTGTGGGGACCCCTTCTCGTTTGTGAATGGGTTACCGCTGACTTCAAGTTGGTGGTAACTGCAATGGTTTTGCTACCACATTCATGGTTGCAAAACAATCTTACATCCTCCTGCTACTCGCTAAGAGGAAGGGACGCCCTTGACACGCCCCTTCCTAATAGAGATTTGCAAACCTATTCTGCGAGTCGGTGACAGGTTACCGACTCGCAGAATACGATTGTTACATTAGGGAAAGCCTTTTCCTGGTCGCAAATGGCCCGATGGGCCTTTTGCGAACGTGGAAAGGCTTTCACACATTTGGCACCAGGCCTGCTAGCAGCCCCAAGCTCTTTTGACAAGTGTCAAATTGAACTCACAGGGGAAACTGGCAGAGCCTCGAGCGCAGGCATTTTAGGGGAATGAAGACTGGGAGTTAAGATTGTGCTTTCACCGGGGGAAAGGGAGATAAATCCTGCATTCTATCGACTTTTCCAATCGGAAGAGGAAAGCTGCTAGCCCTCTATTTGGTGGGACGATTGACGTCGCCGAACGAAACAAAAAGGTATTTTCTTATCCATGCGGAAAGTGCACGAAAAACAGTGAAGCGCAGAGCTTGATTCCCCAATCCAACACAGAGAACGCTGTGTTTTAAAATGATAAAGTGATGTGACTTAGGGCCAGATGTAGGAAGCCTTTTGCATGCCGCAAACTGCGAAAAACGCAGTTTGCGGCATGCAAAAGGCCGAACGCAATGCACAACCTCAAATTGCGAGTCGGTACCGACTCGCAATTTGAGGATGCGACTCGCAAATAGGAAGGAGTGTTCCCTTCCTATTTGCGACCGCATCGCCATGCTGAGTTGCTTTGTGACCGCGAATGCGGTCGCAAACCAACTCGCAGTTACCACCCACTTGAAGTGGGTAGTAACTCATTCGCAAAAGGGAACCCCTTCCCCCTTTGTGAATGCCGAAAAAAATGTTTTTTCAGAGCAGGCAGTGGTCCTACGGACCACTGCCTGCTCTGAAAAAAACAAAACCAAATGGTTTCGGAAGTTTATCTTTTTGCAACTCGTTTTCCTTTAAGGAAAACGGGCTGCAAAAAGAAAAAAAAAAACTGCTTTATTAAAAAAAGCAGTCACAGACATGGTGGTCTGCTGTCTCCAGCAGGCTACCATCCCTGTGAGTGCAGGGACTCGCTATGGGGTCGCAATTTGCGACCCACCTCATTAATATTCATGAGGTGGGTCTTTGCGACCCCATAGCGAGTCGCAGAAGGTGTCTGAGACACCTTTCTGCATGCAATTTTGCGAGTTGCAAAATGCAAGTCAGTATGGGCCAGATGTAGCAAAGGGTTTGCGCCTCGCAAACGGCGAAAAACGCCGTTTGCGAGGCGCAAAAGCCTCTCTGCTATGCAGAAATGCATTTTGCAAGTCGGATCCGACTCGCAAAATGCATTTCCGACTCGCAAATAGGAAGGGGTGTTCCCTTCCTATTTGCGACTCGCAATGCTATGCAATTTCATTTGCGCCCGCGAAAGCGGTCGCAAATGAAATCGCTGTTACCATCCACTTGAAGTGGATGGTAACCCATTCGCAAACGGGAAGGGGTCCCCATGGGACCCCTTCCCCTTTGTGAATGATCACAAAAACAATTTTTCAGAGCAGGTAGTGGTCCTATGGACCACTGCCAGCTCTGAAAAATACCGAAACAAAAGGTTTCGGGTTTTTTTCTAAGTGCAGCTCGTTTTCCTTTAAGGAAAACGGGCTGCAGATAGAAAAAAAAAAAACTGCTTTATTAAAAAGCAGTCACGGACATGGTGGTCTGCTGTCTCCAGCAGGCCACCATCCCCGTGAGTGCCCATACTCGCAATGGGGTCACAAACTGCGACCCACCTCATAAATATTTATGAGGTGGGTCTTTGCGACCCCATTGCGAGTTGCAGAAGGTGTCTGAGACACCTTTCTGCATAGCAAATTGCGACTTGCAATTTGCGAGTCGCACGGACTCGCAAATTGCAAGTCGCAATTTGCTTTTTTCCTACATCTGGCCCTAAGACTCGCAATTTGCAAGTCGCAAAATTTTACTTACATACATCTGGCCCTTAGAGACAACAGGCCCTGTGATCCTCTTCCATACCATTGACCCATTCTAGAAAACCGCACATAAGTATTACAATTTTCACCCTTGCACAGTGCAAATAATTTAATAAAATATATATCAAAGTAACTACTAGTAATTACATGTGAATTATGCCTTTCTTTCTACAGGTGGATTAAATTTGAAGAGAAAGTAGAAGATGGCGGAGAGAGATGGAGCAAGCCCCATGTCACAACACTTTCACTCCATAGCCTGTTTGAACTAAGAACTTGCTTAGAGAAAGGAACAGTTTTATTAGATTTGGAATCAAACACGTTTAAACAAATAATAGGTACGTAAATGCATTCAGGAATCTTCTGTTCAACCATATAATTCTGCTTACATTGGTAAATGCCAGGGAACATGTTAAACAGATGCATTTCCATAAAGTGGAATGATTACAAACATATTTCAGTATGACTATTCATTAAACAGTTATCTCTTCATTTATGTGGACCGATTTGCACATTTAGTAAGGAATCAAGCCTTTTTCCCCAGCGAGTATAAGAGAAACTCGGTGCAGAAGATATACATTAAAAACAAATAACCCACAAAGTGTGAGTTTTTAGGAAAACAAATAAATTATAACACCCTAGTCCACAAATTAAGGAGAAAATATGCACATAATAGCCAGCTATTGGTTAGCATGCCGCTGTGGACTAGATTTTAGTATGATTACGATTACTCCTACTATTTTTCCTTTTCTTGTTGCAGCTGGAGCCAGATTTCTCTTCTCATACTGAGAATTGCTGGTTTTCTGAGGAATTTTAGACACCCCTGCCTAAGTCACATTTTCATGGCATGAAGGACGTTCAGGGAAGGATAGTTACAACATGGTTACAACTTATCCACCAGGATATTTTTGACCAATTTTCTTTTGGAATAATTTTCCATAGCTCCCAAACAACATCTAAAGCACATCCATATTAGATTGAGAGGACGACACTCCTTGCTCCATGAATAACGCTAACGCTGACAGCAGGACACGCATTACTACTACTAATATGGCTGTGTTTTATACCAGGCAAGATCTATGACATATTCCAGTTTTGCTGACAGAAACGTATGCACTGTTTCGACCTTTATAAACATGATCGACGCTATCTATGACAATTCTTTCTTTTTTAAATTTTACTTATTATCACTTTACTTATTTAACAAGTCATTATATTTGACTAGAAAGAAAGACGAGCAAAGGTCAGAATCAACGCAGGACACAGCAACAGTTAGCAATGTTACACAAGGTTCGACAGTTGTATTAGTCTACTGCACAGTTGAATCAAACAAATATATCAGTAAAAATCGCCCCCTCTGCAAATCAAACCATGCCTGTGGCTGTCCGGCATTCTACATTTTTATCTAAACCTTCGACTCTTTAAAGACATAGGGGGTCATTACGACCTCAGCGGTCTTTTCAAAAGACCGCAGAGGCCGTGGGAGACAGAATACCGCCATTGCTGGCGGTATTTCTGTCTCCCTATTATGACATTTCCGCTGGGCCAGCGGACGGTAACAGTGTTACCATCCGCTGGCCCAGCGGAAATGTCACATCAACGTAATAGAGCCGGCGGCAATGCTGATGTGCAGCGGGTGCAGTAGAAATTCGGGCAGTGAAATGCGCAACGGGGCTATGCCTGGGGGCCCCTGCACTGCTCATGCCAAGTGCATGGGCAGTGCAGGGGACCCCAGGGGCACCCCAAGTCCCCTTACCGCCGGCCTTTCCATGGCGGTGTGTACTGCCATGGACAGGCCGGCGGTCGGGGACTCATAATCCCGAGGGCAGCGGTGCATGCACCGCTGCCCTCGGGATTATGACCGCCAGGCGGAATCCTGGCGGCAAAGTGGAGGGGCCGGCGGTATGGCTGTGGCTTTTCCGCCACGGTCATAATTGCTGGCGGAAAACCGCCAGCCTGTTACTGCCAACATACCGCCGGCCGCCAGGGTCGTAATGACCCCCATAATCTCTACCGTCTGTCAGAGTGAGGCTAGTGCAGGTTTCATAGGTCTCACTGTAATGTCCTAAATTGAAGGACCCCTTTACTGGCACATCAGCACCACTCTTTTGGTCAGTAGGAGTGCCATGGCACAGAATCGCGATACCAAACATAGTAGGTCTTTTACAAAGCCGCATATGGTCATCAGTGGAGAGGGAGTCAGTTACATCTCTAACGTTTCTGACAGTATCTCAAAGACCTTATGACTGTCTGTAGAAAGAGATCATAGGGAACAACCATGACAGGTTCAGAAAATCGACATTAGCGAGATGACATGTACAATTGCTGGCATCCACATCGGTCATCTGTATGATGCGGATGAAGTCAGTCCCTTCGAACAACTAGAAGCGGAGTTTGGGCTGCCAGAATCGGAGATACACAGATACTTTCGGGTCTGTCACTGGATCACACATCCTGCTTTCTGACCTGGGGCCCAGAGACTGTTGACACCCTTCGAACAATGGCTTCTCCGGTAGCTCACAGATAAAGGAATGGTGTCTGACGTGTACGCCATCCTCCTCCACGACCCTCCGACCCCGCGACCCTCAGGACAACGTCGCTGGGAACAGGAGCTCGGCAGAGGCATGACACCCACAGAGGTGGGAGGAGATTTACTATAAAGCCTATCACACTGCCCACAATCTAAAAAGCATAGAAACAGCAGTCAAAATCACTACATACTGGTATTAAACACCCATATGACTCCGACAATGCTACTTCACTCGATCAGGTGAGTGTTGGAGATTTTGTGGAGTACAAGACACACTGCTTCACATTCTGTGGGAATGCCCCGGGATTTCTCAGTTCTGGACCTAAGTCCTACAGGATATAGATACTCACCTGAACACCCAGATACCAAGGTTCCCAGCGTACACTATACTCTATCTCCCCAACCCGCTCACCTTCCCACTCAAAACTCAAAGGGGGCACCAGATAGGCCTGGCGCTGTTGACAGCCCACCAAACTATACTCGCACACTGGTTACCACTACGATAGGAATAGAGAAAATCTCCTTGACAAAGGTGTCCCGAGAGAATCCAATAGCGACCTCTGGAGCCCCTTTATTAAGCTGCTATTCCACTAATTCAGAGAGCTGACATGCTCCAGCTTTCTAAGGTTGCTGTGACTGTTGAAGCACTTGTAGTGTGTCCAACATTACAGGCTGCGACGCACTCGCTGTCAGCTCACCCCTTTCTTAACACTCTGCTTGAATCTCCACCAGAAGCAGGGGCTCGGGCTGGGAGTGGGTCTGGGGATGGAAAACTCATCCTGGCACTGGGGTTCTGAGGCATGCTCAACGGTGACCTTTAGAGCTCATCTAGCAAGTAACTACCCTACAAACTAAGAGGATTAACACTCTCTCGTAACACATAATTGCAACAATACTGGGTACGCCCATAGACAGCTATATCGCTTAGGAAATACCACATGTGCTACTGGTCCATACTATTTCTAGGATTAAGCTTGAGTGCCCACCAAGAGGGTGGGCAGGTTAACATTTGTGGGAATGTTTAAGGATGTTACTTTTTATGTTCATGTCCATCACTGTTTTCTGTTGGTATGTGGCTGGTGTTTTTTACCGACCACAACATGCTAACAAAAATATATCAACCATAAACATAGAGTGACAGAAGGATATGTACTCCTTTGACCATTCAGACATGTCAAAGCTTATTCTGACAGAATGATCTGTTTTTCTCTTTGACATGTACTTCTCTTAACCTGGCTACATTTTATATACCAGCACGTGGACTACATCACGTGGCTGACATTACACCTTGAAACTTTACAGCCCCTGGGACTTGACATAACAGGAATTATGACTTTGCATGACAGTCTTCATGATCTATTTCTCTGCTGATGCCTAACTGCAAGTGACATTGTGTTGTTAAATATAAATAAATTACATTTCAGCCTGTCCCTTCATTTAGAAAAATCTACACAAACCACTATGAATGTTTTACAAAGAACTTTTACTTAGCTTCGATTTAGAGGTGGCAAACAGATACCACCAATGAAAGCAAAAGGCCATCATCCCGTGTTTAGCAGGAGAGCTCTCACCAAGGATGATTCCTTTGAACAAGTCATAAGTTCTTTCGAACTCCTCCACCAAATGCCTTTTATATTCTAACAGTTAAAACATTGCCATATAGCCTTCTCCATGTCTCTTTGGTTAAAGTATAACATGTCCTTGTCACATCAACTGTCTTCTTCTTACACAATAACCTGCCCTCCCAATACAATTTTTAGAGTGTAAGCAACACGCCCTTACAATCCATAGTTTATTTTGTAAACATTTACCTGCTCTTCTAATATGTTACTTTGGTTTGAGTTTAAACAATGTGTCAACATGTCCTTGTCACATCTACCATCCTTCTCTACTTCCCCGCAGTCCTCCACTACTTGTCAAAACTTACTATTCAACCGAATTTATTTACTCAGCTGTGACTTGGGTCCATAACTTTGGTTGATTGTAACTAACGATATGGAGATGGATTTCCCCTTACTACACCTGTTTTTGCTGATACACCGCTTTTCAACAGAATTTTAATACACATACTTATTACACATAATGTTAAGCATATCTCAACAATCATAAAACATCCTATGTCAATCTTCCAGCCGCATTGTTTTAGCTAGTCTAAAATTACCAATTCAGAATCAAATCTCAAACGTGATTGGACTTTTCATATTATTCCAAAATCATTCTGTATATCCTCATGATTATTTTTGATATACACACAATAGTCTTTCCCTATGAATGCAGAAACTCCGCCTTTTGCTGCTAGTATATAATCTAGTACTAAACGGTTTTGTAGGGATACCATGTGAATTTGAATGTGTTAATTTCTCTATAGCATCTGTAGTGCTATATAAAGCTTCATCCAAAACCAAAGATAAATGTTCTATGGCGTGTAAAGCCCCATATACACCCTAAATGAGGTATCATTAGTTCGAAATATCTTTCCACTGCCCACACAACCCCCCGCACATCACATATTTTTCCTTCAGGCAGGGTTTCCACCTATTGAACTCCAGGAATCACACTACCCAAAAGCCTAGTTCCTGTCCACTTTGGGAATAAATATCTATGCACTTGATTGCCACAGAAATAATATATTCTCCTAGGAAATAACCATCCTGTTTCCACTAATTGGTGAATTTTGAATAGCAAACCTAGCGCACACATGCTTCCATCTTCCATCTTCCTCTTCTGTTTCTTTTGTCCCCAGATGACCCTGGCATTTGTAGTAAGTCAGTATTAAACGTTTGATGTTGTCACAGTTAGCTTGCCATACAAAAGCCAAGTTCCTACAATTGCTTGAATGCAAAATATTCCTATTGTCGTGAATACATTAAAGTCAGTAGACGCTACTCTGGTGTTATCAGCTATCGAGTACGAGTGTTAGAGCTGAGCATTTAAACTCAGTGAGGTATCTCGTTTCATTGTCATTTTAGTATAGCTAGACAATATCAATTTCCCCTATCTTTCATACACTGTGTGCAAATTTATCTCAAGAAAACCAATTGTGGGAAAAATAAATGCCTGCCTGGATTTGACCCGGAAGCAGTGCTGTTGAGTATCCATGCGATAGGTGAACAGTAAAGTACAGAAGTATAATGTGCTAATATTGGTGATGTCACTGATGATATCATATGTGAAGTGGGGGTGATGCCACTGATTACATAATTAGAGAGGAAATATTTTATTTTATTTGTTGTGTCACTTCTATGTCATGATTGAGGACATGAGCAGGGTAGTTTGATAAAGACGTGTTGTACCAACTCTAAGAAAGAGTGCAAGAGAACAAGAAAGAGATTAAAGAGCTAAAGTGTGCGACGTGTTATTCTTTTATGCAGCCATTTATAGGTCATCACTTGATATCAACTTATGGATTAAGTCTTTATTACAAGATAAAATAACAATTATCCGTGTCCCTTAAGAAATGGTGAATTCTTGATTACAAGGTAACATAATAATTATTTGTTTGTGTGTTTTAAGAAACTGCTGCCAATATTCAGATTGCGAACAACACCTTAACCCCAGAGCTGAAGGAAAAAGTTGTGAACATTCTTCTCCGAAGACACCTGCACCTGATTACAAAGCCCCATCGAATTGCAGCCAGTTCTGGAAAATGTTCTTGTTGTGGTAAGTTGAAGTGAACATTACACACGTTTCACATTCTAAACATAACCTCACAACACACAGAAGAGAAAGAAAACCGGAGTAGGAAAGGAATCCAGGTCCAACCTTCTACTGATCTAAGTCCACACACAGCCCAAAAGTTTTAAGGAGTGGGGTGATTGCAGCTCTCAGTTGGTGAAGTGCCAGTTACCACGTAAGGGAAACCTCTAGAAAAGAGCTCCTTCAGGGAAAATGTATTTTTTAATGAAAGTATTCTGTAAAATGTAGACAGATTTTGATGATTTTCATGAGCGGTGTCCCACATATACCCAGGAAAAAAGGATTCATGAAACAACTTCAAGACATCCACATTAGATACATTTACATAAGATGACTCTCTACTGAATTCGTTTACATACGGTAGCTAGCATAAAAAAAATTACATTGGTAGAGGCCTTCTGAAGCTATGTTGAACTCTACCAAATTTTTACAAACTGAGGCTTGTCAGTGGGTTTTTTACATGAACTCTAGTAATATCAGAAAATATAACAACTGTATGACGTTAGATGTGTGATATCGTTATGACAGTTTTATTAATAATTGAGATAAATATAAATTATCTTTCACAGCAGGTAAAAGAACATCAAAGAACGGATCAGTTCTGGAACTTTCAGACAGTCCTCTTCGAGAACAGGTAACAAATAATCAAAAATTATTACTGATGTAACGGAATGTCAGTTTGAAAAACATGCTTGGGCGCAATGCTTTTAATCAACCATGCAAATATGGCCACTCTTAGATGAGTTGTTCGAAAGATAGACAAAGAATAAGTGTTTTGACTCTAAAGATTTACAACAGGTCATTTAGAGAATATCAGGCTGCCCGACATGCTAGTGAAGACTGGGGCCTGCATGCTTCCGGAGCAAGGCCATCCTCCCTGGTTATAGATGCCAAGCCCTTAAGCCTTCAGTGAAGCCACTTGTCCAGAAGTTAAACTTAAGGCAGAGATATCTGATTTTGTTTTGCCCAATGTAGGAAGCTGGCTCTGTATATACTATATCGAAATGAGAAATAGTGTGCAGAGAGCCCAGGGGTTCCCCAGAGGCTTAACAGAGGCTAAAGTAGATACTACTAATGATCTCTTTTGTGGTAGTTTGGTCGAGCACTTATGCTTATCAGAGGGTAGTGCAAAGCATTTGTTGTACACACACAGACAATAGAAGAAGCACACACTCAATGACTTAACTCCAGACCAATGATTTTTAGAGGGCAAAAATATATTTTCTTAATTTATTTCTAGAACCACAAGATTCAAGTTGCAGGTAAGTACTTCAATAGATTCGTATTTCACACATATGTCAATAGTACTTTGTTTGAAATCGATAATTTATACAGTTTTTGAAATATTGGCAGTTATCTGTTTTAAAAGTTGACAGTGCAATTTTCAGAAACAGTTCCTGGGAGGAAGAAACGTTACTACGATTTACAGCTAAGTACTTGACTTACAGTTCCAGTCTCCGGGGGTTAGAAAGTCCACAGGTTGGGATTCAAGTTAACCCCAAACAGCCATCACCAGCAACACGGGGCCGGCCTGGTGAAGAGGTCAAAGTTGAGGCAAATTTAACATGGGCTCCGATGAAGACTGGGGGCACTCGGAATCAGGACTACCTACAGGTAAGTACCCCAACTTCGGAGGGAAGACCTGGTGGGTTTAGAGGAGAACTGGGGGGCCACATGTAGGTACCAAGCATACACCCTCAGCGGCACTGAGGCAGTTGGGTGCAGGGTGCATACCAGACTTCGGGTTTCCAATGATTCTCTATGAGGGGTCACTCAGATGCTGCAGGCGAGGTCCAGGGGTTCAACTCGGGCAAACCACAGGCTGGACAGGGAGGAGGGGCACCTGCTGAACGTAGCTGCATCAGAGGTTGGGTTCTCCTAGGCCTGGGGCTGCAGGTGCAGTGGTCTTTTAGGCGTTGGATATCTTCGCCTGGAGCTTTCGCTGTCGGGGGGTCCTTGAGATTTCCTCTGCAGGCGTCGTCGTAGAGGGCTGGAGAAGTCAACTTTGGGTGGGCACTTGCTCGCAATCACCTGGTGACCCTCTCTAGGCGGTTGGATCACCTGGACACGGGCCGTGGGCGTCGGGTGCAGATTGGTCAGGACTCACGTATTCAAAGTGGTGCTGGAGTCCTTGGGTGTTGTTTCTTCTTGGACAGGGCTGCTGTCCACAGGAGTTCTTGGTCCTTTTGGGTGCAGGGCAGTCCTCTGGAACTTGGCAGAGGTCACTGGTCCCTCTGGAGGCGTCGCTGTTCTTGTGCAAGTTCTTTGAAGCAGGTGACTGGTCGGTAGGGGTGGGGCCAAGTCAGTTGTCATCTTACTTCTTCTCTGATGGGGGTTCAGCTAAGCAGTCCTTCTTCTTTCTTGTCATGTCGCACATGAATCTGGTGAGCTGGGTTCAGGGAGGCCCTTAAATCCTAGATTTAGGAGCATTTCAGGGGTCACAGTGCAGTAGCCAATGGCTACTGTCCCTGAGGGTGGCTACACTCTTCTTGTGTCCACTTCCTTTGGGAAGGGGGGCACAAACCTTACACTATTGGTCACTGTCCTCCAAACCTAATTGGAGGATTCTGTAGGGAGGGGGTCACCTCCGCTCTGGACACCTTAGGGGTGGCCCTAGCTGTGGTGGTCACTCCTCCCTGTTTTCACTAATTTTCCTGCCGGACGTGCCACCACAAGTGGGGCTCTGTCTGGGGGGTGGGCAAATCCTCTAGCTAGACTCCCCTTGGGCACTGTAACCGGAGGCTTGAGCCTTTGAGGCTCACTGCCAGGTGTTACAGTGTGAAGCACCTTCACCCAGGATAGGCTTTGCTTCTGACCACAGAGAGCACAAAGGCTCTCACCCCATGTGCTCAGAAACTTGTCTGAAAGTGGCAGGCTGGCACAGACCGGTCAGTCCTGCACTAGCAGTTTGGCAAACATTCAGGCGCCATGGTGCATTTTTCAATACCTCCCACACTGGCATCAGTGTAGGGTTATTGTGCTGAGAAGTTTGATAGAAAACTTCTCAGTATTCAACGAAGCCATTATGGAGCTGTGGAGTTCCTAATGACAAACTCCCAGACAATATATATGCAGTATGGTTCCATCACTTACAATGTCTAAGAATGAACTTAGACACTGCAAGGGCATATTGCTCATGCAGCTATGCCCTCAACTGTGGTATAGTGCGCCCTGCCTTAAGGCTGTAAGGCCTGCTAGAGGTCTGACTTACCTATGCCACAGGCAGTGGTTTGTGGGCATGGCACCCTGAGAGGTGTGTCATGTCGACTTTGCCTTTTTCTCCCCACCAGCACACACACAAGCTGCAAAGGCAGTGTATATGTGCTTGGTGAGGGTTCTCCCAGGGTGGCATAAGACATGCTGCAGCCCTGGGGGACATTCCCTGGCCTCAGGGCCCTTGATATCATGGGTACCTTTTACAAGGCACTTAACTGTATGCCATGGGTGTGCCAACTGCAGAAAGAAAGGTACAGATTTTGGGGAAAAACACTGGTGTTGGGGCCTGGTTAGCAGGATCCCAGCACACTTCCAATCAAAGCTGGCATCAACGTCAGGCAAAAAGTGTGGGGGGAGGTAACCATGCCGACAGTGGCCCTTTCCTACACCCACTCAGCAAAGATTTTTGCATTTCAGTAACAAACTCTTAAAGCTGGGGTTTGATACTGAAAAACAAAACACAAATGACCATGATATTCTGGGCGTTTTTCTAAATGCTTTGGGGGTCATCTGTGTTTTTTCCTTGCTCAGGACAGCCAGGATTTTCTGTGTGATCTTGAACAGAAAAAATCTACATTGGAAGCAATGCCCTAAACTGTAAGAACCTTCTGACATACATTGAGGACCTTCTGATATACATCGATCACCTGCACTGTAGCAGATGTGCCATTGATCAAATGTTTCCAACAGCTGAGTGAGTTGACCCTCAGTAGCTAGAAACCTGGTGCTTTCTCCACCCGAAATGAGGCGAGCAAAAACAAAGTTTGGTGAGTGGGGCAGTCACTACGTTTTGGCGGATGCCCATAATCCACCAAACTCAAAGAGACCCCCTTAGTCACTTGTAGCCCATATCTCTAGCACTGCGAACCCATGTTATTTTACTTGAGGTGGATCAATTTTCTCTACATGTATTATGCTAGTATAATCATATCTCTTCAGATGGAATGCTGAGAAAGGAAACCTGTTTTCCTGGTCATTTCTTCCTGTTGTCCTCTATGACATGGTTGTTTTTTTGCTTTTAGAGGCTATCATGCACCACACAGTTAGGGCCCCCAAACAATATACAAATATTAAGGTAGAACATAACAATAGTAGAGTGTACCAGTACTACATCAGTGAACCCTCTCTGTCACATGTGATCAGTTTCACTAATAGAGAAGAGGCTCACTGGTAACCAACTAGCCACTTGGAAAGCCGAGGTGTCAATGTTGATGCTTAACACAGCTGTAATTAAACCAACATTACTATGAAAATGGAAGTTGCATGAGGCATCTTGCCCCCATGATGTTATCACAGGTAGAGAACGACTCAACTTTTCGCACTTGTGCATCAAAACAGCACCATAACTTTTGATTCTGACTGATAAAATGAGAGAATTTGAATTGAAAAAACCTACAGTAAGTGTGAGAACGGTAAATACTTTCAGTACAACACAGAAACAGACACAAGGCAGGTGTAGCACTCACAGAATGGTGCAAAATGGTCACTGTTTAAACATCTGTCTAATGTCTAATGTCACAGACCTTCACACTGAGCTATGAGTGTTCAAGTCCAGATGGACTCATACTCAATAAAAAAAATATATATATATATATATATATTATATACTTAAAAAAAAAAGACTTTTTTTAATCCAACAAATGTATCTCACTCTAATGTATATGAGGTATTAAAGCCTAAAAAACTCTCTCTTTCTCTCTCACTTTTCTTCTCTCTTTCTGTCTCTCTTTCAATCAATTCTCCCACTCACCACCCACTTATGCACCCACTCAAGGCCCACTCAGACACTCACGCATCCATCAAAGACCCACTCAGACCCTCATGCACTCACAGCCCCAGTCAGATCATCACGCACCCACTCAGACCCACTCAGACAGTTATGCACCCACTCTCACACCCACTCAGAGCATCACGCACTCACTAACAGACCCACTGACACCTTGATGCACCAACTCACAGACCCACACACATACTGATGCGCCTACCAAAACACTGATGTATGCACTCTCACACCCAGAAAGACACTCTGACAGCCACTATTACCCCCAGATACAGCCTCTCACACCTATTCTCACACCCAGAGAGGCCACAAACAACTTCTGCAGTGCATGCACAAAGGGTCATGCACAGCATCAGGTTGGATTGTTAGGGGGTTGTCAGCAGGAATTGCTGCAGGCCAGCCCCTGTGGGCAACCTCTACTGTACACACGAGAAGGCCGTGCATAGAGTTAGGTTGCATGCTTATGGGGGCTTAGCCTCAGGACCTGGCCGCAGGGCTGGCCCAGTGGCCAACCGCCACCACGCACGACCAAAGACCGTGTACGGCATTGGTTGGATTAACATATAGTAATAGAAATTACTATATGTTAAAAAAAATATAGAAATTCATGGAAAAAAACAAAGGTTACAGGGATGTTCTAGTTAGGTCCTGAATTTACTCATACAAAACCATGGAAATTCAGCAGTTATAGTTAGAGTTCTTTCAAGTAACTATAACTCGCACCCTAAGGTAACTGTTACTCACGCCTTCACCTTGCACAGTTAATTACTCCACATGTTATATCATTGATAACATCTTCTATCCCACCTTTCATATTATCACTGCAACATTTGCAATAAAATGATTGATCAGACAGCTGTGCGTGGCAAGAGCACGAGTTATAGTTACTGGGGACCAAGAGATGAATGGGAATTGGAAATACAATTATTCATCAAAAAGAATAACGTCCTAGGGCATTTCCTGTGCCTCACATATAAGTGCCTCAGCAGGGCCTCTATTTCCATTCAGGGTACAAATCACATCCTAAATAGCTACCAGACTTCTTTATACTGCCAACTATCTCTTGCTCTCCAATATCACCAGAAAATGTGTTGTACAATGAGAGATGGTTCACTGTCAAATACAGCTAATCTTTAATAATTAATGTGGAAATGCATGCTTGGTGGAAGTAAATGTTCCTTCAAAAGCAATTTATTCTAAGGTGAGTATTATAAATTGGGTTTCTGGTTGGCAGAAGTACTCACCCAGTTCAAGCAGGAACCACAATCCTAATCAGGGTAAGTCAGCTAAACATCATAAATTAACTTGTGCTCACCCTCTGGAAGCATGACACAGAGCAGGCAAGCTTAATTCAGGAGGCAATGTGTAAAGTATTTGTGCAACAGTTAAAACAGTAAAACAGTGAAAGCACCCCACAAAAAGGATCCATACCAGGTTAGAAAAATAGAGCTTGATTTAATATATAAAACCAGACCAAAACAACAAAAATCTAATTAGTAGAAGAGATATGATTTTTTAAATAATATCTGCAAATATAGTGCTTAAAAGCATAAAGTGTCCACTGGGGCTATCTGATTGCATGAGAGTGGGTGGAATCAGAAAAGCCAGGCTGTCCAAGATGGAGTGCGGGTCGGATACAGGGACCAGCCTTGTCCCACTGAAAAGTACCTTGGTTTGGGGTTGCTTTGACGTCAAGGAGTGAAGCTGCGGAAGTGTTGTTGGAAGTCTTTCATGTCCTTGAGACTTAAGAGAGGAGGCAAGCCAGCCATCCCTTGGAGTCACTTTGATTCTGGGGATGTAGAGATGCAGGTCGAGCCCTTCTCACTCCCAGGCAAGGAGGACAGTAGGCAGAAAGGTAGGCACAGTAGAGCAGGAGTCCAGCAAAGTCCAACAGAGTCCAGCAGAGTCACAGTCCCTTCAGCAGCACAGCAGTCCTTCTTCCTGGCAGAATGTCCTCAGGTCCAGAAGTGTACTGATTTGGTGGGGTCAGAAGTCCAGTTCCTATACACAGTGGTGCCTATGAAGTGGGGGAGACTTAAAAAAGAGCCATTTGAAGTACACAGAGTCCCTTCTCTTCCTGCCCTGGCTTCAGACACACTACTAAGGGTTATGCCCCCCTTTGTGACCTCAGGATATAGCCGATTCGGGTGTGTCAGATCCTCCCTCCCATCCTGCCTAGGATGGCCCATCAACATGCAGATGGTCACTCAATCACACTTAAGCACCCTTTGTGTGTGGCTGTCGGCAGTGAACATACAAGAGCCCAGCTATCACTGACCCAGACGTGTACTCAGAAAAAGACAGAAGACACTAGATGATTTAAAGTAAGAAAATGCCAACTTTCTAAAAGTGGCACTATCAGAATTACAATTTAAAATTCAACTTCACCATAAATTGTGATTTTAAATTGTGATTTAACAGACACCAAACTTGGGGTCCCATCTCTTCCCAAATGGAAATTACACTTATAAAATGCAATAATGTAATCCCATTGTTAGCCCATGGGAGGGATAGACCTTGTAGTAGTGAAAAACAAATTAAAGCGTTTTTCACTACCTGGATATGTAAAACTCAGAAGTACATGTCTAACTTTTTAAATACACTGCACCATGCCCTTGGAGCTGTCCACGGCTTATCTAGGGGTGCCTTATATGTACTAAAAAGGAAGGTTTGTGCCTGGAAAGGGGGTTAACTTGTCAGGTCAACACATCAGTTTAAAACTGCACACACAGGCTGTCCAGTGGTAGGCCTGAGCCATGTTTGAAGGGCTACTGTAGTGGGTAGCACAATCAGTGCTGCAAGCCCAGTAGTGGCATTTAGAGCAATTTATAATTTACATATCAACAAATTAGATATGCCAATTGTGGATAATCCATTGATATCAGGTTTTAGGGAAAGAGCACACACACTTTAGCACTGGTCAGCAGTGGTAAAGTACCTAGGGTCCTAAAGTCAGCAAAAACAACATAAGCAAAAGAGGAGGTCAGATGGCACAAAGTAAGGGGAATCCACACCAAGGATACCAAATCTAACATTGAGTATTTACAACTAAATATCCTTTACCACATACAGATAAAAGTAGTTTCCCCTTACTAATCTTAAAATCTAATCTACTTCACAAACTTTCTTAGATCCCTTAAGCTGTATCCTTATCTAAGGTCATCACCCAGATCTGTTAACTTCACACTCCTGCTAGGTTCCTTTTATTGGATTAGTTATGGCTCCTCCTTAAAGATTTTTCTCATTATGGAGCTTTCGGTGCTCTAACAGGTGACTGGCTGTTGGGTCCTGAAAAGAATAAGCGGGTATGAGGAGGAACACCCTCATGTAGCCTGTCTATACCACCCTAACTAAACACAACATTTATTTAGTGATGAGAGACTCCACCCTTTCCGTCTCTTCTGTTAGGTTTTCCTAGATGCAAACAAGCTCACCGTCTCTGGTAATTCTTGGCATGTCTGCAGCCAGGACATCATTAGACTGCAGACTAAGAACAGTAGAAAATAAAAAAAAATAGGCAGCAGGCCAGTTCTATTTATGCACCTAGTTTCTGATACATCATCTCTGTATCCATCAGGACCATCTCAACACTGCTTCAATTTAGGAAAGAGTTGGTGGCACACCTCTACAACGTGCATTAACAGACCACTATCTCTCCTATCACTTGTTGACTTTATGCTTGCCTTTGACCCTGTTCAGAGCTGTACTGCCTTTGGGATAGGCTGCACTAAGGAAACACCACATACATACACATATTTGAGGCAGGTTGCAATGATGGGGACAATATCTGGAGGTAAGAAGCAGGTAGGAACTCCTGGGCAGCAGCAAGGCCTTTGAGAAAGAAGAGTAGGAGAAAATACCATGGGCTCTTGAGTACTGAAAGTCAAATGATGTAAAAAAAACATGCAAATTAAACCATCTAAACATGAGCAGGAAGTTGACCCACAGCCCACTCTCGGTACATATAATGTATTAGAAAGTATAGGTCTAGAGCTTAAGCTGTTTGTAGCCGATACCAAAAAATGAAGTGAGAAAACTGTACTTCTATAATAAGGACCATTTTACAAAATAGAAATATTTGATTTAATATGCTTATGCTCTAATATTACAATTAATGTAATGATATCTGCTGTTATACATGCTGGTACGGAATGTGTACTTCAAGGGTGATATTTAGGCTCTGGAGTTATGTACCTCGTAGAATGAACTTCTGTGGTTTTTTGCAAATGCTTTTTCTTGTTTTTATGAAACAATTGTAAAAAAAATACCAAACAATAAATAATAAAACAATTTTGTACCATCATTTCAGCTAAAAAACAGGTTCAGACAGAAGATTCCAGAGGGTACAGAAGTGGCTAATATACTTGTTGGTGAAGTTGACTTCCTGGAAAGGCCATTCATTGCTTTTATTAGATTACAGGAAGCAGTGGTACTTGGAGCATTGACTGAGGTGGCACTACCCAGCAGGTAAATATTAGAATTGTTTTAAATGGCAACATTAACATACATTGCTTCTGTGCGTGTAAACACAATTCTTCGCATACCCAATTCCTGTACATATGCTCATAAAAAACATACTAAATATTTTGCAGACATGATTTTGATAGTCAGTTGACCACCTTTCAGTACTATTGTACTTGCAATTTGCTTGGGGTTCTCACAATAGTCAGTTCTGTTAAGTGGCTAATATCTAACTTTTATATAAATCATATTTTGAATGCATGAGTTGTTAATTTTTTTAAAAGTGGGGACAAAAAACAGAATGAGTGTATCTAATTAAATAAAGTCCTGGGATATATGCAATACTGTGTTTGCTACAATCAAATAAATCATGAAGAGCTACGCTCACTAGTGCATTTGATTGCCACTGTTGCAATCCAGCAGGAACAATGCCAATATCCACACTTTACTAAACCCACTAACCACTTGCAAACAATATCTACACCTGTCGGCAGTAGATCAGAGCAAGGGGGAATGGGACAAAATAGATTGAGAGGCAGACACTGAATATATTCACATTGCCTATTCTTTTTTTTTTAAACAAATGTTATTGATTTTTGAGGGAAGACACTGGGATAGCGCACAAGCCATTCAATTTACCTTAGTTCAATATCATTTTTCAATGTCAGTATATCAGCCAGTAGTAGTCCATCCCAGATAGCTCCATCCCCCTTAAACCCATCCCAGCTACTCTCCAACTTCTCCCCCCTTGTACAGTGCAGAGCTACTCAATTCAACAATAGTCAACTGTAGGTGCAACCCTCCCTTCCTCCATAGTCAATATGTCCAATGGGTGGTAGTTCCCAGTCCAAGTAAACTTCACACCCCTCTTTCCTGCTCCCCCCCCCATGTGGATCTGGTCGGAGAGATTGCAAGGGGAGAGACCAGTTGCTTGAGTTCCTGAACCAGGAACGCCCACCCCCTGGTCCTATCAGATGGGCATCCCCGCCTCTGAGCCTGCAAGTTTAACATTTCCATTTCATAATCCGCCCATTTCGGGAGTTCCTTGCGCCAAGCTAGCACCTGTGGGCCCGAGGCAATTTCCAGTTGCGGGTTGTCTCCCGTTTGGCTATTATGAATCCAAAGTACATAAATTTACTGGTTGTTTTAGTCTTGGAGGTATGTGGGAATTCACTTAAGAGGCAATAGGCGGGGTCTCTAGGAACTTCTTTCACATTTCCTATTCTTATTCCTGGATTCAACCTGCGAAGCCATTGATGTCTACAACTAGAAATAATTATTTAAGCATTTGGTCATGGATATTAAACTTAAATGTTTTTGCTATGATATCTGACGTAACTTGTAGCAATCTCTATAACTCACTCTCTCTGTGGTTACTGATAACCCTAGGCCTTCCTAGAGCTAGAAAATATTAATAACCTATTTAAATATTGTATGGAATATCTTACCTGTAATACTCGTTCTTATATCTAAAACTTCCTTCAGCAAGTTAGAAATCAAGTCTGTGATCTGAGTGCCCCCAATTGCAAAATATACTATGCGGTAGCCCAACTCCAGTTTGTGACGAGGTGGCTTAGCAGCCCTCAGAATCCCGAGCAAAAGGTGGTGTTTAGGAACCTTGGTACAACTGAATGCTCCATTGACAGATGCTTAAAGGACAGGCCCTGAAGCACCCACATAAGTTGGAGACAATAGCTAAATATTGCTAGCAGTGCTTTGTACACCCCGAGGGACATGGGTTCCAGTATGGACCGGATATCCGAATTTGGCCAGTGCCGGTGACTTGGACGTTGGGTATGACACACGAGAAGAAGCCATTGACAGAGGCAGGGATACTGACTTTGGGGGACTTATATATTCATGGGACGCTCCGGACATGGTGAGACTTTCGAGACACATAGAATTTGAGGCCTGGGCGTTTTCTCCACACAATCCACTGTATGCAGTCTGGGAAAGCTATGGTCCCTGGACCGAGTGGAACCAACCACGTCAGACATGCTGAGCTGTTGCTGAATTCATGGTATGGACGGTAGGACCACTCTATTTTGTGGTATAAGCTCAGCACCCACCTTCACTTAGCGCACCTTGAGAAAGGTAGGAAGAGTGGTTGAGTCTGGCAATTATGGACAAAAATTTAATGAATCCTTGGAGGCAGTAAAATGAGTGTCCTGGAACGCCAAGTTGAAATACGTCAAGTTCAACTCTCTACAGCAGACATAGCTGACCCCAGGGTGCATTGACGGCATGTTTGTTGAGGCCCACTCTGCGTGCCTGAGGTGATCATTGAGGAGCACTGCCGGAAAGCACTAGGGGAACTGGGGAAGATAACTGAGAGGCTGCTGGAACCAGACCCTATGGAATGTCTTTTGGACATTCTCCCCAAATCCAAGAAGATTAAATACCAGGCAAAATGCATAGAAATAACCCTGGTGTTGCTAAAATACTGAATAGCGAAGTCATGGAAATCAGGATCTGAGGCAATGGGCGATTACAGAAAGTGACATCCTGGTGGAACTAAACAGAAAATTGGAGGCAGTAGGCAGAAGTACCATTTGGGACACATATTTGCTGGCCCTAGAGGCAAAATCAGACAAGAGACCACCTTGAAGTGTGGAGGATGCCATATGTATGCACTGGGGTATAGACAGTAGCGAAACGTACATACATGGACAACACAACAGATCAGTAACATGTTGGCGCCAGGATGGTTAGGGTAAAATACGCATTACCAAACATGTGCAGCTTGTGTCGATTATTACCACTTTCTCAGGAAGACTCAGAATGTGTTGCAAGATGAATATCAAGTATAGGAAGGGAGGGGAGGCAAAGGGACAACTTTGTAATGTTCATTGTTGAGCATTACAACTTTGTTATAAATTAAGTAATTTGTAATAAATTAAGTAATTTTAGCAGATGAATAAAGTATATACAAATAAAGAAGCAAAATGTCTTATTGGGAATTTTGAGACACATGTAAATGTGAAGGAATTTATTTGAGAGTGGAAATATTGAAGCTAAACATTACGGTAGGAATATTCTTGCACTGATTCATAGGAGTAGTGTAAGTGCATCAAATGGACTATGATATGGGCGATGAATCACCTCAGTTGAATTTAGAAACGCTCCTACCTTCCCCTTTCAAATTTAGATTTTTTTATATTTGTTTGTGAATTGAATCAAATATTTCCTCATCTTTATATTTGTTTGATGAATGCTTGTATTTTGTATTTGTTATGTATTTTTGGAGGTTAAAATTATCGAAAATGCTTAGGCCGGGTCTACGGGTTCCCAGTAATAACTCAGTGGGGGTCCCTATGTTCCATAATGATTACATTGGGGGCCACAGAAAGCAGAGAGTTAAGAACCACTGCTCTGGAGCGTAGTAGAGGGAAGTCAGTACCGGCACAAATAAGAATACAAGACATTCTATGTAAATCATACTGAAATAGGTGGAAACATTCCTGCAGGGTTGTGCCTGACCCTGCAAGAATGTAGGATCTATAGCAGATAACTACATCATTGCTGGTTGTCTTTTCACTTTATGGATGAGATACTGTATCTGTGAATGATAATGAATAATGAGCAAAACGAGAACATTTAGGTCGGATAAAAAACAACCCACAAAATAAGACACAGTGACAGAAAATATCAGGTGGTGAAAGATAGAGGCATGAGTTGGAATCCAGATTAGGCAACCTTAGTGTTTGGCAGGGCCGGGCCAGCAGTGGGTTCCTAAGTAAAGATTCGAGTCCTTGCACGTGCTTTCACAAATTAAGCCGGGCCACACGCCCTTTGTTTTAGACCAGGTTGGAATGCATCTGTGAAAAGTCCCACCTGAGAAGAGGATACTGAATATTATACCCCAGCTATGGATCTCAGCTGCATTCCAAAGCAAGGACATACAGTTCTGTACCACCAGCCACCGAGCACACATTCATGTTTTGTAACACTGACCTACTTGTCTGAGCTGAGAGCAGAGTCTTCTCCTTTCAGGCTAAGCTGACATCTTGGTGAGGTACTGTTGCCCCACTCCACATCTGCCAATGCCACTTTCACTGTGTTAAACAAGCCTCGGAGAAAGAGCAATTGTCAGGCGGCTGGAAAGGACATTCAGCTAACAGATTACAAAATAATTATCTTGCTTTCATTGGGGAGTTCCAGAATATTGACTTAATCATTGATCCCTGGTGGTTGGTAATATATATGCATGAGCAGCTCATTGGCCAAAGAGGCCGCTCCACTACCAAGGGGCTCGCAAGATGCTGCTTGCAGGGGAAGGCTACGTCATTGGCTTTTCATGGTTTCATGAACTTGTGAATGAAAGTTAGAGTACTCACAAAAGCTAATCAAGCATAGGTAGAAATCACAACATTGAAATTAGATATAGATACCCTATAGATGTCCTCTGTCCCCCATGGCCAGCTTTGCAGAATAGAGACCCTGTAGGCCTGGCCTGGCTGCTGGCAGCACCTACACATGCCTATAAATGCTGTGCCTTCCTCTTCAGTTGCCAGCTCCCCACTCCCTTCTCAGATTTTCCGCTTGTAAAATAACTCCGGTATGTATTCTGACATGTAGTCAGTCACATAACTGCAGTTTCGATAAATCTTCCTGGATACATTTTATTTACCACTGCTTGAATCACCCTTTCACAGCAGAGGTATAATGTCAGCTTCTTCTAAGACCTTTGAACATGTGACTTGCTCTGTAGTACCCTGGACAGAAGGCTACCCCACCTACACTGCTTTCTACAAGCAATTGTACATACTCCTCGTAGGGTACGTGGGCCTGCACACGCAACTACTTAACTGCACTGGCATGCGCACAGAACTCCTTGAAACCAACATTGATTACTGCCGTGTGTGTGGCTAATACTACCATGTGACAAATGGGAGGGAGGCAAGACGTGGCCTTAGATATGGCTGCAAACCTGTACTGCTGTGTCACTTTTGATTAAGCATTTGGTTGCCAATGCAAAGCATCTATTTTTGGTGCCGTGAATGGCATGACCTTTGGCCGGACCTACACAGCGCCATCTCCCAGATATGGAATTCCAGCACTCCGGGTGATCCACCCAATACCACCTAAAACTCCCAATTGTTCTGCTGGTTTGCTTGTACAGTACGTGTTGCCAGAGATGACATGAACACCTACACGTGCAACGAAAAAGGAAATGCAGTCAAGTTAATCTGTAAGAACATGCCAGTGTCAGGGGAACTTTCAAAGAGGGAACCTTAGAATGATCTGCAAGGAACAAAAACACAGAATCAGGGTGGGACTATGACAGAAAATAGGCCCAGGCACCAAAATTATTAGTGAATTAGGTAGGTAAAATAGTGCCCCATGTTTGCAAATTGGGGTCGTGTTGAACTTGTGTATACACACACACTGTAGGAAGTTGGCTCTGTATATGCTATCTCAAAGTAAGAGATAGTGTGCACAGAGTCCCAGGGTTCTCCTTAGAGGTAAGATAGTGGCAAAATTAGATGATTCTAATGCTCTATTTTGTGGTAGTGTGGTCGAGCAGTAGGCTTATCAGAGGGTAGTGTTAAGCATTTGTTGTACACACACAGGTAATAAATGGGGAACACACACTCAAAGACTTAACTCCAGGCCAATTTCATATAGAAAAATATATTTTCTTAATTTATTTTAGAACCACAAGATTCAAGATTTGAAGTAAATACATAAAATGCAAGGTACTCCACACAGGTAAGTTAGGAACTTTGAGTTAGAGCAGTAACATACACAGTTTTAGTTAAAATGGCAATAAGCTTTTTTAGAAGTGGACACAGTGCAAAAATCAACAGTGCCTGGGGGAGGTAAGTAATGGTTAGTTTGTCAGGTAAGTAAGGCACTTAGAAGTTCAAGTTCCTGGGCATAGGCAGCCCACCGTTGGGGGTTCAAGGCAACTCCAAAGTCACCACACCAGCAGCACAGGGACGGTCAGGTGCAGAGGTCAAAGAGGAGCACAAAACACATAGGTGCCTATGAAGAACAGGGATGCTCCGGTTCCAGTTTGGCTACAGGTAAGTACCTGCATCTTCAGAGGGCAGACCAAGGGGGTTTTGTAGAGCACTGGGGGGACACAAGTAGGCACACAAAACACACCCTCAGCAGCACAGGGGCGGCCGGGTGCAGTGTGCATAGCAGGTGTCGGGTTTTGTATTAGAATCAATGGAGGGACCCAGGGGTCACTCTACCGGTGCAGGCAAGGCAAAGGGGGGCTTCTCGGGCCAGCCACTGACTGTGCTAGGCAGAGGGTCACCTGGTGGTCTCTCCTGCACTGAAGCTCGGTTCCTTCTGGTCCTGGGGGCTGCGTGTGCAGTGCTTGGTCCAGGCGTAGGTTTCCTTGTTACAGGCAGTCGCGGTCAGGGGGAGCCTCTGGATTCTCCCTGCATGCGTCTCTGTGGGTGTCCGTGGGGCTCGTCTTGGGCAGCTCACAAGGTCGCAGTCGCCTGGGAGTCCTCTCCATGGTGTTGGTTCTCTGGTTCTCGAGCCCAGGGCGTCGGATGCAGAGGGTGAAGTCTCACGCTTCCAGCGGGAAGAGTGAGTTCTTTTAAAGTTGCAAGAAAGTTACAAAGTTGTTGCTGTTGTTGAACAGACCCGCTGTTCCCAGGAGTTTCTTGGTCCTTTGGTTCAGGGCAGTTCTCTGAGGCTTCAGAGGTCTCTGGTCCCTGTCGGATGCATCGCTGTTGCAGTTTTCTTCGAGTCGAGAGACAGGCCGGTAGGGCTGGGGCCAAAGCAGTTGTCGTCTGTGTCATCTCTGCAGGGCTTTCAGGTCAGCAGTCCTTCTTCTTGGTTCAGGTTGCAGGAATCGGATTTCCTGAGTTCTGGGGTGCCCCTAAATACTAAATTTAGGGGTGTGTTTAGGCCCAGGGGGCACATCCCTCTTTGTGCTTCCTCCCTGAGGGGAGGGGGGGGGCATATCCCTAATCCTATTGGGGGAATCCTCCAATCTCAAGTTGGAGGATTTCTAAAGGCAGGGGTCACCTCAGCTCAGGACACCTTAGAGGCTGTTGTGACTGGTGGGTGACTCCTCCTTGTTTTTTGCATCATCTCCAGCCTTGCCGCCAATAGTGAGGGCAGTGGCCAGAGGGGCGGGCATCTCCACTAGCTGGGATGCCCTGGGGTGCTGTAACAAAAGGCATGAGCATTTGAGGCTCACTGCCAGGTGTTACAGTTCCTGCAGGGGGAGGTGAGAAGCACCTCCACCCAGTACAGGCTTTGTTCCTGGCCACAGTGACAAAGCCACTCTCCCCATGTGGCCAGAAACTCGTCTGGTTGTGGCAGGCTGGTAGAAACTGGTCAGCCTAGCACTAGAAGTGAGACTGATATTCAGGGGGCATCTCTAAGATGCCCTCTGGGTGCATTTTACAATAAATTCCACACTGGGATCAGTGTGCATTTACTGTGCTGAGAAGTTTGATTCCAAACTTCCGAGATTTCTGTCTAGCCATTATGGAACTGTGGAGTTCGTGTCTGACCAACTCCCAGACCATATACTCTTTATGGCTACCCTGCACTTACAATGTCTAAGGTTTTGCTTAGACACTGTTGGGTCATAGTGTTCATGCACATATGCCCTCACCTGTGGTATAGTGCACCATGCCTTAGGGCTGTAAGGCCTGCTAGAGAGGTGATTTACCTATGCAACAGGCAGTGTGAGGTTGGCATGGCACACTGAGGGGAGTGCCATGTCGACTTAGTCATTTTCTCCCCACCAGCACACACAAGCTGTGAGGCAGTGTGCATGTGCTGAGTGAGGGGTCCCCAGGGTGGCATAAGACATGCTGCAGCCCTTGGAGACCTTCCCTGGAGCCCAAAACACATAGGTGCCTATGAAGAACAGGGGTGCTCCGGTTCCAGTCTGCCTACAGGTAAGTACCTGCGTCTTCAGAGGGCAGACCAAGAGGGTTTTGTAGAGCACTGGGGGGACACAAGTAGGCACACAAAACACACCCTCAGCAGCACAGGGGCGGCCGGGTGCAGTGTGCATAGCAGGTGTCGGGTTTTGTATTAGAATCAATGGAGGGGCCCAGGGGTCACTCTACCGGTGCAGGCAAGGCACAGGGGGGCTTCTCGGGCCAGCCACTGACTGTGCTAGGCAGAGGGTCACCTGGTGGTCACTCCTGCACTGAAGCTCGGTTCCTTCTGGTCCTGGGGGCTGCGTGTGCAGTGCTTGGTCCAGGCGTAGGTTTCCTTGTTACAGGCAGTCGCGGTCAGGGGGAGCCTCTGGATTCTCCCTGCATGCGTTGCTGTGGGTGTCCGTGGGGCTCGTTTCGGGCTACTCACGAGGTCGCAGTCGCCTGGGAGTCCTCTCCGTGGTGTTGGTTCTCTGGAGCTCGAGCCCAGGGCGTCGGATGCAGAGGGTGAAGTCTCACGCTTCCGGCGGGAAGAGTGAGTTCTTTTAAAGTTGCAAGAAAGTTACAAAGTTGTTGCTGTTGTTGAACAGACTCGCTGTTCTCAGGAGCCCTTAGAGACCTTCCCTGGCATCAGGGCCCTTGGTACCAGGGGTACCATTTACAAGGGACTTATCTGAGTGCCAGGGCTGTGCCAATTGTGGAAGCAAAGGTACAGTTTAGGGAAAGAACACTGGTGCTGGGGCCTGGTTAGCAGGGTCCCAGCACACTTTCTATCATAACTGGCATCAGCAAAAGGCAAAAAGTCAGGGGGTAACCAAGCAAAGGAGGCATTTCCTTACACACACTGTATAAGTATTTTTCTAGGTATGGAAGACAATGGATTTGAGCTTGCTGCAATCGATGTTTGTTTTATAATCAGGGAAATCAACACTAAAAACAAGCCCAGCAGACCATAAAACAGGGCCATCAACAGTAAAAAAAAAAAACGTCCCACACACTGCACCGGTCAGAGCCACCCACCAGGCATTGCTTGATGGTCCGATAGGTCTGTCCTACCCTGCACGGAATGATTATTATGTCCAAAACTAACCCAACATATCCTGAACACACCTGAACGACTCAACATGGGGATAACCCTGTGTCACTCAAACCTGGAACCGCCTTTGGGAGATAAAACTTCACTGAAACAGGGAGGGGGCATCAAGTGAGGAGGTGTCAGCTGACTCATCAGATACAATAACGGTTGTAGAGTCAATTAACTCTTACCTAGATGCCTTATTTACACCGTACCAGTACTGACATAACTTCAGGGTGACCTTGTTTGTGGGGATCAGCACTCTCTGATTGGTACTTCTTAGTCTTTCACAGTACTTAATTTGTAAGGAAATAAGTGTCAGGGTGCTTGTCAGGAGACCACTGCAGCTTGCGCCACTCATTGTGCTACTACCGACCACTCAAACTTTTTATACATTAAAAATTACTACTACCTGCCACCCAAGCAATTTTTTTGCCTGGGTGGCAGGTATTAGTCATTTTTAATATATATACAATTATTAGACAACTGCTGTTGTATTCATCACAGAATTGGACAAACAGCACCACCATGTGGCTGGCTGTCATAAGTCCCAGTGTTGATGATAAGTGCCAGTGCCGAGCACCGAAACCACCGGCTCAAATTAAGCATTGGATTCTTTCACTGATAAGCATTTACAGCCGTCTTGAAATGGTGCGCTGAACACACAAGGCATGCTTGTTTGACTGTGAATAAACACTGACTGGGCTACCAAGCCAAAGTCTTCATGTGTCCAGAAGGAAGGGCCCTCTCATTGTTTTACCGAAATACTCTGGCCCAACTTTCTAACTTAGGTCACATAATTGTGGGTCTCTCCGCTTGTACATTCTCTTAACCATGGCTGCCTCTGTTGAATCCTAGTCATGTGAGAGGGTATGACTCCAGGAGGTACAACATGAACTTAAAATTCTCCCATTCTCGTCTTTAAATTATGCTTTCCTCTGTAGTAGCTTTATTCACATAACAGGGATTTCCAAGTCATTCATCTTTTATAGTCCTCTCCACTGATGCCAACCTCCCCCAAGACTCTAATCCATCGCTAATTTGTGACAAAGAGATTTGAGTTCTGTACTACAAACTCTTCCTCCTCCACTTTAGAACAGCAGCTTTGGAAAATATTAAAAGCATGTTGTGTACTCCGGACAGGCCAAGCTTGTAAAGAAATAGTTCTATTGTGGAGTTGTGGTTGTGTGCACAATTGTTCACTAATTTGTGTATCAGGGTTTAAACTTGAAGGGGTTATATATAAAAAATAATAAGACAAGTATTTTATGAAGGTGTGCAGAAAACAAATTTTTTTTAGAACTGCATCGTCACCATTGCTGTGTTCATAATTTCTTTAATTCTTCAAATAACTAGAAACACAGATCTTTCCCCAATGCCATGGCAATGTCATTAAGGGTAAGAAAATAATAAAAATACATTTGATTATTTTGTTGTACTTTCTACTACTTCACCAAATGACATCACTGGTGATATCACATGCTGCGTCACCTTATTAGCATTACAACAAATACTTCTAACACATTTACTGTAATTGTAAAGCTGCTTTATGGCTTTCAACGTAGAGTTAGATGATATTTTTCTCTGCTAGGAAACATACGTTGGAAAAAAACAATCATTTGCGACCTCATTGATGACAACGGTGATGTCAATAATAATGTGGTCTGTTGTCAATGAAGGCATCATTGATGATGTAATTTCTGATTTCGCAGAATACATGGGCAATAAATACTGCTGTAGATGCACTCATTATCATATGCTCACACACATTAGTGGTAGCTGGAAGGCTACCTTGCTGTTATTGGCACCTGCTTTTTTGTATTAAAGAACGGGCCGTAAATGCTTTGTGCCTTGCCTTAAACACATACTGCGCTGATGCATATTTAGCAAATGCATGTATGTAGGCGGAGTTCCTGATCTGCATGTGATTGTAGACCGAGGCAAAATGGGAAAAGTCTTTTCCCTCTCTCCCATTCAATACTACTGATACAGACAGAGAGACATACTAGGTCTCCGAAGATGTTCCTCATGTGCACCACCTAGGAAGTGTCACACAATTAGTGTGCTGCTTGAGGGTGCCTTTTGAGAGGCATCACTGAGGACCCAATGAAGGGGGAAAGGCCTTACCCAGTTTAAAAAAGTTACGGCAGGCCTCTCACAATGAAAGAAGAGCAGTAGGGTGAGGCTGAAGATCGCCCAAGTGCTTTTTCCAGTGTAGACATGACCCCGTTGTGCTAGGGAGTCCACATTTTGTGTAAGCTGTTGCAGGGTCTAGATAAGGATGTGCCTAATGTAGACCATGACTGTGCGTCCTTTTTCTGTATTGTAATGCTAGATGTCCCCGAAGGGCACATATACGAATAAGGCTGGATTTCCACTTTCAGCGAACAAGATGGTAAGGAGCAATTTGTTGGGATTTCGTTGGTGTCATTGGTTGTTTTCATGGTCTTGTGCTGTGTAATGTCAGTTGTAGGATGAATGATGTCATTTCCGATTAGCTGGGTCTACATGGAGATTAAACAGTACTGTAATGTTACTCAGTAGAATGACACGCCCTGGTACACATTTATTATGATTGCATCCATATTCCAACAATCTGGCTTGTGCCTTAGTCCCTAATAAGGTTGAGTTGTGCATTTCTTTCCCCATTAGGACCCTTACAATTTATTTATTTCAGAGTGAGGTTTGAGCACACGTAGGACCTGGTCTTGAAACACCTAAGACTGATGGAGTACAGCTAACCCAATTTTTTTTGTCGTTCAGGCATCGGTTTCAAACAAGTTTTAACAATTGCTACACTGACTTACATCCAACCACATAAGGTTTTCAGGTTGGGCCAAGCACCATCACCCTGAATCGGATCCACAGGTTGTGGGACACACCAATAACTTTTGGTACCCTTAATCAAAATGAACAAAAGCTAACAAAAACTTTAAAGGTATTCCATATTTTGGAAAATGTTGAGCAGAAAAAGAAAAAGGTTCCATAGATATTAGTCAAATAATGCTTTTCCTTTGTGAATCAACTCTTAATGTTTAATTTGAAAACTTGATGGGAATGGTTACAGTCCTAACCTGAAAAAAACTGAAAGTCGCCAGTTATTTGTTGCACAGTCAAATCAATGCATCAGTTCCGAGGTATGGTGAGGCTGCAATGCGAGGTCCCGTGTTGTCAACGAGGATCCCATTGAGGAGGGGTTGTAATGCAAAATCCAGCATCGAGGAGGCATTGTGCAGTCGGGGTGGTGTGTCGGTTCCAAAGAGGCACTGAGCTATCCTCGAGGCTGCCTTCAATAAAAGATGCAAGGGCCTGCACTCAGGATATGTTGCACTTTGGCAGTTCCGAAAATGCTTCAGAAGCGAGGCAGGTCTTTGTGAAGGGTCCAATCCACGCAGCAGCGGTGATGCATTGGATCAGCTTGGGTTTCTGCTGCACAGCAGAGGAGATGCTTTGGTTCTGCTAGATCCACAGAGTGGCAGAGCACCATAAGCTCACTTCTAAGGGTCCAGACCTGGGGTGGCATCACGTGGGAGGATAGACTCACAGACTGCAGTGTCTGGGTGCAGGTGCAAGGTTGTTGGAAGCCTGTTGTGTCCCTAAGGGTCGGAGCAAGAGGCCAGCCAAATACCCCTTGGAGTCACTCTGAGGTTTTGGGTTCAAGTGACGCAGGCCTCCTCACCCAGGCAAGACGGCAGAAGGCAGCAGGTCAGCACACAATCTCTTAAAACAAATTTAAGAGATTTTCACTACCAAAAAAACACGTATTACTTTTTAAAATACATTGCACCCTGCCCTCTGGACTGTCCAGAGCCTACCATAGGGGTGCCTTATATTTATTAAAAAGGGAGGTTTGGACCTGGTAAAAGGTTCAATTTGCCAGGTTGACATGGCAGTTTTAAAACTGTGCATACAGGCTGCAGTGGCAGGCTTGAGACATGTATAAAGTGCTGCATATGTGGGTGGCACAATCAGTGCTGCTGTCCACTATAAGCATTTAATTTACAGGCCCTGGGCACAGGTAGTGCCACTCTACTAGGGACTCATAGGTAAATTAAATGTGCCAGTTGAGTTGAGCCAAATCTATCATGTTTTAAGGAGAGAGCACAAAACCCTTTAGTACTGGTTAGCAGTTGTAAAGTGTATAGAGTACCTAAACCAGCAAAAACAGTCAGGAAACAGGAGCATAGAACACACGTTAGTGGCAAATCCATGCCAAGGATGCTAGGTCTAACACATGTTAATACACCACCTCAGGCATTTCATCTGAAGTCAGGATACAAGGACAATGGCAAGGCCAAAGGACACAAGCCATCAAGAAGGTAGCAAAACAGGATACAGCATTACAGAGACACAGAGGAAAAGACATGAGCGATTTTAATAGGTGACATGAGCAGGATCACCCACTTGCATACATGGCAAAGGAGTGTCCATCTTGAACAGCTTTCAGCTATGCAACCATGCATAGCATAGCCAGCTTGATTTTGGATCAAACAATTATGAAGATCGCCATGTTTGTAGAGTGAGTCTGGGAAGCGATTCCAGAATAAGGTGATGGAGGAGCAGTTGGGTCACACCATTAGCATTAGGCTGCCCCATGGTGGCCTAAATGAAGCTGGTGGGAGAGCAGTGTGGTAGCATTCTTGCCTTGTCTATGCATTTCAGGAATGGTGCTCTGCTCAAATGGTGTCAGCGCATTAAGGAGGGAGCTGGGATTGCATTATGGAGCAGAATACCATTCAATCAACAGTGGTACTGTGGGTAGGGCTCTGCAGGGTCTCCCAATCACTTTTGGGAGCTGCACATAATTAGCTCCATACCAGCATAGTAGTTAGGGAGCTACACACAGTCTCCTGGCTGCACAATAGAGTACATGCTAGACCTAAACCATGATTTATTCTGATACATCATACATTACATCATTAGTGACATCACATATCACAGCACATTATACGTCCTCAGTGTAAACACTGAAATTGCAATCAATTTCTGTTTTACTCATCTGTTTGCTGACAGTGGAAATAGGGCTTGTTTCAGTATGTGGTCACTGTGGGATGCCACTCATCACCTTAGTTTTTCACCACAATATGACAATATTGAAACGTTGAGACTAATTTGCCCCCAGAATATGGCTGCATTATAATTGTTTATGGTGTTCCAATTATTCCATAATAAAACATGTTAACTTTTATCTACCCTATAAGGAAAGATGATTGGGGAAAATATGTCACTAGTCGAACAAACTAACTTTTGAGTCATAGTTAAATGATTCCTTTTGTTTCAGCAAATTTGTCAAGGACTTTTGACTAGTAAGCGGTTCTGAGACCCACCGTTCCCTGTGGCCGTGTCCCCTATTTACTTTCCTTCCCCAGTCATCAAATAGTTATTGGGAGAATTATTTATGCATGTGGATTGTCCCTTGAGTACGCTAGCCTGTCCGGGACCAAGGAACATCTTAAAGACGAGCTCCTCCACCTAGCCCAGGCGCCAGGAAGCAGCAGCTATTGAGTGTGCTCCCACCCACACATCATGCTTGGCCCAATGGCCAAGAAGTAAATAATTGCATTTTCATGGATTTTCCCAAGTGCCTAGGGGCAACGTTTCAATGTCAATCGGAGGACCCAAGTGCCTAGGAGCAACGTTTCAATGTCAATCGGAGGACCCAAGTGCCTGGCAGCAACGTTTTAATGTCAGTGGGAGGACCCCTGGTTCCATATCACATTGGCACTTTCAGGAGCTTGCAAGTGACATCTGCTGGCCCAAGGCAAATCCCATTGCAGCCTCCGAATGCATCACAATCATGAATGCTGGACTGTTGATTACTTAATGAGATAGCCAGTGAAACCTATCAAGTATTCAGCAGTGTGCCATGCGGCACTGGGTGCCTCCTCAGGCAGGAGAAGCTCAAAGCTGCGTTATTCTGCTTTACTTGCAAAAATGGAGCAGGATAGGGCAAATAACAGATGTTCTAGGCTATGACAGATTGGAAAGAGCCACGCCCTGCAGGATGCAATCTAGGATAACATGTGTCAGGTAGGCAATGCATAGGACGGGCATGGTGGGTGCACAGCTAACCATAACTGGGACATTTCAATTGTTTTTAAGTTTTGTATCATAGCCGTGATGTCCCTTACGCTGAAGTTATTAAGGAATGCCTAAAGGGTATTAATATTTTGTGATCTAGCACACAACCAGAACTTCCCATAAAGAAAAGATTTCCTGTTATTGTTTGGGGTTTTGGGACGATATACTTTAACGTATGCTCTTATTTTGTGTTTTTTTCAACACAAACTTTATTGCATTTTAATAGTAATAGACATATTCACTTGACAGACTAAGCAAATTATGGCATCGTACATATACATTCAGACACGTGAAGTAACAGTCTGTTGGGCAAATAACGTATATGGACTGTTATTGTGGGTTACAATTCCATCACATTGAGATTATCAAAAGGGTATGAACCTTAAACATCTATCCCGTTGAAACCAACCAATCTCTCCCCTTCCCCCAACTGGACACGTCACCTAATAACATGACCTATATTTGTGGAGCGATTGGTTTTATTAAATATTATAAGTAAAGTGGATTTAGAGCATGTATTGTCCCTGGAACTAGGATACAATACACTGTAGGTGCTGAGCTGCGTCATACAAAGAAAGTGAATGAAGGAGCCCATCTATACTGTACAGGGAACGATGCTGAGCCAGGAGGGAATGGAGCAGTTTGCCTAGCAGTGGGCCAGGTCCATCACCTAGTGAGCGCATGACCACGGAACTCACTCGCCCACCTCCCTTTGTGTATTGGATGCTTTTAACAGTGCGCCCCACTCCATCGCTATTTACATAAGCCTCAAAACTCCTCCCTACATAAGGCCCCACTCTCGGCCAGACCCAATTGCACCACCTTTTCACGCAACTGAACAATAAGGGGTGCGTCTGGGGATTTCCAGCATTTCATTAAGAGTTACTTCAACAGCAGTATAGCCAAATCTGTAAAGTGTGCTACTGCTTTAGAGCCCTTAAATTGGGGATATCATCCCACAGCACACTATTCCAACGTTTGCCAGTGATCTAATCCGGTCAAGTTCGATAGTGCCATTCTTATGGCTGACCAGTAAGCAGAGAAGGAGGGGCATGCCCACAGCACTTGTAAGAGATCTGCATCTGAGGTACAACATCAGGGGCAGGCCGAGATGACTGCTGGGAACATTGTGTGGAGTCTGTGCGGTATGAGGTAAGCTCTATGTAAAACTGAGAACTGGATAAATTTGAAGTGTGAGTTGCAAGAGATCTTTTTAGGATATGTTAGAAATGGGGTTTCTGGTTGGCTAAGGTATGCACCTAAGCCAGGCAGAACCCACCACTCTATTCAGAGCAAGTAAATTCCACACCAAACCTGTGGTAGCTTGGTGCAGAGCAGTCAGGCTTATCCCCAGGGGCAATACGTAAAGTGTTTGCACAACACACTTGCACGAGTGACACAATAAATACACCACAAACAAGACTCCACACAGGATAGTATAAAAATATATGTCCTATATTGCAACTAAAGATATAGTCGATAAACAACGTAAATATAAAAATGATGCCTGAAATGCAAGTCAGCAAGATACACCATTTGGTATCAAGAAAAGTAGCAGTTTTGGTGAGGAACAAAGCCCATGAACCACCCAGACCCACTATGATCACAACACTTAATCATCAGTATCACAGTGACACACAGACACGGGACCCTTGCACTACTACTAGCATTGTTACTGTAATTTTACAGGGTTGGGTTAGGGAGGCGTGAATCAGAACTGCTGTAGGCTCAGATGGGCCTGTACCTCTCACTTGTTGTTCATGGTTACTGTTTCCTCAGGGGCAAGGTTCACAGTGGGGGCCTCTGTAGAAGATCTGCCCCCTGATACGGACATCCTGTAAATCCCACTAATAAGTGAATTCCTCTTCAGGACGGGAGCCTGTGCGTGCCTACCAGGAGCATTATAGTGATTTCTCCACAGTGGCGAGATCAGGAGCAGAAGCCTCTCTTCGGGACTCTCCCCGCATCGCTACTGCCCCAGCCAGCAAGAGCACCTCAGATACGGCTCCCAAAAAAGAAGGGGGGGCACCCACACCTCAGAGCGCTGTAGGGGGTCCTCGTTGGGTTCACCTACCAAGCAGTGAAGGGTAGCTGGCCCCGAACATGTGGTGCAGCCGCTGTGCAGTGTTTCACCAATCCCAGCTGTGCTGAGCCCAAAGCATGTCCATGACTTGTCCAGGTCCCTGCAGTCTGCTGCAGCAAAAGGCCATAACAAATGGGGCTACACCGACGGGAAGGTCTCACTAGGCAGGTCTCGCTGATTTCCCCCAACTTCGGGAGAATGCAGAGGTGCAGCCCCATGCGAATGCGTGTCGCAGCTGTTGCCCCTCCTCTCCCCGCTTGGCCTTGCTACCTTGGCTGAAGCGGGGGATCCCAGTGAAATGTTGTAGCAAGTGTCAGCACTTGGAATGCAGCTCAGCGCACACAGCGTGAGTCACGACAGGAGAAGCTGACAATCCCTTGAAGCTAGTCGGTGAGTGGTCAACATGCACTTTCAGTACCAAATGGGCAGCACTCACCCCGTGTTGGTTTTTCCAAACAGTTGTGAGAAAAAGGAAGCGCTCACCATTTGCTGGAGGCTGAAGTAACTAAAATGGAGTGCTGTCCAGTGACAGATTGTAGGGGCCAGAGGCACACATTGAACCAGGGTGTTGTAAAGCACCATTAACACCATATTGGCCCATGTGAGAACACTGGTAGGGCAAACACAAAGCAGGCAGCAGTAGGTTGGGAGGCCAGCACAATAAGGCAATTAATTGCGGTTCCTCCTGGCAGTCCACCAGTACCAGGTAGTCCAAAGTCAGGGAGCAGATGTTAGCAGGGCAACAAGCAGAAAATCAATCAAGTGAGTCCTTTATGACACTCAGCAGCAGCAGGTGGCAGGGCAACAAAATAAGAGCAGCCCAGATGAGTCCTTTGGGGCCGCACTGCAGTCCTTCTGACAGAGGCTCACTCCTAATTCCAAAAGTGCTATAAAAATCATGGTATCAGAGGCCCTGTACTTATACTCCAAAATGTCTTTGTTCAGGGAGTGACTTCAAAGGAACCCTTTCAAGTGTAACACAACCCCTTTCAAGCCCAGCCCTTGCTCCAGACATCAGTCTGGGGTAATTCAGCCCATTGTGTGGGCAGGGACACAGCCTATTGACATGTAAGGTGTGAACACCCCTCTCTAGCCTAGGATGACTATCAAAATGCATATGGGTGCAGATGCCTCTTCTGTCACACCCAACCCCTCCTGTGTTGAGGCTGTCTGTAAGGTATGCACAAAGTGTAGCTGTCACTCTGCCCTAGACATGAATTGGAGTCAGGCTGCAAAACACTAGAGTTATAAACACAGAGAAAATCCCACATTCTAAGAGTGACATTGCTAAAGTAGTAATGTAAAATCCAACTACACGAGTCAGCAGGATTTCTCACTACCATTCCAAACATGCCCAGGCTACTCCTTCCAGATCGAAAATGAGAACTTAAGATTATATAAGAGAATTCCCAATTCTAACATATGAGAGGAGCAGCCCTCACAGTAGTGAAAAATGAAATAGGCTGTCTGTCCCTACTAGGACATGTAAAACATGTCAGTACGTGTCCTACCTTTTATATACACAGCACCCTGCCCATAGGGCTGCCTGGGGCCTACCTTAGGGGTGACCAGATGTAGTAAAAGGGAGTTTAGGCCATGGCAAGAAGTGTGAATTGCCAAGTCAATGTAGCAGTAATCTATGCGCACAAGCTCTGCAGTGGCTGGTGTGACGCAAGTTTGAAAGGCTTTTTCTGTGGGTGGCGCAATCAATGCTGCAGGCCCACTAGTATCATTTAATTTATAGATTTATAGGCCCTGGGTATATGGTATACCACTTTACAAGGGACTTGCAGGTGAAATAAATATGCCAAACAGGTGTAAGCCAATCATACCAAGTTTTAGGGGGGGAGAGCACATGCACTTTAGTACTGTTTAGCAGTTGTAAAGCCCCAGAGTCCCAAAGTCAACAATAAAAGGGTTAGAAAAATAGGATGAGAAAGGCAAATACTTTGGGGATAACCCTGCAGAAAGGGCTCTTTCCAACAGGGTATTCATGTAGAAAGGCCCATTCCCTGTCACTTAGTTTCCGTGCAAGGTCCTCCTCCCAATTGGTCTTTTGGGGAGATAGTGAGATTAATCAATATGTGCAAAGCCCTTGATACAGCCTGCAAATTAAGGCCCTAATTTTTACCTTGGCAGTAAAAACCGCCTACTGCCACAGTGACAGCCGCCAAAAGACTGTCACCGCGGCTATCATCAGTCTGCCAGATTATGACCACAGCCGGACAAGAAGGGCGGAAATCCAGCAGTGATCATACTGGCGGACGGTGGTAAGGTGGTGCTGCTACCAACAGCACTGCCACACCAGTAGACCGCCACCAGCCGTATCATGACCTGTGATACGGCCTGGCGGTGTTCTGCTGGTGGGCCCTGCTGGCGGTAGCAGCGCCCATTCCCGTTCCCTGCTGGAGGAACACCTGAAAGAAGGTAAGTTGGGCTTCTGACAGGGGAGGAGGGTTGGGGGTGTTGTGTGTGTGTGGGGGGGGGGTTGTGTGCATGAATGTGTGAGTGTGTGCATGAATGTGTCTGTGTGTGTAGTGTTGTTTGCATGGGTGTATGCATGTGTGTGAATATATGTATGAATGGTAATGTGAGTGCATGTCTGCATTTCAGTGTGAATGTGTGTGCGTATGTGCGCGAGCACGACTGGATGTATGCATGTATGAATGCATGTATGCCAGTGTGAGTGAGTGGGTGTATGTGTGGTGCGTGTTTGTGGGTGTGCGCGTGTATGGGGGGTGTGGGATCGGAAGGGGGAGAGCGTGGATGGAGGGGGCTTGGGGGGCGTCTGGGGTGTGTTTGGGGGGGTGGGTTAGCCGCCTACCAGTAACAGGGAAGGATTTCCCTGTCACTGGTAGGGCCTACCGCCATGGTTTTCATGACAAGTTCAACCAGTGCAAACCGCTGGAGTGTGAGAAGGATTCAAGCAGTGCCCGGCATCCAAAATTTCAGTCCTCTGCCTCACCCCACACAAGTCTTACCTAACACCCAGGGAAGCTAACCCGCATCCAGGATGTTGGTAGGTTGGCAACCTCTGGCTTTGTTCCCTGGTGGGGCCACTCTCTTTACTTCTGGTAGCCCAGCCTTTTCCTGATGCAGCTGGTCCATAGGTCCCCTACGACCCGGCGCTCTCATCCACTGTGAGATGGTCCAAGCTCTCTGTGCAGCTGTTCCCCGCCTCTCCATCTCATTGGCTCACCATAACTTACTCCTACTCCAGAAGTGCTTGGTCTCAGTAGGGACCACCAAAATGTCCAACCGAGGGGGTGTTCAATGCATAGTCAAGGCTAGTCATCCTTCTGTGTGCAACCGCCTCCGCGTTTGCTCCAGGGATCCCCTCCCGCAATGGTGGGTCTGCACTGGCATCTCCGCTAGGTCCATGGCAAAATGTATGGGGGACTGCATGGCAAGCAGTCTTCCCTGCAGCAGCATGCCACGTCCAGAGCCTAGGCTGCCGTATAGGAGCATGTGTGGCCTACCTCGCTGTCATCTTCTCCAGCAAGGAGCGTGTCCTCCTGGATGATCCTTGTTACCACACCCGCAGAAGTAGGGTCATTGGCCCAAGAGAGTTGCTTGTTCATGATGCATCCGTCCCTATGCTGTCTTCTAGGGCACTGGAGATCTGGATCACAGAGCCTGGGTCCTGGAGCTGTGATTATGCGACCGCCATCTCGGGCGGTTGGTCAAACCCTTTGCTTTTATTTTGTGCTTCTTCTCACCCACCCTTTATGGGCATTATATGCGGCCATGCATAGCTGGCACAGATTGCAGCATTGTATGGCACCCAGTGCAGTATCCCAAGCTCAGTACCCAAAAGACACAAGGTGTGGTGATTCCCAGCATTTGATCAGCATGTTGTGTGGCTCTAGGCTATGCCCCACGGCCAGTCCACAGTCTCCCAGTAACCAATGACGACAACCTCCAGTGATGCCTGAAACATTATTTTGCATACCAGTCCATGAACCTGCTGCTACATTTAGAAAGATATAAAGGGCCATATGGTTGGCATTGGGTACACACCTCAACCCCAGGGTTTACTAGAGTGGTTGAAAAATGCAGTTAAAGTTAAAGATCCACTTTGGCAAGATGTGGTCTATAGAACCTGGGTGATGCAATGTACTGAAAAAGTATCATGATGCGTAAATGTTCACAAAAAATAATTGATGCAGTTAGTAGCAGTCCGCAAACTACCTTGTAAATCCCATTAAAAAGTGATAAGGAGGCCACACAGCACTACATGTGTCACTTCCCAACCTCAGTGGCTTCTATGCATATCCCAAAAAGGTGTATAAGCCACAAACAAAATCTCATGAAAAAATATGCAGTCTTCACAGATTTCTGGCATCATTTTGAGCTCCTAATGCACACTTAAAATGATCGCAGTTAATACAGGTTGGTGAATAGTTTATGGTCACTTCAACGTGGTGGCCATGCTTTTTGAACCTTCATTCAGTATGTTTATGTTAAAAAAAACTTGAGTGCTTGGGTACTCAGGGTCTGATTTACAAAGGTAATTTACATTTTTTAAAAGTTATTTAAACTATTATTTTAATTCTTTTTATTTAAAATGAAAAAAAGTAAACCAGTAAACGTCATGGCACATACAGGGGTTACAATTCCGAATAGTGACATAATCTCAACACTCATGACCTGTAAACAGTACTATTGTGGAACCACACTTTTCGTGTCCTATATTGTCTCAAGAAACATGCATTTGCTCCAAGGCTTCCCCTCACCTCCAACTCATTCTTTGGTCCTCTGTGTGGTGTGTTCATTGCTGAATAATTTATACTTTTGAGTAAATTTACTACTTCTGGCTATTTAAAAAAAACCTTACCTCCATTATTTTCAATGCAAGGGTGTTGCAGTTCCAATGGTTGCCCATGTGTGGTGCTGAACTTACTACTGTTTTATGGTCTGCCTTGAGAGTGCAGTTGTCGCCATACAATTATGTGATCATCACTAATGATGGGCTTTGGCTCTGTCTATATGTTGAAGTACATATTTTGTTTGGGCAGAAGTTGTGTGCTTCCAAAAAATGGGCTTGCCCTCCACGTAGCTGTGATAATTTTGTTTATTTATCCAGCTGCCTAAGCTTGAGAGTTCAGAGTCACCACATGACATTGGAATGCTATTAAAACATCTCAGCTAACTAGATTACATATGTTGGTTTTCTCTAGCAGCAGCACAGATGAAGGGAGGGTGGTTATTGCCCTCGGTGTATTTTTAGGTCTGGCAAGACAGTGCAACTGACACCAGGCCTTTTAACCTTCACCAGTATTATTTTACAGTTCTTTGCTTTCACATAAATAATTATCTTTCCTATCTATTTACTTGTAATGCTTCACATTACCAGGCACCATTTCTTTCAAGCTAGACCTATTGGCATTGCCAATAATTGTTTTTAAGCAGTAACTTACTCTATGATGTTGTAGCCAAAAGTGTAAATTACTCAAAAAGTGTAAGCTACCTTTGTGAATTAGGCCTCCTCTCTGTGTTTTTAAACAAAGATTTTTGTATCTGGAGCACAGTCACTTTCACAAGGTAAGGTAGTAAAGACATTAGCTGTACTATGTAACATCATTACAATGAATCACGTTTAATGTTTTTCAGATTTGTATTTATCTTGTTGGGACCCAAGGCAAAACTAAGAGCCTATCATGAGATTGGGAGAGCAATTTCCACACTTCTCTGTGATGAGGTATGTGTACACTTCAGACGGATATTCACTGCTGTTGTATCTATTTATTTGTAAACCAGGTATGCAGCCTCTTTATGTCCTTTTTACTTTCATCTTTTCAATGCAATGAGAATACAATTATTTCTTTATTGAAACATTTCAAATAGGACATCATTCTGCTACTTTGCCTATACTTTTTACTTTAACATAGAGCTCTAAATGCTACACAAGAAAGGTGTTTATTACCAACCATGCAATATTTTTCTAGACGCTGCTCTATCTACATCTCTTTGAGAAACACTTTTTTAGTCAATGAGGAAAGAACAATTAGTAGTTCTTTGACTCACGCCGTGTCCAGTTTTTGACTTCATATTACGTCACGTTGCGATTGTGGACAGGTAGCGTAGAAGATTGCTGGCCATATATACTAAAGTTTTTCAAATCACAGATGTTTTGTTTGGAGATGTTCTCTCACGGGCAGCTTCCACTTGGTGAATGGATACAGACTCCTTTTCGTAGCTTATGTTCACCTGACCAGCTGTAAAACATTAGTTATCTCCATGTACGAAGTTAGGAAAGGGTGATCCCCTAATGCTGTCCCCTTTGTAATGTGATGCAATGTAAGTTGTTAATACATTTGTAATTTGCAGTGCCACTTTTATGAACTGTAAATTTATGATCACTTACAAAGCCTGCCAATTAACCTAGAGTGCAAGAAAAGTCACCCATTCTGTATGACCCATAGTGCTCTCTCTGGGTGACTTTTGAGTAAATAAAATGTGGCATCCTCCATTCAGGTGTTATTTAGTGTAACTGGCAACCAAATCATCAACTTATCTCATGACACAATTTAACTGGACTAATACAATCAATCTATTCAAAATAATTCTTTCACTGTGCTATTTTAATAAGGAAATCATCTCACCAACCTTTCTTTTCCAGATCAGGATATGATGCACACTAAAGTCTAGATTACGTATTACTAATCACGACTACTCCCTGGCCCATCTTCATTGTCCCGGTCCGTACCTAGTGAAGTTCATCTCATCCTGTAGACAGATTCAGCGTATCTAAGCCCTAACTAAAAAACATTAAATACATGTAATACTTCTCTGGTCCTTAGTGTAGCTCTCCCACAAAAGATCTGAGAAAATAGAAAAATGCCCTTAGAAATTCCTTGTGCTTTTCCTGTCTCTTTAGACAGACATCATGCTTCCTTGTCGGATTTCTCAGCTAAACTTTTACTGATATTTTGAAGTTTCTAATAAAGCTCCAACATTTTGAGTATTTGTGTTTCTCTAGTCCAGCTAACGCAGGGTGCAACGTTGCTTACCAAGCAGCTTTTGTTTGCAGTAGATGTCCTGCTTTAGATTTCCTTTGCCCTGTCCTTCAGCCTTTGTCCACCCTCTGTGTTAAAACTCCCTCATATTCCTTTAGGGGATGTAGTGTTTCAGTGGTTGACATGGAGGGTGTTCAGTTCAGGCCATGCTTTATAAGGGCATTGAATAAGCTTCAAAATGTTCTCCTCCGCTAATCGAAGGAGACTTGAACCCTGGTTTTGCTTCACCACTTCTTCCATAGTCTAGATGCAGTTGTCGATAATGCCTGGCCTAATATGTGCAATGGTCTCATGAGAACTGGGGCATATTACTTTGTCACCACAGAAATTGTGACGGATGTGGAAAGCTTTTTGTTGGCTAATATAATGTAAAGAGGACAGTTCACCTCTTGAATGCAGCCAAATGAAGGTAAAGAGAACAAGAAAAAGAAAACATTCTGATGAGAGGATAGAATCTTTTGCCTCAAAGTAGGATACTAAACAAATACAAGAGCAACCCAGAATGTCCACGTGAACCTGGGGATAATTATCACAAAACAAATATCCATGTGAAACTCATTTTCAATCAATTTAAATTTTATAGCAGAAATATCTTGCTACTGGTTAACTCATACAAAAAATTCTTAAAATTAAGACGAAAATCATCTATCTAGAATCTTTAAAAAAATTCCACTGAATCCAGTACCAACACATATGTGAAAAACGTGTTTTTAATTCTTTGGAAGCTGCATCAGCATATAATGGTGAATCATTTTTAAAATCTTCACTTTAAGAAAATAAACAATGAGTTATAGTTGAAACAAGTGATCCCCAAGTGAAAAAAGAGAAACTACACCATAAAGAAATAAATACATTGCTTATACTTCTGTGATGCAGCACTGCCCTGTGGATTACGACATTGTTCTCTGCCAGCCTTTTCATGGTATTAATATTGCCATAAAAAGGCTGGTGGAGAACTGGTGCAGAGGGCCACAGGGGGGGGCCCTGAGCTACCCATGCACTTGGCATGGGCAGTGCAGGGGACCCCCTGCCCAGCACCCTTGCAGTGTTCACTGTCTGCTGACCTAGCTGGAAACTCATAATAGCTCCGGCGGCGAAGTCACCACTATGGCGGCAGCCACCCTATCTGGAGTTTGGCAGATGGGCTTTAGTGTCTGCCAAACTCATAATGAGGCACTAAGTGTAAAACTGTAACCCAGTATTAGTCCAGATAGCCTTCCCAAAGTGAAAAATGACTTTTCGGGTTTTTCACGTTCAGAATGTGTCATACGTAAACACACCCTGTCCTCACTCTGTAAATACCAAGCACCCTGCCCTATCAGCCTTTGGGGCCTATCTTGTGGGTGAGTTATAAGTATTAAAGAGGGAGGAAAGGGCCTGGCAAAAGGTTTGTTTGGTCCAACAGTATGTAAGGAATATAACAGTAGAAAGCAATCACACAGGGAGCACTGAACACAATACCTTTTGTTGCAGTCTCCATGGCCTTCTTGTCACCCCTCTCCAAAGTGTAGTTGGTATCAGAGGTAAATGGAGAGGCCAAAGTATCTACCTTGCGTATGTCCATAACAGACACAATTGGGCTGAGGTGGCTGGTGTATCCCTTATGGATATATGCAAGGCAAGACAGAATCCATCATATAATAAGAAGATGATCATTCTTAAACAGTACACAATCCATCATATCATAAGCAAAAAACTACCAGGGGCCACCTTCTCACCATAATGAGACTTGCCAGATTTAAGAAAAAGACATGAGAGAACCTGAAATGAGTGATGAGAGAGGTAAACATTAACTGCTCTAGACAAGGCTAATAAGTACCAAGGTTATCCTCTCCCAAGACTAGATATGGGAAAAGTATGGAAGACTAATATGTTATCTTTAAAAAGAAAGAAGGAGAAACCCTGCCTCAAGTTTAAGCAGAAGGCAGTCATTGAATATCTGAAGATAAGGATGCTTCACCAGGATGGCACCCACCTCCCCTATCTAAATTCATTGCTACCCAAAAAATGTTTAGAGATAGAAGCTTAGGGGAGAAATCTTGTAAGGGTTTGAATTGTGCTCTTTGAAGGACCCGCAATACAGAAGGTAAATCCAAGTCAGGAGCCAGGTTTTTAACCATAGGCTTCTGCAAAGGAAAGCTCTTTAAAAGGAGGTCAGCCATAGGGCAAACAGGCTCCACGCTCTGCTGTCACAAGATGCAGGCCTTACCCTGATCAAAGCCTTCTTGAATGAAATGTATGACTCAATGAGGAATACTCTGCAAAGTAACAAACAGCCTTCTAGTGATTGCTGGACAGAAGCATTCATAGAGACGGATCTTCCTAGATGCTGTCACCCAGACCTCTCAATCTCCTTACAGAGAGATGCCATATCTGGGTTGTCCACCCCTGACATCACTAAGGTCTGCTGAAAGTGAGCCAGAAATGTGGGAAGTAAGCAAAAAGGCAATTGCATACCAGAGAATAGCAGGCCATGGATATTACACTCCACCCACAAACACATGTTCCTCTACGAAACAGTACAGGAGACTTTTTACAGGGTGTTGGATTGATGTGCAAAGACATCAACTTGAGGGAGAGTGTACCTCACAGGTACACAGATATGTGTGTAAACAAATGGGCTAGGAAGACATGTCTCTCAAAGAGGTAACCATCCTGCTGAAATGGCCACCTTCCTGTTGTCCAGCTACCTGAAGTAGATTTCTGACAAAAATGACCAGAGGGATTCGCCGCAACTCTTGATTTGGAAGAGTATGTTTGCCAGACACGTGAGACATGTCCTGGACTGCTTCTGTGGGGAAAAGCCATATTGTCCATGAGGGCTAATGCTGATGTTCTGAAATCAACTTGACAAAAGATCTGCAGGCAGAGAGGCCACCCACCATGAGCCAGCTCTGTTTCTCAAGGATGCCTCTGGCTACTGTCACACATTGTGGCAATTACAGGATATGGGAGTCAAAGATGCATTTCTAGCAGAAAATACGAATAGATAAGAGTCTAAAGACATACTGAGATGATAATCATACTGAATACTGAAAAGCAGCATATTAGAAACAGACCAGATATTGGATCCGATGACCTAAGTGTAGGCGTGCCCAGGACACCACAAACACTCAGGAACCCTAAAAAAGGCTGAACTGAAGGGACTAACATAGGCCCATCTTGCAGCATCCCAGAAGATCAGACAGACAGGGAAACTGCACTTGGAGCTATTCCTTGACCAGAGTATTGCCTCCACAGCAGAACGCTGCATGTCTGCCCACCTTACTAGAAGAAAGACTCCTTTAACGTAAGTTCAAAATAGCGCCCTAACAAATACCTTTTCTGACTTACAATCAAGGTTTTTCTAACTAGCAGGACATTGCACAGAGTTATTTTGCAGTTGCAAATCCTTTGTTTCTGCAACTTGCAGGCTTTGTGACCTTTGTATATTGGGCCTCCATAACACTAAACTTGTGTCAAAGTAGTCTGTCATTGTATTCAGAGAGAATGCTCTTTAACGTCTTTTCACTCTTGACTTTTAGTCACATAGACAATGGTGAGTCTGGATGAAACTTCTTGATCACCTGCAAGCATATGTAAGTTTTGTTTAGTGGACTTCATCAAGAACAAACAAAAAAAGCAATGGGCCTGATTTACGGTTTGACAGGAGGTACTCCGTCCATCAACTTGGCATACGGTATTATCTCTGAATCTGGACAGACTACTGTTCATCAAATTTCAGGATGACCACCTGTCCACAGGTCTTCTCCATACATTGTTATGATAGTTCCATTCAATGTAAAAAAAAGATATGTGAACGTCCGCCATCGGCTTTGACTGCCATTCACAAAACTTTTAATGTTTTTTGTTTTTCAGACACTAAGGGCCAGATGTATCAAAGCTTTTTGCATTCGCAAATGCCCGTTTGCGAATGCAAAAAGCCATTTCAGAATGTATCAAAGGCATTCTGAATGCAATTTTAAGAAATCGCTAAAAGAGCGATTCCTTAAGATTGCGACCCTGTTTAGAGAGTCGCAAATTGCGACACTCTAAATAAGAAATCGCAAATAAGGAATCCTTGTTTGCGATTTCTTAAGCACATGTATCAAGCAATTCCTTAATGCGAATTGGGCATTAAGGAATCGCTATTTACCACCAAGTTGAACTTGGTGGTAACCATGTGCAAATTTAAAAAATGCATTTAAAATGCATTTTAAAAATTTACATGTAAAGCACACATGCCCTTTTGGCATGTGTGCACCTTACATGTTGTAAAAAAATATTTTGGGGTGCAGCAGAGGGGGCCTAAGGCCCCCAGCACCCTGGACTTTGCATTTCCAAAAATTGCGAATTCCAGTTAGGAATTCGCAATTTTGGAAATGCAAAAAATTAGCAAATATGGGCCTTTGGAATTTGCGATTCGGTAATAGCATTTGCGATTTTTAAGAAATCTCTATTACCGAATCGCAAATTTGATACATTGCATTTTGCGAATCAGAAATAGCGATTTCTTAAAAATCGCTATTTCCGAATCGCAAAAGGAATTCTTGATACATCTGGCCCTAACTCTCAAACCAGGAGTTTGTTTCACAAAAACAAAAATAAAATGACGTTGGAGAAAGGCCTAGGAGCTGTCTCCCAGGTGTGGGATTCATTATTTCTTGCAGTGTTTCACCACCAGTAATGGACAGGGAAAGAACCTTTGAATATCTACCTTAAATAGAGCAGGTGCTGTAGTGTTCTTCCTCTGACAGCCCCTACTCTTCGAGCCATCTGAGGAACTTTCCTGTCGGCAGAGCCAAAAGGGGCTCTGTTGACAGAAAACTTAAGATCTGTCTGTCTCTAAATGAGGTGGGCAGATGAAAGGTCTGGTGGACAGTATCTTGTCTGCCATACTCTGAATCAGACCCTCTGTCTTTTGATTACTGAGTGTTTTTGTAGACTGCTATATTGCCACTGACAATGAAAAAAGCATGATTCCTAGTTAGATAGTGACTTATTAGATTTTATGTTATTATCCATTCAACATACAAAGTGAACTGTGACAATGAAAGAAGAATGATAACTAGTTAGATAGGTGGTCATTGGAATCACGACCGTGGCGGAAACCGCCAACATAGACAGCCACTTTAACACTCCGACCGCCAAGGCGGTACAAACAAACACCGCGGCGGTAACCGCCAACAGACAGGCGGAGGACAATGTACCGCCCACATAATTACAACAGTCCATTCCGCCACCTTTTCCGGGGCGGATTCACCGCAAACAAAAACACGACGGAAACAGGACTTAGAAGGGAAAACGCTCACCTCTACACACCCCAAGAGGAATCAGGACACCATGGAACCCGAGCTCCAGATACTGCCAGCCTTTACCTTCCTGCTTCTCTACCAGGAAGAACAAAGACGGCGGCGAAGACCACGGTAAGTACTGCACCTATGACACAGGGGAGGGGGGAGGGAAAAGAGAGTGACACGCAACACACACACCCCACCCCCACCCTCACCCACGACAACACACACACTAATACATCATGATACATTACAGTTACACCCCCCAAACCCCATTGGAAGAATGCAAGGACAAAAGGAAATGAGTCGAATTATTGTAACATATTCAAAAACAAGAATCAAAAATATATACATATATAAAGATATTCACACTATAAACAAATATATACATCAAGAATACAAGTCCAAGGGAGTCCACCATCATAGTCCGTGGACCACTGGGCCCAAGATGCATGGGCGAGGCCCACACTCAATATCCGAACAAGACGGAGAGAACACTGCTGGGGCATCAGATAGAAATAAAACAGGCACCTCAGGGGGAAGGGAAGGGAAAGGGGGGCACCTCAGCCGGATGAGTGCACAATGCCAGATCCACGAGGGGGCTCCATGCCCACTGCTTTATCCTGGGGAGTGCAAAGCCACAGTCTCTCGAGTCTCTCCAGGGAGAAAGGGTTGCCCACTGCTTTATCCTGGGGAGTGCAAAGCCCAAGTCTCTCAAGTCTCTCCAGTGGGTGGGTTGCCCACTGCTTTATCCTGGGGAGTGCAAAGCCCAAGTCTCTCAAGTCTCTACAGTGGGTGGGTTGCCCACTGCTTTATCCAGGGGAGTGCAAATCCACAGTCTCCAAGTCTCTACAGTGGGTGGGTTGCCCACTGCTTTATCCTGGGGAGTGCAAAGCCACAGTCTCTCAAGTCTCTCCAGTGGGTGATTTGCCCACTGCTTTATCCTGGGGAGTGCAAAGCCACAGTCTCTCAAGTCTCTCCAGTGGGTGGTTTGCCCACTGCTTTATCCTGGGGAGTGCAAGGCCACAGTCTCTCAAGTGGATAACAGTCTCCACTGGTTCGGAGGGGGCTTTGTGCCCAGAGTGCTTCATCCTGCCAAGGACTGAGGTAGTGGATGGATCTCTCCACTGGTTCTGGAGGGGGCTTTGTGCCCAGAGTGCTTCATCCTGCCAAGGACAGAGGTAGTGGATGTCATTCTCCACTTGTTCTGGAGGGGGCTCTGTGCCCAGAGTGCTTCATCCTGCCAAGGACTGAGGTAGTGGATGTCATTCTCCACTGGTTCTGGAGGGGGCTTTGTGCCCAGAGTGCTTCATCCTGCCAAGGACAGAGGTAGTGGATGTCATTCTCCACTTGTTCTGGAGGGGGCTTTGTGCCCAGAGTGCTTCATCCTGCCAAGGACTGAGGTAGTGGATGCCTTTCTCCACTGGTTCTGGAGGGGGCTTTGGCCCAGAGTGCTTCATCCTGCTCGTGGCGGCCTCAGTAGTGTCGGAATCTTTGGCGCTCACTGGCCTGCGGTGCTTGTTGCGGCGGTGTCCTGTTCAGTGGTGCTGGTGGCGGCGGTGTCCTTGGCAGCGGTGCTGGTGGCGGCGGTGTCCTGTTCAGCGGTGCTGGTGGCGGTGGTGTCCTGTTCAGCGGTGCTGGTGGCGGCGGTGTCCTTTGCACCGGTGCTGGTGGTGGCGGTGTCCTGTTCAGCGGTGCTGGTGGCGGCGGAGTCCTGTTCAGCGGTGCTGGTGGCGGCGGTGTCCTTGGCAGCGGTGCTGGTGGCGGCGGTGTCCTTGGCAGTGGTGCTGGTGGCGGCGGTGTCCTTGGTAGCGGTGCTGGTGGCGTCGGTGTCCTGTTCAGCGGTACTGATGGCGGCGGTGTCCTTGGCAGCGGTGCTGGTGGTGGCGGTGTCCTTGGCAGCGGTGCTGGTGGCGGCGGTGTCCTTGCCAGCGGTGCTTGTTGCGGTCTTGTCCGCCTTGCAGGTTTTCCCAGACTTGCCAGTTTTACTGTGCCCCTTCCCCACCTTGGATGGTGGCGCAGCTGTCTCCACACTCCCAACTGTACCCCTGGGAGCGGCTTTGGTGGCAGATCTTTTTCCTCTCTCCTGCTGGGCACTGGCAAACTTTTTATGCTTTTGAGGTGGGGGACTGTCCGTGCTCTGGCTCCTTGCCACACTGGCTGCCCTGCTGCCTGGTGCACTCCAGAAGCTGGTTACTACTGGCACCACTGTTCCCGCAGATGTTGTTGCTGAGGCGCTGGGTTGGGACCTGGAGAGGCGGGCCCTAGGAGACTGAAGGGGTGGGGGAGGTGAGGGAAAGAGGTCAAGGTTGGACAGGAAAAGTTTTTGGGCACACTGGGACGGGTAGATGGAGGGGGTTTGGGAGTGGAGGAAGAAGTAATGGTTGTAGGAGGTGTACGTTTGCTGACTTTGGGCGAAGGTGCATGGGCTGGAGGCTGTCGTGAGGTGGATGGCTGTTGGGTGGGTGTGTGGCTGCGTTTGTGTACCTTGGGAGGTGGGCTCACAGACACACTGGGAGAGGACACAGGGGATGTGTGAATGGTAGTGGGGGTGGTGAGTGCACGTGAGCGGGGTGTGGCGGTGGGTGTGCTGGTGATGGAGGTAGTGGCTGACGATGTAGTACATGCAGGTGGGAGTGGAGACGAGACAGGGAGGGAGGAGGGAGACGAGGAGGAGGGGGACACAGTGGAGGCAGTGGATGTTGGTATGTCTGCATGTGTATGATGCTTGCGTGAGTGCCTGTGGGATGTGTGGTGCATATGTTTGCCTGAGCTTCCCTTGTGTGTTGATGTGTGTGCATGCTGGTCTGATGGTGTGCTTGGCATAGGCTGGGGTAAAGGGGTTTGGGCCTGGGTGGAGGAAGTTGGAGGGGGGAGGCTAGAGACAGGGACAATGGCTGCCATCAGTGCTGAGGCCAGAGTCTGAAAAGCTCGCTGTTGGGCTGCCTGACCAGAATGAATGCCCTCCAGGTATGCATTGGTTTGTTGCAACTGCCTCTCTACACCCTGGATGGCATTCAAAATGGTAGACTGCCCAACAGTGAGGGACCTGAGGAGGTCAATGGCCTCCTCACTGAGGGCAGCAGGGGTGACAGGGGCAGGGCCTGAGGTGCCTGGGATGAAGGAGATGCCCAACCTCCTGGGTGAGCGGCCACAGGGCAAACGCTGAGGGGCTGCTGAGAGGGCGGTGCTGGTAGGTGGTTGGCGGCTGTACCTGTAGATGCGTGGGGCACAGATGGGCCCGCCACCGCAAGGGTGCTCCCATCTGAGGAGGAGTCAGTATCGCTGGTGTCAGCTCCTGTCCACGCCGTGGAGCTCCCCTCGCCCTCCGTCCCACTGGTGAATTCAGACTCTGTTGTGTCGTCCTCTAGGGCCATGTGAGATGCAGCTCCCTCCTGCTACGGTGCCACTTCTCCTCCGCCTGATGATGCTAATGCACACAAGAACAGGGAGACCACAAAAAGGGGGGGGAAGACAGCAGAAAGTCATGTTGAGTGCATGCAATACCGATACCGTTGGCGGACACTGCAGACACAGAAGCCCCCTGCACTACGCCGTGCACTTGGAGTTCCCTAATCAATCACAGGGACATGGGTTACAAGGCTATGCACGACTGCTGCACACATGGATGTCACAAGAGCCTGACTAGGTGTAGTTGGCTCTGTACATAGGTGGGGTGGGGTGCCACAGGGCCTGCCTTCAGAAGGGACCTTGCCTGCTAAACTCGCCCTGGCCTAGGGGAACCCACAGCCCACCTACCCCACCCAGACACCTACAATGCGTTCTGAATCAGCTGAATGAGAGTGTACTCACCCCCTTGTGGCTTCTGTGATGCCCTCAAGCGCCCATCCAACTCCGGGTCCGCCACCGTCAGGATCCGGAACATCAGGGGGGTCATGTTGCAACGGGCACCCCTCCCACGTTGGGAGGCCATCCCCAGCTGGGCCTCCGCAGTCTTCTTGCTCCAGCAGCGAATGTCCTCCCATCTTTTCCGGCAGTGGGTGCTCTGTCTGTGGTAGACCCCCAGGGTCCGGACTTCCTTGGCGAGGGCACGCCAAATATCCTTCTTCTGGTGGGCGCTGACCTACAGGAATAGTACAGGGGAAAAGGAGAAGATATAACCGTCCGCACCGTCACAGTCATTGGCCCTCATCCCTACCCTTGCCATGACGCACATGCACTCACCGTCGTTTCATGCACGCCTCATTCTCCCCCCCTATCTTTCATCCACACCACTCCAAACAGCCATTGCCCATACAGCATGCTCACAGTGCACTCACCTGTATGTCTGGAGGACCGTAGAGTAGCGTGTACTGGGGGAGGATCCCATCCACTAGTTTCTCCAACTCTTCCGTGCTGAAGACATGGGCCCTTTCTCCAGACACACAAGCCATTGTCTCTTCCAGACTGAGGTCACAGCAGCACTTGCAGTGTAGGACCTCTCCTGTCAAAGATCAGGTATCAAGTGATTGAACAGAGAGAAAATGGCAGTCACGTCCGCGGCGGTGCGTACCGTCACCCCCGGCGTACATCGTCATTGGCTCCTGGGACCCATAGGGTCCAATGTTAACCAATGCAGGATTGCGCCGTGGTCTTCGACCACCTACTGCGAGGGTGTACAACGCAAGCGTAGTTACCTCATATCCCTTGTCCCACTTTACAGGCCAGGCAGCTGCTATTTCAGGGACCCACATGGCATTATTTTGGACTGCGTCACACATATCTAGGCCTTGCTTAAACACTAATACAGCCATATGCCGATTTGCAAACATTTTCCGATTAAGTTGTGTTTAAGTACCTCAGAGTTGGTTGACTCTCTGCTCGCTGTTCTCCTCCATAGGCAACATCCGCTGGGGCAGGTGAGAAGATGGCGGCATCCTCCGGTGTACAGACCGCTGGTGGACCTGTCGACAATGGAGGCGCGACATGTGATCATCACCTACAGACTTGATCGTACCACAATCCTGGAACTGTGTGCCCAGTTGGAGCCAGACCTGATGTCAGCTATCCGCGATCCCACAGGAATCCCCCCTCTAGTGCAGGTGCTGTCAGTACTCCATTTCCTAGCAAGTGGGTCTTTTCAAACAACAGTGGCCATAGCATCAGGGATGTCCCAGCCTATGTTTTCCAACGTGTTGTCCAGAGTGTTGTCTGCCCTGCTGAAACACATGCAGAGCTACATCGTTTTCCCTCAGGTGGAGGATTTGCCTACAGTGAAAGGTGACTTCTATGCCCTGGGACATACCCCCAACATCATAGGTGCTATTGATGGGACACATGTAGCCTTGGTCCCCCCACGCAGGAGTGAACAGGTGTACAGAAACCGGAAGAGTTACCATTCGATGAATGTGCAGATGGTGTGATTGGCCGACCAGTACATCTCCCATGTGAATGCCAAATTTCCTGGCTCAGTGCATGACGCTTACATTCTGAGGAATAGCAGCATCCCTTACGTGATAGGGCAACTCCAGAGGCACCGCGTGTGGCTATTAGGTGAGGACATGGACCCTATACAGTGTGAATAGGTGTCTGGATCTGGGGATGTCCCTATGAGTTAGTGTGTGTCTAACAGTTGTCCCTCGCCATTTGCAGGTGACTCTGGTTACCCCAACCTGTCATGGCTACTGACCCCTGTTAGGAATAGAAGGACAAGGGCAGAGGAACGCTACAATGAGGCCCATGGGCGAACTAGGAGGATTATAGAGAGGACCTTCGACCTCCTGAAGGCCGGGTTCCGGTGCCTCCATATGACAGGTGGTTCCCTATTCTACTCACCAAAGAATGTATGCCAGATCATCGTGGCCTGCTGTATGCTTCACAACTTGGCTTTGCGACGATAGGTGCCTTTTCTGCAGGAGGATAGTCCAGAAGGAGGTGTTGTGGCAGCTGTGGAGCCTGTGGACAGTGAAGACGAGTAAGCAGAAGAAGAGGACATAGACAACAGGAACACGGTGATCCAACAATACTTCCAGTGAGACACAGGTAAGAAGACAACACTGCCTGCTACATCTGATTTAATTCTACTACCTCTCATCTGTCTGTCATTTTCACCCAGTGTATGGTCACTGAGTTGTCACTTTCCCTTACGATTTCACAGATGTGGGTCCCACTGTGTGACATCTGCTTTGTTTCCGCATGGACTAGAGCTGTGTGACATAGGTATGTTGACAATACAATGGACATTGCTATTTCCCTCAGTTATTGCAAATACACAATTGTGAAAGCACAGACTGACTCCAGATTGTTTTGTGATTTAAGGGTGTTTATTTAAGTGCTAAATAGTAGAGGGGGTTGTAAAATGGTCAGGGGTGATGGTGGAGGAATGTCCATGGCAGAGTCCAGTCTATTGGTCTCACAGGTGCATTGTCCAAAGGGGCATAGGAAGTGAAGCTGGGGCAGTTTAAGGATGGACAGGGTGACAAAGTGGGACAAAAGGATGACATTCAGGGTGGTCTCATTTCTTGGCGGGGGTCTTGGCATTGTTCTCTGTCTTTGTCCTGGATCTCAGGGACCGCTTGCAGGGTGGTTCTCCATCTGCAGGGGGTGGGTTGCTGGTGTCGTGGTCCTGTGGCGGTGCCTCCTGTCCACTAGCGCCGACGGAGGTGGTGGGCAGTTCATCATCCAGGCTAGTGTCAGGGGCCCCTTGTCGTGCCACAGTGTCCCTCCTGGTGTTGACGAGTTCCTTCAGCACCCCTGCAATGGTGTCCAGGGTGGAATTTATGGATTTTAGTTCCTCCCTAAAGCCGAGATACTGTTCCTCCTGCAGCCGCTGGGTCTCCTGAAACTTGGCCAGTACCGTTGCCATTGTCTCCTGGGAATGGTGGTAGGCTCCCATGATGTTGGAGAGGGCCTTGTGGAGAGTGGGTTCCCTGGGCCTGTCCCCCCCCTGTCGCACAGCAGCCCTCCCAGTTCCCCTGTGTTCCTGGGCCTCTGTCCCCTGAACCGTGTGCCCACTGCCACTGCCCCCAGGTCCCTGGTGTTTTTGGGGTGGTGGGTTAGCCTGGGTTCCCTGTAGTGGTGGACACACTGCTGATTGACGTGTCCTGGGGACAGAGGGATGGGCCCACTGGGTGGGTGCTGTGCTGTGCTGGTGTTTCCAGAGGGGGGAAGCTCTGTAGTGGCCTGTGCCAGTGTGAGGGGAACCGGCTGTCCCGAGGTCCCAGATGGGCCGGGCTGGTCATCTAGATCCAGTTAGACAGAGCTGCTGTCATCACTGTGGGCCTCTTCTGTGGGTGGAGTGGACACATCTGGACCCTCCTGTCCGGTGACTTTGGGTAGGGGTCCTGCAGGGGTGTAAAGGCATGATTATTGCATCTGTGTGTGCCATGGTGCTCAATGGGTGGGTGACCCTGTGCCCCAGTGCTTGCATTCCTGTGTAGGACCTTGTGTGATAATGGTTTAGGGGGGTGTATGGGTATGTGCAGTGGACATGCTTTGGTGATGGGTGTCCATGCTTTTGTGTTACATGCAGGGCTTGGGTTTGGGATGTATGGTTTGTGATATTGGGACATACGTGAGGAGTTGGAATGATGGGGGTGAGGGCGAGGGTGGGGGTATGTGATAGCATGCAGGTGGGTGGGGGATGAAGTAGTGAAAGATTTGCCTTACCAGAGTCCATTCTTCCAGCTACTCCTGCGAGGCCCTCAGGATGCAGTATAGCCAAAAAGACCTGCTCCTCCCATGTAGTGAGTTCTGGGGGAGGAGGTAGGGGTCCGCCGCCAGTCCTCTGAACCGCAAGGTGGTGTCTTGAGACCACGGAACGCACCTTCCCCCGTAGGTCGTTCCACCTCTTCCTGATGTCATCCCGTGTTCTTGGGTGCTGTCCCACTGCGTTGACCCTGTCCACGATTCTTCGCCATAGCTCCATCTTCCTAGCTATGGTGGTGTGCTGCACCTGTGATCCGAATAGCTGTGGCTCTACCTGGATGATTTCCTCCACCATGACCCTGAGCTCCTCCTCAGAGAACCTGGGGTGTCTTTGTGGGCCATGGGGTGGTGTGGGTGATGTGTGGGGTGGTGTGTGTTGTGATGTGTGGGGTGATATTTAGAGGTGTGTTGTGTGAGGTGCTTGGATGTTGTGTGAGTGATGGTGTAGGGTGTCTGTGGATGCTATTGTTCTTTCTGGTGGTGTCTCTCTCTGGCCTTCTGTCGCAGTTGTTGACGTAAGGGTTTGTAGGGGATGTGGGTGTGTGTTTTATATTGTATTGGATGTGTGGGAGTGGTGTGTGTATGTGTATCAGGTGTGTGTATTTTGAATTGTCCAATGTAGATGTGTTTTGTAAATGTGTGTGTATTTTGCACGCGGCGGTGTGTACAGCCAATGGAATACCGCAGTTAAAAGACCGCTGCATGGATTCGTGGGTCGTGATAGTGTGGGCGTATACCTGTTGGCGTGACGGTGGAGGTTTTGTTATCGCCAGTTTGTCACTGACCTTTGGTGTGGCGGGCTTGTGTGGGTGTCTGGATTTTGGCGGATTCCGAGCTGTGGGTCATAATGACCATGGCGGAATTCCGCAGCCGCAGCGGTGTGTTGGCGGTCTTCTGCACGGCGGTAAGCGGCTTTTACTGCCAATGTTGTAATGACCCCCATAGGGACTTGTTGGAAGAATTTATGTAAGTATCAGTTACACATACAATGTGAACTGTGTATGATGTTGATGGAGCATTTGTATGCTCTTTTCATAAGATCGATAATCTTCCCTGCAAGAGGTTTAACTAGGTTGTTAGGTAACAATATGTCAACATCAATTTACAGTGTAACCAATTTGGCCACACAATGAAGACCTAAATTGGAAATGAAATTCAAGGGTTTTACTACAAATAAACATTCAGGTTAATGTAAACAAATCTCAAAAACATACTGTAAAGATACAGAATAGCAATTGAGTAACCAAATCTTCTGAAGAAATTTAAACAAATTAGCTTAAGGCAAACCAAGAATTCTGTCACTGCAATATAGAAAATCAGAAGCAGTATCTGATGAACAGAAAACAGTCGCTGGACAATTTTCTTACACGTTAGTGCAAGTTGTAATCATCTAGCCAAGTTGAAAAATTGACAAATAAGGGAATGCTCCTAAAAATCTAAACTGTCGCAGAAAGAAAGATCTAGCTAAAAAGACATGAGGGCAATAGGCAAGGAACAAAAATAAGTCAAAAATGAATGGGAAAATATAGAGGGAGGTGTCAGCATTTCAGAAGCTTGGTCAAGAGTCTTCTTAAAGAGTTAAGTGTAAGCCTAAGCCACACTCAATAAACATGAGGACAAGGTAAAAAGTCAGACGTCTGTACCTCTCAAAGTCCAGGGGAAAGTCTGCGTACATTCAATCAGTGAAATTTCTAGCTAATACCACAAAATTCAATCAGGCAACACCTTCCTTGGTCATGCCATCACAAGCTCCATTGTTTTCCCCTGCCCCACAGTGTAACTTGCAACATCACTCTTCGCTCCCAGAGCAGTCCTGAGAACACGGCTGTCCTTGGTCCTCTGGACATCAATTGCAACATGTATGAATACAGGGCAGTCATCTCAGTCTCTGTCTCTCCACGTTCTCAACTCAAGGACTTTTTCTCAGACTTTCCATTAGTAAAACAATAGCACATCTATTTCTAAACTCACATTTCATGTTAAAGCACCCGCAATGAAATTACAGGTTAGAAGAAAATAAAAAGCAGTTTCTCATGGTAAAGAAATTCAGACTTAGTAATGTCAACATTATAGCAATGGCATTTAATTTCACATTATACTGTGCGCATATTAATTTCTATATTTATATAAATCTCAACTACATAAATTCAAATAAAACTTCATGTTACAGTAAATATAAATGAGATACATTGTCAGCACATGAAGCTAAATGTGGTCAAGAAGCACATTTCTCAACGTTTGACAGTGATCATTAATGCACACCTTAGATAAATTGTTATTGTTTCTAGTACAATTACATTCATTAACATGAGGATGGTTATGTAAATACATTCATTGGTTACATTTCATTTAATAAAGTTAAGGCACGCTGAATACATTTTTCCTAACATTACAGTAAATGCACTTTATTACTGATGTTGAGTGTACCATTTTCCATTAATTAGCTTTTAAGACACATATTATAGTGTTGTTACAAATACATATAGGTCATGATTGCAACGTCTTGGGTGGCAGCAAAACTACGCTGTTCCATTGTTTAATTCAGTTTCGCAAGATGGTTTCAGCCAATAAGAGAGGGACATAATAAATATTTTGTATAAAGTGTAATATTTAAATTACAATACATTCTCCCAGTATTACAATGGTCTTATCAGAAAGGAAAAAAGAGCTACCTAGCCAACAGAATTTCAAATGTAATAATTTCCCATAAGAAAGTTTTAAAAGTACTCGTAGGACTGACCAAAGTAAAATGGAGTACGTCAGGAATTTCCAACTCCTGAAAAAGATGTTATAACATTTTCTGAAGAAAATAGGAACTAATTTTGGTGTGGTTCAAAGGCAGGAAAGTAAGATTAAGAGATTGTTTGTTTTGGGTGTATGGGTGACATAGAGGATGACCTAAATACTTTATGAAGTCAACTAAGTTATTTGAAACCTTCGTCCACATCTCATTTCAAAGATCTGGTAGTTGTAAGTAATCATTTGGGATCTTTCTCTGATCTGTACACAATTAGTATATTTAAAGCACTAGCTCAGATGATAAGATGTGCTTTTCAATTAGAATCATGGAAGATGGGCTGCTTCCAGATGTTTGAAAGAAAGCCTCTGTTATTTCCCTATTAGAAACACTTTTGCAGAAGCAAATAGTTTGCTTACTTTCCCTCAGATATCCAATGCCTATAGCAAGCAAAATCAGCAGAGGAGGGAACATTAACTTGGTATCACCCATTTACTGAGAGGAACAATATCCCCAATAAAATGCAAGTGTGCTTGAGACTGGCTTATAGAGCAGAAGTATTCTTCATTCTGATACATGATGATCATAACAGGGAATGATGTTGGAGCACTGATATTATTAGATATTTCAGTGACTCCACAGACACGTATATTGTTAATATATAGATATCTTCAAAGTACATAGATGTGAAGTTAGGAATAGTAAATCATTACCTCCCTCTGTGCCTTACCTGTTTGATATTTTGTCCCTCAATATTCTAGTCGATATTGTAACCATTTAAAATGTTATCCTCAATATTCCCTACCACAATCAGTGCAAAGCATGATATATAATGCAATACTAAACTTACCAAACACGTAAAAAAAATATATTAGTGTCTCTAAGAGGAACAATTTAAACTATTGTAAGGTAAACAGAGGATGGCAAAGAACAATGCACAACACACAATCCCTCATTTTAAAAGGTATTAGTTTGAATGGCCACATATTGCTGTTTTCCAAGGGGAAATTAATTTTCCAGACTTTTGGTTTGATTTTGCAAATAATGAGATTGAAGATGGCTCGAAGATTGGAAAAGTTGGAAGAGCGGATGGTGTCTGATCATGAAAGGGTGTGTGATGGCCCACAGGGGTGACAGAGGAAAAGAATGATGAGAAGAGATGGTGAGAAGAGACAGTATATTTGTGATGAGTTTGTGCACAGGACAATGAAAATGAAATTGGGGAGAGAGTGAGGCTATACAGAGTGGTGGGAGTGAGTCAATGAAGCTGATGAGAGACTTATGTTTTTTTTAAAATCAGGCAAGCTGATTGCAAATTGGTCTATTTCTTTCTGTTTTGCAATATATTACATATACTGCCTAACATGATTTTAAAAAAACTAGTCAAAACCGTTGTAAGATAAATGATATCTCTTTACAGCCAGAGGTGTATGGGGGGCTCCACCAATGATTTTTTAGCAGACTGTGAGAAATTGTACATTCTAAAAGGACACTGGAGTGGCAACATCTGAGAATTAATATGACTTACAACTCATTTTAAGAGGATTGGGGGCTTGTGGTGTTTCCTAAAAAACATTCAAGATATTTTGTATAAAATGAAGCATTACATAAATTGAACAGTAACTGTAGGAAGTGCTCTGTATATACTATTTCAAAGTAAGAAATAGTGTGCACAGAGTCCAAGGGTTCCCGTTAGAGGTAAGATAGTGGCAAAAAGAGATAATTCTAATGCTGTGTTTTGTGGTAGTGTGGTCGAGCAGTAGGCTTATCAGAGGGTAGTGTTAAGCATTTGTTGTACACACACAGGCAATAAATGAGGAACACGCACTCAAAGACTTACTCCAATAGGTTTTTATATTGAAAAATATCTCTTCTTAGTTTATTTTAAGAACCACAGGTTCAAGATTTACAAGTAATACTTCAAATGAAAGGTATTTCACTTAGATACTCTAGGAACTTTGAATGATCACAATATCATGTACAGTCTTTGTAAAAATGGCAATAAGCTATTTTAAAAGTGGACACTGCAAAAATCAACAGTTCCTGGGGGAAGTAAGTAAAGGTTAGTTTTGCAGGTAAGTAAAACACTTACAAGTCTCAAAGTTGGGGCATAGGTAGCCCACCGTTGGGGGTTCAAGGCAACCCCAAAGTTACCACACCAGCAGCTCAGGGCCGGTCAGGTGCAGAGGTCAAAGAGGTGCTCAAAACACATAGGCTTCAATTGAGAACAGGGGTTCCCCGGTTCCAGTCTGCCAGCAGGTAAGTACCCGCGTCCTCGGGGGGCAGCCCAGGGGGGTTTTGTAGGGCACCAGGGGGGACACAAGCAGGCACAGAAAATACACCCTCAGCAGCACAGGGGTGGCTGGGTGCAGAGTGCAAACAGGCATTGGGTTTTAGATAGGAAGTAATGGGGAGACCCGGGGGTCTCTTCAACGATGCAGGCAGGCACGGGGGCTCCTCGGGGTAGCCACCACCTGGGCTAGGCAGAGGGTTGCCTGGGGGTCGCTCCTGCACTGGAGTTCGGTTCCTTCAGGTCCTGGGGGCTGTGGGAGCAGTGTTGGTTCCAGGCGTCGGGTCCCTTGTTACAGGCAGTCGCGGTCAGGGGGAGCCTCTGAATTTCCTCTGCAGGCGTCACTGTGGGGGCTTAGGGGGTCGTCTCTGGCTACTCACAGGCTCGCAGTCGCCGGGGAGTCCTCCCTGACATGTTGGTTTTCCGCAGGTCGAGCCGGGGGCTTCGGGTGCAGAGTGGAAAGTCTTGTGCTTCCGGCCGGAAACGTGAAGTCTTTAAAGTTGTTTCTTTGTTGCAAGAAAGTTGCAGGTTGTTGAACAGGGCCGCTGTTCACAGGAGTTTCTTGGTCCTTGGTTGCAGGGCAGTCCTCTGAGGCTTCAGAGGTCGCTGGTCCCTGTTGGATGCATCGCTGTTGCAGTTTTCTTCGAAGTTGGGGGACAGGCCGGTAGGGCTGGGGCCAAAGCAGTTGTCGTCTCAATCTTCACTGCGGGGCTTCAGGTCAGCAGTCCTTCTTCTTGTTAAGGTTGCAGGGATCTGATTTCCTAGGTTCTGGGGTGCCCCTGAATACTGAATTTAGGGGTGTGTTTAGGTCTGAGAGGGCAGTAGCCAATGGCTAATGTCCTTGACGGTGGCTACACCCTCTTTGTGACTCTTCCTTGTGGGGAGGGGGGCACATCCCTAATCCTATTGGGGGAATCCTCCAAAACCAAGATGGAGGATTTCTAAAGGCAGGGGTCACCTCAGCTCAGGACACCTTAGGGGCTGTCCTGACTGCTGGGTGACTCCTCCTTGTTTTTCTCATTATCTCCCCTGGACTTGCCGCCAAAAGTGGGGGCTGTGTCCAGGGGGGGGGGCATCTCCACTAGCTGGAGTGCCCTGGGGCATTGTAACACAAACCCTGAGCCTTTGAGGCTCACTGCTAGGTGTTACAGGTCCTGCAGGGGGGAGATGTGAAGCACCTCCACCCAGAGCAGGCCTTGTTTCTGGCCTCAGAGGGCACAAAGGCCCTCACCACATTGGGTCAGAAACTCGTCTCTCAGCAGTAGGCTGGCACAGACCAGTCAGTCCTGCACTGAACAATTGGGTAAAATACAGGCGGCATCTCTAAGATGCCCTCTGTGTGCATTTTTTAATAAATCCAACACTGGCATCTGTGTGGGTTTATTATTCTGAGAAGTTTGATACCAAACTTCCCAGTATTCAGTGTAGCCATTATGGAGCTGTGGAGTTCGTTTTTGACAAACTCCCAGACCATATACTTAATATGGCCACAACTGTACTTACAATGTCTAAGAATAGACTTAGACACTGTAGGGGCATATTGCTCATGCAGCTATGCCATCACCTGTGGTATAGTGCACCCTGCCTTAGGGCTGTAGGGCTTGCTAGATGGGTGACTTACCTATGCCACAGGCAGCATTTTGTGTGCATGGCATCCTGAGGGGGATGCCATGTCGACGTTGCCTTTTTCTCCCCACCAACACACACAATCTGCAATGGCAGTGTGCATGTGTTAGGTGAGGGGTCCCTTAGGGTGGCACAACATATGCTGCAGCCCTTAGGGACCTTCCCTGGTAACAGGGCCCTTGGTACCATTGGTACCTTTTACAAGGGACTTATCTGTGTGCCAGGGGTGTGCTAATTGTGGAAACAATGGTACATTTTAGGTGAAAGAACACTGGTGCTGGGGCCTGGTTAGCAGGGTCCCACCACACTCCTCAGTCAAGTCAGCATCAGTATCAGGCAAAATGTGGGGGGTAACTGCAACAGGGAGCCATTTCCTTACAGTAACATTCAACACAGCTAATTGCCTGCAGTATTTCTATGGGGGTTAGGGTGTAAGTGAGATCACCCCTCAGAAACATCTTATAGATGTTATCGAGACTGGTTCATTTTAAACACATGCGGCCATTTAACAATGATCATAATTAAATGTAGCTTAAAGCCCACTTCAGCAGATGCCTGATGTTCCTCCCACAAGAAATTTTATTTTCAACAGGGTATAGTTAAACAGGGTGAAATAACATTTGTTCAAATACAAACACTGGCTATATTGTTGATTCAAATAATAAAACAATAGGTTTATCAATATTTAAGAGCACTGGCAAAATAACCTTGTTTATTATATTACATTTTTGGATGTGTTAAATAGGAGGTGTTAATGTTACCCTAGCTGATGGTATGCCATCTACCTAGCTTGGAAGGACCGAAGGCTGAGTCGGCAATGCAGGGATTCAAACTCCTGACCTGCAGATCTGTTCATGTTTCAGGGAAGAGCTGTCCATTCAATAAACAATCATGCTATAGATGTTGATGTGCTCAAGAGTGTCATTTTATGTGACCAAGTCAGAAATAGTATTGTAAGAAAAATAAAGGGATATATTGACCAGAAAGACTGTTACCAGCATGAACATTGTGGAAAGAAAGGCAGCACGTTTACAAAAACTGTGCTGAAAGAATAATGGTCACAGTTTGAGTGTCCCATTTCCACACTATATATTCACAATTTTTTTTATTTCTTTTGATTTTATCACTGAGTGGAATGTGAGAAGAACCACAGCAGACATGTTCTCTGGTGACTAAGGCATGATTTAGAGTTTGGTGGAGGGGGTTACTCCGTCACAAGTTTGACGGATATCCCATCTGTCATATTACAATCTCATAATAGCCTTGTCCACCAGACTCTAAATCAGGCCCTAAGCTATCATTCTCAGGATAAATATATGTTCTTTAAATCCTTGCACCTCCATGTGACTTAACTGTGTTATCCTGGGCCTCTCACTCTATAACTCAGGTCCCTTATATTTGAGGGATGGTGTAAAGTTACCTTAGTTCTTTTATGCATTGTTATAATTGTTATGATTGTTATAGGGGAAAGCCGCACATTTGTTTAGTATTAGAGTGACAACCTAGAAAGACCTGCCAAGTAAAAAAACACCCGTGCCCTTTGCTAGCCTCTTGCTGGCTCACAAAATATGCCTAGGTTTTAGCAAAGGCAGTCCTGCATCATCCAAACCTGATTCATTGCCACGAGTATCCCTCTCCTCCCAGCACTTCTGCCGCGTGAGACTGTCTGTGACTGTGACAGCCCTGTGCACATCAAAAAGTCCTTTTAATTCCCTCCTTCCCAAGTGTATTATACCCCTCAAATAAATAAATCCTGGGCTTGATAGTTGGGTCTGGGGGCCCTGAGTCGGGTCAGCTATCTCTGTGCTGCTTTTCACCAAGAATGGGAGCCAAGAATGGGATGCAAAACTGTGACCTTTTATTTAAACGAGAGAGAGAGAGAGAGAGAGAGAGAGAGAGAGAGAGAGAGAAATATCCACATGATGGCCGTCTTTCAAAAAGTGAAACCAAATAACTTGGTATTAATACCGCTTCTTTGATTGTCCAAATTGTATGATCCTAAGCAAATAATTTACTTCACAGTCCCTCCTTTTTCTTTATTATCACATATGACCACACTTTTAAATACTTGAGTTCAGGATGTGCGCTGTACAAGCACCTCTTACATCTGATTTAATAGACTGTAATCCCACTTATCTATAATAATATCTAGGCCATGTTTATGATTTACAGGACTTCTGACTTGCCTCTTTGTTCTCTAATGGCATTGTTTTTGAGGGACGTTCTTATAAACACTTTTACTAAATGTCTGTCTATATGGCTATAAAATCTGATGTACCAAGTTGAAATGCTTCCACATTTTAAAAGAATACACTTGTCAGAATTTTGTAGGAGATTGTATCAAATATTTACATCATGTTTGTTGTTCAAAATGCATGGCAAACACTTTTCATGACTCTGCCCATCCACGAACTCTTGAAGCCAAGCCAGACCCCTGGCTCTGCTCTGCTTTGCCAGTCCTATTAAGTTGCCTGTGCGTCTTCTTCTGTTTGCGACTAAGGATAGTACATGGGGCCATCAGTCATTTGATAAAATGGTCTGTAAAAGGCAAGGACTTGAAACATGGAGCCCTGCCCACATGCATCAGTTTGAATACTCAATCATCAAGACATCTTGTTCCAGAGATGAAAAAGAGTGAGTGCAGTGAAAAAACACGTAAAATGAGAGATCTCAGGGCAGGGACTCCAGTACGTTGTGATGTATATGACCATAGTCATGATTTTCCTGGGAGAACTACTAAGTCCAGGTGAGGCGGTCAGGGGTGTAGCTTCAGTGGGGTGTTTAGGGTGAAACACCCCTCAAATTCATTCCTGGTTTTGATATTTGAGCCTGGGGGCTCTGAGTCTAGTCTGCTATGTCTGTGTACGTTTTTCTCATTGTTCTCTTTTCACTAAGAAGTTTTAATTTGTTTGTTTTAGAATTGGGAGTTTAAATATATATATATATATATATATATAGTGACCATATTACCAAAAAAGTAGTAAATCTGTACTTATAGAAGTACTCCTTTAATGCATGCAAATTTACTACTTCTTGGAATCCACAAACATTTACAATAATAGGCTTGGAAAGCAGTGCCAGTCTCAATTTTCCAGGCATACTACTGGCAATCAAACACCCAAAAGGTGATGGGATGAATGCTTGCAAATAATCTAACCAGAAGCAATCGCTTGTGGTAGCAATCCAACCCAATCTTTTCCCCCCAGTGTGCCACTTTAGAAAGATGCTCACATAATGCAAACCAGTACTGCTCCTGTTCCTCATAAAAACAACCCAACCCAAACATTGGTCCTCTTACCCCTCCATCCTGCAACCCTATATGTTTGTAAGTGGGAAATTTAAGAATCACACTCCCCGAATCTCACTGACTGTGCTGAGCTTCAGCCCCTTCCCAGTCCATGAGGTTGCCCAATCTACACCAACAACAGACACTAACACATATTTTGGGAGCAAAGAAACATTTTTCCGCCCTAGGTGCCACACCGGTTCTTCCCATCCTTGTTGCAGTCTTCCAACATAGCAGTGATGTTGATTTCTGTCACTCAGACGTGGTCCGCAAGGCAAAGGTCAGAAGGCAACTGTAGAGCTGGCGTCTCACTTTACTTGTGCTACGATGTGAGCTGTGCCCCCTCCGGCTCTCACTCTTGCGCTGTATGGAAAATGAACCAGACACTTGGATGAGTGGAAATGCCAATCATGCTATCGTTCTCCATGACACAAGAAGATGAGTACTGCTTCATACCACAGTGATGGCAGATCATGCACTGCATGTCTGCAGCTCACGTGTGTGCAGGTGTTCAACCAAGAATGCAGGTGACACTACTGCCGCACATTGCTAGGTAAGCACCTACAATTCTTGTCTTGGAAACCATTGGTTTCAGAGATAAAAAGTTAGGCTGAATCCCTGTGGGGTCAACATTGGAAACATTTTACCACAAAGTAGCCTAGAGTGTGATGCCAATGCTGGGATCAGCTCACACTGCCACGAGAAAGGTCACACGTATAGTGCAGCTAGTGTAAGTTCAAAGTGTAGGCACTGTGAGCAGAATCTCACACCCAGGGCACTGAGAATGATGCTGCTGAGACAATACATGTATATAAACACAACACTGGTAAAAAGTGGCTCACAAAGACACTCATATACACCAACATAAACACCTTGCTACTCATGCCTTCTCACAGAAACACAGAAACTCTTACAGACATATAGGCACAGACTGAAACATATTTACAGTCTGAGATTCACTTAAAGTAATATACTTGCATTTTTCTTTTAGTTCCATGTGCAGAAATATCAGACTAGAACATAGATAAGAAATATTGTTTTGTAACGCATTAAAAGAGAGTATTTTTCTCTTTCTTTTAGATATTTCAAAATGTGGCCCGCAAGGCTCTGAACACAAGTGAACTGATTGAAGGAATTGATGAGTTTCTCGATGAGCTGACCGTGTTGCCGCCTGGAAAACTGGACCCCACTGTACGGATCCAGCCACCAAAGTTTGTGCCTTCTCCACAGAAGAGGTATCCACACATATTTAATTTTTATATTATTAATCCAAAAATATTCACAACATGGAGCGAAGAAGTCAACCAAGCAGCTTCCATCTTTGAGCAACACTAACAATGCCAGATATTGAGTATGACCAGTGATTATGATATAATTCCCATTCAGATTCATTGTAGATTTCTTGAAAATTCTGTAACGAATCAGGGTCTTGTGGATCAATGTAAGGCATCTCCACTGTAAGTATAGGGGTACAAACTTACTGCACCGATAGTAGCATAGCAAGGGTGCCATAGGCCCTCAGCCAGCAAAGGAGAACGGTCCCGCTTACCCCAGTTGGGACCAGGAATGTAGCCATAACAGGGGTGCAGTGAGCGCCTCTCACCCTTGTGACCTGCACTTACTGCACTGTTGATAGATACACCACTGCGTACAGAGCAGAGCTGTCCATTAGAATTTCCACACCTCCTATAACCCTGCAGTGTCTCATCGAGGAATTTTACTTTGAAATCCAGATGCGAGCAGGAGGGGTTGAACATTTTCACCCAGCAGATAGCCTGGCAGTTACTCTACATTGCCTCATTTACTTTAATTGAAATCGGTGTAAGTGTTTAGGCTTGATGGTGGAGCTGTCTGCAAGATGTCTTGTTACAAAGTCTTAAAATATACATAGATAGGGTCTTTAACTCCACCTAGAGACCTTCCCTCTCACCTCACGCTGGTAGCAGTTTGGGGTATCATTCCACCTTCCAGGAAGTTATTCCATTGGAATGCATAAGGGACTATATTACATATGAAAGGTGCACCTATTTATTGCACACATTCAGTTCTTTATCACCACTTGGAAAGTGCCTAGCTGTGGATTTTGGCCTCTAGCTCAGCCAGCATCCAAGGAAGCCTACCAAATCTGTGCATTTCCCAAAACTAGATACCTAGGGGAATCCAGGATGGGGTGACTTGTGGGGCTCTCACCAGGTTGTTACCCAGAATCCTTTGCAAACCTCCAAATTTGTAAAAAAATAAAATAAAAAAAAACACTTTTCCCTCAGATTTCGGTGCTGCAAAGTTCCGGAATATGAAAGGAGCCACAAACTTACTTCCACCCAGCATTCCCCCAGATCTCCTGATAAAAATGTACCTAACTTTGGGTAGGCCTGGTGCCCGCAACAGGAAATGCCCCAAAACACAATGTGGACACATCACATTTTCCCAAAGAAAACTGAACAGTTTTTTGCAAATTGCCTAGCTGTGGATTTTGGCCTCTAGCTCAGCCGGCACCTAAGAAAACCTAGCAAACCTATATAGTTTTGGAAACTAGACACCTTGGGGAATTCAGAATGGGGTGACTTGTGGATCTCTCATCAGGTTCTGTTACCCAGCATCCTTTGCAAACCTCAAAATTTGTCAAAAAACATTATTCCCTCAGATTTCGGTGCTGCAAAGTTCTGGAATCTCAAAGGAGCCACAAATGTCCTTCCACCCAGCACTCCTCCAAGTCTCCTGATAAAAATGGTACCTCACTTGTGTTGGTAGGCCTAGTGCCCGCGACAGGAAACACCCCAAAACATAACATGGACACATCACATTTTTACATTGACCACTGACGTGTTTTTTGGAAAGTGCCTAGCTGTGAATTTTGGTCTCTAGCTCAGCTGGCACCTAGGAAAACCTACCAAACCTGTGCATTTCTGAAAACTAGACACCAAGGGGAACCCACGATGGGGTAACTTGTGGCACTCTCACCAGGGTCTGTTATCCAGAATCCTTTGCAAACCTCAAAATGTGGCCAAAAAAACACTCTTTCCTCACATTTCAGTGATAGAAAGTTCTGGAATCTTAGAGGAGCGACACATTTCCTTCCACCAAGCATTCCCCCAAGTCTCCAGATAAAAAGGGTACCTCACTTGTGTAGGTAGGCCTAGTGCCCGTGTGAGGAGTGGATCACACAACGGGCAATGTTAGTCCTTACATGAGGGCAACTGTTTACCCTGGGGTAATCCATTCCTGATGCAGGCATACAAGTGGGGTACCGTTTCTATCAGGACAGGTGGGGAAACACTGGGTGGTAGAAATTATGTGGATCCCAGCATATTCCTGTAGTTTGTGGGACAGAAATGCATGAAAAAATAGAGTTTTTATTCAACATTTCACGTTTGCAGGGTATTCTGGGTAAGAAAACTTTGGGTAATCCACACAAGTCACACCTCTGTGGACTCACCCAGGTGTCTAGTTTCCAGAAATGTTTTGGTCTGGTAGGTTTCCCTATATGGCTGCCTACCCCGGGACCAAAAATGCAGGTGCCTGCCTAACAAAAACAGGTTTTTTTGTGATCGATAATTTTTATGTCTCCACAATACAATTTGGGCAGTGGAATTTTGGGCTGAACTAAATTGGGGAGCTCCCAAGAGAGCACTCTCTCTGCTTGCCACCACATGCACCTCCTCTCTGGGTTGGGTTAACCCGCTATTGTCCCGCTGCACAGACTGTGCTTGCAAAGGGACAGCAAGACTGTCCTCATCACCTCTCTCAGAATCACTGGAAGAGGAGTTGTCGGAAAACTCACTTCCAGAGTCTGAGCCATTGTCTTATCCCTCAGATGCTGTCTTAGTATCTGCTGTCTCAGTCTCTGATCCTACGTCAGAGCTGTCCTCTATAAACTGAGTTAGGGCTTGAGCAGCAGTCATGCAACAAGACTCCATCTCTGCTACTGGCTGAACTCTCGCTCTAAAACACTAGCCTACTTAGACAGTTGCAAAATTGCTGGTGAGTGTGTGTGTGTTGCGTGCAACAGTAAAGGTCAGTCACCTTACCTTTGCTTCTTCCCTCAATCAGCACGTTCTCTCAAGACACTCAAAAAAACGAAAAAGACACACTATTACGTCACCTTGTCACATACTACTCGTCACAGTCTTTAGCGCCTCTGGCACCCAGTCCAACAATCATTATTGGTGCTCCCACTCCCATGACCTCCTCTTTGGATTCCCTCACTACCACCCAGCAAAGGTGCCCTTAATCCCTCCAAAGCCCCCCTCACACATACATTTCATTTGAATTATAGCGCAGGCTTTACTAATCCACCCAGCTATTTACATAAAATACAGATAAACCTTCTGCGCTACTTTATGGCATCAAAACTGCCACTAGACAAAAGTCATATCCTTTTGTAGCAGAAACATAATCAGAAGAGTTACTTGACTTTTTTATTGCTGCCTAAAAGCTACAGTTGAAACGTGTCAGTTGAAGTATGTGCATTGCTTTGAAGACGCAAGCTGCAACTGCAAGAGAACTGGTGGTGAATGTATATATATATATATAGATCACTTTTATATGTGGGTATGGTTTTCCTGGGGGCCAATCGCAGCACCCAGGGAAACCATACACACACATTGACAAAAGTGGTCTCTCTATATATATAAAGTGATCTCTAGATAATATAGATAATATATATATATATATATATATATATATATATATATATATATATATATATATATATTGATTCAAACCCCGGCATTAAAGCAATGAGTTCTAATCTCACAATGAGGGACTACGAGGCTCAGCAACCCTCACAGCCCTCCAACATCATTGTGATGTCATCCTGACTCAAGCAAACAAATGTGATGACCTCAAGCTGCACAACTCAAACACCAGATCCAGCACAATGAGGATGATGTCAGATAAATAATGCAAAGCATCCTAACTCGTGGTTTTTATACTATAAACACTGTTGCTGGTCAAGACAAAGCAGTTAGTTGCACGTCAGCATGATGAAGAGTCCTTCCTTTGAGATCTGTGCTGTACTCGACAACAGCAGCCACCCCCATAGCAATGGTACTGACTGATATTTCACATGACTTTTTAGAAACCTTTTTATTGAATTCACAGGAATTTGTATTACCTGTTATAGTGAACAGGCACAGCAATTCAACTTTTCATGAACTGACTGATCCAGTTAGGTCAGAACCTTGAACTATTTTATCATAATAAGTTTTCTTCATATGGGAACTGTGTTTGTGTTGCCAACAGACATGATAATGCCCCAGCTAACCAGTATTTCACACTTGTATTCAGGTATGCAGTCTCACAACATACTAACCATAGCGTAATTCTTACATGAATGCACCATATATTATGAACGTTCACCCCCTTACACCCTTTTTATCCAGGTACCTCGATTTCCAGACTTGTGTCCTGATGAAGACTCCAGCATGTCTGTCACAGGTCGAAATGTATTGTGTAGAAATTGTAATTGAGTGGAACCTTAATGAATGTGCAAGTTTCTTTACAGGGGATATAAAGACATGTAAGAGACTCCCTGTTGGACAATCTCTGATCCCTCCCTGGTTCATGTCTAGTACACCACAAATATTATAATTATTTTTGCCCCTATTCTCAATATAAAGTACATTATGGAGGTGTTGAGTACATGGGGTCTTGTGCAATATTGAGACTCAACATTTATGAAGTTACTTTACAGATGTCTATGTGTGGGGTCAAGGCCACAATATTATGGTAAACAATATCATTGACAAAAATATAGTGTCAAAATATTGTTTACCACAATATTGTGTTCCTATACTCATAATGGTACATGCAAAGATTCAAGAAAATATTGACCACCCTCCTCTCAGAACGTCAGCAACAACTATAAGTACTGGAACTCTCCTTCTGAAAACTTTAGCTTTTATGAGATTTAAAACAGTCAAACAATCTTTCTCGGGAAACAGCTGCAGCATTTGGAACTCAAATCCACTGGTTATCAGCTTCAAAACCAAGGCTGGACTGTGCGTACTGGGCATCCGGTGTTTCCCCGGGAGCCTGAAAGTGTAGGGGGCTGCTTTTGTCTGTCGGGGGCAGTTTTGTAGCAGTGCAGCAGTTTTAAAATCACTGAAGAGTTCCTTGTAAATCCAACAGTTTTCAGGCAACAAATGTAAAGTGCCAAGATAACTCTGGTGATTAATGTACCTGCTGGAGAGAGTTCAGAGGTTTGCCTAGTGGAACTTTTGACACTTCTAAGGCAGCACAGAGAGTTAATATGCCTGCTGCAAAGAACGTGTACTATGCAGATTACAGAACAGTATTTTATGTGCATAGCTCAGTGGGATACTGCTTTTGTTATAGAGATCCTTTTGTTACTGTGCATTTCATAAGTTACAGTCATAATTTAGCACAGTGAGCTATGAACTGCCTTCAAAGAGCTTCATGCAAACTGCATGGTACACGTTAGAAAGTTATGTTTTTTCCCAGTCTGTGATTATACTAATTTTGCCAAAAAATACATTGTCATGAGTAAAGTTAACCTTGAACACTTTGTTACATTCTGAATCCTGAGTTTATGCTTTCCCAGACTAAGCACTCTTAAAATTGCCTACCAGTATGAATGACATGTGAACCCTACACCTTGTAATCCCCTTTGTCTTATATATAACATTTTCTATACACTGATTTGCACATGTATGATTCATTGTCTCTGTATGTGTGTGTGATGTAAAGTGCTCCAACACCCTATGCTGGTAAGAAAGGTGCTTTAAAACAGAGGAAATATATGTGAGAGAAGGTCTATGGAGAGATGAGAGGCACTGTTAGAGAGTGACGGTGAGGGATCATTGAAGAGCCCCAATAAAGACTGCCATATCCTGGCTGTCTGTAAGGGCATGATTAACTATACAATTGTATATGTAATATAAAATGTGTTGTAGAATGCAGCGATTTTGCCAATTTTTTTCTAAGATTTCTTTAGGGGAAGAATCCCCCCCAAGCCCCATTGTAGTGGTCAGGCTTGCTCGCTATGTACCCTATGGGAGCTTGTCTTACAAAATTTGCCAGGGCTGCTTTAGGTTCCCAGTCCAACCCTGTTTATAACATCATGTGAGATAGTCACAAATGAACTTAAAGCCTATTATTTCACTGCTACTTCCACCTAGACGGGCCATAGACTTCTGAATTCTCCTCACTCCTGAAGCCCTTCAGATGTGTGAGTTAACAGATCTACTCTTTCCCAGATGTAAATACTTTATACTTTCATCTTAACACTTTCAAGTACATAGTCCTTTACTCGCGCTCACCGCTGCAAGTCAATTTTTGAAAATTATTTTTGCAGGCAACCATCAGGTCTCATGTGTATAGATTATAGTACCTTAGTACTGATGCCAATAGTGTTCTGGCACTAAATGTATTTATGTACCTCTAACACACATCTGCTCAGTAGGAACATTATATATTGTATGCATCCTATTGTGTATTACCTTTGCTTTTAGAAAGTGCTCTGCCACTCTCTGCTCTTGTCCATGCTATACTAAACCACAAAATAAATAAATAAACCTGATGAGTGACATCATGATAAAACTAATGTTCAAGTTGATGTCCTGGAATCAAGAGAAAGTGATTGCATGTAGTTACTAAGGACAAGAGGATAGAGCTCCGAGACTTGGGAGGTACCTAAGTATAATGTAACTTTCTTGGATAAACCTTGTTGAATTATAACCTGGTGGATGTTTTTTTGAAGAATGCTTTCATCAAGACCCCCATCGTCTTTGTGAGCCTCTGTCCCCACAAGACTATATAGCTGCTCATGCAACAGTTGGTAGTCACCTTTGTCAACAGTGGCTGAAGTGCTAATAAAATAAGAAGCACCCACAGTCAGAAGTCAACTTAAGTCGGTCTTTCGTGTCTTTCATCAATGTTGTTCTTTGGGCTACTAGACTTTGTCCAATAACCAAGCTATATTTAGCTGCTATAGTTTCTGCTAATTAATGTTAATTAATGACGCAGTCTGTTTGTTGGTGAAATATAAGTTGAACACTTTGTCAGCAATTGTATGCAAATGTTATTACAAGCTAAGGTTCAAAACCATCTTGTGCTTCCCCAAATTACAGGGGCATGCAACGGTCATTGCTGTTAAATATTTCTAGTTGCCTTGCATCTTGGGAACTTTTAAAGATGTCAGAAACATAATTTCTTAATTCCAAGCTGCATTGCTCACCATCAGTTTCTTTACATGATTTCTCAAGTGAAATATACTGACTAGGATTTCATGGTTTGAATTTGTGTTTCTCACAAAAACAGTGCACTTTCTTTCTCCGGTATAACCTGTGCCTTCTAATAATAATTACTGGATTGTCTTGAGTATTATTGAACAGGTTTTCTAAATTCCATTTGACTTTTCATGCAAATTAATAAAGACATGCCTCATGTCTCAATACTTTCAAATATTAATGGTCTGTAGGATTTCTCAGGCTTTACAAAGTATTACAAATTAGGGTCAGTGGTAAGATTTTTTTATAGCCCTTGTATGAGACAAATTAGTGGACAGTGGAATTTATGTTGGCTGTGTGCAGCGTGGTGTTGGCTGCCTGCAGGAGGGATGGCCACAGGGCCTGGACACAGGCCAATCAGTTTGGCCAACCCCCTCTGTGCACAGTCAAAGGCCACGCAAAGTGTGGCTACCTGCAAGTGTGGTTGGCCACTTTGCCCTGTAGTCAACCCCCCTCGTGGGCTTGACTGTCTGTGGGGGTGGAAGCAGGCTGCAAAGCCCTCTAGCCAACCCTATGTCAGTGCATGGGCCAAAGTATGGTAACAAAATATTACTTTACGGGAAAAAAAACTCGAAATTCACAGAAAAAACTAAGATTATAGTTAGGTGAAATGTTCAGTAACAATGTAATGTTTTAAACTAAAAAATAGAAATTCACCAGTTATAGTTATAATTATCTCATGTAACTATAACTTGTGCTCTAAGGTAACTATAACTCCCACTTTCACCATTCAATGCTAATTATTCCACATATTACATCACTCATGACATCTTCTTCGACATCATTGATAATATCACTGCACCATTTGCAATTAAATTATTGATGAGAAAACTGTGTATGGAGAGGGTATATAGAAATCAGTTAAGTGATCCAAAAATTCATTGAGATTGTTCATTCAAAATCACCTTCCGTTTGTATTTGAACTTTATGAATGAAATCTGGTTCATTTAAATGCACATTAGGCATTTCTATTTGTACATAGCCATTAGTCTTATCCTCTATCCGGCGGGGTTTGAGCTTTTGGTGAACTATAGTTATTTTCACTGCATTTCTCAGTAGAGCTCTCTTTCAGTAAGGCATCTAGTTTCCTTTCTGCAGCTACCTATTTCTTCTGAAAATATGGTTTCAAGGGCCCTGGTTCTCAATTGTCTCCTCTTCCCTGCTGGCAGGCTGTCCCTTATAAGGTCCTGGGGGAAAACGGGCGCCTTTGTTTGATTCTACTTTATCTTCCACGATCCTGTGAAAAATAAGAATATCACTCATCAGACGATTGGTAGCTCTCTGGAGTTCTTATTTCTCACTTACCGCTAAGATTATATCCTTCCTGCTGTTGATCATCACAATACAACTATGGCTTCTTTTTAAATCCACCCTGAAAATTCATATCCTCCCCTCCGGAGAGGGTTCTGATTGTCTTTCTTTTGGAAGTTTAGCATTCTTTGCTCTAGTGTTTATTTGGGGTTTTTGTGGTCACACCCCTAAAGTATTTCTCCTCATTGAGGCATAGACTTGAGATATTATTCTTGGCAACTGCACCTCTTTCTGATCTTGTAGAGTAACAACATCCAGTAGTGTGTATCACCTTTAATATTACCAAGAACTTTCTCAGCAATGGCGTCTATGATTCCTATGAGTTTCACTTCCAAATCAACTGCTGGTGAAGCTCCTTGTTCATCCTGTATTTCATTTAATATTTCTGGCACCACTGAAAGTGAAGGCACACTTAACCATTACTGGCACTATTGTTCATTCGGTACCATAACCATCTGCAAACACATAATTAATATTCAGTGTTTATTCTGTGGAACAGAATGTGGAAACACTGCTTATAATTGATAGGCCCTTCTTGCTAACTAAAATAATAATTCATTCCATGTGGTTGGACAATGACCAAATATAGCATTTATTATCTGTGGATTATCAAGGGTAGTGTGTGTGTATGTAATTATGCAAAAAGGTTTTAGGCAGAGAGAGCTCCTTTATATGGAACATTCTACAACACCGCCAACACTAAGGGGGTCATTCTGACCCCGGCGGTCTAAGACCGCCGGGGCCAGGGTCGGCGGGAGCACCGCCGACAGGCCGGCGGTGCCCCGCAGGGCATTCTGACCTCGGCGCTTCGGCCGCGGTCAGAAGAGGCAAACCAGCGGTCTCCCGCCGGTTTACCGCTGCCCTTTGAATCCCCCATGGCGGCGCAGCTTGCCGCGCCGCCATGGGGGATTCTGACACCCCCTGCCGCCATCCTGTTCCTGGCGGTTCGCCCGCCAGGAACAGGATGGCGGTAGGGGGTGCCGCGGGGCCCCTGGGGGCCCCTGCCGTGCCCATGCCAATGGCATGGGCACGGCAGGGGCCCCCGTAAGAGGGCCCCGCAAAGTATTTCAGTGTCTGCTAAGCAGACACTGAAATACGCGACGGGTGCAAACTGCACCCGTCGCACCCCTGCAACTCCGCCGGCTCAATTCTGAGCCGGCGTCCTCGTTGCAGGGGCATTTCCTCTGGGCCGGCGGGCGCTCTTTTGGAGAGCGCCCGCCGGCCCAGAGGAAATGTCTAAATGGCCGCCGCGGTCTTTTGACCGCGGTGCGGTCATTCAGCAGCGGTAGCTTGGCGGGCGGCTCCCGCCGCCCGCCAACATTAGAATCAGGCCCTAAATCTGCTCACCTCATATGTTTGTTTTTCAAGCAGAGTTTTTAAACATAGGATTAGCATAGTGCTATCCAAGTCGAGCTCAAAAATGGCAAAAGCCTTTTACCATTTCAGGCACAATATTACAGCTTTGGATTGGTAAAACACCTTTGACACCTATCTATTCTACTTTTATTCATATGTGAATGTATAATATGCCCACCGCTGTTCTCTTATGCAGCGCATATGATACTTCTCTCTAATAATATTTGACTGTATATTTATATATTTGAATATGGGGAGTGTCTGAAGAAGTGAAATGACACAAAGCTTCACTTAAGAAGTTGTTTAATTTGCGTGTGAAGCTGGCTTTTGTATTTAGCCTTGACATATTTAAAAATGTTTTGCCCTTTATAGAAAGCCTCAAATCAAAACAAGCATTTTCAATGCAACGGGTCTCGCATTTGCTCGAGTTAGAGCTATTAGCGTCGTAAACTCCTAACCGGACTTTTCTTGCCACACAAATTACAAGAAACAAAACACAGCGCGATCACGCTATGTAAAATGCAGCATGATCGCACTGAAACTGAAAACTGAAAAACCGAGTGCGATTGCGCTATGTAATCCCCAGTGTGATCTCGCTGCGTGGAAAATAAAAATATAAAGTAGTCTGGAAACCATGCAGAAAACATCGAGCCTCGAATGGTTTCAGTAGTTTACTGGTGCTGTGTAGGTGGGCTAAACACCGGAAAAGGTATGGCGTATGCATGCCTTTCACAAATGAAAACAAGCAGATTTTAAAAGGCAAGCCCACGAACCAATGAAGGTGACTGAAGTTATATGGGCGTGGTTAGAAGCTCAAAGAGAGATTACAGCATGGGACGGAGCACTTTGCGCTCGCCCCTAAAAATGCATATTTTTAAAAATGTATGGTGGAAGCATAATAATATTTTGCATCTGCAAAAAATGTTTGTTATAGTATGTGCCAAGAACAACATAGATCATGTACTGCATGGTCGTCCAATGTTAAACATTGCATTAAGTAGCTTCTTTCTCAAGTTGCTAATAGTGTATTGATTAATCAGCAGGTTTTCAGCAAATCATGTCTTTGTCATGTAACACGATATTGTACAAAAATAAATGTCTTTCAAGAAATTCTAAGATGCAGTTTCATTGTCATAGGAAATGGATGTTGGACCGTGAATCTAAAGCTCATTGCAATGGAAACACACATCATCCCGACGAAAGACTACCCCATGGCCAACAGCATGTCAGTGAAGAACTCAAGCGGACTGGAAGGTGATTAATGCTGGTTTTTCACACACACAAATGTGGATGCGGGGGAAATGCAGGCTTCGAGCAGCTGGGATGTGATAAAGATAAGACACGCGTAAGGAGAGTGATTAGGGCTGAGATATGAGCTTCTTAATTAACTGAGTGTCAGCTTTGAAGCAAAGTAGAAGCAAAGTTCAACAGGTTCATTGAGATTGAGATCGAGTCACAAAAGGCAAGGAGTATACCAATAACGCTCCCTTCGTGCTGGAAACATCAACACACAGCTCTAAATGAACAGAATCCACCTCCTCTTCATATTGTACCCCGCCTCATATCAAACCTAGATATTACTTCATCACAGCTCACACTACTGCTTCATTACCCACAACATCCTAATAGCATCACCCTAATAAAAAACGCATCCCATTGTTTAAGACCTCCCATACATGCCTTAACATAAGATAACACTCCATGCCGCACTGCAGTGCAACACAGGATGCAACACCACAAATCACTGCAGCATGTCAGCCCAGTACATAATTCAAAACATACAAGAACAACTCATACCATATAACACCACTCTGCCACATGACTTCGAATCTTACAACACCAACTAAGGCCACACCACTTGTCGCTATGCAGGAAATAGCCACATCAAAGGAGCTGACATCATTTGGCACAATATAATAGCACATTGTTTCATGTCATTCCACACTTTACAACATCACACAAACTATCACCTCATTCTGCTTTAGCACAATCCTCCACATTCTGTTGCACAATAACACATCTAACAATGCCTAAATGTGTGATGACTATAGACATATATTATAACAAGACTTTAACATACCCCTACACCATAGTAAACGAAGTAACACCATATGTTATCATACCCATAAGACCCCCCCATACCACATTGTGTTGGAACATACCACAGTACAAAAAACGTGATGCCTAATTCAGCCACCATTTCACACCATATCACATTACTCCACACAATGCCACACTGTACAATGTCATATAACAAGGCTCCATAGCACATCGCACTGCACCAAATATATCACTCAATACCCTATGTTACCACATCACATAGTTCCATTAAAGCACATATTATAATTTCGAATGCGTCCCCCAGACTGATATCTGGTATTCGGATATTTGACAGCATCGCCACTCAACTTGGAAACTTTATTGTCTCCCTATATAAAAGAGATGCTGGTTTTAAGTCCCTCTGCTTTTGCCACAAGGCTTTCTATCCAGCGTGTCATACCACCTATTTCTTATATGTTCAAAAAACACAACCCTTCTAGATTGTTTAATTTTGCCTCTGCCTATTTTATAACTGTACCTAAATTCCGGAGGAGAAGATTGAGAGGATGTGCTTTTTCTGTGATCATAGCACAGGCGTAGAATAAACTGTATATTGAGTTACACACTGAATTCAATACCTTAAAGTTCATATGTCTCTAAACACATACCTTTTCATTCAGTATTATTATCAGACACTTAACAGCCGCAATTCATCTGTAGGATAATATGTATTTGGCTCGCAAATTTAGATGCCTTAACTTGACACCAGGACACCTTTGGGTAATTGTGTGCTCTACAATTTAAAAAATAAATAAATAAAATATCTGAATAGAAATTTCAAAAATACAACGGGCCACCTTTATCAGAAGCAGCGAATCTCTGGTTCTTTTGCCACACTATATTGCCTATTCTGCCAAAAGAACCACAATGAGGGAAAATAAGGGATAGGGGTGAGAGATACCGAAACAAAGCCAATAGCCACATGGATCTGGGTGAAGAGATTAACCATGAGGCTGACGCATTGGTCCTTATCAAGAGTACCCTTGTAATAAGCACAATTATCAACCACAGTTCCTTATTAGTGGATACAGTTCATGTCAACCAGATGCAGGCCACAGAGTGTGTGTTTAAGATTCTTTGATGCGCTTGTGCATTTAATGTGAACCACAGCAGGAGGGAGTCAAATGTACTGTTTTAAGTTGTCTATGTTCCATGGTTCCCATGTATTTCCATCAGACGTTAACCACTGCCTGTAGTCAAAATCTGTGCTTAGAGGATGTGTACAGTGAACATAAAACACAAAGAAAAGCAAAAAAATGATGGATTATACGCTTGTATTCATCTCAGCCTCTGGAGCTTATTCCATACCATAGTTTTTTTTGTTCGCTGTGCCACTACAATCAAGTGACCAATCAGGCGCAGCTTGAGTCCCATGGCATTGTGAATTCTGAGATCCAAGTCTGGGCACACCCATCTCGCAGAGAAAAACAACAATGGGTGGATGGAATGCTTGAAATAATCTCTGCCTGAGATGAATCCTGTAGCTTGCTGCACCTCACTCCTAGGCCCATCATGTCCAAATCACTCGTCACGGGGACAAGCATTTTAGGTTGTAAAGTTTCTTTTGGAGTGGAGCCACGGCTGGTTTTCATATGTTTGGTCGCTGTCTGTAGTGGCATGCTGAGCAAAAATAGTAGGCTGAAATGTGGCCCTGAGTAATTACCAGAGGTTAAGATGGACACAGGCATGTCAGCCATCACTTTTTGTTCTTCTTCGTGAGTAATCATAATTTGGATGGATATGTTCTGATGTGAGTCACAAAGCTTAAGTGCGCAACAGTTGACGTTGTACCTAACTAATAGGAAAAAACTTGTCTTTGGTGGCTTGTTTTCTCCTGTAAAAGCGACATGGTCTTGCAGTTCAAACTGCACTGTCAATTTACCCAAGACTCCAAGTTTGTTTTGAATATTCTTGATTCTTCTCTGTAGTGGCACACTTTGCAGATAAAATAGACTGGGATGCAACCCAGAGGCAGTACCAATAGAAGAGATTAATTCAAGCATCATCTCTGAACTAAGAGTAAATCTCACTAGTGCACTTATATGTGGAGCACTGATTGTTGCCAAAAAGTACATTTTTAGCTCTTTATTTAGTTATCATCTTAGAATCTTATGCTTTCAAAAGAATTGCCACCACAGGTTCTCATAAAATAAGAGTCAACTCCACCATGGTACATCTTCCCACATCTCACATTTTCTAAGTACATGTCGTATTTTGAGCTACCAATCAAAAGAGAAAAGAAGAACGATAAATAACAAACTTGACCCAAAAATAAATTACAATTTAGGAATGTAATAGAACTCGGGAGAGAATATACTTCAAGCTAAAAAAGATATGACTCAGTTGTTACAGTGTAAGGTCAAAGCCACATATAGCATAAGACGTGTAAGTATGTCCTTGAATTTGCACAAAAAAAAATGCAATCTTCTGCAGCATAATTTGCCAAAATACACCTTGTGAGAGAAAGTATTCCAAATCACAGCATACTTAGCACTTATTTAACAAGTTACGCTTGAGCCGTGTGCCCAAACTAGTCAGCTATGTGCCAATCTTAGTGCTTTTGTTCTTTTCTTTCGATAAGTTCCTCATATTTGTGCTGGTGTTCACAAATTCAATACAACAGATATGTATTAATACATTTTACTACAATTTCAAAGAACAGCAATATGTTTAACATACAAATCAGCCAGCATTAGGTATGTAAACCATTAAACATCCGTAAAGGCACACCATAAATAATATAAAATGCATTCTCAAATTATACCTGCTAGCATTGAATGTGAAAGTTAGAGTAGGGAGAGGAAACACATACAAACACACACACACAACATTTAAGCAGCCTTAATCAAACAAATCATGAGATTAGGATTTACCTTTCTGGATTCTTCCCGAAATTGGCTCCTATTATAAAACAATTTTAACCTCACAAAGGCTCAGAAGATTCTTAACTGTGGTTGGTTTGTGAAACAAAAATTCTGGCGTAAAGTCAGACTGGCTACTAAATTTGTTATTTTAGAGCCGTGGCCCAATCAAATCTAAAGGAATAATGAAAGGGAAAGAAGTTTTCTGGGCCTCACTCTACAAAACCTATAAATAATACCTCCAAGCTTCCAAGCTTTGCAAAGACTTCAAAATAGAACAAAGTCGTCTATTGGAAATTTGACGGTCAGAAATCTCCCGACAGTTTGATCTAGATGGTAATCTTGGGTAGCAGTGCATGTCACATAGGCAACCAAACAATACTTACACAAAACAGCCTCACGGAAACCAGTTGCATTGAGTGTCATAGGACTCTTTTCAAAGTTTGCGGGACACACGTTTTGTCACTTTGATCATCATCACAGTTTAAGGTGGCGATTTAGATGGTAAAATTGTGAGTGTATTGTTTATTGTATTAAATTTCGAATAGTTTGAGTACATTCTGCAATCAAGTAACTGATTTAAATACTATACAGAATCCAGAATCCCTTGCAATTCTTAAGTAGTCTCAGATGTAAATGATATGCATGTCTACCTTTGGAACCAAGCCAAAGTCCTGTGTACAAAAATATATTAATGTTCTAAAGAGGCAATTTTATTTTAAGGCACCTTCTCCGCGTGCTGTGTTTGTTTTTGAATGCAGACTATTTGGTGGACTGATACAAGATATCAGAAGAAAAGCCCCTTGGTACTGGAGTGACTTCTATGATGCTTTGCATCTTCAATGTCTTGCCGCCATTTTGTTTATATACCTGGCAACGGTGACGAATGCTATTACCTTTGGCGGTATGTTGGGCGATGCTACCGATAACATGCAGGTAGGTAATGCCAAATATTTGAATACTTTTATGGACCGCAACATTGTTATAGGCAAAAAGCTGCATAATTTACATACAGTTTTTATTTTTTATTTTAATCTTCTAAAATTGAAAGGACAATTTTTTTCATAGCCACACCAATGAGAATGCATGCTACATCAATGTTTCTAACATTAATGTTATAGCATGACATAATATTTTCTTCCGTTAAATGGTGACTACAAGAATGACAACGTGGAATGTAGGTATTTGGCCAATGCTGTGTAGAAATTCGATCAAATATGCTGTACAATATGCTACAACAAGATTTGCTTTTGCCTTCTACGCATCTCCAATATGAATGAATAATTTAGCACGATATATATTCAGCTAGCTGTTTAATGAGGTAATTCAGATTTGCTTATTTTAAATTTCAAAACATTTTTAAAAATCCGATACGGATATGCTGATAATCCATAAACATCTTCCAGTTAGACTGTAGCCAAAGAAAAATTAAAAGTTTTGCCAAAAAAATAAATCAATTCTCGATTTACTTCAGGTTTGGCATTATTAATACTTTAGAGAGGTTTGTAATTTTTGTATTTTCTTTGTATGTTGTCAATCGTTGCGATGTCGTCAATGTAGGAGACAAATGAATCAAGGGCCGATCCGTTTGCAAACAGTGTTGTTGTACTCATGACTGTCAGCAGCCGCCAGGACCTCTGTGTATTTTTTCCATCCCGCCTACAACCTGTGCACACAGTACGCTTGCGTGGCTTGTAGAAAAGTGCTTGTTATGCCCCAAGAAAGGTTGCTGCCATACATGGTCAAATGTAAAACTGTGGCAGGTATGAGTAGAACAACTTATTTGAAATACGAATGTAAGAACTTGTTAAATGATGCGATTGCATCATCGTGTTTTTGTTTTAAGATTTCACATAGTCCAGTGTGTGTATAGTGGGTGTTATCTGTCGCCTTCCGTGGACAATGCCGCCACCTGGTGGGCAAAGGAATATAACCATGTTTTACGTTTATTGGAAACTATAGGATGTCATGGTGACTAGCAGGGGCGTAACGTAGGCCCCTGCAACGCTGCGGTGCATGTAGGGTGACCACCTGGCATTGAGGCAAATTCTGGACAGGACTATAAAATATTCAGGACAAAGGGTCAAAATTCAGGACGAAGGGTCAAAATTCAGGACAACAATTCAAGAACAATGTCAGTTTTACAGACTCCCCCAAGAGAGGCCATGCCTCACTACGTTATCAGTGCATTTTGTGCTCTTTTTTTTTTTTTTTTTAAACATAGCACTATTTATTACTCAATGTGGTCTTTTTGTGATTGCCTCCTGGTATGCTACATTCAGGTTTCACATTACGTCCTTGTTCAGTAGTAAATGAATGCCCTTCAGCACTGTGTCAAGGCCATCACTCGTACCCAAATCTACCCAATCGTTCTTAAAGAGAAAGTAACAACACGATTTGAACATTTAAAAACCCCTGGCAAACAGTTTGGGAAACATTGAGATAATTAACCTTATGCTAGATTAAACAAATCAACTGCCCATGGACTTTCAACCTACATTTTTTTTTAATGAGGCAGGGCCGATGGTGTGGGCGACAGTCTCACACCTAATGTCAGGATGTGAGGTACCCACAACTTGTCTCTCACAGCAATAGAGTATATGCCTGGGACTATACATTTATCTCAGAACTGGGAGCCCGGACTACCAATCAAAGATAACAAACGAGGAGGATGAAATTGAGATCAAATGGGAGGTTGTTGCTAAAATATGGATAAATAAGGAAGAGAAGAACAAGTTGGGACAATTCCTAAAATCAGACAAGATAGGTCCAACAAGACTATCGAAGGTATTGGGTACCTGGGGAGTTGTCTCTGCAGACAGGAGAGAAACAGAAGAGGCACTGTCAAGTGGTTGAAGAAGCAGCACCTACCCATCTTGGAAAACTCTTCTGGTGCAATGGTCTGCTGTTCGGGCTTGTAAAGGGTGAGCAGTGGCCACACCCCTTGCAAGGTTGTGCAAGGCAATTGCCTGCTTTGTCCATGTATTAAAATGGTTTTTGAATTCAGCAAAAGCAAAACTTGAGATCTGAGTTACCCCTAAGTTTAAAGTACACATAGAATCTTCAAAATATTTGGGATGTAAACTGCACAAACAAAATGTAAAAATGTTAAAATGTCATTAGTGTTTCTTTAACATATGGCACTGTTTTTCCCCTTTATATACAATTAGACCTCAGATTGAACTGGGAACCAGTTACCTTTTGATATCTAGTGATTAATATCTACCATTCTCCCACTGATTTGCAGGATGGCAATCTCAGCAGAGCGTCACTGTCCCTCCAAGCCCAGTTTGCTTTTTGGTCTTCTCTTCTGCTTTCTGTAGTGGGCCACGTGGCACTAGTGAAGATGGTGTGCTACCCCAATTATAGTATTATTTTGCAAACCTTCCTCTGATCGTCCTTCTTTCCTTCTTCAGACATGCCACACATCTGATTTGGTCGCTGGGGCGCCGTCGGGTAGCTCTTTCCACTCTAAAGCTACCCGTGACTGCGGGTGGATTAGGCTTTCTGGACTTAGAATGCTATTATTCAGCTGTGCAGGACCAATGGGTGGCTCGCTGGCCTCCTACCCACCCCGCTGCATGAGATGAGGTTTATCGCTAAAGACCTTTAAGGAGGGCTTACTGCACTGCTCAATGTTTCCTACTAACCATTCTACGGATCACCATCCGGAGTTATCATGCACAGCTCTCTCTTGCCTTGCTAGAACCCGTAAACTCACTGACACAAAGAAACCCTGTGCTCCTGCACTACCTTTGCAAAGCCTTCCCACTTGCACAGGATGGCTGTACTCAGAGCAACTCCAACAGTGGCATGCTGCAGGTGTCTTAAAATTGGGGAATTTGTTTCTGGACAGTGAGCTATTAAATTTCCAAACCCTTGTGGCAGACTACCATCTTCACCCCGTTCAACTCCTTACTTACAACCACCTTAAACAATCATTAAATGCCCTATTTCATGTCTACCACCTAGCACTACCCAGCATGAGGTGTGCAGGAAGCTCTACACAATAGGAACTGGTGACAAACTGATACAATGGGTGTACAGACCTTTCCTGCAACATTAAGACCACTCCAAGTTTTCTCATCATACTAACTAGGTGATTGATGTGGCCAAACCTCTACAAGATACAGACTGGACTAACATTCTGAACTTTCCTCACAAAGTATCACACAGCTGTCACTTTAAATACATTCAGAGAGTTTCCTTGGGAATGCATTCTGCCCATTGCTTGCCATTGGCTCTGTGGTTTGAAACTCACATTTTGTTGCTTTCAATTTGCTGGCTTTATTTGTTTTAGGCTATGCAGCTTCAGTTTATCCCTTCCCTTGCCCAAACCTTATTTACAGTATCCTTCTGAGTGTTCCCTTTCTGTAAACAGGCCTGTAAATCTTGTTCTTATCTCATCACACTTGCTGTGCATTCAGAACAAGGTCAAATGTCAGGCTCTGTTGTCGGTGGGAACTTAGTGTTTACTTTTCTTTCTCTGACTTCAAAGTGAGAGGATTTATGCGACATTCTTGCTGGATACTGGCGTTAGAAAATAGTTTTTTCTATCACATGACAACATGTAAATGAACTTCAGAATATATCAGAATTAGAAGTACAAATGAAGCAGATTTTTGTTAATTCTGAACTGTGCTGGAAACAAATACCTTTATATGATTGAAACAAATCATTGCATTAGGTGATGCAATTTCCACACATCATCGTCTGTGCACTGTATAGCTTTATTTGAAAAACTGTATGTCTGTGCAATGTAATGGTCATTTCAATCAAAAACGTGTTATCTGTAATGACAATGTGTTACCACACCATGCATACTTCACTCCACTCTGTTCTGCACCACTCCACACCACTGCATCCTACTCTGCATCACTCCATTTTACACCACTCCATGCCACTGCACTGTGGATCACTGCACTCTTCTCCACTCTGAACCAATCCACTGTATGCCACTGCATTCTATGCTACTTCACTCTATGCCCCTCTACTCTACCCTGTACCACTCTACTCTATGCCAATGCACTTTACGCCTCTTTACACCACTGCACTCTGTGCCTCTGCATGGTACACCTGTCCAGTCTAGGCAACACCAATCTAGTCCACACAACTCCACTCTATGCCACTCTGCAACACTGCACTATTCGCCACTGCACTCTATGCTAATACACTCTATGCTAGTGCACTTTACCCTGTAACGCTCATCTCTATGCCCCTGCACTCTACATCAATACACTGTACGTCACTCTAATCTAAGCCACAGCACTCTACACCACTTTACGCTATGCCACTCTATGCAATTCCACTCTACCCTGCACCTCTCCACTCTACGCCACCTCACTCTACTGTGAAAAAATCTATTCTACACCACTGCACTCTACGCCACTCTGCCCCACTGCACTCTAAACCACTGCACTCTACTTCAGTGCACTGTACCCCAATGCACTCTAAACAACCGCACTATATGCCACTGCACTCTGACAATCTACTCTGCAACACTGCACTGGCCACCACTATATTCTACACCACTCTACTCTATACTACTGCATTCTGCACCAATACACTCTATTCCACTGCACTCTATACCACTCTACTCTGCATAACTCTGCTCTACTTCACTGCACTTTACAGCACTATACTCTGCTGTGCACTGCACCATGCTACACTACTCCACTCTGCACCACTCTACGCCACTCCAGTCTACTGTGCACTGTATGCCACTGCACCACTCTACACTACTGCACTCTCTGCCACTCTGTTGTATGCCTCTCTACTCTACTGCACTCTATGCCACTCTACTGTGCCCCACGCCACTCCATGCCACTGCACTCTACAACAATGCACTCTAAACAACTGCACTGTACCCCACTGCACTCTACTCTGCACCACTGGGCTCTACGCCACTGCTCCTATGCCACTTTACTCCACTCTACACCACTATGCCACTAATTCTTAGCCATGCTGAACAGCAGCCACTCTGGTGTATAACATGGCTAAAACACATTGGCAAGCCAATAACTCCTGCGTAGACAAGACCAATTGACTTTACCAATGTTTGTTAGTACTATTACGTACCGAGGTCCCTGAAAGAACTGTGAATGTATAAGTTCTTATTTTAAACATGCATTAGACACATCATAATATAGGCTGCTACAAAATGCGCAAATACATTTTGGTTAAATTAAAAAAGGTCCTTCCAAAATAGATTTGAATAATATACAGTTTATACCTAGTACTAACATTTTTTAATATCAGTCCAATAAAATCACATACTTCACAGCTCACCTTGGAACACCCATACAGTACCTCTCTAAAGAAAATATCTTTGTCATCAGAAAGCTTCAAGTGACTCCTTTGATTTAACTCAGGCTTCTGTAGTGCTTTCCTCTTATTTAGTCTCTAAGCACTAACATAACACAACAGAAATGCACTTCTGAGGTCAAAGAAGACTTTTATTGTTATTTTATTCTTCCCCAACCACAATGTTTATGAATGAATGACGAATTAGTAGCTTTCAAGTCCGCGTTAATCAAACAAAATATATCAGTTTGCAATATACACAGCAGGTTATATTTATAAGATATTGAATGCAAAGCAAAACAAATACTTCACCGTGTGGGAACTATTCACAGCTTCATCTTTCTAAGGTCTGCAAGCTGAGGACCCCTGTCAGCCGCGAGAAAGAGAGATTCATCTACCCACACGGGATGCTGGCAGCTGGCGCCAAGCTCCAGCACGAGGTCCGGCAGATTCGAATCTGACTCTCTGCAGCCTGTTACATTCGTTACAAAGGTGTGCCCCCTCCCCTCAGACCTGGGAAACTGAGCAAGCCTTTTGGAGACTGGCCAGGTCTCCAAGACTACTCCTGTTCCCAAGCTCAAGGGAAGAGAAACGACGCCCATGTACTCTCTCTTATCAGGTCTAGTCTACTGTGAGAGCAAAACATCTTGGTTCTCTGGTGCAAAAACACAGCTTGGAAAAATACAGAACTCCACGTTAAAGGCAATGGGCAGCTAACCTAAATAACAAATGCAATGTCATGTTAAAGGCAATAGGCAGCTAACCTAAATATCAAATGCAATGTCTAGTGTCATGTCAAAGCCAATAGGCATCTAAGCTGAATACAAAATACAATGTCTTATATCATGTCAAAGCCCATAGGCAGCTGAGCTGAATACAAAATGCAATGTATAATATCATGTCAAAGCCAAAAGGCAGCGGAGCTGAATACAAAGTGTAATGTATAATATCATGTCAAAGCCAATAGGCAGTTAAGCTGAATACAAAATGTAATATATGATATCATGTCAAAGCCAATAGGCAGAATATCTAATAGCATGTCAAAGTCAATAGGCAGCTAAATTGAATACATCATGTCAAAGTCAATAGGCATGCAATGTCAAAGCCAATAGGCGGCTAGACTGGATACAGCATGTCAAAGCCAATAGGCAGAATACAGAATGTAATGGCTAATGCAATGTCAAAGCCCATAGGCGGCTAAACTGAATACAGAAAGCAATGGCTAATGCCATGTCAAAGCCAATAGGCACAATACAGAATGTAATGACTAATGCAATGTCAAAGCCCATAGGCGGCTAAACTGAACAAAACATACCATGTGCTACTGGTGAACATTGAGCAACTAATATGCGCAGTGGTGAAACACAAAGTCATTGGTCAAAACAAACTTTATCAAATGGCAGGACATTCCGCCCTTTGACCAATGAATTTTTGTTTCACATATCTCATATTTCAAACAAAAAAAACATCAGCACACAAAAAAACATTATGATCAAAGCAATCCCTGTAAAGCAATAGAAGTGAATTAACACATTGATCTCATAACCTTTCACATCAGCTACATCTACATAGAGAAGACTGGGCACATTTTTTTTTTTTTTTTTTTTTTTTTTCTCTGAATGAGTCTCTAATTCAACAGTGTTAGCAATTTGATGTGGCATGAGTTCTACTCATGTAAAGGTGCACGGTCCACCTGAAAGGTTTGCTGGAAGGTAAGCAAAAGTCAGAGTTCCATACGAGAGGGGAAAAAAAAAAAAACACAGCAAACAAGTTGAACTTGAACTGAAGGCGCAGTTTGCGCAAAATGGATCCATGGTGCTGGCACTTTACTCAGCCAGGTTCAGGTTGGGGATTCGGTCCCTTCCCCGACCCCACACGCACACACCGGAAGGGGGACCACACAGCACACTCAGGGACAGTGGCGAAACGTGGTCGGATCTGCAAAAGAAACAAGTATGACTTTTCTTGCAAATAACATTTTTCATTTAAACTGCACCCTTCCTCTTTCTTTCCCTGTTTTATAATCAGCAGGACGTTTTTGGGGCCCTTTGTTATATTTTCTGCAGGTTCTGGAGGGTCACTTGGGGCTTCAGCCCACACATCAGTACTGAGGTTTTTATCTGCTGCGCCACAGCTTCCTTTTTCTTGCACTGTCAGAAGGGCTGGGGCAGACTCATTCTTTACCAAACCTCCATTCACTGCACTTTTGTCAATTTGGGCCATTCTGTCTCCAATTTGTATGAATGAATCAGATTCTTTTCTAGGTATCAGCATAATTTCGATTTTTCCTTGGTAATTTGCAGCAATCACTCTCCCTAAAACCTGATCAATTTGCCATTTCTGTTCTGGTAACTTTCCTCTCCCCAACTGCTCTGTGACTGCTTGCATGACAGATTGCTTTTGTGCGTGCTGCACAGTTTTTATCAAATCTAGGGGAATGTGCATCTCTCTCATCTCTGCCCACCTGTAAGTGGCCTTTTCACATTTCTGGGGCACCCACATAGCCATCCCCACTAAGGCAGAATTCTGGGTGAACACTTCTCTCTCTGCATTTTTCTCATTAACATCAGCAAGGTAATTGAACCAGTTAGGTACAAGCCATGTGGCTAAAACATTATCAAAGAACCAAAAATCAGCATAAAAATGACACATCTCAAGTAGACACACATTATACAACGCTGTTCCTTCTACTGTGCCAGAAAGCAACATTTCAGTCAATGAATCATTAGTAAAACAAACATGCTTTTTATCTTCAGTGGACACGAATTCAAATGGTGCACACAATTTCATCGGTAATTCTTTTATCTGTGGTACTCTAGCCCTGTCTTGCAAGTACCAGATCCATTGTATGATTCTAGCTAGGGGCACTATTTTCTTCCCTTGTTCATGATTTACATGTACATCAGTATTTCCTTCTTGCACTGCGCAGAAACCTAAAGTCTGCATTATTTCATTTGCCAAATCACAAGCGCGCAGCTGCATATTATTTTTCACAGTGACCATATACAAAAGTGTTAGGATTTCACTCAAATGAGGGCTATTCTTTTTCCAAAAATCAAACAAGCTAATGAAAGTCGGCTCTTGCTCTAAAATCTTTCGTTTTACTTGTGCATTTTGCAACGGTAACTCGTAAATCACATTCTGAGCTCTCTCGTCCGTGTTATCAGTTAAGGAATGCACTTTGGCTGCCAAAAACCCTGGCTCACACGGAAACTCAGTGCAGCTCGGAGCTGTCTTAACCCCCTCATTACTGGAATGGGACAAGAAAGATTCTTCATTTTTATAACTTTCAGCATAATTTTGAATTATCGTATCCTGGCTAATTTGCTCACGTAAATTCCTATTTTCATGTTCCAACTTCCTACATTTCTCCTGCATTTCTCTGTAAGCAGATAAAGGTATCCAGACCTTTCTGTCATCATTACTTCCAAAACACACGTTTTCTACATATATACAACGGGAATTATTTCTCAAAACAACATCAGGCATTTTAGCTACACATGCATTTTCTTCTGTAATTCCCCAAACAGAAAACAATTCACAGTTTTTCTTAGCACCATCAGGCAGTTCATCAACACATGTATTCTCAGACATGGTCTGCCGTGCTACTGTGATTCCCCAAACAGAAAACAATTTCTGTAATTCTCCAAACAACAAAAAACAATTACACTTTTAAAGTGTGCACTTAGAAATCTACTAACTCGTCAAACCCCTTCTTAATCACCTCTTAATGACCGGCCCCACTTCTGGTACCAATTGTAGTGCTTTCCTCTTATTTAGTCTCTAAGCACTAACATAACACAACAGAAATGCACTTCTGAGGTCAAAGAAGACTTTTATTGTTATTTTATTCTTCCCCAACCACAATGTTTATGAATGAATGACGAATTAGTAGCTTTCAAGTCCGCGTTAATCAAACAAAATATATCAGTTTGCAATATACACAGCAGGTTATATTTATAAGATATTGAATGCAAAGCAAAACAAATACTTCACCGTGTGGGAACTATTCACAGCTTCATCTTTCTAAGGTCTGCAAGCTGAGGACCCCTGTCAGCCGCGAGAAAGAGAGATTCATCTACCCACACGGGATGCTGGCAGCTGGCGCCAAGCTCCAGCACGAGGTCCGGCAGATTCGAATCTGACTCTCTGCAGCCTGTTACATTCGTTACAAAGGTGTGCCCCCTCCCCTCAGACCTGGGAAACTGAGCAAGCCTTTTGGAGACTGGCCAGGTCTCCAAGACTACTCCTGTTCCCAAGCTCAAGGGAAGAGAAACGACGCCCATGTACTCTCTCTTATCAGGTCTAGTCTACTGTGAGAGCAAAACATCTTGGTTCTCTGGTGCAAAAACACAGCTTGGAAAAATACAGAACTCCACGTTAAAGGCAATGGGCAGCTAACCTAAATATCAAATGCAATGTCATGTTAAAGGCAATAGGCAGCTAACCTAAATATCAAATGCAATGTCTAGTGTCATGTCAAAGCCAATAGGCATCTAAGCTGAATACAAAATACAATGTCTTATATCATGTCAAAGCCCATAGGCAGCTGAGCTGAATACAAAATGCAATGTATAATATCATGTCAAAGCCAAAAGGCAGCGGAGCTGAATACAAAGTGTAATGTATAATATCATGTCAAAGCCAATAGGCAGTTAAGCTGAATACAAAATGTAATATATGATATCATGTCAAAGCCAATAGGCAGAATATCTAATAGCATGTCAAAGTCAATAGGCAGCTAAATTGAATACATCATGTCAAAGTCAATAGGCATGCAATGTCAAAGCCAATAGGCGGCTAGACTGGATACAGCATGTCAAAGCCAATAGGCAGAATACAGAATGTAATGGCTAATGCAATGTCAAAGCCCATAGGCGGCTAAACTGAATACAGAAAGCAATGGCTAATGCCATGTCAAAGCCAATAGGCACAATACAGAATGTAATGACTAATGCAATGTCAAAGCCCATAGGCGGCTAAACTGAACAAAACATACCATGTGCTACTGGTGAACATTGAGCAACTAATATGCGCAGTGGTGAAACACAAAGTCATTGGTCAAAACAAACTTTATCAAATGGCAGGACAGCTTCCAAGCCCCTTTAAATTTGCAGATTTACCAGTTGCGCACATTTACATTTCTTTAGGGAAGGACACACCCTGGCAAGAAGGCCTTTTCTTATTTGGCTGCCCCTCCCTCCCTCAGAGCACAGGAGACTCCCTGCCTTTCCATCCAGCTAGGGAAATTGATCAGTCCCAATTACATTTTGTTCTTTAGGTGAAAGGCTAAAATTACAGACAAATGCTGTCCATTAAGTCTTTCATCACTGACAACGGATGGCAGGGCGAAATTACGGGCAGTCCATGAAAATTACAGACGGGTGGTCACCCTATGTGCATGTGGAGGGGGTCTCCATTGTTCAGGGGTCTCCACTCAGCCTAGGGCCTGTGAATATCTGCGAGGTACTGAAGTCTTGCCTCATAGTGCACATATTAGGAACCCAAAGTAGCCCTGGCAATTTTGTCCCACCAGCCCCCGGATGGAGAGGAAGGATGGGGTCGGGGTGCAAGTGCGAAGCACTGCTGTCTTTGTTACTGGGGGTGATATTGTAGCACAGCTACAAAATCCGTCCCCGTTAACAAAACCGGCCCCTACCCTTCCAGCCTCCCAGAAAAACGCCCCCGCTATGGCCAGTCCGGCCCTGATCATGGGCGGTGCATTTTACCTTTCATTCCTTCCTCAATGCTATTTAATGAGGATGCAAGCGCGGATGCGCCATTGCTCGTTTTTTTGGTGTTTCGTTATTACAAGATTAGCATTTCTGTTGGATTTTAATTTAATTCCCGGGGGGCTGGTTTAATACACTTTGCACATGTTTTTTAAAAAGTCGGTTTTAAATATGATTTGTGTCTGGTATAGCTGCCAAGTTTCCAAGTTGTTTATGAGTGACAATTCACATTTCCCGGTTTTCAGTGGGTTTATGTGTAACATTTCAGTGTATTAGGTGTGACACTTTGATACCAGTAAAACAAAGTAGGAATGTCAAAAATACCAATTTCCCCAAAAATATTATGCTTCTTTTAAATTTCGCTGGGAATTGGAAGACAAACAAATACAAGAAGAATTGCACTTGCAAACTCGAGGTATCTGGATTATTCTGGTTACTGCTTCCTTAGGCTTTACCCCTTTACTCTTTAAAAAGATACATTATTCACCTAATGTCCTATCTTCCTCTAAAGTGATATCAGCAAGAGAAAAGATGGATGAAAAAATCTGTATTGTCTCTTTCATAACATTCACTTTTTAAATATGCTTATTTAGAAACACCATTGTGACAATAAAACATCTGCATATTAAAATGACGTCCATGCGCCTTGTAATGAAACACGCATTATTATAAAAGTTTATTATTAATGCCGTCAGTTTGAGAATGTTTTTATAAACACACTGACAACAAGAGCAGGAAGTTGAAGAGCACACTTCTCACCTGCTTGCACATAGTTCTGTGCTGGGGCTCTCAGCCATGGGGTAGAGAGGGGGTGCCCTGGAGCTCTAGATCACCAGAAAGCCGTATTTTGTCACCCAGGACAGGTCTTTGACATTAGTGGTCTAGAGGCCAGGGGTCAGACACAATCAGCCTGTTCTGTGGGAGAGAGTCGGGTGGAGGGTGTTCCCTGCCTCTCGGCGCTTTCTTGTTTCCGGAGCATCAGAGTCATTGCCGAGTAAGACAACAGGAAGCTGCGCAATATGGGTACCAATAAATATATTGCAAGCAAAGGGAGGATCGATATTCCAGTGTCCGGGGAAACAGTGCTCTCCAGTGGGCCAGAGAGTCTGTCCGATTTATCTCAGGTGTATCCAAAAGGCCTCGGACTGTAACCTGCACACAGTGGAGGAGGGAAGAACTTTGTTTTATGTGCTCCGCTTAGTCCTGCCAAGTGCCACATATATGCATGATAATGTCCAGTCCTTGCAGAGATGCGCATATATTGCTAATTGTAGTGTCCTGCTGGACACGTTCTAGTGTTTAACCGGCCACTCGGCTGATTGCTGGCCTTACACTCACACCCCACACCCATCCAACACAGGGGTCACCAGTCAGGTGACCATGCCAATAAAAAAGGGCTGGGCGCACATGCCCAGGGCCAGTTCTTATGACCATGCTACTGTGTCTGCGTCTCTTTATTTCAGTAGCATGAGGGCCTAGGGCCCCCAACACCACACTAATATGCTTTAGGCTAACCTGAGATGCATAGCACCTAGCAGGATTGGTCTAGGCGTTTGGCGGCTTAGTAGTGCCACATATTAACCGCTGATAATGGATCTGCTCACTTTAGTTGCAGAGCCTGGGCGGGCCGTTTTAACTTTCTAACCTTCCTCAATAGCATTTAATGAGGATGCGAGCGCGGACGTGCCATTGATCGTAAGTCGGACAACTTGGTGTTTCCTTTTTAGAATATCAGTAATTCTGTTGGATTTTAGTTTCATTTCGGCTGAGTTGTTTTAATACACTTGGCACATGTTTAAAAAAAGTCAGTTTTGAATCTGATTTTTGTCTGGGCTTAGGGCGGCTAAATAGTGCCACATTTTAGGCCGCTGATAACGCAGCCCCTCGCTCTAGTTGCAGAGCCTTTCTTTAATACTATTTAATAAGACTGCTTGCCATAGGCATGCCACCTGCGCCCCCTCCATGCCCAGATCGTGGCCAGCACCAGCCATGGTGCCTTTTTTCCCCAGAACTAGCAAAAATAATGTTTTTCAGTAAGGACCCTCTTCTAACCCTTCAACCACCTAAATGTAACTGCTATCTCTCTTGTGGCCTAGTAAGCAACAGCATGTTTTTATGCCGAAATTGAGGCTTTCAATTACACTTTAATACGAAATTCCCCTGCCTAGGGCCCTCAATATCTTCTCACAGGGGCCAAAGGAGACTTTCTAGTATGGAACACATGAAGCCATTTCAATTGGGAGATAATAGACTGACCACAGACACTGCCATAGCTCAAAAAGTAAACACAAATATAGATGGGGTTTTAAAAGTCTGCTCAATTGATGTTAGATCACCCCAAACATAAAATAGAGTTTTGAAATGTTTTTCATGAAAACACCTGAGGTCTTATTTTTCTTAATGAAACCTGGCTGAACAACTGTTCAGATACAAATCTAAAACCAGCCATTGCTAACGGATACTTTATCTCACATTTAGATAGAATTGGCGCAGTTGGTGGTGTGGTGGCCATCCTTTACCTCTCCGATTTCCTTTGCTCTAGTCAGCAAGTGGATTTACAGGTCAAAGCTGAGGCCCTGGACTTCACAACAAAGATTTCGGATAACTTCTCCCTTTCAGGACTTCTCGTGTATCGCTCCAAAAGGCTGACTCACAATTTTGTGAGATCCTAGCCAATGGCATCATGCCCCGTTTTCTACAATATTCTAATTTTATGGTCTAGGTAACTATAATATTCATGCTGATAATCCGTGGTGCAAAGCTGCTGAACAATTGATTGAAGCAGTGTCCAACTGTAAATTAGTTTCAAATGTTGGCCCCACACGTATTGGAGGCCACACCTTAGGTGTTATTTTCTCTAATTTTCCCGCTCTAGTAGTGGAGAAAATAGTACCCCTAGTTTGGTCGGATCATAATCTAATCCCCTTTCACTTTAAATACCCCTCTATGCAGGCTCCCAAAACAAATAAGGCGGTGCTATATCGCCCTTGGCATGCGGTTTCTGGAGCTGTTCAGCAGTGGGTCTGCTCTCAAGTTGAGGTCGATCGATCTGGAGATAGTCATACGGCAAATGCAGCAATTTGATTTAAATCTAAGAATGAATTTCAACAACATTGCACCTTTGAAAGAAATGGCAGTAAAAAAGTTTCTTCCTCAGCTCCATGGTTCTCTGCAGAGCTAAAAGCAAAAAAACTCAAATGTAAAAAACTAGAGAGGAGGTGGCAATGTAACTTGGCAGCTGAGTATAAACTCATTCACAAGTCTGCACTAAAACAGTTTAGAACAAACAAAAGAAGTGCTAAAGCTTGCACGTTCGCTAAACTGATTGAGGAAGCAGACTCTGCAGCCCGAACCATATTTAAAATTGTAGATTCTTTCCTGAATCCTAAATCAGGCAAACAATAAATTCCCTCTTCTCAAGAATTTGTCAGCAACTTGTCTTGCTTTTTCCATGACAAAGTTTTTTAAATCTACTCCAGATTTGGAGACAAGCAGAATACTGTTTCCCCCATGTCTTTACAAAAACCTCATGGTATCTGAACACAGCTAGCCACTTTTGTCAAGATTTCTGAAATGACTACTCAAAAAACAGATCTGGTTCCCCACCAGATGTTTGTCCTCCTCATGTAATTAACATGCATTTAACTCTCTTACCTACAGATTACTTTTCTGTTTAATCTCACTCTAGAAATTGGAAAGGTACCCGCAAATTTGAAAAAGACAATAGTGCTCCCTTTGTTGAACAAAAACAAATTTGGACCCATTAAAACCGAGTAACTAAAGACCCATCCTCCTACTACTTACTGCGATGGAGAAGATGTTAGAACCTTTGGCCTTCAAATTAGCAAATTTATTGTTGAGAGTAACTGTATGCACCACTCCCAGTCTTGTGTCCATGCCAGTTTCAGCACAGAATCAGCTCTCCTAGAAGTGACAGACTTCATTAAAACCCAGCTTGACCTAGGGAAAAAAATATTTTAGTCCTGCTTGACCTAGTGGCTGCTTTTCATATGATTCCCCATGAAATCTTGTTGCAGCGACTGGAAGAAAGTGGCACAGTAGGCACCATCTGCAGCTAGATAAAATTATTCCTCTCAGGCAGAAAGCAAGTAGTCCATCTATCCACCTACACCTCAGAATTTAAGGAGGGTAACTGTGGCATACCACAGGCCTCGGACTTCTGCCCTATTTTATTTAATGTCTACATATCCCCCCTCACCGCTGTTGCACAAGCCTGGGGTTTTAATATCATGTGATATGAAGATGATACCCAAATTATTTTTGTTTTTAATAACTTGGACGACTCTGTTACAGCTAACCTCCAGAAATGTCTCTTGGCAGTGGCAGAATAGATGCATAAGAGCTTGCCTCTGCCTGTACTCAGGTAAGTCCTGCATCTTGGTGTTCGGCACATTCCCCACTCTTGATACAATGAGAATCTGGCCAACTTGTTGTATTGAGCAGAGAGAATGCGCAGAAGTGCATTACTCATGCCTTAATCACATTTAGTCTAGAATATGCAATTGCCCAGTTATTTGGTGCCACTTAAAAGCTTGTAAACAGACTATAGCTGGTTCAGAAGGCCACTGCTTGCCTTGTGCTGCACATTCCACAACGTAACACTCCACTGACTTCCTATCAGTCAAAGAATAAAATTCAAAAAACTCTTATTCATTTTTAGGGCACTGCAATCTAAGGCTTTGAGCTAAATTCAAAACAAGATTAGAAAGTACTAACCTCTCACATTTCTCCTCTACCTACAAAAATCTCGTGTGTGTCACAAAAATACATAAATCTAGAGTTGGATTCAGGGTTTATTCCTCTCTGGCTCCTAAACTTTGGAACTCTCTTCCTGATTGTCTTCGGAATATTTCCTCGGAGGCTATGTTCAAATGTCTCTTAAAGACTCATATTTTTAAACAAATTTGAATCTCTTTTTCCTCTCCTGCTGCGCTGCTAGTCGTCTGCTTTTTATTCCTGCAATTAGCACTGGGTTGTTTTGGTTGGAGCAGCTGCTGGGCTCTGTAAATTTTTCTCATTTATGCATTGCCTCACCACATTCTGTGGAGGGGGCATTATTTCTACAATTATGATTCTTCTCGAATTTGCAGGATGACAATCTGCTTTTATTATGGACTGCAATTACCCACTGGCCTATACATTTTTTCAGATGTATTACAACATTTAATTAAAAGTCATCTTACAAACAATGTCAGAATCTAAAAATGCTTGATGGTGTGGAATGATTGTTTAGGGATACGCTCCCCCTGCTAATTGCTTTTCACACCCTGAAGCCTGGAAAAACCCTTTAGTTGACCTCTTGAATGCTTTACAGAGATTTAAAAACTTGTTAGAGAAAAAGTCTCACGAATTTTACTTTAAAAGAAAAACATTTGAGGGTTGAACATTTTGTGCAAGAGAACAGTGTTACAGTTGAAATCCAATTTCTCATGATCAGTCCTTTACTATATAGGTTTGACACACCGAAGCATGACTATGTCTGACCAATCAAGTGTAAAACACTATCTGCCATATTTGTTATTGTTTCAGGGAGTACTGGAGAGTTTCTTGGGTACCGCTATTGCTGGAGCAATATTTTGCCTGTTTTCTGGACAGCCCCTCACCATCCTGAGCAGCACCGGCCCAGTGCTGGTCTTTGAAAGGATTCTGTATAGTTTTAGCGTGTAAGTAATCTTTAAAACCATCTGTCAACTATTGCAATGTGGCCTGTATGCTTTTGAATGAGTAGATAGTTTAAAAGTGTTTGTGAAACTCAATTTTTCAAAACCTGAAAAAAAAACAAATTCAGCAGTCAAATACAGATGATGAAACAGGATAAAGAAAGCAGCCGTAATTCTGATAGCGGACATTAAAAAAGAGTTACTTTTAGTCCTCTAACAGTTGCTTGTTTAGATGTCCATGTCTTTTATTCACCTATGAAGGACAACATTTTTGTTCTTTATTCTCTGTTTCAAAAAATACAATGTGGATATTGGTTAATACAACAATATGGACGTAAGAGTCTTTTGCAAACACAACATAATATAGATATATATTATGAAAACTCATGTTCAGCAACACCAGTGGCATAGCAACAGTGCAATGGCTGCTACTGCAAATGGGCTCTCGCATACCTCCAGGTTGGTGGTAAAAAACTGCTACATTTGTGCAGTGGGCCCGCTTACACACTTTGGACCTGGTGCCACTGCACCTGCTTCACTACTGATAGCTTCGACCCTCAGCAATAGAAAAGTTAAAAAAGCAGCAACAAAAAAATATGATAAACAACAGCATAAGTGTAGAAATGAAAAGGAGGTGAACAAAATTGCATACGCACTTGGCAGTAATGAGGCTTTTTGAAATTCATACAGTGATGTCCTCTCTAACAGGTTTTGCCCATTCACAATCAGTTCTACTTCCCTTTCCCTGGCTACACCTGAAGTCTAAATATCAAGACACAACAAATCAACTCCCAATCCCTAAATATGTTACAAGGACGCATGATAGGCAAAAAACATATTCATTGCAAGAACAACCAGCAAAGTAAAGAATGGCAAACCAAAACTCAGATTGAAAACCCCAGGTAACTCACCACACACAACTCTAGCAAGGCACCAAAAAAGAAATCAGTGTAACCACAAACCATATAATCCCCAAAAGATCAGACATCACAAACAAGTCAATGACGGAACTCATCAATGTCTGGTCAGTATCCAAACACAGACACAAGAGATATATTACATCAGCAAAGAGAACATCAGTAAGGTACGGGGATGTAAAAGCAATTCCCGATCCTGGTGTAATAAAGCTTGATTTTGGGCCTAAGCTCTGCTTGCACAAGGCTTTGGCCAGTTTCACCACTTTTACTCATGATTATATGGTCTATTTCCGACATGACAGAACGTGAGCAAAATAGAAACTCTAGATATCTTATTATTATCCAGAAAGAAACAACATTCAGTTCATTAGTCACATGAAGAAGATTTGATAAGATTTGGACATTTAAGGTAATGGAGTGGAGGTGTTAAGATTCATGTTAGTAGTCACATTTAAACAAACTTCATGATGTCTGCCGAGACATACTTTTTACAGAAACGATAGAATAACGTAAGTATGTATGTAATGCAAAGATTTTATGACATGTTCAGCAACAGGTGTCAGGGCATGATTTTTGTGTATCACGAAAAATTCAAAATGACTATTTACCTTTAATTTGGCAACATACAAAATCATAGCTCTGATATATTTTGTGTCAGCCTGATTATTACAATCTACTTGCATGTGGTATGTATCTTAATTCTGTTACTTTGATTTTTACCAGCGATTACGAACTGCATTATTTGGAGTTTCGGCTCTGGATCGGGCTTTGGGTGGCCTTCTACTGTATCCTTTTAGTTGCAACTGAAGCGAGTTACCTGGTGCAGTATTTTACCCGCTTCACAGAAGAAGGCTTCTGTGCTCTGATAAGCCTCATATTCATCTATGACGCCTGTAAGAAGATGTTGGCTCTTGCAGACAGTTTTCCCATAAACTGGGCCTACAGCATTAATGATGTCACTGTCTACAGCTGTGGATGCTTTCCTTCCACTACAGGTGAAAGCGTGCTTATTTTTGAACATGTATGCAAAATATTTCATTGTGTGAACAGAGGAGTGTGAGAAAACAACGGTCACCAGATAAAAGTGACATTCTTTCTTCACATCCTTACTTATAGGATCATATAAAGGGTTACATTTAAGCATGACACCCCCGGGGGGTTCATTGGTATGTTGCTATATTTTTTTATGAACACAATTCTATTTTGCTTGCTCTGATTCCTGCTCGCAGCCATTACAAAGTTTTGGAATGTGGATTTTCAATACTAACTAGCTAATATTAAAGAGAGAGACCTACAGAAAAGCAACGTATGTCATTATTTTACAAATTAAGTTCTGGGGCTATTCGTCCTCCAAACTCTAAATCAGGCCCCAGTTTTTGAGGGCATGAGCCCTCCTGGGGGGCAGTTGCTGATTTCAAGAAGTTGTCACATGACCAATCACATATGCACACAAACATGGAAAAGGTGCATTGGCACTTCGTCCTTTTTTTCTCTGTTTTTTTTCATTGGTAAAATGTTTTGCCACATGAAGAAACCATTTGCCTATGTACTATCAGTTATGGGCTGTTCCTTTCCCAGTTGTACCATGAAAGCTGATGTACCTGTACCCTTGACTGAAATAAATCTACCAACATTTTCAAGGTGGGAACTACATGAAAGGTGTGAATACCCACAAGCATGTGATTCTCAGGGTGTTAACCAACGTTTATGGAGCCCACCCTAGAATGTTCAAGGTGGGCCACCCTAGAATGTCCATACACCTCGCCTTAAGCGCAGATTAGCCCACACAGAAAATCCACTACACTTGCTCAATTTCGGTGTGAGAAAATGCCATTTCCTAATTCTGTCAATATGGAACCTGATCTCATTCTCGTAAATGCTTGTATGTGCACACCTAAGTTTCATTTAAATTCTCAAATACTTTGAGAATCAGTCCTAATAGCAATACATTGTTTTTTAATTAAAACAAAGAGGAAATACGCGTCATGACTATAAAGTGTGTAGTTTGTTGCCTTACCAGTGACAGAACTACCTTCTTGAGGCAACAAGGAGCAAGGGTTTCTCATAAAGGGCCAGATTTATCATTATTATTACCAATAGCGATTAAACAAATTGGGATTTTTTGTGAATCGCAATTAAGTAATCATTATTGGAATGTATGAAACTCCAGGAGTATACACTGTAAATAGTTTTAAACTGTGTTGGGTAAGAGGTGTTGACATTTAGGAGTCCGGTTGCCCTTGACTCTTCCTGTCAGATTCTGCCCTTTTTCGAATAATTCTCTTCAGCAGTGACAGGATATGTTTGGTTGGTTCACTTATAACAAATACCAACCCAATCAACCAGCCTCCTTAGTGAATTGAAGCGAGGGCAGGGCTTCGCTAAAGAAATGCGGGGGAACATTGGTCTAGATAGTATTGGGCATATACCTAAGTACAGTCAAGCATAAATTATATACAGCACAATTCACAACGTTGTTTGCATGTGTACATTTGGCTTACACGGGCAAAGAGCTTCAAGGTACAAAACCACTTTTAACATTCACAAAAGATGGTTTCAATCTCTTAAATTGATAAACTCGCAGCAAGATTTTTATGTGACTGAATTTACTTCCAAGCGTGGGAAATGGGCTATCCAGGGCAGGAGTGCTCGGAAATGATGTACGTTTTTTTGTAGTTATTTGCGAACATGGTGGGGTGTAAGGGAAGAGGGGTCACTATGATAAAACAGCTTTCTTATGTTTCCGCGTTTGCACTGGAATTAGAAAGGGCGTGGGTGCGAGGGTAGGGTGGGATCTGAGGGTTTACGATTCCTCAAGGTCGGTGATGCTCCTGGGGGTGCAGGGCGACTACAAGAGCTGAATGAAAGGTGGCACTTTTCTGCAAACAGATTATTTACAAATAGGTTAACTGGCAACACCCATTTATCTTTCTCTTTAGATCACACAAAATGATGTTTAACATGGGTTCATTAAGGTTGATAGAAACATATGCCAAAAAATAAAAACAGTGTCTCCGTGCGCGCAGGTGGTGAAAATAAGACGATCTAGCAATGTCAATAGGTTATAAAGGTTAACGGAAAGATTTAAATTCATGGTATATTTACAAGGTTCCCATTTTCATATAACGTTCATTTAGAAAACCCACTTTCAATAATCCCTGTGACCACAATTAAAGGAAAACTGCATGAGCTGCCCATACAGATTTTAAAGCGTAGATTTTAGTCCCAGCCCGCCCACTGTCCAAGAACCCCTCCATCCTAGCATCCTTCAAGTCCGACCAGCAGAAAAAGCCGTGCAGTTTGCCTGGCAGCTTGTCAGTCCACATTGGAAAACGTCCAAGCTTACAAGCTGCCGAACCTGCTACTGCATGTGAGTGAACTAAAAACATGCGCTGCTTCCTGTATTCTAGGTGAGCGCGGGAGTAAACAGGAGCCCGTGACTCATCCCCTGATTAATTGGTTGAAAAATATGCATACAAAACTGCTGGTGACGAAATTTGTTCTTAAAATTGGGCCACCCAATATCATTCATTGTGCAGGGTATGTATTCATAGGGTCCTTCCTACATTGTGGTTGAAGCAATACTGTGGTTGTAGCTGACTGTGAGCATTGCCTTCAAGTGTTTATGTTCGTGGAACATGAGGTGCAGCATTAAGGCGCAATATATTTATGAAGTGTGAGTGCACAGGCTGTAGTACCTCATTGGTACTCTCCGGTAGAACTCTGTGCGCTCTTGGGTCTTAGCGTATTTGTAATTGTCAGTACTTCCCCATCCCGCACTCTATTCTGAGCACCTCAGTCCCTCACGTTCAGAAATGCGAACAGATTACAAAGGGCCAGGCTTGAGGACCAGCATGGCCGATGCTCAACCATATCACACGCCTGAATCCTTCCTCACCCAGCTAGACGCTAGGCAACATGCACACGCCCGTCTAATTACATATAGTATGCAACATTGCCCTTGTATGGCCTTGGTCTTTCATTCACCATCCATCATAGCCCAGCACCACTTGTCCATGTCTCTACTCCAGACTTTACAAATATGATATCCATGCTGGTCCTGCCTGTGCGTTTCCTGGTTGCTCTACATGTAGTTTCAATTCTGCTGCAAGGTGTCGCATAGCAGCCATACAATGCAAGTTTTACTTTTAATCTTTGTTAATTGGTACTGGTGCCTGTGGGACAAATATAAAGTGCCCCTCTCCTCAAACATTGGTGCGGTGTTGCAGACTGGCACCACCGGCTCAAATTAAGTGCTGCCCCTGCTGCCCCCCTGTAGCGTCTCGTTAGTTTGAGGTGATCGGCCCCTTATGGTTCCTGACAGGCGCCGTATAACTATGAAGTAAGTGTTAGGGTGTGGTGAATAGATTTCATGTTTAGAATGTTGAGTTAGTGCTTGCACGTAGAAGAATATAGACATGTAAGATCAAGCTTTGTGTGTGGCATATTCATTTACGAGTACCCAGGTTGGGGAGCACGCTACACTCTCTTCCCCGAAGAGTTGCTAATACAGGGGAAAGCAGGTGAAAGGGCATGTTGATGGTTAGTTACAGGCTGGGAACAATAGCAACTGCTCTGGCCGTGGTGTTTTACTTTCTGAACTGTGTACAGACTGGAATGGCCATGTGTAATTTACAAACTGGGAAATGAGGAAAGTGACAGGACTGATTCTTTAGATATTAGGAGAAATATAGAAACTGGCATGCTGCTGAATCCGTTCCCCAAAGTGGGAATGTGAAACTACCATCATGATGTGTTCTTTTCAGATACGGTCAGCTTGGAGTCTGTAACGTAATGCATAACTCTACTGCCTATGCTCTGAGCCTGTAATTGCAGTAGCAGTAGAGGAATACAAAACGTGCACCAGTCCAGGCACTCAGCGCTGCACTGAGCCTGCGCATTAGTTCTTGATACAGTACTTGGGGCCACATGTACGAAGATCTGTTTTTGCGACTCGCAAACTGCGAGTCTTAGCAACTCGCAATTTGCGAGTCACAAAACCAGATGTACAACAGTGTCAATGACACTGTCTGCGATTCGCAATAAGGTCCCAAATGACCTGCCTCATGAATATTCATGGGGTAGGTCGCAATTTGCGACCCCATTGGAAATTGCGGCACTCACAGGGATGGTGGCCTGCTCATGTCAGCAGACCACCATGTCTGTGACTGCTTCTGAATAAAGCAGTATTTTTTTTTAAATATAGCCCGTTTTCCTTCAAAGAAAACAGAATGCATTTCGAAAACAAAAATGAAAAGTTTTCTTTTCATTTTTTCAGAGCAGGCATTGAGAATGGGTTAGCACCAATTTGAAATTGGTGCTAACTGCGATTGTTTTGGGACCACATTCACATACATACCATTTAGATTCGATATTAGGAAGGGACACCCTTGACATGACCCTTCCTACTACCGAATTGCAAAACCCAACTGCGATTCGGTAACAAGTTACTGAATCACAGTTTGGGCTTTGTACATCCCAAAAAGCATTTTTCTAGTCGCAAAGGGTCCGATTCGCACATCTGGCCCTTGGTCTTTTGGTCAGACATAATGAATAATTCTTTTTTAGTTACAAGAATAGTTGTGCAGCACCCCACTGTGATAAAACACACCCTTGAATATTTGAGTCAAGCTCAGACTATAAAGGATGTTCCCTCACGTATGATGGCAGCAGACTGGCAAACAACAGCATCAATTCTATCAGTATTTTATTTAATGGGATTTTGAAATGTGATGAGCATTAGTACTGGAACAGTAGTATAATCTGGTGTACTTTGTCCTGGTCCTGGATTTTAGGTTGGTATTGCTTCACGTATGACACATGTTTCGCACGATGAACTTTCTTTTTAGTACTTGGAACACAGTTTTATAATGGGTACATGCATGATTTGCTCCTACATAGAAATGTTACTCCTAGGAACTATAAAGGAAAATGAAGTACTGAAATATTTCATTAGTTAGCCTTCAGACCTGTATGTAAAACCTACGGCTTTTAAATCAATACAATTCTAAAAACGGTGAAGTAATACAAAACACTCGGTGGCCTATTTACGAAATCTTCCTTGGAAGGAAATCACCCAGGAGTGACCTTTGAAGTTGGTAAAGATAGCTTCCTGTAGTGGTGATTTTGTGCATCAGGCGTAAGTATGACAACTAAGACCTGGATTTGCAAAACTGGTGTAAAGTTTATTTTCCTAGTCTGGCCTTTCTACAAGAATTTTCAAGCATAATACATTACAGAGAATCTGTTAGGATGGGACAGGATTGCAAAAATGAAATGACGTGGAAAGAAAAAGTACAGGGAAATGCTTTATATTGTTGGCTTGTTATAGGAAGCCTCTCAAATTTCATTCCCCACTTACTAGGAAGTGAATGAAAACCCTACATGGCCACCCTAGCATCAATTTTCTGGTGACTAAGGAGTGCAAAATAAATACAGCAGCAACAGGCAATATTTCTGACTTCCTTCGACCTTTGCACCCAGTTAACCTTAGGAGGGCTTGCCCTTAACCACAGATGTATGCGGGGCAATAATCACTGGTGTCAATATGCAGGTTGTTCACCATCGCCTTTTTAAGAAGGAAGAGTTATCGATTTGCCTGTAGAGGTACAGGATAGAGAATCACACTACTTCCTATCACATATCATCCTTTTTGCAACTCCTGCAAAGCAAGTCGTCTGATGGACAGCTTTGTCGTGGTTACCAAGATCCTCGACTACAAACTTAAAAGAAAATATTGCTAAGAACTTCCTATATGTCAAAGAAGCACAGAGAGATTATTGTGTGCTGTTTATGGGATTAAAACGTTCCTGTGTCTTAATTTGCATAGTTAACCACTCTGTAATTTCAATACATTTATTTTCGATGAATATCTTTACGTATAATAAATTCCAACAGGAGCATGTCCTAACAGGAACTAATTAACTTTAAAATAATTACTACTCCATTGTCAAAAGACAATTCAGTGTATGGTGTACGCTTCTAAATATAGTATTAGTAGTAATAGCTTTCACAGTGATCGTAGAAGTGGTGGTTATGGTAGTCACAAGATACATTTACTAAGGTACCTCTGATTGTATGTAACAAGGCTATTACTGGACTCCAATCAGTTTCATGGCTACATAATGGCATGCATACAGAGGATGAGCTCATTTGTAAGATCATAGTACTAACCAGAGATTTGCAATATCCTCATTACCTACATTTGGGAGTATTTTATTCCTTATAATACACGATCCCTCAAATATGGTACGTTTATATAAAAATTATCAAAACATGTCTAACCAATAGATTTGTAGATGGGTGTTTTGGTATTTAAAAACAGGAAGAGTTTTTGATGCTTGGAAATTGCAGCCTTCTTTTTCTATGTTTACATGCCAGGCACAAACATGGCATTTTCATTCACACCCATCTTGGAAATAGAGATACATATGGAAACACATGATGAGATGCTGAATCATGCAGGTGCATGTTCTAATAGAAAAGGTTACATCAAATAAGATAATCAGTATGGAACATTCTCTTCTTTTTTATCTTTAGAATTGTAATTAGCTGAAACATTTGAGAGTTTTAGGAAATTTTAAATTAAGCAGCCTTATGAAGCAGCTACAAAGGGCTATAAGGCTATTAGAACATTCTGCCACTAAAGGACAGAGGGCCATATTTATACTCTGTTTGCGCCGAATGTGCGTAAAAAATTTTGACGCACATTCGGCACAAACACTGCCCCTTATTTATACTTTGACGTCCGACGCAGCGGGCGTCAAAGTTCCACCATGTGCGCCATTTTTTAGAAGGGGGAACCTGCCTTGCATTAATTATATGCAAGGTAGGCGTTCCCTTCTAAAAAATGACTTTAAGGCCTGTGCGCCTTATTTACACTGTGACGTCATTTTGACGCACAGGAGGGGGCAGGCCTTAAAAAACGGCGCCCAGCCTGATGGGCGCCGTTTTTTTAACGCCTGGGTCAGGGCAGGCGTTAAGGGACCTGTGGGCTCAGAAGGAGCCCAGAGGTGCCCTCCCATGCCCTCAGGGGCACCCCCTGCCACCCTTGCCCACCCCAGGAGGACAGCCAGGGATGGAGGGAGCCATCCCAGGGAAAGAAAGGTAAGTGCAGGTAGGTATTTTTGTATGTATTTATTTTGTGGCATGGGGGGCCTGAATTGTGCCCCCCTACATGCCACTATGCCCCATGACCATGCCCAGGGGACATAAGTCCCCTGGGCATGGCCATTGGGCAAGGGGGCATGACTTCTGTCTTTGCTAAGACAGGAGTCATTTCAATGGGGATTGGGCGTCAAAAAAAATGGCGCAAATCGGGTTGAGGCCAAAATTTTGCCTCAGTCTGACTTGCCCCATTTTTTGACACCCAAGCTCCATTTTCCCCTACGCCGGCGCTGCCGGGTGTGAGTAATTTTTTTTTACGCACACCAGTCCGCAGCGCCGGCTAACGTCATTCAATAAATATGGCGCCCGCATGGCGCTTTGGAATGGCGTTAAAATTTTTGATGCACAACTGCGTTGGCGCAGTTGTGCGTCAAAACGTATAAATATGGGCCAGAATGTTCTAATAAATAAAACAAACCCCCTCAGGCTCCATGAGGCCTTTGCTCACAGTAATAGCTGTGAACGAAAACACTGGAATGTTGGAGCTCTGGGCTTCTACTGGCCATTAGAAGCTCAGAGCACTCCATTGTTTTCAATTGAGCTCCCAACATTCCAGTGTTCTAATATAGCCTTAGAGCCCACCGTAGTTGGCTATACCAGCCATTAAAGGCCCGTTCCAGCATTCGGCGCAAGCCATTATTAAGGGAGCAGGATTTTAAGGGCAGGGATAGCGCATCTACGAAGGGCTGTAAGGCTATTAAAACATTCCACCCCTAGAGGGCAGAACGTTCTCATAACGAAAATAAAGGCTTAACGGAGCCTGAGGGAGTTGAAAACCCTTTGGGCTCTGTGCTGTGAAGGAAGAAATTGGAATGTTGAAGCTCCAGGCTTTTACCAGCCATTAGATGACCGGCGCACCCAATTGTCTCCAATGGAGCTGCCAACATTCCAATTTTCTGATAATGCTTTGGGTGCCCAGCCTGCCACATCACTCTTAGCTTTATAGCAAATAGAAGGCAAGAGGACAATCAATCAATGTCAGAAATTAACTGTGTAGCAGCACAAAAAAAATGATGGACAAAGTTCTGAAACTTTTCATTCACCCCCAGTCACAGATCTGGGTTTAATCCATTGTTTTTTTGCTCACCGCGTCACCCCAGTTTGGACCCAGCCATATGCAAATCCGTCTTGACCCAGATCTGTGATTGGGGTGAGTGTTTGAAAAGTTGCAGCACTCCATCCATCATCCTTTTATGTTGCGAGCAATTCCCCGTGTGTCAAGAGCAGTTGGCAATGGAGTCCTGGTGGATCTGGTAGGAATCAGGAGAAATACAGTCTACCAAGAGGAAAAAGGCAGCCATATATTGGCAAGGTATGAGAAGGGACTTAGGAGAACAAGTGATTGATGTACAGAGGTACACATGAACATTATACTGCAGCAATTTTCTTGTGCTAGAGCAAAGGTAAGGGAAGAGTGTCCTGTGCAAGGCACTTCCTGAAAAGGGTCCAACCAAAGAAGTGTAAAACTGGTAGAGGATGCGGTGCAGCTACCAAACTGGCAGAGGCACTGCTTGCAGCACCGGAAGAAGCTTGGCGGCACCCTTCTTTGGTGTTTGGAGCTGACAAGACAGAGGGCACCCAGGCCTGCAGAGACATGTTTTTCGGTCACCCAATAAAGCTGTGTGAATTGTATTTATTTGTGCGATTTTCTATAGCACGAGCATGGCCCAGGTGCAATTGAGCACTTTATTAGAGATCAAAAATTGCACTATGCCTAACAATCAACATATACAAACAGTCCAGCTCCAAATCTGAACGGTTAAGTAAAATCAGCAGAGATTGTGACATGAAACTTGGAAGTATGATTGCAGGCAGACCTAAATTGTGTGCTTGCTTCAAAGGAGAGCCACTGAAGAGTTAGAAGAGTTAGAAGGACAGAAGTGATTTGCTCAGATTGTTTGTGCCCTGAACAAAAGCAAGTGGCCATGTGAAGCACAGCTGTGAGGAGGGCCGGATTCATTTTTGGGAGACTGGAGAAGAGTGAATTCCCAAAGTCTATTGTGGAAAGAACTAGGGCCTGATCTATTAAGTTCGGAGCCCTGATCTGTAATGAATTGCCTGCTGACCCAAAGCAGTCCGACTTCGTAGTGAGCACTGTTGTCCACAGCAGAGATTTGATAATTAAAGTTGAGCCTGTTTACGAGGATAAATGTCAGGATTTTAGCATTATCCACAATGGCCATTTATAATCCACGGTAGAGCATGAATCCACCACACTTGGACAAGGTGGCTGGATTGCTTTGGTGAGATTAATGCAAATTCAGTTTTTTTGCAGTGAATTGTATATGGTGGCTTGCCATCCATTTTTTAATTCTATCCAGGGTGTGGAAGACCAGGTAGATGTTGAGGGATGTGATATCTTAATATGGATATGGGTATCATATGCATATTGATGATAAAGAATACCGAAATTTCTGAGGATGTCCCCAACTGGTTCCAGATACATATGAAATCGGGTTGGGGTCAGAATCGAGCCTTCAGGATCTCATTGTTGAAGAATAACTTTGTAAAGACGGAGCTCTCTATTTAAAACACTTGGGAGCTCTTCGACAAATAGGAGATAACCCAGCTTAAAATTCCTCTTTCAAGTCCCAACCAAGATGCTAATCAAAAAGACGTGCTTGATTGTACTGAAGGTAGTCGAAAGATCTAGAAGCAAAAGAAGACAGGAGTTACCTGTGGTGATGAAGTAGGGTGCAGCAACAACAACTTGCAATAGGGCATCTCTATGCAGAAACCTTGACTAAATCCAGATTGAAAAATGTCAAGCAAGTTGTTTGCCTAGGTGTTAAGAGAAAGTTGGGAAGCTACATAGCTGTCACCTTCCCTAAAATGGGTAGGGCTAAAACAAGATTGAAGGTAAATGGAATGACCTGAGGAATTTTTCAAAAGGGGACAGAAGTGTCAGGGTATATGCCATCTATAAGTATATTTGGAAACTTTGAGATCATCAGGTCAAAGATGGGTCTTTTACAATGTGCAAGATTTTGGCAATATTGAAAGAGGTTGTTATCCTGGAGAAACAAATAGAACACATGAAGAGGATATCGTTGGCATCACCCTAATGCAAACTGATATCACCAAAGATGTGGCTGGTCTCAGAAATTATCAGTTGGGTTGTGATCAATTCGATACATTCTTCAAGGAATGAGCTATTTATGCTGAGCTGGGGGTAGTAGATGACACTTAGTCTAAGAGTAGAGGTCGGGAGAGCTGGAAATGCAATTGATAAGTGTTGGAGGAAATGTTAGTGAATAGTGAAAAGCATTCTGCAGCTTTTGTGTTATTGTATGTATCTGCTACTCCACCATGTTTGACTTCACATTCACTCCTGTGAATGGAGTTTCTTGGAGAGGAAAAGAGGTCCAAATGTTTGAGGAGCTATTGGACCAGGTTTCTGTCAAAATCAGCATAGCTTAGGCAAATTTCACATTAGTTTCAGAGACCTCTAAGCAGTGTTTGGTTGCAGAGCAGCAGTCATGCAGTAGGCACTGCAGCGAGGAGTAGGTAGTCGTGGACATTGGATTTTACAGAGGTTTAATAGGCACTTGAATTAGGGTACCAGATTCAGCTTCCTTTCTAGTAGACAAAACAAGGAAATCTGTGGTCAAGATATGGGAATGAGGAAGTAGAGCTTTATCTTCCACAGGTTTAGAGGTGGCAAAGATAAGCATTTCGATGGAGCCTATCTCCCCATTGGTTATTCTTCAAGGCTGGACCTCTAAGTTGGAGATCAGAATACATACAGCATTTGAGTCTGGACATCAAACTTGCCACTTGAGACACTACCTGTGATAAGTATCAATTTTCTTGGGTGAGGCAAAGAGGATACGAGATCTGAAGAAGGAGACAGGTATTCTCGGTGGGTGAGACTTGGACCGTCTTTCCAGACTAGGGTTGGGGTTTAGAGTTCTAGTTTCAAGTATCAGCTGTGAAGACCCTGGAGGTTTACCAGGGAAGACAAGGGTGGGGACTCCAAGGAAGGTCAGTCAAAGGAGGGAAGTGGGAGATATTTAGAATGAAGGCACAGAGTGGAAGAGGGGAGGCGCAAGAGGGCTAGAGGAATCCAGGGCTGAGCTTGTGCTGTGGAAAAAAAGAGGACTAGAATGTGCAAGAGTGATGGGTGTATTATGTAGGGGTGAACCAGAATCTTCACCAGGGGGGGTTGATCGGGATACCCATAAAGATGGTGGATAACAGCCCAGTGTTCCAGGTGAGGGAGATGGACAGGGGTTAACACAGTGCAGGTTGAGGATCAGCAGTGACATTTTCAGAATGGGAAGAAGTCGGCTGAGGATTGATAGAGATGGGTTGTGGAAGGGCAAAGTTTGGGGCATGAGATCATCACCAAGATGCTGAGGACTAGGAGCGATATTTTCATGACTGGAAGAATTAGATGCCAGAGAATGCTGAGGGGCAGTAGAACAAGGGTTCAGAGATTGAAAGAGGTGATCGAAAAAGGCCAGATTCATATCATTCCATTTAATCATAAACTTGCCAACATTAAATATGGAGATCAATGTTAAAAATGGAGATCAACATACAGATCATTTAGGGGTCACCAGGCGTTGCAGCTTTGATCCTTTGCTCTCCCCTTGCAACCCCTGGCACTTCCTTTGCGACTCCACCCCTGGCTTCAGAGGCAGCAAAATCAGTGCCAAGAAGACAGGGGCAAATTGCTGTTATGTGCGTTGGGATGCCACACTCACTTTCTGAAAGACCTCCAGTGGCAGATTAAAATATTTTCAAATCAATGTTGTCGCATGCTTGTAGGTGAGAGTGCATTTGTGTGTGAGGGAGTTTGTATTTGTGAAAGTGTGTGTGTGAGAGAGAGAGTGAGTGAGTGTTACTGGTATGTAGTGAGTGGGAATGAGTGACATTGCATGTCGGAAGGTAAATATGAGTCAGAGCAAGTGAGATTAAGAGTGACTGCAAGTGAGTGAGTCACCTTTCCATTTCAAAATGTGATCTTAACTTTGATGTCCTGCTCACTGCAAGAGAAACAACAGAAGGCTTTTCTCCATCACCCGAGAAGGACTAAAACCTCCTCTCTCAATGACATTGTCACAGAGAATTACCTTGAATAAAAAAGGTACTGTGAGGACCCTAGTGGACACGAAAGAAATAACTTGCTTGTGATAGGAAAATAAATAGTACACTCATAACGTGCATGTTGCTGCCCATTGAAATGACTTCCAAGGAGGGAAACAACTGCAATTATAGTGGTGCAACCACGGCTTAGCCTTTTATTCACAGTCACATATTATCAGTGAAAATGAGAACCATAGTTAAGCAGACATTGTTATGCAATACAGAACATAAGATAAGATCAGTGAAACAGCTCCAAGATCTCATGATTGCACAATCAATACAAACTGTTTTCTCCACTTTCATTACACTTTCCATTACAGCACAACTCTTCAGAATGTAACGTGCTCGAAGGCCCTTTTTACTTATCCATCGCCAAGGTCCTCAACCAAGGGCATCCGGGAGATTACTGACAAGCATATTGCAGTGGCAACTTCCCTTCCTTCTCACATAGGGATGGGCAATACCACAGTTCCATATCAACACAAACAAGCGCACCGTCCCTGCCGGGTACCTGTCTACAGGCAAATCCCCCAAAATGTTCAACTCCAGGCATCCGGGGGTAGGGCAGAAAGGTCCAGAATCACCAGCAGGTCAGCCCCTCCTCCTGCCTGCCTGGTGCCAACACAAATCACCACCCCTTCAAGGGCTCAGTTCAGTAAAACAGTCTAAATTTTTTGGGTATCCCTTTTTATGGGCGAGCGTAAAGCGCTCCGTCCATAAAGTAATCTCTCTTTGGGCTTCAAACCACGGCCAGGTCACGCCAGTCTCTTTCATTGGTTCCTGGGCTTGCTCTTTAAAATCTGCTTGCTTTCATTTGTGAAAAGCATGCATATGTCATGCCTTTTCCGGTGTTTAGCCCGCCTACACAGCACCGGTAAACTGCTAGAAACATACGAGGCTCGATGTTTTGAGCCTGCGTTCTGGACTACTTTATCTGTTAATTTTCCCTGCAGCGCGATCACACTGGGGTTTATATAGCGCAATCGTGCTCCATTTTTTTGTTTTCAATTTCAGCGTGATGGCGCTGCATTTTAGATAGCGCGATCGCGCTGTGTTTTTTTTTCATTTAATTTGTGTGGCAAGAAAAGTTAGGTTAGGAGTTTACAAAGGTAATAGCTCCAACTCGAGCAAATGCGAGCCCTGTTGCATTGAAAATGCTTGTTTTCTACTGCTAGAAATTCTGCCTTCGTGAGTGGGTGGTTGGGAGTCTTTATCCAGTATGCTAGTGCGCAAGTGGAGGGGAAAGAGGACAATCCCTCGCCACTCAATGCCTTAAATCCTCCTGCCCTGGCGCCTCCCGATGATGTTACGCCCCCCTTCGATGGGAAACAGACAAGGGACTCTCCACCACGGCACAAAACGATTCCTTGTTTTTAATTGAGATAAAATGCTGCTTTAAAATTCAAAAATATATTGCATGTAACAAGACCCATTTCAATATCGGATGGAGCAAAAGACTTCATTAGATACAACATGGCAAACAGAGGATCGAAGCAAAAGTTCAATCCTGTTGCCACCACTGCAGGAATGAATTAAGGTAGTCAAACTTGCATTCTCGCAGGAAGCAACAAGATAGATGGCCTCTATGTTGTCCGACCTGATGACAGTCAGCTAACCCCATTAGTTGATTAAGAACCACGGCTGGGAGAAGTGTGAGAGGACAAAAGGACTGGGCCACGGCAGGAAGTTGCCACGTCTGTTTGATGATACACTCCGCCTTAAGTCAGAAGCCATGTAAGAGAGACATGCACACTTTAGGCACATGGTCGAGCAATTCGAAAAGAGATATTTTACACATAAAACAAATTATATATATAGAACAAGCAGAGAAAGCGTCCATTGCATAAGACTGGCTGCATTCTTCCTTCACAATGAAGACGTCACATATCCCGAGTGCGCTAAGTGCCGGTGTTAACTGCAGTGGCAGCCCGTCCTTTAGGGCGAAGGGGCCACGCCCCCCCCCCACCTTTTGCCCCCCATGAAAAGTGTCTGTCAGGATGAACAAAGGTCAGCCTGACAGACACTCTTCATGTTCAGGTATGGCAGCCAGGAGCAGACATGCGCGATTTGCGCAGACTCCTGGCTGCTTGAGCTGAACTTTGCTGGGCTGAGGAGATCACAGCTCCTAGGCGCATGACCTCCTCGGCCCAGCAAAGGTACCACAAGGCCCTCCCCTGGGTGACGAGGAAAGCGTCAGCAATTGACACTCTCCCTGGGCGCTTCAGTTTAAGCCCTGAAGTGCCCAGGGTGAGTGTCAATCAGTGACACTTCGTCACAGAGTGGGGTGGGGTCAGCAGTCTCACTGACCCCATCCCACTCTGTGAGGAGGCTAGGACTGCTGCCTTCCCTCACTGGCTGACCTAAGGTCAGCCAATGAGGGAAGGCAGCAGTCCCAACCCTCCTGGGACCTGGAGGCCGAAGGTAAGTGTGTGTGTTTGTGTGTGATGTTTCAAATTGAATGTTTGGTGCGTGCGTGCATGTTTGAATGGTATGAATGTTGTTAATGGATGTGCGTGCGTGTGTGAAAGAATGAGTGTGTGTGATGTTTTAAAATGAATGTCTGGTGCGTGCGTGCATGTTTGAATTGTATGAATGTTGTTAATGGATGTGCGTGCATGCGTGTCTGTGTGTGAAAGAATGAGTGTGTGATGTTTTAAAATGAATGTTTGGTGCGTGCGTGCATGTTTGAATGGTATGAATGTTGTTAATGGATGTGCGTGCGTGTGTGAAAGAATGAGTGTATGTGATGTTTTAAAATGAATGTCTGGTGCGTGCGTGCATGTTTGAATTGTATGAATGTTGTTAATGGATGTGCATGCGTGCGTGTCTGTGTGTGAAAGAATGAGTGTGTGTGATGTTTTAAAATTAATGTTTGGTGCGTGCGTGCATGTTTGAATGGTATGAATGTTGTTGATGGATGTGCGTGCGTGCGTGCATGTCTGTGTGTGAAAGAATGAGTGTGTGTGATGTTTTAAAATGAATGCTTGGTGCATGCATGCATGTTTGAATGGTATGAATGTTGTTAATGGATGTGCGTGCGTGTGTGAAAGAATGAGTGTGTGTGATGTTTTAAAATGAATGTCTGGTGCGTGCGTGCATGTTTGAATTGTATGAATGTTGTTAATGGATGTGCGTGCGTGCGTGTCTGTGTGTGAAAGAATGAGAGTGTGTGTGTGTGTGTGCCTCGCCCGCCTCCCTCCCTCCTAAAGCTGCCGGCCGCCACTGGTTAACTGATATCCAAAGTAATGATTTTCTTATTATCAGTCTCAGAATATTGAACGCTTGGATAGCCCCGCAGGGATTCGAAAGTATGTCCTGGACATTCCAGGTGGGTCGTTGCAGCATTTGCATGATCTGCTGAGTTATCTCACCAGAACTGAAGCCTGTGGCCTGCAGTCTACACATAAGGCACCGAAGCAGACTCAATAATCTCATGAGTTGTTTGCCTTCCTCTGCCAGGGCTGACTCTTAGCATACCCTGGGGAATGGATGATGTGCGGGTGCGGCCTGGCGTCTAGCGTTGTGGGAGGGGTGCTCCAGGTGGCAGCGGGAAGGAGGCGATTGGCAGGTGATTTGCGAGGATGGGGGAGAGAGGGTTCTAGTCCTTTTTTAAATATAAATTAGTATAAAATGACGATCAGAACACAGTCGAGGGTGTGACTGGCATTTTCTCACTCATCGAAATGTATGAAGCTAATGGGATTATTTTAACAGGTAAGGCTCGAAAACGGCTGTTTCAATAACAGCGTCTGAGTTTTAAACTCTGGGTATTTGTCAGTTTAGAGAGAAGATGTTCCAAAATCAGATTACGCTGCAGCAGTAACTAAGCCTAGACAAGCAGCCTTCATGCAGACTGTTACCTCGAGACAATGAACATGCATTCCTGTCTGCTATAATTTTGAGAAATTTGAAGTTTGCTGTGTTTAGTTAGTTACAACGTTTGTGCTTTATTTTCAGGCTAATAAAATAATTATTTGGATTGCTATATACGGCAGCTAGTATCTGATTTCACAAATGGGCAGACAGGCACGCCGGCGCGGTGGCATCTATAGCGTCTGCACAAGATGCAGTCGCCTTGAACACTTTGGGCCAGATTTACTAAAAAGTGTCGCAGTGCAATGCCGTGCTGCGTCACTTAGAAATGCTGGGATGCACTGTATTTACTAAAATAAGTTTTATCTCCTGGGCCGGCGATAAATTTAGCTGCCAGCACCATTGCAGGCAACAACAAGGCTGGTATTTCTCTCCTGGAAATGTGGCAACCCTAGCTGCGGCTTTGTGATAGTGCAGCTGTCTGGTGTGCTAATGACATCTTGGGGGCGTTCAGAAAGATTACCTGGGAATACATTTGGCCCACTGCTTACCATTGGGTTTTTGGTCTGTAGCTCATAATGTCTTGCTTTCAGTTTACTGGCTTTATTTGTTTTCGGCTGTCAAGCTTGAGTTCTTCCATTACTTGCCCACACGTTATTTACAGTATAATTCTGAGTTCTCCCTTTCTGTTAACAGGCCTTTAAATCATCTTCTTATCTTGTTACACCTGCGGTGCATTGAAAGACAAGGGACAAGCTCTGTCTTCCGAGGGAGCTTAGTGTTTACTTTTTTCTCTGACTTCATAGTGAGAGGATTTATGTGACAATCATGCGGACTACTGTGTGTAATTTTGAAGTGTGGAGAAACCAAATATTTTAATACCATCAAAACAAATCAATACACTAGGTGATCACATTTCCACACATTATAGTTTGCGCCCTGTATCAGTAAAACTAAATGGTCATTTCGACTGAAGATGTGCTGTCTGTAAAAGCAGTGCACTACAATACCATGCGTCCTCCACTTTACTCCACTTTACTCTGCACCACTCCATGCCACTGTACTCTACTCTGCACCTCTCACACTATGCCACTCCACACTGTCACTGCACTCTACTCAGCACCACTCCACTCTACACCACTTAAGTCTATGCCCCACTACTCTGCATTAGACTATACCAATGCACTCTATCCCACACTACTGCACTCTTTGCCACAGAACTCTACACCACTCCATTTTATGGCCCTCCACTCTACGCCTCTCTACTCTGTATAGGAAAGTAGACTCATTCTAGCTTGGTTACTCCCACTTTTTGCCTGTTTGTCAGTGTGTTTGACTGTGTTCATTGGGATCCTGCTAACCAGGACCCCAGTGATTAGGCTCTCTACTTGTAAACTTGGTTTCTGGAATCTTTTTCACCCCACATTTGGCATGCTGGTGCCCCCATGTAAGCCCTTAGTATATGGTAACGAGGTACTCAGGGCATTGGGGTTCCAGTGGATCCCCAGGGGCTGCAGCATGTATTATGCCTCCCATGGGGAGCCCTTGCAAAGTGTTCTGCAGGACTGCCATTGCAGCCTGCATGAAAGGGTGCATGCACCCTTTCACTACCAGGTCACTGCTCCAGGTCACTATCCGTATGGCAGGTCCTCCTAGCCCAGAGGGAGGGTGCAAGTACCTGTGTGTAAGGGCACCCCTGCCCTAGCAGAGGTGCCCCGACAAACTCCAGTGCCATTTTCATGGGCTTCTTGAGTGCGGGGAAGCCATTTTATGCATGTACCTGACATAGGTCACTACCTATGTCCAGCTACATAATGGTAACTCCAAATTTAGGCATGTTTGGTATCAAACATGTCGGAATTATACCCCAATACTGTTGCTAGTATTGAAAGTATGATTACATGCACTCTGGGGGCCCCTTAGAGGACCGCCAGCATTGCTCCTACCAGTCTTCCAGGGTTTTCCAGGCAGCCCCAGCTGCAGCCACCCCTCAGACAGGGTTCTGCCTTCCTGCTGCTTGAGCAGCTATTTAGGAAGGCAGAACAAAGGATTTCCTTTGGGAGAGAGGGGTAGTGCCCTCTCCCATTGGAAATAGGTGTTACATGGCTTTGGATGGGTAGCCTCCCCAACCCACTGCTATGCTTTGAAGAGCACATTTGGTGCCCTCCATGCTTAAACCAGTCTACACTGGTTCAGGGACCTCCAGTCCCTGCTCTGGCGTGAAACTGGACAATGGAAAGGGGAGAGACCACTCCCCTGCCCATCGCCACACCAGGCGTGGTGCCCAGAGCTCCTCCAGAGAGTCCATGGGTTCTGCCATCTTGAATCCAAGGTTGGCAGCGACCTCTGGGAGCATCTGAGTAGCCAGCCCAGGCAGGTGACATCAGATCCCCCTCCTGATAGGTGGTCATCTAGTTAGGTGACCAATCCCCCTTTCAGGGCTATTTAGGGTCTCTCTCTTGAGTGGGTCCTCAGATTCGGCTTGCAAGATTCCAACAGGACTCCTCTGCAACCTCCACTTTGTCGGTTCCTGGAGGGTGCAGTCGCAGTTCCAGTGGCTAGGAGTCAATCTGCATCCACGAAGAAGACTCTTCTTGCAACATTGTTTCCACAGCTCCTTCCAGCTTCTGTAACATTTCCCCGGCTGTGCATCCTCTGAGGGTGGCAAGTCTTCAGTCTGCATGATAAAGAAGAAGGAATCTCCCTTGGAGTAAAGGAGTCACTCCCCTGCATCCGCAGGTACCTACTGCAATGACGACCGGCTGTGTGGATCTCCTCTCATCCTGAGATGTGTGGATCCTGCATCACGGGAGGTGGTCCAGAGTAGTCCTCTTGGTCCTCTCTGCCTGACTTTGCTTTCCCACGCAGGACAGACAGTACCCCCCTGTAGTACATCTCTTGCAGCTACAAAGGCTTGTTTGCACCTCCTCCAAGGAATCTTCAGGCTACGTGTAGCTCCAGCCCCCAGCATTCCTTCCTGTGATGCACAGCCCTCTGCATGGTTCTTCTGAAGCGTGGGACCCTTCTTCAGTCATGCTCCATGGGCTCTTCTGCAAATCCTGTGTGCCCTTCCTGTGGGACTTCTGTGGGTGCTGCCTCTGCCCCTGAGGGCTCTTTGTGTCGCTGAGGGTTCCCTCTGACTCCCCCTCCTGGGTTGAGTCCTCCTGGGCTTTCCTGGTGCCCGGCAGCTCCACTTTTTGCCAACGACGGCATTTGCCTCTGCCAAGGCTTGTTGGTGAAATTCATGCACTGACACCCAACTGCAATTCTCCTTGCAGCATGGGACATCAGTTGCACCTCTCAGGAATTCTTCTATGGTTCCAGGGCTGCCGTGCTGACCTTATTCTCATCACCACCGGCCAACTCCTGTAACTACAGCTGGGTGGGTAGTAGCTCCTACTCCTCCTCGACTCCACTGTGACTCTTTGACTTGGTCCCTTCTCTCCACAGGTCTTCCTCTCCAGGAATCTAGTGCTGATTTCTTGCAGTTTAGTCTGGGGGTCTTCTTTTCTTCTTTTACTTCCTCTTGGGTGGTTTGGGGAAATACCAGTGATTTACTCCTGCTTTCCTGGTCTCCGGGGGATACTGTTACTTACCTCTGTGGTTTTCTAGTACTCCCAGCTCCCTCTACACATTCCACTTACCTAGGTGGAGGTCCTGTGTTTGCATTCCATTTTTTTAGTATATGATTTGGGCTCCCCCTAGGGTCACTATTGTCTAAGTGCAGTTGCACTGTTTTCTATCACTTTCTATGCCTATTTCTGGTAATAGTGGTATACTTAGTGTGTTACTTACCTCCTATTGGAGGGTTGCCTCTCTAGTTCCTTTTGGTATTGTGTCACTAAAATAAAGACCCTTTATATTAGTAACACTGAGTGTTTTCTTTCATGGGTGTGAGTGCTGTGTGACTACAGTGGTATTGCATGAGCTTTGCATGTCTCCTAGATAAGCCTTGACTCCTAGATACACAGCTACCTCTAGCGAGCCTGGCTTCTAGATACTGCTTAAAGTACACTAATAGGGGATTCCTGGACCTGGTATAAGGTGTAAGTACCTTATGTACCCACTACACACCAGGCCAACTTCCTACACTCTGCAACCCTATACGTTATGCCACTGCACTCTACACCAGTTCACTCATCTCCGTAACACTCCACTCTACACCAGTGCACCTTGTGCCCTCCCCTCTATGCCACTTTCATCTACTCTGCACCAGTGCACTCTCTATGCCACTGCACTCTGTGCTGCTCCACTGTATTCTACTCTGTACCACTCTACTCTATGCCACTGCACTCTTTGCCAATGCACTCTACACAACTTTACTAAAAAACAATTCACTCTATGCCAATCTACTCTGTACGATTGCACTTTACGGCACTATACTCTACTCTGCAGCACTCTAGGCCACTGCGCTCTACACCACTGTACTCTGCGCTAGTTCCCTCTATGCCACTCTGTTCTACTCTGCACCAGTGTACTCTACACCTCTGCTATCTATTCCACTCTACTCTGCACCAAGCTACTTCACAGAACTCTATGCCAGTGGAGTCTATGCCACTCTTTTATACACCACTGAATACTGACAGTCAACTCTGCAACATTGCACTCTCTGCCACTGAACTCTACGCCACTGTACTCTGTCACTGACCTCTATGCCACTGCAATCTACTCTGCACCACTCTTCTCTACGGCACTCTATGTCAATGCACTTTATGCCACTACACTCTACACCACTCTACTCTTCATCACTAAACTCTACAGTCTGCGCTAATTTCCTCTAATCTGCTTTGCCTCAATGTGCTCTATGGCACTGTACTCCACTTGGCTCTACTCAAACAATCTACTTCATTCCATTATACTATTCCACTCTACACCACACCTCTCTTCACCACTGCACTCTACACCCCTGCACTTTATGCCAAAGCACTCTACACCACTGTACTCTATGCCAATGCACTCTATCCCAATGCACTCTTCACCACTCTACTCAAAACCAGTATCCTCTACACCACTGCACTGTACACCACTATAAGCTACTCTGCAACACTTTACTCCATACCACTGCACTCTACACCATTGCACTCTAAGACACTCTACTCTGCAAACTATATTCTCTGCCAGTGAACTCTATTCTACTCTGCACCACTGCACTCTATGCCACTGCACTCTACTCTGCACCACTCATCTCTACACCAATTGACTCTATGCCATTCTAATCTACTATGTACCACTGCACTCCACTCCACTGCACTCTACATGACTCTATGCCACTGCACTCCATTGTACTCTACACCTCTGCACTCTATCCTGCAACACTCCACTTTACCCTGCACCACTTCACTCCACTCTGAATCAATCTATGCTATGCCACTGCCCTCTACACCACCCTACTTCACCCGGAGCCACTCCACCATGTGCCATTCCAGTCTACATCATTGAAGTCTATGCCACTGAACTCTATGCTGAGCCACACCACTCTACCTTTCTCTGTACCACTCCACTCTGCACCACTCTACTCTACGCCACTTTACAACATTGCCATCTATGTCAGTGCACTCCACATGACTTTACTCTAAACCAGTGCACTCTAAGCCACTGCACTCTATGCCAATTTACTCTGCACCACTGTACTTTATGCCACTTCACTCTAGGCCACTCTACAACACTCCACTCTATACTGCTCTAGTCCATTAAAATCTACTCCACTCTATGACACTGTACTCCACTCTGTGCCACTCAACTGTACAACACTGTACTCCACTCTGTGCTACTCTACACAACTCCCTCTATGTCACTAATGCCACTTTACTCTACTCTATTCTAGGTCACACTACTCCACCTTACTCCGGTACTCCACTCTACGCTACTCCATTCCATGCTACTCTCTGCCACTCCACTCTACAACAATCTACTCCACTCTACACTACTCTACAACACTCTACTCCACTCTCAGTAACACCATATATACCACTCCACTCTGCTCGAGACCACTCCACAACATTCTGACACTTTAATCCACTCTAAACCACTCAACTCTACAACGCTCTACCCCACTCTATGCCATCCACTCCATAACACTCTACTCCCTCCATGATACTCCACTAACTGTGCCACTCCACTCTACGCCACACCACATCTCACCACTTTACTCCACGCTACTCAACTCTACTCTACACCACACCACACCACGACTCTCTGCGCCACTCCATAACACCCCCTCTACTCCACAGCATTCTACTTTATGACATTCCACTCCATGCCATTCTTTTTTACGCCATTAGCTTTTAGCCATGATGAACAGCTGCCAAGATTGGCTTGGCCAGTGTTTGTTTTATATGATCACTGAAACCCACTAGGCTTGTAGGGCAGTTCCTAGCCACATAGGGCCAGATTTACAAGGCCCTTGCACCACTGGAGCATCACTTTTTGTGACTCTCTGGTGGCGCTGTGCAATGCGCCACATTTACAGTACGGTGCTAAGCCACTTTGTGTGGCTTAACGTTACCTTGTAAATATGGGCCCCTCTGATGCAGTCTTCTGCGTCAGAGGGGCATGCAATTGTTGTTGCTGTAGGCGTTCCACTACAACACCCATTGCTTTTGATGCTGCCCAAGATTTACAACAAGTCTAAAATCTGTGGCAGTGCCAAAAACTAATGCCATCCCAGGGTTGGCGTTAGCATGGCACTACGAGGAGGAAGACTTTTATTTCTACTCATTTCAGCTTTTTCCATGTGTGCTGCATAGAAAAAGCCAAAGGCCATGAATGATTGTTTACGTGCAGAAAGGGACACCTTCCTGCACATAAACAATCACTCAAAAATTATGATTTAATACTTTTGTACTGCATTCTGCAGCACACGTATAAGTGCCAAATTGCCATTGTAGATTGCTTATGTGCAGGAATGGACACCTTCCTGTACATAAACAATCAACCCCTACAACGCAGACACCCTTGCACTATGGTGCAAGGATGCCTGCAATAGTGCTGGCAGCTAAATTGTTGTTTTAAGAGTCTGCAAAGGTCTGGACATTACACTATATAGGACTTGAAAGACAATCATATGTACTCATTTGTAGCATGAATTGTCTACCTTTGTTTACTTTATTACTAGGGGATGTTAGCACTGCTCTAGAGCACATTTTAAAGTGCTTTCTATTTAGATGCGTTTGTTGAAGTATGTAGTGATACGGGCTAAAAATACCAGCTTTAGGTGATTTTGCTTATTTTTGTGCCGGCTGGGACATTAAATTACCGGTTGTTCCAGTAGAAAACCGGCCGATGGCTACCCTAGCTGCAGCTTAACTGCTTTTCTGTTTGGACACCAAGCTCCAAGGAGGCCTGCAATAACATTTACATACAGTGATACGTGTCAGACTGGGCCCAAGTCGGGAAACTCAAGGCATCTGGCGCCATCTACTGGTATTGGCCATGTTAGATGCCTCGTTGTTAATAGCAGACTAGCTTCTGAGTCTACAGTAGATTTACTAAATAGGCGCAACGCAGCGCGCCCACCAAAGTTGCTGTGCTTAATTCCCTAGCCTGAGAGAGCAGCACTTTCGTCACTTGCGAAAGTACTCCTGAATGCTGCCTAGTGTCACTCAAAAGCAAACAAACAAACGATGGACGGAATGTGGAACTAATCAAACATCCGTCCATCATCTGTTGTTTTTGGATAGTGTCACTCAGAGGTTTCCATCCCCTTTTAGCATAGATTTTGTACTAGAAGCTTCCTGTACAAAATCCTATGCTTAGATGATTTTTAACCATTTAATCCATTGAAGGTCTGCCGTGCTAAGCAACGCACATTAAAAGCTTGAAATGTTTGGAGCAATTTAAATATTTCTCACCCTTAACCCCTGTTGCAATAAACCCTTATTTTTATGCAAAGATAAGTCTGACGTAAATCTGTCTTTGCATCAAAAACCAGTGCTGGTAGCATAGAAATTCCGAGTACCACCCATGGAACGCCCCCTAGACTTAAAGCAGTGCAAAGCGTTATTTGCGCTACTTTAAGGGCTGCGATCCTCCAGCACATAAACGTTTTGGACTGAAAGTAAATACTTGATCAACCCCCTTTGTCCCACTGCGTGTTACTTTACATAACTGTGTGGCAGTGCAAAGTGTTGCTAACTCTGGCTCTACATGTTACAGTATGACTGTGTGGCCCTAAGAAAGCGTGGTGCCTGGTGAATAAAGACCACTTTCCTGGTGAACCTGTATGCAGTTTGTTTTGGGAGTATTTTATCTCTTGTAATATAAGCTGTATGCCACCTTACTTACTCCACTGGTCATTTATGAGGTAAAATGGTGGTAGTTGTCCAAACACCCTCTATATAACCTTTGATTTTAAACCGGAAAACGTGGGTCACCACCACATCTTTTAACAGGTGCAATAGAATACTAAACTATCCTATCTAGTTAATGGAATTGTGAATTTATTTCAGCTTAAGATCAGACGCTCTTTTTATTCTCTTTCATACACGTAGTGGTCTTGTGTGGACGTAGCTATCCGTAGCGCAGAAGGTTGAGTGGCTCTTGGGTCCAGGGGTTAAGGGGCGCATAGCACATCAGATGCAGTTTTTTTGCGACCGAACAGTGGGATGGGACATACCACTTTTGCTTGCATTAGAGCTGAAAGCACCTTTGCCAGTGTTCTTTTCCTCAGGCAATTCTTTCCTTGACATTTAAAGTTTAGATGGGTTGGAAAAAGGCCATATCCTGCTTTTTTCAAGCAGTATCCCTAACAGCGAAACGTAGCGCCCACCACCTGTGACAGAATAGGTGGAGAGTGCCAACTGCGGGTGCCGAGAGTAAATTGACATGACCCGACTCCATACTTCCACTGGCTCTCGCGGCCATAAGTGTGCATCCAGATAAAGCGCCATTTTAAGAACTCTCAAGAACACAATCTAAGTGTGCACTTCTTAGCCGTGAGCTGTGTGGAGCCACCATGTGCATGCACAAGTGTGACACAAGGAGATGCACTTATCTCAGCTGCTAAAAAAGGCCTCTGGAATGCAGAGACAGGCACGTCTGGAAGAGGACGGAGAGTTCAAGGGGGCTTTTTGTTAAAACATTTTCTCTCTGGAAGTAAGATATGGTTTGAGATACAAGTGCATCCGTGTACGCTGAGGTGAGGGAGGCACATAGCGCCTGTAGCTCTTCTGTAGGCGTTGTGGCGTCCCTAATCACCTGTAATAGCTTATTATAGATATCTAGTAACGTAATATTCTTATTTAACAGCAAGTTCCGAGGTCACTTGTAGTAAGGAACTAATTGACAGCTGTTTGGGGGGAAATTGCAGTCTCCAATTGATAATGACGGTCCTGTTTGTCATTATTGTTGTTACATGCAGATGTTCCAGTTGGAGAAACAGAATCATTTCCTGCTTTGTTTTCCTTACAGCTAACCAGTCAGTATGGAATGAAACCGCATATGATGTTTACAACTCGTCTATGAATTATTCTTCTCATTGGGTAAGTTGCATTGGTACTTTTCAGCAATATGTGGTAATGCCCAGAATTAAAGCTATACAGGCATAGCGCATCTGGTTTCAGTTTGATGTTTGCAGAGGGATGCGCGCACCCTCATGACGTGCAGGCACATGCAGACATGTGCGGTCCATGTTATTAGGTGCTCTGTCATGCAGAGTATTACAATAAATGCATTTTTCACCGAAGAAGCAGTATTTGTGGAATCAGAAAACAGTTCTTGAAGACTGGGCCATCATTTGCACTTCTAGGTTTTATGCCTAGGGTAGAAACATGACAGACTATGTCCCTCAACCCAGTCCCGAGAGTTGTGACCCCCTTGGAATGCCTTCCTAGGACTCTGCGGTTCTTACTTACATGGTCTCAAAGAAGAGATATCCCGTTGAGACAGCACGAGCCTCTCTAGGGTCTGAGATATCAACAATTACGTACCCGGGGCCCATTCAGAAAAGAAAACAAAAATCTACTCTCGTAGTACAGTTTCTATGGAATTCACAAGCGTGCCCCTGGGAAGGGATTTACTCCTGCCCCTGACAGAAGTACATCTCTAACAGTTTCCAGCGTGGAAATATGTCATGGAAAGTTTTGTGAATACTCTAAAACATTTAGCTTTATGGGTGTCCAACAACGTACAGTTAACTCCCAAACTGGAATGCCCGCTCCGTACTACCTGGAGAAAATGTACTCCTAAGAAATTCTTTATGAGCGCCCCTCAAGAAGCGATGTATGGCCGTAAACCTAGAGTTAGGGTCACAGCCTCTCAGGAACCAACACTGTTCCTACTGTGTCATTGTACATAACACATTTGAGATACGGAAGGACCAAGGCATGATTTGCCTTGTCAAATCCCACAAACTTGTTTGTTTGTCGGCTTTCATAAACTCCAGTCTGAACTATTCCCGTCCTGGAAACGTTTGGGGCTTTTCTCCTCTCCTTCCAGGATGAGAAAGAGAACACGAAATAGCCACACATTTTTTGAGGGTGTAGAAGAAAGCATTTCTGACACGGGGAAAGTGGCCACCCATGAGGAAAATAAAGGAAGCAATAAATGTATTATGCAAATCAGGCTTCGTTTTCCACACGAGGAGTTGCGTAGCCTGCCTATAAATCCACATTGAGAAGACAGCCGATGCCACATGGCATTTCCAGAAGTACGTCTGGTCTGGAAAGCGTCAACTGACACTGACATAGCTTTGCAGACGTACTACTGGGAATGTTTGAGTTCCTAAATTTCGTACGTTTACACCATACACAGGAGTCTCGGGATGTAAATGCAAAATGTTTCTTTGTGAATTGGCCTCCATGTCACATAACTTTTTCACAGGTGTAAAACCATTGTCAAACTTGTCTTTAAGTTTGCAGAAAGGCTACTTGCACATTTAATTTAAACTTACAAATGCAAATAGCTTTATAAATCTGGTCCTATCGGTTTACTCTCACAAGAAGCAAGGCTTGCGAAAGGATTTATTGTTAATTCAAGACAACTTTTTTTGACAATCGCTCCAAACTGCACACCGCAACCAAGTAAAAGATCAGTGATTACTGAAGCACTAAAGTGCTGTATTTAAATATGTAACTGTGTACATCAAAACGTTTTGGAATTGCAAGAGATTCATTTTTCGATACCCTCTCCCCCCGGATCTGAACCCTAGTACAACTTCCGTGCATTGGTCCTAAGAATACAAAACGAGGGACATGAGACAGAGGCCATCATTACGAATTTGGTGGTCTTTTGTCAAGATCGCTGCGCTAGCGGTCGCCAAACGATCACTAGTGATGGTCCCACCACCAGCATCACCACACCAACAACATCCTGCCCTCTATATTATGACCAACAATTCACCCCAGTGGTCATTGCATTGGCAGTGTGAATCGCAGCAGTCTAAAAATCACCTCCACCAGAACCCAACACCACACTGGTCAGTCTGAATACCCCACACCTGACACATATATACACAGCACACACAACTGCTCACTGCACTATATAACACACCCCCCACAATCCTTTGCAACCACAACTACTAACAGAGACATCAAGGAGCACACCTATGGAGGGCACTGCACGTCGATACCATAGGCACCAACACACTTTCCATGCATCACACACCACACCACACAACTGCAACAGCAACACAATACACACATTGCCACTGCACACCATCAGCAGCACACACAACCAAACACCCCAACCCCACCAACCACCCTAAATTTCACCCTACACACACCCCCACCCTCAACAAAACCACCATGTCCCGTCAGAAGCCCCCACATTTCACAGATGATGAGTTGAGAGTCATAGTAGATGAAAATATCAGGGTAGAGCCACAACTGCTTGGAGCTCAGGTCCAGCAAACGTCAACAGCCAGGAAAATGGAGTTATGGCAGAGGATCATTGACAAGTTCAACTCAGTGGGCACCCATCCACGCACAAGGGAGGACATCAGGAAGAGGTGGAACGACCTTAGGGGGAAGGTGCGTTCCAGGCATCACCTCACCAGATTGTCGTCAACAAGACTGGCGGTGGGCCCCACCTCCTCCCCGAGTTCACATCGTGGGAGAAGAAAGTCTTGGACATCATGCATTCTGAGGGCCTGACTGGAATCATCGGAGTACTTGACTCTGGTACGTGAACAACACTCCCCAGGCACCAACCACTCCTGTCCAGCATGCGTCCCCACCACCCATCACTTCCTAATCCACCACATTTCACACTTTTGCACCCCCCCCATCACCCCACATCCCTCCCCTGCATGCCACACCACACCACTGCCACTATCTCCAAACAGTCCCTCCCTAATACACGGATACCAATCACAATGCCAAGCACCACAACTCCCACAATGCATCACTCACAACACATCAAAAGATCACAGTCCCACTTCACAGTGGAACATCTGCACGAAAAACCATAGCACATGCCACACTAACTGGATGCTTCAACTGCGTTCCAACACATGGCAATGACAACAATGCTATCCACTATCCTCAACCCTCAATGGAAAATGGAAACAGTGGCGCAATCCGTCACCCGCAAGCAATGTCTGCAGTGTAGCATCTGTCATTGCCATCACTGGGAAGCAAGTCACGTTACTCCGTGCATCAGACAATGATACGAACAAGTTAATCACCGCAATGTAACTCTCTTCCTTTCCATCCACAGGTCCCGCTGCAACTGCCACCCGGCAGTGGATGCCGGAGACAGACATGCCTCCTCAGGATGAAGGCCCCAGTGGAGGTCTGGAGATTGACGACTTGCCTGGCCATCTGGGACAACTGGTGAGTCCACCACTACTAGCCCCATCCTGGACACATCGGAGTCCCCCACTCATATGGCTACTACAGCACAGCCAACCCTTCATCCCCAAACCTGTGTCCCAAGGGCAAGTCAATCAGCTGTGTGCCCCACAGTACAGGGACCAGAGTCAAGGCCACACACCCAAGACGATGAAGGTCCTGGTACAATATGGGAGTGGGCACACTGTGCTAGGGGCACAAGCACGGTGGGCCAGAGGCACTTGTGGTCCAAGAAATGGGGCACCCACACCAAACGACTGTCCAGGAGGCCATCTCCCAAGTCCTGGGAGCATACCACCATTCCCAGGATACTATGGGCCAGATCCTTGCAACCATGCAGGAGAACCAGAGGCTGCAGAGGGAATACCACCACACGGCCATGCAGCAGTGGTAGACCCTCAATTCCCCAGTGGCCTCCATTGCAAGGGTGTTGAAGGAACTGACCACCATCCTGCATGCGTCCTCCACCCACCAGCAGCCCCCCCCCCCCCCCCACTAGCCACATTCTAACAGAGCACTCCACGTCTGTGGCAGCCAGTGGAATGGAGGCCCTGCCAAAGGACCCGCAGACCACCACCAGCCTTCCCCTGCACCTGAGGAACCCCAATGCAATCAAGGTCGTCCATCCTGACATCCTGTAGGACCTGATGCCAATACCAAGACCACTGCCAGGAAGTGACCCTCTCCTGAACATTCACCCTTGTCTGCCAATGACACACCCTGTTGACTGTCCACTGTCATGTCCCCATTTTCCCATGGCCCATTGGATACTGGATCTTGACTACCTACTTCTGGGCCAACCCATTGTCCTGAAAAAGTCTGTGAGATAGACAGAAAGGAGAGCAATATGCAGCAAGGATGATAGTAGACATATTCTGGATAAATGTGTCAAGGGAAGGTAGGAACCAGAGGTTCGATGGCATATGTTGCTGCAGATACACATGTTTGGCACAGTCCGCTGCCTGGTGTTGGGCTCGGAGTATTACAAGTTGTTTTTCTTCGAAGAAGTCTTTTTGGTCACGGGACCGAAGGACTCCTCCCTCTTTGGCTCCATTGCGCATGGGCGTCGACTCCATCTTAGATTGTTTTTTTCCGCTGTCGGGTTCGGACGTATTCCTTTTCGCTCCGTGTTTCGGTTCGGAAAGTTAGTCAGAATCTCGGAAGAAAGCGTCGGTATTGTTCCGTTCGGTATCGGGATAGTTAGGTACATCGACACCGATCATCGGAAGACTTTGGGGCAGTTTCGATCCCCCATCGGGGCCTGGTCGGCCCGACCGCGTGCGACATCGAAGCCGATGGAACGGACCCCGTTTCGTTTCTGCCCAAAATGTCACAGTAAGTATCCTTATACAGATCAGCACTTGGTCTGTAACTTGTGCTTGTCCCCCGAGCACAAGGAGGATACCTGTGAAGCCTGTCGAGCCTTCCGGTCCAGAAAAACACTCCGGGACCGAAGAGCCAGGCGTCACCAAATGGCGTCCACGTCGACAAAACAACGTTTCGACGACGAAGAGGAAACATTCTCGGTTCCGGAATCAGAATCCGGAGACTCCGACGTCGAACAACAGCAACAAACTGTGAGTAAGACGTCGAAAAGTAAATCCATCGACAAACCGAAAGCCCAGGGGACGCCACTGCCAACAGGCCATGGCTCGACCCATAAATCAGGCGACCCGTCGAAGGGGCCGAAAAAGGGCACGCCCATAGCGAAGACACCCGACTACGGTCGAGGAACCGCCATGGAGCAACCTCGGAGCCGAGAAAGCGGCTCCGAGAGACAAAAACAAGATACCGGCACCGAAAAACATCGGCACCGAGAATCCATGCCGAAAGGAACAAAAATTCTGTCGGTGCCGAAACCGAAAAAAGATTCTCTCTCGGCGCCGAAAAATACCACACCTTCATCCTACTCAGAGGAACAAGGACTAAGTGGCCAAATGCACAAATTTGGACAAGAGCTCCAAAGTGTAGAATCGGACTACACACAAAAGAGACTGTGCATCCAGCAAGATACAGGGAAGATATCAACCCTTCCCCCAATCATGAGGAAAAGAAGGATCGGACTTCCAAAGGATGACACACAACCACAAGCCAAAGTGGTTAAAAAAGTCACGCCTCCGCCCTCTCCTCCACAGGCATCGCCGGCACAAACACCGCCACAAATGCACTCACCAGCGCAAACTACCATAAGTCATGACGATCAGGATCAAGACGCTTGGGACCTGTATGACACCCCAGTGCCGGACAATGATCCCGAGTCATACCCCACAAAGCCGTCACCGCCAGAGGACAGTACCTCATACTCGCAACTGGTGGCTAGGGCTGCAGACTTCCACAATGTCCAACTGCATTCCGATCCTATAGAGGATGACTTCTTGTTTAACACCCTCTCGGCTACACATAGCCAATATCAATGTCTCCCAATGCTACCAGGGATGTTACGGCACGCAAAACAAATTTTTGAGGAGCCCGTAAAATCAAGAGCCATCACCCCAAGGGTGGATAAGAAATACAAACCACCACCCACAGACCCAGTGTTTATTACTTCGCAGTTACCACCCGACTCTGTGGTAGTAGGGGCAGCTCGCAAAAGAGCAAATTCACATACATCTGGCGACGCCCCACCTCCGGACAAAGAAAGCTGAAAATTTGACGCGGCAGGGAAAAGAGTGGCGTCACAGGCAGCCAACCAGTGGCGCATCGCAAATTCACAAGCGCTGCTGGCCAGATATGACCGCGCACACTGGGACGAGATGCAACTTCTCGTAGACCATCTTCCCCAGGAATACCAAAAAAGGGCGCAGCAAATAGTGGAAGAGGGACAAACGATCTCAAACAATCAAATCCGCTCTTCACTAGACGCAGCCGATACTGCAGCAAGAACAGTCAACACTGCTGTCACCATAAGGAGACACGCTTGGCTACGCACTTCAGGCTTCAAACCTGAAATCCAGCAGGCTGTCCTTAATATGCCCTTCAACGAGAAACAACTGTTTGGCTCGGAAGTGGATACAGCCATTGAAAAACTTAAAAAGGACACAGACACGGCCAAAGCCATGGGCGCACTCTACTCCCCGCAGAGCAGAGGCTCTTTCAGAAAAACTCCATTTAGAGGGGGGTTTCGTGGCCAACCCACAGACACCACCAGCCAACAATCAAGAACCACACCATATCAGGGTTCCTTCCAAAGGGGAGGTTTCAGGGGATATCGGGGGGGTCAATTCCCAAGGAGTAGGGGAAGATTCCAGACTCCAAAAACACCTCCACCTAAACAGTGACTTTCAAGTCACGCAACCCCTTCACTCAACACCAGTGGGGGGAAGACTAAGCCAATTCTACCAATCTTGGCAACAGATTACAACAGACAATTGGGTATTAGCAATAATCCAACATGGCTATTGCATAGAATTCCACAACTTCCCACCGAACATCCCCCCCAAAACACGCAAAATGTCACAACATCATTTAGAACTTTTAGGACTAGAAGTTCAAGCACTACTGCAAAAGGATGCAATAGAATTAGTACCAGTACAACAAAAAAACACAGGAGTTTACTCCCTGTACTTTCTAATTCCAAAAAGAGACGAAACATTGAGACCAATATTACATCTCAGGACACTAAATACCTACATCATATCGGACCATTTTCACATGGTCACACTACAAGACATCATTCCACTGCTCAAACAGCAAGATTACATGACCACATTAGACCTAAAGGATGCGTACTTTCATATACCAATACACCCTTCTCACAGAAAGTACCTACGGTTTGTATTCAAAGGAATACATTACCAATTCAAGGTGTTGCCATTCGGAATAACAACTGCACCAAGAGTGTTCACAAAATGTCTAGCAGTAGTAGCAGCACACATCAGGAGACAACAGATACATGTGTTCCCTTACCTAGACGACTGGCTAATCAAAACCAACACAGTAAAAAAATGCGCAAACGACACCACCTTTGTCATACAAACCCTTCACAAACTGGGGTTTTCCATCAACTACACAAAATCACACCTAGAACCGTGTCAAACACAACAATATCTAGGAGCAACCATCAACACATCAAAAGGAATTGCCACTCCAAGTCCACAAAGAGTGCAGGCATTCCACAAGCTAATAAGTACTATGTTTCCAAACCAAAAGATACAAGCAAAATTTGCGCTAAAACTTCTAGGCATGATGTCATCATGCATAGCCATTGTCCCAAACGCAAGACTACACATGCGACCCTTACAACAGTGTCTAGCATCACAATGGTCACAGGCACAGGGTCAACTTCAAAATCTGGTGTTGGTAGACCGCCAAACATACCTCTCGCTTCTATGGTGGAACAGCAAAAATTTAAACAAAGGGCGGACATTTCAGGACCCAGTGCCTCAATACGTTATAACAACAGATGCTTCCATGACAGGGTGGGGAGCACACCTCAATCACCACAGCATTCAAGGCCAATGGGATATACACGAAACAAAATTTCATATCAATTACCTAGAACTGTTGGCAGTATTTCTAGCGTTAAAAGCCTTCCAACCCATAATAACACACAAATACATTCTTGTCAAAACAGACAACATGACAACAATGTATTATCTAAACAAACAAGGAGGAACACACTCAACACAATTGTGCCTCCTAACACAAAAAATTTGGCAGTGGGCGATTCACAACAACATTCGCCTAATAGCACAATTTATTCCAGGAATACAAAACCAACTAGCAGACAACCTTTCGCGAGACCACCAACAAGTCCACGAATGGGAAATTCACCCCCAAGTTCTGAACAAGTACTTTCAAATTTGGGGAACACCCCAGATAGATTTGTTCGCAACAAGAGAAAACTCAAAATGCCAAAACTTCGCATCCAGGTACCCACACCGCGAATCACAAGGCAATGCTCTATGGATGAATTGGTCAGGGATATTTGCGTACGCTTTTCCCCCTCTCCCTCTCCTTCCATATCTAGTAAACAAGTTAAGTCAAAACCAACTCAAACTCATACTGATAGCACCCACATGGGCAAGACAACCTTGGTATACAACTCTACTAGACCTTTCACTAGTACCGCATGTCAAACTACCCAACAGGCCAGATCTGTTAACACAACACAAACAACAGATCAGACATCCAAACCCAGCATCATTGAATCTGGCAATTTGGCTCCTGAATCCTAGAATTCGGACACTTGGACCTCACACAAGAATGCATGGAGGTCATAAAACAAGCTAGAAAACCTTCCACTAGACACTGCTATGCATCTAAGTGGAAAAGATTTGTTTACTACTGCCATGCCAATCAAATACAACCAGTACATGCCTCTACTAAAGACATAGTAGGATACTTACTACATTTGCAAAAAGCAAATCTCGCTTTTTCATCTATAAAAATACACCTCGCAGCTATATCTGCTTACCTACAAACTACTCATTCATCCTCTCTATTTAGAATACCAGTTATTAAAGCATTCATGGAAGGGCTAAAAAGAATTATACCACCAAGAACACCACCAGTTCCTTCATGGAATCTTAACATCGTCTTAACAAGACTCATGGGTCCCCCTTTCGAACCCATGCATTCCTGTGAAATGCAATATCTAACCTGGAAGGTCGCATTTCTCATTGCAATCACATCCCTCAGAAGAGTAAGTGAAATACAGGCATTTACCATACAAGAACCATTTATTCAAATACACAACAATAAAATAGTTCTAAGAACAAATCCAAAATTTCTGCCAAAAGTAATCTCACCATTCCATTTAAATCAAACAGTAGAATTGCCAGTGTTCTTCCCACAACCAAATTCTGTGGCTGAAAGGGCACTACATACATTAGACATCAAAAGAGCACTAACGTATTACATTGACAGAACTAAGCTAATCAGGAAAACAAAACAACTGTTCATAGCTTTTCAAAAACCACACATCGGAAATCCAATCTCTAAACAAGGCATTGCTAGATGGATAGTCAGATGCATTCAAACATGCTATCTTAAAGCCAAAAGAGAATTGCCTATTACACCAAAGGCACACTCAACCAGAAAGAAAGGTGCTACAATGGCCTTTCTAGGAAACATTCCTATGAGCGAAATATGTAAGGCTGCAACCTGGTCTACGCCTCATACGTTTACTAAACACTACTGTGTAGACGTACTAAATGCACAACAAGCTACAGTGGGCCAAGCTGTACTAAGAACATTATTCCAAACTACTTCAACTCCTACAGGCTAAACCACCGCTTTTAGGGGAGGTAACTGCTTTATAGTCTATGCCAAACATGTGTATCTGCAGCAACATATGCCATCGAACTGAAAATGTCACTTACCCAGTGTACATCTGTTCGTGGCATTAGTCGCTGCAGATTCACATGTACCCTCCCACCTCCCCGGGAAGCCTGTAGCCGTTTAGAAGTAGATCATAAACCTTAAACATTTGAACATTTGTAAAAAATTATTAGAAACTCTTATCATACATACATATTCACTCCATTGCATGGGCACTATTTATACCAAACAACTCCATCCTCACCCTCTGCGGGGAAAACAATCTAAGATGGAGTCGACGCCCATGCGCAATGGAGCCAAAGAGGGAGGAGTCCTTCGGTCCCGTGACCAAAAAGACTTCTTCGAAGAAAAACAACTTGTAATACTCCGAGCCCAACACCAGGCAGCGGACTGTGCCAAACATGTGAATCTGCAGCGACTAATGCCACGAACAGATGTACACTGGGTAAGTGACATTTTCATTACACCACGCGAATGCCCTGCATATAGACCAAGACAGAGACCATTATCACAATAGGAGTCAATGTTGGCCACACAACACACATGCAGTACAATCTCAAAATCCCTAGTATGATTTGGCAGGTGGAATGCACCCCATGCACCACATGCTCACTCAGCACAACTGTCAATACCCCACATGCAGCACATCCCCACCCTGCCCGCAGACACCACCACAACATACATTCACACATCCACCCTGCCATCTCCCTGCATCTCCTCTGCCCTACCCCTACTACACCTAAATGCCCATACTCACCCACCCAAAAGTCACACAGCACAGACATGGCATCCACGCTCGTACCTGCACCCAAGGCACCTCACTGTACACACTACCCCTCCCTCCACTCACAAAAGGTTTTTCCCATGACCAACCTTGTGCCCCTAAAAAACGTTTCCTGCAAGAATTTTCCCTGTTCCCTCCCACCCTCCCAGTCCCTGTTCCCCCATTCTCCCTGTTACCCTTCCCAAACTCCTGCCTTCCACCTCCTAGTCCTCCCATAGTCCCACTAGTACAAGCCATGCCCCTCCCCCACCTAAGACTTCTACCCCCACAAAGGCAAAGGTTACCCCTCCCAAACCGAAGCCCCCTCGCCCAAAATCAAAGTCCAAACCTACCCCCCCCCCAACCTAAACCTAAAAAAAACCCTCTTCCAAACCCAAACCTAAGGACCCCTCCTCAAAGCCTAAACCCCCTCCTCGGACTCCCCCTCACCCTGAGGTGCCTGCATGCCTCATTGATGCCCCTGCCATGTGGAGGCCACTTTGCAGTCAGGAGTCAAGTCGGGGCCATGGACATTGCCCTGTGAGTCTGGGGCACACAATACAGTTGCCCTGGCCAGTAGGCCTATGTTGTATATAGTTATTTATGATGTTCACATTTCTATCTAATATATCTGCACCACAGACCCGTTGGTGTTGAGGGTAATAAACTTGTCTTGGCTTTCCTTCCACATGTATGTGTTGCATATGTGCGATTTGTTGTGTGTGTGGTTTGTATGTGTGTGTATGTGTGTGTGCGTTGCTACAGGTGTTTGTGTGTGTGTGGCTGTCGCTAGCCGTGCTGTGTGTGTGTACTAATGGCCTTCCCTTCAGTGTGTGCTAGGCAGGTGTACTTACGGTTGGTGTTGCTGGTTCTGGAGTTGTATAACCAGCTGGAGCATTGGGAAGGCTGCGGACGTGCCTGTGTTCCTGAAGGTGAATGTCCCCTTTTATATGTTGTTCATTTCTGCCAGGCTTTTTGTAGTGGAGCAGCGCAGCGGAAATCCTGGTGGTGTGCAACCTCGTAATATAGTTGGCGGAACATGCTCCCCGCCTGCCTGAAGATGCCTACCGTCTGCTGCGTCAGCCCGTCTGCACTGGTGGGTCTTGCGGTGACTTGGCGGTGTTCCGGTCAAAACACCGCCATGGTCATAAAAAGGTGGTGACCTCCACTGCGGCAGTACCCGTACCGCCAAACTTGTAATGTGGGCTGGAATGTTTACCTACCCCCACCACAAACCACGGTGAAGCTCATTAGCCCCTCAAAACCACCTTGTTTACTGACTACCACACTACCTTCCATTATAGATAAATCGCCTTTATTGACCAATCAATCTATGTCAGCTTCAGTTATATACACCGTACATTATTTGAGGTCACAATGCTCAGGTAAATAATCCACATTAAGTAGAAGAATTTAACAGACCCAAGAATAGCATTTTTTCCTGTAATATATATGTGACTGATTGCTTTTCATCTGCGGTGGGTGAGAAGGTGGGGTGTGTTTGGTTGGCTCATGCTGCAGTTTTCATCCTACTAGTTGGTGGTGGGTCCAGTCAGTATTGGCTGGTGTGATGTTTTTAATGTAGAGGAATGAGGGTGAATCTACTCCATTGTTTAGCTTTCTGAAGGACTGAAGAGCTCTACTCATTTGACTTAACCTTTGGGACTTGATGTGGTCACTTGGAAGATGAGTTTGTCTCAAGAGAATGGCAACGGCATAAGTGTTGCCAGTATTATTACCGTGTGTCCAAAATGAAATCTAAGGTCAATGTTAAAAACATGCCTTGGACATTCTTCACTGGCTGGCGTGTCTGTGGAGGAGTACTGTCATGGAAGTGCTTCTTAGGATAGGTGTAAGTCACCCGCTATGGCTTGCAAAGTTTTGTGGCACTGGGTTCTTTTATGATCCGTTTTCATTTATTTAGTCTTGGATGAGGCTAACTCCCTATCATCGGCCAATTGCTCAGTGGAGGTGAGATAGCATGCAACGTATTTGTCTGGTTGCTCTCCCTGGGCCGTGTCGAGCTACATTTCAGACACGACACCACTGCCCAGCTTCTGTAAATCAACCGGGTTATATATTACTGCAGGTCATAAATGTCAGCAAGTGGTATATGTCCTGGTTTAGCAGCCTTGGGATATGCTGTGTCAGTATTTGGGTCATTGAGTGTGCTTTGAGGTATGTCAAATTTAATACACGGGTTCCATATGTATCACTGTGAATTATCCATATATCACCATGCTTGGATTTTATATCTAAATATCTACCTACTGTTTGCACTTCGGCTCTCCTCACTCATGAGCGAGTGTGGTGGTGGTTGATTCGCCTTAGCTGTGGTCTATCCTTGCTCTTCTGTTTATGTCTAAAGGGTTGCAACAGCATTCATAGCCGCATTTATATGTCCTTGTGTTGGACTACTGGATGTGCCAAGTAAGAATGTGTCGGTGCCAAATGAAGTTTGCTTTCTCTGACACTACGTGAATGGAAAGGTGATTAATAATAGTGTTAATTTTACTTGCAGTGCTCTAGTTTCACAAGCCGTGTAAGCCATTTGTGATCTTGTTGTTCACACTTATGATACTGAAGTGTTTTTATAAAACAATTGTATTCTTATTCTCTGATTGTTCAGAAGTATTTTGTGTACATTTTGGTTGGTGTGTATTTGTGGTAATGCAGTTTGTTTCAGGCTTCTCTCTTGTACTGTGCCCCACATAGTATTGTCAATGTATCGTGCTGCGTATCACATTCATAAGCAATTCTCACGTTATGCATGACTGTCCATCCTTGACAATATTTAAACCTAATTCACAACGCTAGCCTTTTTATACAGTGCTTGTTAACATAGTTCTGATGTATACCGCTATAAGTAAAACATGTTGTCACCCATTGAATTCATGCACATCATCCCTTTATTACCCGAATCAGTTGAACTGAATGTTTCGACATAAGAAGCATGAAAGGCTCAGCTGCCTGCCAGTGTTTGCAACATGCAAAGTGCGAGTAGCAGAGACGTTTTAAGACATGGACAAAGTGGGCTCTGGCCCACAGCCCCAGACTTGCAGGAGGGCCCCCTGATAGGACCAGCTATGTTCTACAGAGATTCTTGCCCTGATGACTTTGAATAATTCTGTCAAAGATGGTTTTAAATACAGTTTTCCTTCAAAATATTTTTTATGTGAGTGATGTGTGAGAATCTATTACAGAAATTTTGCAGAGAAATGTTGTGTTTGTTTCATGCAAAATCCGTGAAAAAGTTTCGAAAAAGTTTCTTTTTGATAAAACAGGACCTCACATACGAGAAATGGGAGGGTGTCACAGAGACTACTTGCAGTAACATTAGTGAGCTGCTGCTGTGTTACAATCTTAAAACACACATGGCTATCCCTGAATATTAAATGCAGACACATTTAGAATTTGGAAGAGTGTGCCTGTGCACTGTCTCACACTAGCCCCAAGTGATGCTCGAAGGCCGCCCCACCTCTTTATAACATATGGGCAAATTATTGCGCTGCACCACAGATTGTAACTGAAGCAGGTTGCAAATTGATTTCATGGAACATAGCTGGGCTGCGGGAGAAGTTAAATATTCCCGATTGGCACAATTAAAAAAAAAAGAAATTGAGACATTATTTGTTTCTTGGAAACATGGATGCAAGATGTCGCTCATATAAATGGGTTTCACGTTTTTTGGTAGCCAGCCTGATCCTTCCTAGCAGGCAGAGCAAAGGGGGTTTAGCAATGCTGACTTCAGTTTTGATTCCTGCTACAAACGTATCCAGGGTTTGGTCATTTCCATTCTTTTTAGTGATTTTACTTTCTGATTGGAGTGACTTTGATATTTTGATGGTTAATATTTACAATAATATTTTTAAGGACACTGATGTGAAGCATATTGACCATTTTGATAATTTGGTGTTGTCTTTTTTAGCAAAGTTGAAACGTAAAACAGCGCAGCTCTGGGTTGGAGATTTTAACTTAAAATTGTGCAAGTTAAATACTACACGGGTGCGTGGTCCCGTGAACACCGAGGATCAAAACCTTACCCATTTCTCACATTCCCCATATAGGGATGCCCGAAATAGTCTTATTTTAAGACTTGCCTTTGTCCCAGTAAGTGATCTGATACCCTCTGAGAGGGAAGGAACCTTACCCACCCACCTTTACGGGTTGTACTACAGGTAGCACTATTGATTTTCACTATCTGGTTCCCCTCTTTCAGGACTTCAGGGTTCAAAACATTGTACGGTGCACGCTTTTACCTCTGATTGCCTAAGTCTAGCAAGGGCGGCTGATATCCATTGGCTATCCTATATCAGGAGGACCTCTGAAATGATAAGTTTAACTTATTATTCTAAAATTGGTAAGATATGTCCCTTTGTCAACACCAGATGGCAGGGAACCTTACCTGTCCTGGGTGACTAAATCTCTTTATCGCTGGTATCTTTCTCTCTTTAGATTTTTTATGATCCATGTGGCTGTGGTTTTCCCCATCCAATATTGTTGATCCCACGACCTACCACTGTGCAGGGGTGATCATTCTTCAGTACAAAATACATGTCATTTCTTGCTCTTCTGCTCCTTATATGAGGCCCAAGGCACAAGTTTTTGTTACCAATGTTGCGGAGAGCAAGTATTAGATCCCACTTGAATGGTTTATGTTACTTCCAGACGCTGGGGAATCAAGATGTGTGTTGGGCAGTTTTGAATATCCCATGTCTCTGACTTTCAAATGGCTGCCATAATATTCTGGTGCTGAATTAGCATTTTTTTAATCGTATGAAGGAGTAGAGGAGGGAAGCCCATTAAAAGGATTTTGTTTTTCAAGTGGGTGACAACATAGTTTTATCTCTTTTTTTAATAATGTGGGACAGGAGAGGCCCCGGCAAGGGAAGAGACGTGTTTCTTTGTTTTTTTTTCATTGCGCTCTTACACTTTATACAAAGTTGAAAGGCTGTCCAGTACAAGATTACGCCCTTACATAAACACTGTTTCTTCCATATTTAAGACACAAGTATAATAGCAACCCAAGCCTTTGCTTGCACTAATATTCGCACTAAAAACAAAATTGACCTGATTCACGAAGGCAGTTACACATGTAAATTCAACCGATCAAAGTAAATGGTTCGATTCACCAGCGCAAGAAATTCACATAAGGTGAGTTTGCACTTGTAAATCTATTTTCGCGTATACCCATGTGTAAATCTTTTTCCGGAGTAGGGAGTGGGAATTGCACTTAAGAGATGGCCTGGAAAGTTTGAGAACCCCCCAATTGCAGACTTGCTGAATGCAAAATACACAACTTCAATGCACTACAACTACATTACAATTCACAAATTGATTTGCGGTTATCAATGTCCACATTACGACTCCTTACAGCACGAGGGAAAGTTTCCCATTTCTAAACGTGGGCATCAGGGTAAGCTGACTGGTTCCCCCAATGTCCAATAACATAATGTCAGGTTTGTATTTCTACTGCAGCTTTCCTTTCGTGTTCTGTAATGGTGTTTCGCTGTGCCTCAGAGGCCTCATTCGGTCCTCCCGCAGGCTTTTGGTAAGATTTGCAGAGGGAATGGTACCAGATAAATATGTATGGTTGTCAGGTTCTGAAGTTGTAGACCCGCTAAGATCCCCTACTATCCCTAAACATCTATGCTGGTAAGCAGAGAGGAACTTGCTACCAGTCGTAGAGATCTGGGGAAAAATAGGGAAAGGGGAGTGAGAGAGAGAACTTCCAGACTGTAGCGGACTCTCTGTCATGTAATCGCTGACTCAAGACTACATCACTCAGTCATGATGTTAGCAGGTAGTTCTGTAGTGTCTGGAAGATGAAAGACCATATGTAAGTATACATTGCCAGGCAGGTGGACCAATAATGCTCAAAGAATGAAACCAAACTTACATGGGTATTGCTTTGATAACCCATGAACTGACCAGGATTCCAGCAGAAGACCCCAGGACGCTATCGCGAACACACGGGTCACCAAAAAGAGAGGACGCAAAAGAGACAGCACAAACAGAAAGACAATGTAAGGGATGACTAACTGGAGAACTGAGGAAATGGAGAGGCAGAAAATCAACACCCGTGAGGGAAGCAATGCATGTACAAACAGATATGAAAGGTGAAGCCCCAGTGTTACTAACAACTCCTTGCCATGCAAGGACTAAATGCTAAGTGATGTAGTAAGTATTGATTTATCACCTATCACCCAATAATGAACCAAAACCCTCAAAGTGAGAAACTACTCTGCAGTTAGGGGTGCAGTATTCCCGGGGTAGCTCCTCTGATAGGCCAGAGGAGCGGCGCCCTCCCCGCCAGCAGTGGCAGCTGCTAAACCTATAAAAGAAATCGATAATACACAGTTTATTATAGTTTTCTTCTAGAGGGGTGGGGCTATGGGGTGACGAGTGTGAGGGGGAGTGCTCTCCTCCTCAATGCGCATGTGTGTTTGGCCAGCCATCTCGGGCCGGCCAAACACACATGCGTACAGGGTTCTCTCCAGCCCAGCTGTACATAATTTTTTGGTAATTATAAAATTTGCTTGCATTCATCACAGACACAGGTTTATTTTGTCAGTTGTGGAGGCACATTGGTTTTATTATCCACTGATTGAAAGTATGCTGTTGCACAGCTCCAATGTGTACATGCTTAATGTTAGAAATGGGGTCTCTAGTTGGCAGTCAGTTTACACCCTGTCCAAGTAGGGACCCTCACTCTAGTCAGGGTAAGGGAGATAGATACACAGCTCAGATAACTCCTGCTCACCTCCTTGGTAGCTTGGCATAAGCAGTCAGGCTTATCTCAGAGGCTATTTGTAAAGTATTTGTACAAACACACAGTAAAACAGTTTAGAAAAATAGCCAATATTTATCTAAATAGCCAATATTTAACTGAATCAAACAAGACCAAATGACAGAAATCTAAGAAACACAAGCAAAGATATGATTTTTTAAAGTAAAAAGAGCCTTAATTCATAAAAATCAATGGATGCGTTGTCTTAGCACAAAGTACCTGGTATTCATAAAAAATAAAGCCACACGGGTGAGTGTGCGTCGGAAAAGCAAGCGATGTGTCGATTCCTTACTCGCAAGTAAGGCCGTGCGTAGATTCTTTCCTCGCAGGGAAGGGATGCGTCGATTTCCGGATAAGCAGCCTCAGGTCTGTGCAGTGATGTGGAAGATTTTGACGCCCATGGTTGAGGCTGTGTGAATGGTCGGCATTGAGAACGGGCGTTGCATCATTTCTCCAACTACGAGGCAGGTGCTGCCTTGAATTTTCAGCTGCAGGAAGGCACTGCTCCAATTTTTCTGAAGTGCACAAAGCTTTGTATCGATTTTCCCTCACAGGTTACCAGCTTCCACTTCTAAGGGCCCAAGGACTGGATTTGGCACCACTTAGCAAGTCAGGCCTCTCAGCAGAAGAGCCGAGGCACTGGCAGATGAAGCCTTTGATGTCCCTGAGACTTCAGAGCAGGGAGCAAACTTAGTCCAAGCCCTTAGAGAAACTTCACAAGCAGGATTTCCGAAAGCAAAGTCCAGTCCTTTCCCTCTTCAGGAAGAAGCAGCAGCAGTAGGCCAGTACAGCAAATCAATAGGCAGACTGGTAGGTCCTCCAAAAGCATGAAGCTCCTCTCCTTGGCAGAAGTTCCTCTTGATCCAGAAGCAATCTAAAGGTCTGGGGTTTTGGGTCCACTACTTATACTCATTTCTGCCTTTGAAGTTGGCAAACTTCAAAGGGCGTCTCTGTTGTTCACAAGATCCTGCCTTGCCCAGGCCTGGTCCCAGACACACTCCAGGGAGTTGAAGACTGCATTGTGTGAGAACAGGCACACCCCTTTCAGGTGCAGGTGTCAGCTCCTCCCTCCCCACTCTAGCCCAGGAGACTCATCAGGATATGTAGGACACACCCCAGCTCCCTTTGTGTCACTGTCTAGAGGGAATTCACAAACAGCCCAACTGTCATTCTGAACCAGATGTGGTTCCACAGGCAGGTAGAGGCACAGAATGGTTAAGCAACAAAATGCCCACTTTCTAAAAGTGGCATTTTTAAACAATCTAAAAACCAACCCTACTACAAGATGTATTTTTGAATTGCGAGTTCAGAGACCCCAAACTCCCAATCTCTATCTGCTCCAAATGGGAAACTGCACTTAAAACATATTTAAACACAGCCCCAATGTTAACCTATGGGAGAGATAGGCCTTGCAATAGTGAAAACCAAATTTGGCAGCATTTCACTACCAGGACATGTAAAACACACCAGTACATGTGCTTCCTCTTAAACACACTTCATGGGTCTACCTAGGACCTACCTTAGGGGTGACTTATATGAAGTAAAAGAGAAGGTTTGGTCCTGGCAAGTGGATACACTTAGCAGGTCGAATTGGCAGTGCAAGACTGCACACACAGTCACTGCAGTGGCAGGTCTGAGGCACGATTACTGGGCTACTCATGTGGGTGGCACAATCAGTGCTTCAGCCCAACTAGTAGCATGTGATTTACAGGCCCTGGGCACCTCTAGTGCATTTTACTAGGGACTTACTAGTACATCAAATATGCCAATCATGGAAAAACTAATCACCAATACAATTTAGACAGAGAGCATATGCACTTTAGCACTGTTTAGCCATGGTACAGTGCCCAGAGTCCTAAAGCCAACAAAAACAGGTCAGATGAAATAGGGGGAAGGAGGCACAAAGTTTGGGGATGACCCTGCAAAAAGAGCCAGGTCCAGCACAACCCTACACCAGATTAAAGCCATGAGAGACCAATCAATACCTTGATGGGCTTTTCTGCTTGGGGTGCTAGAACATGGACCCTGGACAGCACCAGCAGGGGCACGTTCCAGTTCTTCACTTTCTTGAACCCAGTTGGATCCCTCTGTCCATAATCTCAGGACCCACTAAGCTGACCCATGGGGAATCCTTCTCTTCACCTGTGGACCCCATCTATGCAGTACCTAACCTTACCTAACCTTACTTGGCTCGCAGATCTATCCCAGTGGGCAGACAGTACCACCATGGACAGTGTATTGGTGTGGCCCATTCCACCCTCGGGGTGTGACTCCTGCCCCCAACCCAAGGGCAACCCACTCCACAAGGCCAGCAACCCACAGTGGCCACTGACATCTGTCAGTGATGAGAGCCAGGCCTCTGCCCTTCCAGGGCTCTCTAGTCTCTGTGGTTTCGCAGAGTGGGGAGCGGTAGCCCCAGGTGACTGGCACCCTTTGTCCACTCTCCCACCCACCAGTTCGGGGGTGGTATCCCGAGACTGGCACTCCAGCCTAGGGTCTGTAACCTTAGGCTGGACAGAGGCCATGGGAGAGTCCTTCCTCCCGCTGACCTCCTCCTTGTCAGGGGCGTGCTCCAGCTGGTTCTGGGTGCTGGTTTAGGTGTTGTGGGCCTGTAATGTCCCTGTGGCTCCAAACAGGAGGCCAGACTCGCCCTTGGAGTCACTCTGGGAGTCTTGGGTTCAGGCCCAAATTCTCTGCCTCAGGTAGGAGGGCAGCAATCCAGCAAGGCATCAGTCCAGCAAAACAGAAGTCCAGCAGGGCAGCAGTCCAGAAGAGTGCCAATCCTTTCAGCAGCACAGCAATCCTTCTTTCTGGCAGAGCCTCCACCTGTCCAGAAGTGTACTGAATAGTTGGTGTCTGAGGTACTCCTTTGGTGCCTGTACCTCCTTTGAAGTGGGAGAAGCTGATGCGGACGGCTGAATGTGGCTGGAAGATGACTAGTCTCCCCCCTCCCACTCTCCCCTCCCTTCTGGGGCTCCCCATTCTCCTCGCTAGATTTCTCTTTATAACCGCCTGTAGGGTGTCTGATGGCCCCTCCTGTGTCAATGCCCGAATCCCGTTGTCTAGTGCATTGGAGCGCGATAGCTTTTTTGTCTACATGCTTGAACCTGGTAACATGCATTACAGTATCAACGTTTAATTGTTAAAGTTTAATGTACTATGCACTGTGATTTATATTGAATGACTTGCTTACTTCTGCTACATTTGAATATTTCACATCTGGTGATGGACTATTATGCAGTCCCTTTTGTGTAGTTAAAACATGCGCACTGTACTATAGCACCTTGTTAAAGGGTGCGGATTGTAGTGATGACACAGAATAGATCCATATCTGGAAGAGCTAGACGAGATGTATTGTTCATGAAGCGATGCTGATGTACGGTGTGATTATGTATATGTTGCTTTACTTTTCATAAATAAAACTGGGAAAAAAGAAGTGAGAGAAGCTTGTAGAGGTTTCTCTTTGAAATGCAAAGTTTTCTTGCCTTCCCCGCCCTGGCTCCAGACTAACTACAGGGTATATGCTGGTCTTTGTGTGAAGGCAGGACACAGTCTATTCAAGGGTAAGAAGGGCTGTGCTCAACTCCATTTCCCATCCTGCCAGTTATGGCCCATTCTGGCGCACCTAAGCTCTCTATTGTGTGTGGCTATCTAAGAGGAAAACACAAACCCAACTGTCAGCTACACCCAGTCATGTGACAAAGATACAGGCTGAAGACACTAAAGGGCTAAGGCAGGAAAAAGCCAACTTTCCAAAAGTGACATTTTCAAAATTGTAATTTAAAATTTGATTTTACCATAAGAGATCATTTTCATTACAGTTCCAAAGATGCCAAGCATGAACTGGTTACCTGTTTTTATTTGGAAGCTACAGCTTATTAAATAATAATAATAATAGCATAAAGTAACTCCAATGTTATCCTACAGGAGAGGTGGGCTTTGCAGTACTGAAAAATGATTTTAACAGTTTTTCACTACCAGGGCATGTAACATTTAAAAGTACATGTCCTATGTTTTAAATACACTGCATTCTGCCCTAAATGTGAATTATATGTATTAAAAAAGAAGGTTTGGGCCTTGAAGAGGTTTATTTTGCCTGGGCAATGTAGCAGTTTAAAGCTGCACACATAGGCTCTAATGACAGCCCTAAGACATGTTTAAAGTGCTTCTCAAGTGCTGCAGGTCAACTAGTAGCATTTAATTTACAGGTCATGGGGCTATCTAGTACCACTGTACTAGGGATCTACAAGTAAATTGAGTAGGTCATTTGGGTGTAAGCCAATTCTAACATGTTTTAAGGAGCGAGCACAGGCACGTTGGCACTGCTTAGCAGTGGTAAAGTACACAGAGTCAAAAACTGGCTCAGGAAACAGTAGGGAGAAGGCAAAACATTTGGGGTTAACCCTGCAGAAAGGACTGAGTCCAACACAAGTCATATGTGTTCGTCCAATGAACATTGGCAGATCTCTCTGCCATCAACCCTGCACTGTTTGCTATATATATATATTTCTAGCTTGAATATGACATTTTGAAATATGATGTTTCATATTTTCGTTCTTTTTCTTCTTTACATCAGCTAAATGAACAACCCTTGAACTGGTCCACTCTGACTCGAAAAGATTGTTTGAAGCTTGGTGGTCTCCTAGTGGGGAACAGCTGTAGCTATGTTCCAGATGTCACCTTCATGTCCTTCATGCTATTTTTTGGAACATTTGTTTGTTCCACCTTGTTTAAAAACTTCAAAACATGCAGCTACTTTCCTACGAGTGTAAGTACTTCCTTTGCATTATTTACATTGTTTTAAGGCAAGCATCCTTTCGAAGTATGTTGTCTCACGTTTGTCTTCAAAGCCTAGAATTGTGGCAAAAACTAGAGTGGGGCTTGAAACACAGTTTTTAGTTCTGATATACTGTACTATGCGTTTATGTCTTTCAAAATCTCATTATTATATGTTATGTGTATTACAGTTAGTATTGTATTTATCAGTGAGCTTCTGGTTTAGTTTTAATGCAGAACCTATTATAACTGCTGAAACTGGAAACTCTGAAGCTAAGAATTACTAAGATTTCACACAACGCAGTGCATTGCCAACATTTGTAGTACACTGCTGTGGGAAAGGGAAGACACAGTGATGCACCATATCTAAACAAAGATTGGCCTTTTACTAGTATCAAATTTGCACTGGTGCACAAATAAACTGGCATGGTGCAGAGGCGAGTGTGCACTATCTAGCATGTGATTTGTACTAGAAGCATTACCTCCCAGCATAAATCCCTATGTAAAGACAAATGCATTGCATTAGCACTGGAGCAAACCTTTGGGAAATCTGAACTTGAAAAGTTTACTCCTAAACAGACGGCACTCCCTTCTTTATCAAATGAGTATTAGTTACCTTCTTGGTTGTTCACATACACCGATGTTGCATTCTGTAGTGCACAGAAATGCATGAAAAGCATTGCACTGACCATTATATTTGCAGACACACAGCTATATCAGCCCATCAGCTAGTCTGAGGTATATGTAGACGGAGCATATATTTAGGATACAAAAATCTATTTCGAAATCCAAGCAAATTTAACAGGTATCATTAGCACCAGTGTTTTTTTCCCCAAAGATACACAGGAAGAAGGAGAGGCTCACTTTGGCTTGAGTTTTGATAGAGAGGGAGAAAAATCTAAGCAAAGCTTATAGTCACTCAACTGTGGAACTGCACTAGAAGGCACTGTGGGATTGCCTTTACAGTAAGGCATCTCAGTGTGATAATAACTGAGACGAACTGTAGTAAAACAAGGGTGAGGCTTGTGCTAGAGCTTTAGGCTACTGTGCTCAGGGCTCATCACCAATCACAGACGAGTGACCCTTTACAAAGAGAGGTGAATGGAACAGAAATAAGAAAAACAGCCAGCTTGCTGGAAGAATTCCCATCCATCTGGGGTTGGACTAAGGAGAGAGTATCTTCAAATGTATCCAGAATCTCCAGACCTAAAAGCTTCCCAAACAGCTACGGAAGTAAGCTTCTTACTGACTAAGGGGAAAAGGGTCCAAGTCCTTTCCTCACTGGGGGTTCTTGCTTGTTTCTAAAACTCCTCTCCTTAACTGCGAGGGAGTGAAAGATCTTTGAGACAGAGAAAACGGAATCTGCCTGGAAGAAATCTAGCAAACAAATGGCAATTGGGCATTTAGCTATGAAGCTGACTAGAAGTTGTGAGAAGTCTTTCCATAACTTGAACCCATGGCCAAGTGTCAAATAAACTTTCATGAAAGTCTGAGTACTTTTGGAGCTTCAAGAATGAAGTTTCAAAACGTTTATTGAAAGTTAGAACTTTGAAAAGTTCCATCGCTGGCAGATCAGGATACGATGTCAAAATTACCCAAACAAGACGAGTCCTTGGTGGTTACATTTTCTAGGATTGTCACATTTGATGCTTCTGACCAAGACATTGCAGTTATGTGGAACTGCAAAAAAAGAGATATCATTCTTTGTTGAGCCATGCTCTTCCACGGCTTCTATCCGTGCCAAACTGAAGATGTCTGACGTCCATCGATTTGGTTGCCTATAAACATATATCATTTAGAACAAAGATACACACGAGTGAAAGAGCATTTTACAAATACAAGTAATGTTTTGTGAAGATAGCGGTCTCTATTTCCCATAGTTATGCAATGCAATATCCTACAGTTTTCTTAAGTTTTCTGGAGTTCGCAGGTGTCCACATTTGAAAATCACTGTCAACATAACTCCCAATATATCCATACATTTTAGCCCCATTATTTTTGGTGTTTTTTAAAACCACTGGACAGATTTACACTACGCCAGCAGCGCAAATGCTTAGCCTAGGTACTAGATGCATGCCATATTTTGTGCTAAAACATACAGTAGTTTTTTGTATGACTGGCAGAAAAATCGCTAGGAGAGTTTTAAAATGAAATGCACATTTGGGCACTCATTATGACTTACATCCTCTTGCCAATCTGCACCAAACCTATGTGAATTAATATTTATTTTAGTAATGTTTTGTGAAGATTGGTCGAAGTTGGCCAATGTTTCTACTAATCCAAACCACATGTTCAACAGAAAATCAATTAAACCACGACTAGAGACTCTGTAATTTATTTGACATACTGATTTAGTACTACCTAAACCAGAGGTCTCGAACAATTTACAGAGAGTGTTTAAATGAAAGAAGCAAATAAATAAAATACAATTTAGATAGAAAAGTGTAGAAAGTAACGTAAGAAATGCAATTCATTAGAACACTGGAATCAGAGAACGTCAGAAGTCCATATGTACATGGTTTAAATCAGTAGGTGTAATGGCCCAGTAAAGTGAGGAAAGAATCAGGAAATGTGAAAAAGAAAAGACATGTACAAGAGAGAAGCTGTAGAACTAAGCAAATGAAAAAGGAGAAGAGAGTCCAGATTGCTGAGATAGTGACTAGGAAGCTTTGACATTGTGCTCGACGTCTGAAGAGGTGAATGATAATTCTGTAAATCTCTTTCCCCTAGTTTCAATGAAGAATGCCTGAGACTGAATATGTGGCAACTTGCTGGCTTGAGCTTTTTCTAATTACACTCAGACTGATCCAGAGGGTCAAATTTCTAGACAAGATCTACCACCTCGCTAGCAATGTGGTCATGTTTCCTCCACAATAGTCCAATTTGAGAACTGTAAATATTTGCATGTGCAATAATATGGGAATAGTACATCACACCGGCATTGCATTCTTGGCCTATTGTGCATTTAGTATTAGACTAACACATCCATATCGGATTAAGTACAACTGGGGTGGGAGATTTTGTAGAAATTTAACCATCTGGACCAGTGTGTGTACAATTTTTATAAGATGTTTCGGGTATTTGGATCGGTCCTTGTGTTTCTTGTGTAATTGTTTTTTCAAAGCTTGATGGCCTTGAAGGTTATGCAGGATCGCTTAAAGACAGTTTGTGTGTTGATGGAGAGCCAATAAATAATTTCTAGGTATCAAAATTGTAATATTTTTTTCCTGAATTGAAATATTTTGCAGACTAAAGAGTGAAATGTTTTTTAGTGAACAGTTTGAGTATGAAAGACAATAAGGTGTTACATAGTTCAATCTAAAATTGATCCAACACTGGGCCCAAAACTAATGTCAGAGAAGGAATGGTTGGAGGTGTCAGTATTCTTAATTTAGAAAATCAAGCATAAAGGTTTATTAATGTGAACTTTGACGTTGAGTAAGTTGTACATCTGGCATGTCCCACATATAACCCATGGAACACGGTGTGACCTCCAGTGCTTTTCATGTGGCCCACCTGTGTGTTTTGTCTCAATTGCATTAAACCTGGCTTACCCCATTTTCCAAAGAATGCGGATTCCTGCAAGCACTGCCACAAGCTTCCCCTTGTACAACTTCGCACTGGGCTGAAAAAGCACAACCAACAATAGAGAGAGCTCCCCACAGGCCTCCAGATCACTTTTTAATTGTAGTAGGATTAAGTGTTAGGGCCATTCACACCATCCACCACAACTGCTTGATTTGTAGAAAATGAAGCGCTATGGCCCATGGCATTTCACCAGAGTCCACTGCAGACGGCACCACACAACTCCTGCCTTAGCTGCAGAATGTCTGTGTCAGCATTACCTATTTTAATTTCAATAACATTTTCATTAGACTTTTATACAAGCAGATGTACACAGAGATAATCCAAATTGATATAGATAAGTATGCGAAGGGATATATAAGAAACATTTGAATACATTATTGCAAACATTGACAAAGAAGTCTCTTAGAGGAGAAGTTTCTGGATGAGGGTGTTTATAAGTAACATTATATAAGTAGGCATCCTTGGTACTTATGTGGTATAGAACGGAGAGGCGTGATGCTGAGGAGTGTTGCAGTATACATAAGATGGGATACTCAGGCTAGTATCATAAGTTGGTGGGAAAAGGAGAGAAACAGGTGAGATGAAAGAGGAAAGGGGTCAAATGAGATAGATAGAGAAGGGGGAAAGGGGAAGACGACAGAAAGATAAAGCTGGGGGATGGTGAGGTCATGGGGCGAGGGAGTGGGTCAGCGAGGTCAATGGGGAGATGGGAGGGAAGGAGAGGGGTGGGATTGGCTTCTACTATGAAGATATGTTTGAGATAAATGCGTTTAGTTTGATCAAATTTTATATTTTGTTTTTAACAGGGTTTTAAGTATATTTTTAGGGAGTTTTCTGCTCCTCTGGTGAATCGTACGCATTCCCACCAGGAGTGGGACAAGAGTTTAGAAAGAACATTCCATTCCAAGAGAATGGCTTTGAGGTCGGTTGACGAAAGGATATCCCATAATAAGTGGTCTTTTGTGCTTAGTTTAGAGTGTATGTCTGGATTATCTTTTTCTGAATGTCGGTGCCAGCATTACCTATTAACCATCACACACAAACTTGTCACATTTTTCTTAGTAGTGCTATTTTTCATTTTTTAAACATGTTAAGTAGTTAAACACTCCACCGCTGTAATCTGCTGCAAAACAGGCACATAGCATGGTTATATGGAGAACTCTCATAAATACTCGCCTGTGTTTGGGTCGAAGAGTTGGTGCTCAGGACTGACAAACACTAGCACAAGTTAAGCCCTGGCCACCCCACACTCAGAAACTGAGTTATTGTTTTAGGTGGGCGAGAACCCTTCTCAAGCAACAACCACAGACCTTGTCAGGGTGAACCATAAAAGGCACTAAATTAACCTGTGCTTATCCCTCTGGTAGCAGTCAAGCTGAAATTAGAGGCAGTTTGTAAAGTATTTATGCATTACACCAACAGTAATAATGCAAAAACACAACTAAAGAAAAATTACACATAAATCTTGAAACATAGAGTACATTTTAGTAAATAAAATGATACCAGACTGACAAAAATTCAATCAGTGGAATCAGCAATATGCAGTTTCAAAGATTTAGGTAAATACAGCATCTAAAAGCAGAAAGTGCCAACTAAGGGTATCTGGTCGCGCAAGACTGGGACAAAGACACAAGGTCAGGCTGACTGCAATGGAGCACAGGCTTGGCACAGGACCAAGTTTGACCCGTTAGGAGTTGTACCTTATGTCTTTGGTTCAAACTCTGCATGTATTGCTATTCAAGGCTTTGCGTCGCTTGCCATCAGTTCTGATCAAGCTTTCAGCTGTGTGACATGGATCTGTGGGGCTTTGCATCACTCAGCATCAATTCCAATTAAACTTACAGCTGTGGGGCGTGACTTTGCAGTGCGTTGTATTTCTTTACATCGGTTCTAATGAGTTTTCAGCTGTGCTGCGAGGCTTTGAGGTGCTTTGCGTCACTTGGCTTCGGTTCCGATGAAGTTCCCAGTGGTGCAGCGAGGCTTTGCGTCACTCGGCATAGGTTCTGATGAAGCTTGCAGCTGTGCAGTGAGGCATTGCGGGGCTTTGCATCACTCAGCGACAGTTCTGATGAAGCTCTCGGCTGTGCAGCATGGCTTTGCGGGCTTCGCATTGCTTTGCACTGGTTTGATGTAACCTTCAGTTAGGCACCTCTTGGGGATCAGAGACTCTTTCCTGCAGAGGTCAGCAGCGCACAGGCAGGTCCAGTGCAGCAGGTCATCAGGCCAGTTACAGGGAGGCATCTGGAGCTTGTTGTAGTCCTACTGCTCAGAACAGGAGGCCGCCCAGCTAGCCTTTGGAGTCACACTAGTGGTCCAGAGTTCAAGGAGCAGAATCAGGCTGCCTGCCTCAGGCAGCATGGCAGTCCAGAAGTGATCTAGTGAGTGGCTCAGGAGGTCCAATATTTGTACATGTTTCCAGCCTTTGAAGAGGGGGGACTCCGTATACTACCCACACATCTGGTTCTGGAAAGTTCTTCCCTTCCCCTGTCAAGGCTCCAAGTAGTCTGGGATGACAAATACTAGTGTCAGGTTCCTTGATGTGTGTGCAGGAGATAGCCCTTTTAAATGTAAGTGGGGCAGGCAACAGGTACCTTAGGGGTGACATGTGTTTTAAAAAGTGAGGTTTGATCCTAGCAGGGGTTTATTTTACCGAGTCGAATTTGCTGTTTAAAACTGCACAACAGGTTGCAATAGCAGCCCTGAGACATGTTTAAAAGTGCTACTTAAATGGGTGGCACAACAAGTGTTGCAAGCCCACCAGTAGCATTTAATTTATAGGCCATGGGGAACATGTAGGACCATTCACTAGGGGCTTACAAGTAAATTAAATGTGCCCATTAGATGTAGGCCAATTTTATCATGTTTAGGGAGAGCACACACACATTTTAGCACTGGTTAGCAGTGGTGAAGTGCACAGAGTCCTGAAGCCAGCAGAAAAAAGATCAGCAAAGCAAGAGAGGAGAGGGATACCATCCAAGGGTGTCAGGTCTAACGTGTTCCCTCTTCCCCCACAGCTAAAAGTGGGGAGACTTACCCACCCTCATGAGAGTTCTCATCACTAAGGCAGACGAACATGGAAAGATCATCAGCATTAGAGTGGTTGGTCCCAGGGTGATGTTCCATCATAAAGTCAATTCCCTGTAGGAAGATGGATCACCTGAACAGTTCGCGATTCTCAGCACTTATTTGCATGAGCCAGCTGGTCTATGGTCTCTTTGAACCCAGAAGTGAGTCCCAAACAAATTAACTTCTTCAGCACCCAGACCATTGCAAAAGCTTCCCTTTCTATGGCACTCAACCTCTGTTCACTGGGAAGTAGCCTCCTCCTCATGAAGGCTACAGAAAGGTCTATGTCATCATCATTTACCTGTGAGAGCACAGCCCCTATGCCATGCTCTGAGGCATCTGTTTGGACATTGAATTCCTTAGAGAAGTTGGATGGCTTGAGCACTGGTGCTGTGCACATGGCCTCCTTTAATGTGTTGAATGCTTTCTGGCACACCTCTGTCCAGATCGCTTTTTTGGGTTGCTTTTTATAAGTCAACTCAGTCAAGGGGGCAACAAAGGTATCATATCCCTTGACAAACCTCCTGTAGTAGCCAGTAAGGCCCAATAAGGCCTTTACCTCTATCTCGGTCTTGGGGGGTACCCAAGCCAGGATAGTCAGAACTTTGGGTTGAAGGGTTCGCACTGTGCCCCCACTGACTTGATGACCCGGGAAGAACACGGAACTCTGACTATCTGGTACTTAATGGCCTTGATAGTCAAGCCTTCCTTCTGCAGGGCCCAAAGCATGGCCCACAGCTGGTTCATGTGGTCCTCCCAGCTAAAGCTAAAGACTACACTGTCATCCAAGGAGGCAGCACAGAATTTCTTCAACCTAGCCAGGATCCAGTTGACAAGCATCAGGATTGTAGCGGGGGCATTCTTTAACCCAAAGGGCATCATCCTGAGTGGAAGTGACCCTCTGGAGTAGAGAATGCTGACCTCTCCTTGGCTCCGTTGGTTAAGGTAATCTGTCAGTACCCTGATGTCAAATCAAAGGTACTCGGGAACATGGCAGTCCTCAACTGTGGGATTTGCATCTGCCTTGGTTACTTAATTGAGCCCTCTATCATCCACACAGAATTGGAGGTCTGGGGTGGTTCCCTGTGGGACAGCCTTTGGTACCAGAACCACTGGACTGGACCAAAGGCATGCTCAGTCACCCCTAGCATTTTGGACAAATCTTCCTTAATTCTGGCCCTCACTCTGTCAGATAGCTTCTAGATCTTATTCTTCACAGGTATACTTTCTCTGGTGTCAATGTCGTGAACAGACCAATGGGAGAGCCCTGGGCTTAGTCTGAACATGGGAGAGAATTGTTGCAACAGCTGGCAGCAGTCTCTTGTTGGAGGGTCAAAGAAGTGGAGAGGTTTACTCCCTCTACTGATTCATCATTCTCCTTTGAGGAGAGGAGCTCCAAGAGAGGCTCACTGTCTTCCTCCTCACCTTCATCTGTCACCAACGGCATAGTGCCTTTAGATCTCTCAATGTGTGGCTTGAGGCAGTTAACATGCAAACCCTTAAAATGTTCCGGAGGGGCTGGAGGTCCACCAGGTAGATGATCTCCCCCTTGTGCTTGTTTACCTCAAATGGTCCTGTCCCCAAGTCCGGAAAAGGCCTGGGCTCTACTTGCCCCACAACCCACACCTTCTGACCAGGTTGAAACTCGACCAGAGTGGCCTTCTAGTTATACAAGAGTTTCATGACTTCCTGTCTGGCTGCTAAGTTCTCAGTAGCGGCCTTCCAAAGCTACTTCATTTGGGATATTAGAGCCAACATGTAGCTGACTATATCCTGGGGGGGAGGGCTCTTGGGTGCTTGCTCCCACTCCTCCTTCACATTGCTGAGAAGCTTTCTGACAGGATGGGCATACAGAACCTCAGAGAGGCTGAACCCAATTCCATTCTGAGGCACCTCCTTGTAAGCAACGACATGCATGGCAGGAGGACATCACACTTACTACTTCATGGATCTGATTGGCCGATGATCAGGTTTGAGGGTCTTCTTGAATCTCTCAACAAACCCATTGGTTTGGGAATGATAGGGTGTGGAGAACTTGTAGGTTACTCCACACTTGTCCCACATCAACTTTACATATGCAAACATGAAGTTTGTACTACTGTCAGGCACCACCACATTGAAGAATCAGACTAAGGTAAAGATCCCCATCAGTGCCCTGGCCTCAGTGAGGTGCGGTCACAGTTCTCAGGGGCATGACCTCTAGGTTACAGGTGGCACAGTCCATCAGACCAGGATAAGCCTGTTTCTAAAGTGGGCTTGGGATCCAGAGCCCCCACAATATCAATGCCACCCTTTGAAAGGCGGTGCCAACAACAGGAAGTGCAACCAGGGCATCCTTCTTCTTTCTCCTGTCTTCCCACTGACCTGCCAGGTAGGATAAGACCTACCAGAAGATATCTGAGACCATTCTCATCCAGGGACAATAAAAGTGGGTCACCAGCGTTTCAAATATCTTGGCCTGCCTTAGATGTCCTGCCAGGGGTACATCATGAACCAGTCCCAGTAGGATGGCCCTGCAGCACTTGGGGACTACCAACAAATGGATTGCCCCAGGCTCAGGAACCTTAGGCTCACTATACTGGAGATTATTCTCCTAGTAGATGAGGTGATCACCAGAGGTGTCTCCATTTGCTGGGTTTTGGCCTGGTGCCAAACACTCTCATGAGTGGGGTGCTCCTTATGAGCATGGCAGAGCTCTACCAGGGAGTGGCCTACTTCAGCTTGCCAACTGGACTCCTGAGGTTGGTCTCCCCAGGCAGCAATGTCTTCCCCTGTAGGTTCCAGGACAACAGGTCCTGCTTCCCAGACCTTGGGAATGTCTTGTGTGGGTTTATTCTGCCCCTTCCCCCTCCTCTTTTTTGCATGTGCCTGGGCCTTTATTTCAGGTGCCAGGGCCTTAGTATTTTCCTCTCAGGAGGCCAAGGACCACGTGGTCAGGCGCACCTACTCAGGCAACCCTACCATTTCCAAGTGCGACCGAGCTCCACTTCGTTCCAGATGGTGTGCTCCACATCATTATCCAATAAACAATACACAGGCATGACTGGACTCACAGCTACCTTAAAGGAACCTGAGACCGCTCCCACCCCATTCAAAGGGAACCAGCGCTATTGGGTAGTGACTCTTGTAGTTGTCTACAGTAACCACCTGGTGGACTAGATTGGGAAGTACATACTCTGAGGGCACAGATAATTTAGAACAATAGTCATACTAGCTTCTGGTGTCTCAGAGCCTCCCCCCGCTACCCATTGATGGTGCCCTACTGTCTGTACGTTTAGCATTAATAGGCACATGAGTCTTGGGTACCATCTTTCTGTCTCCCAGGGACACTAAGATGACCTGTGCACTACCCCCATCTAACTAGGACAACTTCTTCGCCAAGCTCCATACTAGACATTCCCAGGGCCTGCCTATCAGTGGGGGACTGCTGCCTTTTCAGGGAGTTTGGGTTGTCCTTTGAATGCCTGTACCTGTAACATTCGGGGTGCTTAGGGGTGAAGTGGCCTGAAAGTTTATTCACATGGATCCCTCCTTTCTTCTGGTCAGGACTGGGCTGGGATTCCTTCCCATGGAAACTGTTTTGAGGGCCTTTGGAGAACTCATATGTTTCATCTTTGTCTTCCCCCACTTTCTTCTGGAGAGGACCCTGTCCATACATATGGTGATCCCCCATGTGCCTCAGTGGAAGCCCTGGTGCTGACCCAGAAGTCCTGCTCCTTTGCAAGCTCTTGGGATGAAGTAAGCCTGCTGTCAATCAGGTGTTGGTGCAGCGCTGTAAAGCAAGTATTGAACATGTGCTCTCTCAAAATCTGATGACACAGTCCTTCATAATCACTCTTTCTGTTCTTCACTCGACCATTCAGTTCCTTACTAACTTATTTACAATTAAATCCCCCCAAGGTTAGTTTGACAGCTTGTGGCTGTCCCTAAACCTAATGTAGTATTTTTCTGGGGTGAGCCTAAATTTGGTGATAAGAATGGCTTTCATGGGGCCATACCTCATCTAGTCAATCATCTCTAGTGTCAGCAGGGTGTCCATCCCCACAGTGGACATGTGTTTACAGAGACTGCTCCCCCTTCCCCAAATTCTCTACTGGGACCCTATGCATTCTTAGGGCTACCTCGTTAGCTGAAGACCATTTGTCAACATTATCCCCCACCACTTAGCTATGCACCAGGTCTTTAGGAATGTGGACTCTGTTGTCCCCATTGGACTCTGCAGTTGCCACCATTGTTGCTGGACCCTGTGTTCTGTTTGGCCTTAAGGTCAAATTTGTTAAGACTCACTTCATGAGTCATCACTAGTTTTCTTTCTGCCAAGGCCCTTACATCCTCAGCTTTCTCCTTGGCTAAGGCTCTTTCACTCTCTGCTTTCGCCTTGGCTATGGCCTTTTCTGCCTTAACCTTTCTTTTCCCTAGAGCTCTCTGGGCAGCTGCCTCCTCCTTTTTTAGATTAACCAGCTGCAGCCTGAACTCCTTCTCAGCCTTTCTGTCCTCCAGTTCTTCAGGGGACAGGTTCAGGGAAGAGATGTTGCTGCCTGCTCTGGACCTGGTAGAGGACCTCACCCCTGCGGGTCCTCCTCTCTCCTCTGAGGCAGTGGTCAGGAGGTTTTCTCCTCTTGCTCTTCTCCTCATCCTAGTCTTAAACTGTGGCGTGTAACTGGCGGGCCTCCTAAAAGGCCCTGCAGGCTTTCTGGAGGCCCTGGTTCTTGGAGCTCTTAGTTACTGGAAGCCCCCTTTTGCTGCAGAATCACTTGAGCTCAGCCACAGTGTAGCGGTCTAGGTAGTTGAGCTCAAACTCCATGCTTTCAAGCAAAGTCACAGGTCCACAAAATCAGGCACAATGGAAGCGAATTTGGGAAAAGCAGCACAGATGAATAAAGGAAATGTTTTAAAAAAGGTTGACTTTGACAGATTATTTACATGGGATTTAAGTGTTACACAAAATCGCTGAGTGGCACTGCAAAAACACAAGTACTGGATCCCACCACTGACCACCAGTGGGGAAAAATGAGGTTATTGGTTCAGGGGGTGAGAACCCTTCTCAAGCAAAAAATGTAAATCCTGTCAGGGTAAACCGCAAAAGTCATTAATTTAACCTGCGTTTAACCCTGTGGTAGCTTGGCACACACCAGTCAGGCTTCACTTTGAGGCAATGTGTAACGTATTTATGCCATACACGAACAGTAATAAAGTGAAAACACAACACAAGAAAAATGCCACAACAATCTAAAAAAAATAGAGTAAATTGTAATAAATAACGTGACACCAGAATGACAAAAAGGCAATTGGTAGAACTGGATTAGGCAATTTTAAAGATTTTGGTGGTTAAAGCACAAAGCGTCAAACGAGGGTATCTGGTTGCGTTGGACCAGGACAAAGTCACAAGTTCAAGCCGAGTGCATTGGAGCGCATGCTAGTTACAGGATCGAGTTAGACCATTAGGAGTTGTACCATATGTGCTTGGTGTGAGGTCTGCATGCATTGTTTTGTGAGTCTTAGCATTGCTTGGCGTTGGTCTTGATCAAGCTTCCACCTGTGAGGCAAGGCTTTCCAGGACTTTGCACCACTTGGCGTCAGTTCCTATGGAGCTTTCCGCTGTGTTGCTAGGTTTTGTGGTGTTTTGGGTTGCTTCGTGTTGGTTCAGATGATCTTTCAGTTGTGCTGCGATGCTTTGCATCGCTCTCATTCATTCCAAAGAAGCTCTCAGCAGTGCGACAAGACTGCATTGCTCAGCATAGGTTCTGATGAAGCTTGCAACTGTGTTTTGAGGCACTGCAGGGTTATGCATCATTCAGCGTTGGTTCCGATGAAGCTCTCAGTTGCATGGCGAGGTCTTGTTGGGTTTTGCAAAGCTTTGTGCAGGGTATGATGGAACCTACAGTTAGGCAAGGAGTTTATTATAATACCAGCTAATGTTCCAGAACCTGGGGAGGTGCCGCTAATGGATAAGGAACTCACTCCAGCAGATCCAGCAGGGCTCATTCAGATCCAGTTGCAGGTCCCGTGAAAACGGTCAGCTTATTAGTTGCAGGCAGGTCTCTGGCGCTTTATGTCCTGTAGCTCAGAACAGGAGGCCAGCCAGTCAGCTCTCTGAGTCACTCTGGTCATCCAGGGTTCAAGGAGCAGGTCCAGGATTCCATCCTCAGGCAGCAGGGCAATCCTTCCAACATCCGGGCAGCAAGGCAGTCCTTCTTCTGAATCTACCACAGGTCCAGAATTTATCTGATCAGTGTCTCAGGTGGTCCAATATTTATGCCTGGTGCCAGCCTTTGAAGTATGGAGACTCCCTATACTTAAGCCACATCTGGTTCTGAAAAGTTTTTCCCCTCCCCTGTCAAGGCTCCAAATAGTCTGAGGGTGACAAAGACTAGCGCCGGGTTCCTTTGTGTGTGTGCTGTAGACAGCCCTTTGAAATGTAAGTGGGGCAGGGAACAGATCTGCCCCAACCATCCTGGAGGTTGGACCATCCTCATTCTGCAAACACCTAGTCCCCCTTTGTCTTACTGTCTAGGAGAAATACACAAAGGCCAACTGCCAAGCTATTCGAAATCATGTGACACAGGACCCAGGCAGCAGGCGCAAATGGTTAGGATAAGAAAATGCCAACATTCTGAAAGTGCCATTTTCAGAATTGTGACTTAAAATCGAACTTTACCATTACTGAGGATTTTAAATTACAATTTGTTTGATTGTAAACATTATTTTCCTATCTGCTCCCAAACGTAAGGTAGCCCTTTTTAAGTGTAATAAGGGAACCCAATGTTATCCAATAGGAGAGCTAGGCCTTGCAATAGTGAAAAATGAATTTAGGAGTTTTCACTGCCAGGACATGGAAAAACCTAAAACACCTGGCCTACTTGTTTAAATACAATGCACCCTGTCCTATGGGATTTTTAGGGTATACCTTAAAAACATATATTTTAAAAAGGAAGTTTTAGGCCTGGCAAAAGGCTTATTTTGCCTAGTCAAATTGGCAGTTTAAACTGCACCACAGGGTGCATTGGCAGGACAGAGTTTAAAAGTATTACTTGAGTGGGTGGAATAATGAGTGCTGCAAGCCCACTAGTAGCATTTAATTTACAGGCCCTGCGTACATGTAGTACCATTTACTAGGGACTAACAACTAAGTTGAATGTGTCAATTAGGTGTAGGCCGATCGTTGCATGGTTTAGGAAGTGAGCACACACGTTAGCACTGGTTAGCAGTGGTAAAGTGGTAAAGCCAACAAAAATGTATTCAGCAAAACAAGAGGGGTGAGGCAAAAGGTTTGGTGGCTGCCTCTCAAGGGTGTCTGGTCTAACACCCAGGAAAAACATCAAGAACACCCTTGCATGCCCTGATTGCTTCATTTGTTAAAAAGAAAAGTGAAGGTACCCAGAGATTTTCTTAGGTGCCTCATGCTAGCAATGCCGGATGTTGGGATTACCTAATACATGGGCTGATTACATCTCATGCATCTTCCTTTCACTATTTCAATCTTCCTGTATCTCTATATAAATCCTGCATGTTAATTTTCACCCATGCTTTCTCTCTTTACGTAAGCACAAGTTAAGTATTGGCTCAAGGAAGGAGGGGGGCACTATATTGATAAAAAGTGAACTTCATTGTGCAAAAACAGAATGCCACACAGTAACATGGATTTGTTTCAAGGACCTATAGTTTGGCATTTAATAATAGTTGCTATTGATTTCATCATCATCAGAAGAATGAAGCTTCACATGGATTAAAATTTATGCGAGACAGATAGCATGCAGAAGCTTGCAGCTGGTGGAGAAGTGTGGCTCAATGGTTAGAGCGGCAGACCCTGATGCAGAAATCTGGCCCGGGACCAGGGTTCAATTCCCGCCTCAGCGGGTCTTGGGCTCAATTTTCTCGGACCTGATAATTCTCGCATCTGTGCCTAATCTAATTCATGGGTCCCACTCTGTAACTCTGGGGAATAGCTTGCTTAACAGCCCCAACAGTGCTGGGATGCCTGGCTTCACCTTGGAGGTTGCCCAGGAGTGGGCACCTCACAGGGACAAGCCAGGAGGGGTTCCACAGCGGTATGCGTACAGCGCCTTGAAACCCTAATGGGTGAGTAGTGCGCTATACAAGTACGAAGTTTACAGTTTACCCGCTGAACTATTTTCCAGGATCAAAACGTGATCTGCAGCGTACACAAGGATCTCTACTGTAGGTAAATGAATCAACTTAGTTACCTCATTATGATCTGACCCTGTGGCCTACAGATTACAGCCATTGAGGTGCAGGATGCACATAAAGATTTACATAATATTGCAGATGATTAAGGAGACTCCTTCGCCTACTCTTGTCCTTCACTTAATTACTCCCCAACAGACCATCGCTGACACACAACTTGATATTAACGCATGTTACACAAATGTTGTGCAAAGCTAAATACAGCCCACCCCGCCGACGGGCCATGAAGAGATTCAACTGTTCCTACAGGGACTGGCTTTACCTTCTTTACATGCTAATGATAGAGCAACCCTTGAGGCCCCAATCACAGCAGGTGAGATCCAAGAGGCTATAAAAGACCTGGCACGTAATAAATCCCCAGGAGCGGACGGCATCCCTGTCATATTTTATACTACTTATTGTACGCGGCTAGTTCCTCAGTTTGAGAAGTTGTACAAGGCCTCCCTAGAAGAGGGACTGTTGCCCCTACAACTCGACAGGCGTTGGTGACATCGATACTGAATCACGGAAAGTCACCGACCGATATGTCTTATTATAGACCACTGTCACAGTTAAATACTGAATATAAAGTTTTGAGCAAGGTCCTGGCTCACGGGCTTCTTTCACTAATACCTAAAATAATTCAAATAGACCAGTGTAGATCTGTACCTAACCTTAACACTTCCCTTAATATCCGAAGACTACCACATAATGGACGTTGAACCAAGGGCTGGCTGTCTTTCCCTGGTCCTCAGCCAGACCTTTGACACCATAGGCTGGGTTTATATGCTTGCAGTGCTCAATAAATGTGAGGTTCCCCCACCCTGTGTGGTGGGTCCCGCTATTATATACCTCTTCTACAGCGAGAGCACATACTGGAACATATACATCAGATTCCTATCCTATTTTTTATGGCACTAGACAGGGATGCCCACTGTCCCTTTATTATTTGTAATTGCTGTGGAACCCCTGGCACAGCGTATCAAACAGGGAGCCGGGACTGGGGAATACCAATAGGGACAGCGATGCATTTCATTTTCACTATATGCGGACGGTATAATCCTCTATACGAGAGACCTCTGCCAGAATCTAACTGAAGTGGCTTGGATTTTCACTGATGTTGCACCCCTGTCAGTCCTTGGGGTAAATAGTGATAAGTCCTATGCCTTCTCCTTTGAGGATACCGTTACCATAGAGACTTTAGCCTTTGGAGAAGTAAACATACCTGTGGCACATACCACCTTCCTGTATCTAGGTATACAAAATTATAGAACTCCACTGGATCTATTAGATGGGAACCTGCAGAAAGCAATACATTCTCGCCGATCCCAAATTCGCTTCTGGGTCACATTACCATTATTGGTTGCTGGTTGCTTAGCACTTGCCAAAATGGTGATGTTGCCACATATTATATATTATTTTGTAAACTGGCCGGTGGTGATCCCAGTGAGTTATTATAAGACACTGAACACACTACTCATAGATCCAGAGTGGGGTAATGGTACATGACAGGTGAGCCAAGCTGTAGATGCCCTCGGAGTGGGGAGGGATAGGTAGGAGCACCAGATTTTAAGACATACTGTATAGCAGGACAGCTGCAATGCCTTTCCTACTAATTAGTGGGACGGAACCTAAAGAAAATAGGCTATTTGCAGAATTTATTAGATAAAGGCAGGCTCCACCGTTTGGTCTGCCAGGGATCCCTTACCTCCCCTCTACAGTTCCTCTGTTGTTATGTATTGCCCTAACACACTGGAATCTGGCCTTGCGTTATACAGCCACAACTGTACCTTATGCTCCGAATATACCTTTTCTGGAACTGCCTACATCCATGGGAGTTCTCTTGCATCCTAGGCCGCACCTCTGGGAGCAGAGTGGGTTGACGACAGTGGGAATATTGTTTAAAGATCATGTGCTATTGAGCCATACCGTTTTCATGACCAAGCAAAACATACCAAATTCCTTGTTTGTGACACATGATAATATAACATGTTATATCAAATGCCACTTGGCTCCAGGTGGCAAAGAATCTCCCACACACAAGATCATACAGGCAATGTATACCATGCGTTGGCTATATAGAGGCCTTCAGGAGAATGTATTAATACCCCCAACACACCAGAGAACTAAATGGGAAGAAGCTATAGGTTGAGGGATTTGAGACAAGGAATGGGTTTCCGTGCTGTCATACCCTAAGACAATATCTCATGATTCTAGATTTAAATTCATACAATATTCTATACTACATAGGGCATACCGTAGACAACACATACTGTATCCAGCGTCTTCTCAGCATGCCCCAGATGCAATGCGGCAGACACAACATTGCTACATATGCTTAGGAGATGTCCTGCTTTATCTTTCTATTGGGCTCGGATTGGAGAAATACTGGTAGATCTGATAAAAAGGGATTCTTGGTGCATGGCTGAACCCTGTACATTTGGGCTGTTTCCCTGACCTAAAGAAACAAAAGTGATGTCATGATTTGTTGCTTTGTCATTGTTGCTAGCTAAAGCCTATCGGCTAGAAGGTGGAGAGCTGCAACTGCACCTAATATAATACACTGGGGGGAAGATGTGGAGAGGTGAGGACTTGTGGAAAGTACGTCTCCAAGCAGAGACGTGTACGGGGCCCTGCAGAAGAAACCGATTTCAATGGGGTGGGATGCTTTGCTTGAGTCCTTTAAAACACTAGACAATGATACTACTTAACGTCTTGCAGGATAGAAGACCCAGAGCTCATTATTGGCTTGATGCCTCCATGGAGGTTCATTGCCACATTAGAGTGGGTGGATTAAGACGGGCCCCTGCAGGAGCATGGATCACTGAGTTTCGGGATATTGACAGATTTCTAATATAACAGAACATTACGGGACATTGATAGTTATGTCAAACTCTACCAGGATAGGCAACTGCATGCTTCATTGAGATTGTGATTATAGGGAAGATGCCCAGTTGGTTGGGGGGAGGGAGTGTGTTTGTTGTAAAACGGGACAGACAAAAATTCATGTAGCCACAACGCCATTAAATTGTATAAACTGATCCTTTTTTCTCCGCCTGTAGCTGTGACTAAACATCCACATTCTCAATGTATTGATACGTTAAGCATATTATAACCATTGTTTCTTCAACCGAGATAAAAAATCTGTTTCACATGTATAACACCTTTTCAAAAGTAATGAAGTTTGTTTTAAAAAAACGATTTACATAATATTGCATGGGTGTGGTAGCAAGTTGCATTTCAAAAACACAAGTGCAACTGCATTCACTGAAGAGTGCAAGTACCAGGAGGCACGTAGGCCAGGCTGGCAGAGATCACAAGCACCGTGAGGGCCAGGAAATGTATATAACACAGTGAGTTTTCTAAAACAGACTAATAACTCACAAAGCACCTCTGTTCTCAATGGCAGAGTGTCCCTTCAGAAAGTCTTCTAAATAGAAACTGACCAATTTTGATAATCTACTGGTAAATGTGGTTGGAAAACACACCATTTTGCTGTTCTGGGGGGAGATCCCCCAGAACCTCATAAGAGGGTCTGACTTGCTTGTTTCTATTGCATAGCATACTGGCTACCAAAAATATTGCAAGTTGCCTCCACCTTAGAAAAGGTTGGGCACGCCTGGTGTACATGGAAAACATCTTTGCAAGAGGTTTAGCTGATAAAGGGAGACCTCATTGTTGGAAGAAATGGAGATACATAAAGGGGTGTGTGGAAAAGGAGAAAAGGAAAGAATTAATAGGAGACATTTTGATTTCTTCAACTAGTTTATGGTAATTGTATTTGCGAGAGGCCAGAAAGCTGGGAAAATTATAATATGTAAGGCTATAAAGCAATGTGATCTAAAAGGGAGCACATGAGGATATTCATCAATTTTAGGATTCAAACTTGTTAGAATTTCTGATTCATTACAATTCATTAAAATGTATTTTGAAGACAATTATTAAATTGAATTTAATAGGTTCTCCCACTAGCTTGGTTAGAGAAGCATTGGAGCCAATAAACTACTGACAAACATGGAAGGCATGCACCCGTGCTTTCTATACCTTATTCATTTATTAACACCACTGTTCGTAGTCAAATACGCTAATGAACAAGGACCTTTTCCAAAGCCGTTGCCTTTGCGGTATATCTTTCTTAGGAGATTGTGATGTTGTGTGTGGTGTCACTGGTCTGTGTATGGCATTGACGGGTTCACAGCTGCTGCCTGGGCTGTACTTGCTGTTATTGGATAACCCGTGTAAGAGGTCTGTGCACTGATACTGCTTGCGCTGTAACTGTTATGTACCAGACAGTACGTGAGTGAACGAGTGTGTGTGTGTGAGAGAGAGAGAGAGCCCAGTGACCATCCTGCTCCGGTGCAGTTAGTGTTAGTGAAGCTGTTAAAAATATTTTGACTATTCAAAATTCATAAAGATTGTCTTCGTTAATGGTTATTTGCTTAGTCAGCATTCTTGGTTGCTGTATAATATGTTTCACCATTGCAGACAGAAAATGCTGTCCAACATCTGTCTAGAAATATCTATATGTTGTTTCTCAAAAAATATTTTCGCTCTTGATAAAAGACTGTAATTCGTGCTGTTGTATCTTTCTGATGCTTACATACAGCTTGAAGCAAATGTAAAGCCTTTACCTTATGGAGTGTACAGAATCCCGCACCTGACTTCACACATTACAGAACCTGACTGTTGCCAACATGACACATGATGTGTAAACATCGGGTTAAAAGGGCAAACTTGTAGAGTGTATCCATTCAGCATCTCTTCCTTCCCACCACTAGTGGTAACACTGCACTGGCAACACACTCGCAAGCAACCCCCCTTTGCCTCTGCTGTAAATATACTCTTTGTTCCTGAAAAGAAAACCTACCCGTGCACACACTGACAACATGGAGGGGATTTTTGCTTGAGTCTGCCTAATGGCAAGTTGTTATTGGATAACAGTGAATGAATCATAAATGACAACATGAAGATATACAACTGAAAAATAAACGCTTGTCGGTAAAAAACAATACGAATATTGTGCCAGGTCGCAATGCTGGGTGCAGAAAATGTATGGTTTTGTCACTTTTAATGGCATACCCGTGCAGCGTTTTATTAATTTGTAAATGTGTACCCTTCCTTTCATAATCTTAGGTCAGGAAGCTGGTGAGCGATTTCTCAATAATAATGGCGATCCTACTTTTCTGTGGAATCGATGCTTACTGTGGGTTGGAAACTCCCAAACTGATTGTTCCCACTGAATTTAAGGTTGGACCAATATTTATTCATTTCCCTAGACTGTTTTCACTAGTGCAAAATAAATAGTAATGATAAAAACCGCAATTTTTGCACACGTAGCAAAGTATGTATGTTTAGGTATGTTACTGTTTTTAAACATTGTCATAACAGGAAAGTATATCAAATGAGGGGTATGTGGAATCAATAGAGGTGTAGAAGAGTGTTGGGTTGACAGAGAGCTATATTTCAATCAGTTTCCTCACACATTATAGGGCAGATGTACACCTGTTAGTGTTCGCAATTACCAAATAGCAAATTTTTGTGTTTCACTATTTGGTAATCGCTAAAACAAATGTACTAAAGTGTGCTTAACACTTTTTGCGATTCACAGTGGGTCGCAAATAGACCTACCTCATGAATAATAATGAGGTATGTCTTGGTTTGCGACCCATTGGGAATGGCAGAAATCACAGGGATGGAGCCTGATGGGGTCAGCAGACCACTATGTCTGTGATTGCTTTTTCAATAAAGCAATCATTTTTTTTTAAAATGCAACCTGTTTTTCTTGAAGGAAAAAGGGATGTGTTTCAGAAAGAAAAATTATACGTTTTGCTTTCATTTTGTAAGAGCAGGCAGTGTACTGTGAGACTGCTGCCTGCTCTTTAAAAATATATTTACCAGGCACTGCCCGTCCTTTAGGGCGGGGGGCCACACACCCCTACTTTTTGCCCCTCATGAAGAGTGTCTGTCAGGCTGAACAAAGGTCAGCCTGACAGACGCTCTTCATGTTCAGGTCAGGCAGCCAGGAGCAGACATGTGCGATTTGCGTAGACTCCTGGCTCCCTGAGCTGAACTTTGCGGGGCTGAGGAGGTCACAGCTCCTATGGGCGTGACCTCCTCGGCTCAGCAAAGGTGCCTTGAGGCCCTCCACTGGGTGACGAGGAAAGCGTCACCTATTGACTTCGACCTGGGCGCTTCAGGTTTAAGCCCTGAAGCGCCCAGGGTGAGTGTCAATCAGTGACACTTTGTCACAGAGTGGGGTGGGGTCAGCAGTCTCACTGACCTCATCCCACTCTGTGACAAAGCTGGGACTGCTGCCTACCCCTCATTGAGGGGAAAGCAGCAGTCCCAACCCTCCTGGGACCTCCGAGGCTGAAGGTAAGTGTGTGTGTGTGTGATGTTTTAAAATTAATGTATGGTGCATGCGTGCATGTTTGAATGTTATGAGTGTTGTTAATGGATGTGCGTGCATGCGTGTGTGTGTGTGAAAAAATGAGTGTGTGTGATCTTTTAAAATGAATGTTTGGTGCGTGCGTGCATGTTTGAATGTTATGAGTGTTAATAGATGTGCGTGTGTGCGTGCGTGCGTGTTTGAAAGAATGAGTGTGTGTGTGTGTGTAATGTTTTAAAATTAATATTTGGTGCGTGCGTGCATGTTTGAATGTTATGAGTGTTGTTAATGGATGTGCGTGCGTGTCTGTGTGTGAAAGAATGAGTGTGTGTGTGTGTGTGCCTCCCACCCGCCCCCCTCCCTCCTAAAGCTGTTGTCTGCCACTGATATTTACAAGCAGTCTCAAAGGGGAAGAGGTCACTTGGGGACCTCTTACCATTTGCAAATGGGTTACCACCAAGAAAAAGTTGGTGGTAAAATGTGAATATTTTGCAATCACATTCCAGATGCAAAACATTCACACATACCACTGTGATTCGGTATTCGGAAGGGACACCCTAAACACACTCCTTCCTAATACCGAATCACAAACCCTGTACTAGGTTACAGAACAGCAAATAGGGCTTGGTAAATACCCATTGTCTTTATATTCCTAGTTAAGTTTTCTTTTCCGAGCAAATCTAACACCCTTTCTCAGTAATCTACAATTCTAACCTGGGGGTTCTAAAAAGCAATAGAATGTGATAACTTCTGGCTTGGTGTCAATGTCCTGTTGCTAAACAATATACTGAATATATTTTGTAGCCCATGTATGGGGTCACTGGAGACCAAGCCATAAATGAGAGCGGACCCAGTATGAAGCACAGCTCCCTCGTGCAAAGTACATTAACAGCAAATGGAAGTTGAATTGTAAAGCGTTTTTTCTATTTTATAATATATTTGCATTTTCAAGTGCCAGAAAAAAACACACAATACAGAATGACAGGAATGCAAGTCAATGCATTTTGGTTGGCATTAGGCAAAATACTCTGAAATCATGCTTAACTTGTTAGTTAATAGTATATCTTTATGATCACATAGGTATTTTGCAGCGAGCATCATTTACAACTATATAACTAAACAAAGCACGGCTGTTGAATGATCACAAAAATATCCTCTTTTTTTTTTAAACTGCAAGAAGTACACATCTTCATTAAGGATATTCAGCTGTGTCTGCCATCAAAAGAAACGTCCTCACATGCAACCAGTCAGAAATAACAAAAGTTTACTAGAATACCTACTTTAGTGTAGTTACTGAAATTGAATTGTAGTAGTACTAATGATAACAAAAATGTTAGCTGGCAATGATGACAGAGTTGTAACACTCACATATAAATCTTGAACAGACAATATCGAAGTGTATTTCTAACAACTCTAGCAATTAACAGTCAAATCGAAATCTGCAGCTGTGGCCATTTTGCCGAGGGAAGCCTTCCTTCCTAAGGCCAGAGAGGCAAGCAAGGTCGTGCATGTCTATAGATGCTTTAAGCGCCCATAGTTCCCCAGTTCTTCATTGGCAGCGGCAACACTCTTGCATGCGTGTATTCAGTGGCATGTTCCCTCAGGCGCTAGTGTGGCACCTTACAAACCACACACAAAATGTAGTGTGCTTTCATTTGATCCCCACGATTAGCCGTTCGATCAGTTGCTTACTAGCAGCATCGTTTGCATGCTGCTCAAGATTGCCCTTTAAGGTAGTGGTGCCCTGCTTTGCAACTTGCCTAGTGGAAATTCATGGTTGAATTTCTCAGTCTGCATTCCATGAACAGGACTTCTTCCTTTGCCTCCCCCCATCAGTGCCATTCTTTGGCTGTTAAGTAAAGGATCATCCCCTAACCTGCACTGAAGTTCTGACTTCCCTTATTTGCTCCAAATGAGTTGGATCCTTTTCTCTGCTTGTTTGCTAGTGGGGCATTTTCCTGTCAATTTTCTGCTCCTCTGCTTCCTACTCATGACCACTGATAACTACTGCACAGTGTTGTCTACTCCTGTCTGCTTCTCAGGGTGGTCTAACACCGTCAGTTTTCCAGATGGGTCTAACCTTGTCTGCTCCCCAGAAGTATCTATCTTTGTCTGCTTCCTAAGGACCCACCCCACATGTCCACTACCCAGGTATAAGCTCAGTTGCTTCCCCTCTTAAGTGCACTCTTGACGGCACTGAATAGTTTCAAATTCTGCCGTAAGGTGCTGTAGTACAAAGCTATACATGCATATAAATGGCGGCGGTTGACTTTTATGTTGTTGTTACCAAAGGCAATGGCCATGTCCCCAAACATACAGCTAAACACCAGCCGGTTCATAATCATGATGTAAGAAAGGGAAAAACACCCTGTGTGAAACAGGTAAATGCTACTGATAATAGTATGTTTTTTAGCACTTGTCTGAAACAACATCAGTGTGTCAAGAAGGACCTTTGCAAAGCCATGCCTGCCAGTGGCTTGACTTTCAGGAGAATCAACATCCTTTAACCTCTTAATGATACAGGGGATGAGAGAGTTTGGCACACAGAACATTCACAGATCTCTGCCAAATGTCACATAGCTGTCAGCCACTAAATGTGTCCATAAGTCTGAGATCAGTGCCTAAGCCAGTGCTAAACAATTTAACTCCATATTAATTATAACTCTAATCAACTGATATGGCCTGCAATACTTTCCTGCCAGCAGAAGGTGAAATTAAGTTCAACCCATGTTTTTTACATCAATCGTGTGTTGGCACTGCTAACTGTACCATTCTGACAGACGAACAGTGAGAAGCAGGTAGTGGTCAAAGCACTTCCCTGAATGGCTACACTCAGGAAAGTCCTGCCATAATTGAACACTCTCAAGGTAGCCTCCATCCCAACACAGCAGGTGGCTATAGAGCTGCACCTTCTGTTTATTTGACCAATACAGCCATCACTAAACTCTTAAGTCATGCTAGTGCTGTGAGGTCCTGGCAGGAGTCTCATTTAGGGGCAGAGAGCAAGGAAACCACTGAAAATGTCTCTTCCTTGAGTGTGCTGTTTCAAAAGTATTCCCATCCTTGCTCCCACTCACACAAATTAGTGGCAGGTCCATGGTCAGAATTAGAAGCACCTTCTCTGTAACTGGCTGGTAGGACCCTGTCTTTCACCCATCCTGGTTTTTCCTAATGTGCATGGCTGCCTCCAAGCAGAATGCCCCAGGTCAAGGATATAACATTTGCCCTGTCCACGTACTTGACAAGCCATCTGCCACTGCTCGACAAGACAATCAGACTGTCCCGCTCAGTTGCATTCAGGATCTGTTTCTGCTTTTAGGCTGAACCTATTGCAAAGGAACCTCTGACTCCCCTATCTGTACATGGGACAAGGGTACTGACAGCAGTCTGTGCTTATTTAAAAAAGCATCCATGTGCTATTGACCCCTAAATCAGAAACTATGCGTCTCATATTCTGATTATCCCTCATTTTCATGCTACCGCTACAATTCTGTTGCTCCTGTGGCATAACACTAGATCTATGTTTTCCATTCAGCAAATATTTTTTCCCTACCAACATTTAACTGTCTATATTCATCTTAAGAGTGTTGTTTTATACTATAAAATGAAACCTTAAAGAAAGTTAAAAAAGTGACTAGGTAATTAATTTATCTTTTTAAGCCAACAAATCCTAACAGAGGATGGATTGTGTATCCTTTTGGGGGCAATCCATGGTGGATATCGTTGATGTCTGGCATTCCTGCACTCTTATTAACCATCCTTATCTTCATGGACCAACAGATCACCGCTGTCATTCTTAATCGCAAAGAGTACAAACTACAGGTCAGTTCATTTTCTGTCTGCTTACATGACTCTATTATTGTTTCTAGAATGGCCATGTGGTTCTTGATCACTTAAGAAAGAGTGGCTGAATGTAAGTAGGTGGTAGCTTAAACCCTGCAGCTTGTGCTTTGGTGCTTTACGCTTGTGCAATTGATAATTTCACCATTGGAATTATATTGTACTATTTCTGAAAAGGATTATTGCGATAGATACAGTTTTAATGTGCAAAAGAAATCTTAGACTGAGCGTTGGAAATCCTCTTCATTCTTATTTCAACAGGTTCTCTGAGAATGTGCAATCAAACTTACATATATATGAATGCAATATGTTATACCGCCAGTACGACTACTACTCTGCCTACTGCTAATACTACTTTTACTACTACTTGTAGTACAATCATTATACTAGTGCTACTCCACTTACCAATATTTGTACTTTGATTACAACTATTACTGATTCTACCAATTGTTTTATTATTACTACTACTACTACTCTTATTTCTGGGATTAGTACTTTTTTACAACACAGACTTAGTATTATTATTATAACTACTTCTGCTGATACTACTACCAGCATTCCTGCCAACTGCCACGGTCAGGGGTTAAACTAACATATTTCAACGTATGTCTCCGTACGACTGTGCTGAAATCACACAAGTAAAGCTTCTTTCTGTGTTTGTGTTTCTTGAGGCACTGCGCATCAGTCTGATGCTCACAGGAGCCCAGACAGAGCCCAAGACTGGAGAGAGGGATGTTTCCATCATACATCAGTGCTGTGTTGAAATCATGAGGGTAGGGCCGAGGCTGCCCCCTGCCTTTTTCTGCGTCCATAATGGCTAATCCAGCACTGAGCAGGTTGAATATCCACATGTACTGAAGTACCTACCCACCAAGGGACAAGGTTAAACTCTTGTGATTGTAATTTCATACACAGAAAGATATGCAAGAGGCAAAAGGAAAAATATATTCTTAATAAATGTATTGTCTAAGCACAAATCGGCCAACATGTGTTTGGCGATAAAAATCGCTTGCACAGAGCCTTCAACTGTTCCAGTAGTCCAGTAAATCACAAAAAAAAACGAAATAAAAAAATGTATCACTAATCAAACATTTACAAAATCCAATACAGTTCTCACTTCCTCAACAATATATAAATATCATTCTAAAGCACCCATTCAGAACTAAAATTGTGCAAATTATACCAACACAGCACAAAAAAAGCTGATTAATTCAACAAGACTGCTAAAAAAACGAAAAAATGTTGGAAAAAGAAAAATGTCTCTCCTGTCTAAACAAATATGCGGCATCAAGATAATAATATACCTAACAAGAAATTCACACATCTCAGATTTGTTTTTAAAGAATGTTTTTTCATGAATTATATTTACTTCCTTCAGGTATCACAGTAAAAGATTTCATTGTACAACATTCATTAAGTAAATTGTATTCATATCTATCAAATACACAGTTTAAGTCACAGTCAACTATATGTTAACAAAAAACACATCAGTATATACCTATTATACCAATATAAAGCCTCCAATGACGTGTACTTACGCACATGCCATGGGTACAAACAATATTACATCAAATATAACATTCTGCTTTCCATCACGTATCACTCAAACACACCACAATGTATGATACAATAATTACCTGAATTCATATTTTCAAAGAAGGTTTCTCTAGTATCGGAGATGAACTCAAGTTTCAAATTAAAGGCAGTTCTAAGATAAAAAACAAGACAAAAGAAAAAAAAGAAATAGTAAGCATAACAAATCTAAGTGCTGACTGGAAGGAATTTGCATGACAATTAAACTATGCCCGTTCTCCATGAGAACACCCCATACCTAGTATACAAGAAGAAGAATTGGCATATATCAGCAAAATACAGCATACTAAAGGGCCACTTTAGATAGTCTGACAGTGCCAAAATGGAGTCAACTGCATGGTTCATGACTTCCTACCACTCTATGGCTGAAAAAAATTATCTATACAGCATTAAATCAAAGAAAAGGTGTATAGAACTTAATAAACACAAGAATGACAAAATTCAACAACAAACACCTTAAACAATTAAAAACTCAAAAAAGCATAATGAACAAATAGTTTGAAACTAACATCTAAATTCAAGCTGATAAATCATATCAAGTAAACCTAAAAGAAGGGCGTGGCCAAGATGGCGACCGGAGCGGACGCTCAATAGTGTGCTCCGCTTTCGGCCCTTAAATAATCCTCTATAATACTTCGCCGGCATCCTCCTGGTGCCTTTGAAGCGGTTCGCATTGGATCCCAAAGGATTGTGCAGTGGATCAGCGTGCACAGGCATTGTAAAATGGCTGGGGCTGTGTGCGAGAGGCTGTGAGGCCTAACGGAGTGGCACAGCCTTCGGAAGAGGTGCGCGGTGGCCGGCGACCTGGGCCCTGAAGGAGGTGAGCTCTCGAACTCGGGCGAGCTCAAGCATTGTGATCACAGAGGCCCCGAGGGGTACAGGGTGGTGCCGCTGAGTGAGCCGCCCGAGCCGTGCAACCAGGCAGACAGCGGCAGTAAGACGAACCGAAGACAGCGACCTCTCGGAGCAGGGCGCGGAGCACAACAGCTCTGGTTGCCAGGACCGGGATGCTGGAGATATTGGGCATTTGCATGAGGTGAGCAGACGAAGTAGTGCTGCGAGGTGCCTCACGGGCGGCGCATTAACCAATGGCACAAGGAAATACAAACTGACCGGCAATAGTACATTCTGTGGGCGTCACACCAGACCAGGGACCGATCGACGCTGACACAGTGCTGGGGAGTGGTGCCGGGGTGAGAACAGGCCAGAGCTGGTGTACACCCCAGGAAGGTGACACTACGCAATGAAAACATAAACACGCAAAGCGGTTCCCGCCGCGACTTGAAGTGGTCGACCAGCACAGATTACGGCTGGTAGGCCCATAAGGCACGTGCTGCTCACATTCTGGAAGCGTAGAACTTTAAAACACAACCCCAACAGTGGTGCTTGTGCTCATAACACTGGACAGAGCAACACGAGTGCAAACAGGCGCAGGTGGACGGCGCGATAGGGGGAAACAAACCGTCGAAGACCCACACACGAGGGCGAAGAAGTGACCAGCAGCACGATCACTCACCGCCATGGTCAAGCCAAAGCAGGTGCGACCATCAGTGACTGCTCCAGAGGGTATGCTAATTGCTAAACCCACAATGTCGATCAAACAGCGTCCCTCCAGCAACTGAACGAAATGCTGCGATCCCACTCCTCTCAATTTGACAAACTATTACAAGCTATATTGGATACTAAAACAACCCTGGAAGGCAAGATTGACTCGTTGGCGCTTGAGGTGAATCTCCTGAGACCAGATCAATGCAAACTGGCAGACAGAGTATCACCCAATGAAACCTCAATTGCAACGGTCCGACCAGACGGTATTGCACTGCAAAGTCAACTGCACAGCCTGGAAACAGAAGTAACAACACTGAAACGTAGAGCAGAGGATGCAGAGGGCAGGTCAAGGAGGAACAACATTCACTTTGTAGGGTTTCCGGAACAAGCAGAATTACCTAGTGTGGAAGAATTTATGGAGTAGTGGCTGAAGGACAAGATGATGACACACCAAACATCGCCCTATTTGGTGGTCGAACGGGCCACCGGATCCCGGGCAAACCGCCACGACCGGGGGCCCCAGCTCGCCCCCTGATTGCGCGTTTTTAAAAAAACTTTAGTGATCGGGACCAGATCCTCTAGAAGTTCAGATCGCAAGGCCCTTGGCGACTTGATAACACCGCCATCACTGCATACCCTGATTACACCATGGAGGGACAGCAGAGGCAGGCATCCTTTGCAAAGATAAAGCAACTTTTGCGGGAATGCAACATCAACTACTCACTATTATTCCCAGCACATCTCCGTGTAGTGGACGGAGAGAAGACACACATCTTTCCTTCAACGGAAGACGCATGGACTTAGGTGCATGCTAAAGGATTGGTTTCCCCACTAACAGATGCAACCAAAACTAATGAATGGATCACGCCTCAACCTTGATGCAAGAAAAAACCTGGAAATACAACCCGACCGTCCAGAGAGTAGGCAGCTGCGAGCCAAGCGCAGGCCCTGAAAGAAGCTAACCAGTTCTCCTCCAACCATTATACTCCTCTTCGGGAGGATACGTACACTGACTCAAACTCATCATAGGGCCGTTCCAGCATGTCTGCGTCCCTGTTGGCTTTTGGCCCTGAACTTACCCCAAGTGTAGCAGATGACCTGTAGAGCTGATCGACATGTGTGGCCTTATGGGCCCAGCTGGGCTTGGCAAATCTGGATCGCCGACTTACAGGCTCCGAGGCAAAGACATTTCATGTACAACAAGGAGACTGTACGAGGGACTGATGTGGAGGATGCGCTCTTCCGCCAACAGTAACTAAGCATCAGCTTGCCCGTTGTTTTTCAGGAGGTCCGCTGCCGAACCACAGGCAAGCCGATTAACTATATAGACAAGATGGAATAGGCAAACGGACTAGTGGAAGGGGCCGCAGGCCTACGCTATTCCTGCCCCTTTCACACACTCCCCACACTACACCCTATGGGTTCCCGTAGAGACACGATTGACACTATTACCCTATGTTGCACCTGTTGTGCACACATTCTACATGCTAGGTGTCACCTGGCGAGTTTGTATTTAATGTGTTGTTCTTACATTAGCACATGCCACATGACATCATCACACTTACAGCAAGGAGGGGGGATCACCACAAGATATGCACAACATCGCTTGTATATCTAACCACTATATTCACATCACATGAGTATTGACACCTACAACATACTAACATGGAATGTGGGAGGCATGGCTACTCTCACTAAACGCCTTAGGATTTATAACTACTTGAAGCAATACAAAATACATATAGCAATATTACAAGAGACACACCTCACGGCATCGGTCCTGCATGCTCTGGACACTAAATGGCGTGGGCATTTACATGGTACAACCACGTCATCTTACGCTAGAGGAGTACTGATATGGGTGGCACCAGTGGTCCCATATGTGGTGGAGCACCGCAAGATGGACACCAATGGTCCGTATGTATTGTTGGAGGGTACATTAGATGGTAAACCGCTCAACATATCGGGGATATACGCCCCAACATAAAACAAAGCGAATTCCTTCTGTCGATCCAGCCTATGCTATTTAAAGACCCAACATTGACCATCACATGGGGTGGAGACCTAAACTGCATACCAGACATTGATATGGACAGGTCTCATCCACCAATAATGGGAGCTCCTAGCAGGCAAACCACTAAGGCGCTTCAGCAGTAGATATCCGAGAGGGGGTTAGGGGATGTGTGGCATCTTACTCACCCCCTGGACAGGTAATATTCCTTCTATTCTCCGGTACACAGATTATACACCCGAATTGACTTGCTGCTTAGTTCGGCAGAGCTGGTTGGCACTTTCAGGCAGACAGCCTATTTGGCTAAGTCCATTTCAGATCACGGTCCCCTACTGGCCACTGTACAATTGGGCGGGCTACGCACCCGAATACCCACATGGCGGCTGCAGTCAGAACTGCTGCTGGAACGTCCCTTCTGCTCAGAAATGGCCGAGCATATATCCACGTATTTTGATTTAAACGGGGGAACAACAGCAGAGCCAGCAATAGAGTGGGATGCACACAAAGTTGTAGTAAGAGGCTGTTGCTTGTCAGCAGCGGCTGGACTGCGTCACACGCCATCAAAGGAAATGACACAAGCAGAATCAGACTAATGTGGCCTGGAGTGTGTGGTGGCACAGGGGACTACGGCACCTGATGCCCTACTTGAACCACGCAAACGCAGGAATGAAGCAGATTAGTGCCTGCAGAAATTTGACTCTGGCCACTACACGGCTACGCTGCACTCAGACGGAGATCGATCGGGTAGACTACTAGCATGGTTAGTTAGGGGTGAGACAACACGCACTCCTATTGGGGCTATTCGGCTCGACAACGAGACAATAGTTAATGCACAGGCAGACATAAGTGATGCTTTTAAACAATACTATAGCACACCATATGAGGCGAGACCAGACCCCCTCGGATGCAAGGATAAGGGACTTCTTTTGCTCACTCCCCCTCGCTCAGCTCTCTCCATTACAACTACAAGAACTGGAGAGACCCATTGAAGAAATAAAATCAGCAATGCAACAATTAGCTCATTATAAGGTACCAGGTGGTGATGGCTTACCGGTGGAATACTATCAGACTTTCGCAACACAGTTGATCAAACAATATCAAGAGATGTTCCAGGAAGCCCAAATAAAGAGGTGACTTTTGTACTCCCAAACCGAAGCGTTAATAGTGGTCCTGCACAAGCCAGGCCGGGATCCGCTAGATGTACGATCTTACAGGCCCTTGTCGCTACTGAACCTAGACTGTAAGATATAAAGCAAGATACTAACGAACCGGCTCTTGCCGTTCATGTCCCACCTGATACATGAAGACCGATCGGGATTCATCCCTGGTCGGAGCACCTTCTTGAATATCCGCAAGTTACTGCGGCTCATTTCGGCCACCTCAGACTCAGACTATGAGAGGGCTGCAGTATCCTTAGACATTGAAAAAGCATTTGATACTCTTGGTTGGTCATTTCTAAGAGCAGCCTTGAAGTCCATGGGATTCGGCCCAGTGTACATGAACTGGATTGATATCCTGTACTCCAATCCCATGGCTAGGTCAAAACGGGCAGGATCATTTCAGATAACTTTCCCATAGGCAGAGGTACTAGGCAGGGATGCCCCTTATCACCGCTCCTGTTAGCTATAGCTAAAGAACCTCTGGCAGCTCAGCTCAGACTGCGGGTATGGCAGTGGGGTATCCCCGTTGGAGCCGGACATCAGATAGTATCCCTTTATGCAGACGATGCACTAATATACCTACGTAAGTGTTCAGCTTCACTTCCAGGCTTACTACAGTTACTGGAGCGTTTCGGAGACAAATCAGGACTACATGTGAACTGGTTGAAATCCTGTGTATTCCTGATGACACCGATCCCAGAACACCTACGAACTAATTCCAGTGCTTATGGAATACCCTGGTGCTACTCTACATTCAAATACCTTGATATACATGTATACCATAACCTAGCTGATTTGAGGGAAGGCAATTTAGGACGTGCGATCAGGTCCATAAAAGGCTCATTAGCGTTCTGGAATGCATTACCATTGTCACCAATGGGCAGGGTGGCTATCGCGAAGATGATAGTGCTCCCCAGATTACTATACTACTTCACAGCTCTTCCACTAATCATCCCTCGATCTTTCTTTAAACTCTTGAACAGCATACTGACAGATCTAATATGGAAAGGAGGTCGCAGCCACGTAGCTCTCACTACCACTTACATGTCGACCTCACAGGGTGGATTAGACGCACCAAATTATAAGCTATATTATGTGGCCCGCAACTTAAATGTCCGTTGCTATGGATGCAGAACCTCCCCAATATAGAACTTGTGTTGGTACTTGAGACACTGGGGCCCACTAATGTACTGGGTTGGCTACAGAACAACACAAATTCTCCACGGCACACAAATATCTTGTTGACAGTGTAGGAGGCTGGCCTGGCTTGTAGTGGGTACCAAGGGGTACTTACACTCTGTACCAGGTCCAGTTATCCCTTATTAGTGTAGAATAGGTGTTTCTAGCAGCTTAGGCTGATAGAAGGTAGCTATAGCAGAGCAGCTTAGGCTGAACTAGGAGACATGCAAAGCTCCTACTATACCACTGGTGTCATATGCACAATATCATAAGAAAACACAATACACAGATATACTAAAAATAAAGGTACTTTATTTTTATGACAATATGCCAAAAGTATCTCAGTGAGTACCCTCAGTATGAGGATGCCAAATATACACAAGATATATGTACACAATACCAAGAATATGCAGTAATAGCAACAGGAAGTAATGCAAGCAGTGTAAAGTTACAGTAGATTGCAATAGGAGCACATAGGTATAGGGGCAGCACAAACCATATACTCCAAAAGTGGAATGCGAACCACAATTGGACCCCAAACCTATGTGAGCTTGTAGAGGGTCGCTGGGACTGTAAGAAAACAGTGAGGGTTAGAAAAATAGCCCACCCCAAGACCCTGTAAGGTAGGTGTAGAGTCACCTACAACCCCCAGAGAGCACAGAAATCATGATAGGGGGATTCTGTAAGGAAAACCAACAGCAGCAAAGCAACAACAGTGGATTTCCGGACCTGAGTACCTGTAAGAGAAGGGGACCAAGTCCAAGGGTCGCGACAGTGTCGAGAGTGGGCAGATGCCCAGGAAATGCCAGCTGAGGGTGCAAAGGAGCTGCCACCAGATGGAAGAAGCTTGGTGTTTTGCAAGAACGAAGAGGACTAGGAACTTCTCCTTTGGAGGATGGATGTCCCACGTCGTGAAGAAGCTTGCAGAGGTGTTCCCATGCAGAAAGACCGCAAACATGCCTTGCTAGCTGCAAGGGTCGCAGTTGGGGTTTTTGGATGCTGCTGTGGCCCAGGAGGGACCAGGATGTCGCCACTTGGATGAGGAGACAGAGGGGGCGCCCAGCAAGTCAGGGAGCCTTCACAGAAGCAGGCAGCACCCGCAGAAGTACCGGAACAGGCACTTAGAAGAGGAGTGAACCGGAGTTCACCCGAAGTCACAAAAGGGAGTCCCACGATGCCGGAGGACAACTCAGAAGGTTGTGCACTGCAGGTTAGAGTGTCGGGGACCCAGGCTTGGCTGTGCATGAAGGAAATCCTGGAAGAGTGCACAGGAGCCGGAGCAGCTGCAAATCACGCGGTACCCAGCAATGCAGTCTAGCGTGGGGAGGCAAGGACTTACCTCCACCAAACTTGGACTGAAGAGTCACTGGACTGTGGGAGTCACTTGGACAGAGTTGCTGAGTTCCAGGGACCACTCTCGTCGTGCTGAGAGGGGACCCAGAGGACCGGTGATGAAGTCTTTTGTTGCCTGCGGTTGCAGGGGGAAGATTTCATCGACCCATGGGAGATTTCTTCAGAGCTCCTGGTGCAAGAAGGAGGCAGGTTACCCCAGAGCATGCACCACCAGGAAACAGGCGAGAAAGCCGGCAGGATGAAGCAATACAAGGTTGCAGTAGTCGTCTTTGCTACTTTGCTGCGGTTTTGCAGGCGTCCTGAGCAGTCAGCGGTCGATCCTTTGGCAGAAGGTGAAGAGGGAGATGCAGAGGAACTCTGGTGAGCTCTTGCATTCGCTATCTGAAGAATTCCCCAAAGCAGAGACCCTAAATAGCCAGAAAAGGAGGTTTGGCTACCTAGGAAGGAGGATAGGCTAGTAAGAAAGGTAAGAGCTTATCAGAAGGAGTCTCTGACGTCACCTGCTGGCCCTGGCCACTCAGAGCAGTCCAGTGTGCCAGCACACCTCTGAATCCAAGATGGCAGAGGTCTGGGGAACGCTGGAGGAGCTCTGGGCACCTCCCCTGGGAGGTGCAGGTCAGGGGAGTGGTCACTCCCCTTTCCTTTGTCCAGTTTCGCGCCAGAGCAGGGCTGGGGGATCCCTGAACTGGTGTAGACTGGCTTATGCAGAGATGGGCACCATCTGTGCCCATCAAAGCATTTCCAGAGGCTGGGGGAGGCTACTCCTCCCCAGCCCTGACACCTTTTTCCAAAGGGAGAGGGTGTAACACCCTCTCTCTGAGGAAGTCCTTTGTTCTGCCTTCCTGGGCCAGGCCTGGCTGGACCCCAGGAGGGTAGAAACCTGTCTGAGGGGTTGGCAGCAGCAGCAGCTGCAGTAAAACCCCGGTAAAGGCAGTTTGGCAGTACCCGGGTTCTGTGCTAGAGACCCGGGGGATCATGGAAGGCATTGGGGAGACAATTCCATGATCTTAGACATGTTACATGGCCATGTTCGGAGTTACCATTGTGACGCTATACATAGGTAGTGACCTATGTATAGTGCACGCGGGAAATGGTGTCCCTGCACTCACAAAGTCCGGGGAATTTGCCCTGAACGATGTGGGGGCACCTTGGCTAGTGCCAGGGTGCCCACACACTAAGTAACTTTGCACCCAACCTTCACCAGGTGAAGGTTAGACATATAGGTGACTTATAAGTTACTTAAGTGCAGTGGTAAATGGCTGTGAAATAACGTGGACGTTATTTCACTCAGGCTGCAGTGGCAGGCCTGTGTAAGAATTGTCAGAGCTCCCTATGGGTGGCAAAAGAAATGCTGCAGCCCATAGGGATCTCCTGGAACTCCAATACCCTGGGTACCTCAGTACCATATACTAGGGAATTATAAGGGTGTTCCAGTATGCCAATGTGAATAGCCTGTTAGTGACAATTTGGAAAGCAGAGAGAGCATAACCACTGAGGTTCTGGTTAGCAGAGCCTCAGTGAGACAGTTAGTCATCACACAGGGAACACATACAGGGCACACTTATAAGCACTGGGGCCCTGGCTGGCAGGGTCCCAGTGACACATACACTAAAACAACATATATACAGTGAAATATGGGGGTAACATGCCAGTCAAGATGGTACTTTCCTTCAGACAGTGGCTAGATGGTGTTGGTATTGCTACATCCTTAAAGAGGGAACTATCCCTCCCTACACAACCAGGATCCCATTACTGGCCATCCAGGGAATAAGGTAACTGAGCACACACCATGACCTAGAATCATGGACCAGATTAGGCATACAAACAATAGGAGACATCTTCAAGCATGGTAAACAAATACCTTACTCTGAACTTGCACTCGCCTATGGTGTAGGACCAGGGCGATTCTTAACTTATAATGCATTACAACAACTCACACGCAAGATGTGGCATAATGGTGACAATGAACCAACAGGTCACCGACTACTACACACATTGCTAGCGAGCTCAGGACTTAAATATACTATCTCCCAGTTATATAGGTATATGTTAGAGAACACTGCAGACGCACATGTTATCACGCGGGCTCGATAGGACCATGTTCTTGTGAAGCCGTTATCACAGCCAGAATAGAACATGACACTTAACATGGCCAAGATGGTGTCACAAAATCCACGCTTCCGCGACACCCAATTTAATTATTTACATCAAATCTATTTATCCCCACATAGGCTACTGCATATGTTCCCCCATAATAGTCATGAATGCCCTAGATGTGGGGAGGAAGAAGCTAATTTTTACCACATGGTATGGGAATGCCCACCGGTTGTCCGTTCCTTGTGCACCATCACCTCTCTGACGGCTGAGCTGATGGAACATCCACTGTCACCCACACCAGAATCTTGCCTTTTGGGAGTTCGCAAGAGGTCAGCTAAGGGAAAGCAATTACACAAGTGTATTGACCTGGCGTTTGTGTTATTTAGGCACCTGCTATCGATGCTAGCGATGCAGTGCAAGGCACTGAACACACCAGATACACGGCGCTTGGTAAATGACCTGTTAAAATGGGCTAAAGCAGAAGCACAGGGTCTTCATGTGCTGCAGGGAAAGGGAGTACAGATAAAAGGAGTTGAAATATGGGACACATACGTAGCCTCAATAGAAGCCAGAGATGACATCAACCCCCCCCTGAGTACATAATGGAGACCACTAGGACACGGTGCCCATACAACGAGGGCACAGTACATGAATCACAGTTGACATGCGAATAGTACGGCTGCGAGAGCTGCCCCCATCCCGTACTACCATACCATACAATGTAAGGTAATAACATTACTAATTAATAGAAAAACCACAGTATAATGACCATAACCAACTAGGATCAGACTCCATGGAACTGAAAGGTATAAGCGCGTAACATGGGCACACCCTCAACAATACACCAATACACCAATACAATGATATCTTCACAATACGTAAACCGAGGAAGACTGAGCAATAGATACAGACAGAAATGGTTAATTATGTATAAGTACGCATAAATGTGTGTTTCTATCTCACCTCCCCTCATATACACTAAGTTGTACCATAAATGCCTTTTATTATGCATGATTCACCAAATGTATACATTAATGGCCTGACCAGATGATCGAGGCATGTGCTGTTGTATGATCTATGATGAAAAACCCAATAAAGCGTAATGAACAAGTAGTGTGAATATATTATCTGAATTCAAATTGATAAATCATGTCAGAGTAAATATCAAATAAAAGTAAAGCAGGAGTCAGTCTGTGAACCTACATCTTCATTAATTGAATAAGAATTACTGACCATTTGTGATACTGCTCAAAATCAGTCCTCTAAAGTGTATAACAAAGGTCCCAAAATCAATGTAACTAAATCCATACACTCAAATAGACAGGCCAATCACATCCCATTAGAGGTGTAGGAAGTTGGTTCTGTATGTGCTATTTCAAAGTAAGGAATAGCATGCACAGAGTCCAAGGGTTCCCCTTAGAGGTAAAATAGTGGTAAAAAGAGATAATACCAATGCTCTATTTTGTGGTAGTGTGGTCGAGCAGTAGGCTTATCCAAGGAGTAGTGTTAAGCATTTGTTGTACATACACATAGACAATAAATGAGGTACACACACTCAGAGACAAATCCAGCCAATAGGTTTTGTATAGACAAATATCTTTTCTTAGTTTATTTTAAGAACCACAGGTTCAAATTTAACATGTAATATCTTGTTTGAAAGGTATTGCAGGTAAGTACATTAGGAACTTTGAATCATTTCAATTGCATGTATACTTTTCAAGTTATTCAGAAATAGCTATTTTAAAAGTGGACACTTAGTTCAATTTTCACAGTTCCTGGGGGAGGTAAGTTTTTGTTAGTTTTACCAGGTAAGTAAGACACTTACGGGGTTCAGTTCTTGGTCCAAGGTAGCCCACCGTTGGGGGTTCAGAGCAACCCCAAAGTTACCACACCAGCAGCTCAGGGCCGGTCAGGTGCAGAGTTCAAAGTGGTGCCCAAAACGCATAGGCTTCAAGGGAGAGAAGGGGGTGCCCCGGTTCCAGTCTGCCAGCAGGTAAGTACCCGCGTCCTCGGGGGGCAGACCAGGGGGGTTTTGTAGGGCACCGGGGGGGACACAAGCCCACACAGAAATTTCACCCTCAGCGGCGCGGGGGCGGCCGGGTGCAGTGTTAGAACAAGCGTCGGGTTCGCAATGGAAGTCAATGAGAGATCAAGGGATCTCTTCAGCGCTGCAGGCAGGCAAGGGGGGGCTTCCTCGGGGAAACCTCCACTTGGGCAAGGGAGAGGGACTCCTGGGGGTCACTTCTGCAGTGAAAGTCCGGTCCTTCAGGTCCTGGGGGCTGCGGGTGCAGGGTCTTTTCCAGGCGTCGGGACTTAGGTTTCAGAGAGTCGCGGTCAGGGGAAGCCTCGGGATTCCCTCTGCAGGCGGCGCTGTGGGGACTCAGGGGGGACAGGTTTTGGTACTCACAGTCGTAGAGTAGTCCGGGGGTCCTCCCTGAGGTGTTGGTTCTCCACCAGCCGAGTCGGGGTCGCCGGGTGCAGTGTTGCAAGTCTCACGCTTCTTGCGGGGAGATTGCAGGGTTCTTTAAAGCTGCTTCTTTGGATAAAGTTGCAGTCTTTTTGGAGCAGGTCCGCTGTCCTCGGGAGTTTCTTGTCGTCGTCGAAGCAGGGCAGTCCTCAGAGGATTCAGAGGTCGCTGGTCCCTTTGGAAGGCGTCGCATGAGCAGAGTTCTTTGGAAGGCAGGAGACAGGCCGGTGAGTTTCTGGAGCCAAGGCAGTTGTTGTCTTCTGGTCTTCCTCTGCAGGGGTTTTCAGCTAGGCAGTCCTTCTTCTTGTTGTTGCAGGAATCTAATTTTCTAGGGTTCAGGGTAGCCCTTAAATACTAAATTTAAGGGCGTCTTTAGGTCTGGGGGGTTAGTAGCCAATGGCTACTAGCCCTGAGGGTGGGTACACCCTCTTTGTGCCTCCTCCCAAGGGGAGGGGGTCACAATCCTAACCCTATTGGGGGAATCCTCCATCTGCAAGATGGAGGATTTCTAAAAGTTAGAGTCACCTCAGCTCAGGACACCTTAGGGGCTGTCCTGACTGGCCAGTGACTCCTCCTTGTTATCCTCATTATTTCCTCCGGCCTTGCCGCCAAAAGTGGGGGCCGGGGCCGGAGGGGGCGGGCAACTCCACTAGCTGGAGTGTCCTGCGGTGCTGTGACAAAGGGGTGAGCCTTTGAGGCTCACCGCCAGGTGTTACAGCTCCTGCCTGGGGGAGGTGTTAGCATCTCCACCCAGTGCAGGCTTTGTTACTGGCCTCAGAGTGACAAAGGCACTCTCCCCATGGGGCCAGCAACATGTCTCTAGTGTGGCAGGCTGCTGGAACTAGTCAGCCTACACAGACAGTCGGTTAAGTTTCAGGGGGCACCTCTAAGGTGCCCTCTGGGGTGTATTTTGCAATAAAATGTACACTGGCATCAGTGTGCATTTATTGTGCTGAGAAGTTTGATACCAAACTTCCCAGTTTTCAGTGTAGCCATTATGGTGCTGTGGAGTTCGTGCAAAACAGACTCCCAGACCATATACTCTTATGGCTACCCTGCACTTACAATGTCTAAGGTTTTGCTTAGACACTGTAGGGGCACAGTGCTCATGCACTGGTACCCTCACCTATGGTATAGTGCACCCTGCCTTAGGGCTGTAAGGCCTGCTAGAGGGGTGTCTTACCTATACTGCATAGGCAGTGAGAGGCTGGCATGGCACCCTGAGGGGAGTGCCATGTCGACTTACTCATTTTGTTCTCACCAGCACACACAAGCTGGTAAGCAGTGTGTCTGTGCTGGGTGAGGGGTCTCTAGGGTGGCATAATACATGCTGCAGCCCTTAGAGACCTTCCCTGGCATCAGGGCCCTTGGTACCAGAGGTACCAGTTACAAGGGACTTATCTGGGTGCCAGGGTGTGCCAATTGTGGAATCAAAAGTACAGGTTAGGGAAAGAACACTGGTGTTGGGGCCTGGTTAGCAGGCCTCAGCACACTTTCAATTCAAAACATAGCATCAGCAAAGGCAAAAAGTCAGGGGGTAACCATGCCAAGGAGGCATTTCCTTACACAACCCTCCCCCAAACGAAAGAGGATGAGACTAACCTTTCCCAAGAGAGTCTTCATTTTCTAAGTGGAAGAACCTGGAAAGGCCATCTGAATTGGCATGGGCAGTCCCAGGTCTGTGTTCCACTATAAAGTCCATTCCCTGTAGGGAGATGGACCACCTCAACAGTTTTGGATTTTCACCTTTCATTTGCATCAGCCATTTGAGAGGTCTGTGGTCAGTTTGAACTAGGAAGTGAGTCCCAAAGAGGTATGGTCTCAGCTTCTTCAGGGACCAAACCACAGCAAAGGCCTCCCTCTCAATGGCACTCCAACGCTGCTCCCTGGGGAGTAACCTCCTGCTAATGAAAGCAACAGGCTGGTCAAGGCCATCATCATTTGTTTGGGACAAAACTGCCCCTATCCCATGTTCAGAGGCATCTGTCTGCACAATGAACTGCTTAGAATAATCTGGAGCTTTTAGAACTGGTGCTGAGCACATTGCTTGTTTCAGGGTGTCAAAGGCCTGTTGGCATTCTACAGTCCAGTTCACTTTCTTGGGCATTTTCTTGGAGGTGAGTTCAGTGAGGGCTGTCACAATGGATCCATATCCCTTCACAAACCTCCTGTAATACCCAGTCAAGCCAAGGAATGCCCTGACTTGAGTCTGGGTTTTTGGAGCTACCCAGTCCAGAATAGTCTGGATCTTGGGTTGGAGTGGCTGAACTTGGCCTCCACCTACAAGGTGGCCCAAGTAAACCACAGTTCCCTGCCCTATTTGGCATTTGGATGCCTTGATAGAGAGGCCTGCAGATTGCAGAGCCTGCAAAACCTTCTTCAGGTGGACCAGGTGATCCTGCCAGGTGGAGCTAAAGACAGCAATATCATCAAGATAAGCTGTGCTAAAGGACTCCAAACCAGCAAGGACTTGATTCACCAACCTTTGGAAGGTGGCAGGGGCATTCTTTAAACCAAAGGGCATAACAGTAAACTGATAATGCCCATCAGGTGTGGAGAATGCTGTTTTCTCTTTTGCTCCAGGTGCCATTTTTATTTGCCAGTACCCTGCTGTCAAGTCAAAGGTACTTAAGAATTTGGCAGCACCTAATTTGTCTATGAGCTCATCAGCTCTAGGAATTGGATGGGCGTCTGTCTTGGTGACAGAGTTGAGCCCTCTGTAGTCCACACAAAACCTCATCTCTTTCTTTCCATCTTTGGTGTGAGGTTTGGGGACTAAGACCACTGGGCTAGCCCAGGGGCTGTCAGAGCGCTCAATTACTCCCAATTCCAGCATCTTGTGGACTTCCACCTCGATGCTTTCCTTAACATGGTCAGACTGTCTAAAAATTTTGTTTTTGACAGGCATGCTGTCTCCTGTGTCCACATCATGGGTACACAGGTGTGTCTGACCAGGGGTTAGGGAGAAGAGTTCAGGAAACTGTTGTAGGACTCTCCTACAATCAGCTTGCTGTTGGCCAGAGAGGGTGTCTGAGTAGCTCACTCCATCTACTGAGCCATCTTTTGGGTCTGATGACAGAAGATCAGGGAGAGGTTCACTCTCTGCCTCCTGATCCTCATCTGTTACCATCAACAGATTTACATCAGCCCTGTCATGGAAGAGCTTAAGGCGGTTCACATGGATCACCCTCTTGGGGCTCCTGCTTGTGCCCAGGTCCACCAGGTAGGTGACCTGACTCTTCCTTTCTAGCACTGGGTAAGGGCCACTCCATTTGTCCTGAAGTGCCCTGGGAGCCACAGGCTCCAGAACCCAGACTTTCTGCCCTGGTTGGAACTCAACCATTGCAGCCTTTTGGTCATACCAAAACTTCTGGAGCTGTTGGCTGGCCTCAAGGTTTTTGCTTGCCTTTTCCATGTACTCTGCCATTCTAGAGCGAAGGCCAAGTACATAGTCCACTATGTCCTGTTTAGGCTCATGAAGAGGTCTCTCCCAGCCTTCTTTAACAAGAGCAAGTGGTCCCCTTACAGGGTGCCCAAACAGAAGTTCAAAGGGTGAGAATCCTACTCCCTTCTGTGGCACCTCTCTGTAAGCGAAAAGCAGACATGGCAAGAGGACATCCCATCTCCTTTTGAGCTTTTCTGGGAGCCCCATGATCATGCCTTTTAATGTCTTGTTGAATCTCTCAACTAAGCCATTAGTTTGTGGATGGTATGGTGTAGTGAATTTGTAAGTCACCCCACACTCATTCCACATGTGTTTTAGGTATGCTGACATGAAGTTGGTACCTCTGTCAGACACCACCTCCTTAGGGAAACCCACTCTGGTAAAGATACCAATGAGGGCCTTGGCTACTGCAGGGGCAGTAGTTGACCTAAGGGGAATAGCTTCAGGATACCTAGTAGCATGATCCACTACTACTAGGATATACATATTTCCTGAGGCTGTGGGAGGTTCTAGTGGACCAACTATGTCCACACCCACTCTTTCAAAGGGGACCCCCACCACTGGAAGTGGAATGAGGGGGGCCTTTGGATGCCCACCTGTCTTACCACTGGCTTGACAGGTGGGGCAGGAGAGGCAAAACTCCTTAACCTTGTGGGACATATTGGGCCAGTAGAAGTGGTTGACTAACCTCTCCCACGTCTTGGTTTGTCCCAAATGCCCAGCAAGGGGAATATCATGGGCTAAGGTCAGAATAAACTCTCTGAACGACTGAGGCACTACCACTCTCCTAGTGGCACCAGGTTTGGGGTCTCTGGCCTCAGTGTACAGGAGTCCATCTTCCCAATAGACCCTATGTGTTCCATTTTTCTTGCCCTTGGACTCTTCAGCAGCTTGCTGCCTAAGGCCTTCAAGAGAGGGACAGGTTTCTTGTCCCTTACACAGCTCCTCCCTTGAGGGTCCCCCTGGGCCTAAGAGCTCAACCTGATAAGGTTCAAGCTCCAAAGGCTCAGTTCCCTCAGAGGGCAGAACTTCTTCCTGAGAAGAGAGGTTCTCTTTTTCTGACTGTGTTGCAGTTGGTTTCCCAACTGACTTTCCTTTTCTCTTGGTAGGCTGGGCCTTTCTTCCAGACTCCAGCTCTACTTTTTCACCCTGTGCCTTGCATTGTGCTCTTGTTTTTACACACACCAGTTCAGGGATACCCAGCATGGCTGCATGGGTTTTTAGTTCTACCTCAGCCCATGCTGAGGACTCCAGGTCATTTCCAAGCAGACAGTCTACTGGGATGTTTGAGGAGACCACCACCTGTTTCAGGCCATTGACCCCTCCCCATTCTAAAGTTACCATTGCCATGGGATGTGCTTTAGTCTGATTGTCAGCGTTGGTGACTGTATAGGTTTTTCCAGTCAGGTATTGGCCAGGGGAAACCAGTTTCTCTGTCACCATGGTGACACTGGCACCTGTATCCCTCAGGCCCTCTACACTTGTCCCATTAATAAAGAGCTGCTGCCTGTATTTTTGCATGTTAGGCGGCCAGGCAGCTAGTGTGGCTAAATCCACCCCACCCTCAGAGACTAGAGTAGCTTCAGTGTGGACCCTGATTTGCTCTGGGCGCACTGTTGATCCCACTTGGAGACTAGCCATTCCAGTGTTACCTGGATTGGAGTTTGGAGTGGAACCTTTCTTGGGACAGGCCTTGTCTCCAGTTTGGTGTCCAGGCTGATTACAGCTACGACACCAGGCCTTTTTGGGATCAAAGTTTTTACCCTTGTACCCAGGATTGTTTTGTGAAGAGGCTCTGGGCCCACCCTCCTGTGCAGGTTTTTGGGGGCCTGTAGAAGACTCTTTACTATTTTTATTTTTGGCTGTCTCACCACCTTTCCCCTGGGGAGGTTTTGTGACCCCTTTCTTTTGGTCACCCCCTGTGGAAGTTTTGGACACCCTAGTCTTGACCCAATGGTCCGCCTTCTTTCCCAATTCTTGGGGAGAAATTGGTCCTACGTCCACCAGATGCTGATGCAGTTTGTCATTGAAAAATTACTTAACAGGTGTTCTTTCACAAATAAATTGTACAGCCCATCATAATTACTTACACCACTGCCTTGAATCCAACCATCTAGTGTTTTTACTGAGTAGTCTACAAAGTCAACCCAGGTCTGGCTCGAGGATTTTTGAGCCCCCCTGAATCTAATCCTATACTCCTCAGTGGAGAATCCAAAGCCCTCAATCAGGGTACCCTTCATGAGGTCATAAGATTCTGCATCTTTTCCAGAGAGTGTGAGGAGTCTATCCCTACACTTTCCTGTGAACATTTCCCAAAGGAGAGCACCCCAGTGAGATCTGTTCACTTTTCTGGTTACACAAGCCCTCTCAAAAGCTGTGAACCATTTGGTGATGTCATCACCATCTTCATATTTAGTTACAATCCCTTTAGGGATTTTCAACATGTCAGGAGAATCTCTGACCCTATTTATGTTGCTGCCACCATTGATGGGTCCTAGGCCCATCTCTTGCCTTTCCCTTTCTATGGCTAGGATCTGTCTTTCCAAAGCCAATCTTTTGGCCATCCTGGCTAGCTGGATGTCCTCTTCACTGGAGTTATCCTCAGTGATTTCAGAGTTGTTGGCCCCTCCTGTGAGGGGACCAGCATCTCTGACTATTATTTGTGGAGTCAGGGCTTGAGAGGCCCTGTTCTCCCTAAATAGGACTGGTAGGGGGGAATTTTCCTCCAAGTCACTATCTTCATCCTCTGTGTTGCCATCCTCAGAGGGGTTGGCCTTTTCAAACTCTGCCAACAGCTCCTGGAGCTGTAGTTTGGAAGGTCTGGGGCCCATTACTATTTTCTTTATTTTACAGAGTGACCTTAGCTCCCTCATCTTAAGATGGAGGTAAGGTGTGGTGTCGAGTTCCACCACATTCATCTCTGCACTAGACATTATGCTTCTAAAAGTTGGAATACTTTTTAAGAATCTAAAACTAGTTCTAGGTTCTAATTCAAACTTTTAACAAACTTTTAAACTCTAAAAGAAATGCTAACAGGGACTAACACAAGGCCCTAGCAGGACTTTAAAGAATTTAGAAAACTTTTCAAATTGCAAAAATCAATTTCTAATGACAATTTTGGAATTTGTCGTGTGATCAGGTATTAGCTGAGTAGTCCAGCAAATGCAAAGTCTTGTACCCCACCGCTGATCCACCAATGTAGGAAGTTGGCTCTGTATGTGCTATTTCAAAGTAAGGAATAGCATGCACAGAGTCCAAGGGTTCCCCTTAGAGGTAAAATAGTGGTAAAAAGAGATAATACCAATGCTCTATTTTGTGGTAGTGTGGTCGAGCAGTAGGCTTATCCAAGGAGTAGTGTTAAGCATTTGTTGTACATACACATAGACAATAAATGAGGTACACACACTCAGAGACAAATCCAGCCAATAGGTTTTGTATAGACAAATATCTTTTCTTAGTTTATTTTAAGAACCACAGGTTCAAATTTAACATGTAATATCTTGTTTGAAAGGTATTGCAGGTAAGTACATTAGGAACTTTGAATCATTTCAATTGCATGTATACTTTTCAAGTTATTCACAAATAGCGATTTTAAAAGTGGACACTTAGTTCAATTTTCACAGTTCCTGGGGGAGGTAAGTTTTTGTTAGTTTTACCAGGTAAGTAAGACACTTACGGGGTTCAGTTCTTGGTCCAAGGTAGCCCACCGTTGGGGGTTCAGAGCAACCCCAAAGTTACCACACCAGCAGCTCAGGGCCGGTCAGGTGCAGAGTTCAAAGTGGTGCCCAAAACGCATAGGCTTCAAGGGAGAGAAGGGGGTGCCCCGGTTCCAGTCTGCCAGCAGGTAAGTACCCGCGTCCTCGGGGGGCAGACCAGGGGGGTTTTGTAGGGCACCGGGGGGGACACAAGCCCACACAGAAATTTCACCCTCAGCGGCGCGGGGGCGGCCGGGTGCAGTGTTAGAACAAGCATCGGGTTCACAATGGAAGTCAATGAGAGATCAAGGGATCTCTTCAGCGCTGCAGGCAGGCAAGGGGGGGGCTTCCTCGGGGAAACCTCCACTTGGGCAAGGGAGAGGGACTCCTGGGGGTCACTTCTGCAGTGAAAGTCCGGTCCTTCAGGTCCTGGGGGCTGCGGGTGCAGGGTCTTTTCCAGGCGTCGGGACTTAGGTTTCAGAGAGTCGCGGTCAGGGGAAGCCTCGGGATTCCCTCTGCAGGCGGCGCTGTGGGGACTCAGGGGGGACAGGTTTTGGTACTCACAGTCGTAGAGTAGTCCGGGGGTCCTCCCTGAGGTGTTGGTTCTCCACCAGCCGAGTCGGGGTCGCCGGGTGCAGTGTTGCAAGTCTCACGCTTCTTGCGGGGAGATTGCAGGGTTCTTTAAAGCTGCTTCTTTGGATAAAGTTGCAGTCTTTTTGGAGCAGGTCCGCTGTCCTCGGGAGTTTCTTGTCGTCGTCGAAGCAGGGCAGTTCTCAGAGGATTCAGAGGTCGCTGGTCCCTTTGGAAGGCGTCGCTGGAGCAGAGTTCTTTGGAAGGCAGGAGACAGGCCGGTGAGTTTCTGGAGCCAAGGCAGTTGTTGTCTTCTGGTCTTCCTCTGCAGGGGTTTTCAGCTAGGCAGTCCTTCTTCTTGTTGTTGCAGGAATCTAATTTTCTAGGGTTCAGGGTAGCCCTTAAATACTAAATTTAAGGGCGTGTTTAGGTCTGGGGGGTTAGTAGCCAATGGCTACTAGCCCTGAGGGTGGGTACACCCTCTTTGTGCCTCCTCCCAAGGGGAGGGGGTCACAATCCTAACCCTATTGGGGGAATCCTCCATCTGCAAGATGGAGGATTTCTAAAAGTTAGAGTCACCTCAGCTCAGGACACCTTAGGGGCTGTCCTGACTGGCCAGTGACTCCTCCTTGTTATCCTCATTATTTCCTCCGGCCTTGCCGCCAAAAGTGGGGGCCGGGGCCGGAGGGGGCGGGCAACTCCACTAGCTGGAGTATCCTGCGGTGCTGTGACAAAGGGGTGAGCCTTTGAGGCTCACCGCCAGGTGTTACAGCTCCTGCCTGGGGGAGGTGTTAGCATCTCCACCCAGTGCAGGCTTTGTTACTGGCCTCAGAGTGACAAAGGCACTCTCCCCATGGGGCCAGCAACATGTCTCTAGTGTGGCAGGCTGCTGGAACTAGTCAGCCTACACAGACAGTCGGTTAAGTTTCAGGGGGCACCTCTAAGGTGCCCTCTGGGGTGTATTTTGCAATAAAATGTACACTGGCATCAGTGTGCATTTATTGTGCTGAGAAGTTTGATACCAAACTTCCCAGTTTTCAGTGTAGCCATTATGGTGCTGTGGAGTTCGTGCAAAACAGACTCCCAGACCATATACTCTTATGGCTACCCTGCACTTACAATGTCTAAGGTTTTGCTTAGACACTGTAGGGGCACAGTGCTCATGCACTGGTACCCTCACCTATGGTATAGTGCACCCTGCCTTAGGGCTGTAAGGCCTGCTAGAGGGGTGTCTTACCTATACTGCATAGGCAGTGAGAGGCTGGCATGGCACCCTGAGGGGAGTGCCATGTCGACTTACTCATTTTGTTCTCACCAGCACACACAAGCTGGTAAGCAGTGTGTCTGTGCTGGGTGAGGGGTCTCTAGGGTGGCATAATACATGCTGCAGCCCTTAGAGACCTTCCCTGGCATCAGGGCCCTTGGTACCAGAGGTACCAGTTACAAGGGACTTATCTGGGTGCCAGGGTGTGCCAATTGTGGAATCAAAAGTACAGGTTAGGGAAAGAACACTGGTGTTGGGGCCTGGTTAGCAGGCCTCAGCACACTTTCAATTCAAAACATAGCATCAGCAAAGGCAAAAAGTCAGGGGGTAACCATGCCAAGGAGGCATTTCCTTACAAGAGGTATATAGGTAAATGATATATCCTACAAAGTATAACTGGATAGATCTAAAGAAATACACAGAGTCATAACTAAAGATAGTTTTAAACCCTATAGCGTTCCAATTGTAATAAATAGAATGCATAATTTCTGCGAGCAACCTAGGGTACAACAACCTAACATTTTATATGCCTATCATTTATGGCAAATCTCATCTTAACCTCTTAGCTGCTGGGCCTTTCCCCCCCCCCCAGTGCTGAGCCCTTTTTTGGCTATTTGGGGTAGTGCGCGCTTAGGCCTTCATAACTTTTTGGCCACATTAGCTATCCACGCTAAATCTGCGTCCTTTTTTTCTAACACCCTAGGGATTCTAAAGGTACCCAGAGTTTGTGGGTTCCCCAGGAGGAGACCAAGAAATTAGCCAAAATACAGCTAAAATGTCATTTTTTTAAAGAACAAAATGGGAATAAAGGGCTGCTGAAGAAGGCTTGTGGTTTTTTCCCTGAAAATGGCATCAACAAAGGGTTTGCGGTGCTAAAATCACCATCTTCCCAGCTTTCAGGAACAGGCAGACTTGAATCAGAAAACCACATCTTTCAACACAATTTTGGCATTTTACTGACACACACACCATTTTTACTATCTTTGGTGCTTTCAGCCTCCTTCCAGTTAGTGACAGGAATGGGTGTGAAACCAATGGTAGATCCCAAGAAGCTAAACATTTCTGAAAAGTAGGCAAAATTCTGAATTCAGCAAGGGGTCATTTGTGTAGATCCTACAAGGTTTCCCTACAGAAAATAACAGCTGAAATAAAAACAAATTGAAATTGAGCTGAAAAAACAGCCATTTTTCTCCACGTGTAACTTTTTTCTGCAATGTCAGTTTTTTAAAGCAATATACTGGTACGTCTGCTGGACTATTCTGGTTGCAGGGATATGTAGGGTTTGTAGGTTCATCAAGATCCCTAGGTACCCAGAGCCAATAAATGAGCTGCACCTTGTAATGGGTTTTCATTCTGTACCGGGTATACAGCAATTCATTTGGTGACATATAAAGAGTGAAAAGTAGGTATCAAGAAAACCTTTGTATTTCCAAAATGGGCATAAGATAAGGTGTTCAGAAGCAGTGGTTATTTGCACATCTCTGAATTCCGGGGTGCCCATACCAGCGTGTGAATTACATGCCATTTCTCAAATAGAAGTCTTTTTCACACACCGTCTTACATTTGGAAGGAAAAAATGTAGAGAAAGACAAGGGGCAATAACACTTGTTGTGCTATTCTGTGTTCCCCCAAATTTCCCAATAAAAATGCTACCTCTCTTGCATGGGTATGCCTGATGATCGCGACAGGAAACGCAACAAAACACAACATGGACACATCACATTTTCCCAAAGAAAACAGACCTGTTTTTTGCAAAGTGCCTAGCTGTGGATTTTGACCTCTAGCTCAGCCGGCACCTAGGGAAACCTACCAGACCTGTGCATTTTTGAAAACTAGACACCTAGGGGAATTCAGGAAGGGGTGACTTGTGGGGCTATCACCAGGTTCTGTTACCCAGAATCCTTTGCAAACCTCAAAATGTGGCCAAAAAAACACTTTTTCCTCACATTTCGGTGACAGAAAGTTCTGGAATCTGAGAGGAGCCACAAATTTCCTTCCACTCAGCGTTCCCCCAAGTCTCCCGATAAAAATGGTACCTCACTTGTGTGGGTAGGCCTAGCGCCCGTGAGAGGAAATGCCACAAAACACAACGTGGACACATCCCATTTTCCCAAAGAAAACTGACGTGTTTTTTGCAAAGTGCCTAGCTGTGAAGTTTAGTCTCTAGCTCAGGCGGCACCTAGGAAAACCTACCAAACCTGTGCATTTTTTTAAACTAGACACCTAGGGGAATCCAAGATGGGGTGACTTGTGGGGCTCTCACCAGGTTCTGTTACCCAGAATCCTTTGGAAACCTCAATATTTGGCACAAAAAAACACTTTTTCCTCACATTTTGGTGATAGAAAGTAGTGGAATCTGAGAGGAGCCACAAATTTCCTTCCATTCAGCATTCCCCCAAGTCTCCCTATAAAAATGGTACCTCACTTGTGTGGGTAGGCCTAGGGCCCGTGACACGAATAGATCACACAACGGTCAATGTTGGTCCTTACCTGAGGCAGCTGTTGACCGTGGTGTGATCCATTCCTGACGCAGGCACTAGGTACAGTCACTCAAGTGGGGTAGTGTTTTTATCAGGACAGGTGAGTAATCCCTGGGTGGTAGGAATTTTGTGGATCCCAGCATATTCCTTTAGTTTGTGTGACAGAAATGCAAGATGAAACAGAGTTTTTATTCAACATTTCAGCTTTGCAGGGTATTCTGGGAAAGAACATTTTGGGGAATCCACACAAGTCACACCTCTGTGGACTCCCCCAGATGTCTAGTTTCCAGAAATGTCTGGGTTTAGTATGTTTCCTTATATGGCAGCTGAGCCCAGGACCAAAAACACAGGTGCCTGCCTTACAAAACCAGTTTGTTTTGTGACAGATAATTTTGATGTCTCCACAATACGATTTGGGCGGTGGAATTTGGGGCTGAACTAAATTGGGGCGCTCCCAAGAGAGCACTTGCCGCCGCATTCACGTGCTCTCTCTGGGTTGGGCTAACCCGCTATTGTCCCGTTGCACAGACTGTGCTTGCGAAAGGACAGCAGGACTGTCCTCCTCACCTCCCTCATAATTACTGGAAGAGGAGTAATCGAATGGGACTCCTCCGACTGAAAAATCACTCCCAAAGTCTGCACCATTGTCCTATCCCTCAGATGCTATCTCAGTATCTGCTGTCTCAGTCTCTGATCCTATGTCAGCACTGTCCTCTATCACCCAAGTGAGGGTGTGAGCAGCAGTCATCCAACGAGATGCCATCTCTGCTACTGGCTAAACTGTTGCTCTAAAACACTAGCCTACGTAGACAGTCACAAAATTGCTGGTGTGTGTGTGATACGTGCAACAGTAGAGGTCACCTTACCTGCACTTCCCTCAATCAGCACGTTCTTTCAAGACACTCAAAAAACACCTTGTCATATACCAATCATCACAGTCTTTAGCACCTCTAGCGCCCAGTCCAACAATCATTATTGGTGCTCCTACTCCCATGTCCTCCTCCTCGGATTCCCTCATTACCACCCAGCAAAAGTGCCCTGCCCACGGGCGACCCCCTGTCAATTTCTTTATTTAAAAAAAAATAATAATAATTAGCCCGTGGGGGACATCTACCTTTATGTAAAATATATGCCCTGTGGGGGAGTGGGAGGGCATTTTCTGAGTGGTCCAACCCCCCCCCCCCCCCAAGTGAAATCCCTGGTGTCTAGTGGTGTTTCCTGGCCCTCGATCGCAGCTGTGCTGTGCTTCTGTGTCTCCCGGGGTTTTAAAAAAATATATATATATAATCCTCGGATGCAACGCACCTGAGGATTTTTTAACCCCCTCTTTGGTGTCAGCCACTGGTCGTGACCCGCACCAGGGAGGTAGTGTGGGCATCGGCCAGTGGCTGACGCCTGCACCAAAGAGGTTAAACACAAATGTAACACTTCATCTATATAAATCCCTTCCAATATCATCTGTAACTTATGGATCCAAAAGGACACTAATTTATGGAGCTTCAAGATTCTATCACCCTTCCTTCGATGAGGTTGCACTTGTGCAATCAGTATGAATTTTAAATCTGATAAGTTCTGTAGGGTGTTCTATCCAAAAATGCTCTGTGATAGGGTACTTAGCATCATTATTTCGTGGAGCCCTTAAGTGCTCCTGCCACCTTAATTTCAATTCCCAAGTTGTAGATCCAACGTAAAATTGCTTGCAAACTCATACAATAAGATAACTACAAAAAGAAGTGTTACAATTTAAAAAATCACGTATATCATACATTTTCTTGTTAATATGATCCTCAAACGTTAGAACTCTACTATGTGTAAATTCACAGCAGATGCAGAGACCACATTTATGAAAACCTTTCTCTTGGATTAACCATTGTTCACCAGTAATTTTAAGTTTAAATCTCATAGTATAATTCGGATTTAACAGATCTTTTAGTGTACGCCCCCCTTTAGAAATAATACACAGTTTTTCTTGTGACTGTAAGCGCAACCATATTGTGCAAGCCTGATGCTATGGAGCCATACAGAGTTATCACTGGGATACCAGCTCATCTTAACACCTCCTGGCCCTCACCCCTGGATTCCACCCTCATACTGAAAAAAGTAATACATAGCTTGGCATCTGAAGCAGATTACCAGCAGCCACATTGAGCAGCACCTCAATTGTGAATAGAGCTGATAATCTCTAATACATTCCAAGAGCCCTGATTCTGACAGCAGGCTCTCAATTCTTAAAGTAAAAATATGGCTTTATTTTAGAATCTACTTGTTTGAAATTGCCTCTGCTTCAACCATAGTCAATGCGGAAAATAAATACACCCATTTTCTTCACCATCTCCTACCTTACTATTTCAAAACAGTGGCATCTGTGGTGACCCACGAGCAGGAACACAACACAGTAAGGGTGTGAGGCCTTGCACTCACTCCGCATAAATAATTGACACTCACACTGCACTGTAGTATGGGTGAAAAGACCATGTGAGGGTTACACCCATTTATTTTATAGCCTCTGGCTACGCCTGGCCAGAGGATGTACAAGGTGTGCATGCGGGGCAAGGAGCTAACAAGAAGGAGTCCCTGGGTGGCTTACTACATCCCTTCCTAACTTGGTATCAATGTTCAACATGTCATATGACACACAAAGTCCTTGAGTCTCTGGCTCGGTGGTGGGTGTGGCTGGAGATCATACAGCTGGTGGCGAGATTGGCCTTTGTCCTCTTGGGTGCCCAGGTGGCTGTCAGTCCTCCTTTTTCTGATGTCCTATTCGGGCGTAAAGGTAACTGGTGTTGGTACACTGGGCCCCCTTTCATCAGTGGGTACATCCCACGCAGTGCTTTCAGCTTCTGTGATAGCTTCTTGTGACTGGAGGATTGTCACCTAGCACAACCATGAAATGTTCCTAGTCACTTGCTCAGTCCCCTTTTTGGCAGTGATCATTGTACCAGTCATGGTGAGAGCTGCCCACACTCAAGGTTCGAAAGGTGTCTGGAACTTCCATCTGGGTCTGTGTGTTGTTTTGCGACCACTGGGTCTGGGTCTCTTCAAAGTTTTAGGGAGGCAGTGACCATCTAGAAGGTTGTAGGGAGGCAGTGACCATCTGGGACAGGTTGGCATAAGAATCTTTCGCGGGTGAGCTTAAGGTCAGTTGCTTCCATTGTTGCAATCTGGAGGGCCTTGTTCAGTGTGCATATGAAACACTTGAGCTCCCCATTTGCCTGTGGCCACTGAGAGGTGATACAGTGATGCTGTATTCCCAGTCATTCTAACAGTTCCTTGAACTCTGTCCTCTGAAACAGCGGCCTACTGTTGGTCTTAATTTTCTCAGGGAGACCAAACATCGCAAACACTTTCTGTAGCACGGGCCACATTAGCAAATGCAGTGAAGCCAATTATCTCAACGATCAAGTACCCATCTACCAAGACCACGGTGGACCAGCCAAAGTCCAGGCTGACTTTTGACCAGGCTGTGGCGCAGTTACTCCATCATGACAGGAACTGGGGCCTCTTGGGACTTGTGAGTTTGCATGCTGGGCCTTGTCGCATTAGATCGTTGAATCATCGAAGGTGGTTTTTAGGTGGGGAAACCACACTTTGTCACGCATGGACGATTTCATTTTCGCAGTGCCCTGGTGCCCTCCATGGGCTAGCAAAGTTAATCTCTTGTGGAGGCTGGCATGGATTACCAGTCGGTGTCCTCGTAGGACGAAACCATCTTGGGTAGTGCAAAGCTCATTGGGAATCCTCCAGAATGTTGTGTCTTTCTATCTCTGGTACTGTTCAAAGTCAACTGCATCTTTTAGGAAGTCTTGCCACGATTCTTTTTCCAGGGCATTTTTCTATTTTGTGAGCGCTGCATCTTCAGCTGTGGTATCTTTTATTTCACTCAGGTTAAGTGTTTTTGAGCAGGCACTGTGTGCTAACACTTGCACATATTCCTCCACCGCCTTGTCAGTGGCAAGGCTGTCCTCTGCGGGTTATGGCGGGTTATGGTGAATTATGCAATAGCAGTGCTTAATTTGTGCTGATGGTTTCCGGTGCTTAGCATCAGCACTTATTTCTCAGGGCTGGGTCCATAGACACACCTGAGTGCCAACTTAGACGGCGGCAACATGTGTCACATAACACCAGCAGTTTACATTGTCTCCCAGTAAAGAGATGATATCACACGGTAAAACCATGCCTGGGTTCAGCCAGTGCTGTGGTGGATTTGGTTCTGTGTGCGGCAGCGTAACCTTTTTAAAATTCGAATCCGCCTGCCTTATCATGAGGCAGACTGTCCACATGCACTGCCAGAAACTGCCTTAGTCCCTGCCTCATCGTAACAGGTACACCAATGAGTGTAGTGCTACCAATGACCAGTCAAAATAGATTATTAGCCTGCCCTGTACCTCCTTGGCATTGAATCGCCAAGTGTCTGTGGGAAGTGGCATAACCCTAACACTAGTGGCCTAATTCTTTCCAAACAAGATGGAGGAATTTATAGGTAGTGCCCACTTCAGGTCGTCCACCTTAGGGATGGGATTGGCAAGAAGTGTGCACTCCTCCTAATTTAACTATTTTTTTGCCTGCGCTGCAACCAAAAGTGGGGTCAGGACTGGGGGGGTTTGTCATCTCCACCATCTGGAGAGGCCTGGGTTGCATTACAAAGACAGCAAGACCTTTGAAGCTCCCCTTCCTGTAATGTACATCCTGTCTGGTAGACGACGTCACACCTCTGCCTAGAGCAGGCCTTTGTCTCAGGCTCTCGAGACCACTGGCTCTCATCTTGAGGGTCCAGAAAAGCATCTGTGGTTGCTGAAATGGTCAGGACTAGTCATTTAGCACACTAGTAGCTGGAAGGTTTTCAGGGGGCACCTCTAAGGTGCCATCTGTGTGCATTTTTTTAAATAAATCCATCCCTCGGTGAGGGTTTATTATTCTGAGAAGTTTGATAGCAAACATTTCAGGATTCAGAGAGGCCATCATGTAGCTGGGGAACTCGTAATGACCAGTGTCCAGCACATGCATTTATAATGGCTTCCCTGTGCACTAACTATGTCTCAGAATCGACAGAGACACAGCAGGGACATATCCGTTCATGCATGTATGCCCTCACACGTGCCTTGATTTACCCTTCCTTAGGAGAGACTTACTCCTGGCAAATGCAGTGACAGGGGCCTGGCACACAAGGGTGTGTGACAGGTCGTGTTTTCAATTTAGCCTGCACCAAAACATGCAGCTGCTATGGCAGCATTGTGTGCGTTTGGTGAAGGGTCTCGGGGGGGTGGCACAACAGGTGCTGTAGCCCTCAGAGATGTTCCTTAGTACCTCAGGCCCTAGATACCAGGGATACCATGAACTAGGGGCTTACAGTGGTAGTTAAGAGTTTGCCAATTGTGCAAAACAACTGCAGTTTTGAGGAAAGAGATCTGGCACTGGGGCCCTGGTTAGCAGTGACCTAGGGCCAGATGTAGCAATATTGCAAATTGCGAGTTGCAATTTGCGAGTCCGAGCGACTCGCAAATTGCAACTCGCAATTTGCAATGCAGAACGGTGTCTCAGACACCGTCTGCGAGTCGCTATGGAGTCGCAAAGACCCACCTCATTAATATTAATGAGGTGGGTCGCAAATTGCGGCCCCATAGCGACTATGGGCACTCGCTAACATGGAGGCCTGCTGTAGTCAGCAGACCTCCATGTTCGTGACTGTTTATCAATAAAGCAGTTTTTTTTTTTTTAAAGTGTAGCCCGTTTTCCTTAAAGGAAAACGAGCTGCACTTCAAAAAAAATCTGAAACCTTTAGTTTCTGAATTTTTTCAGGGCAGGTAGTGGTCCTTTGGACCACTACCTGCCCTGAAAAAATATTTTGTGGTCCATTCACAAAGGGGAAGGGGTCCCATGGGGACCCCTTCCAATTTGCGAGTGGGTTACCATCCACTTCAAGTGGATGGTAACTGCGACTCCATGGAATTGCATTCCACTGCGAATCGCAAATAGGAAGGGAACACCCCTTCCTATTTGCAATTCGGAAATGCATTTTGCGAGTCGCAAAATGCATTTCTGCATAGGAAACTCAGGTTTGCGACTCGCAAACAGCAATTTTTGCCGTTTGCGAGTCGCAAACAGTTTCCTACATCTGGCCCCTAGTGCACTAACAGTCAAAGCCACATCCAAAACCAGGCAAAAAGCAGAGGCTAATCATGTCAAAAAGGATGCTTTCCTCCATGACCCCCTTCCAAATGAAAGAGGATGAAGCTAACCTTCCCCTACACAGTCTTTATCTTTTAAGTGGAAGAACCTGAAAAGGTCATCTCCATTGGTAGGGTCAGTCCCAGGTCTATGTTCCACTGTGAAGTCCATTTCCTGAAGGGAGATGGACCACCTTAACAGTGTGAGATTTTCACCTTTCATCTGCATAAGCCATCTGAGAGGCCTGTGATCAGTTTGAACAGGGAAGTGAGAGCCAAACAAGTATGGCCTCAACTTCTTCAGGGACCAAACCACAGCGAAAGCTTTCCTCGTAATGGCAACTCAATGCTGCTGCCTGGAGAGTAACCTCCTGTTAATGAAAGCAATGGGTTGGTCATGGCCATCATCATTGATTTGGGACAGGACTGCGCCTATCCCATGTTCAGAGGCATCTGTCTTCACTATGAACTGCTTGCTTTTTCAGTGTGTCAAAGGTCTTTTGACAGCTCACTGTCCAGTTTACCTTTTTTGGCATTTGTTTTTAGGTCAGTTCTGTGAGACGGGCCACAATAGAGCCATACCCCTTCACAAACCTCCTATAATACCCAGTCAAGCCTAGGAATGCCCTGACTTGAGTCTGGGTTGTTGGAACTACCCAGGCCAGAATCGTCTGGATCTTTCCTTGCAGTGGTTGAATTTCACCTCCACCTACAAAGTGACCCAAGTATACAGTGAAGACAAACAGTGTGATGCAGAAATGTTTTTTTGAACAAAAAGCTATTACCTATTTGTTTAAATCCAACTTATCAAGGATGCTTAATATTGGTGGTACACTATGTTGTCTGGGTTAACAGAGAATTCCTCCTTATGGAAGAAGTGGTCTCACACACCTAATGTGTCATGCTTTATCCTTGACCACCCCTCCCCATCCTGGTAGGACAGTGCCACCAAGGCGGACTCAACCTCTTAGTAACCCTTGTACTAGAAGGAGTCCTTAGATAAAGGTTACTGGATAGTGTGGGGATCCAGAACAGTTAAAAATACCTCACAGACTACCGGTAGATGTTACCTTTATTAATGGTGTCCATGGGTATTGTTAAAAACGTGTAGATGGAAGATATGAGTATAATGACACACTAACACCCTAAAGTCTACTTACCTGATTACGAAGTTCTTGGGTTTGAAACATATATAAAAAGAATTGGTATTTTTCTAAATTGGTCTCTGATTTATTCTTGGAGTGTGTGTCTCATTGTTAGACCTGACAGCTTTTGGTGTGTCTCCCCATCTTTTTGCCTTCTGATCTCATGTTTTTATGGTTTAAAAGGACTCTGTTTTTGCTGGTTATTGTCTCTGTGCACTTTACCACTGTTAACCATTGCTAAAGGGTAGATGCTCCGTATCTAAATTGTACTGTTGATTGGTTCATCCATGATTGGCATATTTGATTTACTGGTAAGCCCCTAGTAAAGTACACTAGAGGTGCCCAGGGCCTGTAAATCAAATGCTACTATTGAGCCTGCAGCACTGATTGTGCCACCCACATGAGTTCCCTTGTAACCATGGCTCAGACCTGCCACTGCCGTGTCTGTGTGTGCAGTTTTAAACTGCCAGTTCCATTTGGCAAGTGTACCCACTTGCCAAGCTTAAACCTTCCCTTTTTATACATGTAAAGGACCCCTAAGGTAGGCCCTAGGTAGCCCCATGGGCACGGTGTAGTGTATGTTAAAGATGGGACAGGTACTGATGTGTTTTACATGTCCTAAAACTGAAATACTGCCAAATTCGGTTTTCACTGTTGCAAGGCCTATCTCGCTCATAGGTTAACAAGGGGACTGCCTTTAAATACTCTTAAAGTGCAGCTTCCCTTTGAGAGCAGATAGAAACATGGAGTTTAGGGTCTCTGAACTCACAATTTCAAAATACATCTTTTAGTGAAGTTGGCTTTTAGGTTGTTAGTTTGGAAATGCCACTTTTAGAAAGTAGGCATTGTCCTGCTTAAACCATTCTGTAACTCTGCCTGTCTGTGGATTCCCCATCTGGGTCAGTTTGACAGTTGAGCTATTGTGAATTCCCTCTAGACAGTGACACAAAGAGGCTGGGGTGTAGCCTGCATATCCTAGTGAGACAAATGAGCTAGACAGGAGGGAGGAGTGGTCACTCACACCTGAAAGGGCTGTGCAGACTCCAAACCCCTGGTGTGTGTCTGGGGCCTGGTCTGGACAAGGAAGGATCTTACAAACACTTGATACTTTGTTTGGAAGTTTTCCAACTTCAGAGACAGAAAGCGGTATAAGTATTGGACCCAAAACCCCAGACTTTTAGAAACTTTCTGGATTCAAGAGGAACCTCTGCCAATGAGAAGAGTTGAGGAGCTAAAGGAGGAGTACTGTCCCTTTGCTGTGTTGCTTTCTTGGATTGGCCTGCAGTTGCTGTTTCTGCCTAAGAAGAGCGCAAAGGATGAACTTTGCTGTTTATCCTGCTTGAGAAAGTTCTCCAAGGGCCTGTAGTAGGGCTTTCCTCCTATCGGAAGTCTCAGGGATATAAAAGACTTCAGTTTCCTCAACCTGCAGCACTGGGGACTATGTGTTCTGTGCTGTAAAAGAAGAAAGACCACCACGATGGCTTCAACGAAGCCGCTGGCCCGCCTCACACTGCAACCCTGGTCTCACCGATGCCATCATCAGATAACTTCACCGTTTTGCTTCTCGCACCCCAACCTGTGGGCCCGCACTCTGGCATCACCTGCTCACCCTGCAGCCTGGGCATCCCTGACGACGACGCTCCTGCAGACACCAGCGCCTCTGCCTGCACCGTGGCCTGTGGACACTACTCGTGAGGGGCACAAAGCACTGTCTTGCACTGCAGCCCCGATCCACCGACGCCAGCACCATCAACTCCAGTGTCGTCAACAGACATCCCTGTCTGCACCATGACCCGTAGACACCACCCGCAGCTGTCCTGCGCCGCACCGCCGACTTGAGCCTACCGACGACTGCGCTTCAGCAACAACTGCGCTGCCTGCACCGTGACCTGGTGACACCGCACTTCACACCGCTCCACTTCACACGGCAGTCCTGGTCTCACTAACAACACTGGACGCTGTCACCGTGCCGCGGCCTGCATTGTGACCTTTGGGCACCACACGTTGCATCATCTCACTTTGCACCACAGCCCCGACGCCATCCACGCCAGCGCTCCTGACTTCATCAGCCCGGAGTTCAATCCGCAACGCATGTGACTTTAAGGGCCCGACGACTCCCGCACTGACTCCGAAACTGACACCACAACGCCAGCAACGCTGCTCTCCGGAGCTCACTGCGAGGATCACGACGCCCTGCAAATCCAGAGGTACTGTTCTCGGGTCTTCCCGACATCGTAGCTGGCCTGCAACCGGCCTGATCTGTTGGTTTTGTTGATCCTGACACCGTGATAGCCTCAGGTGGAGCTCTTGACTTCAAGGAACTGTATTTCTAAGCCAAATTTTACAAAATTCATATCTTTAGCACTGTATGTTGAATTTTTCTTGTTTTGGCCTTGTTTTGCACAGATAAATATTGGCTATTTTTCTAAAATTGGTGTGGTGACAGTTTGTACTGTTTTTTTAACTGTGTTACTGTGTGTTATGTGCAAATGCTTCCCACATTGCTTCTGAGATAAGCCTGACTGCTCGTGCCAAGCTACCAAGGGGATGAGCAGGGGTTATCTGAGTGGGTATCTCCCTTATCCTGACTAGAGTGAGGGTCCCTACTTGGACAGGGTGCAAACCGACTGCCAACTAGAGAACCCATTTCTAACACTCATTTATTGGTTCTATGAGTACAACAAATGCTTACCAGTACCCTCTGATAAGCCTAACTGCTCGCCCACACTATCATAAATTGAGCACTAGTCCTATCTACTGTTGCCTCTGCAATACCAATTGGGGATCCATTAGACTTTCTGCACAGTGTACTTCATTTTAATGCTCTTTGATGTCAGAAAATCATGCCCAGGTGATGGCTGATTTGCAGTGAATATCTAAAACCTGGGATCACTGTCGGCTTCCCTGCGTAACCACTTTGTGTAATCCTAGGCTGATATTTTCTTTCATTTGACTCTCCCTTTTATTCATCCATGTAAACAAGGAGCAAGCTAAAGCTGAGGATGTTTATTTTCCTGAGATATTCTCAGATGTGTTTCAAATTCATACCTCTTCACACCTCTCCAAAGCAAAGATGAAGGAGCAACTTGAACTTATTGTTGCTTAGCTGCAACAAGTCCATCCAGAGCAGCAGATTACAGCTTTTACTTTTCTTTCTTTTGCTCTATTTTAATAATTTACAAAAACTAGCAGAGAGGATATGTTTATTTTTTGCACTCCTTAAATAGAGAAGAGCTAGAATCTCTTTCTGCATGTTTCCACTTTCTACACATTCCAAGGCACTGCAGCCTTTTTTAAACTGACTTGTATTGAAGTGTTTCTAATATTTGTTTGCAACACATATCCAGCAGGTTTTTCATGTGTGTAATTTTGCATCACCAGAGATTTTACGTTTGTTCCTCATGTTTGCAAACATGCTAACTCTAACATATAAAAGAGCTAAGCACCAAGGTTTTAAGTGGTTTGCGGGAATGATGATGGTATATCTGGCTTTCAGTGGTGCCAGTTGAGGAAGTGGGTTGATCAAATAGAGTAAGTGGGTGGAGCTGGGGGAAGCGGGTGTGCCTCCAACAAAAATGTGACCACCTGGACTTAATAGTTTACAAATTAAACACTGTGCCATAGGAAGTTTTCAGGGTTCTTGACATCTGGTTACTTCCAAGCTGTAGTGTTGCAGTTGAAAGGTCCAGTGCTCTATTCGTGGCGGAGGATGCGGTGCCTCTGAATAAGGAAAAACACGTGGCTGTTGGTCGGTTATCACTCTGAATGATCTCCCACAGAGGTACAGGTGGAAATGTCTGGAAGCCCACTTGATTGCAAGGGCTTCCCTTTCAATTTGCAGATACCGCTCCTCGGTCTGTATGAAAGCCCTACCGGCAAATGCTAGCGGTGCCCACCTTCCTGGTTCTACTTCCTGTGTGAGGATGGCTCCAAGGCCTATGTTGTTGACATCTACTATGAGTTAAGTCTTCTTCTTGGGATCAAAGTAGGCCATTGTTGTTTTGTCTAGCAGAGCCGCCTTTATGGTCTGAAACGCTTCCTCTTCTCTTTGGCCCCAGAACCAGGCGGCGTCTACTTTTGTGCAGCTCCACCATCATAGCTAGGTTTGGTATGAATTTGTAATAGTAGGTGGCCATCCCCAGGAAACTGCATATCTCAGTTGCAGTCTTTGATGCTTCACTTGTTTGATTGCCTGGGATTTGCATGGCTCAACTTGGCTGAAAAAGAACCCCAAAAATTCAAAAGACGTATAGAAGAATGAGCACTCTTTTTTGTGGAGAGCGAGGCAGTGCTCCCACCGGCGTTTGAGAGTAGCAGGAAGATGCTGGTGATGGTTCTCGGCAGTCGTGAAATGAATGAGAATGTCGTCATTCACATTCATGATGCCTTGGGGCCCTGACAGGATTTCCCGAATGGCTTCCTGAAATACCTCTGCTGCAGAGGAGATTCCAAAGTTCACTCATTTGTATCAGTATGGACCCAGGTGTGTGGCGAAGGTAATTATATACCTACTTTCTTCGGACAGGCATAGCTGATGGTACCCAGCATTCAGGTCTAGCTTGGAGAACTATTTGGAACCGCTCACATCACACCGATTATGGACGACATTATTGCTGATGTGCCTCTCCTGCCTGACTGTCTGGTCAGGGGGACGCATGTTGATACAAAACCTTATTTTCCCTGGCTGCTTAGGTTTCTCCGCAATTACCATGGGGGACACCCAAAGTGCCAGTTCCAACACTTTCTCTATCACACCTTGGCTCTCCAGCTTGTCCAGTTCTTGTTTGACTAGTGGTCTGACGTGGAAGCGTGTGCGCCAATGTCGTAGGGTAGTGGGCTTCACAGATTTATTGATGTGTAGTTTAATTGGTGGGGCTTTTAGACATCCCAGGCCAGTGAACAGGTCAGGGAATTGATGCAACAACTCATCAATTTGAAACGCCTTCCCATTCATTGTGAATGAAACCAATCCCAAATCTTCGACTGAGTGGCTGCAGAGAAGTGTGTCTGCTTCCCTGTTGCCTATGTGAAAGGTGGTTTGGATCTCTTGGTTGTCTGACTATATCCTCACCTTTATACGTCCCTTCAGTGGTAGGAGTTGAGGATACCAGGATACCATACGTGAGTATTTCTGTGTTGGATAGTGCTAGTACTGGTTGGGGTTGGAAGTGCCAGCATTGCCTGATACCCATGACATTGACTGAGCCACTGATGTCTATGAGGGCTTTGACTTGGGATCCCGCAATCTGGACAACACATGTTGGTTGAGGTCGTAGGTGTAGCCACAGGTCATTTCTGAACGAGATAAGAAAGGCTTCCTCTTCTTCGGGTGATGACTCCCCAAGGTATATCTTTGCCTTGGTGCATGTGGGATGACATCTGGTGATTCTGGCTCATCTGGTGAGTTGTTTCACTGCTCTTGCGGGGGTGAGCCGTCCTCCTGCCCTCTTCCTCTGGTACCCCTCGGCACACGGTCAAAACTGGTTCTTTCCCACAGTTAGAGCAGATTCGGCTTTGTGCTGGGCATTCTTTTGGGACATGTTCATCTCGCCCGTAGTACATGCAGCAAAGCCCTGTCCACCTGGGGGCATGTGTCTTGGGTCTTCCTGCTTTGCTTTGTACTTGTACTGCATCAGCACATTCTGCTTGTATGCCAGGAGCTTTCTCAGAGGCTTGCATTACAGCAACGTCCATCTCAGTGGCTTCATACAGTGGCATACATAGGTCATTTGACCTTGCCATGAACAGAATGTCATCCAGGCTAATGTTCGGTTGCCTTAGGATGAGGCCTCTGAGCATTTGTTGTGTTATTAAATAATGATTTGCGCTCTTGTTTCTTTGGGTTGGTCATCAGCCGTGCAGGTTCTGGATAGTTTTCTCAGCCATGCGTATAAGTTGTCTATTGACTCTCCTTCTCATTGACAGACTTGTCGGAGTTTGAACCACTCGAAGTCCAAGTTTAGATGTGGGTCAAAATGAATGTTAAGCACCCTTACGGCTGCCTCACAGTCGTCTACTGCGCCAGTGTTAGGGAGGTGCCTGAAAAGTTTGTCAACTACATCCCCGCCAAAGTGTTGGTGGAGCGATCGCTTCATAGCTCCGTCCAATTCATGAGTGGCAATGAAGTAATTTTTTAACCTTCCTACCCATATTTTCCAGCGGAGTGAGGCTGTTATAGGGTCTGAGAATTCACTGAAGGGTTGTAGTGCCCCTGCTATGGCTTGTTGCTTTAGAAAGTACTTTGGGGGGTGTTGCCACTGCTTAGTCATCTGCCATGTTGGACAGGGTTTCATTTGCCTGTTTGGTGGGGTAGCGACCTGGGTCGTGAGACTAGTAGTTGCCCCTTCAATCAATCAATCAATCAATCAGTGTATTTGTAGAGTGCGATTCTCACCTGTGAGGGTCTCAAGGCGCTTTGAGAGGGGGGGGCTGCTACTGCTCGAAGAGCCAGGTCTTGAGGAGTCTCCTGAAGGTCAGTAGGTCCTTGGTCTGCCGTAGGTGAATAGGGAGGGTGTTCCAAGTCCTGGCTGTGAGGTAGGAGAAGGATCTGCCGCCGGATGTTGTCCTGTGGATGCGTGGGACGGTGGTGAGGGCGTGTTCGGCAGAGCAGAGCTGACGTTTCGGGGTGTAGAAGGTGAGACGATCGTTGAGGTATGCTGGTCCGGCGTTGTGGAGTTCTTTGTGGGCGTGGGCGTGGGTTAGGAGTTTGAGTGTGATCCTTTTGTTGACGGGAAGCCAGTGTAGGTTTCTCAGGTGGGCTATGATGTGGCTGTGGCAGGGGATGTTGAGGATGAGGCATGCGGAGGCGTTCTGTATCCGTTGCAGTCTTTTTTGGAGCACTGCCGTGGTTCCCGTGTAGAGAGCATTGCCGTAGTCCAGTATGCTGCTGACGGGAGCATGGGTAACCATCCTTCTGGTTTCTGTAGGGATCCGCCTGTAGATTTTGTGGAGCATTCGAAGGGTGTTGAAGCAGGAGGACGAGACAGCGTCGACTTGTTGGGCCTTCAGTTGCCTTTGCGGTCTGTGGGTGCCTTTGTGGGCTTCTTCTTCCTTGTTCCTTCCTTTTGTTAGATTATCTTCTCCCAGTCCCTGTGGGGCAGGGCTGTACCTTCCCCTCTTGTATTTTGTGTACTGAACCTTGCAATGCATACAGTGACACTGCCACCCCTAGTGCTGAAGTTATGTGTAATGGCGCCTAAATCTTTTAGTGTTCTTAGTGCCAGCAGGCTTGTGATGTTTACTGCAGTGCAGTCGGTCCTCCTGTGTGCACGCTGCTATATCCAGGTGCTGGGTGAGGTTGGGGCCGACAGTCCAAAATCCGTCAGCATTGTGGAGGGTGTCAACGGCATTCCACATGGGCCAGGTGGGGGGAGAAGTCTTGAAATCAGCTGTGAGCACTTGGCGGGTCCTATGTGAGTGGGTTGCATGCAGAGGAAAGCTATAGGGGAGGAAAGAAGACCCCGAGATATAAATGAACAGAGGAAAGAGGTAGAAAGAAGATGGAAGAACAAAGTTACTGGAGGGAAGAAAGTGAGTGAGTGGGGAAGAAAGGTATTAAAAAATTTGTAAAGAGTGCAACGAAAAGGGCAGAGAAGGAAAGGTAAAAAGGAGGAGAGGAAAGAGCAGATAATAAAACTAAGGATGGAGCACTGACAGAACGTGTCAGGAGATTTTGGATGTGTAAAGAGAAAGGAAGGATGGATAGTGTCTCATACTCATTATTTCATTTACTTAAAAAAGTTTAATTGAGCAGAGAATAGGGAACAACTTAGAAGCATACATGCCTTTAGAACCGATTCAGGCAAAAGACGTCTGATGTTTAAAGCCAAAAATGGCTTAATTTTTGCTGTCTCCCGTCTGAAATTGCCTCTGCTCTAATAGAAGCCAATGAGGGAAAATCTCCCACTAACCTGTTCTAAAATGTTGGCATGTATGTAGAAGTGGTTGGCAGTTTAAAGTTTTCCAGTACCTCTGGAGAGTCCTAATAGTGGAAGAGACTCCACATGTGAAATTTCCCTCCCCATAAGTATAGTATGGTGGCGAAAGTGCCACTTGTAGGTGTGGTGTCGTAGAGCTGCACGTGTTAGGACCCCGTGACAAGGGGCAGACTTATGAAGGAAATTATGTAATTATTCTGGGAGGTGTCAGGGTGTGGTATTAACAGTTATTGGGATACTGAGAGTTAGTTACATGTTGTATGCTGATGAGTAAAGTCTCATGAGGAGCTCCATGTGTGGTATGTTCTTGTGCATGATACTGGGCTGAGGAGGACACAGCAGTAGGTTCTTACCTGTTTTTAGCACTTAGTTAAGAAACAAGAGTCTTTTTTGATGGCCATAGGCCTAATCACTGCTATAGGCATAACATGGCCCTTTCACTTCTCTCGCTCACCTTTGGAAGCATGTGGTGCTCAAGGTTCTCGCAACACGAGGACAACAAGCAACTGAGGAGGAAGAGCCCATATTGGCCAATGTCAGGGTCTGCTACAGCAGGTGGTCACTGACTGCTGATGTCCTGTTTGTTTTGGATGGGATGTTGTCACTCAGTGTTCTCCTGGTTTGAAAACTTTCACCATGTTGGGGCTCAGACATACTTGCCAATAGACCAGATTCAGACGGGAGACTTTTAAGCAAAATTGGCCTTTATTTCGTCTGTCTCTTGCCTGAAAGTCATAGAAGAAATACAGTCTCGGTAATCTCCGATATATGCTTCATTCCATTAACTTAATTATATTCTCTTAATTGCTTTGTTCTGCTCTTTATAAAGAAATCGTCACTCAAATAACACTCTAATGGCACACTTCATTGAAATATCACTAAGTACCCTGACATAGAAATGTCGCACATATGTTGAAAACCTGGCAGTTATGAAATAGGCTGTCGGTAACTAGTGAAAATGTAAAAATATTTGGAGGGCTTGAGAAGTAAACTATATCGTAAGACTTTTAATTCACTTAAAATATTTATATTTTTTTTAAATTCTTGCTGTCTAATTTGTATAACCAATGCGTGTTGTAATGTTTTCAGAAAGGTGCCGGATTGCATCTGGATTTTTTCTGCGTGGGTATACTAATCATAGTGTCGTCAGTCACCGCCCTCCCCTGGTATGTGTCAGCAACGGTTATCTCCCTCGCTCACATGGACAGTCTTAAAAAGGAAACTACAATGTCTGCACCGGGAGAGCAGCCGAAGTTCTTGGGCATCAGGTAATGCACGGCGCCATGATACTAGCGCTCATTCATCAGATGTGAAAATATTCATGCCTACATTTGAAGGAAACTGAAATAAAATGGGTTATTATTTCATTTACGGAGCAGAGACGTGTACATAGGGAATATACATTGATTTTAACAGCAGCGCAGTAAATCGAGCGCGCTTGCAACATGATCTTGCACGAACACGTTCCCAGGCACTCCTATTTACAGAACCCACCATGGCCGCAGCATTCAGCTACAGTGCAAATCGACGACCTATAGTGTGTCAAAACTAATATCATACGGACATGGATGAGATAATTTAGATGCTTCGTTTTTAATTTAGTAGTCAATAGTAAGATAGGAACTTGGGTTATGATTCATATAGAATTTTGTCAGGCATATAATTTTAGCCTGGAAAAAGGGTATATCTTCTCTGCACAATGTTGAGGTCTCGTTCACAAATGTGAAACTCACTTAAATGCACACACTCATGCGTGTTATTGCAGTCAAGTATTTTAAATTAACGTTACTTCCACCAGTGAAAATCTCCGGGGTATGTATTTTTCAGAGGCCTACGAAGTTGGGCGAGGTGGCGCACAAACAACGCTCAGGCATTGATAACGGAAATAAGGCCACTTTACTAGGCCAGGCCAGGCAACACTTTATTAATAAACCTCAGCAAAATGCCTTAAAAACTACGAACCTCACTAATATATTGAAATCAACCTAAACCCAACCCCACCCCTCTAATAAATCTTATCCTCAGAGATGACCCTTCCTACCCTAACCTTACACCCCAAATCCTGTAGCCCTTTGTCCTACCCTCCACCTTTCATTGTTCCCTTTGGCCCTCCATCCCTATGGTCCCTGATCAGTACCCTTGAATTCTCATTGTTCTGCCTTTCGGACCCCCTCCCAGCCAACAAATACCTTCTAGCCCGACACCCAGGAAAACCCGCAGTTGTTTTCCTACACCACCAGACCGGTCAGAATTGACCTACCTAAACCTAGTTCCACAACCTCTTTCTCGAAAAAGTGGAACATCTTCCTGCACTATTTCTAAATGCTTCAAAACAGATATGTCCATGGTCCCACAAAAATGTCAAATTTCTCCTTGGTTTTGTTTCTTGTTTTATCAATAGCACCTTGACTTCTTGCACCTCTCCAATATCTCCGGGGCACTAACTGTCCACAAAATATGAGTACCTGACCAGAGCTCCTTTATCCTCGCTAAATCACTCTTCATAGCTTTCAGCAATCCGAACCCTGATAATGTCACCAGGTAATTTTCCCCAAGATGTAAAACTAACAAATCAGGGCAAAAGCCAGTTGATACTTTCTTGATAAGTGTGCCTAGAAGCTCACCCAATTGGATTACACTTATACCCCACCACCAAACCATAACTCAGGCACCATTGAGTCCCAGTTGTTGACCAAAATGCCTCGATGACGCTGCATGCTTTCCTGCCAAACGGACCAACAAATGACCCACTATCCATACTGAAGAACCACTGCTGCTGAACCCTGCAACAAAACCTGAAAAGGAAAACAGAATTAATCTCAAATAACAGGAAAAGCTTGAAAAAATAGAACATTTACAATCAGCTGTTAAACATCAAGCAATCCCAAACACATATATCTCTTATAGCATTGAGACCTCCAACGACCAATCAGCATTATACCAGTCTCAGAAATGGGTCTCCTTCTCGCTTCCATAGCAGTAGCTATCCAAAAGGAGTGATGCGATATTCTTTAGGAAAAATGCCCAACTTACCTAAAGACAACCTCAAAATGGTTGTAGGAGGCTGCCTCAGTTTATGGTGTACACCTATGGGTGGCACCCTATACTGAGTCCAGGCAACCCTTAGTGATAATGAATAGGTGTCCAGATAGCAAAAGCTCTCTAGGGGTAGCTGAGGTGAACAGCTGTAGCTTATCCAGGAGGAATGTAAAGCACTTGCAATACCACAGTAGTCAGTCACTCACTCACAAAAAAGAACCACACAGTGTTGCAAAAATAAAGGATACTTTATTACAATACTAACTACAAGACTAGCATTGGTATACCTCCCTTTGGAGATACCTACACACATTATATGCACAAAATAACTAGCAGAAATAGCATAAAATATACAGGAGCCTATGGAGGGGGTGGGTGGAGGGTGGCAAGCCCTATACTTATATATAAAGGTGGAATGCGAAATAATGAACCCAACCAAGGTAAGTGTGATAGTTAGCTAGGGGCTGGGAGTAGATGAAAACACCAGCGGTAAGTAGGGTAAGTGCCCCAGCGACCAGCTGCAGAGTGGTTACCCACCCAGTCGTCCCATGGTCTGACACAGAGAAGTAGTGGTTGGAGTTTGTGTGGTTGAGGACCCTTCCCAGTAGACACCGAGAAAACCAACAGAAAAGAGGAAGGTTGGAGAGTGCCCCCACCCGAGTATACCCAGAAGACAGGTCTACCTGCACCAGGGGACCTCGATGCAGAGGGGAGAAGGGACTCTCTTTGAAGTCAGCGGAAGCCTCTGATTGTCAAGCTGTTGTCACAACCCATGGACCAGGCTGCTGGAACCCAGGACGGATTCCAGACGTGGAGGATCTGAAAAGGAAGGGGACAGAGTCCAGCACCCTAGGAGGTGCCCAGGTGGTGCAGCTGTCAATGCCCACCCTCCTAGAGGTGAAGTTCTTGGATGTCGGTGGAGGAAAAAGTCCAGCTGCGGGGTCCAGGAGCTGTGGAAGATCCCAGGAGTGACCTATGAGCTGTCCCTCGATGGTCACCGGATAACATGAGGGTCAGTGACTGGCCAGGTCACCAACAAGCACTGACAAATGCAAGCAGGAGCTGAAGATGTATTTCCAGAGTTTTGGGGACCAGCAATGTCCAGGAGACTCTAACATTGAGGGGGGGTTAGGGCTGCCCCCCAGCACGAAGGGAGACCAGCAGAAGACATTGGAGCCCCCACGAGTGACCCACAGGCAATGGACAGAGGGAGTCAGAAGGAGGCCTCGGCAGCACAACAAAGCAGAAGTACCATGTCACAGGAGCTGCAGGACAGGAGTTGATCTTCGAGTTCCACAGTGCTGGAGACCGGGGCTACGTGGCCCTGAAGATCTCCAGGAGGAAGAGACAACAGGACTTGGCTAGAGCAAGTAGCGGTGCACAGGGATTCCAGTCCAGTGGCAGGAGCAGGGACCAACAGTCTCCCAAGTTGGTCAGAAGATAAAATGCGTGGACCAAAGAAGGTCACAGATCCACCACCTGTGACGCAGAGCCTTTCGATGTCCATGGGATAGCATATCCCACCAGCTATTCGACGCTGTGTTGAGGTGCCTGCGGATGCAGGGGAGTGACTCCTTCACTCCAAGAGAGATTCCTTCGTGCTTCCAGGTGCAAAAAGAGTCCTTGTGACCCAGGAGGATGCACAGTCTTGGAAGTTGCAGATTGTCTGCAGGACCCAGAGAAACAATGTTGCAATGGGAGCCTTCCCACCAGAAGCAGACTTGTTTTGGTCCCAAAGCAGACAAGCAGCGGTTCCAGAGGCCAGGAGCAGAAAATGTCTTGCAGAGAGTTCCAGGTAGAGTTTTGCTCGACGAATCTGAGGACTCACCTTGGGAGAGCCCTTAAGTAATCCTAAAAGGGGGTTGGTCAATCTCTGACATGACCCACCTATTAGAGGGGATCAGGGACATCATTTACCAGGCCTAACCAGTCAGATGCTCACAGGGGCCTCTGCCCATCTTGTTTCTAAGATGGCAGAATCAACCGGTCACCTGGCAGAGCTCAGTGTATCTCCCTAGGGGAGGAGCTGGACAGGGGAGTGGTCACTCCCCTGTCCTTTGTGCAGTTTTGCGCCAGAGTGGCATCCGGGACTCCTGAATTGGTACAAACCTGATTATCCAAGGAGGGCACCAAATGTGTCCTTCAAAGCAGTCTGGTCGCACTCAGAGGCCACCCCTGCCCTTAGACATCCAATACACAGGGGTAGGTGTTCACACCTCACCCTTGCAGGAAATCCTTTGTTCTACCTTCCTCTGCCTGAGCCAGGCTCACCAGCAGGAGGGCAGAACAGTGTCTGGGGTCGGCATCAGTGCAGGATTGCAGCCAGACCCTGTAAGGCTGCATAGGCAGGGGATCATGCAACTAGCATGGGCACGATGTAGCTGCATGATTCCTACGTGTTTGATACCAACAATGCCTAGATGCAGAGAAGGCATTATGTAGTTGGACCACTCGTGTTGACTTGTGTCCACTACATACCTTAGGATGGCTTTTCTGCACTTACAAAGGCCATGGAATGGAGTCTTGGGTTTGTAGGGCTACCCTGCTCATGCAAGTGTACCTTCATAGTTAAAGCCATTGGGCTGAAGGGCCTACCAGAGGGGAGACTTGCAGTGTCTAAGTGCAGTGACTGGGCTAAAAGGCAAGCCTTATATCTATGGTGAAAGGGTGCCTGCATTTCACGCAGGCTGCAATGGCAGGCCTGCGGACACAGTTTGCATGGGCTCTGTAGGAAAGTACCATCTTGCCTGGCATGTTACCCCCATTTTTCACTGTATATATGTTGTAGGAAGTTGGCTCTGTATGTGCTATTTCAAAGTAAGGAATAGCATGCACAGAGTCCAAGGGTTCCCCTTAGAGGTAAAATAGTGGTAAAAATAGATAATACTAATGCTCTATTTTGTGGTAGTGTGGTCGAGCAGTAGGCTTATCCAAGGAGTAGTGTTAAGCATTTGTTGTACATACACATAGACAATAAATGAGGTACACACACTCAGAGACAAATCCAGCCAATAGGTTTTTATATAGAAAAATATCTTTTCTTAGTTTATTTTAAGAACCACAGGTTCAAATTCTACATGTAATATCTCATTCGAAAGGTATTGCAGGTAAGTACTTTAGGAACTTCAAATCATCAAAATTGCATGTATACTTTTCAAGTTATTGACAAATAGCTGTTTTAAAAGTGGACACTTAGTGCAATTTTCACAGTTCCTAGGGGAGGTAAGTTTTTGTTAGTTTTACCAGGTAAGTAAGACACTTACAGGGTTCAGTTCTTGGTCCAAGGTAGCCCACCGTTGGGGGTTCAGAGCAACCCCAAAGTCACCACACCAGCAGCTCAGGGCCGGTCAGGTGCAGAGTTCAAAGTGGTGCCCAAAACACATAGGCTAGAATGGAGAGAAGGGGGTGCCCCGGTTCCGGTCTGCTTGCAGGTAAGTACCCGCGTCTTCGGAGGGCAGACCAGGGGGGTTTTGTAGGGCACCGGGGGGGACACAAGCCCACACAGAAATTTCACCCTCAGCGGCGCGGGGGCGGCCGGGTGCAGTGTAGAAACAAGCGTCGGGTTCGCAATGTTAGTCTATGAGAGATCTCGGGATCTCTTCAGCGCTGCAGGCAGGCAAGGGGGGGATTCCTCGGGGAAACCTCCACTTGGACAAGGGAGAGGGACTCCTGGGGGTCACTTCTCCAGTGAAAGTCCGGTCCTTCAGGTCCTGGGGGCTGCGGGTGCAGGGTCTCTCCCAGGCGTCGGGACTTTAGGTTCAAAGAGTCGCGGTCAGGGGAAGCCTCGGGATTCCCTCTGCAGGCGGCGCTGTGGGGGCTCAGGGGGGACAGGTTTTGGTACTCACAGTATCAGAGTAGTCCTGGGGTCCCTCCTGAGGTGTCGGATCTCCACCAGCCGAGTCGGGGTCGCCGGGTGCAGTGTTGCAAGTCTCACGCTTCTTGCGGGGAGCTTGCAGGGTTCTTTAAAGCTGCTGGAAACAAAGTTGCAGCTTTTCTTGGAGCAGGTCCGCTGTCCTCGGGAGTTTCTTGTCTTTTCGAAGCAGGGGCAGTCCTCAGAGGATGTCGAGGTCGCTGGTCCCTTTGGAAGGCGTCGCTGGAGCAGGATCTTTGGAAGGCAGGAGACAGGCCGGTGAGTTTCTGGAGCCAAGGCAGTTGTCGTCTTCTGGTCTTCCTCTGCAGGGGTTTTCAGCTAGGCAGTCCTTCTTCTTGTAGTTGCAGGAATCTAATTTTCTAGGGTTCAGGGTAGCCCTTAAATACTAAATTTAAGGGCGTGTTTAGGTCTGGGGGGTTAGTAGCCAATGGCTACTAGCCCTGAGGGTGGGTACACCCTCTTTGTGCCTCCTCCCAAGGGGAGGGGGTCACAATCCTAACCCTATTGGGGGAATCCTCCATCTGCAAGATGGAGGATTTCTAAAAGTTAGAGTCACTTCAGCTCAGGACACCTTAGGGGCTGTCCTGACTGGCCAGTGACTCCTCCTTGTTTTTCTCATTATCTTCTCCGGCCTTGCCGCCAAAAGGGGGGCCTGGCCGGAGGGGGCGGGCAACTCCACTAGCTGGAGTGTCCTGCTGGGTTGGCACAAAGGAGGTGAGCCTTTGAGGCTCACCGCCAGGTGTGACAATTCCTGCCTGGGGGAGGCGTTAGCATCTCCACCCAGTGCAGGCTTTGTTACTGGCCTCAGAGTGACAAAGGCACTCTCCCCATGGGGCCAGCAACATGTCTCGGTTTGTGGCAGGCTGCTAAAACTAGTCAGCCTACACAGATAGTCGGTTAAGTTTCAGGGGGCACCTCTAAGGTGCCCTCTGGGGTGTATTTTACAATAAAATGTACACTGGCATCAGTGTGCATTTATTGTGCTGAGAAGTTTGATACCAAACTTCCCAGTTTTCAGTGTAGCCATTATGGTGCTGTGGAGTTCGTGTTTGACAAACTCCCAGACCATATACTCTTATGGCTACCCTGCACTTACAATGTCTAAGGTTTTGTTTAGACACTGTAGGGGTACCATGCTCATGCACTGGTACCCTCACCTATGGTATAGTGCACCCTGCCTTAGGGCTGTAAGGCCTGCTCGAGGGGTGTCTTACCTATACTGCATAGGCAGTGAGAGGCTGGCATGGCACCCTGAGGGGAGTGCCATGTCGACTTACTCGTTTTGTCCTCACTAGCACACACAAGCTGGCAAGCAGTGTGTCTGTGCTGAGTGAGAGGTCTCCAGGGTGGCATAAGACATGCTGCAGCCCTTAGAGACCTTCCTTGGCATCAGGGCCCTTGGTACTAGAAGTACCAGTTACAAGGGACTTATCTGGATGCCAGGGTCTGCCAATTGTGGATACAAAAGTACAGGTTAGGGAAAGAACACTGGTGCTGGGGCCTGGTTAGCAGGCCTCAGCACACTTTCAATTGTAAACATAGCATCAGCAAAGGCAAAAAGTCAGGGGGCAACCATGCCAAGGAGGCATTTCCTTACACAACCCCCCCCCAAACGAAAGAGGATGAGACTAACCTTTCCCAAGAGAGTCTTCATTTTCTAAGTGGAAGAACCTGGAAAGGCCATCTGCATTGGCATGGGCAGTCCCAGGTCTGTGTTCCACTATAAAGTCCATTCCCTGTAGGGAGATGGACCACCTCAACAGTTTAGGATTTTCACCTTTCATTTGCATCAGCCATTTGAGAGGTCTGTGGTCAGTTTGAACTAGGAAGTGAGTCCCAAAGAGGTATGGTCTCAGCTTCTTCAGGGACCAAACCACAGCAAAGGCCTCCCTCTCAATGGCACTCCAACGCTGCTCCCTGGGGAGTAACCTCCTGCTAATGAAAGCAACAGGCTGGTCAAGGCCATCATCATTTGTTTGGGACAAAACTGCCCCTATCCCATGTTCAGAGGCATCAGTCTGCACAATGAACTGCTTAGAATAATCTGGAGCTTTTAGAACTGGTGCTGAGCACATTGCCTGTTTCAGGGTGTCAAAGGCCTGTTGGCATTCCACAGTCCAGTTCACTTTCTTGGGCATTTTCTTGGAGGTCAGTTCAGTGAGGGCTGTCACAATGGATCCATATCCCTTCACAAACCTCCTGTAATACCCAGTCAAGCCAAGGAATGCCCTGACTTGAGTCTGGGTTTTTGGAGCTACCCAGTCCAGAATAGTCTGGATCTTGGGTTGGAGTGGCTGAACTTGGCCTCCACCTACAAGGTGTCCCAAGTAAACCACAGTTCCCTGCCCTATCTGGCATTTGGATGCCTTGATAGAGAGGCCTGCAGATTGCAGAGCCTTCAAAACCTTCTTCAGGTGGACCAGGTGATCCTGCCAGGTGGAGCTAAAGACAGCAATATCATCAAGATAAGCTGTGCTAAAGGACTCCAAGCCAGCAAGGACTTGATTCACCAACCTTTGGAAGGTGGCAGGGGCATTCTTTAAACCAAAGGGCATAACAGTAAACTGATAATGCCCATCAGGTGTGGAGAATGCTGTTTTCTCTTTTGCTCCAGGTGCCATTTTTATTTGCCAGTACCCTGCTGTCAAGTCAAAGGTACTTAAGAATTTGGCAGCACCTAATTTGTCTATGAGCTCATCAGCTCTTGGAATTGGATGAGCATCTGTCTTGGTGACAGAATTGAGCCCTCTGTAGTCCACACAAAACCTCATCTCTTTCTTTCCATCTTTGGTGTGAGGTTTGGGGACTAAGACCACTGGGCTAGCCCAGGGGCTGTCAGAGCGCTCAATTACTCCCAATTCCAGCATCTTGTGGACTTCCACCTTGATGCTTTCCTTAACATGGTCAGATTGTCTAAAGATTTTGTTCTTGACAGGCATGCTGTCTCCTGTGTCCACATCATGGGTACACAGGTGTGTCTGACCAGGGGTTAAGGAGAAGAGTTCAGGAAACTGTTGTAGGACTCTCCTACAATCAGCTTGCTGTTGGCCAGAGAGGGTGTCTGAGTAGATCACTCCATCTACTGTGCCATCTTTTGGGTCTGATGACAGAAGATCAGGGAGAGGTTCACTCTCTGCCTCCTGATCCTCATCTGTTACCATCAACAGATTGACATCAGCCCTGTCGTGGAAGAGCTTAAGGCGGTTTACATGGATCACCCTCTTGGGGCTCCTGCTTGTGCCCAGGTCCACCAGGTAGGTGACCTGACTCTTCCTTTCTAGTACTGGGTAAGGGCCACTCCATTTGTCCTGGAGTGCCCTGGGAGCCACAGGCTCCAGAACCCAGACTTTCTGCCCTGGTTGGAACTCAACCAGTGCAGCCTTTTGGTCATACCAAAACTTCTGGAGCTGTTGGCTGGCCTCAAGGTTTTTGGTTGCCTTTTCCATGTACTCTGCCATTCTAGAGCGAAGGCCAAGTACATAGTCCACTATGTCCTGTTTAGGCTCATGGAGAGGTCTCTCCCAGCCTTCTTTAACAAGGGCAAGTGGTCCCCTTACAGGATGACCAAACAGAAGTTCAAAGGGTGAGAACCCTACTCCCTTCTGTGGCACCTCTCTGTAAGCGAAAAGCAGACATGGCAAGAGGACATCCCATCTCCTTTTGAGTTTTTCTGGGAGCCCCATGATCATGCCCTTTAATGTCTTGTTGAATCTCTCAACTAAGCCATTAGTTTGTGGATGGTATGGTGTAGTGAATTTATAAGTCACCCCACACTCATTCCACATGTGCTTTAGGTATGCTGACATGAAGTTGGTACCTCTGTCAGACACCACCTCCTTAGGGAAACCCACTCTGGTAAAGATACCAATGAGGGCCTTGGCTACTGCAGGGGCAGTAGTCGACCTAAGGGGAATAGCTTCAGGATACCTGGTAGCATGATCCACTACTACCAGGATATACATATTTCCTGAGGCTGTGGGAGGTTCTAGTGGACCAACTATGTCCACACCCACTCTTTCAAAGGGAACCCCCACCACTGGAAGTGGAATGAGGGGGGCCTTTGGATGCCCACCTGTCTTACCACTGGCTTGACAGGTGGGGCAGGAGAGGCAAAACTCCTTAACCATGTTGGACATATTGGGCCAGTAGAAGTGGTTGACTAACCTCTCCCACGTCTTGGTTTGTCCCAAATGTCCAGCAAGGGGAATGTCATGGGCCAATGTTAGGATGAACTTCCTGAACAGCTGAGGCACTACCACTCTCCTAGTGGCACCAGGTTTGGGGTCTCTGGCCTCAGTGTACAGGAGTCCATCTTCCCAATAGACCCTATGCGTTCCATTTTTCTTGCCTTTGGACTCTTCAGCAGCTTGCTGCCTAAGGCCTTCAAGAGAGGGACAGGTTTCTTGTCCCTTACACAGCTCCTCCCTTGAGGGTCCCCCTGGGCCTAAGAGCTCAACCTGATAAGGTTCAAGCTCCAAAGGCTCAGTTCCCTCAGAGGGCAGAACTTCTTCCTGAGAAGAGAGGTTCCCTTTCTTTTGCTGTGTTGCAGTTGGTTTCCCAGCTGACTTTCCTGTTCTCTTGGTAGGCTGGGCCATTCTTCCAGACTCCAGCTCTACTTGTTCACCCTGTGCCTTGCACTGTGCTCTTGTTTTCACACACACCAGTTCAGGGATACCCAGCATTGCTGCATGGGTTTTTAGTTCTACCTCAGCCCATGCTGAGGACTCCAGGTCATTTCCAAGCAGACAGTCCACTGGGATATTTGAGGAAACCACCACCTGTTTCAGGCCATTGACCCCTCCCCATTCTAAAGTAACCATTGCCATGGGATGTACTTTTCTCTGATTGTCAGCGTTGGTGACTGTGTAAGTTTTTCCAGTCAGGTATTGGCCAGGGGAAACCAGTTTCTCTGTCACCATGGTGACACTGGCACCTGTATCCCTCAGGCCCTCTATTCTAGTCCCATTAATTAAGAGTTGCTGTCTGTATTTTTGCATGTTAGGCGGCCAGACAGCTAGTGTGGCTAAATCCACCCCACCCTCAGAAACTAGAGTAGCTTCAGTGTGGACCCTGATTTGCTCTGGGCACACTGTTGATCCCACTTGGAGACTAGCCATACCAGTGTTACCTGGATGGGAGTTTGGAGTGGAACCTTTCTTGGGACAGGCCTTGTCTCCAGTTTGGTGTCCATGCTGTTTACAGCTATGACACCAGGCCTTTTTGGGATCAAAGTTTTTACCCTTGTACCCATTGTTTTGTGAAGAGGCTCTGGGCCCACCCTCCTGTGCAGGTTTTTGGGGGCCTGTAGAAGACTCTTTACTATTTTTAGTTTTGGTTGTCTCATCACCCTTCCCCTGGGGAGTCTTTGTGACCCCTTTCTTTTGGTCACCCCCTGTTGAAGTCTTGGACACCCTTGTCTTGACCCAATGGTCCGCCTTCTTTCCCAATTCTTGGGGAGAAATTGGTCCTAGGTCTACCAGATGCTGATGCAGTTTATCATTGAAACAATTACTCAATAGGTGTTCTTTCACAAATAAATTGTACAGCCCATCATAATTACTTACACCACTGCCTTGAATCCAACCATCTAGTGTTTTCACTGAGTAGTCTACAAAGTCAACCCAGGTCTGGCTCGAGGATTTTTGAGCCCCCCTGAATCTAATCCTATACTCCTCAGTGGAGAATCCAAAGCCCTCAATCAGGGTACCCTTCATGAGGTCATAAGATTCTGCATCTTGTCCAGAGAGTGTGAGGAGTCTATCCCTACACTTTCCTGTGAACATATCCCAAAGGAGAGCCCCCCAGTGAGATCTGTTCACTTTTCTGGTTACACAAGCCCTCTCAAAAGCTGTGAACCATTTGGTGATGTCATCACCATCTTCATATTTAGTTACAATCCCTTTAGGGATTTTCAACATGTCAGGAGAATCTCTGACCCTATTTATGTTGCTGCCACCATTGATGGGTCCTAGGCCCATCTCTTGTCTTTCCCTCTCTATGGCTAGGATCTGTCTTTCCAAAGCCAATCTTTTGGCCATCCTGGCTAACTGGATGTCCTCTTCACTGGGGCTATCCTCAGTGATTTCAGAGGTGTTGGTCTCTCCTGTGAGGGAACCAGCATCTCTGACTATTATTTTAGGAGTCAGGGTTTGAGGGACCCTGTTCTCCCTAGATAGGACTGGTAGGGGGGAATTTTCCTCCAAGTCACTATCCTCTTCCTCTGAGTTGCCACCCTCAGAGGGGTTGGCCTTTTCAAACTCTGCCAAAAGCTCCTGGAGCTGTATTTTGGTAGGTTTGGGGCCCATTGTTATTTTCTTTATTTTACAGAGTGACCTTAGCTCCCTCATCTTAAGATGGAGGTAAGGTGTGGTGTCGAGTTCCACCACAGTCACATCTGTGCTAGACATTTTGCTTCTAAAAGTTGGAATACTTTTTAAGAATCTACAACTGGTTCTAGAATCTAATTCAAACTTTTACAAACTTTTAAACTCTAAAAGAAATGCTAAACAGGATCTAACACAAGGCCCTAGCAGGTCTTTTAAGAATTTAGAAAACTTTTCAAATTGCAAAAATCTATTTCTAATGACAATTTTGGAATTTGTCGTGTGATCAGGTATTGGCTGAGTAGTCCAGCAAATGCAAAGTCTTGTACCCCACCGCTGATCCACCAATGTAGGAAGTTGGCTCTGTATGTGCTATTTCAAAGTAAGGAATAGCATGCACAGAGTCCAAGGGTTCCCCTTAGAGGTAAAATAGTGGTAAAAATAGATAATACTAATGCTCTATTTTGTGGTAGTGTGGTCGAGCAGTAGGCTTATCCAAGGAGTAGTGTTAAGCATTTGTTGTACATACACATAGACAATAAATGAGGTACACACACTCAGAGACAAATCCAGCCAATAGGTTTTTATATAGAAAAATATCTTTTCTTAGTTTATTTTAAGAACCACAGGTTCAAATTCTACATGTAATATCTCATTCGAAAGGTATTGCAGGTAAGTACTTTAGGAACTTCAAATCATCAAAATTGCATGTATACTTTTCAAGTTATTGACAAATAGCTGTTTTAAAAGTGGACACTTAGTGCAATTTTCACAGTTCCTAGGGGAGGTAAGTTTTTGTTAGTTTTACCAGGTAAGTAAGACACTTACAGGGTTCAGTTCTTGGTCCAAGGTAGCCCACCGTTGGGGGTTCAGAGCAACCCCAAAGTCACCACACCAGCAGCTCAGGGCCGGTCAGGTGCAGAGTTCAAAGTGGTGCCCAAAACACATAGGCTAGAATGGAGAGAAGGGGGTGCCCCGGTTCCGGTCTGCTTGCAGGTAAGTACCCGCGTCTTCGGAGGGCAGACCAGGGGGGTTTTGTAGGGCACCGGGGGGGACACAAGCCCACACAGAAATTTCACCCTCAGCGGCGCGGGGGCGGCCGGGTGCAGTGTAGAAACAAGCGTCGGGTTCGCAATGTTAGTCTATGAGAGATCTCGGGATCTCTTCAGCGCTGCAGGCAGGCAAGGGGGGGATTCCTCGGGGAAACCTCCACTTGGACAAGGGAGAGGGACTCCTGGGGGTCACTTCTCCAGTGAAAGTCCGGTCCTTCAGGTCCTGGGGGCTGCGGGTGCAGGGTCTCTCCCAGGCGTCGGGACTTTAGGTTCAAAGAGTCGCGGTCAGGGGAAGCCTCGGGATTCCCTCTGCAGGCGGCGCTGTGGGGGCTCAGGGGGGACAGGTTTTGGTACTCACAGTATCAGAGTAGTCCTGGGGTCCCTCCTGAGGTGTCGGATCTCCACCAGCCGAGTCGGGGTCGCCGGGTGCAGTGTTGCAAGTCTCACGCTTCTTGCGGGGAGCTTGCAGGGTTCTTTAAAGCTGCTGGAAACAAAGTTGCAGCTTTTCTTGGAGCAGGTCCGCTGTCCTCGGGAGTTTCTTGTCTTTTCGAAGCAGGGGCAGTCCTCAGAGGATGTCGAGGTCGCTGGTCCCTTTGGAAGGCGTCGCTGGAGCAGGATCTTTGGAAGGCAGGAGACAGGCCGGTGAGTTTCTGGAGCCAAGGCAGTTGTCGTCTTCTGGTCTTCCTCTGCAGGGGTTTTCAGCTAGGCAGTCCTTCTTCTTGTAGTTGCAGGAATCTAATTTTCTAGGGTTCAGGGTAGCCCTTAAATACTAAATTTAAGGGCGTGTTTAGGTCTGGGGGGTTAGTAGCCAATGGCTACTAGCCCTGAGGGTGGGTACACCCTCTTTGTGCCTCCTCCCAAGGGGAGGGGGTCACAATCCTAACCCTATTGGGGGAATCCTCCATCTGCAAGATGGAGGATTTCTAAAAGTTAGAGTCACTTCAGCTCAGGACACCTTAGGGGCTGTCCTGACTGGCCAGTGACTCCTCCTTGTTTTTCTCATTATCTTCTCCGGCCTTGCCGCCAAAAGGGGGGCCTGGCCGGAGGGGGCGGGCAACTCCACTAGCTGGAGTGTCCTGCTGGGTTGGCACAAAGGAGGTGAGCCTTTGAGGCTCACCGCCAGGTGTGACAATTCCTGCCTGGGGGAGGCGTTAGCATCTCCACCCAGTGCAGGCTTTGTTACTGGCCTCAGAGTGACAAAGGCACTCTCCCCATGGGGCCAGCAACATGTCTCGGTTTGTGGCAGGCTGCTAAAACTAGTCAGCCTACACAGATAGTCGGTTAAGTTTCAGGGGGCACCTCTAAGGTGCCCTCTGGGGTGTATTTTACAATAAAATGTACACTGGCATCAGTGTGCATTTATTGTGCTGAGAAGTTTGATACCAAACTTCCCAGTTTTCAGTGTAGCCATTATGGTGCTGTGGAGTTCGTGTTTGACAAACTCCCAGACCATATACTCTTATGGCTACCCTGCACTTACAATGTCTAAGGTTTTGTTTAGACACTGTAGGGGTACCATGCTCATGCACTGGTACCCTCACCTATGGTATAGTGCACCCTGCCTTAGGGCTGTAAGGCCTGCTCGAGGGGTGTCTTACCTATACTGCATAGGCAGTGAGAGGCTGGCATGGCACCCTGAGGGGAGTGCCATGTCGACTTACTCGTTTTGTCCTCACTAGCACACACAAGCTGGCAAGCAGTGTGTCTGTGCTGAGTGAGAGGTCTCCAGGGTGGCATAAGACATGCTGCAGCCCTTAGAGACCTTCCTTGGCATCAGGGCCCTTGGTACTAGAAGTACCAGTTACAAGGGACTTATCTGGATGCCAGGGTCTGCCAATTGTGGATACAAAAGTACAGGTTAGGGAAAGAACACTGGTGCTGGGGCCTGGTTAGCAGGCCTCAGCACACTTTCAATTGTAAACATAGCATCAGCAAAGGCAAAAAGTCAGGGGGCAACCATGCCAAGGAGGCATTTCCTTACATATGTTGTTTTAGTTGTATGTGTCACTGGGACCCTGGTAACCCAGGGCCCCAGTGCTCATAAGTGTGCCTGAATGTGTTACCTGTGTAGTGACTAACTGTCTCACTGAGGCTCTGCTAATCAGAACCTCAGTGGTTATGCTCTCTCATTTCTTTCCAAATTGTCACTAACAGGTTAGTGACCATTTTTACCAATTTACATTGGCTTACTGGAACACCCTTATAATTCCCTAGTATATGGTACTGAGGTACCCAGGGTATTGGGGTTCCAGGAGATCCCTATGGGCTGCAGCATTTCTTTTGCCACCCATAGGGAGCTCTGACAATTCTTACACAGGCCTGCCACTGCAGCCTGAGTGAAATAACGTCCACGTTATTTCACAGCCATTTTACACTGCACTTAAGTAACTTATAAGTCACCTATATGTCTAACCTTTACCTGGTAAAGGTTAGGTGCAAAGTTACTTAGTGTGAGGGCACCCTGGCACTAGCCAAGGTGCCCCCACATTGTTCAGAGCCAATTCCCTGAACTTTGTGAGTGCGGGGACACCATTACACGCGTGCACTACATATAGGTCACTACCTATATGTAGCTTCACCATGGTAACTCCGAATATGGCCATGTAACATGTCTATGATCATGGAATTGCCCCCTCTATACCATCCTGGCATAGTTGGCACAATCCCATGATCCCAGTGGTCTGTAGCACAGACCCTGGTACTGCCAAACTGCCCTTCCTGGGGTTTCACTGCAGCTGCTGCTGCTGCCAACCCCTCAGACAGGCAGCTGCCCTCCTGGGGTCCAGCCAGGCCTGGCCCAGGATGGCAGAACAAAGAACTTCCTCTGAGAGAGGGTGTGACACCCTCTCCCTTTGGAAAATGGTGTGAAGGCAGGGGAGGAGTAGCCTCCCCCAGCCTCTAGAAATGCTTTGTTGGGCACAGATGTGCCCAATTCTGCATAAGCCAGTCTACACCGGTTCAGGGACCCCTTAGCCCCTGCTCTGGCGCGAAACTGGACAAAGGAAAGGGGAGTGACCACTCCCCTGACCTGCACCTCCCCTGGGAGGTGTCCAGAGCTCCTCCAGTGTGCTCCAGACCTCTGCCATCTTGGAAACAGAGGTGCTGCTGGCACACTGGACTGCTCTGAGTGGCCAGTGCCACCAGGTGACGTCAGAGACTCCTGCTGATAGGCTCCTTCAGGTGTTACTAGCCTTTCCTCTCTCCTAGGTAGCCAAACCCTCTTTTCTGGCTATTTAGGGTCTCTGTCTCTGGGGAAACTTTAGATAACGAATGCATGAGCTCAGCCGAGTTCCTCTGCATCTCTCTCTTCACCTTCTGATAAGGAATCGACCGCTGACCGCGCTGGAAGCCTGCAAACCTGCAACATAGTAGCAAAGACGACTACTGCAACTCTGTAACGCTGATCCTGCCGCCTTCTCGACTGTTTTCCTGCTTGTGCATGCTGTGGGGGTAGCCTGCCTCCTCTCTGCACCAGAAGCTCCGAAGAAATCTCCCGTGGGTCGACGGAATCTTCCCCCTGCAACCGCAGGCACCAAAAAGCTGCATTACCGGTCCCTTGGGTCTCCTCTCAGCACGACGAGCGAGGTCCCTCGAATCCAGCGACTCTGTCCAAGTGACCCCCACAGTCCAGTGACTCTTCAGTCCAAGTTTGGTGGAGGTAAGTCCTTGCCTCACCTCGCTGGGCTGCATTGCTGGGAACCGCGACTTTGCAAGCTACTCCGGCCCCTGTGCACTTCCGGCGGAAATCCTTTGTGCACAGCCAAGCCTGGGTCCACGGCACTCTAACCTGCATTGCACGACTTTCTAAGTTGGTCTCCGGCGACGTGGGACTCCTTTGTGCAACTTCGGCGAGCACCATTTCACGCATCCTCGTAGTGCCTGTTTCTGGCACTTCTCCGGGTGCTACCTGCTTCAGTGAGGGCTCTTTGTCTTGCTCGACGTCCCCTCTCTCTTCAGGTCCAATTTGCGACCTCCTGGTCCCTCCTGGGCCCCAGCAGCGTCCAAAAACGCCAAACGCACGATTTGCGCCTAGCAAGGCTTGTTGGCGTCCTTTCGGCGGGAAAACACTTCTGCACGACTCTCCAAGGCGAGAGGGATCCGTCCACCAAAGGGGAAGTCTCTAGCCCTTTTCGTTCCTGCAGAAACCTCAGCTTCTTCTGTCCAGTCGAAGCTTCTTTGCACCCGCAGCTGGCATTTCCTGGGCATCTGCCCATCTCCGACTTGCTTGTGACTTTTGGACTTGGTCCCCTTGTCCCACAGGTACCCTAGATTGGAAATCCACAGTTGTTGCATTGCTGGTTTGTGTCTTTCCTGCATTATTCCTCTAACACGACTTCTTTCTCCTTAGGGGAACTTTAGTGCACTTTGCACTCACTTTTCAGGGTCTTGGGGAGGGTTATTTTTCTAACTCTCACTATTTTCTAATAGTCCCAGCGACCCTCTACAAGGTCACATAGGTTTGGGGTCCATTCGTGGTTCGCATTCCACTTTTGGAGTATATGGTTTGTGTTGCCCATATCCCTATGTTTCCCCATTGCATCCTATTGTAACTATACATTGTTTGCACTGTTTTCTAAGACTATACTGCATATTTTTGCTATTGTGTATATATATCTTGTGTATATTTCCTATCCTCTCACTGAGGGTACCCTCTAAGATACTTTGGCATATTGTCATAAAAATAAAGTACCTTTATTTTTAGTATAACTGTGTATTGTGTTTTCTTATGATATTGTGCATATGACACTAAGTGGTACTGTAGTAGCTTCACACGTCTCCTAGTTCAGCCTAAGCTGCTCTGCTAAGCTACCATTATCTATCAGCCTAAGCTGCTAGACACCCTATACACTAATAAGGGATAACTGGGCCTGGTGCAAGGTGCAAGTACCCCTTGGTACTCACTACAAGCCAGTCCAGCCTCCTACATTGGTTGTGCAGTGGTGGGATAAGTGCTTGAGACTACTTACCACTCTTGTCATTGTACTTTTCATAAGAGAAAAATATACAAAACAAGGTCAGTGTATATACACATAGCCAAAAAGTTTTGCATTTCCTCTTTTCACTCTTTTCTAAGTGCTGAAAAGTACTCCTAAACTTTCAAAAAGTTCTTAAAAGTTTAAAAAGTTTTTTTTCTGTCTTTCCAAAAAGTTCTGAAAACTTTTGTCTCTTTCTCTATCACTTTAACTCTCTCTAAAAAATGTCTGGCACAGGCCAAAGTGTTGATCTGTCCAAACTTGCATATGACAACCTTAGCTGGAAAAGAGCAAGGAGTCTCTGTATAGAGAGAGGTTTGAGTGTAGGGAAGAATCCTGCCTTGGAACTGTTAATTAACATGCTTAGAGAACAGGATAAGGCCAGAGGTGGCCCATCTGTTGAAAAAGTACCTAATAGTTCCCAATCTGATTCAGGGACTCCCCCAGGAAAAGATTCAGGAAAGAAACTTCCTAGCCTGCCCATTACTAGACAATCTAGCATAGATGGTAATGATGATGAGCCACACCAAAGAAATAGTGTTGTCTCACATCATAGCAAAAGCATTTATTCTCACCATACTGGTAGTAATGTTTCTGTAAACCAAGCTGTTAAGTTGGCTTCTGTAAGGGACAGGTCTCCTTCTGTTCATTCCCATCATAGCTCTGTTTCTAGAAATGTCCCTCCCACCAACCCTGATGACAGAATGTTAGAGAGGGAACTCAATAAGTTGAGGGTGGAACAAACCAGACTGAAGCTTAAAAAGCAACAGCTGGATTTGGATAGTCAGTCTTTTGAATTAGAGAAGGAAAGACAGAAGTTGGGTTTAGATACCCATGGTGGCAGCAGCAGTATTCCCCATAGTCATCCTGCAAAAGAGCATGATTCCAGGAATCTGCACAAGATAGTTCCCCCTTATAAGGAGGGGGGTGACATTAACAAGTGGTTTGCTGCACTTGAGAGGGCCTGTGTTGTACAGGATGTCCCTCAAAGGCAGTGGGCTGCTATCCTATGGCTATCATTTAGTGGAAAAGGTAGGGATAGGCTCCTTACTGTGAAAGAAAATGATGCCAATAATTTCCAAGGTCTTAAGAATGCACTCCTGGATGGTTATGGCTTAACCACTGAACAATACAGGATAAAGTTCAGAGAGACCAAAAAGGAGTCTTCACAAGACTGGGTTGATTTCATTGACCATTCAGTGAAGGCCTTGGAGGGGTGGTTACATGGCAGTAAAATTACTGATTATGACAGCCTGTATAACTTAATCCTGAGAGAGCATATTCTTAATAATTGTGTGTCTGATTTGTTGCACCAGTACTTGGTGGACTCTGATCTGACCTCTCCCCAAGAATTGGGAAAGAAGGCAGACAAATGGGTCAGAACAAGAGTGAACAGAAAAGTTCATACAGGGGGTGACAAAGATGGCAACAAAAAGAAGGATGGTAAGTCTTCTGACAAGGGTGGGGACAAATCTAAAAATGAGTCTTCATCAGGCCCACAAAAACACTCTGGTGGGGGTGGTGGGCCCAAATCCTCCTTTGATCAGAACAAGGAAAAGAAACCATGGTGCTATTTATGTAAAATAAAAGGCCATTGGACAACAGATCCCAGTTGTCCAAAGAAAGGCACCACAGCTCCTACCACTACAACCCCTACTGCTACACCTAGTGTCCCTACTAATAGCAGTGGTGGTGGGAGCAAACCTACTAATAGCCAATCCAAGGGAGTAGCTGGGCTCACTTTTGGTAATTTAGTTGGGGTTGGTCTGATTAGGGAGACCACAGAGGCTACTTTAGTCTCTGAAGGGGCTATTGATTTAGCCACTTTGGTTGCTTGCCCCCATAACTTGGAGAAGTACAAGCAACTAACCCTAATAAATGGTGTTGAGGTCCAGGCCTACAGGGACACAGGTGCCAGTGTCACAATGGTGATTGAGAAACTGGTGCACCCTGAACAACACATACTTGGACACCAGTACCAAGTAACCGATGCTCACAACATAACACAAAGCCACCCCATGGCTGTTGTAAATCTCAACTGGGGGGGGGTAACTGGTCCAAAGAAAGTTGTGGTAGCTTCAGATTTACCTGTAGACTGTCTATTAGGGAATGATTTGGAGACATCAGCTTGGTCAGATGTGGAGTTGGAGGCCCATGCAGCAATGCTGGGCATCCCAGGGCATATTTTTGCTTTGACAAGGGCTCAGGCCAAAAAGCAAAAAGGACAGGGAAGCTTGGATCCTGGAACAATGGACCAAGTGCTCCCTAAAGCTAGGGCTAGTAGAAGCAAACCACTTCCTACTATCCCTCCCTCTACAGTGGATTCTACTTCTGAGGAAGAAGAATTCCCTCCCTGTGCAGAACCTACACCAGAGGAGCTGGAAGCAGACACTGCTGAGCTTTTGGGTGAAGGGGGGCCTGCCAGAGAGGAGCTGAGTGTGGCACAGCAAACCTGTCCCACATTAGAGAGTCTCAGACAGCAAGCTGTCAAACAGGCTAATGGGGATGTCAGTGACTCTCACAGAGTTTACTGGGAGGACAACCTCTTGTACACTGAGCATAGGGATCCTAAACCTGGAGCTGCCAGGAGATTAGTGATTCCTCAGGAGTACAGAAAGTTCCTCCTAACACTGGCACATGACATTCCCCTGGCTGGGCACCTGGGTCAAATGAAAACTTGGGACAGATTGGTTCCATTGTTTCATTGGCCTAGGATGTCTGAGGACACAAAGGAATTTTGTAAGTCCTGTGAAACCTGTCAAGCCAGTGGCAAGACAGGTGGCACCCCAAAGGCACCCCTTATCCCACTGCCTGTGGTTGGGGTTCCCTTTGAAAGGGTAGGGGTTGACATAGTTGGCCCCCTTGACCCTCCTACTGCTTCAGGCAATAGGTTTATCTTAGTGGTAGTGGACCATGCCACAAGATATCCTGAAGCTATTCCTTTAAGGACCACTACAGCACCTGCAGTGGCAAAGGCCCTCCTGGGAATATTTTCCAGGGTGGGCTTCCCAAAGGAAGTAGTATCAGACAGAGGAAGCAATTTCATGTCTGCATACTTAAAGGCCATGTGGAAGGAGTGTGGTGTAACTTACAAGTTCACAACACCCTATCATCCACAAACAAATGGACTGGTGGAGAGATTTAATAAAACTCTCAAAGGCATGATTATGGGACTCCCTGAAAAACTCCGCAGGAGATGGGATATCCTTCTACCATGCCTCCTTTTTGCCTACAGGGAGGTACCCCAGAAAGGAGTGGGCTTCAGCCCCTTTGAACTTCTTTTTGGACACCCTGTTAGGGGTCCACTCACACTTGTAAAGGAGGGTTGGGAACAACCTTTAAAAGCTCCTAAGCAGGATATTGTGGATTATGTACTTGGCCTCAGATCAAGGATGGCTGAGTACATGAAAAAGGCCAGTAAAAACCTTCAGGCCAGCCAAGAGCTCCAGAAGCAATGGCATGATCAGAAGGCTGTTTTGGTTCAGTACCAACCAGGGCAGAAAGTGTGGGTCTTGGAGCCTGTGGCCCCAAGAGCACTCCAAGATAAATGGAGTGGTCCCCACACAATTGTTGAAAAGAAGGGTGAAGTCACCTACTTGGTTGACTTAGGCACTGCCAGGAGTCCCCTTAGGGTGCTCCATGTCAACCGCCTGAAACCCTACTATGACAGGGCTGATCTCACCCTGCTCATGGCAACAGATGAGGGACAGGAAGAAGACAGTGATCCTCTACCTGATCTCTTCTCTTCCACAGATCAAGATGCTCTTGTGGAAGGTGTAGTTTTGGCTGATTGTCTTACTGCTGAGCAGAAAGACAATTGCATAAATCTCCTAGGACAATTTTCAGAACTCTTCTCTACTGTGCCAGGCACCACTTCTTGGTGTGAGCACACTATAGATACTGGAGACAGTTTACCTGTCAAAAGTAAGATCTATAGGCAGCCTGACCATGTCAGGGACTGCATAAAGCAAGAAGTTCAGAAAATGTTGGAACTAGGAGTGGTTGAGCACTCTGACAGTCCATGGGCTTCTCCTGTGGTACTGGTACCAAAACCCAATTCTAAAGATGGAAAGAAAGAAATGCGGTTTTGTGTAGACTATAGAGGTCTCAACTTGGTAACCAAAACTGATGCTCGCCCCATACCCAGGGCAGATGAGCTCATAGATACACTGGCATCTGCCAAGTATCTAAGCACTTTTGATTTGACTGCAGGTTATTGGCAGATCAAATTGTCAGAAGATGCTAAACCTAAGACTGCATTTTCTACCATTGGAGGACATTACCAGTTTACTGTAATGCCTTTTGGTTTGAAAAATGCACCTGCCACTTTTCAGAGGTTGGTGAACACAGTCCTGCAAGGGCTGGAAGCTTTCAGTGCAGCATATTTGGACGATATAGCTGTCTTTAGCTCCAGCTGGGATGATCACCTGGTCCACCTATGGAAAGTTTTGGAGGCCCTGCAAAAGGCAGGCCTCACTATCAAGGCTTCAAAGTGCCAGATAGGGCAGGGTAAGGTGGTTTATCTGGGACACCTTGTTGGTGGGGAACAGATTGCACCACTTCAGGGGAAAATCCAAACAATTATTGATTGGGTTCCCCCTACCACTCAGACTCAGGTGAGAGCCTTCCTAGGCCTCACTGGGTATTACAGGAGGTTCATTAAGAACTATGGCTCCATTGCAGCCCCTCTTAATGACCTCACATCCAAGAAAATGCCTAAAAAGGTATTATGGACAGCAAACTGTCAGAAAGCTTTTGAGGAGCTGAAGCAGGCCATGTGCTCTGCACCTGTCCTGAAAAGCCCTTGTTACTCTAAAAAATTCTATGTCCAAACTGATGCATCTGAATTAGGAGTAGGGGCAGTCCTATCACAACTTAATTCTGAGGGCCAGGATCAACCTGTTGCTTTTATTAGTAGGAGGTTGACCCCTAGAGAAAAGCGTTGGTCTGCCATTGAGAGGGAGGCCTTTGCTGTGGTCTGGGCTCTGAAGAAGTTGAGGCCATACTTGTTTGGCACTCACTTCATTGTTCAGACAGACCACAAACCTCTACTTTGGCTAAAACAAATGAAAGGTGAAAATCCTAAATTGTTGAGGTGGTCCATATCCCTACAGGGAATGGACTATACAGTGGAACATAGACCTGGGAGTAGCCACTCCAATGCAGATGGACTCTCCAGATATTTCCACTTAGACAATGAAGACTCATCAGGTCATGGCTAGTCTTATTGTCCTTCATTTGGGGGGGGGGTTGTGTAGGAAAGTACCATCTTGCCTGGCATGTTACCCCCATTTTTCACTGTATATATGTTGTTTTAGTTGTATGTGTCACTGGGACCCTGGTAACCCAGGGCCCCAGTGCTCATAAGTGTGCCTGAATGTGTTACCTGTGTAGTGACTAACTGTCTCACTGAGGCTCTGCTAATCAGAACCTCAGTGGTTATGCTCTCTCATTTCTTTCCAAATTGTCACTAACAGGCTAGTGACCATTTTTACCAATTTACATTGGCTTACTGGAACACCCTTATAATTCCCTAGTATATGGTACTGAGGTACCCAGGGTATTGGGGTTCCAGGAGATCCCTATGGGCTGCAGCATTTCTTTTGCCACCCATAGGGAGCTCTGACAATTCTTACACAGGCCTGCCACTGCAGCCTGAGTGAAATAACGTCCACGTTATTTCACAGCCATTTTACACTGCACTTAAGTAACTTATAAGTCACCTATATGTCTAACCTTTACCTGGTAAAGGTTAGGTGCAAAGTTACTTAGTGTGAGGGCACCCTGGCACTAGCCAAGGTGCCCCCACATTGTTCAGAGCCAATTCCCTGAACTTTGTGAGTGCGGGGACACCATTACACGCGTGCACTACATATAGGTCACTACCTATATGTAGCTTCACCATGGTAACTCCGAATATGGCCATGTAACATGTCTATGATCATGGAATTGCCCCCTCTATACCATCCTGGCATAGTTGGCACAATCCCATGATCCCAGTGGTCTGTAGCACAGACCCTGGTACTGCCAAACTGCCCTTCCTGGGGTTTCACTGCAGCTGCTGCTGCTGCCAACCACTCAGACAGGCAGCTGCCCTCCTGGGGTCCAGCCAGGCCTGGCCCAGGATGGCAGAACAAAGAACTTCCTCTGAGAGAGGGTGTGACACCCTCTCCCTTTGGAAAATGGTGTGAAGGCAGGGGAGGAGTAGCCTCCCCCAGCCTCTGGAAATGCTTTGTTGGGCACAGATGTGCCCAATTCTGCATAAGCCAGTCTACACCGGTTCAGGGACCCCTTAGCCCCTGCTCTGGCACGAAACTGGACAAAGGAAAGGGGAGTGACCACTCCCCTGACCTGCACCTCCCCTGGGAGGTGTCCAGAGCTCCTCCAGTGTGCTCCAGACCTCTGCCATCTTGGAAACAGAGGTGCTGCTGGCACACTGGACTGCTCTGAGTGGCCAGTGCCACCAGGTGACGTCAGAGACTCCTGCTGATAGGCTCCTTCAGGTGTTAGTAGCCTTTCCTCTCTCCTAGGTAGCCAAACCCTCTTTTCTGGCTATTTAGGGTCTCTGTCTCTGGGGAAACTTTAGATAACGAATGCATGAGCTCAGCCGAGTTCCTCTGCATCTCTCTCTTCACCTTCTGATAAGGAATCGACCGCTGACCGCGCTGGAAGCCTGCAAACCTGCAACATAGTAGCAAAGACGACTACTGCAACTCTGTAACGCTGATCCTGCCGCCTTCTCGACTGTTTTCCTGCTTGTGCATGCTGTGGGGGTAGCCTGCCTCCTCTCTGCACCAGAAGCTCCGAAGAAATCTCCCGTGGGTCGACGGAATCTTCCCCCTGCAACCGCAGGCACCAAAAAGCTGCATTACCGGTCCCTTGGGTCTCCTCTCAGCACGACGAGCGAGGTCCCTCGAATCCAGCGACTCTGTCCAAGTGACCCCCACAGTCCAGTGACTCTTCAGTCCAAGTTTGGTGGAGGTAAGTCCTTGCCTCACCTCGCTGGGCTGCATTGCTGGGAACCGCGACTTTGCAAGCTACTCCGGCCCCTGTGCACTTCCGGCGGAAATCCTTTGTGCACAGCCAAGCCTGGGTCCACGGCACTCTAACCTGCATTGCACGACTTTCTAAGTTGGTCTCCGGCGACGTGGGACTCCTTTGTGCAACTTCGGCGAGCACCGTTTCACGCATCCTCGTAGTGCCTGTTTCTGGCACTTCTCCGGATGCTACCTGCTTCAGTGAGGGCTCTTTGTCTTGCTCGACGTCCCCTCTCTCTTCAGGTCCAATTTGCGACCTCCTGGTCCCTCCTGGGCCCCAGCAGCGTCCAAAAACGCCAAACGCACGATTTGCGCCTAGCAAGGCTTGTTGGCGTCCTTTCGGCGGGAAAACACTTCTGCACGACTCTCCAAGGCGAGAGGGATCCGTCCACCAAAGGGGAAGTCTCTAGCCCTTTTCGTTCCTGCAGAAACCTCAGCTTCTTCTGTCCAGTCGAAGCTTCTTTGCACCCGCAGCTGGCATTTCCTGGGCATCTGCCCATCTCCGACTTGCTTGTGACTTTTGGACTTGGTCCCCTTGTCCCACAGGTACCCTAGATTGGAAATCCACAGTTGTTGCATTGCAGGTTTGTGTCTTTCCTGCATTATTCCTCTAACACGACTTCTTTGTCCTTAGGGGAACTTTAGTGCACTTTGCACTCACTTTTCAGGGTCTTGGGGAGGGTTATTTTTCTAACTCTCACTATTTTCTAATAGTCCCAGTGACCCTCTACAAGGTCACATAGGTTTGGGGTCCATTCGTGGTTCGCATTCCACTTTTGGAGTATATGGTTTGTGTTGCCCCTATCCCTATGTTTCCCCATTGCATCCTATTGTAACTATACATTGTTTGCACTGTTTTCTAAGACTATACTGCATATTTTTGCTATTGTGTATATATATCTTGTGTATATTTCCTATCCTCTCACTGAGGGTACACTCTAAGATACTTTGGCATATTGTCATAAAAATAAAGTACCTTTATTTTTAGTATAACTGTGTATTGTGTTTTCTTATGATATTGTGCATATGACACTAAGTGGTACTGTAGTAGCTTCACACGTCTCCTAGTTCAGCCTAAGCTGCTCTGCTAAGCTACCATTATCTATCAGCCTAAGCTGCTAGACACCCTATACACTAATAAGGGATAACTGGGCCTGGTGCAAGGTGCAAGTACCCCTTGGTACTCACTACAAGCCAGTCCAGCCTCCTACAGGCTCCCATGGGTGGCACAATATATGCTGCAGCCCATGGGGACCCCTAGTGTACCAATGCCCTGGGTACCTAAGCACCATATACTAGGGACTTACATAGGTGCAGCAGTATGCTAATTGAGGGTGTAAAAAGCTACCAAGCAACCACATTTAGAGGAGAGAGCACAGCCATTGGGGTCCTAGTTAGCAGGATCCCAGTAAACTACAATCTAAACACACTGACATCTGGTAAAAAAGTGGGGGGTACTACAATCAGATCCTTGCTTACTACAATGGCTAATACTTGAAAAGTTATTAAATTAGAGCCATCTTCATGAATAAAAACTTTGTGCTCATCCTTGCCTAGAAAACTATTAAAAGAGAGGCAACACACTGCAGGACACATCAGGTAAGGCCTTTTTCAGAAGGAATCCATGAGGGCTGCCCAACTGATTTGTCTTGGACCGCACTAACCATACCCTCATCCCTTTATCACATACATTAATATTAGCACAAAATAATCCCACCTAGCCTCCTGTTCCCAACAATTCAGAAACTTTAAAGGCCCAGTGAAACTTCCAAACCATACACATGGAAACTACTTCCCAATTGGAAAAAACGAATCCCTTCCAACTCACCAACAATATCTCTCAGTAACTTACCAAAAATCAGGCTTCACCTGTAGGCACTTGCACCACCTTCTGTAGCCCAATTGGCCACAATCCTTTTGCAAACCTCCCCTTCCATAGGATTGTAACCCTAGAAATACTTACCATAAAAAGAAAAAACAGCCATCTTGCCCAAGATGGTCTTCTAAAAAACCTGCTCCCATTATAGAATGCACTGCATCCTCTCTCCTCTGTAAAAAAAACAAGAGAGCCTTCTCTCCTCCTGATGGCACCACACTGAACAAATTCAAACCAAGCCTGAGAATAACTTTTGCGGGTGGACAGAGCGAGCGTGTTGTCAATAAATTGCAACATCCTCATTCTTCCAGCGACCACAGTTCCCACGGTATCTTTGTCTTCAATTTGTCTAGTGCCGGTGCAAGCCCACTGATTTTCCGCCACTGTGAACGAGATAGCGCATCAGCTATGTCATTATTCACCTCTGGGAAGTATTTAGCTCTAAACAGAATGTCAAACTTTAAACATGCCAAGAGAAAAATCCTCAACAGCTTCAACACCCTCTCATCCCGAGCTTTCTGGTAATACACCAAACTGACTACCATCTGAGCACACATGAAAAACCACACTTTTGTTGGCCAGCTTCTTACCTCATAACACCAAAGCCACTACCAATAGAAACAATTTAAAAAAGGAAATGCTGTGGCTTGCAGTCAACCACTTCTCAGACCACTACTCCACTGCCCATCCCAAAAAGACCAAAACTGTGCACTCCTGAGGCATCAGAAAAGATTTTCATCTGCCACAGCCAATATTCGTCATTGGAACACATGGTGACACCACTGAATTCCTTCAAAAATGGAATCCACATCCTCAAATCAGCGTGAATGCTAGCTTGTAACTGTATCCTATGATGAGGCAACACTGCACCTCTCACAGAAAAACCAAGTCTTCTACAAAAGGCTCTTCCTACTCTCACCACTCAACATGCGAAGGTCAAGTGCCCCAACAGACACTGTACTTTACTCAATTCCGTTTTTTTACTGTCCACTGCCTTCTCCAAAAGTGAAATCATTTGTTGCACCTTGTCCTCACGCAAACGCACCTCTATAGGCTGGGAATCCAACTCTATACCAAAAAAACTAATACAAGTACTTGGGCCTTCTGTCGTCTCTGGAGTCAAAGGAACTCCCAACTCCTGCACTGACATCTGGAAAAGCCCCAACACCCTCAAACAATCACCTGAACCACCTCTGCCCACCAGTAGGAAATCATCCAAATAGTGTGTAACCTGACACACACCACTTCTGTGCTGAAGAAATCACAATAAAAAAGTACGAAGCTTCTCAAATAAGGAGCATGGTACAGAAGAACCCATTGGCAACATTCGACTATCAGTGTAGATGCAATCATCAAACTGTAAACCCAACAAAGAAAAATCATCTGGATGAACAAGCAACAGCCGAATATGAAACTGAATATCTGATTTTGACATTGCAGCCCCTACTGCGCACAACCGTACCAGAGCAATAGCTGAGGCATAATGAACCACTAAATCTTCCGGAGCTGTGAAATCATTAACAGATTCTCCGATGAACCAAGACAGGTGATGAACTAAGCAAAACTCCCGGTGCTGTTTCTTGCGAACAACTCCCAAAGGAGAATTAGTCAAATCAGGGAACAACCAATAATAAAAAGATCCCGCTATCCTACCTTGAGATACTTTTTTAGCCAGTTGGACCCACAATCTTTAGCCAGATTCTCCAAGGCTGACCTCATATTCCTTGCCTATCTACAAACTCTTGGTGCTGATAACATAACCTGAAACCTTCAAGAAAACCCCAGTACAAACACTTTGCTTTCTCTTGTTGAGGATAAACTGTAACCCGTAACTCAAAACCTGAAACTTAATAGGAGCGATGCCTTTTCCCACCACCTGCTGTTGCTGGCCTCGTCCCATGTCTGTACCCCCAAATGGTGTTCTGTGCCGTTACCATTGTGCTGCCACAAAACATTGGCGCAAAAGATGTTTTACACCATTGGAGCAGTCATGCCTAAATCTACATTGGGGTCAGGTACATGCACCTCTGTTATATGACCAGCAAGACCCATCTTGGTGAAACTGTCTTCTACTGAACCCTCCCACCCCAAATTGGACAACCATGAAAGGGCTTATATTGTAATGCAAACCACTAGCCGTATGGACCACTGGAACATTCTTAGCAGTTCTAAGCCACTGCATCCTCAACTCATTATCAATCTCTCCCCATTCTTAATCTGGATTCACCGCTGGATAACCTCGAAATTCCTCGTCATATCTAAACCAACCAAACCCAATATAATCCATTTGAGCTCACCGTACAACATCCATATATTTGAAAAGAGCTACACATCGCTATGGATGGCGCTCACATTAAACATAAACATGTATCAAGAAGGCTGAAGTCCAATTTTCGATCCAAGTCGGTACCCTTAACCAACGAGCTAACACTTTAGAACCCTATTTTGCTTGCACCTCCCGATGCAGTAATTTAAAAACATCAACAAGTTCCCCTTTGCAAATCTTATCTTCCATTTGTTGCATGAGATGTGCCCCTAAACGCACTGAGATCCCATTTAAGAAACCTTTTGTTCTTTATACTGTTCCCGGAAACACCTGCACTGTCTGCACTTGACTTCTCACTTGTAGCTGTCGATAATAAAACCACCTTTTTGCCATCATCCTCCTCTTTGCCACTCAGCTAAGCCCCGTCAGCTGCTGTTTCTATTGCCATGTCGTTATACAATTTATTGCCTGTATCCAGAATTACTGTCTTAACTGGACTGTTGCCCACCACCACAGAAATAACTCTGAGTACCTCTCTGCCATCAATCACAGATGAGGAATGCTTCTCACAATTCTTCTCCTTTGTCTTTTCTTCGCCTTATCGACATTTCACCGCCTTCTCGACTGCACCCCGAAACACACCAATGCTCCTCCTCTTGTTGCCCTGTGTTCCACCCTGTGCAATAACCTGTCAAGCGCTTCTGACCTCCCAACCTCATCCACCACAATTTCTCCTTCCTCCAGTAGACACTCCTCATCATAATCCAAATTCACACACTCATCTCTGCCCAATTCCCAAAAACCAGCAGCTCCCCAGCTAGTGGTTGGCTGCTCTCCATCATCCACGTTCCCATCCATAGCCAACTTTTGGTCTTCTGTTCTCCCTCGATGTCAAGCAGTGCACTCCGGCCACTGGTCTCACTTTGGACCAGTGCCCAGGCAGCGCCCGAGCCACCACCGGAGCTGGAAACCACTAGCACTCCCATGATAGTGCCGCATCAGGCAGTTCTCTCCAAAGTCATCCAGCCTTGAAAATTTGGCACACGCAGCAGGCCCTTCAGCCGCCTTAGGCTGGCCTCTGCACAATTCCTCAGCCTTGTTAGACAGAAAAACCCACTGACCACTAGCAGGACTCGCACTTGTAACCACCCTCAAACCTGAACCATCTACATCAGCGCTCCCACTGCGCCCTATGTTCCAAAACTGGCCCTTGAACAGCTGCTGGACATTACCCCCATCCACCTCCCACCTTTGGACAAATTGATTAGCATCACCCTTATTCAAAGCATTGACATATTTTGCTAAAATATCAAAACTCTCCCATCTTTGCTTGCCTCCTGCCTCCTCTTCTGAGTCCGATATGATAATTGGGCCAGGATCATACACAGGCACTTCCAACTTAGCAGGCACTCCTAAGGGTTTTTCTTCTAATAGCCCGCTTCCCAGCCAATCACCGTACTCCTGTGATGCTGTTACTCCAGCTACCTGCACTCTTCAGGAGTGATCCAGACCGCCTCGCCAGCCGCAGACCTCCTCTCGAATTGAACAATGGCACTCCACCCTGCATCTTTAAAATACGAGGCTCAGGGACAGTATCCACTACACGTGCCTCACGTACCATGTGCGCTCACCTCCCTCCCTCATTTTTTTACAACATTTCTTTGGCTTATTGGAAGGGTGTTGGACCTGGCCCTTTTTGCAGGTTTATCCCCAGACTTTTTGCCTCCTTCTGCCTATTTTTTCTGACCCCTTGTTGTTGGCTCTAGGACTCTGAGCACTTTATCACGCTGATCAGTGCTAAAGTGCAGATTCTCTCCCTGCTAAAGTTGGCATGATTGGCCTATACCTAATTGGCACATTTAATTGACCTGCATGTCCCTTGTACAGTGGTATCCCTATACCCAGGGCCTGTAAATAATTGCTACTAAGGGGTAAGTAGAGCTGCTTGCGCCAACTACTGAAGTAGCCTTTCAAACCTGTCTCAGGCCTGGTAGCACAGGGCCTGCATGCGCAGAATACTGCCATGGGGACCTGGCATCTAAAATTACTTGCCTGGCCCAGAACACCCCTTTTACTATATGTAAGCCATCCCTAAGATAGGCTCTAACTAGCCCCATGGGCAGAGTGCTATGTAGGTAGAAAGCAGACCATGTGCCTGGTTGTGGGGCCTGTCCTGGTAGTGACAAACAGCCTATTTGGTTTCTCACTACTGTGAGTGCTGCCTTCTCATAGGACTGCATTGGAAATGCCCTACCTTGTGATTAGGGGGTATTGTCTGATCTATGAGGGGTAGCATAGGCATGTTTGGTATGGTTGTAACGGTAGTGAGAAATGTTGCCTACTGGTGTAGGTGGATTTTTTAATATCATTACAGAAATGCCACTTCAAGCAAGTGAGCATTTCTCTGTGCTTATGACCCTGGTGTTTTGAAGCTTGACTCCAATCCACATCTGGGCAGAGTGACTCTTGGGCTTCGGGCATACTTTTCAGACGGCCTGTACACAGGGAGGGTGGAGGTGCCACAGAGGTGCATCTGCATTTTGAATGGTGTTCCTAAGCTGAGAGAAGGGGAGGCGGGACACCCTTGCATCTGTAAAGGCTGTGCCCTGGCCTCACACAAAGGGCTCCTTTACCTCCAACTGAGGTCTGGAGCCTGTGCTGTAGGAGAGAGGGGACACTCCTAGAACCAGTTGTAACTGGTTTCAACCCCCTCATCCCCCTATTTAGTAAACCTTGTTCAAAACCGAGTATAAGTACAGGGGGTTTTCCCCATGAAAATGAGACACTTGAGACTGAAACATACTTGGAACTGGACACAGAATGCTGCTGAAGGGACTCACCAGGAACCGCCTTGGACTGCTGCTGCTGTGCTGACCTGTGACCTGCTGGGTCACTTGGAGGAACTGTCACTGTCTGCATCACCTTTATGCTGGCCTGCTGCTGGGCCCTACCGCCCTGAGCTCCATCTTGGTGTCCCCAGGGGCTGGGTGCTGTGGCCCCTGACCCCTGCCATTGCCTGCCTGATGCGCAGGAGGAGCGCTTCAGTTCTTACGTAGCACTTGTTATTGCTAAGCACCTTGTGAGCGCTTCTCTTCATGCATCTAGCGCCTGGAGAGAAAGCTTTTTTCTTTGTGCTAAGCGCCTTGAAAACGCTTTTTAAATATTGCTGGGGCTCACCAACTCAACCCAGATAGGTCGGCTGACTTGTGAAAGTGAGCAACTCTCCCCTTTCATCCGTGCCCTCGGGGGATGGGAACGCGTTGGAACGTGCCCCCGGGGCACCAACAGAAACTGCTTTTGGACCAATCTCATCACCGTGGCCTAGGGACAGCGGACTGCTCGCCCACCGGATCGGGTGCTGCAGGACGAGCCTCCGGAGCCCCTATGGGAAGTGGAGCCCCGTTTTGAGGACCAGGGGGCCCAACTTGGAGATGGGTGGGGTCCAGAGCCATGCAGCCACGGGAGACAGGGCGGTCTCCTGCCTCTTGTTGTGATGCTTCTATGACCCATGTATGTATGCTGATATGATCCCTATGATTTGCCATGTGTTTGCTAATGTTCCTTTTATAAGCATTTTATGCTAATATGTTTTCATGACTTGCCATATGTTTCCTGATGTTCCCGGTATGGGCATTTATGAGGATCTTATGGCATGTGCATTATTGTAGTTATGTTTTTCCCGACTACTGCTTATGTTTCAGAATAAAGAGTAACCTGTGTGTTATATGTGACTACTGCTGATTTCTGCATGATAACAGTACTGTGTAATGGTCTGACAACTGCTTGGGTAGCAGGGTATTACTGACAGGTTGTGTTTGGTCTAATAATGTTGTTTACAATACAGTTTATTTTTATATAACTTGATGTTGTGTTTCCTTTATGGTGGGGATAGTGCGTCATGCGTGTTGTTTATGTTAAGCAATCGCTTTATACATTTCCTCTGGGAAAGCCCTGACTGCTCGTGCCACGCTACCCAGGGGATAAGCAGGGGTTATCTTGGGTGTGTAACTGCCTCGCCCTGACTAGAGTGGGTGGGTTCTGCCTGGCTTAGGTGCGTACCCTAGCCAACCAGAAACCCCATTTCTAACATGGCATGAGCCAGCCAAAACAGAAGCAGCCACCCCCCACCACACCGTCCTTAGAATCTAAGAATCCCACTAGACCACCCCAAACTAAACTGACTAATCAGGGCCCCAGAGTATTACATGAACACACCACCACACCTGACTAGCCCGGGGGGAAACAGGGCAAGCCCATCTCCCCCGAAACCCTCATTCTGTGCAACTATATTCAAGTTGGACCCAGCATCGACAATGATTCATAAACATTTGTAAATGATTTCCCTGTTACACATTTAAATCACAGGAGTGATTACGTTGAAAATGCTGCAGAAAATAGCTGAAGACACACCAAACTGCGGATGAATTTCAAAGTGGCTGTAGGAAGAGAAGACACATAGGGAAAAAATAGTCCAAAATAATAAAGTTAAACTTTAGACTTATTGGAACTCTCATAAATTCCAGAGACATTGCAAAACTGCAGGTGTTTTACAACAGAACAAATGTAACACTCTAAGAAAACTGAAGCAATATACCAGGATAAAATACATCTGGATAGAAAAATCAATTTTTTTGACTTACTACCCACATATCTAAGTATATACAGCCTGAAAGTATGGATTCTGGGAGGCAAGAGTTTGCTTGAAGGTCAAATTATGAATCCTGTTGGAAAGGATTCCCTTACCCATCTGACACAAGATTAAATAATAAATTAGATTCAGATGTAGAAAATAGGAACTTCCATCTTTCTCCCTTCCCATGGCTCTTACTCCAAGTCTTATTTAAACTTAATCCCGGTGGACGGAGGAATACATTCCAGAAATGATTTGGAAGCTTTGACAATCAAATTAGTCCTTTAGTGATATAAATCTTGTCTCACAATTGAATTGACTCTAAATCATAATACAGCTCATAATATAATTCAAATAAATGAGCCACAAAGACTAGTGACACTTGGATTGAAAATGCACCAAAAAACGTTGGCATCCGTATCACTCATTATTTTACAAGAGCTATGAAAAGGGAGATATAGGAGTTAGCCAACAGCACTCTCTCATCTACAGTTAATGAAACCTTGAAACAGACATTCCAACGTATCCATAAGATCACAGATAAGCCACAACAGACAACCGCTACTCACAGAGATTAGAAGTTTGATAGAAGATCAAGCTGTTCAATTAGCAATCAAAAGAAGGGAGAAGGACACACATATATTAACTGAAAATGTTTAGGAAAGTTTATGGGGCAAAAACCATTTAGATTGAAAATCTCATATATTTGAATAGAAGGGGAGAAGGCCAAGCAATGTAAAATACATAGCACCCTTTCAAAGTGTTGATTTGACACAAAATACGATTGGAAATTCTACAGAGGATGATGAATCAATTAAGATCAATTAACTATGCTATAAAACCTCCATTAAACAGCTTAGAAAATACAAATAAAATGGATATATTCAACATCAACAGAATGACCTGTGAGAGGGTACTAGTCCAGTACCTCATATTAATTCCGAAGCTGGAGAACAGCAAATGTTAGACATCCCTGAGATAGAGAAAGTAAATGGATCTATACAAATAACTGAAACAGTAGACAAGATGGGTAAGGACTGATTTAGAATTTGGCAGACAGGGCATTCTGTCACCAATGTGATTATATACCCTGTCCACCAAACTCTTGATCCACCTGATGTAATGTAATTCGGACAGACCATCAGCTTTCCATTGGCTGTGGCCCAGTTGTCTTTTTCAATGGAAATCATACTCTAAAGCCTGACACATTGCTGGCTGTTGGAGTAAGGACATCATACAACCCTCCTATTTAGGGCTGATAGTGTGATGTCCTCTTTTTCATCATAACCAACAGCGTCAGTTCACCTAACTTTTGGTACCTTCAAAGGAACCTCTGTTGCGAAATTACAAGGAGAAAAATCTAATGATCATAGAGGAGAAAGAAACCTACTAGAGTATTTGTTTATTGCCGAACTTTAAAGAGCAGGGAGATGTCCATCAACTAAAGTCATTATCCTCACTTAATAAATTGACCCTTTAACGTCCAATCAGGTGTCTCTTGTGAAAAGTGTGGTAGATGGCCCAGCTAATAGATTTAAAAGAAAAGGTGCCAGTGCAGAGACCGAGGGGGGCTGATGACTCCAGTTGAGACTAAGCCTGGGAAAGGTCTGATGCTCTTTTCACTCTTTTTTTTTTTTTTAAAGAATACAGTTGAATTATGATAATGCACTTGTGGGAGCTGGCTAGGTTATTACATAGACCCAAGGATGAGTAGATTTCCCCAAGAGGCAGGGAGAACGACCCTGTGTCATAATGGGAGTGGCAAAGGGGTTAGGTGGGAGATCATGAATTTGAGTTTACTGATAATATCTGGGACTTTGGTCAATTTAAAGAATTGAGAATAAAACTTTGCTATAGCAGTACTCAGGAAAGAACTTGTAAACAAACTTCTTAGGATGTTACTTACTACCCCCATATCTAAGTATATACAGCAATTGAGAAATTAAAATATGCTCTTGGAATATTATTGAATTATGTAATAACATTTAGTAAAATAGGATATTACAAAATTTGGGAACACAAGAGCATGACATTTGATATAATATGCTCAGTAGATACCCATCATTTTCATACTGAGGCTCAGAAGTACCTACAACTGGTGTGGTCTTTGAAGACATTCTCATATGAACAATTGTTAATAATTAGCAATTTCACTATAATTATTGACACTAATTTAAAGTTAAATCAGTTTAGGTTAAATCAGATAAACTAGAGCGATGACTGATTCTAGAATATGATTTCCATTCCATTAAGATTAATACTATTGCCTTATATAGTCCTAATTCTGATGAGCCTGCAGAACATGAAGAACTATTATCTTTTACAGGATCATTTATTATAACATAGAGATTTTAAACTTCCTTTGAATTTGATTCTAGATAAAACTTTTAAAGCAACTTCAGACTGCCTTCCCAAGATAAGGATATGGGATAAATGAATGATCTTCATAGAATTCATGTATGGCCAGAAACCTGTTGAGAGAAAAGAAAATGCACCCTCTGTTTTCATAATTTTCACCCATATTCATGAACAGAAATCTTTTTGATTTCTTTGGACTTCTACTGTAACAGCCCCTCACAGTCTGACAAACCATTTATCAATCTCACTTCATACTTAAATGTGCTGTAATCAGGTGATTTAACATTAGTAGAAATTAATTCACAGCAGATGCTATTTGAGATGCAATATCTATCAAAACCAAGCAGAGGGCTGGAAACCATGCTCCTTCAACCAATAAGGGGTAGACTCTTCTGATATGAGCCGGTCATGCTGTAGTATAATGCTTCACCAAAAATAATTATGTTAGATTGTAATTTTGTTGTAATATTTGATTATGGTGCTGATTTCAGACATGGTGAGATTTCAATAGATCTGTTATTTATAACAATAAATTTAAATGCAATTGCTTTTAGGGAACAACGAGTGACTGGACTTGTAGTCTTTATCCTTACTGGAACGTCTATCTTTTTGGCACCAGTTCTCAAGGTACTTTCTCATTTATTTTTGTAAACAATATTTAGTGCTTAGTGTAATAAAAAAAAATGGTTTTCATAAAATGATTGTGTAACAACTGGTGTTTAGATTGGGTCAATATAGAAAACCAAGACCTTCTAATGAAGCATATAACATTATGCCTTTGAATTACTATCCTCTGAGACAATTTGAGCCCCTGAGATTGCACAAAAAATGCTGCATGTTAAGACCTATGGGCAATTGAAAACTGTATATATTAAGCGTGAACCCCTGTCATTGGTAAAATGAGAATGTTCATTGTGGTTTATGAATTATACATAGAGGAGTGCCAGCAGTTATTTCAAATTGCTGACCGATTATCACTGAATGTGTGGCATTTTGCTGACTATCAATGAGGATGGTTCTCATGTTTCTCATCACGATTATTTTCGAATTGATTAGGAATCTATATATTTACGATTGCTATTCATTTTTTTCTCACTGAACATATTATCTATTAATTTGTCTATTTCAATATTTTTCTAAAAGTTTTTCATACCTGTTCCATTTTATTTAAATACTAATGAAAGCATTTCCTATTGTACAATAATTACAAAAAATGCAATATGTTACTGTATATTAACTGATGATTAAACTGATGTGTTTACAGTGACAGCGTGACTGAATATATTCCTTACCACTGACTAACTTATCTTCAATCCACATACTAATACGCTACTTTTTGACTAATTTCCAATCCATGCTTCTGATTATAAAGGACTGTGATAAGGTCAGTCCACTCCGGTTAAGCTTATTTAGAAGATCTTTATTGATACAGCATCCACCACAATATGCAACAGGCTCCTTTCTCTATTCTCCTCTCTTCAACTGTCGCCCTTAGAATCCCCCGTCTGCTCACCTTCTAATCTCTGACATCATTAGTCAGAGAACTAAACTACAACAGATTGCTCTCTTTCTTATTTCTGACATATGTAGTACAGTTGACTCATTAATATTTTAAAATGCACTTCCATCAGACATCAATTAACCTAACACATTTCAAAGCTCAAACCAAATTGTTGACAAAATGCTAAATTGGTGGTCACGTAGAGGTTACCCTTGACCTAGAGAAAATATGGCTTCTCTTCCTCTCTGTTTCAGTATTATTCATTGTCAGAACCCCTTTCAAATGGCTACAGAGGAAAAAGGGGCTACTAGGTCCAACCATGGTGGTTGAGGCATTTTACTGCTAATGTTCTAGGGGCCTGATCTGCTACGGATCCTGAGCAACTGGGCCAAGTACCCCTTCTGCACTTGACTCTCTGGTAGCTGTGGATGAGCAGTCAAAGTCTCCCTTGGGGGGAGTGTAGATACAAATTAGTGAACACAACTCATAACTCAAAAGTGCACACAGTAATGTCAATAAATCAGCCTCCAGCCAAACACTTTATTTTATATAAAAAAGAAGTATCTTATTTCTAACTCTACAGATGCATAGGAAAAACAACATTCAGGGCTCTAATGTGTATCAGGCAAATCCCTGTCCCACTCTCTTACTAGTAATGTGGTCAGGGTTATTCCCCATTCACTGGTGGCCACATTTAGGGAATGCTCACTTGTAAGCCGTACACGAGAGGTCCCTCATTGACTATTAGAAATTAGTCAAAAGGGTCTATGGTGGCTGAGCACCTTCAGCAGCTAGTCCCCTGGTGCTCAACTGGCTGAATTCAAGTCTTAGCTGCCTCTGCAGTACAGAAGCATTCAGAGTGTCAGTGGGTGCCCGAACCGAGGGACCTTGCAAGCTCTGATACTGTTCAGCAAAGTTGAGCTGCTCATAGTAACGCAACAGCATCCAGCAGGTGAAGGCTCTCTCCCAATGGCACTGCTTGCTTTCGCCAGTGATTGGAGATGCTTCCAGTCCACGAAGACATGGTAAGTCAGTCTTCCCCACATGGGGTTTACCAGCTTCAGACCAGAACCCAAGGAGGGTGCAATGTCTTCCTCAGCATTAACCTAGGTCCTTGGGGGGGGCAATCAGGGGGCAGATTTTGATGTGCATAGCTCGAGCTGCTCGTCGCAGCTGGACTCTTGTACCAGACAACAGCCCAAACTCTTTGGCCACTAAGCACCAGCAGGCCTCCCCCTCCCCGTAATATAGGCTTACTGAGGTACCTACAGACACAACACAGACTCCCTTGGTGCAATCACCCAAACCACAGCAGCCCATCTTGGCTCATGGGGTCACCACTAAAGAGTTCATGAGTCCTGGTGCGCTGGTCATACATTACTCCAACTGTAGCCGTTTCTGGCATATGGGGTCAGTGGTCACCTATATACTCACACCTCACACAGGAAGGTGTCTTGATAGGGCCCCCCACTGGACCTTGCTCCCTCCAACATGCTCTTCTTCCTTACAGGGCACACTGGTCTTAGCAAGCAGGCACTGGTGCTCCAGGTTCCATGGCATGTGGTCATGGGTTTCCTGGGTGATGTCCTCTCACCCAGCAAGGAGACTAAAAAGCTTTGGTCCCCCAGTCCTTATCACAGGCAGAAGTCTTGCAGAGCTTCCTTTTCTCACACAGCCTGTCTGGCTGCTTGGCAGATGACAAACTTTGGGGTCTCAGCCTACCCTCCTTATAGACTATTTCAAGACACCAAATGTGATTTAGGGTCTGGGTCTTGGAAGTTTTATGTTGAGGTTCTTCTTCTTTCGAAGTGTACACTCTTCTATCTATTCTTTCCTCTCGAAAGGCTGTCTGTTGCAGCAGGAAATTTTCTGAAGCTGATAGTCCCACAACACAGGCCATGGGATTGACTAGAGTTCACCAACAGAAAAGGATGGCGGACAAAATGCTGAAACTTTTCAAACACTCACTCCCAGTCATAGATCTGGGTTTAATCCATTGTTCTTTTGCTCACCATGCCACCTCAGTTTGGACCCAGCCACATGCAAATTAGGCTTAACCCTGTTCCCCATGGGAACAGTCCAGCCCGAACTTCCAGGCCAGGTCCTCCATAGACCAGAAACAAGCATCTTGGGACCTATCTCAGGGGCTGGGGGGACTGGACTATAGTGAGTGCTTAGCCAAACAACACACACAGGGAGACAAAGCACGGCAGTTGTTGGCCTGGCGACTATGGACTGGCACCACAAGGCCCCCAGTGGGGGCAATAAGAGCCCTGAGCAGCAACTTCTTCAACTCACAGGCCAACATAAATAAGGTCTTTTTGGACTATCATAGCTCCTTGTATGCGACTGTGGAGAGGTCAGGCGACTCTCCCCTGCTGAATTACATAGGGTACCAATTCCACACTTGGACCCTCTCCAGCGACTCACCGTAGATGAGCCGATACCAACAGAATAGGCCTCAGTCGCAATAGACTAGATGGCACACAACAAAACTCCTGTGACGGATGGACTCTCAGTGGAGTTCTATACCACATACAAAGCGAGTTTAGCCTGGAAACTCCTTTAGTTGTTTCTAGCTGCCCAAGAGGCAGGGCCGCTGCCTGGATGTCTGCAACCATGAATGAGGCACTGATTGTGGTCTTACCCAAACCCAATCAGGATCCTACAGACCATTCTCCCTCCTCAATACAGACTGCAAACTTCTGGGGAAAGTTATTGCTAACAGAGTGGTCCCATCCCTTGCAGCGCTGGTCCACCTGGATCAGAATGGCTTCATACCAGACAGGAACACGTTTCTAAACCGGACACGCTTATTATGCCTTATGGAGGAGGCCCCACAGGTAGGAACCCCACATGCAGCATTGCCACTCAACATTGGAAAAGCTTTCGATATTGTGGGGTGGCCCTACCTGATGAAGATACTAGAGAAAATGGGGCTGTGGCCAGAAGTCTTGTAATGGATATGGCAATCCTACACTAACCTAAGGGCGCAAGTCAGTACCGGGCATGTAATTTCAGGTACTTTCATGAAAGGCAGAGGCACCAGGCAGGGGTGTCCACTGTCCTCAATCATCTTTGCTCTAGCCACGGAGCCTCTTGTGGGCCTCTTCCAGCAGAGGGGACTGGAATGGCGCTTGCCAGGTGGTGACACCTGGGAGACAGTCTCACTTTATGCAGCCAATGCACTACTGTATATGCGTGATATGTAGAAAGCTATCCACCAGGTGATGGAGAAGATGAACAGATTCGGCAAGCAGTCTGGATTGAAGATAAATTGGGTGAAATCCTGCCTGTTCCCCCTTTGCTGCTGTAGTATGTCAAGAGAAAGGCTCAGCAAAATGTATACCCCCAATGGTGATTCAGTACATTCTGATACTTGGGAGTCAAGGTATATCATACAGAGGACCAAGGGATCCTGGGATTGATACTGATGAGTGTGCATCACTTCCTACCCTTTTGGAGGGCCCTTCCTCAGAAAGGGGAGAGCTAAGCGCTCCACACGACAAACCTTAATACACAGAAGCACAGCTGCAGTGGCTCTCATCTGCCCCTGACGCAAAGAGGGTGGCTATACTGAGGGACCTACATGGGCAAACGATCACAGTGTGGTTGTTGGACTCCAGCAGGTCTACAGCCCTAAAAGGCAAATTGGCAAAGGTGGCTGAACACTGTTGCCAAGCATATGTGCAACCCAGGAAAGAAACCCTACCCTACTCCCCGAGCCTCCCACTCTGGGCACCCCCACCCACACGTAGGTTCACTACTCACCACAACTTCAGGCCATGGACAGATGTGGCTCTGACAGTCATGGGCGACGTGTATATACAACACAATGACTTTTGATAAAATCAGGGACCAAAAAGGTATAAATGGGGGGACAATCCTGATGTACAATGTCTTATCTAGTGTGATTAGAGCAGAGTGGGGACCAGACCATAGGGAACCACTGACATCTGATACATTGCAGTTACTACTTAGTCATGTTACTGGCAGGAAAGCTGTCACTCTGTTATATGATGCTGTGCTGGGGACACGCATATCCGACTATCTAGGACTCAGGGAGAGATGGGGGCTCTGTGTTCTGCGGGACTTAGACAGACAGTGGAAATCAGCTTTTCAGTTTGTCAAGTAAGTGCTGAGGAACCCCCGCCTTAAATACACCTAATCCAACTATGTTCAAAAATCTTACTTGATACACATGCGGATCAACTATATGTTGCCAGAGACAACACCCAAATGCCCTTTGTGCCCGTGAATGGAGGCCGACTTTTACCACATGTTATGGACTTCTCCAGTAGTTGTGTGTTTATGGTCAGAAACAGTAGCCGTCACAGATGGCCGATCTTGTGTTTATTGTAGATAATGACACTTATTAAGAAAAACAAACATAGTATGTGATTCATTGAGCTTGCATATGTCTTGACCAAAAAACGAATAGCACTAATATCGAAATTCTCTTTACACCCAGTATAGCACTGGATTAGTGACCTCACATGCTGGGCTACTGTCAAGGTCAGAACGTGATCCTCCCTACATGCTGAGGGCATTGAAGGCCCCTCAAAGACGCATGGGACACATACATAGATGCACTGGCATTGAAATCAGACAAGAGGCCATCTGAGTGTTTGTCTCTCTGTGGACCCTCATACAATTATGACTGAGATGGGATAGGCAGATTGGGTGCAGAGAAAGTGGAGAGTGTGCCCTAACTTGTGAGGATACATGGGCAAATGCCCTGTAGTTTACGGAGGGTGTGAGTAGAGTGCACCTGACTCATAGTATGTAAAAGGCAAAAGTTAACAACCCACAAACGGAGTCCACCATACCCCAAGCACTGATTGGAAGGGACCCAGAATGATGTGGGAGTTCCTGAAGGAACAAACCTGAACATTGTAAGATTGAAGCCTATCAATTTCCACGGAATTTCCTATATTGGGTAGAGCTCACATGGCCCTGTTTAGGGTTATGTTCTGGGTCATGACTGTATTAGTACATACTTGAGAGAAAGATCTTATATGCCTGTATTATTTAAACAATAATACTCTCTCCTATGTGAACATTTTGCAAAATTCAATTAAGATCCACTTAGGAATAAAACAAATGAAAACTCAGGTACATTACTTAGTCATACATTAAAACAATAGAAACATAAATGGAAATAGTGAAAAAACAAATTATAAAGGATGATTCTGTCACTAAAAGCTCATATGGAAAGATGAGAATGGGCCTGAAGTACGAACAGGCGGGATGCAAATAGCGGGTGTAAATTGTACTCCAGTTTTCTGCTACCTGCCTGTAATTTTATGATGTGGCTTATATACAAATAGGTTACTTTGCACAATTTCCATTCGCAGGCAGTCAAAAAACGACCTTCTTAGTGGATATTAATAATTAGGCAGGTTGCTGTTTCCAACTCCTTGTGATTGGCTACAAGCACAGGGTTTGGTAACCTGCAAGGAACAACATGACTCCCATGGACGTCATTTAGGGGTTGCAGCTACAACCCCGGGCTTGCCCCTTGTGACCCCTGGCACTGCCTTTGCGACCCCTGGGATCCAAGGTGGTCAAATCAGTGCCAAGCGCACACGCGTATCTGGTATTTCCAGCGTCTGACTCCAACTGAGTTTTCTGCTTATTTTTATTATTTTATTACACTAAGAGTAAATAATAGTCTTTTATTCACTATTAGTGTAGTAAAATGTGGAGCAGCGGGATCTGGAAAGGACCTTCACTGGTCTTTAAGGTAAGAAAAATAAAATGGCTTTAAATATATGTTGTGTGTGTGTGTGAGAATGAATTTGTCTGAGAGTGTGTATATATGTGAGCATTTATGTTTGCATGTGGGATCGTGTGTGTGAGTAAGTAAATGTAAGTGGGTAGGAGTGAGTGAGAGAATATGAATAAGTGAGTCAGGATAAGAGTGAGTGCAAGGGACTCAGTGAAAATGTGCAAGTGAGCACTAATGAGGGAGCAAAATGGAGTGTAAGTGAACGTAAGTAAGCATAAGTGAGAATGTGTTATGCTTGCAAGTCTGATGTCGGACCTGGCAAGCTTCTTAGCAAAATGCTGGCACTGGCATACTGGAGACAATACTTGCAGATGGGATACCCACTGCAAAATGCTAGAGCTGGCCACACAGTAGGTCAATTTGGGCATGGATGACCCATAGAAAAATGTCAGCGTTGACATACTGGAGAAACTTCTTGGCATAGGTAATACCTGTGGCAATTGCTGACACTGGCACACTGGAGGAAATTCTTGGCATATGGGAGGACAACGTGACATATGTCAGAGGGTCATCCATGACAAAATGTGGTCCTCAACATACTAGACATAACATTTTACATAAGGACCCCCTATAGTACATGGGGAGCACCATTAGCATAATACTGGCACTGGCAAATTGTATGTAATGCTCAGGCAAAAGGGGTGCTTATAGCAAAATGCTGGCTTATCAATGGAGGTAACTTTTAACATATAGGGCACACATAGGACATTATAAAAATCAGTGGTGACTTGTGACTTTTGAAAGTGGTCGGGCACGCACGTAAATGTTAAAAATGCTTATAATGGATGGTAAATGTTTTATAAATAGAATGTGCCTGATCACCTCGGCGTTACAAATTTAGTTCTGAAAGGCAGAGGTGATCCGGGTACATTCTCTTATAAAGCATTTACCATACATTATATTGGCAAAAATAAACATGATCTTACCTGGACATCTGGATTCACCACACCTTCTTCTTGCAACTGCAAACCAGTGCAGCCGAGGTCACATCACGCAGTCTGGCTCTAAACGTGCATGCTGGTCATACAGAAAGCCCTAAGGCATACCAACATATCAAGGAGCTGCTTTAATGTTGCTTACAATAGCAAACAGCATAAGAGCAGGGCCAGGATTGGCTAGGTCAGGCAAAACTGCGCTCCATCGGAGACAGATAGGCTGCGTGTCTTCTTTTCAAAACTAGTAGCATTATTTCAGAAGCGTAAACTGTGCATGTTAGGCTGGCCAGAGCAAAAAACACCAGCCAAGCTGTCATGCACAGTTCCTGGTTGTCACAATCAATGCGCAGTGCAGTTAACTCCTCCTGGTTGTTACAATCAATCGGGCAGAAAGAGCACTGAAGCCCCACCCCTAATGGGGAAAAAACGAACAGCAGAACGATAGAAAGACATTAGGAAAAAATGAGTGTCTCTCAGATGTGGGGACTTGCAGTAGGGGGTCAACACTCCCACGTTCCTATAAAGGAACCGCCCCTGAAGAAAACATGATTGGGTCAATTCATTGGGACTGTTAGTTTTCAATAGCTTGGCACATCATGAAAGGACTTGAAATGCACTATTAGAGCCAGAGAAACATCCACTCTTCAGTCTCCACTAGAAGACATCAGACTCGCTTTGCATGCTTACTACAATTAAGTAACTGTGGCCTTACCTTTAAATAGAAGATCTCCCAAAACAGACATTTGTTTGTGTTATATTAATCATGGCATTATTATGGAAATTCACTGATGTTAATTATTGTGATGTCATTGGGATTAAGGTCATGTGACATCACTGCCTAGGAAGATTCAAAGTCAAAGGTCATATGATGTCACTTCCTGTGACATCATTAAGGTCAAAGGATGTATGATGCCACTTTTCCTAGCTTTAGCTTTTTCGTAAAGGGACGTCCATGATAACCCCGCCTCTGCATTCCAAGACAGGAAACACTTCTTTTAAAAACAGCTCGTGCCCATTCAAGAAACAGGTGCTGTTTGAAATGTTTAAAAAATCATTTGGGAAGACATCGGTAGTTGGGGTTGGAGCAGGCAGCACTCCCAAATTCATCAACATGGTTCTCAAATATGGAATCTGTCCAGCAGTGAATCAGTTACTGCCCTAATTTGGGGGTCAGTAGTTGATCAATGATTTGCAACGGCAATTGCTGTTGCACATCATTGCGAGATACCTTTGTGACTCATAGTTTGGAGTTGCCGCCCCTTTTATGCCCACAACCCTCGATTTGCAATTCAGAAAGGATTGCAGAGGTCTTTTTACGAGTCAGAAATACTTTTCCAAGTCATAAAAAATCATTTTTAAATTCTAAAAGCCTTTGAACAGCCCCAAACACTTTGGGTTTGAGACAACAACATGGCTTTGTGCATCAGGCCCACAATGTCTGCTAGGAGAAAACCAAACAAACTGCTTCGGTTAGTAAAGCTTAGAAGGGCAAAGCCATTAATAACAATATTACCTCCAGAAATGTTAGGATCTAAAAAGAAAGAAAGAGCACATTTTGCTGGTGTTGAGTCATTACCTGATCAACGATCAAGTCCTCAAAGAAATTACAACTAAAGAGTGGTTGAAGGTGGGGGGGGGAGTGGTTATGGCGCTGAAGATGGTGGACGCTTGAATCCGACACTTTGCTCTGGCCTTGCACTAATCCTGACTAATCTACGCAGAAAATAGATCTTTGCAGACACACTATTGGGTGGACCCCGAGATGGAGTCCCTCTGGTGGACCTGATCTGAAATCTCACCCTACTGACGACTGGCTTCCGGGGCCGGCCACCCGATTCTCACTGTAAGCAGGGGCGGGCCGCAGTAGTTGAGGCATCCGAGCTGACACGGCTGAGCGAGGGCAACTCAATTAAAAGGAAATGCTCGTGAGGAGAAAGGCAGTGGTGGAGCCCCGACTGTGATCACCAGCGGTGGGGTATGCAGCGTCCAGTCACCGGGCTGGGGCCTGGTGACTTCCGGGTAGATTGCTCTAGGCTTCTGCCGGGTGAGGACCTCACCGGCGTTGGAGAGGCGGCCCGAGAGCACCTTACTGGGGCCACAGGATATATGAGAGGGCCTCAATCATATTCTGGGACTGACCCTCAAGCTGGCACTGGGAGGTAAGAGTGCTTTTCTAAAAACACATCAGCAAGGAAGGAGCCGAAGAGGGGCATTGGCTGCAGCCATTGACAGCATGGGGTGCTGCGGCCATGCCTTCAGCTGTAGTTACTGTGCCCCACGGCAGCTGTGAGTATGATGAGAAGGGGTAGAGACGAGCCACAGTGGCTGTTGGCTTCTACTGAATGGGAGCAGCGGGGCTGCTAGGGCAACAACCTTCATTTCTCAGCCCGACGCCGGTGGGAGAATGAAGGACTGCACTCATGCCTGTATACAGGCCCCTGAAATGGCACTGAGGTGGTGGGTGCTCACTTAAGAAGGCTTATAAGCAGAAGGGTGGAATCCCAACCACAATTATCAGAAAAGCAGGGCACTGGGTTGGAGCGTTGAACCGAGGGTCCAACATATTACAGGCAAGATGGATATGAAATAATCAAGAGTATAGGTGAGGCTACCACTGGCTGGGAAACATCAGGGGGAGGGTTTCTATGATAGATACTGTGCTTACTACAAAGGCCTGGGGAGAGAAGTCATGGGAAAATCAAGACAGAAACAAACCCAAGCCACCCCTGAACAGTCTGAGACCCTGCCTCCCCCCAGCAAGATGGACTGAATGCAGAGGGCCCAAGCAACTCAGACATCCACTCACATTTAGATAAAGCTGTAGCTGACATTGCTCATACCAAGAAGATCCTACATCAAAACATAGGTGCGGTCTCAATAGGCTTGGGCCTCCTTCAGATGGAACATAAACTGTCCGAGAGGGTGAAAATTGTGGAACATATGGTCAAAGAACTTAGACCTGAACATAATGCGCTTTCTCACAATCTGCAAGACCTTGAGGGATGAGTGAAACTGTTGAAGCAGAGAGCCAAAGACACAGAAGGCCGTAATCGCTGCAACAATATAAGAGTGGAGGGACTCTTGAAGGAACAAAAGGCAAGGACATGGTGGTGTTCTTAGAGACCTGGCTAAAGACGTCAGTGTCACCTGAGGGTCTTACACCTTTCTCTGCTTTAGAGAGGGCTCACAGAGTCCCAGTACGTCCCTTGGAACCGGGCGGCCCACCTTGCCCAGTGGTGGCACGTCTCCTACACCATAAGGACAGGGACACCATTCTGCAGGAAGCACGTGAGCGTGGCCCATTTACGTTGGGAAATGGGAAAGTACTGATATTCACAGACTTTACGGCTAAAGTGCAAGCTCAAAGGGCATCCTATAAGAATGTCAAGAAAGCTCTCTGTGAGGAAGGACTACAGTACTCCATAATCTTACCAGCGAAACTGCGAATCATCCAAGATGGCAACACACATTTTTGCATCTCACCCAACAAGGCCTGGTCTTGGCTAGAAGGCTATAAATCAGAAGGGACACACTCGAATCTAGTAACGAAACCCAGCAAAGTCAAGATTCAACCCAAGAAGAGATCCTGATGCATCGACGTGGGATCCTCAGACGGCAGCAAATCTGGTGTTGACTCAAGAATCTGAAAATGCTACTGAGGGCTCCTCACCCCATGGCTCACAAGCCTCAGACTCAAGACGTTTCTCAGATATACAGGACTACTTCTCCTCAGGTAACCCCTCAGACAGCAGAGGACTTGATTTTACTTCTGGCCAATATGTAACTTCACCAGGGCCATCTAAACATCATAATAGGGGGCCTGCCTAGCAGTCGGTACGACTGGATCAGACGGAGGGGACAATTCGGAAAGAATTCAGAAACTGCGTCTAGGGCGGAACCCCATTATTGAATCCATCTATGGACTGATCCTGGGAGGTGGATCATAAATGATATGCTTCTATGCAGATGACCTGCTTCCTTATTCAAGAGATGGGCCTCCAAGCACTCCGATTGCCCTCTCATTACTGTCAACATTTGCAACATATTCTGGCTTAAAGGTTAATGTGGCCAAGACACACTTGTTCCCATTATTTCTGGACATGGAGCATCTGCCAATTCTGCTGAGGGGCCTGGTCTAGTCCTCTTTAACATTCAAATATCTTTGTATCAGAATATCACACTCCCCAACTGACCTACTAGATGCTAACTTGGGCGCTGCACTCAGGTCTTTGTGCTTATGCATGGAGTTCTGAAGATCCTTAAAATTATCAATTATGGTGAGGATTTCCTTATCCAAGATGACAATGTTACCTAGACTTTTATATTATTTCTCCAATTTACCAGTCAAGGTTCCAACATTGTGGTTCAGAGAACTTGATTTCCTCTTGCAGAAGCTAGTGTGGGACACATGTCAAAGTAGGGTCTCATTAGAGATCTATCCAAAGGCCACCGGGGGAGGGGGGCCTTGGTGCCCCAGAGTTTGAACTATATTACCTTGCGGCACAGCTGAAATTGGTCGCACAGTGGTTGGATGGTTCACTTCCACATGAGCTTGGACTACGGGGAGCAGGGACTGACCAATCTGTGCTATTGGCAAGGCTGCTTAATTGGTCAGTGGTGCTTCCTCGTCATGATCAGCTAGTCGAGGTGGCAATGTGGTGCTGGAGGAGATGTTACTCCCCTGGGCAGATCTAATAGAACAATATGGTTTACTACCGAGCCAATTCCTAACATATCAAGCCTTGACACATAAGTTTAGGACACTGTGGTCTGGAACTATCAAGGAACCTGAGACACACCAAGTACTACACTGTTTACTGACTCTGAGATGGGCAAGACACTTGATAAAGTGTCTATATCAAGCTCTTTTAAGCCCGCTATGAAACCCGTACCTATAATCAGACGGCGATGGGAAGCACTACTGGGACATGAGGTGTAGGAGGCTGGACTGGCTTGTAGTGAGTACCAAGGGGTACTTGCACCTTGCACCAGGCCCAGTTATCCCTTATTAGTGTATAGGGTGTCTAGCAGCTTAGGCTGATAGATAATGGTAGCTTAGCAGAGCAGCTTAGGCTGAACTAGGAGACGTGTGAAGCTACTACAGTACCACAAGTGTCACTTGCACAATATCATAAGAAAACACAATACACAGTTATACTAAAAATAAAGGTGCTTTATTTTTATGACAATATGCCAAAGTATCTTAGAGTGTACCCTCAGTGAGAGGATAGGAAATATACACAAGATATATATACACAATAGCAAAAATATGCAGTATAGTCTTAGAAAACAGTGCAAACAATGTATAGTTACAGTAGGATGCAATGGGGAAACATAGGGATAGGGGCAACACAAACCATATACTCCAAAAGTGGAATGCGAACCACGAATGGACCCCAAACCTATGTGACCTTGTAGAGGGTCGCTGGGACTATTAGAAAATAGTGAGAGTTAGAAAAATAACCCTCCCCAAGACCCTGAAAAGTGAGTGCAAAGTGCACTAAAGTTCCCCTAAGGAGAAAGAAGTCGTGTTAGAGGAATAATGCAGGAAAGACACAAACCAACAATGCAACAACTGTGGATTTCAAATCTGGGGTACCTGTGGAACAAGGGGACCAAGTCCAAAAGTCACAAGCAAGTCGGAGATGGGCAGATGCCCAGGAAATGCCAGCTGCGGGTGCAAAGAAGCTTCTACTGGACAGAAGAAGCTGCGGTTTCTGCAGGAACGCAAAGGGCTAGAGACTTCCCCTTTGGAGGACGGATCCCTCTCGCCTTGTAGAGTCGTGCAGAAGTGTTTTCCCGCCGAAAGAACGCCAACAAGCCTTGCTAGCTGCAAATCGTGCGGTTAGCGTTTTTGGATGCTGCTGTGGCCCAGGAGGGACCAGGAGGTCGCAAATTGGACCAGGAGGTAGAGGGGACGTCGAGCAAGACAAAGAGCCCTCTTAGCAGCAGGTAGCACCCGGAGAAGTGCCAGAAACAGGCACTACGAGGAGGCGTGAAACGGTGCTCACCCGAAGTCGCACAAAGAAGTCCCACGTCGCCGGAGAACAACTTAGGAGGTCGTGCAATGCAGGTTAGAGTGCCGTGGACCCAGGCTGGACTGTGCACAAAGGATTTCTGCCGGAAGTGCACAGAGGCCGGAGTAGCTGCAAAAGTCGCGGTTCCCAGCAATGCAGTCTAGCGAGGTGAGGCAAGGACTTACCTCCACCAAACTTGGACTGAAGAGTCACTGGACTGTGGAGGCCACTTGGACAGAGTTGCTGGATTCGAGGGACCTCGCTCGTCATGCTGAGAGGAGACCCAAGGGACCGGTAATGCAGCTTTTTGGTGCCTGCGGTTGCAGGGGGAAGATTCCGTCGACCCACGGGAGATTTCTTCGGAGCTTCTAGTGCAGAGAGGAGGCAGACTACCCCCACAGCATGCACCACCAGGAAAACAGTCGAGAAGGCGGCAGGATCAGCGTTACAGAGTTGCAGTAGTCGTCTTAGCTACTATGTTGCAGTTTTGCAGGCTTCCAGCGCGGTCAGCAGTCGATTCCTTGGCAGAAGGTGAAGAGAGAGATGCAGAGGAACTCGGATGAGCTCTTGCATTCGTTATCTAAAGTTTCCCCAGAGACAGAGACCCTAAATAGCCAGAAAAGAGGGTTTGGCTACCTAGGAGAGAGGATAGGCTAGCAACACCTGAAGGAGCCTATCACAAGGAGTCTCTGACGTCACCTGGTGGCACTGGCCACTCAGAGCAGTCCAGTGTGCCAGCAGCACCTCTGTTTCCAAGATGGCAGAGGTCTGGAGCACACTGGAGGAGCTCTGGACACCTCCCAGGGGAGGTGCAGGTCAGGGGAGTGGTCACTCCCCTTTCCTTTGTCCAGTTTCGCGCCAGAGCAGGGCTAAGGGGTCCCCTGAACCGGTGTAGACTGGCTTATGCAGAATTGGGCACATCTGTGCCCAAGAAAGCATTTCCAGAGGCTGGGGGAGGCTACTCCTCCCCTGCCTTCACACCATTTTCCAAAGGGAGAGGGTGTAACACCCTCTCTCAGAGGAAGTCCTTTGTTCTGCCATCCTGGGCCAGGCCTGGCTGGACCCCAGGAGGGCAGATGCCTGTCTGAGGGGTTGGCAGCAGCAGCAGCTGCAGTGAAACCCCAGGAAGGGCAGTTTGGCAGTACCAGGGTCTGTGCTACAGACCACTGGGATCATGGGATTGTGCCAACTATGCCAGGATGGCATAGAGGGGGCAATTCCATGATCATAGACATGTTACATGGCCATATTCGGAGTTACCATTGTGAAGCTACATATAGGTAGTGACCTATATGTAGTGCACGCGTGTAATGGTGTCCCCGCACTCACAAAGTCCGGGGAATTGGCCCTGAACAATGTGGGGGCACCTTGGCTAGTGCCAGGGTGCCCTCACACTAAGTAACTTTGCACCTAACCTTTACCAGGTAAATGTTAGACATATAGGTGACTTATAAGTTACTTAAGTGCAGTGTAAAATGGCTGTGAAATAACGTGGACGTTATTTCACTCAGGCTGCAGTGGCAGGCCTGTGTAAGAATTGTCAGAGCTCCCTATGGGTGGCAAAAGAAATGCTGCAGCCCATAGGGATCTCCTGGAACCCCAATACCCTGGGTACCTCAGTACCATATACTAGGGAATTATAAGGGTGTTCCAGTAAGCCAATGTAAATTGGTAAAAATAGTCACTAGCCTGTTAGTGACAATTTGGAAAGAAATGAGAGAGCATAACCACTGAGGTTCTGATTAGCAGAGCCTCAGTGAGACAGTTAGTCACTACACAGGTAACACATTCAGGCACACTTATGAGCACTGGGGCCCTGGTGAACAGGGTCCCAGTGACACATACAACTAAAACAACATATATACAGTGAAAAATGGGGGTAACATGCCAGGCAAGATAGTACTTTCCTACACAACCCCCCCCCCTAAACGAAGGACAATAAGACTAGCCATGACCTGATGAGTCTTCATTGTCTAAGTGGAAATATCTGGAGAGTCCATCTGCATTGGAGTGGCTACTCCCAGGTCTATGTTCCACTGTATAGTCCATTCCCTGTAGGGATATGGACCACCTCAACAATTTAGGATTTTCACCTTTCATTTGTTTTAGCCAAAGTACAGGTTTGTGGTCTGTCTGAACAATGAAGTGAGTGCCAAACAGGTATGGCCTCAACTTCTTCAGTGCCCAGACCACAGCAAAGGCCTCCCTCTCAATGGCAGACCAACGCTTTTCTCTAGGGGTCAACCTCCTACTAATAAAAGCAACAGGTTGATCCTGGCCCTCAGAATTAAGTTGTGATAGGACTGCCCCTACTCCTAATTCAGATGCATCAGTTTGGACATAGAATTTTTTAGAGTAACAAGGGCTTTTCAGGACAGGTGCAGAGCACATGGCCTGCTTCAGCTCCTCAAAAGCTTTCTGACAGTTTGCTGTCCATAATACCTTTTTAGGCATTTTCTTGGATGTGAGGTCATTAAGAGGGGCTGCAATGGAGCCATAGTTCTTAATGAACCTCCTGTAATACCCAGTGAGGCCTAGGAAGGCTCTCACCTGAGTCTGAGTAGTAGGGGGAACCCAATCAATAATTGTTTGGATTTTCCCCTGAAGTGGTGCAATCTGTTCTTCACCAACAAGGTGTCCCAGATAAACCACCTTCCCCTGCCCTATCTGGCACTTTGAAGCCTTGATAGTGAGGCCTGCCTTCTGCAGGGCCTCCAAAATTTTCCATAGGTGGACCAGGTGATCATCCCAGCTGGAGCTAAAGACAGCTATATCGTCCAAATATGCTGCACTGAAAGCTTCCAGCCCTTGCAGGACTGTGTTCACCAACCTTTGAAAAGTGGCAGGTGCATTTTTCAAACCAAAAGGCATTACAGTAAACTGGTAATGTCCTCCAATGGTTGAAAATGCAGTTTTAGGTTTAGCATCTTCTGACAATTTGATCTGCCAATACCCTGCAGTCAAATCAAAAGTGCTTAGATACTTGGCAGATGCCAGTGTATCTATGAGCTCATCTGCCCTGGGTATAGGGTGAGCATCAGTTTTGGTTACCAAGTTGAGACCTCTATAGTCTACACAAAACCGCATTTCCTTCTTTCCATCTTTGGAATGGGGTTTTGGTACAAGTACCACAGGAGAAGCCCATGGACTTTCAGAGTGCTCAACCACTCCTAGTTCTAACATTTTCTGCACCTCTTGCTTTATGCAGTCCCTGACATGGTCAGGCTGCCTATAGATCTTACTTTTGACAGGTAAACTGTCTCCAGTATCTATAGTGTGCTCACACCAAGAAGTGGTACCTGGCACAGTAGAGAAGAGTTCAGAGAATTGATCTAGGAGATTTATGCAATGGTCTTTCTGCTCAGCAGTAAGAAAATCAGCCAAAACTACACCTTCCACAAGAGCATCTTGTTCTGTGGAAGAGAAGAGATCAGGTAGAGGATCACTGTCTTCTTCCTGTCCCTCATCAGTTGCCATGAGCAGGGTGAGATCAGCCCTGTCATAGTAGGGTTTCAGGCGGTTGACATGGAGCACCCTGAGGAGACTCCTGACAGTGCCTAAGTCAACTAAATAAGTGACTTCACTCTTTTTCTCAACAATTGTGTGGGGCCCACTCCATTTATCTTGGAGTGCTCTTGGGGCCACAGGCTCCAAGACCCACACTTTCTGTCCTGGTTGGTACTGCACCAAAACAGCCTTCTGATCATGCCATTGCTTCTGGAGCTCTTGGCTGGCCTGAAGGTTCTTACTGGCCTTTTTCATATACTCAGCCATCCTTGATCTGAGGCCAAGTACATAATCCACAATATCCTGTTTAGGAGCTTTTAAAGGTTGTTCCCAACCCTCCTTTACAAGTGTTAGTGGACCCCTAACAGGGTGTCCAAAAAGAAGTTCAAAGGGGCTAAAGCCCACTCCTTTCTGGGGTACCTCCCTGTAGGCAAAAAGGAGGCATGGTAAAAGGATATCCCATCTCCTGCGGAGTTTTTCAGGGAGACCCATAATCATGCCTTTGAGAGTTTTGTTAAATCTCTCAACCAGTCCATTTGTTTGTGGATGATAGGGTGTGGTGAACTTGTAAGTTACCCCACACTCCTTCCACATGGCCTTTAAGTATGCAGACATGAAATTGCTTCCCCTGTCTGATACTACTTCCTTTGGGAAGCCCACCCTGGAAAATATTCCCAGGAGGGCCTTTGCCACTGCAGGAGCTGTAGTGGTCCTTAAAGGAATAGCTTCAGGGTATCTTGTGGCATGGTCCACTACCACCAAGATGAATCTATTGCCTGAAGCAGTAGGAGGGTCAAGGGGGCCAACTATGTCGACCCCTACCCTTTCAAAGGGAACCCCAACCACAGGCAGTGGAATAAGGGGTGCCTTTGGGGTGCCACCTGTCTTGCCACTGGCTTGACAGGTTTCACAGGACTTACAAAATTCCTTTGTGTCCTCAGACATTCTAGGCCAATGAAACAGGGGAACAAGCCTGTCCCAAGTTTTCATTTGTCCTAGATGCCCAGCTAGGGGAATGTCATGTGCCAGGGTTAGGAGGAACTTTCTGTACTCCTGAGGAATCACTAATCTCCTGGCAGCTCCAGGTTTAGGATCCCTATGCTCAGTGTACAAGAGGTTGTCCTCCCAGTAAACTCTGTGAGAGTCACTGACATCCCCATTAGCCTGTTTGACAGCTTGCTGTCTGAGACCCTCTAATGTGGGACAGGTTTGCTGTGCCACACTCAGCTCCTCTCTGGCAGGCCCCCCTTCACCCAAAAGCTCAGCAGTGTCTGCTTCCAGCTCCTCTGGTGTAGGTTCTTCACAGGGAGGGAATTCTTCTTCCTCAGAAGTTGAATCCACTGTAGAGGGAGGGATAGTAGGAAGTGGTTTGCTTCTACTAGCCCTAGCTTTAGGGAGCACTTGGTCCATTGTTCCAGGATCCAAGCTTCCCTGTCCTTTTTGCTTTTTGGCCTGAGCCCTTGTCAAAGCAAAAATATGCCCTGGGATGCCCAGCATTGCTGCATGGGCCTCCAACTCCACATCTGACCAAGCTGATGTCTACAAATAATTTCCTAGTAGACAGTCTACAGGTAAATCTGTGGCTACCACAACTTTCTTTGGACCAGTAACCCCCCCCCCCCCCAGTTGAGATTATCAACAGCCATGGGGTGGCTAAGTGTGTTGTTGTGAGCATCGGTTACTTGGTACTGGTGACCAAGTAGGTGTTGTTCAGGGTGGACCAGTTTCTCTATGACCATAGTCACACTGGCTCCAGTGTCCCTGTAGGCCTGAACCTCAACACCATTTATTAGGGGTAGCTGCTTGTACTTATCCATATTAAGGGGACAAGCAACTAAGGTGGCTAAATCAATAGCCCCCTCAGAGACTAACACAGCCTCTGTGGCCTCCCTAACAAGGCCAACCCCAACTAAGTTACCAGTAGTGAGCCCAGCTACTCCCTTGGATTGGCTATTAGTAGGTTTGCTCCCACCACCACTGCTATTAGTAGGGACACTAGGGGTAGCAGTAGGGGTTGTAGTGGTAGCAGCATTGGTGCTTTTCTTTGGACAACTGGGATCTGTTGTCCAATGGCCTTTTATTTTACATAAATAGCACCATGGTTTCTTTTACTTGTCCTGATTAAAAGAGGATTTGGGCCCACCACCCCCACCAGAGTGTTTTTGTGGGCCTGATGAAGACTCATTTTTAGATTTGTCCCCACCCTTGTCAGAAGACTTACCATCCTTCTTTTTGTTGCCATCTTTGTCACCCCCTGTATGAACTTTTCTGTTCACCCTTGTTCTGACCCATTTGTCTGCCTTCTTTCCCAATTCTTGGGGAGAGGTCAGATCAGAGTCCACCAAGTACTGGTGCAACAAATCAGACACACAATTATTAAGAATATGCTCTCTCAGGATTAAGTTATACAGGCTGTCATAATCAGTAACTTTACTGCCATGTAACCACCCCTCCAAGGCCTTCACTGAATGGTCAATGAAATCAACCCAGTCTTGTGAAGACTCCTTTTTGGTCTCTCTGAACTTTATCCTGTATTGTTCAGTGGTTAAGCCATAACCATCCAGGAGTGCATTCTTAAGACCTTGGAAATTATTGGCATCATTTTCTTTCACAGTAAGGAGCCTATCCCTACCTTTTCCACTAAATGATAGCCATAGGATAGCAGCCCACTGCCTTTGAGGGACATCCTGTACAACACAGGCCCTCTCAAGTGCAGCAAACCACTTGTTAATGTCACCCCCCTCCTTATAAGGGGGAACTATCTTGTGCAGATTCCTGGAATCATGCTCTTTTGCAGGATGACTATGGGGAATACTGCTGCTGCCACCATGGGTTTCTAAACCCAACTTCTGTCTTTCCTTCTCTAGTTCAAAAGACTGTCTATCCAAATCCAGCTGTTGCTTTTTAAGCTTCAGTCTGGTTTGTTCCACCCTCAACTTATTGAGTTCCCTCTCTAACATTCTGTCATCAGGGTTGGTGGGAGGGACATTCCTAGATACAGAGGTATGATGGGAATGAACAGAAGGAGACCTGTCCCTTACAGAAGCCACCCTAACAGCTTGGCTAACAGAAACATCACTACCAGTATGGTGAGAATAAATGCTTTTGCTATGATGTGAGACAACACTATTTGTATGGTGTGGCTCTCCATCATTACCAACTATGCTAGACTGTCTAGTAATGGGCAGGCTAGGGAGTTTCTTTCCTGAATCTTTTCCTGGGGGAGTCCCTGGATCAGATTGGGAACCATTAGCTACTTTTTCTACAGATGGGGCACTTCTAGCCTTATCCTGTTCTCTAAGCATGTTAAGTAACAGTTCCAAGGAAGGATTCTTCCCTACACTCAAACCTCTCTCTATGCAGAGACTCCTTGCTCCTTTCCAGCTAAGGAGGTCATATGCAAGTTTGGACAGATCAACATTTTGGCCTGTGCCAGACATTTTTAGAAAGAGTTAAAGTGATAGAAAAAGAGAAAAAAGATTTCAGAACTTTTTAGAAAGACAGAAAAAAACTTTTTAAACTTTTAAGAACTTTTTGAAAGTTTAGAAGTACTTTTCAGCACTTAGAAAAGAGTGAAAAGAGAAAATGCAAAACTTTTTGGCTATGTGTATATACACTGACCTTGTTTTGTATATTTTTCTCTTATGAAAAGTACAATGACAAGAGTGGTAAGTAGTCTCAAAGCACTTATCCCACCACTGCACAACCAATGTAGGAGGCTGGACTGGCTTGTAGTGAGTACCAAGGGGTACTTGCACCTTGCACCAGGCCCAGTTATCCCTTATTAGTGTATAGGGTGTCTAGCAGCTTAGGCTGATAGATAGTGGTAGCTTAGCAGAGCAGCTTAGGCTGAACTAGGAGACGTGTGAAGCTACTACAGTACCACAAGTGTCACTTGCACAATATCATAAGAAAACACAATACACAGTTATACTAAAAATAAAGGTACTTTATTTTTATGACAATATGCCAAAGTATCTTAGAGTGTACCCTCAGTGAGAGGATAGGAAATATACACAAGATATATATACACAATAGCAAAAATATGCAGTATAGTCTTAGAAAACAGTGCAAACAATGTATAGTTACAGTAGGATGCAATGGGGAAACATAGGGATAGGGGCAACACAAACCATATACTCCAAAAGTGGAATGCGAACCACGATTGGACCCCAAACCTATGTGACCTTGTAGAGGGTCGCTGGGACTATTAGAAAATAGTGAGAGTTAGAAAAATAACCCTCCCCAAGACCCTGAAAAGTGAGTGCAAAGTGCACTAAAGTTCCCCTAAGGAGAAAGAAGTCGTGTTAGAGGAATAATGCAGGAAAGACACAAACCAACAATTGTGGATTTCCAATCTGGGGTACCTGTGGAACAAGGGGACCAAGTCCAAAAGTCACAAGCAAGTCGGAGATGGGCAGATGCCCAGGAAATGCCAGCTGCGGGTGCAAAGAAGCTTCTACTGGACAGAAGAAGCTGCGGTTTCTGCAGGAACGCAAAGGGCTAGAGACTTCCCCTTTGGAGGACGGATCCCTCTCGCCTTGTAGAGTCGTGCAGAAGTGTTTTCCCGCCGAAAGAACGCCAACAAGCCTTGCTAGCTGCAAATCGTGCGGTTAGCGTTTTTGGATGCTGCTGTGGCCCAGGAGGGACCAGGAGGTCGCAAATTGGACCAGGAGGTAGAGGGGACGTCGAGCAAGACAAGGAGCCCTCTTAGCAGCAGGTAGCACCCGGAGAAGTGCCAGAAACAGGCACTACGAGGAGGCGTGAAACGGTGCTCACCCGAAGTCGCACAAAGAAGTCCCACGTCGCCGGTGAACAACTGAGGAGGTCATGCAATGCAGGTTAGAGTGCCGTGGACCCAGGCTGGACTGTGCACAAAGGATTTCCGCCGGAAGTGCACGGAGGCCGGAGTAGCTGCAAAAGTCGCGGTTCCCAGCAATGCAGTCTAGCGAGGTGAGGCAAGGACTTACCTCCACCAAACTTGGACTGAAGAGTCACTGGACTGTGGAGGCCACTTGGACAGAGTTGCTGGATTCGAGGGACCTCGCTCGTCGTGCTGAGAGGAGACCCAAGGGACCGGTAATGCAGCTTTTTGCTGCCTGCGGTTGCAGGGGGAAGATACCGTCGACCCACGGGAGATTTCTTCGGAGCTTCTAGTGCAGAGAGGAGGCAGACTACCCCCACAGCATGCACCACCAGGAAAACAGTCGAGAAGGCGGCAGGATCAGCGTTACAGAGTTGCAGTAGTCGTCTTAGCTACTATGTTGCAGTTTTGCAGGCTTCCAGCGCGGTCAGCAGTCGATTCCTTGGCAGAAGGTGAAGAGAGAGATGCAGAGGAACTCGGATGAGCTCTTGCATTCGTTATCTAAAGTTTCCCCAGAGACAGAGACCCTAAATAGCCAGAAAACAGGGTTTGGCTACCTAGGAGAGAGGATAGGCTAGCAACACCTGAAGGAGCCTATCACAAGGAGTCTCTGACGTCACCTGGTGGCACTGGCCACTCAGAGCAGTCCAGTGTGCCAGCAGCACCTCTGCTTCCAAGATGGCGGAGGTCTGGAGCACACTGGAGGAGCTCTGGACACCTCCCAGGGGAGGTGCAGGTCAGGGGAGTGGTCACTCCCCTTTCCTTTGTCCAGTTTCGCGCCAGAGCAGGGCTAAGGGGTCCCCTGAACCGGTGTAGACTGGCTTATGCAGAATTGGGCACATCTGTGCCCAAGAAAGCATTTCCAGAGGCTGGGGGAGGCTACTCCTCATCTGCCTTCACACCATTTTCCAAAGGGAGAGGGTGTAACACCCTCTCTCAGAGGAAGTCCTTTGTTCTGCCATCCTGGGCCAGGCCTGGCTGGACCCCAGGAGGGCTGATGCCTGTCTGAGGGGTTGGCAGCAGCAGCAGCTGCAGTGAAACCCCAGGAAGGGCAGTTTGGCAGTACCAGGGTCTGTGCTACAGACCACTGGGATCATGGGATTGTGCCAACTATGCCAGGATGGCATAGAGGGAGCAATTCCATGATCATAGACATGTTACATGGCCATATTCGGAGTTACCATTGTGAAGCTACATATAGGTAGTGACCTATATGTAGTGCACGCGTGTAATGGTGTCCCCGCACTCACAAAGTCCTGGGAATTGGCCCTGAACAATGTGGGGGCACCTTGGCTAGTGCCAGGGTGCCCTCACACTAAGTAACTTTGCACCTAACCTTTACCAGGTAAAGGTTAGACATATAGGTGACTTATAAGTTACTTAAGTGCAGTGTAAAATGGCTGTGAAATAACGTGGACGTTATTTCACTCAGGCTGCAGTGGCAGGCCTGTGTAAGAATTGTCAGAGCTCCCTATGGGTGGCAAAAGAAATGCTGCAGCCCATAGGGATCTCCTGGAACCCCAATACCCTGGGTACCTCAGTACCATATACTAGGGAATTATAAGGGTGTTCCAGTAAGCCAATGTAAATTGGTAAAAATAGTCACTAGCCTGTTAGTGACAATTTGGAAAGAAATGAGAGAGCATAACCACTGAGGTTCTGATTAGCAGAGCCTCAGTGAGACAGTTAGTCACTACACAGGTAACACATTCAGGCACACTTATGAGCACTGGGGCCCTGGTGAACAGGGTCCCAGTGACACATACAACTAAAACAACATATATACAGTGAAAAATGGGGGTAACATGCCAGGCAAGATAGTACTTTCCTACACAACCCCCCCCCCTAAACGAAGGACAATAAGACTAGCCATGACCTGATGAGTCTTCATTGTCTAAGTGGAAATATCTGGAGAGTCCATCTGCATTGGAGTGGCTACTCCCAGGTCTATGTTCCACTGTATAGTCCATTCCCTGTAGGGATATGGACCACCTCAACAATTTAGGATTTTCACCTTTCATTTGTTTTAGCCAAAGTACAGGTTTGTGGTCTGTCTGAACAATGAAGTGAGTGCCAAACAGGTATGGCCTCAACTTCTTCAGTGCCCAGACCACAGCAAAGGCCTCCCTCTCAATGGCAGACCAACGCTTTTCTCTAGGGGTCAACCTCCTACTAATAAAAGCAACAGGTTGATCCTGGCCCTCAGAATTAAGTTGTGATAGGACTGCCCCTACTCCTAATTCAGATGCATCAGTTTGGACATAGAATTTTTTAGAGTAACAAGGGCTTTTCAGGACAGGTGCAGAGCACATGGCCTGCTTCAGCTCCTCAAAAGCTTTCTGACAGTTTGCTGTCCATAATACCTTTTTAGGCATTTTCTTGGATGTGAGGTCATTAAGAGGGGCTGCAATGGAGCCATAGTTCTTAATGAACCTCCTGTAATACCCAGTGAGGCCTAGGAAGGCTCTCACCTGAGTCTGAGTAGTAGGGGGAACCCAATCAATAATTGTTTGGATTTTCCCCTGAAGTGGTGCAATCTGTTCTTCACCAACAAGGTGTCCCAGATAAACCACCTTCCCCTGCCCTATCTGGCACTTTGAAGCCTTGATAGTGAGGCCTGCCTTCTGCAGGGCCTCCAAAATTTTCCATAGGTGGACCAGGTGATCATCCCAGCTGGAGCTAAAGACAGCTATATCGTCCAAATATGCTGCACTGAAAGCTTCCAGCCCTTGCAGGACTGTGTTCACCAACCTTTGAAAAGTGGCAGGTGCATTTTTCAAACCAAAAGGCATTACAGTAAACTGGTAATGTCCTCCAATGGTTGAAAATGCAGTTTTAGGTTTAGCATCTTCTGACAATTTGATCTGCCAATACCCTGCAGTCAAATCAAAAGTGCTTAGATACTTGGCAGATGCCAGTGTATCTATGAGCTCATCTGCCCTGGGTATAGGGTGAGCATCAGTTTTGGTTACCAAGTTGAGACCTCTATAGTCTACACAAAACCGCATTTCCTTCTTTCCATCTTTGGAATGGGGTTTTGGTACAAGTACCACAGGAGAAGCCCATGGACTTTCAGAGTGCTCAACCACTCCTAGTTCTAACATTTTCTGCACCTCTTGCTTTATGCAGTCCCTGACATGGTCAGGCTGCCTATAGATCTTACTTTTGACAGGTAAACTGTCTCCAGTATCTATAGTGTGCTCACACCAAGAAGTGGTACCTGGCACAGTAGAGAAGAGTTCAGAGAATTGATCTAGGAGATTTATGCTATGGTCTTTCTGCTCAGCAGTAAGAAAATCAGCCAAAACTACACCTTCCACAAGAGCATCTTGTTCTGTGGAAGAGAAGAGATCAGGTAGAGGATCACTGTCTTCTTCCTGTCCCTCATCAGTTGCCATGAGCAGGGTGAGATCAGCCCTGTCATAGTAGGGTTTCAGGCGGTTGACATGGAGCACCCTGAGGAGACTCCTGACAGTGCCTAAGTCAACTAAATAAGTGACTTCACTCTTTTTCTCAACAATTGTGTGGGGCCCACTCCATTTATCTTGGAGTGCTCTTGGGGCCACAGGCTCCAAGACCCACACTTTCTGTCCTGGTTGGTACTGCACCAAAACAGCCTTCTGATCATGCCATTGCTTCTGGAGCTCTTGGCTGGCCTGAAGGTTCTTACTGGCCTTTTTCATATACTCAGCCATCCTTGATCTGAGGCCAAGTACATAATCCACAATATCCTGTTTAGGAGCTTTTAAAGGTTGTTCCCAACCCTCCTTTACAAGTGTTAGTGGACCCCTAACAGGGTGTCCAAAAAGAAGTTCAAAGGGGCTAAAGCCCACTCCTTTCTGGGGTACCTCCCTGTAGGCAAAAAGGAGGCATGGTAAAAGGATATCCCATCTCCTGCGGAGTTTTTCAGGGAGACCCATAATCATGCCTTTGAGAGTTTTGTTAAATCTCTCAACCAGTCCATTTGTTTGTGGATGATAGGGTGTGGTGAACTTGTAAGTTACCCCACACTCCTTCCACATGGCCTTTAAGTATGCAGACATGAAATTGCTTCCCCTGTCTGATACTACTTCCTTTGGGAAGCCCACCCTGGAAAATATTCCCAGGAGGGCCTTTGCCACTGCAGGAGCTGTAGTGGTCCTTAAAGGAATAGCTTCAGGGTATCTTGTGGCATGGTCCACTACCACCAAGATGAATCTATTGCCTGAAGCAGTAGGAGGGTCAAGGGGGCCAACTATGTCGACCCCTACCCTTTCAAAGGGAACCCCAACCACAGGCAGTGGAATAAGGGGTGCCTTTGGGGTGCCACCTGTCTTGCCACTGGCTTGACAGGTTTCACAGGACTTACAAAATTCCTTTGTGTCCTCAGACATTCTAGGCCAATGAAACAGGGGAACAAGCCTGTCCCAAGTTTTCATTTGTCCTAGATGCCCAGCTAGGGGAATGTCATGTGCCAGGGTTAGGAGGAACTTTCTGTACTCCTGAGGAATCACTAATCTCCTGGCAGCTCCAGGTTTAGGATCCCTATGCTCAGTGTACAAGAGGTTGTCCTCCCAGTAAACTCTGTGAGAGTCACTGACATCCCCATTAGCCTGTTTGACAGCTTGCTGTCTGAGACCCTCTAATGTGGGACAGGTTTGCTGTGCCACACTCAGCTCCTCTCTGGCAGGCCCCCCTTCACCCAAAAGCTCAGCAGTGTCTGCTTCCAGCTCCTCTGGTGTAGGTTCTTCACAGGGAGGGAATTCTTCTTCCTCAGAAGTTGAATCCACTGTAGAGGGAGGGATAGTAGGAAGTGGTTTGCTTCTACTAGCCCTAGCTTTAGGGAGCACTTGGTCCATTGTTCCAGGATCCAAGCTTCCCTGTCCTTTTTGCTTTTTGGCCTGAGCCCTTGTCAAAGCAAAAATATGCCCTGGGATGCCCAGCATTGCTGCATGGGCCTCCAACTCCACATCTGACCAAGCTGATGTCTACAAATAATTTCCTAGTAGACAGTCTACAGGTAAATCTGTGGCTACCACAACTTTCTTTGGACCAGTAACCCCCCCCCCCCCCAGTTGAGATTATCAACAGCCATGGGGTGGCTAAGTGTGTTGTTGTGAGCATCGGTTACTTGGTACTGGTGACCAAGTAGGTGTTGTTCAGGGTGGACCAGTTTCTCTATGACCATAGTCACACTGGCTCCAGTGTCCCTGTAGGCCTGAACCTCAACACCATTTATTAGGGGTAGCTGCTTGTACTTATCCATATTAAGGGGACAAGCAACTAAGGTGGCTAAATCAATAGCCCCCTCAGAGACTAACACAGCCTCTGTGGCCTCCCTAACAAGGCCAACCCCAACTAAGTTACCAGTAGTGAGCCCAGCTACTCCCTTGGATTGGCTATTAGTAGGTTTGCTCCCACCACCACTGCTATTAGTAGGGACACTAGGGGTAGCAGTAGGGGTTGTAGTGGTAGCAGCATTGGTGCTTTTCTTTGGACAACTGGGATCTGTTGTCCAATGGCCTTTTATTTTACATAAATAGCACCATGGTTTCTTTTACTTGTCCTGATTAAAAGAGGATTTGGGCCCACCACCCCCACCAGAGTGTTTTTGTGGGCCTGATGAAGACTCATTTTTAGATTTGTCCCCACCCTTGTCAGAAGACTTACCATCCTTCTTTTTGTTGCCATCTTTGTCACCCCCTGTATGAACTTTTCTGTTCACCCTTGTTCTGACCCATTTGTCTGCCTTCTTTCCCAATTCTTGGGGAGAGGTCAGATCAGAGTCCACCAAGTACTGGTGCAACAAATCAGACACACAATTATTAAGAATATGCTCTCTCAGGATTAAGTTATACAGGCTGTCATAATCAGTAACTTTACTGCCATGTAACCACCCCTCCAAGGCCTTCACTGAATGGTCAATGAAATCAACCCAGTCTTGTGAAGACTCCTTTTTGGTCTCTCTGAACTTTATCCTGTATTGTTCAGTGGTTAAGCCATAACCATCCAGGAGTGCATTCTTAAGACCTTGGAAATTATTGGCATCATTTTCTTTCACAGTAAGGAGCCTATCCCTACCTTTTCCACTAAATGATAGCCATAGGATAGCAGCCCACTGCCTTTGAGGGACATCCTGTACAACACAGGCCCTCTCAAGTGCAGCAAACCACTTGTTAATGTCACCCCCCTCCTTATAAGGGGGAACTATCTTGTGCAGATTCCTGGAATCATGCTCTTTTGCAGGATGACTATGGGGAATACTGCTGCTGCCACCATGGGTTTCTAAACCCAACTTCTGTCTTTCCTTCTCTAGTTCAAAAGACTGTCTATCCAAATCCAGCTGTTGCTTTTTAAGCTTCAGTCTGGTTTGTTCCACCCTCAACTTATTGAGTTCCCTCTCTAACATTCTGTCATCAGGGTTGGTGGGAGGGACATTCCTAGATACAGAGGTATGATGGGAATGAACAGAAGGAGACCTGTCCCTTACAGAAGCCACCCTAACAGCTTGGCTAACAGAAACATCACTACCAGTATGGTGAGAATAAATGCTTTTGCTATGATGTGAGACAACACTATTTGTATGGTGTGGCTCTCCATCATTACCAACTATGCTAGACTGTCTAGTAATGGGCAGGCTAGGGAGTTTCTTTCCTGAATCTTTTCCTGGGGGAGTCCCTGGATCAGATTGGGAACCATTAGCTACTTTTTCTACAGATGGGGCACTTCTAGCCTTATCCTGTTCTCTAAGCATGTTAAGTAACAGTTCCAAGGAAGGATTCTTCCCTACACTCAAACCTCTCTCTATGCAGAGACTCCTTGCTCCTTTCCAGCTAAGGAGGTCATATGCAAGTTTGGACAGATCAACATTTTGGCCTGTGCCAGACATTTTTAGAAAGAGTTAAAGTGATAGAAAAAGAGAAAAAAGATTTCAGAACTTTTTAGAAAGACAGAAAAAAACTTTTTAAACTTTTAAGAACTTTTTGAAAGTTTAGAAGTACTTTTCAGCACTTAGAAAAGAGTGAAAAGAGAAAATGCAAAACTTTTTGGCTATGTGTATATACACTGACCTTGTTTTGTATATTTTTCTCTTATGAAAAGTACAATGACAAGAGTGGTAAGTAGTCTCAAAGCACTTATCCCACCACTGCACAACCAATGTAGGAGGCTGGACTGGCTTGTAGTGAGTACCAAGGGGTACTTGCACCTTGCACCAGGCCCAGTTATCCCTTATTAGTGTATAGGGTGTCTAGCAGCTTAGGCTGATAGATAGTGGTAGCTTAGCAGAGCAGCTTAGGCTGAACTAGGAGACGTGTGAAGCTACTACAGTACCACAAGTGTCACTTGCACAATATCATAAGAAAACACAATACACAGTTATACTAAAAATAAAGGTACTTTATTTTTATGACAATATGCCAAAGTATCTTAGAGTGTACCCTCAGTGAGAGGATAGGAAATATACACAAGATATATATACACAATAGCAAAAATATGCAGTATAGTCTTAGAAAACAGTGCAAACAATGTATAGTTACAGTAGGATGCAATGGGGAAACATAGGGATAGGGGCAACACAAACCATATACTCCAAAAGTGGAATGCGAACCACGATTGGACCCCAAACCTATGTGACCTTGTAGAGGGTCGCTGGGACTATTAGAAAATAGTGAGAGTTAGAAAAATAACCCTCCCCAAGACCCTGAAAAGTGAGTGCAAAGTGCACTAAAGTTCCCCTAAGGAGAAAGAAGTCGTGTTAGAGGAATAATGCAGGAAAGACACAAACCAACAATTGTGGATTTCCAATCTGGGGTACCTGTGGAACAAGGGGACCAAGTCCAAAAGTCACAAGCAAGTCGGAGATGGGCAGATGCCCAGGAAATGCCAGCTGCGGGTGCAAAGAAGCTTCTACTGGACAGAAGAAGCTGCGGTTTCTGCAGGAACGCAAAGGGCTAGAGACTTCCCCTTTGGAGGACGGATCCCTCTCGCCTTGTAGAGTCGTGCAGAAGTGTTTTCCCGCCGAAAGAACGCCAACAAGCCTTGCTAGCTGCAAATCGTGCGGTTAGCGTTTTTGGATGCTGCTGTGGCCCAGGAGGGACCAGGAGGTCGCAAATTGGACCAGGAGGTAGAGGGGACGTCGAGCAAGACAAGGAGCCCTCTTAGCAGCAGGTAGCACCCGGAGAAGTGCCAGAAACAGGCACTACGAGGAGGCGTGAAACGGTGCTCACCCGAAGTCGCACAAAGAAGTCCCACGTCGCCGGTGAACAACTGAGGAGGTCATGCAATGCAGGTTAGAGTGCCGTGGACCCAGGCTGGACTGTGCACAAAGGATTTCCGCCGGAAGTGCACGGAGGCCGGAGTAGCTGCAAAAGTCGCGGTTCCCAGCAATGCAGTCTAGCGAGGTGAGGCAAGGACTTACCTCCACCAAACTTGGACTGAAGAGTCACTGGACTGTGGAGGCCACTTGGACAGAGTTGCTGGATTCGAGGGACCTCGCTCGTCGTGCTGAGAGGAGACCCAAGGGACCGGTAATGCAGCTTTTTGCTGCCTGCGGTTGCAGGGGGAAGATACCGTCGACCCACGGGAGATTTCTTCGGAGCTTCTAGTGCAGAGAGGAGGCAGACTACCCCCACAGCATGCACCACCAGGAAAACAGTCGAGAAGGCGGCAGGATCAGCGTTACAGAGTTGCAGTAGTCGTCTTAGCTACTATGTTGCAGTTTTGCAGGCTTCCAGCGCGGTCAGCAGTCGATTCCTTGGCAGAAGGTGAAGAGAGAGATGCAGAGGAACTCGGATGAGCTCTTGCATTCGTTATCTAAAGTTTCCCCAGAGACAGAGACCCTAAATAGCCAGAAAACAGGGTTTGGCTACCTAGGAGAGAGGATAGGCTAGCAACACCTGAAGGAGCCTATCACAAGGAGTCTCTGACGTCACCTGGTGGCACTGGCCACTCAGAGCAGTCCAGTGTGCCAGCAGCACCTCTGCTTCCAAGATGGCGGAGGTCTGGAGCACACTGGAGGAGCTCTGGACACCTCCCAGGGGAGGTGCAGGTCAGGGGAGTGGTCACTCCCCTTTCCTTTGTCCAGTTTCGCGCCAGAGCAGGGCTAAGGGGTCCCCTGAACCGGTGTAGACTGGCTTATGCAGAATTGGGCACATCTGTGCCCAAGAAAGCATTTCCAGAGGCTGGGGGAGGCTACTCCTCATCTGCCTTCACACCATTTTCCAAAGGGAGAGGGTGTAACACCCTCTCTCAGAGGAAGTCCTTTGTTCTGCCATCCTGGGCCAGGCCTGGCTGGACCCCAGGAGGGCTGATGCCTGTCTGAGGGGTTGGCAGCAGCAGCAGCTGCAGTGAAACCCCAGGAAGGGCAGTTTGGCAGTACCAGGGTCTGTGCTACAGACCACTGGGATCATGGGATTGTGCCAACTATGCCAGGATGGCATAGAGGGAGCAATTCCATGATCATAGACATGTTACATGGCCATATTCGGAGTTACCATTGTGAAGCTACATATAGGTAGTGACCTATATGTAGTGCACGCGTGTAATGGTGTCCCCGCACTCACAAAGTCCTGGGAATTGGCCCTGAACAATGTGGGGGCACCTTGGCTAGTGCCAGGGTGCCCTCACACTAAGTAACTTTGCACCTAACCTTTACCAGGTAAAGGTTAGACATATAGGTGACTTATAAGTTACTTAAGTGCAGTGTAAAATGGCTGTGAAATAACGTGGACGTTATTTCACTCAGGCTGCAGTGGCAGGCCTGTGTAAGAATTGTCAGAGCTCCCTATGGGTGGCAAAAGAAATGCTGCAGCCCATAGGGATCTCCTGGAACCCCAATACCCTGGGTACCTCAGTACCATATACTAGGGAATTATAAGGGTGTTCCAGTAAGCCAATGTAAATTGGTAAAAATAGTCACTAGCCTGTTAGTGACAATTTGGAAACAAATGAGAGAGCATAACCACTGAGGTTCTGATTAGCAGAGCCTCAGTGAGACAGTTAGTCACTACACAGGTAACACATTCAGGCACACTTATGAGCACTGGGGCCCTGGTGAACAGGGTCCCAGTGACACATACAACTAAAACAACATATATACAGTGAAAAATGGGGGTAACATGCCAGGCAAGATGGTACTTTCCTACATGAGGTCTCGGAGGCTGATTGGCAGAAAATATTGGCTTACCCACAAAAAGTCTCTCGACATAGTAAACTGAAATATATTCAGTTTAATAATAGCCATATGACATATTTAACACCACATAGACTACAGGTTATCAGTGTGGCGACCCTACACTCTGTCGGCGCTGCTCTCACCTAGATGCTTCCTTGGCATATATGGTGTGGGACTCCACAGTGATCCAAAACGTCTGGGGAGGGGTTGTGGCTAGCCTCAATGATGCCTTGGGTCGAGCCCTCCCATGCACAGCTAAGATATAGTTACTGGACTTATTCCCTAGGCCACCTCTTAAGATAATGGGTTTCAGATTTTTAGATCTGGCTTTGATACTGGCTAAACGTGACATAGCTAAATACTGGACTTCATTGGCGGGTCTGGGGCCTAGCACAATGGACCAGAGAGGTTGGGATATGGGCTAGAGCTGAGGAGAGAGCATTACTTAAAGATGATACACGGGGTGTGCAGAGGAGACCTTTGGCAGGACTTTTGTCAATTTCAGAGATACTGGGCAGATGGGAACTTCCGAGGGATGATTCGCGTTCGGATACTCGGGTGGAGTCTGCGTCTCAAATGGCACCAATGGAGTCTGCCAGGTGAACCTTGACCGGGGCATACATCTTGGGGATCCCGGGTATGTTGCCTTGTGTGGGCCGTTAGTTGCAATTTACTACACTACCTCCTTCATCTTGACTCCCTTGCATTTCCCCCAGTAGGATTACTACACAATAAATTGATTCATATGTACTTAGCTACCCTAAAGACTTATGGTTAACATTAATAGAATCCCCCCTTTGAAAGGACCGTAGCTGGATTGTTAGTTACAGTTCTTAGATCGTAACATCGTGATAAACATTTAAGGGCTGTTACAGACTCTGGGTTATCCTGTTGATGGAGACACCTTTGATAAACTAAATTAACACAATGAACCATCCTGCATACTGGGGTGTTTTTATTAGTACTGATCTACTGTACTGGATGTTTTTGGTGAGTTTTTTTTTTTCTTGTTGGGTTTTACATTGCAGGACATATACCATTTACTTTCTGTATCTATCTACAAGTTATCGAAGTGTCGTCTAGCTCTGATGCACTATGTTGTACTTGCCTATGCAAAAGCCAATAAAAAGATATTTAAAAATAGAGTGCTTGAGGGTGCAACTTTAACTCTTTAGTGGTAAAGAAAAATACTTTTGATGGCACAACAAGAGGTAGAAATGTCCTCATGTTATTTACATGATTCCACTAGACTCCCCATAAAAACAGAGTGTGAAGATAGTTCTAGAAGTAATCAAAAAGAGTATTTACAACCTTGTGCAAAACTATGATTTACTTCCTAGAAAACTTAAAGTTCTCACGAATATAAGCAGTACTAGTTATGTAACCCAAATTCAGCAAAAGACAAAAAGGACTGGATTTTTTGAAAGGGGGCAACTCGGAGCTTCTTGGGGAATTATAGCCCTCATTTCAACATTGGATTACAGTCAGCTGCCTATGCGGCCAGGAACCCGCCGGCTGCATTTGGACATCCCCGCTGGGCCGTAACATTGCAGCTGACTCCTAATGGAGCCGGTGGCAATTTGGCGGTGCGGCGGGTGCAGCAGCACCCGTCGCGCTTTCCACTGTCTGCTAAGCAGACAGTGGAAATCGCGATGGGGCTGTGCCTGGGGGCCCCTGCACTGCCCATGCCAAAGTGCATGGGCAGTGCAGGGGCCCCCCGAGTCCCCTTACCGCCAGCCTTTCCATGGTTCACTGCCATGGTTCACTGCCATGGAAAGGTTGGCAGTAAGGGGAGTTGAAATGCCCAGGGCAGCGCTGCCCTGGCGCATTACGACCGGCGAATGGCGGCATTCCGCTGGCCCCGACCGTGGAGCTTTCGCCACAGTCAAAATATGCTGTGTAGTACCGCCAGCCTGTTGGAGGTACTACCGTCACATTTCCCCTGGCGGTCACCCATTTTAAGACTCAGTAACATATTACAGAATCGCAAACTGGGTTGAGTCATTTTGGGGTCACAAACTCGATGATTTTGCAAATTGTAGGCTTTGTGACTGTAAAATTGTTCTGTATATGAGGCCAACTTTTTTTTTAGAAGTTTTTAATTTGTCTTTGTTGGGGTTCTGTCTAATCATCAAGAACACTGCCCCACAATTGACTTCACATATATGTCTCCAGGTTTTAATAAGGCAAGAACACGAATGTACACATATGAGTGTGAGAGCCCTCAAATAAGTGTAATGTCTTCAGCTGATGCTTCTAAGAATGAACATATACTCATTTTCTATTCTGATGTACTAAACCGTCTTATTTTCTCTGCCCATATAAAGATTTTTCAAAATACAGATTTTTCACAAATTATTATGTGCTAAATCCTACCCCTCAAAACAAGTCACTTCTTTTGTAGCACAAGTGTCACAGCGAGAATTCCCTTTTAGAAACTGGCTACAAACCACCAACATCCAACCATTAAAACAATATCTACTACTGAATGCCAGTACCTCCTGCAGCTTCTTTACTTGGAGAAAAATGAAATGTGCACCAGCAGCGGGGATGGAGGATTATGATATTGTTTGACCAACAGATTGTGGTGGGAAAATGGTAATAGCGTTATTATTCGAGGTGAGCGTGGTCTCACAATAAAATGTAGGCAAGACGTAAAAGATACTTCATGAAAAAAAGTGAGACAGTCAAAATTGTGCCAATCAATCAATTTTCCAAGTAAAACGTCAGGCTAGTGAAGAGCATAAGTGAACAGTTGTCCTTTGCTCAGTTGCATTAGCGACTGAATTTCGTTGTACCTTTTGTCTGAATTTAAATGCATTATGGTAAATAAAGCATAATATAAATCATACTGCGTATTGCATGTATTAATTACTGTGCTTTTGTATTTATTTATCAGTATATTCCAATGCCAGTACTGTATGGTGTCTTTCTTTACATGGGCATGGCTGCTCTCCAAAGTATACAGGTGAGTATACTTGTAACATACTTTATTTAATATAGGACTCTTGTTATGCATTACTCTCTGTTTTACTCTCGAAAATTCACTTGTGATCACTGTTAGACTTGCCATCCTTGGCGTAGTCTCCCCTAAATTTTTGCCTTTGATTCCCAGGTTGTTGATGTGTGCTGGACTCTGTTTTTGTTACTCTGGGCACTTTACCACTGCTCCCCAGTGCTAAATTGCAAGTGCTCCTATGTAAAATATATGTGTAATTCGATTTCCATGATTGCCATATTTGAATTTACTGGTAAGTCCCTAGTACAGTGCACTAGAAGTGCCCAGGGCCTGTAAATCAAATGTTACTAGTGGGCCTGCAGCACTGGTTGTGCCACCCACATTAGTAGCCCTGTAAACATGGCTCAGACCTGCCACTGCAGTGTTTGTGTGTGCAGTTTTTAAATGCCAATTCGACTTGGCAAGTGTACCTACTTGCCAGGCCTAAACCTTCCCTTTTCTTACATGTAAGACACCCCTAAGGTAGGCCCTAGGTAGCCCCATGGACAGGGTGCAATGTATGTTTAAGGTAGGACTTATACTAATTTTTTTTGTAGGTCCTGACAGTGAAATACTGCCAAATTCGTTTTTCACTGTTGCAAGGCCTATCTCTCTCATAGGTTAACATGGGGGCTACCTTTAAATATGATTAAAGTATAGGTTCCCTTTGGGGTCTCTGAACTCACAATTTAAAAATACATCTTTTAGTAAAGTTGGTTTTGAGACTGTGTGTTTAAAAATGCCACTTTTAGAAAGTAGGCATTTTCTTGCTTAAACCATTCTGTGACTCTGCCTATTTGTGGATTCCCTGTCTGGGTTAGTTTGATAGTTGGGATGTTTGCACCTCTCTCTAGACAGTGACACAAAGGGAGCTGGGGTGTAGCCTACATATCCTGATGAGCCATCTCTGCTAGGAGGGAGAGGAGGAGTGATCACTTACACCTGAATGGGCTGTGCCTTCCCTCACACAATGCAGTCTCCAATCTCCTGGTATGTGTCTGGGGCCTGGCCTTGGCAAGGCAGAATCTCACAAACAAGAGAGACTTTCCTTTGAAGTAGGCCTACTTCAAAGGCCAAAATGGGTATAAGAAGAGCACCCAACCCCCTGAAAGATTAGATCACTTCTGGACATCAAGAGGAACCTCTCTCAAGGAGAAGAGCTGAAGAGCTGCCCTGCCTGTGACTGTGCTTTGTGGAGCTATCCTGCAGCTGCTGCTTCTGCCTGTGAAAGGGGACAAAGACTGGACTTTGTTGTGCATTCCTGCTTGTGGAGAAATCTCCAAGGGCTTGACCTGAGCTTGCCTCCTGTTGTTGAAGTCTCAGGGCCTTCAAAGACTTCCCCTGCCAGCACCTGGACTCTCTGCTGAGACTCCTGCCCTGCCAAGTGGTGCCCTATCCAGTTCCTGGGCCCTTGAAAGGTGAAGCTGGCAGCCAAAGTCTGAAAATCCATGCACAGACTGACGTGAGGGGAAATTTTCGATGCACCTCTGAGAAGCAGCTGAGAAACGATGCGCCACCGGCTTTGTGACTGAAATCTATGCTCCACCTGCATTGCGGCTGGAAGATCGAGGCAAAACAGCTGGAGAAACGACACTTAACACCCGCTGACGAAGGCTGTTTACGTCGCAACCCCACATAGCGTGGTTTTCGGATACCGTGCGACCGGATTTTCGATGCAAACCTCGCTGGGTGTGGAAAAACAAAGCAAACCCTGCCCAGCCTTGAGGTGCCTGTCTGGTTCGACGCATCGCTCTCTTGCAGAGATGAAAAACGACTCACGGCAATCCGACCGGAGGAGGAATGATGAACGGTCTCGCTTGCAAGTGAGAAAGCGACACATCACTGGCTTTTATTTTGACGCACACTCGCTGTGCAGTGTTATTTTGACGCAACCCAGGTACTTTTTCACGCTAACAGTGTTAGCACTGTTTTCTAAGGATTTAAGACTATTTTCGCTTTTTAATTCATAACTTGACTTGTATATGGTGGATTTGTGTTGTTTTGGTCTTTTTTTGTTTAGATAAATATTACTTACTTTTCTAAACCGGTGTTGTGTCATTTTGTAGTTTTCACTGAGTTACTGTGTGTGTTGGTACAAATACTTTACACCTAGACTCTGAAGTTAAGCCTGCCTGCTTGTGCCAAGCTACCAAGGCGGTGAGCAGGGGTTAACTGAGGAGATCTCCTTTACCCTGGCTAGAGTGAGGGTACTTGCTTGGACAGAGGGTAACCTGACTGCTAACCAAGGACCCCATTTCTAACAATCACCAAAAAGACACCAACAAACAATCATAAATAAAATAGCGACAACTGCTTTCACACTCAAAGGTCGTTCATTGAAGGCTTTTTGCATCTTCACAGATCTTTCATAAATTAATATTTTTTCACTGATATGACACACTTACGATGTATAATTGTATCAAAGAAAGAGCAAGTACTGCTCAATACCCTAAGCAGGCAGGTAACCATATAATTAGATATAAAGAGCAGTACAAATACTCAGGGGTGGCTCCTCCCCTAAATTGGAGGAGCGTTGCCCTGCTGCTTTTAAGCAGAGGGGGAAAGAAAAATAAAATTATAATAATGAAGCGTTAATATCATTTTATTTTTCCTGGGAACCGGGTTGGGGTGGGGCAGGGTTGAATTGGAGGGGGCCGGAGGAGGGCTGGAGGGAGGAGTGGAGTGCACAATAAGTGCGCATGTCTGTTTGGCCGGCCGTGTTGGGCCGCCCAAACAGACATGTGCACTCAGCATTTCTTCACCCGGCTGTATTGAACAGCGGGGTGGAAAAAAGTGCACAGTCTCCCACTCCCTGTGTGAGCACCGAAGCAGGCTGCACACAGCAATCACAATGCTGCCGTCATGCTGGTGACAGCAGCATTGTGATTGGCTGGGAGCCTGTGTGCTGCTGGGAATAGGACGGAGGAGACGCAAATTCCAGAAGAAGGGTAAGAGGTTTATTTTCTTTATTTTTTTTATCTGCCCAACCCCCTCTGGCCCCGCTACCCCCATTCAGTGGTAGCCACCACTGCATATACTGCTGGTTACTTAACACAATACAGTGTGGCAATTAAGTACATCAGACACTAATCAACAGTGACAGTTCATAGCCAATTATGTAAAGTGCAGCCTGGCAAGTTTGCAAATATTATCTTAAAAACACAAAACTAGCAGGTAGCTTTATAAGAGGATCCTCCCCCAAGTGGAGACACTAAAAGAAAGCCAGTCCAAAAGAAAACAGAAACCAAACGTAAAAGAAAAAAAAGAAAAGGTAGGACAAGAATAAAGTGGAAAAACGAAACGCTAAGCATTAAGAGTATGGTACCCAAAAGATGTGAGACTAACATAAATCTTCATCAAGGAAGAGAGGAATAACACATTACTTAAGGGCATCATGAGATGGATCTAGTTTACCTAGAAGTGGTCCTTGATTGATGTTTAAAGTTTTTATTCCAACAGGTCTGGCCACTCTCAATAAGTGATCATATCAGGACCCTACTGAAGACGTTTGTTAATCATTTTATAATGTAACTTCTACCAACCACAGAATGCTGAACTGAGATATATAGTATAGAGCTGTATTTTATCTACGGTCAGGCTCGCAATCATTCCACTTGCTCAATACTGATGGTTAATCCCTAGGCGGCTGAACCCCACGTCTGTTGACAATAGAGAGGCCAGGAACAGAAATTAGTAGAGAACCCACAGTGACTGCTTTCTCAGACTAATGAGATTGCCGTCCACGTCACCTGTGTATTCGCAGTGAGCATACGCACTCTGGCTATAAACCGATCATATTCATTATAACCCAGCACAAATGTGCTCTCATAACATGCACAGTTTGCAATAACGTAGACCCACCCCCCATTGCTCAACTTTCCCTTGATCTTCCAGTTACCCCCGTGCATTTTTGTGCCGTACAATAGCATTGACGCTAAAACAGTGACACCTATAATTCATAACATCACAAAGCCAGTAACAAACAGCCCGACAGTTGTTACAGATGATATATTTAGAACAATCCCATGGGTGAATATATTTTGATATAGTATTAAGAGACCCATCTAAAGTAATGCTTCCATTGAATGAAGTTGAAGAAAGGCCCCTATGTTGTTGCAGTTACCACGTAAGCAATATGTTTTCAAAAGGAAACTTGAGGTTTTATCCCAAAGCAAAAAATAAATAAAAAAATAAAAAGAATAAACAGTAATTGTGTCAAAATTAAACGTGTTATTTTTATTGTTTCCCTTTCAGTTCCTTGACAGGCTAAAACTACTTCTTATACCAGCAAAACACCAACCCGACTTGATCTACCTTCGCCACGTGCCCCTTCGCAGAATTCATCTGTTCACCTTTATTCAGATCGCATGCCTCGCTTTGCTCTGGACACTTAAATCAACAGCAGCTGCAATTATATTTCCTCTAATGGTAAGCCACGTGTTTTGGTGTTTTTTTTGTTTAATATGCATTACCTCAGTTCAGGCACCGAGTGGTTTAGAGTTGTAGGTATTGTAAACACCTCCCAACAATTCATTACAGACACAGTTTTCCAACCCGGTCTTTTGTGTGGCAGCCTAAAGCATTCTGGGAGTTGTAGTCGTGTTTTGCTTTCATTGAACTAATTAGACTTACACACCTGTCATCAACGATTTGCAGGTAGAAAGTTCGGTGGTGGGGACTGTGTTGGTAATGGCCTGGGGCTAGGTGATAACTTTACTGTTAGTGGGTACAGCATTTAGCATTTCTGGTGTACTTTACAAATGCAAGCTGAAAAATGTCCTGGTGGTTTGCTAGTGCAGAGGCTGGCTGTCCCCCAGAATCATGTCTCGTATGGAAATTCACTGTTTGTCATGCTATACCTCTACGGTGTTATGTAATGCTGCATTATTAAGGAAAGCTGCGGATAGAGCACTGTCCATAGCAAATGCAACACTTAATTTGAAAAAAAAATAGTGCTGGGTTGCAAGATATTTCTCAGGTGGTCGCCACAGCTTGCATCACTCACTGTCCTTGCTGGGGCTGCCAAAGTTCAGTACCAGCGCTGCCTGCGAACCATCACGCTTCTACAAATATGACCGTTTTGCAGCATGAATCTTTTCTGGATTAACATGCGGTGCATTAATCTGCCATCTAGTAGCTGGGTATGGAATTCTCCAAATTGTTCTAGTTCTTCTTCTATTTCTGTTTTTTGGAGATGTTGGGTGTTAACGGATCCCTCGTTGGGGTCTTCCTGTGACGTCATATGCCCTCCCCTCAAAGGTCCGACCATTGGGCGCCATCTTCAGATTCTTTTATTAGGAATGGATGCTTGGCTGAAAATAGTTTGGGAGAAGTTTGAGAGAAGATAGCCAAAAGATTGGGCAAATTCTGAAGAAGAAGAACATCAAGAAAGCAGTACCGGAGGAGACTAAGAGAGTAAAGGAGAAGATTTACTTGGTTTCAAGAATGCCCGGACAGGGGGCTCCTTGTGCTCCTTGTGTTCCTTGTGGGGGCTCCTTGTGCAGGGTTATGGAGAAAACTCTGTTGCAGTTCTTCCGGAATTGTCACCACAAAATTTCGCAGAAGAACCATCACCCTGTCTGCAACCTCTACTTGGCAATCAATCACCGAAGCAACGACTGCAAAGCTGTGTTCAAGTAGAAGATGGTATTTCAAGGGAGGGAACAGAGACAGGCACACCACACCATGCAGAGACAGAAATCAACCCCTGGGTCTTTCGAGTAACGAGGATGAAAACATCACTGATGGGGTCAAGGAAGAAAATATTGAAACTCGACCAGAGAGTTGTCGACGTAGAGGCCCAGACGGCCAGGAAAGAGAAGAGACTGCAGGTAAAAGACTTATCTGCGTCAAAAAATAGAATGACTGAAAGGCATCAAAGGGAGCCTCTTTGTCTGAACACTCGACACTGCAAGTGGGAATTCTCCAGAAAAAACATAGGGGGTTATAACAACTTTGGAGGAGGTGTTAATCCGTCCCAAAAGTGACGGTAAAGTGACGGATATACCACCAGCCGTATTACGAGTCCATTATATCCTATGGAACTCGTAATACGCCTGGTGGTATATCAGTCACTTTACCGTCACTTTTGGGACGGATTAACACCTCCTCCAATGTTGTAATAACCCCCATAGTCATTGAAAGACAGATGAGGAGAAGATGCTTAGACATCAAAGAAAGAGCGGCCTTAGTAACAGCAAAGAAGTTCAATGACCGATGCATTGTAGATGGAATCTTTGACGTGGAAGAGGAAATCAACGTTGATTCTCGACCCAGAAGAACACTCGACAAAGATCGAAAGAAAGAAGCGATGTCTCGAGGCTGAAATGACTGTGTTGCTTCAGAAGAAGAAAGACTTGGATGCAACAGTAAAAGAGTTTTGAATTCCTCAGGAAACTTCAGCCCCGAAAGACCTGGGTGAAAGAAGTCAAACCTCCTTTAACACCTGAACCACAGAAGGACGAAGAGGAGATCCTCTGAGAGGAAGAAAAGGAACAAGAAGGACTGGGCTTGTTTCAAGAATCAGACAAGTCAGATTTTACCGATGTTCAGTGGCAGGAGCTGGAGACGGACTCCCCAGAGGAGGAAGTAGACTGTTATCTGTCGATGCCTTCGCCTCAGGATGACATTGGCATGTACAACCAGGACATAATAAAGACAGCTGACAAATACAATGTAAAGCTGGAGGCAGAAAAACCACAGGCTTGTTTCCTGCTGGAAACTTTTTTTCCATCCCAAGCCAGGAATCAATTCCTTCCTTTGCTCGCGAGTGTCTTGGACCAAGAAAGCAAGGTATTTACGGAACCCGCCACATGTTGAGCAATGAGTCCAAGGGTGGAAAAAAAGTATAAATATTCATCTCAGGACCCAGCATAATCAAGGGTATGGTATTGGCCGATTCCATTATCACTTCTGCAGCATGGACTTTACCAACATTCCCATAACATCTGGGCCCACCTTCTGACAAGGAGAGCTAGAGGATGGACTTTTGGGCAGACAATTTGAATGCATCACAGCAAATCAATGGCGTATTGCCTATTCAAACACCCTATTAAATAGACATGCTTACCCACACTGGGAGGAGATGGCGGAGCTGATGTAGCATCTGGCAGAACAATACAGAAAGAGAGCTGCACCTGGCAGAAGAAGGCACAAATATTGCAAATTCCTGCCTGAAATCGGCATTGGATGCAGCAGGCACAGTTAGTCAACAAATGATTTACAAAAATATATATATTTTTACTAAGCAACAAAAACAGCCATTGCACAATGTTGCATGCCTCAATAAAGAACACAGTAGGTAACCACAACTCAGAGACAGAATACAATATGTGCCAAGTATCACAGATGTAGTATTTCAATCAGGAATCACCCAGGTAAGGTAGTCTGATATATCCGGTCCACTGTCCCTTAACCCACCCATGGACTCCCACACAGAGAATCACTTCCTGGACCTGTGGGCTTCCCACCCTCCTTAGTTTTTCTCCCACTTTTTCAGGTAACCCCAACTCTGGTAGATTACTCTTTCAGCACTCCGCACCAGTCCATATCGGTTAGCCATTCCTGTACACTGGGCGGAGATTCGGCATCCCACGCTCGGGCTATATTTCTCTTAGCCACCACTGCTGCTATGGTGAACCACAATCCTGATACTTTGGCCAGAATTCCTCCCCTGCTATACCACCTTCCCAAGCATCCGAGCTGCCATCCCAGAGACCCTTCGCCAGTAAGCCTGTATCACGGGGCATGCCTGTATAGTGTGATAGAAAGTACCTTCCTGCCCGCATCCTCTCAAACATTGTGGGGTCTGCGCCTTGCCCATCTTGCACGACACAACCTGGAGTAATATGCCCTGTGTAGAATCAGCAGCTAGATCAACCTGAACCAAATCGCCACAACCCTGGGACTCTGCCTCGCCTCTGCCCATTCCTCACCGTCCAGTGCTCCCAGGTCTGCCTCCTATTTGGCACGGAGGGGTATCATCCGGTCTGGAAGAGTCAGCTTTTGCACCCATAGGGAGCTCATGCAAAGCATTCTGCAGGACTGCCACTGCAGCTTGCGTGAAAAGGTGCACACACCCTTTCACTGCCATTTTTCACTATACTAGGTCACTTATACGTCACTCCTATGTCCAGCTACATAATGGTAACTCCGAACATAGGCATGTTTGGTATCAAACATGTTGGAGTCATAGCCAAGGCTTTTGCAAGCATTGGTTGTATGATTCCATGCACTCTGGGGGCTCCTTAGAGGACCCCAAGTATTGCCATTTCAGCCTTCTGAGGGTTTCCAGGAAGCACAAGCTGCTGCCACTTCCCAGACAGGTTTCTGCCCTCCTGTTGCTTGAAAAGTTCAAGGCCAGGAAGGCAGAACAAAGGATTTCCTTTGGGAGAGGGGTGTTACACCCTCTCCCTTTGGAAATAGGTGTTACAGGCTTGGGAGGGGTAGCCTCCCCAAGCCACTGGAAATGCTTTGAAGGGCACATTTGGTGCCCTCCTTGCATAACCCAGTCTCCACTGGTTCAGGGACCCCCAGTCCCTGCTCTGGCACGAAACTGGACAAAGGAAAGGGGAGTGACCACTCCCCTGTCCATCACCCCCCCCCCAGGGGTGGTGCTCAGAGCTCCTCCAGAGGGTCCCTGGGTTTTCCCATGTTGGATTCAAGGTTGGCAGGGAACTCCGGGAGCATCTGAGTGGCCAGTGCCAGCAGATGATGTCAGGTGACCAATCGTCCTTTCAAGGCTATTAAGGGTTCCTCCTTTCGGTGGTTCCTCAGATTCGGATTGCAAGACTCCAGCTGGAATCCTCTGCATCCTCCACTTCGACTTCTGACCGAAGAAACAGCATCTGGACTCTTCGGGACCCTACAAGCTGCTACAAAGAAGCAAGACGCGTCCTGCAACTTTCTAACTCTGGCTCCTTCCAGCAACTGCAACATTTCCCCGGCCGTGCATCCTCTAAGGACAGCCCGTCTTCAGCCTGCATCAGAAGGAAGAAGAAATCTCCCTTGGGGTGAAGGAGTCAATCCCCTGTTTCTGCAGGCACCAACTGCAATGACAACCGGATGCGTGGATCCCCTCTCCTGCTGAGCTGTGTGGATCCTGCATCACGGGTGATGGACTGAAGTGGTCCAGACGGTCCTCTCTTCTAGCTGTCCCACTTTGGTGGAGGTAAGACCTTGCCTCCCCACGCAAGACAGTACCCCCGTGTACAGCGTCTTTTGCAGCTGCCAAGGCTTGTTGGCATGCTTCCTCCAAGATCTTTGTGCATCTTGAAGCTCCAGCCCCCAGCACCCAATCCTGCGATGCACGGCTTCCTAAGTGGTTCTCTGGCGGCGTGGGAGCCTTTGTCGTAGTGCTTTGTGGGCCTCTTCTGCAACGTTCTTGTCCCCGGCCTGTGGGACTCGTGTGTGCGCTGTCTGGTGCTCTCTGTGTGTCTGAGGGCACCCTCTGACTACACCTCCTGGTAAGAGTCCACCTGGTCCATCCAGGTCCCCGGCAGCGCCATTTTCCACTAACTGTGAGCTTTGCGTCCACCAAGGCTTGTTGGCAGGCTCCGATGGCACAAACCCAAATGATATCCTCCATCCGCGTGGGACATCACTTGCAACCTTCAGGAACCCGACTATGGCCCTCATTCTGACCTTGGCGGGCGGCGGAGGCCGCCCGCCAAAGTCCCGCCGTCAGATTACCGTTCCGCGGTCGAAAGACCGCGGCGGTAATTCTGACTTTCCCGCTGGGCTGGCGGGCGGTCGCCTTCAGACCGCCAGCCAGCCCAGCGGGAAAGAGGCTTCCACGATGAAGCCGGCTCGGAATCGAGCCGGCGGAGTGGAAGCTGTGCGACGGGTGCAGTTGCACCCGTCGCGTATTTCACTGTCTGCGCAGCAGACAGTGAAATACATGTAGGGGCCCTCTTACGGGGGCCCCTGCAATGCCCATGCCAGTGGCATGGGCACTGCAGGGGCCCCCAGGGGCCCCGCGACCCCCCCTACCGCCATCCGGATCCCGGCGGTCCGACCGCCGGGATCTGGATGGCGGTAGGGGGGGTCGGAATCCCCGCGGCGGTGCAGCAAGCTGCGCCGCCGCGGAGGATTCAATGGGGCGGCGGTACACTGGCGGGACCCCGCCAGTGGTGCCGGTCCGACCGCGGCTTTACCGCCGCGGTCGGAATCCCCATTGGAGCACCGCCGGCCTGTCGGCGGTGCTCCCGCGGTCCTCCGCCCTGGCGGTCAAAGACTGCCAGGGTCAGAATGACCACCTATGTCTTCTTGGGTGCAGTACTGACTTTTCTTCTCCACCAGTGGTTCTCCTTTTGCACCTTCATCCGGGTTTGCAGGGGCTTCTGCTCTTCCTGGACTGTTCTGGGCTTCTTGGACTTGGTCCCCCTTTTCAACAGGTCTTCTTGTCCAGGAATCCACTGTTGGTGTCTTGCAGTCTCTTCTGGGTTTTGCATAATTCTTCTTCTCCTTTCTGTGTGTGATCTGGGAAACTTACTGTGATTTACTCCTGTTTTCCTGATTGCTGGGGTGGGTTGTGGTACTTACTTTTGGGCTTTTCTAGTACTACCAGCTCCCCTCTACACACTGAACTTGCCTAGGTGGGGGACTGACTTTCGCATTCCACTTTCTTAGTATACGGTTTGTGCTCCCCCTTGGCCCATTTCTAACTATTGTGATTTTCACTAATTGCACGGTTTTCTAACTGTTTTATGCCTATTTCTGCATACTAGTGTATATAATCTGTGTATTACTTACCTTGTAAGGGAGTATTGCCTCTATGGTATTTTTGGTATTTGTGTCACCAAAATAAAGTACCTTTATTTTTGTAACGCTGAGTGTTTTCTTTCAAGTGTGTGAGTACTGTGTGACTACAGTGGTATTGCATGAGCTTTGCATGTCTCCTAGATAAGCCTTGGCTGCTCCTCCACAGCTACCTCTAGAGAGCCTGGCTTCTAGACACTGACTACACTCCACTAATACTGGATAACTGGACCTGGTATAAGGTGTAAGTACCATAAGTACCCACCACACACCAGGCCAGCCTCCTACAAGGCTGTACAGCATATCATTATCCTGCAACTAAAGACAGTGTTCCATGAAAAGCCTGCCAGAAAGAGCATCTGGGGAAGACAGTATTGGTCCAAATGGACAATATGACTTCAATGTTTTACATCAACAAGCAAGGGGGACTCAATCCTTTGCTCTTTCAAAGCTAGTACAGCAAATCTGGAAGTGGTCAATACAGAGACAAATAGAGATAACAGCAGTTCATCTACCAGGCAAGGACAATGTGAAAGGGGACAGGCTGAGCAGACAAACATCATGCCCTCACAAAAGGGAACACAATCAAAGAATAATTTAAAAGATCTTCAGGAGCTGGGGAACTCCAAAAATAGATCTATTTGCAACCCCAAGGAATACAATATGTTGAAACTTTGCATCCAGACAACCATACCACCAATCCCTAGGGAATGCCCTGTCAATAGACTGGTCAAGGATATTTGCATACGCTTTTCCCCTGATACCGCTGATCAACAAATGCAGGAGAAGCAAGATGTCTCTAATATAAATTGCCCCTCAGTGGGGGAGGCAGACATGGTTTTCAGAGCTGTTAGAAATGGCACAATGGAACATTCTAAAACTGCCAATACAACAGGACCTGTTGTCAATGGAAGAAGGAAGAGTGCTACACAGGTCATCTAACTCTAACTGAAAACATAATGGCTGTTTTTAGAGAAGCAAGAAAGCAAACAACAAGAAAGTGCAACAGTGCTAAATGAAATGTTACTTTTTATGGTGTTTTAGGAGGGGTATGGAAAAACACGAAGGACACAAAGGTGTTAAAATATTTAGCACATCAACCCCGACTGCAAGTTAAGGTATGCATATTTGAAAGTACACTTAGCTGCAATATAGGCCTACACAAGAGGTCGCATAGGAAGAAGCTTCTTCAGAGTTCCAGTAATAAAACGGTTCTCAGGGGTTACAAGGAGAATTGCACAACTAAGTAAGATACCTGCACCCCCATGGAATCTAAATGTGGTACTAACACAATTAATGAAGGCGCCTTTTGAGACTTTACACAAAGATACATTAAAGATGCTCGTGCTAAAGACAGCATTCCTGGTGGCCATAACACCTCTTCGCAGGGCGAGTGAAATACAATCACTCACAATTCAAAAACCATATTTTCAAATTCACAAAGACAGAATTGTCAAGAGAACAGATCATCAGTTCCTACCCAAGGTAAATTCACTCTTCCACATAAATTAGACTATACAAATAGCACTTTTTTCCAAAATCCAAAAAATCAAGCTGAGAGCATTATACATGCTAGACGCAAGACACGATATATCGTACTGCATCGAAAAGACGAAGGCAAGCAGGAAGACTAAGTAATAGTTTGTCTCCTTTGCAGACAGCAATAGGCGGAATCTAATAACTAATGGGACAATTGCCAGATGGATCACACAAACTATTCAACTAAGCCACACAAGTGCAGGGAGACACTAAACTCAACTCTAAAGGCACACTCAACAAGGAAAAAAGGAGCAACCATTGCCTTTCTAGCAAATACACCTTTATAAGGTTATGCATGGCAGCAACATGGTAATCTCTACACACATTCACAAACCACTACAGCATAGACATTCAAATAAACAAGGATGCTCAGGTGGGACAAAAGGTGTTAAAACATCTGTTTACAAATTTAAGTCCATTGTCACTCCAACCACCGCAATTTTAACAGAACCGCTACAATATCAATGCACAGTATGTGAATCCAGAAAAGGTTTGCGCTGCAAAACAAATAGTTTCTTGCCTTCTTACCTATAGGTGTAGTTTTGCAGCTTGAAGAATTTTCTGAATTACCACTAACCCACCCACCTCCACAACGAAGATGGAAGGAGACAAAAAAGAATCTAAAGATGGTGACCAAAGGCATGGACCAATGGCTGCACTCCATTGTTACACAACGGATTAAACAAACAGTGCACTTGCTTTAAACCTTAATGCACTAACAACACCTTTATGGTGGGACAAGCACACCGAGCAGCCACACAGAGGTTAATGTGTGTAGCTCTATTAAATGTGTGTTTCCACGTAACAATTAAAAACAAACAATCCCCATTCAGTGAAATTCTGAGAGCAGTCTCACTCTTAGAATGTCCATCTTGGAAGCTATAGATAGAGGTCTACTGTCTTCAGCTGATCATTAACTAATCACAACGTACATGTGCCTGACTTTTACATGCTGATTTAATGACCATCGCTCTATCTTTACCTTGCCCTGTCTCCACTCTCCAATAATGCACAGGTCCATTTGCTGACTAGATGACTTGTGAGCAGATCACACTATCAGTGGAAGTCTTCGCAGTTCGGATGTGCCCGAAGTGGGGCCTGTGCACACTGTGTCACTGTAACTAATCTATACTTGGCTGATAAACCTTAACTAGTGCAAAACTGATCCTAGGTTGCTTGTGTTCTAGTTGAGGGAGGACCTGGCCTGGTAGTTAAAGCGGAACTGTTTCCAGTGTAGCATAGTTAAAACTGATTTGAATATAGCGGGGTCCAAAGTGAGGTGGTGTGGTGTGCAATAATGATGGACTGGGATGCAGCCTTAGTATTTACCAGTGGCTGAGGTTAATTCAGGCATTCCATTCATCACTCTTGTTTTGTACCTTAATGTGTCACTGTAAATGGGACAGGTACGCCCAGACATAGGTACCTGGCACACTGCGTGAGTGGCACTGATCTATAACTGGCTGATGAGCATTAACTAGGGTGTAACCTGTCCTGGGTTGGTTGTGTTCCGATTCACGGAGAACATGACTTTGCAGTTCAGATTGGACTGGTTCCACTGGATCAGGATCAAGGCTGATTTGTACATGGCTTGGACCATACTGAGATGGCATGGTGTGCAAAATAACAATGGACTGGGATGCAGCCCTGAGTTATTTACCAGTGGCTGAGATTCATTCAGGCATTTCATCCATCACTTTTTTGTATACTTTAATTTGTTGTCCTAGATGGGACAGGTATGTCCAGACGTGGGTCCTCAGCACACTATGGGGGTCATTCTGAACCCCGCGGGCGGCGGAAGCCGCCCGCCTGGCGGGAACCGCCAGAAGACCGTACCGCGGTCAAAAGACCGCGGCGGTCATTCTGACTTTCCCGCTGGGCTGGCCAAAAGGCCGCCCGCCCAGCGGGAAAGCCCCAGCAACGAGGAAGCCGGCTCCGAATGGAGCCGGCGGAGTTGCTGGTGTGCGACGGGTGCAGTTGCACCCGTCGCGATTTTCAGTGTCTGCCAAGCAGACACTGAAAATCTTAATGGGGCCCCCAGGGGCCCCACGACACCCGTTCCCGCCATCCTGTTTCTGGCGGTGAAAACCGCCAGAAACGGGATGGCGGGAAGGGGGTCGGAATCCCCATGGCGGCGCTGCTTGCAGCACCGCCGTGGAGGATTCCCTGGGGCCGCGGGAAACCGCCGGTTTCCCTTTTCTGACCGCGGCTGTACCGCCGCTGTCAGAATGGCCCCAGAAGCACCGCCAGCCTGTTGGCGGTGCTTCCGCGGTCGTTGGCCCTGGCGGTCCATGACCGCCAGGGTCAGAATGACCCCCTATGTCACTAGAACCAATTTATACTTGGCTGATAAGCCCCAACTAGGGCAAAACCAGTTCTAGGTTGCTTGTGTTTGCTTCAGGGAGGACCTGGCCTGGCAGCTCAGGCCTGACTATTCCCACTGGAGCAGGGTTTAATTTTCATGTGGTTGGGTCCAAACTGAGGTCGCATTGTGTGCAGAATAATGATGAGCTGGGATGCAGCCCATTATTTACCAGAGACTAAGAATAATTTGAGTTTTCCTGCCACACTTTTTTGTATACTCTGATATGTTGCCCTAAATTGGACAGGTATGCCCAGATGTGGGACCGGACACACTGTGTCACTGAAGCCTATCTATAACTGGCAGATAAGCCCTAACAAGGGTAACCTTGATCCTAGATTGCTTGTGTTCCGCTTCAGGGAGGACCTAGCCTGGCAGGTCTGGCTGTACTGTTCCCTTTGGAGCAGGGCCAAGACGGATTTGCATATGGCTGGGTACAAATTAAGAGGGCATGGAATGCAAAATAATGATGGACTAGGATCCGGCCCTGAAGATTTATTTGCTGCTGAGATTAAATCAAGCATTTCATGCATCCTTTTTTGTACACTTTAATGTGTCGCCCTAAATGGGAAAGGTATCCCCAGATGGGGGTCCTGTGCACACTGTGTCACTGGAACCAAGTCATACCTAGCTTATGAGCCCTAACTAAGGTGAAATTGATCCTAGGTTGCTTGTGTTCCGGTTAAGGGAAGACCTGGCCTGGCAGTTCGGGCTCGACTGTTCCCACTCAATCAATCAATCAGGAGGTTCTTGTAGAGTGCAAGATTTTCATCCCAGCAGGGTCTCCAGGCACTGAAGCAGAGTTGCGGTTCTTTCCCTGCTGTTGGTGGAGGTTGAAGAACCAGGTCTTGAGACGCTTTCTGAAGACCTCGGGGGAAGCGGAGGTGTGGAGGTGGAGGGAAAGTTCCTTCCAGGCTTTGGCAGCGAGGTGGGAGAAGGAGCACTCACAGAGGCACTCCGGGGAATGCAGAGGAGATAAGCGTGGGAGAGGGTAGTTCTCTGGTTGGTTCACTGAAGCAGGGTCAAGACTGATTTGCATTTGGCTAGGCTCAAACTGAGGTCACATGGTGTGCAGAATAATGATGGACTGGGATGCAGTCTGAAGTATTTACCAGTGGCTGGGATTAATTCAAACATTCCATTCATCATTTTTTGTATGCTTTAAAGATTCTAGAATCTGGTCGAGTCAATGTTCCTTGCTTCGTATTTAAACGATTTCTATTCACCTGCTCCTTTTATGTTTAGGTGTTGTTTTTAAACAATGTCGTGAGAAGCCAGGTTTTATGAATATTTGCCTATTAGGGAATATTAAAAAAAATGAAATAATTACATCAGTTTGCTAAATATCCATCCTAATAAGCTGATTTGTTGGTCTTGTAACAACAGTTACTGGCTTTGGTTGGAATACGGAAAGCAATGGAATGCATTTTCTCTCTCCATGACCTGAGCTGGCTGGATGATCTCATGCCCGAGAAAGAGAAAAAGAAAGAAGAGGATCAGCCCATGAAGCATGAACCAGATTCAATGGATAGCGAAGACGTAAGCACTGTGTTTACAAATTATGTAAATATGTTGTTAATGGCAATATTTCTCATGACTTTGTAACCTGTATTTCTCTGTCAGTGCTTTTGTTAAACAATAAGTCCGTGGACCCAAACTTTTTTTTAGGATCCCACTGCCCAAATGCTGCTACTTCTGAAAACCAAGGTGCCTAATCTTAATTCCACCTCATGCGTCTTTCTTCCACCATCCCACACTAAAGAGTTCTCTTAGTTGTTTTAGCATTTCTCAAAGATGTTTTTGATGTTTTCTGTAAATTCGGAGAAAAAACACAGGATGTCAATAAGATGAATTACCATAAAAGTGTAACAGATGTCTCTAAATAAATCTTTTACAAAATGCTGGAAGGCTACACAGGGTTGCTACAGAGGCCGAGCTGCATCATTAAATACTAGTAATGGCCATATTTTGTATTAAACGCTCTCTTTCACTCATTTCCCTCTCAGATATGGACCATATTGTAAACTCCTCTGAGATCTAATTTAGAGGAGGTCTTTGCTGTTTTCACTTGATCCATAAATAAAGAGTTGAGGGTGATAGGATGTCTACTGCAGATTGCAATTGCATTCAACTCCCTGCGGTTTATGCCTTTTTCATATTCACCATTTAGCTTGGGTATGAAAAATCTAGCAGCTTCTGCTAAAGAAACAGACAGACGACCAAAACATTTGGCAAATTTCTCTTCTAAATATACCTTCAGTATCAAAACGTCTTTGGGTGCTGATGGATACATTCCCCCTTCTGGAATCTGAACCCCGGGTTGCGGGTCAGTAGCACAGACATACACACAGAAGGGGTAAATTATCCGCTCCCTTCTGTCCGAAAACATCTCTGATGGCTTGTTATGGAGGAGGTACATATAGACATTCTCACTGTTCATGCAGAGTGAAACAGGTGAATCCTTAGCCATTTTCTCTGGCTGCAGTATTCCAAACCCAAGATGATAAATTTGCCTTGCCAGCTGATCTCTGGAATGGGCAACGTTACCTTTGTGGTTCATAATACAATGAGGAGCATTGCAGATAAAATTACATTCAAAGTTTAAGGATTGTATATGCCTAATCTCCACGGACATCAGAAAGAGTTCAGTTTCCCACCGTACATCTTTCGAGCAAAAGGTGTTCCATCTATTTCAAGTACTGGGTCTGCGGGGGTCATTTGAATTAGTTGAATTGAATGTTTTTCACAAAACCCTTTGTCAACAAAGCAGCAGCATCCTCCACAGAAGGAAACAGCAGGACTCCAGCCTTGCCTGCAAACTTACCATGACACACGGAGGATTGTGTCAGTAATCACTGCCAACAGTAAAGTAGAGAGGATACTAAAGATAGAATTTGATTTGTAGTACAAGCAAACCTGACTAGGTATTGATATTCTAGTATGACATACTTTAAAAAGGAAATCTTTTCACTGTGCATCTGTCCCTCTTCTGAAACCAGATGACCACTGTGACAACCAAGAATGCACAGGTGTTCATAATGGATCTTAGGTTACTGTTCTTCCCTGATCAGCCCTCACATAGCGACCAAAAGAAGAGCCTCTCTCTTTCCTTGTTGTTGTCGTACAAAATGGTGCATTGTTTGGTGTAGTTTTGGATCCACTATTACTCTTGAGATGGTGTCATTTAATTGGATGGACCTTCTAACTGTGGTAACACTATAATGATAGATTCCAAGAATAACGTTTTCCATACTTTGCTGCGGTATGATTTCATCTGGATTGTTTGCATATGTTACGCACATTTTGTCCGGGTTAGTAGGTAAGAGCTAATGCTGACACAAAGGATGGTCAATTCTGAGGAACATATTGCTGAATTGGCAGCTGCCTCTTTTTTCCATACTGTAGTTGTATTCCAATTGCTCAAAGAAAAAATATATAAAAAGAAACCTAACCCCCATCTGTTCTAATCATTCTGCTCTCTTGTGTCTTCTTTTACATTGTCCCCTCTTTTCTTGTAGTGGTGTGTGTCCCTTGGTCCAAGCGGTTAGACATTCAATAAACACATAACAAAAAGCCTGACTCACAAGTGTTTGTGCACTAAATAAAGACAGTAACTCCTCATCATGATTCAGACTTTTAGAACCATAAAGGACTCCAACCTCCAAAGCTGTAAAATCTGGAAGCAATCCAGATTTCCCACTGTGGTATGTTTAGTGTTGGGGCAGGAATGCATGGGTTGTCTGTGGTGCACAATGGAAATGTAAGGCACAAATTCACAAACTTGTGGGAATTCAAAAACATTTGACATGGCCCTTACCAGCATGGAAACAGCAGTTAAGTTTGTGTGTATTCACAAACTATCTTCCTACTATTATCCACCGTGAACAAATATGAGGTTTATTCCTGCCAGGGTAAGGGGTACATTTAATTTCATGTTGGAAATGGAAAAAGCCCACAAAATAGTTGGTGTGCAGGCAAAGGGGTTTCGATATGGAAAACACTGTTTTCCCAGTGGTGAAAAATGTGAACTGTAGCCATTGCATTTGCCCTGGTGCAGCACTTGTTCTTATGCAAGAGTGTACATATGTACAATTGGCACATGAGAAATGGGATTCAGAAAGGTCTACCATGGGTACACCGGGAGACTTGCAACTGTTGCAGATCTTTAAGTGGTAAAACTGCACTCATACAAGGGAGTGACCCTGTGGGTGCAGATTTACATGTGGCCTTTGAGAATCAGGTCCTTTGAGGGAAACTGGAAATTTACAGTAGTCACAGATTTCTAGGACTAATTCTGAGGATCTTAGTGAATCCCTAAAAAGTCAAAAATCTACTCCAAGTTTAGCAGGAAATCTATGGAAGTAATTTTTGCACATTTTGAAACCACACCAGCCCTTCTTATCAGCGTTCTCCAATTACACTTACTTGGTTTATCAAATTGCCTCTGCAATTGCTTTTATTAAATATAAAAATAACAAAGTATACATAAAAAGATTTTATAAAGACTTCCAGAGTCCAGTCCTACTAAGGATTTTCGCAGACCTAACGAATTCTCACTCCTGGAGTGTACTGAGTAAAGCAAGATTTTATAATGCTATTGATCAATGACACAGTATGATAGAAATGGGAACTACGTTGTTTACAATGTGTTCGACTTCTATTGTATACAAGAGAACGATTCAAGCAAGATATTATTTTCTACCTCCCTTCTCTGCTCAGTTAAATATGAAGTTAATATAGTAAAACGGCAATAGCATTTACTGGTTGGAATTACCTGCAAACTTAGAATTTTGAATCATCAGCCTTTGTTAATTATCAGTGGCACCGTAAACCACTCTTTTTGAGCATTTTCCCTATATTATTCTTGGGCTGCCTAAACTACAATCCTAACTTCATTCTAGACTATTTGAGGAAAGTGTTCTTGACACAGGGTTTTGGAAAGACTGCATTGTCCAATGAGTTATGATCGTGTGCTATACACGGGCTGGGGCTGAGATCTGAAAGCTGATTGTGTGCAATTTCACGTAGAGTAAACTTTCCTTTACATAATGGAAAGACAACTGTTAGTTATAGTTTTGTACCAACCACAAGTACCTAAGGTAATATCCAACTTCCCAATGACTGCTTCTTTGCTACACCGGATACTTTCACATCAACACCTTATCATATTAAAATCGGCCCACTGTTTTAAATTGTGGCAAGAAATATCTTTTCTAAATATGTTTTCTAACTGAAGCAAAAAGTCCCAAAAATATCTAGTATAATTGTTCTATTTCCGTCCTGCTAACACTGTTGTATGCTTTTTTATTTTCAGTCTGAATTATTATATCAAGAAAAGGCACCTGAAATCAATATTTCTGTGAATTAAAAGGTATTGATGTCATTTGAAAAATGAGGTGAGTACAGTTATTTGCACTGCTCCAATTAACACTTAAAAATGTATTCCCACAGAACAAGAGAGTTACTTCATACATTTTTCTGATTTTGTTACGTTTGCCTCACTTTCAAGAGCAGGTATTCACATGAAAGGTGTGTTTTCACATGACTGGATCAGTATGCCTACCTTTGAAAACATATTTCTTGTTCTATATTATTTCATACATAGTTATATAGTTTTTTTTAAATTCTAGGCAGAATAACTACTGATCGACTCCCAAAGGAAAATAACAGAAGTATTACCTCATTTCATGAACACCTTTAATTTGGCAAATATTGATGCAAACCTAGCCACTGTGGCATTGGGCATTTCCATAACTATGTATAACTCTAATATGATTGCAGTCTTAAAATTCACAGGAATTCCTTTCAGGAAAATGTGAGGTTTATTCTACTACCATATTAAGATACATTTGTAGTATATTTACTATACATTGGTATTTTATTTTCAAATTATTGAATGTCAAAATCATGCGGTACCAGAAGGTTATCACAAAGATCATAAATGAAAGCATTACAAACAGTAGAACAGAAAAAAGCTGAAAATTGAAATAGCCAGATAGAGGGCAGAAATTAATTTATATACCCAAAAACATTAAAGAACACACCATCACGACTAAATGATAAATAAAGGAGACTTAGAGGAAGAAAGCAAACATAATTAACAGAATAAGAAGAGCTAGGGTTTTATTTAAAAAAAAATATATATATATGTTCGGTGGCACTTGTAGCTGCAGATACACATGCTGGGCATTATCCTGCCATCTAGTGTTGGGCTCGGAGTGTTACAAGTTGTTTTTCTTCGAAGAAGTCTTTTCGAGTCACGAGACCGAGGGACTCCTCCCTTTCGGCTCAATTGCGCATGGGCGTCGACTCCATCTTAGATTGTTTTCTTTCCGCCATTGGGTTCAGACGTGTTCCTCTTCGCTCCGTATTTTGAATCGGGAAAGTTAGCTAAATATCGAAAATTTGACGGTATTGTTCGCGCTCGGTACCGGTTTAGTGTTAGCGTATCGACACCGATAGTAGAAGCGCTCCGGCGGCCCTTCGGGGCTTCCGCTCTTCAGCGGGGCCTGGTCGGCCCGACCGCATCCATTGATGAAACTAATGGACCGGACCCCCTTCCGCTTCTTTCCGAAGTGCCACTCGAAGTATCCCTGTACAGACCAACACTTGGTCTGTAATCTGTGTTTATCACCAGAACACAGGGAGGATACTTGTGAGGCCTGTCGGGCGTTTCGATCAAAAAAGACCCTATGTGATCGAAGAGCGAGAAACTTCAAATGGCGTCGACACCGAGAGAACAACTCGTCGTCGACGAGGAGGGAAGAATTTCCATCCAGGGGACGGACTCTGACGAATCGGAAAGCGAACGACCCACAACGGTGCAGAAAACAGTGAGTAAAACTGCCCCGTCCAAAACTCACACAAAGATCGTAAAGGCCAAGGGGATGCCACCGCCAGCAGGCCATGGCTTAACCCATCGAAAAGAAGGTGACCAAACATCGGCACCGAAAAAGGCCAAAGAATTGCTGAAGACATCCGACTCCGGTCGAGATTCAGGCACCGAACGATCTCGGCACCGAGAGTTCGACTCACCCAAGGTGAGAAAAGTAATGTCGGTACCGAAAAAGACTTTCTCGGAAGCATCGGTACTGAAAAAAGCGGCTTTGGAGCCGAAAAGAAGCTCTTACACAGAAGAGCAAGGACTTTCCAGCCAAATGCATGAAAAACACAGATTTGAGCAGGAAATAAGTATGGACCATACGCAAAGGAGGTTGCATATCCAGAAAGAAACTAGAAAAATACAAACTCTTCCTCCAATCAAAACCAAAAGAAAGCTGGCATTTCAAGAGTCAGAAATGCAGCCAAAGGCGAAAGTGGCCAGAGATAAAACCCCACCACCGAGGTTTTCGCCACAACCTTCCCCACTACACTCACCACAGCTGTCCCCGGTAACAACGCCTCCAATGGAGTCACCTACGCATACAGGGATGACACAGGATGATCCAGATGCATGGGACTTATATGATGCTCCAGTATCAGATAATAGCCCAGATTGTTACCCAACAAGGCCGTCACCTACAGAGGACAGTACTGCATATACACAGGTACTATCAAGGGCAGCTACGTTCCACAATGTTCCACAATGTAGCAATGCATTCAGAGCCAATAGAGGATGATTTCCTGTTCAACACCTTGGTATACACCCACACTTCCTACCAGAGACTGCCAATGCTCCCGGGCATGCTCAAGCAAAACAAGCAAAACAGGTATTCCAGGAGCCAGTTAAAGGAAGGGCTATCACACCTAGGGTGGAGAAAAAAATACAAGCCGCCCCCAACGGACCCTGTGTTTATAACACAACAACTTACACCAGACTCAGTGGTTGTAGGAGCAGCAAGAAAGAGGGCAAACTCTCAATCGTCAGGAGACGCTCCACCACCTGACAAAGAGAGTAGGAAGTTTGATGCAGCGGGCAAACGAGTGGCAGCACAGGCAGCCAATCAATGGCGGATCGCAAACTCACAAGCCCTACTGGCTCGCTACGACAGGGCACACTGGGACGAGATGCAACATATTATACAGCACTTGCCCAAAGAACACCAGAAACGGGCCCAACAGGTTGTGGAAGAAGGACAAGCAATATCCAACAACCAAATAAGGTCCGCATTAGACTCGGCAGACACAGCAGCACGAACAGTCAACACCGCGGTAACCATTCGCAGGCATGCATGGTTACAAAGCTCAGGATTCAAGCCAGAAATCCAACAAGCTGTGTGAAACAAGCCTTTTAACCAAGAACAATTGTTTGGGCCGGAGGTGGACACAGCAATTGAAAAATTAAAGAAGGACACGGACACGGCCAAAGCCATGGGTGCGCTCTACTCCCCACAGAGCAGAGGCACATTTAGAAAGCCACACTTTAGAGGGGGGTTTCGTATGCAAACACCAGAGCCTTCCACCTCGCAAACCAGACCCACCTATCAGGGACAATTCCAGAGAGGAGGGTCATATAGGGGCGGACAATTCTCAAGAGCAAGGGGAAAATTCCAAACACCTAAGACAAGTCAAACCAAACAGTGACTTCAATGTCACAAAACCCCAACACTTAACACCAGTGGAGGGGAGACTTACTGCATACTACCAAAACTGGACACACATAACTACGGACGCATGGGTCCTAGCCATTATCCAACATGGTTATTGCATAGAATTCATAAATTTCCCGCCAGATGTGCCCCCAACGGCACACAATATGTCCAAACAACACTTAGACCTGTTACAACTAGAGGTCCAAGCATTGTTACAAAAACAAGCAATAGAGTTAGTACCCAACCATCAGAAAGGAACAGGTGTCTACTCACTATATTTCCTAATTCCAAAGAAAGATAAAACGTTAAGACCCATATTAGACCTCAGAACGCTGAATCTCTTCATCAAGTCGGATCACTTCCACATGGTAACACTTCAAGACGTGGTTCCCTTACTAAAAAAAGAGGACTACATGTCAATGTTAGATCTCAAGGATGCATACTTTCACATACCCATACATCCTTCTCACAGAAAATACTTAAGGTTTGTAATACACGGCGTGCACTATCAATTCAAAGTGTTACCGTTCGGGATAACAACAGCCCCAAGGGTATTCACAAAATGCCTTGAAGGAGTAGCCGCTCACATAAGGAGACAGCACATGCATGTATTCCCTTAGTTAGACGACTGGTTAATAAAAACCAGCACTCAACAACAGTGTCTTCTTCACACGCAATACATTATAGAAACTCTACACAAACTAGGATTTTATATAAATTACCAAAAATCACATCTGCAGCCATCCCAAATACAACAATACTTGGGAGCAACACTCAACACACAAAAATCGATTGCCACTCCAAGTCCACAAAGGGTACAAGCGTTCCAAAATATAACATTAAACATACAGCCAAACCGACACTACCAAGTAAGGTTTGTAATGAAACTTCTAGGCATGATGTCTTCATGCATAGCCATTGTCCCAAACACGAGATTACACATGCGGCCCTTACAACAGTGCCTAGCAAAACAATGGACACAAGCACAGGGTCAACTCCAAGATCTAGTGTTGGTAGACCGCTAGACACACTTCTCACTTCAATGGTGGAACCCTATAATTTTAAACCAAGGGCGGCCATTCCAGGACCCAGTGCCTCAAGACGTGAGCACAACAGATGATTCCATGATGGGGTGGGTGAGCACACCTCAACCAGCACAGCATACAGGGACAATGCGACAATCAACAAAAACAACTGCACATAAATCATTTAGATATGTTGGCAGTGTTTCTAGCATTAAAAGCATTTCAACCACTGATAGCCCACAAACACATTCTTGTCAAAACCGACAACATGACAACAATGTATTACCTCAACAAACAAGGAGGGACACACTCATCACAACTGTGTCTCTTAGCACAGAAAATTTGGCATTGGGCAATTCACAATCACATTCGCCTAATAGCACAATACATCCCAGGCATTCAGAACCAGTTGGCCCACAATCTCAGTCGAGATCACCAACAAACACACAAATGGGAAATTCATCCCCAGATCCTACAAGATAACTTTCTACGCTGGGGAACACCACAAATAGACCTATTCGCAACAAAAGAAAACGCAAAATGCCAAAACTTCGCGTCCAGGTACCCACACCCTCAGTCCAAGGGCAATGCGTTATGGATCAGTTGGTCAGGGATATTTGCTTACGCTTTTCCCCCTCTCCCACTCTTTTCTTATCTCGTAAACAAACTAAGTCAAAACAAACTCAAACTAATACTTATAGCACCAACCTGGGCTCGCCAACCGTGGTACACAACACTGCTAGACTTATCAGTAGTACCTCACATCAAATTACCAAACAGGCCAGATCTGTTAACGCAACACAAACAACAGATCAGACACCCAAATCCAGCATCGCTCAATCTAGCAATCTGGCTCCTAAATTCTTAGAATTTGGACATTTAGTCCTTACACAAGAATGTATGGAGGTCATTAAACAAGCTAGAAAACCCACTACAAGGCATTGTTACGCAAACAAATGGAAAAGATTTGTTTACTACTGCCACACTAATCAAATTCAACCAGTACATGCTTTCGCAAAGGACATTGTAGGCTACTTATTACACTTACAAAAGTCTAAGTTAGCATTCTCTTCAATTAAAATACATCTCACAGCAATATCTGCCTATTTGCAGATTACACATTCAACATCGCTTTTTAGAATTCCAGTCATCAAAGCATTTATGGAGGGACTAAAAAGAATCATACCCCCAAGAATACCACCAGTACCTTCGTGGAACCTTAATATTGTATTAACACGACTCATGGGACCACCATATGAACCCATGCACTCTTGTGAGATGCAATACTTAACTTGGAAAGTGGCCTTTCTAATAGCTATCACATCACTTAGAAGAGTAAGTGAGATACAAGCATTTACTATACAAGAGCCCTTTATACAAATACATAAACATAAAGTGGTTCTCCGTACAAATCCCAAATTCTTACCAAAAGTCATATCGCCGTTCCACCTAAACCAAACAGTGGAACTCCCAGTCTTCTTTGCACAACCGGACTCAGTAGCCGAAAGAGCCTTACATACATTAGACATAAAAAGAGCACTAATGTATTACATTGACAGGACAAAACAATTTCGTAAAACAAAACAATTGTTTGTAGCCTTCCAAAAACCTCATGCAGGTAATCCTGAATCCAAACAAGGCATTGCCAGATGGATAGTTAAATGTATTTAAACTTGCTATATCAAAGCAAAAAGAGATCTACCTATTACACCAAAAGCGCATTCCACTAGGAAAAAAGGCGCCACAATGGCTTTTCTGGGGAATATACCTATGACTGAAATTTGTAAGGCAGCCACCTGGTCTACGCCTCATTCATTCAGGAAGCATTACTGTGTAGATGTGTTAACAACACAACAAGCCACAGTAGGACAGGCTGTATTAAGAACATTATTTCAAACAACTTCAACTCCTACAGGCTAAGCCACCGCTTTTTAGGGGAGATTACTGCTTCTTAGTCTATGCACACCATGTGTATCTGCAGCTACACATGCCACCGAACGGAAAATGTCACTTACCCAGTGTACATCTGTTCGTGGCATGAGACGCTGCAGATTCACACGCGCCCTCCCACCTCCCCTGGAGCCAGTAGCCGTTGTTAGTTGAATAAGAATTGAAAATTTGTAAATAGATATTATTTTAATACACATTATGTACATACACACCTACTCCATTGCATGGGCACATCTAGTATACTCTCAACTCCTACCTCACCCTCAGTGGGGAAAACAATATAAGATGGAGTTGACGCCCATGCGCAATGGAGTCGAAAGGGAGGAGTCCCTTGGTCTCGTGACTCGAAAAGACTTCTTCGAAGAAAAACAACTTGTAACATTCTGAGCCCAACACTAGATGGCAGGATAATGCACAGCATGTGAATCTGCAGCGTCTCATGCCACGAACAGATGTACCCTGGGCTTCAGTACCATGAAAGTCCTCTAGCATAAGGCATTGTGGTTGATGCCATTCAGACATTCTGATTTTTTGGACCTGATTCTCTGCCTCTGTCAGGATTGTATGAGTGTTTTATGCTAAAATCAGTTCCCAATGCATAGGTCTGTGTTGCCATGATGTGTAGGAGTTTATTTCCTCAGATGTATGGTCAAAGGTAAAAGAGTGTCCTTTCATTAACTAAACCTTGTATGAGTGTCCAGAATTATGTGTATGCATCTATTCAATGGTCTTTTCTACAACTACAAGCAACACCCTTCAATAAAAGTACAAACATCCTGAGTTTTCTGTACATTTTGTGTGCGAAAACTGTGATTGTAGCATACGTAGAACATCTCAAAATGTAAAAATAATGACCCAGAAAAGAAGACATTTAAATTCTCAGTGGGGTTCTGAATAAAGTATAAAAATGTTTTATTTCAAATAATTGTAAACTGAAGAACACTAATGCAAAGGAATTGCGGTTGATGCCATTCAGACATTCTGATTTTTTGGACCTGATTCTCTGCCTCTGTCAGGATTGTATGAGTGTTTTATGCTAAAATCAGTTCCCAATGCATAGGTCTGTGTTGCCATGATGTGTAGCAGTTTAATTCCTCAGATGTATGGTCAAAGGTAAAAGCGTGTCCTTTCATTAACTAAACCTTATTTGAGTGTCCAGAATTATGTGTATGCATCTATTCAATGGTCTTTTCTACAACTACAAGCAACACCCTTCAATAAAAGTACAAACATCCTGAGTTTTCTGTACATTTTGTGTGCGAAAACTGTGATTGTAGCATACGTAGAACATCTCACAATGTAAAAATAATGACCCAGAAAAGAAGACATTTAAATACTCAGTGGGGTTCTGAATAAAGTATACACATTTTTTATTTCAAATAATTGTAAACTGAAGAACACTAATGCAATTACACATTAAAACAGTTCTTGACGCCACTAATGCCGGCATGCACAGAGCTCACATAAAATGTATCTTTACAATTTGACTTTTAGTACTATGGTTCTGTATCAGAGTGTGTTGCTGGTAAACTGTGACTGATTCCAGGGCATTCCAATAATCTTACTCTGGAGCCAAAGGAAGAAGTACAACTATGCAGGAAGGGATAACACTTGCAGAGTGAAACAGGTACTCAGCAGCATAAGAAAGGTAAGAAACAGAAAAAATACAGAAAGACTAAGGCCCTGATTTTGAGTTTGGCGGACAGGAACACCAGTCCGCCAAACTCCCGACAGGGTGGCCCCCACTGTAGTTGCAACCTCCCCACCAGCCCCATTATGACTTTCCCGCTGGGCGGACGGGTGGAAATGCTTGGTCAGCCCAGCAGGAAAGTGGTGGCAGCATTGTCGTTGGCTCGTAAGCCAGAGAGGGCACTAGCACCCACATAATTCACATTGCACAGCAGAGAGTGCCCATTACGAGGGTGCTGGACTGGGGGGTCCCTGCACTGCCCATGCCACAGGTTCCCTTGTGGCCCCCTGCACCTGTTCTCTGCCAGCCTTTTCATGCAGTGAAACCGCAATGAAAAGGCTGGCGAAGAACCAGGTTGTAATCAGCAGGGCAGCCTTGCGAGCAGCGGCACACTGGCTGATTGCAACCTGCCGTCACCCTGTCGGGACCACTGTTCCTGGCGGAGACAGCCTTCTCCAGGGTCGTAATATGGCAGACTGACCACCACAGCAGCGGCAGACCTCCACCATGTGTCTGGCAGTAATTAGGCCCTAAATACCAAGAAAAGGGTCAAAACAATAGAGGTTACGGGACATAAATCCAGCTGTGAACAGATCATCTGAGAAGGAGCCAGAATCATTGCTATGCCAGATGCTCATGCATACTCTCGATAATACTTATACTGACACAGTCTCTAATGACTTGGACTTGTTACTAGCTTTGGTCCTAGAGTGGCTGTTGAAGTATAACAGGTGTACTCAGACCTGGAAGGGTTCCCCATGCTCTGGTGAAAGCATGCTTGCAACTTCCACTGACCTGTATGCCATTCCTTTCACTATTGCTTCATTATGTGTCCCCTCATGCCTCTCATTGGAAAGTATCCAATGTTTCATACGCTGACCCCAAGTGACTCTTTATGTGTGCATGTTGGGACGTGACAGAACGTCACATTCGAACTAGGAGCAAATTGCCCCCATACCATGGAGACCTTCTATTTATGGGAATACCTATGTTGATTACCGATTCAGGTTTCGTTACTCACTGTACTCTAGCTAATGCACCTGTGTGATATACTCCCTATAAATACTCGAATGTACCATTAACATACTAAGAGTACTTGCTGAAGTGTCAGGACTTTTATGACCCTATAAAATGGGGCCCACTTATGCTGCCATGGCAGACATGGCTGGTGTTGGCTGGGTACCCCCCTCACTCAGCCAGATTTTGCCCAACAGGTTAGTCAAGCTATGCTAGAGAAATTACTGACAGCTGAGACCTAATAATTATGTTATGGAACCCCTTGTTCTCGTGCCAAAAGGTACATCTACACACACCAGTAATGCACATACCATACATGCTTTGGTGGGAAAATATCCAATAAACAAGAAGAGATTCCCTTCTAGAACTCACACATACCACACCAGTTAGATGCAGTCAGTCCACATCCTAACCATCAAGAAAAAACACAGAATTATGATCATGTGCCTTTCTATATGGATGAAGCCTCCTTAAGCACAATGTACACGCTGAGGCCACTTACCTACAAATGTTTTTCACCACCATACATGGTTTACCAACTATAACCATCACACCAGATGTTCCATAACAAATCCAGGAGCAACATAGGATGATTCCAGCTATGTTGCTTGACGCGCACTTGAGTGGGAACTATAAAAGAGTTTCTGGGTTTATTTTGGGTAACAAAATTAAAAGCACCTCTGCTAGTGATTAAACAGAGACTTGTGACTAAGCCTCAAGTGGAAAGGGAAATATAGTTGCACACAATAATATCACAGCTCTGTTACTTCATTCGGAAGGGGCACTTTTGGATCCTAACTGTCACCACTTCATCTTAAACCAAAACAGAGGCAACCTCTAAAGATGAAGTGCAGGACTAGAGAAAATTATCCTGAAAATATTCAGGGAGAACATGGGCAGATCTTCTCAGAGGAGATCCAAATTGTAGGACGTCGAGTCCCTTGTGGAATATAAATTTAGAAATAAAACCCCCAGAAAGAGATGGACATTCTGATGAGCACTTCCCAACAGCTGCAAGATGTAGGGTATAGTAGATGCTCAGACAGCCACTGCGAATATATACAAAGCAGACAACACATATGAGTATTCTTCTTGAGAGAAACATCCAGACAAGTGACCAGCCTGAGAGCAGGACACAGATGCTGCTGGTAAAATGGAAGAGAAGGGTTATGATCAGATAGCCCACTTTAAGTACAAAATGGTTGCTGGCATAGCCATCAAAGAAAGTCCTCCAAAGAACAAGGCATGGATGGAATCATTGGTAGACAGTGCATCAAAAATTCCAGGGGAGAATGCTTCAGTTATGATGTACTCATCTCTGTGTGCATCTATCATAAATTGTAGGAGCTGATTCTCCTCGGTTATATCATATGCTTTTGACAAATGCACCCAACATACACATTTAATAGGCCTTTTTATGTCTGTTTGAATTTGGGTTATATAAATCTGATCTGCTGTATGTGATTGTGGGAGACCAAGACGGAAATATGGCTTCAGAGGCTTGTATCGATGAGTGATGTCTTTATTAACTTTTTTCTTTTCAAGTTATATTATTAGCATGTTTCTCAAGTTGAGATAATAATATTCAGAAACACAGTAATATGGTCTGCTTTTTCCATGTCTGGTCTGGCCTTGGAAATAAGCTTTAGCTGGCTACACTCCAAAACAAAGCAAGCTTGGGCACTCACTGACAAACATCTGTTTGAACCTGCATACCATCTGCCTCAGTGATAAGACTGAACGGTATATGCACTGTGATTCTACCACCCTTACCAGAATCCAAGAGGACTAGTTAGGCTTCTATTGATGGTGGTAAATCTCACTCACCATGTGGCTGATTCTCTTCAGCTGGACCTCAAAAGCTTAGCTTCCAGCTCACTCTTGTTCAGTACATTTCTCTCACTGAGCAGAAAACCCCTCAAGAATCAGCAGTTTCCGTCAATTCAGATTACTATGAAAATTGTGAAGGACAAGAGACTCTGCTCTTGTATGAACGTCATAATGGTAGGCATTGTCAGGCAATGGATATTACTGATGGAACATCCATCTCCGGTTCCAGGCAACATGCAACTCCATCCACATCCTTCCTCTCATAAATATCAATGCAATTCTGCTGAAAGATTTCATCTATTGGACTGAAGTCAATTACAACTGAAGCCCCAGGACCATATATTTGTTCACTGGAAACTGATGCCATTATACAAAGGTTGTAAAAGTGCTGTGTCTTATGAAGACACTGACCCCTTTTTGGGTACAGATAATTACAAAAGTAATTGTGTGTGAAATACGTGTCTACACAGGATCGGATTTCCAAATTGTTTAATAATTATCATACCCTTGCAGTTTCCCCCTGATAAATTCCAGCAGATCAAACGTGACAAAAGTTATTGGGGAAAAATGACCCAGAAAAAACGTGGAATTCAGCGTGTTAAAAAACGATTCAATTTTTATGCCTCATTTCCTGATAAAAAATCGGAATAAGTGATATTTACGATATGTGGTAAGGCGGTCACCATGGGTTAATGGTATTTACCATGCCTGGTAAATACTCCACCCTATTCCGACAATCTTTAATGAGGGCCTGAGCTGGTTAAGAAATTCCTATGTTAAAAGCAGCGATGAATCACTGTGGAGTGCATTATAACAGCGCGCCAACTAAGCAGATTATCAGAAAGAAAGGACACATCCAGCCTGGTACTGGCCAGAGAGAGAGGCAAAACCGAGCTGCTCCGTAATCTACTACTTAGGCAATGCATACATGGAAGTACGAAAATACTCAGAAATTAGAACACATTAAAAACCGTTTTCCCAAGCAAACAATAATCAATAGCACAACAAATTACATATTTGTGAATTTATGGCAATGATGTCACACATAAGACAGTTGCTTGCTCGAACAGTTTGATCTGCCAAGTTAATTAATATGTGCCTTTATTTCAGTGCTACATACCAGTGCTTAGCCTTTTTCTAAGTGCTTCTGGCTTTGGTAGATTGGAAACTGAGGTAGGTACAGGGACAAAAACACATTTGTCACGGATCACACATTTTTCTTTCAATGGGAAACAGGATTTGGATCAATGTCTCCTGGATCCGCAGCAAATCATTTTTAGCATGATTAACTACTAAGTTATCCAAAGTTTGTCAGTTAGTTTTGAAGACATTACTGGTGTGTACCTAGCTTTTTCTGTGTGTTTGGCTGGCCCAAGCGCACTCCCCACTGCTCGTCACCCTGTGGACCCGCCCCATTACAAGAAAACGATAATAAACACAGTTTATTATTGTATGCTTGTAAAGGTTTTGCAGCTGCTGCTGCTGCCAGGAGGGCAACACTCCTCCACCCTAACGGAGGGTCCACCCCTGTCCAAATTGTTGCCTAATACAAGATCTGTGGCCGAAGAAAATAAAATAGGGGCAAACTATTGAAACGCTGGATAAGACTTCTTAATCCAAAAAGTCTGGCAGGTTTGTGCTTCGTGGTTAGGTAAATGGTTGTTTAATGAGGATTGATTCCATGAAGTCTGAAGGACTGTAAACAACATGAATGGCATTATTTCCCTGCCTCTAGTGCAAGTGATGTGTCCTTACTTACAGTATTTGATTGGCAATTTTCTCCATAAGGCTGTTACAGATTAGAAATTATTGTTTAAATCCCCCCAAAGATACCTTTCCACAGTTAATCAATTTTCTTTGTCACTGTAATGTTTAATGAAGGATAGATAGATCTTTCTTCGAGGCTGCAGAGGAAACACAAAGTTCTCTGATCCCTCTAAAAAGGATATTGGAGAAGATGCCTTCCAGGTAAATATTGTAGCACAACGAGGGCTTGCCACATTATGTATTGGCTGCATGTGTCTAATCTTGTCACTGCATATTACCTTTTCAAATAACAAGGTGCTTTGCAGATACTTGCGAGTGAACTTTAATAAATACTGTCTTTAAAATAAGTAATACCAGAACAGTGTGACAATTATTTACTGCTTCACTGTATCAAATTATTTCGATTCAAGCATGGATTATGCCTTCCGAGCATTAGTAACAGTGAATGGAGATGTTTGTTTTTGTATTGATAAAGGCCTAACAGCATTTCATGCTACATATCCACAAAATATTTTCATCCCTCTAAATCAGAGGTCTCCAAAGTTTTTAATGCCACGCCCCCCAGTTGAAAAATAAAAATCATTGGGGCCCCCTCAGAATTTTTCACAATTATTTTATAAACATGGCAATGTTTAAATATGTCTAAACCTATTTAAACATTGCAGTTAAGTACTGTTACCTTTTTAAAACTGCAATAACATGCTTCTGCTTAAAACAAAGGCATGTTATTTGTATAATATTTATTTTGGCCAGAGTCTGGGGCCCCCCCTGGGGTCACTTGAGGCCCCCCTAGGGGGGCCCGCCCCCAGTTTGAAGACCTCTAATATGTTCTTCGAATAAAGGATCTCAAAATGCTTATTTGTCCATCCATCAAACTTACTACTTTCTTCAAAGTATCTGTGGCCTTACAATGCAGGGGCTTGTAGAGTTCCAAATATTTCAGTTATGCATAAACTGCGTTGTGTGTTCATTTATGTGAGTATTTATTTGTATGTGCTTTTTATTCTTTTCAGGGTGTTTTATGAAGGCTGATAAAGTAATGCAGCCTGGTCCCATTGGAGCCGATGTTACTGAACTGGGAGCCTCTGCGAAAGGGACAGGTCCCAAAATCTGTCTGAACCTTAAAGGACCTGCAATGTTAAACATTCCGTAGGTTTGTCCTTACGGCAGTGATTTCTTTTAGTGTTTGGACTTAATCAGAGGCAGATGGATAGGACTATTGCACCCAACGACTGAGCTTATGGATGAGGACACAGGAACAAAACAGAAGTGGATAATTCGATCTTCATGAGTTCTTGCTCCCCATATTTCCACTGTATGTGTTCCACCATGGATGCAGGAAGGAAAGCCCATGGTGAGATATGTTAAACTTTCGCCCAAGATGGAACCTTGGAAGGAATATTATTCCAAGCTGAACTCAAGGACCCAGCGAAGGACTGATAATTCCTTTTCTTGGGTGTTGAAGAGACAGGTAGCTAGACTTTCTGGCTTACTTCAAGAGATCCTTTCATCTGGAAACCTACCACAGAACAAAGAAGACCTCCCAGACAATGTATTGACAAAAATGTCTAGTTCTGCTGCTTTACCTTCATCTTTCTGATAACAAACTTTTTTTACTTATTAATAAATTTGTGTGTACCATAACGTTGTATATTTGTGGAAATTTTGCCAAAGTAATACTTATACATGGGAATGAGATAATTTGATTTTAAGAAACATTACATTTATTCAGTAAAGTTCCTGAACATGATCACTTGGTGACGATTTTGATCATTGTAAATTGCACTGTTATCTTAAATGATTTCTTGGTACCAGCCATGAAATAATAATAGTTCTGCCTGTTTCACACAGCCTTAGGGAAAGTGGCAATTTCAGAAAGGCATTTAGAATTGAAATATAACTGTAGCACTAACCTCCCAGAGAAAGAGAAATAACGTCTGTTATTTGTTAATAACTGTTCGATCGAACGTTCTTTAATGTTTTCTGTTAGTCCCACCCAGCTCATTCATCAGAAGAGGGAAATTATACAGCTATGTGGACATTATATGTGATCTAGAGCAACTGCAAATTCAAACCCTTCTTCTCCGTGGCAGACGTATGCACAAGGTGACTGCAGTCACCAGAGAATGCATCATTCATGAATAAACATTTAAAAAACACATTTCTGTAAAGTGTCATCTGTGTCAGGAAGCAAATAATTTCATATGCTCCTACAGATTGTCAAAGAGCAATACAAGTGTATGCCCATTTCAGGGCTATTAAAATGGATTCGGGTAAGCTGAAGGTCAGGGAAGCTGTGCATCACTTACTCAGCGTACCAATTATATAAAAGGACTAACAGAAACCCTGTCTCTTTCAGTGAAAGGTTAGGGTAAATATGGGAAAACAGGAGAGGCAATGGTACTCAGACTTCCCTCTGTCAACTGTGGTAGTCTGTTGGACTGGACACAGTGTGCAAGAGAGAACACATCAGGAATGCATTAAACACTGTGATATTACTTCTCACGCTCATCCCTGTACCTGTGTGACTTTCCAGTGGAATAGAACTCAAAAGACCATGTGGCTGAATTATGGAAAGTGGCACTGCACTGAGTGCAGAGCCATTTTCCCTGCGGCCCTTTGCGCTCCTCTACCGCCCCCATGTGTGCGCCATATTTAAAATTCGGTGCACCATGGCACAGGGTTTGGGGCAATAGCGTCATTTAATGTGACGCCATTGATGTACTCTGCAGGAGTAGCGTCAAAATGTGGGTGCTACTCTTGCAGAGTACATAGAGGCCCATTATAAATAATGGAAGCCCCCTTTTACAGGCGTTAAAAGTGCAGTAAAAAAGAAGAAGAGGAATCCAAAACCCCAAGGGGGAGCCACTGAAACGTCCAATATTCCTGGCAAAGGGAGGTGCTCAGATTGCGTGCTATTCTTATCAAGTCTCAGCCAAATGTAGCAGCCTTGCTTCGAATGCCTCAGCCTTAAGAATGACTTCCTGGAAGGACACCCAGCTGCAATGTCTAAAAGTTACCACAGATAACCTGAATGGAATAGGGAGGCCATGAACTAGGTGATTTTGGAAAGTTCCCTTGTAAAGAACCTCACCCAGACACTCTTGATCAAAGAGCTCTATAAGAGGAGAGATTAACTATCCTATAGAAAAACAACTCAAGAACTTCACAGGCATGTTATCTATCAGCTGCAATGAAAAGTGACTTTTTAAAATGTATGTTTAGCTTTTATTCCATATTCATATATAGAATTTAGAACTGGAACACTACTTTCTAGGCTATCACACTTCTACTCACTGCACCCCACAAGGCAAATCAGTTTACCTAATGTCAACTGCAATTCTCTAGAACACTATCTCACGCAGGGAAATTAGGCTTTCCTAACCACACACTTTAAGCAGTAGTCTGCTAACCTGCTCTACTATGGCTCATACATCTACGGCCAATAATAAACATAAGTTCGATCTGTTTCATTAGCAAGCTTGGTGTGTGCTATAATGTCACCTGCTCATTGCCCAGAGGTATGAACAGGTAAATAAATATGAATAGCAAGAGTTAGTTCTTTCACAGCACTTGGGATGGAATAGTTCAAATATTGGTTGAATTGTAGTAAATATTTAGTGTTATGAGCCTACAAGGGAGACACCCACCAATCAGTAAATTTCTGAAGCATTTGTGTAAGAAGCTGGAGCACTCATTTATGTTTTTCATTCCATACATAGCTATAAATATCCAGTAGAGGTTGAAGGTCAAATGATTGTGATTATTGATTTTTCATTGGTATTTATGCATAAGACATCATGCCTATCCCTAGATTCTGCAGCGCATGGTGAAGGACAACACAGAAGATCACAAGATATATTGGGCTTTATGTGCGAAGAAAGTGTAAATCACAATCCAGTAGCAAACCTGTTTGGGACTGCTAAATTAAACAATCTCTGTTATATGGTATATAAAATAAGGATTCATTAAAATTGCACACCCAATAGATTCTTTTTTTTTTTTTACAATTTGTTGATTAGCAACATTTCCTAATTGTGAATCACTAACAGAGATTTGCAAATCTCATATATACTATCCATTGGCAATTAGCTAAAAGTCACAGAATGGTCTGTCAGCACTTGCAAATTACCATCAAGTGGAAGTGGGTGGTAACCAGTTGGCAACTCTGAAAAGGGGACTGGAACGTTTCTGTTTCTTTCACAAAGGCTGTGTTACATGCTGTGGCGAGGAGAAGGTGCATTTTGGCTGGACTCAGGAGTAGGAGACAGAAGAGGATTTTTAGGTTTGAGTTACACTCTTTGACCAAACAGAGGAGGAGAAGTTTTAGCAAATACAGACTCAGCACTAGCGCCATGTTAGACCTTATAAGTGAGTCTGACCCTTCATAAAGAAGAACTACACCGAGAGGCCAAGCCATTCCAACTCATATTCAAGTTTAGGGCTCCTTACCTTGTTGGAGTCAAGCAGATATCAGTCAAGCTGCTGTGGCAGGAGAAATATCTCAGAGTGCACTGTCCAGTGTCTTAAATAATTTTTTAGAAGCCATGTTACTTAAAATCTCATATAGTGCTCATATAGTATTTCCTAATGTATCAGTGAAGTTTCGGGACACCAAGGTGAGATTTTTCTTATTGCATCCTTTCCACAAGTAATTGACTGTACTGATGGATTTAAAGTAGCAGTATGTCCATCATAAAGCTCTGAATTGCTGTACTGGAACAGGAAAAACTATCATTCACTAAATATTCTGGTGGAATTTAATAGTGAGTGTCATTACAAACTTGTTCCACCCACCCATGACTTGTGTATGTTCTCCCACTGTGTCCTTTACAACTGGCTAGGAACAGGACAGCTTGGACATGGATGTTTGTTAGTTGTGTAGTATCTAAATACAAGTTTGTATAATTAAACAAATATGTACCCAAGTAAACTGATATTAAGGTGACCATACATATCCGATCCAACCATTATTAATAACCCCATTCTTAAATCCACAGCCTGCAAGGGAGAATTAGTCAAACAGTTTTCATGATAAAAAACAGCTTTGGATCAGGGCAGAAGAAGTTCATCAGGAGCCTTCAAGTTAATTGGGATTTATATAAAACCTCTGCTTTACAATGTCACATTTTAGACTTCGGATTGGGGATATAATGATGGGTTTTGAGGCTGCCTAGCGATGAGTACTGTTGCTATGAAAATGTCCATTTATATTAGGACCACTCTATAAGCCACTAAGTTAGACTTGCGTGGCTGTTGGCTGGTTAATATAATAAGTCAGATTTAAATGAAAGACAATATATGGGGCATGTCTGGGCTAGTTGATTTCGTTAATTCTTGTGAAAGTTTAGTCGTTTTTATCATGAAAACTGTTTATTGAATCCCTGATGCATCTCCTGGATCCAATAAAGTGAACTATGGGAAATGTTTCCTAAGAATGGAATCTACAGACACCCTAAGTGAGGTACTGAAAACAATAGGGACCAGTATATATTGAGCCTGTTACATCTGAAGTACATCTGGGGACATTACAGCATTAACATATGTTTTACTTTATTGTTCTGCTAAAGGAAAATAACTTTGGATGAAAACTGGTGTAACTGGATCATTTTTTAGATTGAAAAATCCTATTTGCGTGTACTGTGACAAGTGGTTTCAGGTAACTTGTCTCTTATGAATTTTATTTTGCTTTCATAGTAGATGCTATTAGGAAATTCTGGTTACATAACGAGATTTTCTTCTTCTTCTTAATACAATTGTCAATGTGCATGCATTGATAGTTGGAGTTCAGTTTTTCTCCATATTTCCCTTTGAATTACAATAACTGAATTTAGACTACCTTAATACCTTTCTCTAATTATAATATTTTTAAATGCAAAGAGGGTGTATCACAATTCTGAGAAACTCAGAATCATATTAGACAGTGTTGAGAGTAGAGAAAAGATGTACTAAATAAAAAGGTACGCCAAATTTGATGTATGATTCAGCTAACTATTTACATAAGACATTTTGAAGTGAATATTAACATGAAAGTCATAAATTGTAACTAATACTGTTGAATTCAAAATGTTGCTTCTTGCCATATTCCAAATTCTTAACACTACACTCTGTCCACATCCGTTATCCACCCCTCTCTCTCTGCAAGAGAGAATGAGATTCATGTATGAGATTAGCAGGGTTCGATCCCATTGGTCACAACTGCATGGGGAAAGAGGTGTAATTTTTTTATTATTTTTTTATATTGATTTGGCGTAAGAGGAACAGTAGGGTCTGGTGAGCATTTAAGAACTATGCCCATGTTATGGGGTCTGAAGGACTGATGAGAGAGATATATGTTGAAAGCAAGGGAGCTTGAGAGGAGTATTTTATCAAACTATGCTGAAGGTTGCAGAAAGTGAGGTGTGGGCAACACATATGTATAGAGTGTAGTGTTAAGCATTTTTATTCGTGTTGACATAAATAGGTAAATCAGAAAAAGGTGGAACTGACACTTTGGACATATATCGGAAAATCCGAATGGTGAAGTGGTCATATTAGCATTGACACACAGATATACTAAGTGAACTGTGAGTTCATTACATGGATTACATTGAGGATAATGAAGCAGTGAAGGGAGCTGTGCATTGTGGAATCTAATTGCGGGGTTTCAATTCTTCAGAATTCACAAATACCCGAGAAACCAAAGAATAAGAAGGAGACAGGATTAAGAAGTGAAACTCACACTGATTTGGTGAATGTAAATGGTCAGGAATTTATCAGGTATAGATGGATACAAACCCTATGGTGATTATGTGCTAATAGCTGTGATGGTGACTTGTTGAACTAGGGTGAGGAGCTCACTGCAAGTGCCACACTTATCAAATAGGGACAAAGTGCTTATAAATTTGAAACGGTTATTCCTTTATTTGAGGAAGAGGGAATGCAAATAATGGAGCCACTTATCAACTGTTTAATTGTGCAGCAAGGATGTGAACTAAGTACAAAGTAAAATGTATATAACATGGTGCGTAACAAGCCCCCAGGCATGTATGGCCTGCTACTTGAGTACTACTCCACATTTGCATCCAAATTGGCCCCACGTCTAGCAGTGGTGTACGAGGAGGTTGTCCAGCTAGGAACCCTGCGTGGATCCCTCTGGGAGTCACTGCTGATCTCGATCCCTAAACCCAACCGCAATTGAAGCTTACTTAGCTCCTACCGACCAAAAGTCATACTAGGAGCAGATTACAAAATGCTAGATAAGATTGTGGTGGGTTGGTTTTCCCAGGTCATTCCTACGCTAGTCCACGGAGACCGAAATGATTTAGTCTCTGGGAAGAACACCTCACAAAATATCCACCACTTGTTTCATGTCCAGGACCAGGTACGTAACTCCTTTCCCTATGCCGCGGCGCTTGCCCTGGACGTGGAGAAAGCATTCTACATGCTCTCCTGGGACTATCCCTTCCAGGTACTTGCCCACTTGGGAGTCTGGAAACACCTCCTAGCATACACCTGCCTTTGGTGTATGTCCTGCCATCCCAGGATCCCACACAAAACCACTGCGTTGGACCAAACGCACCTCCAATGGCCAGAAGCAGTCCATTACCACGGAATCTGACTCTACCACTCCATGACAGATCTGTACAAAGGTAATCTCCGCAGGGCACTGGCTGGTATCAAGGCACAGGTAACATTCTGGCAGTTGCTCCCTCTCCTCCCATTGGCAGGATAGCCCTCATCAAGATGCTCATTTTACCCAGGCTGTTACATTACTTTGCAACTCTCCCAATGGTACCCCCCTAGCACCTTCTTCAGAGAGCTGGACACATGCTGTGGCATCGAGTAGCCCTTGCAAAACCGCAACTCCCTGCAGACCAAGGGGGCCAGGGAGCCCCCTCCTTTGAGGCTTATTTTTTAGCAGTCCAATTACAATGGCTGTCGCACTGGACAGGTGGACGCCACATGGGAAAGGCCACAAGTTCACTTGCCCCATAGACATGATCACATTGACAGTCTCTTGTTCCTTAAAGTAACGCCCGCCTCCCCCTGGCCTTTGCAGGTAGGGATCAAGCGAACCTGCATGCTTCAAATACATCCCCTCTCGCGAGATAGGCCATGCCATGCTCCTAATATTCCACTGGCAGGTCTCTCCCGCTTCCCAGGACATTACACAATAGGCACACTGTCAACCTGGACAGCAGGGGACCTTTATACTGACGGCCAACTCCTCACATTCGATTAGCTAACCACAGATAACAATCTACCATCCGGGCAATTCATCACTTATCAACAACTACGCAATTCCATGTGAAAACTATGGGCACCTATCGATACCGAACCAACACCACACCCGGTTATACAGGTCATATACACTATTGGCGCTGGGCGACATCTCATAACCTTGCTCTATTGAGCAATAAGAGGAACCACTGGGAGGTGGAAATAGGCAGGGAATTAAGAGGCAAGTAATGGGAATTAGCACCTCCTACCCCCAGAGCGTTTCCCGTAACTTATGCTTCAAGATTATTCAATTTCATCTTCTCTACAGGGCAGCCCTCACTCCAGCCCGCTTGAACAGGTACTACCCTACTGCGCTTCTCACATGCCCGCACTGCCCCCAACTTGGAGCAGATCTCCACCATGTGCTGTGGACCTGTCCAGCACTATAACACTATTGGACCTCGATCCGCGGCACTTTGAGGGAAGTGACAGAAGCACTGGACCTCCAAACATGGGAGGCCTGCGCCTTGGGCATCTACAAGGGTCAAAAAATACACAAGGTACGTTCCCGCTTCGCAGCACTGGCACTACTGTTAGCAATCCGCACACTTACCCTACACTGGCGAGCGGCCTCCCCACCATCCGTGGAGGACTGGAGAGGGTCCCTGAATAGATGGAAGGGGCAGCGGAGGAAGAGGTGCTGCGCAGTGAAGGAATGCGTGGCCTCTGCCACTGTGCCATCTCCGACCACTGGGCAGTGATCCTCATGCATTTTCAGCAGCATACCCAAGACGACACTTAACCACCTTCATTCAAAACACCCACAGCATCAAGACAACTGTGACACCCTCCAACATCTGCCGACACAACCGCTATATGTCACAGTTAGGAACGCACACATCCAGTCCTTGCATTCGACCCACTTCCCCCTACCAGTTGGGTGCCCCCCTCTTTTACATTAGTTATCCGACATACCACACACTATGTCATTTGCCTGAGCACAACGCATTGTGGATATAACCATTGGCTACCAACCCTACCTATATCCAGTTCTACTCAGTTTCGACCTTAATAAAGTATACAGCATATCATTACATTGATGGTACCGTCAACATCGTAACTCATGTAGACTTGCAGAACCTTCACCTTGTGGCATAATTGACATGCGTGTGACATCGGCATTGCTGTTAACACTGAATACTGCCCTAGATCCTACTGTTATAATACAGATAATGTAAATGCTGGTCTTATGTTGCATGCCTGTTAACTTGCTCAACGGTTTAAATAAAATAAAAAAATATGCAAAAGAAGTACAATGTATAGAACATACTATGGTGAATGGATTAATGTGTATATGTATTTAGGTTATTGTTTTTAAGAGAATGTTGTGGAATTCTGTAATGTTGATGAACACTTTATGGCTCGAGGTCGGTTATATTGGTGGTTATTGTGTTGCAGCCCTGAGGAAGCAGCAGAAGCCTCGAAACACATGTTGGCTGTGAAAGTTTTGAATTTTTATAAACAAAAAAGATAACTTGTGTTGAAGTCTACAAATACAATGAATGGTGGTGTGTCATTGGAGTAAGTCATCATGAAGCGTTCATGGACTGTGTTTATCGACACAAAACTCTCAGAGGTTTCAAATTAAAGATAGACAGATAGATAGATAGACAGATAGAATACTGCTTTGAATATGAACTATGAAACTATGGTCACAAGTAGGTCAATGTAAACTGTAGATTTCCAGTCATATCCCTACTTTTCTCAAATCTAAACAAATTAATTAGCCATAAGTGTAATTTGAACAGCTTTAGAGTTTATAGGAAAGTACATTTTCATTTATGTCCTCCACTTTACTCTCCAACTACAAAATATTTTTCTTGCACATCACTTACAAGCTTTGAAACTGTTGAGGGAGGGATTGAGGAATTTTCCCACCTTAAGTGCACCACTTCTACGACCTTTACTAGAACTAAAGTTAGGTGTGCAATTAGTGTAGGAAGTACTAATGATCAATGTGTTGGGTTTTGAACACTCATAAAATGCTGAATTTCTTAGTGTTCATAATACATCCAGGGGCTACCCCCTGAACCTCCACTTGAAACACACATTTTTCACACCTTTTCCTGAACTCCCAACTGTGGAAAAATCGTTCAACCGGCATATGTTGCTCTTTTGTAAATGCCATCACAAATATTTGCAGATTTATGGACTCATTCTATGCCTTTAATACACCTACTTTTCACTCAGGTTTTCACAAGGTTTTGTGAACCAAGCCCTATCATATAGTAAGCATGCACATATTTCATGTTATGGCCATAGTGACTCATTCTAGCCTTGCCAACTCAAGTCATTCTTCCACAATCTTTTCCACACATAATCCTCTCTTCAACCTCCGGGTTTGAAGAATCCATTTTTTACCTGCATTTATGGCTTTACTTAGCCACAAAGCTGGATGGTAGTCTTGAATCGTTCCTCCTTTGAGTTTGTCAAAGTCTATAAATTGTTCTCTCAATGTTACATTTTTTTAAATGATGAGGCTTGTTAGAAATGGGGTATTTGGTTAGCAGTCAGGTTACCCCCTGTCCAAACAACGACCCTCACTATAGTCAGGGTAAAGGAGAATCACCCTCATTTAACACCCGCACACCCCCTTAGTAGCCTGGCACAAGAAGGCAGGCTTAACTTCAGAAGCAATCTGTAAAGTATTTGTACATACACACACAGTAACCCAGTGAACCCACCACAAAAGGACACAATACAAGTTTAGAAAAATAGAAAATATTTATCTAAACAAAACAAGACCAAAGCTACAAAAATCCAACATACACAAGTCAAGTTAAGGATTTAAAAAGCAAGTGTCTTAAATCCGTTAGAAAACAGTAAGAACATTGTTAGTGTATAAAAGTGCCTGGGTAGAATCAAAATAAAGCCGCACGGGTGACCGTACGTCAGAAAAGGCCAGCGATGCACTGATTTCTCACTCGCAAATGAGAACGTGCGTAATTCCTCCTCCGGTCTGGTCAGCGTGCGTCGTTTCTTCTCTACGGCAAGAGAGCGTTGTGTCGATCCAGACGGGCACCTCGGGTCCGGGCAGGCTTTGCGTTGATTTTCAGTGCCTGGGAATGTTGCATCGAAATCTGGTCGCACAGTGTCAAGAAAGTGGACTGTGTGGGGGCTTGCATCATTAACAGCAGCCGCTGTGGGCGTTGCACGTCATTTCTCGCCCGCTTTGCATCGATCTTCCAGCCACGATGCAGGTGGAGTGTGGATGTTAGCCACGTCATTTTTCAGCCGGGAGGCGGGTGGTGCATCGAAAGTTTCCCCACACGGCGGTCTTTGCGTGGATTTCTGTCCTTTTCCACCAGCTGCACCTTTCAAGGGCCCAGAGACAGGTTAGGGCACCATTTGGCAGACAGGACTCTCAGCAGAAAGCCCAACTGCTGGCAGAGAGAAGTCTTTGACGTCCCTGAGACTTCAACAACAGGAAGCAAGCTCAGTTGAAGTCCTTGGAGATTCTTGCACAGTGGGAAGTCACACAAAAGTCCTCTCTCAGGCAGAAGCAGCTACTGCAGGCCAACCAAGCAAAGCACAGTCACAGGCAAAGGGTAGTACTCTTCCTCCAGCTTCTCCAGGTCTTCTCCTTGGCAGAGGTTCCTCTTGGTTCCAGGAGTAATCTGATTTTCAGGGGTTTTGGGTGCTCTTCTTATATCACCTTCTGCCTTTGAAGTAGGCCTACTTCAAAGGAAAGTCTCTGTTGTTTTCATGATCCTGCCTCACACAGGCCAGGCCCCAGAAACACACCAGGGGGTTGGAGACTGCATTATCTGAGGGCAGGCACAGCCCTTTCAGGTGTAAGTGATCACTCCTCCCCTCAGCCCAAATGGCCTGTCAGGATATGCAGGCTACATCCCAGCTCCCTTTGTGTCACTGCCTAGAGAGAGGTGCAAACAGCCCAACTGTCAAACTAACCCAGACAGGGAATCCACAAACAGAGTCACAGAAAGGTTTAAGCAAGAAAATGCCTACTTTCTAAAAGTGGCATTTTCAAATACACAACCTAAAAACAAGCTTCACTAAAAGATGGATTTTTAAATTGTGAGTTCAGAGACCCCAAACTCCACATGTATATCTGCTCCCAAAGGGAATCTGCGCCTTAATAATATTTAAAGGCAGTTCCCATGTTAACCTATGAGAGGGATAGGCCTTGCAACAGTGAAAAAACATATTTATCAGTATTTCACTGTCAGGACATGTAAAACACAAAAGTACATAACTCACTTTTAACATACACTGCACCCTGCCCATGGGGCTACCTAGGGCCTACTTTAGGGGTGCCTTACATGTATGCAAAGGGAAGATTTAGGCCTGGCATGTGGGTACACTTGCCAAGTCAAACTGACAGTTAAAGACTGCACTCACAGACACTGCAGTGGCAGGTCTGAGCCATGTTTACAGGGCTACTAATCTGGGTGGCACAACCAGTGCTGCATGCCCACTAGTAGTATTTGATTTACAGGCCCTGGGCACCTCTTTTGCACTTTACTAGGGACTTACTAGTAAATCAAATATGCCAATCATGGATAAGCCAATGTACACCTACAATTTATACAGGGAACACTTACACTTTAGCATTGGTCAGCAGTGGTAAAGTGTCCAGAGCAAACAAAACAGCAAAATCAGAGTACAGCAAACATAAACAACCGGGGAAGTAGAGGCAAAACGTTAGGGGAGACCATGCCAATGATGCCAATTCTAACACGTGTCCCTCCCCAGCTGAAAGTGGGGAGCAACTGCCTAACCTCATGGGAGTTCTCATCACTAAGGCGGAAGAATCTGGACAGACCATCAGCATTGGCGGTGCCAGGGCGGTATTCCACCGTAAAGTCCATTCCCTGTAGGGAGATGGAACACATCAACAATTTGGGATTTTCAACCCTCGTCTGCATTAACCATCTGAGGGGCCTGTGGTCTGTCTAAACCAGGAAGTGAGGCCTAAACAAGTAGGGTCTTAGCTTCTTCAGTGCCCAGACCACAGCAAAAGCTTCACGCTCAATTGCACTCCTGATAATGAAGGCTACCGATTAATCTAGGCCCCCTTCATTAAGCTGTGAGAGTACTGCTCTAATACCATGCTCTGAGGCATCTGTTTGCACAACAAATTCCTTGGAATAGTCAGGTGCACACAGCAGCCTTCAGGTCATCAAAAACCGTCTAACAAGACTTTTTCTAAGTTAACTCAGTTAAAGGAGCAACAATTATGCCATACCCCTTGACAAACCTCCTATAGTATCCTGTGAGAATTTAAAAGGCTCTCACCTCATTCTGGGTCTTGGGGGGATCCCAAGTCAGCATGGTTTCAATCTTAGGCTGTAGGGGTGCCACCTCCCCACTTGGTGTCCCAAGTACAACACAGAACCCTGCCCTATTTGGCACCTGCTTGCCTTAATAGTGAGGCCTGCCTTTTGCAGAGGTGCTGCAAGTGTTCCTCCCACGTGGAAGTGAACATAGCTATGTAATGCAAGTAGGCGGCACTGAAATCATCCAGGCCTGCCAACACCTGGTTGACCAACCTCTGAAAGGTGGCAGGGGCATTCTTCATTCCAAAGCGCATCACCCTAAACTGGTAGTGCTCATCTGGTGTGAAGAATGCAGACCTTTCCTTAACCCACTCAGTCAGGGCGATCTGCCAGTACCCGTAGGTAAGATCAAACGTACTTAGGTACTTTTCAGCTCCCAATCGGTCAACGAGCTCATCAGCTGGGGGGATGGGGTGCGCGTCAGTCTTAGTGACCGCATTGAGTCACTGGTAATCCACACAGAACCGTAGTTCTGCAGTGGCACCAGGAGCAGCAGGCTTTGGGACCAAAACCACTGGGCTGGCCTAAGGGCTATTAGACAACTCAGTAACCCCCAATGCTAACATTTTACTGACTTCTTCTTTCATGTTAGCTCTTACCCTGTCAGTCACTCTGTAAACTTTGTGTTTAACAGGAGGACCGTCACTAGTGTCTACATTGTGTGTACACAAGTGTGTGACCCCTGGGACCACGGAAAACAGTGAGGCAAACTGACCTAACACCTGGCGACAGTCCCTCTGCTGCCCTGGGGTCAGGGAGGGGGAGAGGTTCACTCCCTCCACAGACCCATCCTTTTCTCCAGCAGACAGGAGGTGAGGAAGAGACTCACTCTCTTCCTCCACCTCATCATCTGTTGCTAAGAGCATGGACAATTCAGTCCGCTCAAAGTGTGGCTTGACCTGGTTCCCATGCAGGACCCTTAAAGGGTTCCTGGGTGTCCACAAGTCCACCAGGTAGGTGACTTCACTCTTGCGCTCCACTACCTCAAATGCCACAGACCACTTGTCCTAGAGCACACTAGGCTCCATTGGTGCCATCACCCACACTTTCTGACCAGGCTGAAACTCAACCAGAGTGACATTCTGGTCATACCAGTGTTTTCATGTCTTCCTGGCTTGCTTCCAGGTTCTCTTGTGCGAGAGCTCTGAAGTGGGCAGTCTGGCTTCTCAGAGCCAGCATGTAACTGAACACATCTGGGGGGGGGGGAAGGTGGTTACTAGGGGCTTTCTCCAAAACCTCCTTGACCAGATTCAAAGGTCCCCTCAGAGGGTGGCCATACAACAGCTCAAAAGACTAAAGCCAAGTCCTTTTTGAGGCACCTCCCTGTAAGCGAGCAGAAGGAATGGCAAGAAGACGTCCCACGTACGCCTCAAGGGCTCTTACAGGCCCATTATCATGCCCTTCAAGGTGCGGTTGAATATCTCAACCAGACGACTGCTTTGGGGGTGGTAAGGTGTGGTGAACTTGTAAGGTACCCAACACCTTCCACAGAGACTTCATATAAGTTGATATGAAGTTGGTACCCTTATCGGACACCATCTCTTTGGAGAACCCCATGCGGGTAAACCCCCCCCCATCAATGCATGGCCAACCACAGGGGTAGTGATCGATCTCAAAGGAATGGGTTTCCAGGTACCGGGTGGCATGGTCCATCAAGACCAGTATAAAGCCTCTGGAGCCCAAGACCATGGCTGTCTTGGGCTCCAGAGGCCCCACAATGTCAATACCAAACCTTTCAAAGGGGGTACTAACCATAGGGAAAGGTTGTAGGGGGATTTGCATTCCCCCCCACTCTTGCCACTTGCCTGACAAGTTGGGCAAGACTTACAATGAAAATTAGAGTGCCAGCACAGTAGGGGCCAGTAAAAGTGGGTGTTGCACACCGTTCAAAGGTCTTGTCCTGCTCCAAATGTCCAGATAAAGGCACATCATGAGCCAGACCCAGTAGGAAGGCTCTGAAGCGCTGGGGTACCACCAGCACACAGGCTGACCCAGGCTCAGGAACTTTAGGCTCGCTATATCGGCAGCCATCCTCCTAGTAAACCAAAGGTGATCCAGGCTTCTTGCCAGATGCCTGGTCTGCAGCCTGCGGCTGCAAACCCTCCAGAGTAGGGCATGTTTTCTGTGCCTCACAGAATGCTTTCCTGGTGGGCCCCCCTTCCCGCTGCCACTGTGACAGCTCCAGGCCACCTTACCCAGTTCAGCCACCTGATCCCCTGTGGGCTCTAAGGCCTCCCCCTCAGTTTCAGCCTCCTCCTGGACCGTGGGAACTTCTGGGGCTGGTTTCCCGCGCCCCTTGCCCTTCCTCCTTCTGGAAGACACCTGGGCAACTCTCTCAGGCTCCAGGGTCTCCTGATCACCCTGACGGGCTGCCCTAGGCCGGGTAGACACACAATCCCATCCAGGCAGACCCAACATTTCCAAGTGTGACCTGCCTTCCACCTCCTGCCAAGGAGAATCCTCCAGGTCATTGCCAAGCAAACAATCTACAGGCATGGTTGGAATCACAGCTACCTTCAAGGAACCGGAGCCCCCTTCCCCCATTTAGAGGGAACCTGTGCCACTCTGCACAGGCGCTCTGAGTTGTCCACTGCAACTACTTGGTGAAGTACATGGGGACTAGCTGCTCTTCAGACATCAGGTGACTCTTCACTGTAGTCACACTGGCTTCTATGTCTCTCAGAGCCTCCACCCTCTGTCCACTGATGGTCACCCACCACCTGTACTTCTTAGTGTTATTAGGCACAAGGGTCCTCTGGACCATCTCACTGTCCCCAAGTGAGACAAGGTCATCTCAACTAGCTCCCACCCACCTGGAACCAACTCCTCCCCAAGCACTACACTGGCCAAACCCTGTGACTGAGCACCAGTGGGTGCCGGTGTCCACATGGGACATTTGGGGTCCCTCCTCATGTGACCATCCTGGTCACATACAAAGCACTTGTGGGGACCCTTCTCTGCAGGTTTCCCTGTAGAGGCCCATTGTTTCTTTTCCACTGGGGGCTGGGATTCTTTACCCTGGGAACTAGGTTGGAGCCCTTTAAAGAAACTGTTTACCCTTATCCTCTCACTTCTTCTGATGGGGACCCTGCCCACCCTTGGCATGGTCTCCCCCATACCTCTTTTGGATCCTGGTGCTCTCCCAACGGTCCACTTCCTGTGCAGGCTTCCTGGGGTCAGACAGCTTGCTGTCAATTAGGTGCTGGCACAGCTCTTGAAAACATAAACTATACAAGTGCTCCCAAGCAATCAAATTGTAAAGCCCCTCATACGTTGTTACCTTACTGCCCTTCAACCAACCATCCAGTGACCTGCAAAAAGAATCAACACATTCCAACCATGTTTGGGATTCCTTCTTCCTATAAAACCTAAACTTATCCTTATACTGATCAGGGGTGAAACCATACCTAGTGATCAGGGTGTCCTTCATAACAGGGTAAGTGAGCCCCTAGGGATCTCCTAAGGATGTCAGAGTATGCCTTCCCCCTACCTCGAAGTGCTTCCACTGACCGCCCCCAATGAGCTTCAGGAACCAGATTCATATGGAGAGCAGACTCATACCCTTTAAACCACAACAGTATGTCATCCTCCCTCTTGTAATCCTTCACAAGGTCCTTAGGAATGTGCATCTTCCTCTCAAGCTGCACTGTGTTATCGCTGCCACTATCCCTACTAGACTGGGGTGGAAAGGGCATTTTTAGGTTTTAGGGTGGGTATGTGTTTTGGGGTGGAAAGGGCATTTTTTGTATTTTAGGGTGGATATGGGTTTTTGGATGGTAAAGGCATTTTTAGGTTTTAGGGTGGGTATGGGATTTGGGGTGGTAAGGGGTGTTTAGGTTTTAGAGTGGGTATGGGTTTTGGGGTGGTAAGGTAATTTTTAGGGTTTCGGGTAAGTAAGGTTTTTGGGTGGGCAGGTGTGTTTGTAAATATATATGTATATATATATATATACACACACACATATATATATATATACACACACACACACACCCACATATATATAGAAATATATACACACACACATATATATATATATATACATATACACACACATATACAGAAACATGTATATATACATATATATGTTTTCTTCCATACATGTGCTCACTAACGAGCTCCAAGTGGCCCAAGAGGGGTGGTGCAGCAAAAGACCGGCAGAGCACTCCGGTTAATCTCTTCTCAACCACAAAATGATTATATAATAGCAGCACTCTCAGGAGGTCAAAGAAGAAGTAAGTTTATTCAACACAACGCGTTTCGGCTGACTAGCAGCCTTGGTCACGTGTATGATCCAACCAATACATATAGCAATATATATCTAGTGATCATGGTCATAGAAACAGGACTTCATTATGTGTTCTCAAAATTACTATTATTCTTTTCTTGTAAATTTCAAATATAACCATAGTTAACCTGTTAATCTAAAAAAGGTTAATATCATGCTGTGCAACTGAAGAGTATATTTCAATTTAATCCATATACATCTACTCATCATCACATATAAATAAGTACAATATAAATATATAAATATGTTTATAAATAGATATAGATGACTTTAAAATATCAACAATTATACATTCCTATATCAGTGGACAATACCAGTATACATATATAAATAGATAGATAATTATATAAATATATAGATGTATAAATATTCATATTCATGTACTATATATATAAGTAAATAGGACATGGTTCCAAATCATCTGTATCATTTAAATTATTTTCAATAAGTCATTTGTCATGGATATATTTGGAACCAATGTCATAATTCGAATAGCGAATTCCTATGTACCAGAAATGTATCTATTAAATATCATATACATCATACACTGATTGAGTATTTCCCTTCAGATACAAAATTCAAACTATCAGGAAACATGAGTATATTTTTAGTCTAGACAGATTTGAAAAATAATTCTTCCTTTTTCAATTTCTTTGTTGTACATAATCAATAGAAAGAATACTTATTATTGCTTCTATGACTCCAATACCCATCACCATGTGAAGAAACTGAACACTAATCACTAGTAAATACACGAATCTGGAATCCGGCCGGACCCCATCATTCTGAAAAAGACATAAATATAAAAGACACATTATACTCTAAAAATTATTAGAAAAATTACTCAAAGAATAAATTGGAGGAAGTAACAATTAATTAAAACCAGAATCAAATAAGCTTGTTATTCATAACGTAACTGCCTTAAGGTCATGCCTTCAAGGGTCACCAATTCAATATATATGATACTATCTCATACTGATTATCTCAAGTACCCAATAGGTGAATACTCAACTCTTCACCAATGTTTAATCCATTCGGTATTTTAGTTTCTAAATAAACAATATATCTGGATTCTTTTTTCCTTAACATCAACTCTCTATTTCCACCTCTGTGATGTGATACTACATGTTCAACACCATAGTAAGATAACATTGTGGAATCGGAGTTGTGTTTCTCCTGAAAGTGCCTCGCTACAGGATAGTGGGAATCCCTTGTTGTAATGGCACGCATGTGTTCTAAGATGTGTTTTTTTACAGCATGTTTCGTACTACCCACATACCTAAAATGGCAGGGGCATTCCAATACATATATGGTAAATGGGGTACTGCATGTTATAAACTGCTTAATTTGTCTGTTTACTCCTGGTTTGCTCATAGGGTACTCATTTTTCATCGCACTATTACGGCAAGCTTTACAGTGACCGCAAGGGAAGAATCCCTGTAGATTATGTTCTTTTATTTGAGCGATAGATGTTACATCATTAGATCTCAATCTATCATGGAGATTGCGGCCTCTTCTAAAAGTAACTAGGGGCCCCTTCTGTAATTCCTTACCAATAACGGGATCGCTTTTCAGAATATTCCAATGTTTAGAAAATATCTTTTTAATCTGTGCTGTATCCTCATTATAGGTTAGAATCAGTCTAATATCATCACCCTTCTCATTTTCTCTTTTTTCAATATTGTCAAAAAGAGTATGTATTCTTTCAACTTTCTTGACCTTATCTATAGCCTTTCTGATTACCCAATCCGGGTAACCCCTTTGTTTGAACCTCCTAGTCATGTCTTTCTGTTCTCTCTCAAAAGTCTCTTCCGTATTACTGATTCTTTTCGCCCTTAATAGTTCCCCATAGGGAATACTCCATTTTAGTTTTTCCAGATGTCCACTGGTGGCATGCAATAGGCTATTTCCTGCTGTAGCTTTGCGGAAGATGTCAGTGTGATCATCCTATCCTTGATCTTAATCCTTGTATCTAAGAAATCAATCGAAGGGTAACTAATATCATATGTTAGACTAATATTATACTCATTCTTGTTAAGTTTCTCAATGAAACACTTGGCCTCATTCTCAGAACCTTTCCAAATTATAAAAAGATCATCGATGTATCTAAGCCATAATATAGCCTGATTGGTTTCTGGATATTTATCTTCATCTTTGAAGATTCCTTCTTCCCATAAGCCCATGAATAAGCAGGCAAAACTAGGCGCAAAGCAAGTTCCCATTGCAGTTCCGAGAACCTGTTTGTATAGCATGCCATTAAATAAAAAAATATTGTTCGTCAGACAGTATCTTATCATCTCTATTAACATGTCAGTATGTGCCAGATACCTTAATGATCTTGTCTGCAAAAAAATTTTACAAGCTTGTATGCCCATCTCATGATCGATAATCGTATACAATGAGTTCACATCTAAAGTGATCAATAAAAAGTCATCTTTCCAGACAATGCCTTCCAATTTGCCTAGAAAATCTTTAGTATCACGAACATAAGAGGGCAAATTCATAACAAATTCCCTCAGGAAAAAATCTACATATTTGGACACATTTTCCAATACATTCCCACAAGAGGAGACAATTGGTCTCCCAGGAGGGTTCTCTCTGTCTTTATGAATTTTGGGGAGAATATATAGGATAGGTAATTTAGGATAATCCTTTTTCAAAAAACAATATTCTTCCCACAATAAAAGGCCCTTTTCTTTCCATTCCGTCAATAGGTCCCAAATTCCCATAATACTATTCATGTAGATGTCTTTGGTCACAGTCCTATAAAATTGGGAATTACTTAATTGGCGCATGACCTCATCAATGTATCTTTGTTTTTTCCAGAGTACTATATTGCCGCCCTTATCAGCAGGGCAGATAATGGTGTCATTATCCTCTGCTAATGATCTAATAGTTTCATTTTGACTAAATGTCATGTTACCCTTAGATCTAGGTTTAAACCATGTACAATGTCGAAAATGTGTCAAACTTTGTATTGCCATATCATGAAATGTATCAATGTTGTCATGTAACATGTTTGGAAAAAATGCAGACTTAGGTTTAAACCCGGATGGGGCTGCTCGATCATATACGATATTCATATCATCTAAAGTTTGATATAGATCTTTTCCATTAGTCTGTACCGATTGGTCTTGTTCTAATTCATGAAGAGTTAATAGTGTATCAACATCACCTATAGATAACACAGATTCATCTTTGTCTCTAATCATGAAAGATTCTGATCTATTATTCATATTACCTTTCAGTTTAAACCATTTTTTCAATTTTAGTTTCCTTATAAATTTAAACAAATCTATATGGGTTTCAGCATAATTGAACCGTACCATAGGACAGAAGGAAAGGCCTAGACATAACGTTTTTTTATCATCTTCTGTTAGCTGTATATGTATATATATGTGTATATATATATAAATAAATTTATATATATATATAATGTATGTTATACTTACCTCTACTTTTTACCATGCATATGTCTTTACCACGAAATTTTTGTGGTAAAAACATGTCATGGTAAGTGCAAGCATGGTAATGACCATGCATTGTACTTACCGCGCTGTAAAGGCATGCGTTGTAAGTGCATGCGTTGTTCCATCATACATCCCTCTTAGCAGCATGATATTATGATTTTTAACAAAATCAATCCAATCTGGGTTTGATAATTTTGTCCAAGCGTACGTAATGTTCCAAGAAACAATTCTCACAGCACTTGTAAGCAGGCATGAAGTAGGCCCATATGCTGTGCTTACACCCAGGGCTACCAAATCGAGGAAGTCGAATCAAATACTGAATGATCTAATGCAAGGAGCCCAAAGCCCCGGAGCCTGTAAAATGAAAAGAATCAGGTGTTGTACCTGCAAGCTCTGAGGCTGCGACAAGGGTCAGTGGTACACGGCATCAATCAAGGTCTTCTAATGTGGCCAATAGTTAGAAAGAATTGCAAGTTGGGTTGCAAAGTTAAGTCTTGGGCCAAGATGTGGGTGCCAAGAAATCCCCTGGTGAGCTCTAGACAACACTGATGACTTGTAAAAATACCCTAAGGGCAATACCTGGATGGAGTTAGGAGAATGTTACTAATTCTCAATAAACTCAATGTAAAATGGTACCATCATAAGGGACCTAAAATTCAAAATGACACAATAACCCTTTGAATCCTTGCTGCTAGGACCAATCGAAGGGGTTCTCCTGACCATTATAATGCCAGAAGAGAGTTACTTTGCCCATCCTGCCTGATTATTGAGCCAAAAGATAGTTTTATTTTTCAGTCTTATAAAGTCTTCCCTGGCTGCAGGAGCAATGCGTGGGACATTTTTTAATATTGGAGTGTAAGGGGTACAGGCTGCGCATCAGGGCTACAGCAATGACACCTTTATGATTGCCAATGACCACCCCACCCCCCTGCTACCAGCAGGTAATGCTGGACTTGCCCCATCAGCACATTCATTGTGAACACCCTCGATGAACTGGGTATGCGGAACGCGATTTTGGACAGAATAGTTGTGGGTAATATTTAATGAGGAAGTACACCCGGGCCGTGGTAAAGGATTACAGCCGCCTACAGCAGCGGAAGATGTGCCCTGTACAGGACCAGAATCAGTGCAAACTGTACTACCCACATTTGCTGACACAGGGGTAGTTACTTGCATAGGAACAACAATCTTAGCCATGGAGGCCTGAATCACCCCAAAATGAGCAAACAACATATCAAACTTTGCTGAAACAAGGTCTGTAATGAAGTTCTTAAGATCTCCCAATGCTTTTTCAAAACTACATACCATGGGTGGTGACCTGATCCATTGGGGGCGATGTTGATGTATTAACAGTACAGATTTAGAGCCAGCTAAGGGTTTCTTTCTTCTTACCGCTTGAACCTCCAAGCCCTTGTTTAGCCTACAAGAATTATCCACACTATCCCCTACCCCCACAGTGCATCAGAAGCACAAGAAAATGAATGAGAAGGAGCAACTACAGGTGGCAAATTCCCAGTTATATTAACACAGTCGTTAGCACCACCTTTATCATCAGCATCACTAAAATTAGTGACAGCCCTCCTTGGTGAAGATATATTTGGGAGGCAATTTGGAGAAAAGGATAAGGACATGTAGCGTTCCCCTAATTCAATCTCCTTGGACAGCACTCCAACTGCTCATTGAAGGAAGCCATCAAGGGTAGATCCAGTACTCCCAGAGACTAGAGCCGCATTCTTCCATTTGCCAATTGCTAGTAAAGGCAATTCACCACTAAAACACAAAACAAATTAAGCAGACAAACTACACAGCATGCTCTGTTATCTATGATGAATCCATAAGAGTTAGACCATCTAAAGGATCACATTAATCAGGCAAAAATCAAGGAAACTCAGGGGATAGGAAAAATGAATCCTAAGTAAATCAGTACCTCTCTATTTCCGGATAAAAAAGCCATGAGGGATGGCCCAGCCCAGCCTCGGCATCCGCAGACAGGCCTGCCCTAGACCCAGGCTCTGCCTGGGTAAGACCCGCGCAGCGGACTAGGTAAATTCAATATATGTGCCCGATGGCACCAAAGCCGGAAGCAGTGGCTCCTGCCGCATGGTACTGTGGGCCCTGTAATTCTCATGGCCCCCCCACAAAGTCAAGGCATCCTGCGCAGCAGGCTAGGTGAATTCAATAATTCAATGTATGCACCCGATGGCGCCAAAGCTGTAAGTGGTGGCTCCTGCCGCACGGTACTCTAGTCCCCCCCCTTGCACAGTCAAGGCTTTAGACCTTGTTGATTGGTCCTATTTGATATTTTTGAACGACAATCCAAAATCATGAGTGAGGGTCTGGATGCGGAGACTAAGGATGCATTTTGGTGTATCACCACCTAAAAATCTGTTCAAATATTTGGAAATAAATATCAGCTCAAGACTTCAAGGATAATACATGGCTAATTACCCAAGCATTTTCAGAGACATAAAGAGAGATTTCCCGAGATAGCAGCTTATGCTCATCTCATGGCTATGTAGAATTGCCCCAATTAAGATGAATATATTGCAGAGACTGCTAAACATGTTCTAGGCCCTATCAATATGGATCACCAAACAATACCTGACAACTATTCATTCGAGTTTCAAAACCTTTGAATTGATAGGGGAAAACCAAAGATCTAAAAAAACTGCTATGTGCCAGCAATGAACGGGGTGAACTTAGCGTCCTGAATAACAGGACATACGTACAAGTTCAGCTGCTTATGCAACCTGGCTGATCCCAACAGGCTAAAGAAAAAGACTGGCTTCATGTGGACAGTGCAATGAAAAACAGTGCAATGAAAAACAGACCAATCTGGATATTCTGTGGATCCGTAGACAACTTGGGCCAGGAGTAGCACAGGATTTATGAACTTAAATGCCCTCTTTTGGAAATATGGGGTGATATGTCAAAGGACGTAAGGAGCACTACTTTCCCATCGCCCTTCGTACTGATAGATCACAACCCTGACTTCATTAGGCTCAGGAAGATGACTCATTTACAAAATGGAAACTAGGTGAGTGCAGAATATTGGGGCTTCGCTTTAGAGATGAAAAATTGATTGGTTACTGATTGTAAAACAGCATTTTTAATAAATACACAGGAAGGGCTTCAATAGCTCTGGGCACTTTATCTGGGGAATAGGAAAGTAGGATTGACATAATTGATTATCCATTCAACGAAACTGTTTCTTTCTAATGAATCTCTGAAGGGACCAATAACGAAATCTACAAACTATTCTTGGCAAATCTGAACTCACACAAGGTAGACTTTTATGGCTGCATGGGAAGACGTTGGGGATACAGCAATAGGAGAACAACATTCCCATCTGTACAGATTGTACAGTAATTGCAGAAACAATAAAAGGCAATGTATAATTAGTACATGAGGCTGGCCAAGCTGAGGCGCATGCATTCAAACACTGATAGTAAGTGATGGAGATATTGTGGTTAAGAAGGAAATGTGATGCATGTTTCGTGGTCATGCCCCCTTTGGAACGTACTGTGGAAGGAGGCATTGAGCCACATAAAAGTGGACAGATCTAACAAAAAATGAGTGGACCTGAACTAATATATATATATATATATATATATTCATAGCTAATTTGCCTTTTCTGCAAGGTAACCCTAGATTTTTTACCTTTTGCTGGACCCTATTTTTGCTAGTATTAGCACTATGCGTACCATGATGCTGCTATTCCATGCCACACTTTATGAGCTCTGGCCTTAAAATGGTGTTGGTAAAATTGTTTTTTTCCAACTGCCATATTTACCGCTCCTATAAGGCATAGTAAATGGTGCAGAAAATACCAAAGGCATGGAAGTTAAAGGTTATAGGGGAGCTGCAGTGTGTTATTACAACAATGACATATTTGACAAAATATATGGCTGTAAAGCGCACAAATGCAATCTGGCAGAAGTGCATTTTAAAGGCATTGCGCAATCACATGGTTAGTAACAACCTATGTTTATAAATAATGTCACCAAGAAAGAGTGCCTTCTAAGCCCGAAGGTAGGGTGCCTAGTAAAAGTAGCACACTTTTCTATTCAGAAAGTGTTGCCTCACAGCTACTGAAGCCTAAAAGCTACTTTCATTGTGTAGGTTCAGCTACATTTTTGCTGCCACACTCCTAAAACGGATTAAAATATGTAATTCTACTTCTCTACCTGGAAAAATGCTATTTTCCATTTAATTTTCAAAATCTGATTTAATGGTGAAATCAGATGTTTGATACATTTAGGGAAAAGTAACTTCATAAAAAAGGTACTTTAGGCTGCCTCAGCTGGAACTAGATGAAACTAGTTTTGCCACTCATACAACTCTGGAGCTGGAATACAGGGAGTGCAGAATTATTAGGCAAATGAGTATTTTGACCACATCATCCTCTTTATGCATGTTGTCTTACTCCAAGCTGTATAGGCTCGAAAGCCTACTACCAATTAAGCATATTAGGTGATGTGCATCTCTGTAATGAGAAGGGGTGTGGTCTAATGACATCAACACCCTATATCAGGTGTGCATAATTATTAGGCAACTTCCTTTCCTTTGGCAAAATGGGTCAAAAGAAGGACTTGACAGGCTCAGAAAAGTCAAAAATAGAGAGATATCTTGCAGAGGGATGCAGCACTCTTAAAATTGCAAAGCTTCTGAAGCGTGATCATCGAACAATCAAGCGTTTCATTCAAAATAGTCAACAGGGTCGCAAGAAGCGTGTGGAAAAACCAAGGCGCAAAATAACTGCCCATGAACTGAGAAAAGTCAAGCGTGCAGCTGCCACGATGCCACTGGCCACCAGTTTGGCCATATTTCAGAGCTGCAACATCACTGGAGGGCCCAAAAGCACAAGGTGTGCAATACTCAGAGACATGGCCAAGGTAAGAAAGGCTGAAAGACGACCACCACTGAACAAGACACACAAGCTGAAACGTCAAGACTGGGCCTAGAAATATCTCAAGACTGATTTTTCTAAGGTTTTATGGACTGATGAAATGAGAGTGAGTCTTGATGGGCCAGATGGATGGGCCCGTGGCTGGATTGGTAAAGGGCAGAGAGCTCCAGTCCGACTCAGACGCCAGCAAGGTGGAGGTGGAGTACTGGTTTGGGCTGGTATCATCAAAGATGAGCTTGTGGGGCCTTTTCGGGTTGAGGATGGAGTCAAGCTCAACTCCCAGTCCTACTGCCAGTTCCTGGAAGACACCTTCTTCAAGCAGTGGTACAGGAAGAAGTCTGCATCCTTCAAGAAAAACATGATTCTCATGCAGGACAATGCTCCATCACACGCGTCCAAGTACTCCACAGCGTGGCTGGCAAGAAAGGGTATAAAAGAAGGAAATCTAATGACATGGCCTCCTTGTTCACCTGATCTGAACCCCATTGAGAACCTGTGGTCCATCATCAAATGTGAGATTTACAAGGAGGGAAAACAGTACACCTCTCTGAACAGTGTCTGGGAGGCTGTGGTTGCTGCTGCACGCAATGTTGATGGTGAACAGATCAAAACACTGACAGAATCCATGGATGGCAGGCTTTTGAGTGTCCTTGCAAAGAAAGGTGGCTATATTGGTCACTGATTTGTTTTTGTTTTGTTTTTGAATGTCAGAAATGTATATTTGTGAATGTTGAGATGTTATATTGGTTTCACTGGTAATAATAAATAATTGAAATGGGTATATATTTTTTTGTTGCTAAGTTGCCTAATAATTATGCACAGTAATAGTCACCTGCACACACAGATATCCCCCTAACATAGCTAAAACTAAAAACAAACTAAAAACTACTTCCAAGAATATTCAGCTTTGATATTAATGAGTTTTTTGGGTTCATTGAGAACATGGTTGTTGTTCAATAATAAAATTAATCCTCAAAAATACAACTTGCCTAATAATTCTGCACTCCCTGTACACATCCTTGGCTGGTAAAGTTCAAGTCATTGGCTCAGAGGACAACAGTCTGCCTCTAGACCTGAGAATGACATGGGAGTGTTAGCTACTACCCAATTAACAGGGAGTATCCATCTGGGAAGGTTGGATAGTATATGGCAGAATAAAGGGCAGCCTTAACATTTTCTATTTTCAGTTGGAGATTCCAGAGAGAGCTTCTCCTGTTCTTCGCCAGAACCCTCCAAGCAAGTCTGACTACCGCCACAGAGGGGGGAGAGAGCCAGTTCTGACCCTGTCAGGTGGGAGGAGAGCTCATCTAAATAGAGAAGTATCTCAGAGGTTATGCGTGGCCTGACTGATGGCAGAGGATTTCTGCAATTTTTAAACAGGGGTTCCTGGGTAATATTACAGTAAGGCAAAAAACATAAGAAAGTGGGCATAGGATGAGACGTAGCCGGATTGGGTAGGAAACATTTTCTCATCACTGGCTAGTGCACAGGTTAACCCTGGGACCTCACCACCACTTACTCAGAACATTCCTGGACCTGGGAAAACACTAGCTGAAAAAGAAGGCCTTCACAGAAGAAAAGTGACTCCTGCTAGAAGAAGGACTTCTGATCCTTGTTTGCAACAAGTTACTATAACTGCTCTCCGAGAGTCAGGTGGTTAGCATTCTCTTTGCCTGCTAAAAAGGACACAAAAAGTAGATGGACCTCCGACTCCAAGAGGGCCGAGTGAACCACAGAGAGAAGGATCCTGGAGGAGACTTGGCTGAAAAGAGAAGTCGTGCCTCAAAGCTTGTCCTGAGGAGGTAGGGGCCACAAGACTGAACACAAGTAAGTTTTCTGGCAGTTAGAGAAAAGGGGGGCTTAGTCAATTTTACCCCTCCTAGGGAATGGAACTTGGTGCTGAGGCATGCTCAGGGAGGGCAACAGAAATAGGTTTGCCCCAGTCATAAAGGTTTTTGGCACGCTAAAAACTGGCTCAGTGTGACCTCATGATAAAGGTATCTGTCCTCATGAAGCACTAGCCAGCTACAGCTTCCAGCTTTGCCTTGCAAGAAGATTTTGAGAACCAAAAAAGTGATTAAGACTGATGGTAATACCTTGTGCCATGTCACACACTCACCTGGTTCCAACCACGGAGATGATGCTAGAGCTCTATTTCTAGCTAGGGCAGCTTAGTGAAACAAGTAACAACTGTTTGGTTCCAATAAACGGCCCCCAGAAGGGAAAGTGGATGGAATAAAACAAGATAAGATGAACTTACGTTACTTAGGGGACTGCTCTGCTGTCTTGTGCACTGCCTAGTAGGTTCGGGACTCCCTGGACCTTGTTATCCTCAAGGGAGGTGTGATACACTAAAACCAAGAGGCAATGTTACCCATAAGTTCCCAACTCAAAATGATCTATCAATTGTTTACACTATGTGTACACTTACAGACTTCATCATAAATATTGCATGAGAGGGAGCAGAACCCATTTAACCCCTTCGCTACCACACCTTCCACCCCTCCTGTGCCAAGACTTTTTTTGGCTATTTGGGGCAGTTCGCGCTAAGGCCCTCATAACTTTTTATCCACATAAGCTACCCACGCCAAATTTGCGTCCTTCTTTTCCAACATCCTAGGGATTCTAGAGGTACCCAGAGTTTGTGGTTATCCCGGAGGAGAACCATACATTAGCCAAAATACATCTAAATTTTGTCTTTTTAAAAAAGAAAATGGGGAAAAAGGGCTTCAGAAGAAAGCTTGAGCTTTTTCCCCCTAAAAATTACAACAAGGGGTTTGCGGTGCTAAAATCACAGTTTTCCCAGCTTTCAGGAACAGGCAGACTTGAATCAGAAAACTACATTTTTCAACACAATTTTGGCATTTCACTGGGACATACTCCATTTTTACTATTTTTTGTGCTTTCAGCCTCCTTCCAGTTAGTGACAGAAATGGGTGTGAAACCAATGCTGGATCCCGGACAGCTAAATATTTTTGAAAAGTAGACAAAATTCAGAATTCACTAAGGGGTCATTCGGGGTAGATCCTTTCAAGGTTTTCCTATGGAAAGTAACAGCTAAAATAAATACAAAATTAAATTGAGGTGAAAAGAGAAATTTCTGTCAACGATGTTTTCTATAACTTTTACCACCTGTATCAGATTTTTTAAAGCAATATACTGTTACGTCTGCTGGACTCTTCTGGTGCGGGGATATATATGGCTTGTAGGTTTATCAAGAACCCCTAGTTACCAAGAGCCAATAAAGGAGGTGCACCTTGCAATGTGTTTTCATTGTATAGCGCAATTCATTTGGTGAAATATAAAGAGTGAAAAATAGGTATCAAGGAAACCTTTGTATTTCCAAAATGAGCATAAGATGAGGTAATGAGAAGCAGTGGTTATTTGCACATCTCTAAATTCTGGGGTCCCCACGGTAGCATGTGAATTACAGGGCATTTCTCAAATAGATGTCTTTTTTTACACACTGTCTTACATTTGGAAGGAAAAAATGTAGAGAAAGACAAGAAATAACACTTGTTCTTATATTCTGTGTTCCTCCAAGTCTCCTAATAAAAATGGCACCTCATTTGCCTGGGTAGGCCTAATGCCCGCAACAGGAAATGCAACATGGACACATCACATTTTTACATTGAAATCTGACATGTTTTTTGGAAAGTGCCTAGCTGTGGATTTTGGCCTCTAGCTCAGCCGGCACCTAGGGAAACCTACCAAACCTGTGCATTTTTGAAAACTAGGCAGCTAGGGGAATCCAGGATGGGGTGACTTGTGGGGCTCACAGCAGGTTCTGTTACCCAGAATCCTTTGCAAACCTCAAATTTGGCCCCAAAAAAACTTTTTCTCACATTTTGGTGATAGAAAGTTCTGGAATATGAGAGGAGCCACAAATTTCCTTCTACCAAGCATTCCCCCTAGTCTCCCGATAAAAATGGAACCTCACTTGTGTGGGTAGGCCTAGTGCCCGCGACAGGAAATGCCCCAAAACACAACATGGACACATCACATTTTCCCCAAAGAAAACAGACGTTTTTTGCAAAGTGCCTAACTGTGGATTTTGGCCTCAAGCTCAGCCGGGACCTACGGAAACCTAGAAAACCTATATGTTTTTGGAAACTAGACACCTAGGGAAATCCAGGCTAGGGTGACTTGTGGGGCTCTCACCAGGTTCTGTTACCCAGAATCCTTGGCAAACCTCAAAATTTGGCAAAAAACACTTTTTCCTCACATTTCGGTGATGGAAAGTTATGGAATCTGAGGGGAGGCACACATTTCCTTCTACCTAGCACTCCCCTCAAGTCTCCCCATAAAAATGATACCTCACTTGTGTGGGTGGCCCAGGTGCCTGTAACAGAGAAGAGCCAAAAACATGTAAAGATTGAGGGGATAGCACAGCAAGTTGATAAGCACATTTTTTTAATATACATTTTTAGGCTGACTTTGCTTTGGGGGCTGTTAGGCCTGGAAGCTTTTTAGTGTGTCTCCCCTGTCTTTTTGCCTTCTGACCTCCTGGTTTTGGACTCTGTTTTTGCTGGTTTATTGTCTCTGCACACTTTACCACTGCAAATCAGTGCTAAAGTGCAAGTGCTCCCCATATAAATTGTACTGTGGATTGGTTCATCTATAATTGGCATATTTGGTTTACTAATAAGTCCCTAGTAATGTGCCCTAGAGGTGCCCAGGGCCTGTGAATCAAATGCTACTAGTGAGCCAGCAGCAATGGATGTGCCACCCACATTAGTAGCCCTTAAACACGACTCAGACCTGCCATTGCAGTGTCTGTATGTGCAGTTTTAAACTGCCAATTCGACTTGGCAAGTGTACCCACTTTCTTCCCTTTTACTACATGCAAGGCACCCCTAAATTAGGCCCTGGGTAGCCCCATGGGCAGGGTGCAGTGTATGTTTAAGGTAGGACATATACTAGTGTGTTTTATATGTCCTAACAGTGAAATACTGCCAAATTTGGTTTCACTGTGCAAGGCCTATCTCTCTCGTAGGTTAACATGGGGGCTGCCTTTAAGTATCCTTAAAGCGCAGATTCTCTTTGAGGGCAAATACAAATGTGGAGTTTAGGGTCTCTGAGGTCACAATTTAAAAATAAATCTTTTAGTGAAGTTGGTTTTTAGATTGTTAGTTTGAAAATGCTACTTTTAGAAAGTAGGCATTTTCTTGCTTAAACCATTCTGTGACTCTGCCTGTTTGTGGATTCCCCGTCTGGGTCATTTTGACAGCTGGGCTGTTTACACCTCTCCTCTGAACAGTGATGGAAAGGGGGCTGGTCTGCACCGTGACCTGCCGACACCACAAGGAGTCGCATTGCCCCGCTTCACAATGCAACCCTGGTCTCCCCGACGACGTCATCGGACGACTTCAATGAGCCGCTGTTCGCACAGCGACCTGTGGGCCCCGCACTCCGGCATTGCCTGCTCACACCGTACCTGGGCATCCCCGACACCGCCGTTCCTGCTGACACCGGCGCCAGTACCAACGACTCTTGTGGCGTCACCAGGCATCCTGCTGCTGGTTTGGGCCTACCAACAACAGTGCTTCAGCAACAACAACGACGCTGCCTGCACTGTGACCTGTGGACACCGCACGTCGCACCGCCCCGCTTTACACCGCAGCCCTGGCCTCACCAACGCCGCTGGACACCGTCACCGAGGCGCTGCCTGCACCGTGACCTGTGGGCACCGCACCTCGCATCATCCTGTTTCGCACCGCAGCCCCAACGCCATCCACGCCTGCGCACCTGACTTAATTCGCCTGGAGTTTGATCCGCAACGCTTGTGACCTCAAGGGCCCGACAACTCCTGCACCAACACCGCAACGTCAGCAATGCCGCTCTCTGGAGCTCACCGCGAGGATAACAATGCCCTGCAAATCCAAGGTACTGTTTGTGGGTCTTCCCAACACCGTAGCTGGCCCACAAAGCCGCATCTGGCCTGAACTGTTGGTTTTGTTGATCACAACGCTGTGATAGCCCCAGGTGGAGCTATCAACTTCAGGGAACTGTATTTTTGAGTAAATCTTGCAGAATTCATATTTTTATTACTATATGTTGGATTTTTATCATATTTGGACTTGTTTTATATAAATATTGGCTATTTTTCTAAATCTGGTGTGGTGCCCGTTTGTAGTGTTTTCACTTATTACTGTGTGTTATGTGCAAATGCTTTACACATTGCTTCTGAGATAAGCCGGACTGCTTGTGCCAAGCTACCAAGGGGGTGAGAGCAGAGGTTATCTGAGCGGTAATCTCCCTTATCTTGACTAGTGAGGGTTCCTACTTGGATAGGGTGCAAACCGACTGCCAAGTAGAGACCCCATTTCTAACAGGGACCCACACAAGTGAGGTATCATTTTACTTGGGAGACTGAGGAGAACGCTGGGTGGTAGGAAATTTGTGCTGGCAGGGTGATCCTACAAAGAAAAATAGAGGAAAAGTTGATTTTTTTAAATCAAATTTTGAGGTTTGCAGAGGAGTCTGGGCAAAAAAATATTGGGGGATCCACACAAGCCACAGCTCCCCGGACTCCACCAGGTGTCCAGTTTTCAAACTAATCTAGAGTTGACACTTTTTCCCCAGAGAAGAAGCAAACACACTACCAAGACTCTTACTTCTGTGATGATCCAAACACTAAAATTGTGAAAAGAAATGCACTTAGGTTATGTTAAAAAGACACCTCACTCACCAAGCTAGTTGATGGCATGCTTCCTCACCGGGGTACCACACAGGACACCTGGCCTGTCACGGGTGTGCTTCGATCCCTGATTACAGCAGAGCAGGTTTTTTCATTTTTATCACACATACTGGTTGGATTTGGCACAAGGGTGAGTGATGGTTCAGTAGATCGAATTTCATTAACAAGAGATTTCCCAAAAATTAAATCACTGTTAATAAATGAAAAGCCAAAAAACACTGAACCAATGACTCACAGCTCGTGAGCTGTAAAGCCGCGTCAAGGCACCAACCGCTCTACAGTCCATTCACACACCTTTCATACGTGACATGCACAAGACCATACACGTGGCGATCCTTCAATCTGGCAACATCCTCCACCACTGCTTCTCTAGGAACTCTTGCCTGTTCCACCACAACAAAGCTCGTTATGACAGACTCCAGAAATTTCACAAATGTCATCCTTGACTCTGGAGAACTATTCTTGAACACAACAAAAGCATTAAAAGTTGCCAAAGGAAAACATGAATTGCTAATTTCTTATACCAAACGTACGCCCTATGAACAGCAGTGTAAGGGTCCAACCTCTGATTTACTCTATCAACACCACCCATGTGCTTATTGTAGTGTAAAATGCACACAGGTTGTGCACTTCAGCAACCTGACCCCAAACAGCCACAGGTGAAGTACTTTCATCACGGATGGTAGTCAGCATGTAGACATCCCTCCTATATGCATATTTCACAGCTAGTAGGTCCTTATTACACAAGGCACTGCACTATCCCCTCTCAAGTTTATTTATAGACAAGCTCCCTTGGATAGCCTTTCCGGTTAGAGCGGATTGTGCCACAAGCAACAGTGTCCACTCTGAACAATTCCCTGAACAACTGCACTCCTGTGTAGAAGTTATCTTCGTACAAATGGTGACCTTTGTTAAACAGTAGTCTACCAAGTTCCCACACAATTTTCTCACTAACTCCAAAAGTGGGAGGACAACCAGGGGGGTTAACACTTGAATCCCTACCAGTGTAGACCCAGAAACTATAAACATATTGTGTACTACTTTCAGACAGCATATACAATTTAAATCCATACTGTGCCCTCTTGCTAGGAATGTACTGGCTAAAAAGCAAACGATCCTTGATCAGGACCAAAGACTCGTCAACAGCTATTTCTTTCCCTGGAACATAGACCTCTGAAAACCGATCTACAAAATGATCAAGGACAGGTCTAATATTAAAAGATGGTCAGAATCAGGGTGATCTTGTGGCATGTCTAAAGCATTATCAACAAAATACAGCATCCGAAGAAAAAGCTCATACCGGTTGCACGAAATGTAGCAGTTGCCATCAGGGGACTAGTAGATCAATATGAAGTCAGTGATGGCTTCTTCATTAGCCCCATCAAAAAAGTTAAACCCAAGAACTTTTTCAACTCTTACAGATTTATGGGAATCCACCGGCTAGCTCCAGAGTGTGGCCTCAGTCTGGCAGCATTGTCCCCCAAATGATGCTCTGCATACAAATTAGTCTGCTCAACAATCTCTTCCCAAAATACATCGTCCATAAACAACTGAAAGAAACTGACAGGCAAAAGGTTTTCTGTATTCACTCTACACCCTGGGACACCAGTAAAGCCAGGAAACTCTGGCTCCTCCATGTATGGGGAAACCCAGAGGTCAGGTCTTTGAAGGGAAGCCTTTCAGCTGTTGGCTGCTGCACTATTGCCACATAAGTGACCTCCTCTAGAACAGTCACTTCATTAGCACTGAGAGTGGCTTCATCATCAGATGATTCCTCTCTGACAGAAAATTCACTTCCAGAGTCTTGCACTGCCTCCTCTGCCTCAGATGCAGAGTTAGACTCATAATCAACAACCTGCTGAGCGGTCATCCTGTGGCTAGCCATGATCCTTCCTATGAAAAGTAACTGGACAAATGCACCACAAACAACCAGCACTGTGTAAGATAAGTAATAAACAAATTGTGGCTTTATCACTAAGAGTTATCAACTCAAAAACTATACCACTCACCTGCCTGAAAAAGCTAGACTCACCAGCAACTACTCTGCCCAGCCACATTAATCACCAATGATATCACACTACAAAGGAAAAAGAAAAGAAAATTACACATAAGACAACACAAATATTATTGTGGACTAATCTAAGGACAATTTCACACACAATCCTGCGTTTAGTACACCACTTAGAAAATTCATTCATGCATTTGGAGCAAATTGTTTTATCTTATCTAAAACATATAACTATGCAAACTTTCCTCCAACGGAATGTTGACCGCTCTTGAGGTCAATTAGTTGCCCAGCGGTCTTGAGCTTTCTCTTTATTGCCTCTACTGTCGTGTACTAAAGCAATGTAGAGTATGTTAATCAATTTACTAACCCCCACTAAATCTAGAAGCCCTTGAATAAGCACATGTTCTGTGGGGGCCTCAGGGAAAGAATTGCAAATAGCTTGCATTACATAGGCAATTTTCTTGTACTGTAAAAATTACCCCAATGTCAATCAGAACTGATGCTGTAACCGCTAGAATAAAATAAATCTATTATTAAGGAACAAATCCGTAACTATTTCATACCCACCCTCCTGCCAAGTGACATGGTCTGAAAAGCCTTAAGCAATGACATGGGAATTTGTCTTGAGAGTGTGGACCTTTTTAGTACCTTGAGCACCACTCTATGCCACAACTCCACGATCTGTCAAACTCACTCAGATATCCTTTTTGGGAAAACCGGCCCATCATAAACAACTCCAGCTATGTGTAACATGCACACAAACCCTCCAAGAGTGTTTTCTCCCAGTTAGGGTCATCTATAAACCAGTAGGCTGCATGTTGCAGTAGAGCTGTTGTGTAGTATATAAATAGATCTGGGAGTTCCAAGCCACCTTCCAACCACTGAAATTTCAGCATATCTAACTTTACAAAGCTACGATATCCGGCGCAACCCAAGTCACATTAAGCTATGTAGCCACAGAAACATTTTTGCTGGGATGGGGTAAACTATACCCTATAGCGCAAACAAGCATCGGGCAAAAATACAATTTTCGAGATGCAAACCATAATAGAAAGGGGAAATGTTTTCCAAATGTCCACAGAACAAGCTCAATCCGTTCACCACTTTACCCACATTAAGAGAATATTGAGCTAGTGAACAACATGACACCCACAATCCTACATACCTAAAGCTTTCTGTATCCTACTCCAGTCCCATGTTTTAGTGCAGTTAACTTCAGCACACCCCCACCACCCCAAATGAAAGAGGTGGAATTTGCTGCAGTTAGTTTGTAATCCCGCAACCACTCCAGATTTCGTTAGTTCTTTTAGCAGACAGGTAACCATCCTAAAACAGTAGCTCAGATATAACAGTGCATTACCCATAGTGAGATAATGTGACTCCCCGTGGAAGGAACGTTATTTCCATATTACAAGCAAGAGGCTCAGTCACTGAAGTGAAGACAACAGCGGATTCCCTATCGAGTTGCCCTTTACAATGTGCAGGAGTCTGATATTTTTTCCCCTTTGGGCAGTCTGGCATTGGGGACCATATAGAGAAGTTTAACCCAACTTATGATGGTGGTGCCAAAGAAGATATGTGTCAGGACTGTCCACAGAAAATGTAAATTCTCAGTGTTAAAGACACGTTCCAAATCCAGAGATGCCAATACATAGTCTTCCTCTGTTGCCCCCTCTTGTACTAATCCATAAGGATCCCCAGCATCTTATCTAGAGAAAGTTAAGGCATTATTTGATCACATTCTACTGGAATGCCATCCAATACCAGAGTTTTGCCTTTTTTCATACCCTCCAAAGCCTTCTTCAACTTCTCCAACCCAAGACGCGCCTCTGAGAACAGCTGCTGCTCATCTGTAAAGCTCGCCAAACATCCACTTCCTAGAAGTACACTTCAATCTCTTCTAGTGAACCTCAAGTACAATCTGCACTCCTCATTGATGAGATCCCTTTTAGTGACTACTGACGCCCCTCCACCGCTTTTCACGTTGCAACATCAGTATGTATTTACAATCCCCCTCTCTCTCTCTCTCTTTTACAACCAGGCTAGCAATTGCCCTGATTTATCTCCTTCATTAAACTTTTGCCTGTACTAGATATGTGTGTGTACTTACCAAGTTGGGTCCAGGTGTTGTCTATCTGTTGCATCGTTTCTACTCACTTTCAAGCAGCAGTAGGGTCTAACGCTACCAACCTATCCAAATGCACCTGTGTCTTTTCCAAATCAGACAAGGAAAGTTCGAGCTGGTGTTTGAATCCAAACATATTCATAATTTTAATGGAAAGATTGTTTGTGTATATCTTCATTTGTCACCCAAAGGCCCCCCTTTCAGTACCTCAGTATGCACTGTTCAGAGTCTAGCACATCTGGGTTTCAGAGTGAGAGTCAAAGGTGAATGATTTGACAAAATATTATTATTAAGATAAGTAGAGTTATCAAATATTCCAATACCATCCCTGCATCCCAGCACATAATCCAATCTACTATGGACTCTATGCACACATGAATAATGGAAGAAGTCTTTATCTAGTGGGTGAAGAAGTCAACAAATCTCCAATAAGTTAAAATCTGAGTTGGCTTTGCTCAAGGTTGTTTCCATACAAGCCTTCATACTAGGGTTAGGGAGAGCCTATCTAATTGCCACTTCAAAGCACATTTTAAACCACTAGACCAAAACAAGCTTCTACTCATATAGAGCACTGTTATTGTCATTGTTTCTGGGAAAAATGGTTTATCAAACACCTGTAACCGATTACCGATGGTCATTCCACAGGCACTGTTTCCTTAATGAGTGTCTGCGAGTCAGGTGGGCATGCCCCCCGCCTGACTCACATGACTCCTGAATCCAAGAGGAGTTTTAATAGCAGGTGAGAGCCTTAGGTCTCATTGTTATGCATGGTACGAAAAAGTAGACAGACAGAGACGTAATAGCCCTGAAGAGACCTTAGACTCGTATGGGCTTTAAACAATGGCTGACACATGTTGGCTTTCGCATGGACAGTCAAGTCCTTGATACTGAAAAACAGCCTACAACAGATTTTTAATCGTGTCTAGGGTACTCAATAAAGGACATTTATTTGGGTATACCCTGAGACAATTTCACACTTTCTTATTTCACTGAATCCCTGCTTTAAATCCAATAGTGATTCATATAAGAACCTCCAACTTTAGTTGAGTCCACCATGGCGGTATTATTCTAGCATGGTGTGGAGAGGTGCCAATGATGAAGCATGCCACTATACAACATGGATGATGCATCCATTCCAAATATCTTTGGATTCTCTACAGGTTCTAGTCAAACCTAGTTGCCCATAGGTGATTGGTGTTGCATTTGGGAGGACATAACTTCCAACCGTCTCGCTCTCTCCCTCTGTGTGTTACAGAAATGTTTTATCTTTTGTGTTAGAGGCATAGGCATTTATCAAGCAGGTATCAAACCCTCATACATATCTCCCCAACTGGTTCCACAATCATTTTGTAGAGCTTAAAAGGGGCCCCAAAGGGTATCCATGTTATCACCTCCCCCCATAGTGTAATTTGAATATGTGGCAGCAAATATATGCCTTCTACATTTTTTTGCCATTTTATCAAACTTGTCCTTAAGCAAGTGCGATTCATGGAGCATTGCAATCCGGATCTTGTATCGCCATAGCTAGGATTACACCCTCTATCTCCTAGGCCTACTATCAAGTTCCTTCCAATACCATATCATGTGAATTGTCTGCAAAGCATTGATGTTTTTGCCTAATAAAGACCATCCTAAGAGTCTCTCACTGTAGTATGCCTGCTCCCAGTCGTCTCCTTGCCGTAGGTATATCCGCTCACAACTACCTTCCTGCCATGTGGCCTATGGAACCCTTTACATTGTTCAACCAAACTCATAGTCATTACATTAACAAAATAATACCCTTCACAGGCACAATGTAAGGGGAAACTCACAATTGCTCATTCTTTCAAGTGTTTCCTAAAGTCCCTCAACTACACTGAGCGGCCTGCACTAAAGCCACCCTACTGCATCAAGAATTGTCAGTGACCTAACTAAACTTAAACAGTTTAAAAATTTGAAGCAGTACCTATCCAGCTTGGGGTACCTCCAGCATAGAGAGGTCCTCTTCCCGCAAAGAGCTTGCCAGTTTTGATGCCCTAAACATAAAAGTAGGGGCATGTGAGCATCTCCACTCCGGCCAAAAACAGGGGTCAAAATACTTCCACCATGTCAATTCAATCCACAGCATCACACATTTAATCATCATAACTGTTCCCAAAAAGTAATATATTTGCATCCTCACAACTACCACATCATTCAACTATATTTCAGGCAGCCAAATGTTAACACAACATCTAAATATACGTTCAGTTCTTGCAATGCCCATAATACCATAGTTGCTGAACTGCAGGCCCCAATACACCATAATTTTTACATCTCTTCTTCCACATGATGAGGCTTTGTTTCCACCGAGCATCTTGAAGAGTCCTCCTTGTCCATTGTACCATTCTTATGGAATAACACCATAAGAGTTGACTATTTTGATGCCCTTGCAATAACATCTACATCTGCACTTTCTTAGTGTAGCCTGGGTAGACAACAATGGAGGGGTTCTCAAATGATAGTTTCTCTGCTGACCTGGCTCCCTTGAGGATAAAGTCTCTGTCCCTGACCTAAAAGATCAAGACTATCAGGGCACGGGAAGCACCCCTGGCAGTGGTCTAGCCTTCAGCACTTGATCTGCTTTTCCCACCGTAAATAACTCCGACAAACCCTGTGGCCTCATCTCATGCAGTATCCAATCCTCTAAGAATGTCTCTGTGGTTTCCCCCTCCATCTGCTCCAGGAAGCTCAAAAAGCTGACATTATTGCAACTGGAACAATTTTCTGCATCCTCCAATTTTATTTCTAACGTGTTAAGTCAGGCTCATTACTTTTCACTAACTGCTGTCTATAAAAGTCAACTAGTCTGTAGCTCAGTTATAGAGCCCTCGATTGTTTGCTTTTGTACTCTTTCTGCATTCTTGCGCAGGTCTGTGCGTAATTAAATGACCTCCACTGAAACAGTCTCAATTTTTCGCTCCAGGGCCACTCTCAAAGGCTGTACGGCTGCCAGGATAAATGCTCATCTATGCTCTTCAATTGCTTTTCCCTGGTTTTCTGACCGTTGCACTTCTGTGTATTTTGTTACTCTTTGTGGGAAGGCTTCAGGAATAGTACACTGTGCCATGGTGTTGTTTCTGTTGCAACTTGGACAGCTTGTCCTCAAATATCTTGCAGCCTGTCTTCAGTCTGCCCTACACACGGAGTTTAGTCCCTTTTTAAGTTGGTAGTTAGGCCCAGCAGTAGCGGCACCTAATCCTAATCTTTAAGCAGTCTGCCACCAGACCAGCAGCCAACAATACTCGCTTATGTCAGCTAAGGGAAGCCATACTCCAAGAGTTAGAAAAATCTCTCCAAAACATCCTTACATTAGGAAGATCAAAGGAACTATTGAAATCTTGTGCATCCCGTATGGAAGCGGCTCTCGTCAGAACAACCAAATAGAGCTCATTAATGTGATCCAACCACAAAGCAACAACAAGTCCCTGAAGAAACCACCAGAGACGAGTAGAACATGTGGGTATTGTGGGGGGCAACCTCAGAGACCGAATGACAGTCCCGCCAAAGGCTAAAAATGCACATCCTTTGACAACTACAAACATTTTGCCAAAATCTGCCAATCAACCAATCGCAAATCCTCAAAGGAAACCGTTCACAAGATCACTGAACATTAGAGTGAGCAAGAGCACGTGGTCGAAGACTATGTCACAGAATACACAGTGCACACTGTTTTTACCCTAGGGCATGGCCGTACCACATGTCACCCACTACTGCAATGCCAACTCCAGGGAGGCCAACACACCATCACTGCTACAACCAATACTGGGGCCTATATGGATCTCATGTCAGCGGACACCTATCACGTACTGCCAAACCCCATAACACCTGCGAAGGCCAGAGCCAGGGTTTTTGCCTATGGCCAAACACAGCCACTGCCCATGCTGAGTTTCAGGTTGCCTGTATCCCATGGAGATACTACCATCTATGCAGAGGATTGAGGTCACAGCATGCTAGTAAGTGGCCACACCACTGCAGCATTGGACTTAGGGCCTGACTTAGATCACAGTGGAGTGGTTACTCCGTCGCATCAGTGACAGATATCCCGTCTGCCAAAATCTAAATTCCATAGAAATCAATGGCACTTAGATTTCGGCAGACAGGATATCCGGCACCATTGCGACAAAGTAACGCCTCCACCGAGATCTAAATCAGGCCCTTAATCTCCTTTGCAGCTGGTGTGCAAGTCAAGGAGCTTTCGTACACACTAGCTGTCAAGACCACCTCGTGCACCCTCTGTACATCAGGGCTGGTGCACATGTCTCATGTTATATTTCCTCTGTAGCAATTCATGGCCTCCTCCGACACCCGGATAAATACCCCTCAGGCTCAATGGTCCCACTACACTTAACCCCTTAGCAGGCCCCTTCCCAGAGCACATTAACCCATTAGACCATTCTGGTACCATTTTCCGATTCGTTTTTTGGTTTACACACTTTGAAAGAACAGACATGTGGTTCCTGTTTATTGGTTCTATCGCGTAGGCTCTCATTATTCTAATGAGACTACTGGATTTGGGCGGCAGAATCACTTGCACTTGTCGGCCTAATCTGGGTTTTGCTCCAGCTAACTAGCAGTGCCTCATCTCCACCCAAGAGAAGGGATGATTGGGCAGCTGAGCGCATGACACAATTGATTCCTCAGGGAAATCGTGATAACTCAGATCACATCCGTTTCTCTCAGTTACATGAGTCTCACATATACAAGGACAATCAGAGACAGTATATGTTTCAATAAGGTTTTAATGAAGCAACTGCATCTTAGATAATAAAGCATGGATTGCAATAACTATGTCGATGAAGCATGACAGGATTAAAATTGAGACAAGGAGAGTAAACCATAAAAATAATGGTACCATATTGTCACTAGAATGGTTAAAATAATTCATACCTAGGCTACATTAGAGCACAACATGTTAAGCTCTAATTCTGCCCTTCAGGTTCCCCTGGGAAGACATCATCCCTCATACCTGAGCAAGAGGCATGTAGTCTACATAAGCAACTTTAGCGAAGCACTCAGCAATCAGCATACAGTCGTGGTCATCTGGCTGGAATCTCCCTCCAACGTGCATGGCTCAAAGTTGTGTTTTTATAATAAAACAGCTTATGTTCCAAGATAGGATCCCTACGTAAGAGTGTATATGTTTCTATGAACACTAGAGACAAAGCGTTACCACGTTTGCCGGCAACCTATCTTACTGCAGCCTAGAGAAAAGCACAGAGTGAAAGAAATGTCTTGTTTAAGAACGCAGTGCTGGCCTAGGCAAAGAACAGCTAGATACAGAGAAATAAAACAAGTCCGCAAATGTGGCTATTGTTAAAATAATAAACAAAGCTGAATACAATATATCTAGGTTAAAGTGCACAGCTGCAGGCCTAGTTCACTAAAATAACGTGTATGGAGCTATAATTAAAATGGCTCCACAACACCTCCCCTTGCCGGTTCACATGTGGTTCAAAGCCTAATTATGTATAAAAGCTATTAAATGACAACCTAAGATATATATATATATATATATATATATATATATATATATATGAATGTCAATGATGACAAGTTAAAAAAACACTTGAGCATGTGAAAAAAGGACAATTTAAAAATGTTAGTTGTGGCATAAAAAAAGGCAGAATTTCAAGAGTCAGAATCATATTGGAAGTTGCCAATCGAATCTGGGATAATTGAAGACAGGAAATCTTCCACTTTGGCAGGTGGTAAGGTAGGAAGTTCCTCGCCAAGGAAAACCCAGGAGCATTCGTGTTCCAAAGCCTGAGTTCCAGCCAAAGCAGCAGCATTCTGTGGTGTGCCCAACAATGAGTTTACAGCCGGATCCTCCACAAAGGGCAACTCATAAGCAGCTTCCCGTGAAAACCTCACCCTCAAAGCATAAGTCTGGTAAGGAGCCCTCAGCGAAAACATCAACATTCAGCGTCCAATGAAAGCAAGCGCTGCATAGAAAGACAAACTTTCAGTGCAAGTTCAAACGAGCACCAGAGGCACCGAAACACGGGCTGCACACAATGTAAAACCGGTCTGAATGACAGAGACCAGTCACACTCCAATTGCTCCAGTAATGTTGTTCCAAAGTACTGCATCATGCGTTCACGACGCAGCTGCACTGGTGGGATCGCTTTCAGTCCTCCTTGTTGCAGCCATTGAGCAGAAAAAGTAGCAAAAGCAAGATGCCACCTATTATAGCCAACGTTATCGGAAATCCCCGAAAATACTGGAGAATATTGAGTGGATGGCTGATGGTATTAAACTGAATATAGAGAAGGTGTGAATGAAACCAGAACCAACAGCCTTAATGAAATTTGCGATTCCAATAGTACTGGACGCATTAAGTATTCGTCCCACGAGCTCACCAAAGTGACTTGGAAAGTTAGTACTTAAAAGGGACTATATTTCTGCTGATGACCATGCCACCTGTAGCGCATAGGTCTTGCTTGCAGATGTGAGCGCCCCATGTTTTTTAAACAATAAAGCCTTGAGTCTGCTCAACTTATCAAAATTCACATTTGAAGTAGCAATATGGGGCCAAATCTCAGCTACTTCCCTCTGTCTTGTGGGAGGAAAAAGTACGTTCCTACAGCATGTAACAATCTTAGAGACCAAAACAAGACACACTATTCCGGTTTGCATCCCACAACAGTTTTCACTATTGAGGAGGACATAGCTGCCATTGGAGAGCACCTGGAACACAGGTCTAATCAAGGGGACTGGAACTCCCTTCAGATAACTAAACAGGTTCGCTGCCAAAGCGATACATGCCCCGTGCAAGGACAGCTGTTTACAAACCATCGAATGACAGAAGTCTTGCATTCACTACCACTAAGAAAGACCTCTTTCATGCCACTGAGACATTTGTACGAGAAGGGCAGCTCCCACAACTATCTCCCAGCCTTCCATATCTTCCTACTGAAATGTGTTTTAAACAAGACGTGAATTGAAGTGTTGAAATAGGCAGATTAATGACCCCGTGTATTAACCACTCAGCAGATGGTATTTCAGCCACAGTAAAAGGCAACTTTTTTAACTTTTCAGTATTTAACATGACTTAAGTCGCTTCCTTCTTAGCCATTAGTTGTTGTTGTTGTGTTAAATTAAATGTTGAAAATATATCCCTCGTGCTAACGTGTTGCCAGGGAACGCGACCTGCCTTCAATGTTTGTAGTGTCCAACCCAACTGCATAATGGACTGTAGTTGACTCTGTCCATGGTGTAAAGAAGACATGTCACTTTGGATTATGTCTATTGCAGAAGAAAAGATGTTGTTTAAGGTGTATATCCGGTCGGACAGGGTATTAATCCCATTATCTACAACAGCTAATGCCTTCTGTAAGTTTTCCTGATCTATTTGCAGTTACCTGGCAGCAGCTTCTTGTTGGGAAAGCTTCAAAATTTAATTATAGACTGTATATAAAAAGCGCTTTTTGCGTTTTTTTCTGGGGCCTAACAGGAAATCCTGTAAGTCAGTGTTTTTAGACAGGAGACTGAGGTGCTCTCTAACAGCATCTAGTGAGGAACACTTCAACAATTGCTGGAATAGTTTCCTTACACTGTATGTTGTTACTATGCCCGCATGTTCGGTGACACAAAGCGAGGGTCCGGCCTACTTGTTCTAAAATCCCCTGTGGAGTTTATAAAATGTTTATGACACCCATTGGTATCTATTGGCCACAATAACCACCCCCAGGACTTGACAGTGAAGCCTTAAATGTGCCATTCTGGACCCATTCATCGAGATGATCTCCAGTTGCATTTATATACTTTTGCCATTTGTAAAATTTTGCAGGGGCAGAAATACTGGCCACATTCAATTCCTTGATCTTTGCTAAGCCTAAACAACTTGTCTGTTGTACACTTTCATTTAAAAATATCACTTGAACAGGTAGCAGGCATGCTCTGAATAAAGCTTCCTTCCTCCTTATTTGCCAATTTGTTGTTCCCCACACACTTTTTAAGTCAATCAACTTCAGCCAATATTCACAGCCTTCTATAGCCAACCAGGAAACAAAGGAATCCGAATAGACGAATTTTGCATCTGTCAATAACATATGTACATTTTCCATTAATGGCAATTTGAAATAATATGACTATGCATTTTTAACATTGTGCCCAGAGAAATATGCAAATTTTTCAGAATATGTTTTAGAACTCCCTTGTGGTAGAGTTGGACAATGTTCCCATTGTGTGTAATTAAAAATAGTCTTTGGGCTACTCGCTCTGTGAATGAAATGGTGTCCATAATTATAGCAATACATATCAACATAATTCTCTTTAGATTGATAAACATCCTCACTTTCAAATACAGTAAAATACTGCAATTCAGTCATCACAGAATCAACTGTTTTCACATCCCAGTCATCAGAAACAACTCTGGGTATTATTACATCATTTGTTGAAAGTTTAAATACAACGTATTTGAATGACCTCCGTGAGGCCTTATATATGAAATGTGACTTTATCCCAAACAATTCCATCAGGAATTGGTATAGCGGAAGTGTTCACGAAAGACAAGTCTCTGCTGACCTTGTGAGAAGAAAATGGGGGTTTTAGGACTTCATACACCAGTTCAACTGTTGATCTTTCAGGAAGAAATTGACCATGTATTAATAAAAAAGAATGTCATGACAAAGCCAATTCAAAGGAGGAAAGCTAATACAGTCAAGGAAAGCCACAGATAGTTCCATGGGAGAATAAAGAACTTTGTTTAAAGCCAGTTTATCAGCTTACGTGTTTTTGGCAGTTCAGATGTACAAGAGCCAAATTAGTCCGAGAAGGTGTCGTTGATGTCAGCAAAGTATCCAGAAGCAGTTTGTGCAAAAGCTGGAGCCGTATTTGTAAGATGAGAACTGGTAGGGATCTCCCGCGGTGGTTCACAGTAAGTGACGCCATCTGTCTGTATTGAAGTTGTGTCAAATCGATCAGTAATTTCTATATTGTTTGTTGTAATAGATGTTAGTGGAACTAATCAAGATCATTTACCACCCTCCCCAAGCTCAGAGAGGTGTCAGCGTTGCTGCTCAAAACTCGTAGAGGGACGTCTTGACCAGTAGTGAGAGGGATTCTGGAACTACTAGCAGCTCCTCTTGGTCTGCTGTGCAGGATCGACCACTTGGTATAACTTGACATTGTCGATAGATACAAAGCGATTTTCATTAGCACCAGGCAGCGGTGGTAGAATGACAGTTCTGGTACTGTGTATTCCCAAAACTGGGACCAGTGCACGATATGAAAGACCAAACTGCTTTTTCACAGCAACTTTTTCACGTACTAGATCCCCAACTTTTGGAATCCGACTGGTGGATGTTATTGGTACATCCTTAATTCCTGTGGAGGCAGCACTGGCAGAAGCGTTGTCATCACGGAACTGTTCCTGCAAGACAGTGACACGTTCATTTATGTCAAAAGGTGTTTCTGCCGCCTCCACGCCAGGACCATCGAGGTCTGGAAAAAACATTTGAGTTCCAAACAGGCACTCGTTTAAGTACAAACCCGCAGGGACCTTCTAGGCAGATTGTTAAGTGCTCTCTGGACTCCATACAGGTGATTAAGCCAACTACGACCCGTACCTAATACTCTGGCTGTTAAGGACTACTTTAAATCACAGTTTCATCACTCCACAACACTATTTCCCTCAGGATGAAATGGATACGATTAATGGAGTTGGACCCCTAACGAAGCCATGGTGTCCCTGAATGCCCTTGAGGCAAAGGCAGGGCCCTGGTCCAAGTGGAGAGCAGCAACTGCATATGTTCCGATAAAGAATTGCAAATCTTTAATGACAGTCGGAGCATCAGCCGAACGTTGTGGCCACACCCATAGAAATATGAAGAAAGAGTCGGCAGCGTCTAAGATGTATTTGTATGCACTGTCCGGTGTTAGGGAACCACAATGATCCAAGTACACACATTGTAAAGGTTTGTTGGAAATAAGGAGGGGTCTCTTTGGTGGGCGTTTGAAGGTGGAAACCTTAATTTGTTGGCAGATGTCACAACGAAGGACATACTGCTTGGTCTGTTTGTATAGACCTTCCCACCAATAACATGCTTGCAATAATAATATTGTAGCCGCCACACCAGCGGGGGCAGATACAACCCCCTCATGCGCTGCTTTAATCAACTCTGGTCTCATGTCTTTATTGGGAATTACTTGAACTCCCACGTCTGGTATTTTTACTTCTGCATCAAGGAAGCCTCCCATTCGGTAGGAATATTTAGCAGGAAATGCTTTTGGATAGGGCGTGACTTCAGCAGTAGCTTTCACGGCAGCCCATATGTCATGGTCCAGTTTCATTCCAGAATGAGTTACTGCAGCAACAGCAGCCGTAGCTACTGCTGATTTGGCTGCTTCATCAGCCAGTGTATTTCCAGCAACGTGTATTCCAACGCGCTGGTGTCCAAGTGTATGTACAACATTGACGTTTGGTAGTGTTTCCTTCAGATCTGCTACTTCCCCCCATAGAAGTCTGTGTTTGATGGTGTTGCCTTTAGACTCTCTGAACCCATTCTGGTGCCAGTAATGCAGGTAGTCATTGAAGGACTGGACACAGTAATACAAATCACAGACAATCAGGGTTAGCTGTGCAGGATCCATGTGTTCAAGTGCCATCAACAGAGCTTTTAGCTCTGCTAGTTGTGCTGTGCAATCCCCTAGGGTTTGTGTGAATGTATGCTGGGGACAAAATGTATTATCCTCCATGTAGCCACTTATGACTGCGCAAGCAGCAGAGTATTAATGCTCTGTGCCTATTGCAGGTTGTGCTAAGCCATCGGTGTACATGACTCTTTGATATTGATCAATAGGCAGTGTATTTGCCGGAACTGGGTATTCTAGTTCATATTGCAAAAATTATTGAGTTTGTAATTTTGGTTCGAAAATTCAGTCTACATCGGTGGCTGTCAAAGACGTTGACCACTGAATCCAACGTGGATGTAATGCTTTAGCGTTTGGAACACTGGCTTTGGTAACAGCCTCAAGGGCTGGAATTGGAGATACGACAATAAAGCATTTCCCCTGGGCCAGTGGTCTTTCTTTAATGACAGCCATCTGAACAGCAGTGAGAATTTTATCAGTGGGAGCAAAGCGTTGTTCTGCTGCTGAATACAAATGTGATTTGTATGCAATCGGGACTGTCTCACCCTCACTGAAAGTTACATGGGTGAAACCAATTGAACCAGCAATTACCCTGATGACCAGATGTTTTTTGTTGTCCCTTCTGTGGAACTGTTGTGCTGCAAGCATGTCTGTTTCCAAAGCTGTGAGAATGCATGTGTGTTTGACTGTCCCGAATTTACTGGAAAAGTCAGGATGTATTAAGTCATATAAAGGCTTTATGCGTGATGCGCAATCTGGAATGTAAATTCTTCCCAAATTTTGAAAACCCAATAGGGATTGGAGTTTTTAATTGTATTTGGAGGTTGTAACTGTGCACATTTTTCCAAGAATTGTGGTGCTAGGCTCTTTCCTTCACTTGATAATTTGTATCCCAAAAACAGGACACTAAGGAAGGCTATTTTTGTGTTTTTGATATTGAACTTATAGCCACATTCCGCAAATCCCACAACAATGCGGGCTACCCGTCTTAGATGTTGCAGTAATTCATCATCCGTGAGATAAATATCATCTACATAGGACAATGCTTGAGGGTCAATGTCGTGCAATATTGAAGTTACACGAGCCGCGAACAGTCCTGGACTGTTCTTGTACCCCTGGGGCAAACAACAGAATTTTTCTGGGAGCCTAGTGCATTGAAACTTGTTAAGTCTCTATTCTCAGGTGCTATATTTTGGCAGAAGAAACCATTGGAAATGTCCAGTGTTGTTTTGTATTTTTTTGTGCACCATGTTGTTCATGAGTGCTGTGGTATGTGAGTTTTGTATAGCATTTGTGCGTGCATGACTGTTTAAATGTCTGCAGTCATCGGGAACAAGGGGTGAGAAAGAAGGTTTGATAACATCTTCCCAATATGGACAAGTACGGACAAATTCAGGTGGCCAATCCCCTTCGGCCAGTAGAATATCGTATATGTTTACAACGCGGTCCCAAAGGATTGCATTGATTGTGCGTTCAATGTCTCCTTCTAACTGTAACGTTACTTTGTACACCCTATCAGGCGTGGAGACGGAGACATGTCCGCAGTTTCAACTTGTAAGAAGTCATCAGTTGCTTTCACCTCCAGATGCTCTTGAAGATTCTGGTGAACTATTGTGACCTCTGCTGCGCTGTCTAATAGTGCTAATGCCCACTTCTTGTTCTTCAATAGAGCCCTCTTCTTGAGTGGCATGAGGAACTGCAACTGCTGCCACTTTTTTCTTCTTAGATTGGGGTTTTTGTTGGGAAAGTTTCTCTTCTTTCTTTACCAGAAACATCTGTTGAGCGTTATGATTCCTGTCTCGGTTTCACGTACTCAGTTCTTCGCCCTGACTGCCCACCCCTCTCACTCCGTTTTTCCGGTGATCCTGAAAGGAATGAGATTGGCGTGTATCAGTATATTGATATCTGTCAGGCATTTTTATATTATCTCTATTTCTGAGATTATATCTATTCTGTGGGGTCTCAGTATGCAGAGATTCTACCCTTTCTTTTTTAGGTGTTTGTTGTTTTTTATCACAGCGTTTCTTAGTACCCTCAAGAGCTTGCTCAGTAGAATCTTTATTAGATTTACCCTGAAATTGTGGTTTTGTAGGTCTGGCCCCCAGACTATCTCGACCAATGCTAGAGTAGGTCTCCACGATAATCTTTGTCAGCTCACGTTCTTGATCCTGTGGAGGAACATCCCGGAGCCGCACGCACGCTGCTAGTGCAACTGCTACCCCTTTAAGGTTACTTAATATAATTGAGGATACCGTGGCAAAATTGCCCATTAGTTGCACCCCCAAGTCCAGGGCTGGGGCAGCCGCGTATTCATCTTGAATTTGTTTCAACATTTCCGGTAAATTGGAAAGTGTCAGTGTACCGTGTGCCATAGTACAGAGCGTGGTAAATACCGTGTCCCATGTATTGCATTTATCTACTGTGGGAACCATCCCAAATGGCAAGCACATAGTTAATATTCTAAGTTTACCCTGAGGTCCCGTATGGGGGAATACTGCTTCCAGTGGGTTTATTTTTTGAGCTACCCAAAATAGAATTTCTTCTCGTTTGGCGGGTACTTTACCCATGATCGAATGTACAGTCGCCGGATTAATGCCTGGTGTTACTGCATGTGGCTGCGCCGAAGAAGCACGTGCTGGGTTTGTGTTTAATGTTTGCATTACAAACTGTACTAATCGTCTGTATATTGCCGTCAGCTCAGCATATAAGCGACGGACTTCAGCTGCCATTAGGTTCGCTGCAGCGGGGTGAGGTGTATATGTGGCCAATAAAGGCCAGGTAGGACCATCATTGCTCAGAGGACCTAACGTGTAGAATTGTATGGGGTAGGGTGCCATCAAGCCAATTATTATGTTCATGATAAGATAGAAGTATTTCTAGATATGTATATGCTATGTATTGTGCAAGTATATTTGCAGGTGTATAGTGATGAGATGTATTTGTGTTCCCATCAGCTGCTGGAAATGTGACCCAAGAATAAAAAAATTCTGTTCTATAGGCTCGATGAGCCTCAACAACAAATGTGACTGGTCCCCCCTGGGCCGTTAGGCCATGTGCCAATAGATGTGCAGTAAGGGGTAGTCGCATATTAACTGCAATTGCTACTTGTTGCGGATTCGCCATAACGAATGGTAAATTCTGTAGAGAGATAAGCACACCAATTGGGGATTATCCTTTTAATAGCTCAAGCTTGAACAACCTACAGCGTTAGTAAGGTACTCCCTACTTAGCTGAGGAGGAAAATCCTCAATACCACGGACGTCTCCGTATAAAGTACAGAGGTGTCTTTGTATGTAGTGAGACAAAGATACTCAGGAGGACCCGAAAATTAGAGCCTGACCAAACGTTGGCAGCACCATGTCACGTGGGCTCTCATTATTCTAATGAAACTACTGGATTTGGGCGGCAGAATGACTTGCACTGTGGGAGACTGAGTCTAAACCCACTACAGGTGACACCTGTCGGCCTAATCCGGGTTTTGCTCTGTAACTGACAATGCCTCATCTCCACCCAGAGAAGGGATGATTGGGCAGCCTAGCGCATGACACTATTGATTCCTCAGGGAAATCGCGGTCACTCAGATCACATACGTTTTTCTCAGTTACATGAGTCTCACATATACAAGGACAATCAGAGGCAGTATATATTTCAATAAGGTTTTAATGAAACAACTGCATTTTAGATAATAAAGCATGGATTGCAATAACTAGGACGATGAAGCATGACAGGATTAAAACTGCGACAAGGAGAGTAAAGCATAATGTCACTAGAATTGTTAAAATAATTCATACCTAGGCTATACTAGAGCACAGCATGTTAAGCTCTAGTTCTGCCCTTCAAGTACCCCTGGGAAGATATCATCCCACATACCCGAGCAAGAAGCCTATAGTCTACATAAGCAGCTGTAGCGAAGCACACAGCAATCAACATACAGTCGTGGTGATCTGGCTGAAATCTCCCTCCAATAGACATGGCTCAAAGTAGGGTTTTTATAATAAAACAGCTGATGTACCAAGAAAGGATCCCTACGTGAGTGTGTATGTTTCTATGAACACTAGAGACAAAGCGTTACCACGTTTGCTGACAACCTATCTTGGTGCAACCTTGAGAAGAGCACAGAGTGAAGGAAATGTCTTGTTTAAGAATGCAGTGCTGGCCTTGGCAAAGAACAGCTAGATCGAGAGAAATAAAACAAGAGCGAAATGTGACTATTGTTAAAATTATAATGAAGCTGAATAAAATATATCTAGGTTAAAGTGCACAGCTGCAGGCCTAGTTCGCTAAAATAACGGGTATGGAGCTATATCTAAAATGGGTACACAACAGTTCCAACTACCACGAGCAATTGACTCCACCTGCTTCTGTTTGTTGGTTCCAACTGCCATGACCTATTGACTCCACCTGCTAATGTTAATTGATTACACCTGCTTCTATTTATTGGTCGAAATACCATGACCTTTTTCCTCCACCTGTTTGCTGATTGCAGCTGCTTGCATTGGAGGTCAAAACCAATAGGCTGGCAGGTGTCCTCCCCTAGAGCCCGTTGGAACCTTCCTGTCTCCCTTGTGAGCCATGTGCCTTTCAGGAGTTATCTAAGGCTACAGAGTATTTAAATTGCAGCCGAAACCCAAGTCGGTGCTTGGCGTTGTTCCCGTCCTGAACAAGCAACATTCCTACAGTGACCTCCTGAGTGGACTGGGTTCCCTCAGCCCTTTAGCCTTCCTCAGCCAAAGATTTCCCTGCAGTTCATCTGATCCTGATGCTGTAACGCTTATGTCATCTTTGCTTCTAGTGTAGGGATTCCTCTTCCTCTTCGGCTGCCTCGCTACAGATACAAAGACTTCCTCCGGATTCCAGTTTTACATAGGAGAGACAAGGCTAAGTACTTGATCACTGGTTAGTACGCACTCATTCTTCGATTAAGCCTAAGACTATCTATAAGAGTTCTAAATAGTGACAGCTCACTTTCCAGAAATCTGACACTACCTTTGTTCAATAGCTTCAGCGTTCTGAACTCCTTTACAGAGTGGCAGTGCTGGACATGAATTATATCAGAATTGACATCTGCCCACCAGGACTTTTTGACAAACTGTTGTAATAAGAATGAGAGAGGACTTATTAGTAGCTTGATATATATATATATATATACATACATATATATATACAAATTTAAACAGAGAAATGAATGTGAAAAGTTTCTTGGGAGTGCCAGAAACTCCAGCCTTAAATCTTGATTTGTCCCTGCTCTCATGCAGTACTTGTGGTGAAGCCTGTAAGTGTACAATATTGTGAGTAACTACATAATCTTTGAATGATGAGAACTGAGTGTAAACTATTCTTCTTGTTATTTTCAGTGCACTACATCCACACCAAAACAAACGGACCAGGGAGTGCAGAACTTCTTACAAATCAACAACAACCGACCTACAAAATTGGAGACCAGCTTTGGTTGGCCACAAAACACCTGTGATTGCAGTGTCCACGTAAATTACAACCCAGATATGTAACTCCATTTCCAATAGAACAAATCATTAACCCAGTAGAAGTGAGATTAAAGCTGCCAGAATATCTAACCAATTCACCCAGAGTTTCATATATCCCTCCTGAAACCCTAAACTGCTCAAACCTGTTCCACTCCACCTCTACCACCTATAACACTGGATGGCCATCTGGAATTTGAGGTACAGAGAATACTAGACTCAAAATGTGTTAATGGCTGTTTGTTTTATTTAATTGATTGGAAAGGTTATGGACCGGAGGAACTGTCTTGGGATCCAGCCAGCAATGCCCCTTGCCTGGTCTGTTCCTTCCATGCTCGTCACCCAGACAAACCATGTCACGTAGGTCATTCCTTGCTGGAGGGAACTGTCACAACCCCCTCTTATGCCCTCTGTACAGTGGGTCTGGCTCAATGTTATGCTTTCATAATCAAACCCCTCAGGGTCGGCTAGCTGCTCAACAGAGTTCACCTCTTGACAGTCTCAATTCTGACTGCTGCTACAGCACAGATTAAGATAATCAAGTGAGGGAAGGAAGGGAAGAGAACAGCAGGGAAGAAGATCTAAAAGGCAAAACATAAAATAATTACTTTGAATAAACATCTATACTCTAAACCCTAGTACTATATGTTACATATAACAAAATACATAATCTTTAGTTGGATTTCAGAGAAGTGATATAGACAACAAGTCAGCTCAGTTATGTTTCCAGGCCTCTTGAACATGTTGCTGAAATAGGAAGCGAGTGTTAACTAAATACTAAAAGACTCTTTCCCACCTATTCATAGCCTTACTGGAAATGACAGGTACCAAGCAAAATAGTAAGGTGCCTTGCCTCACAGGGGGAATAACCATCTCCAAAGACTCAAGACCCCCCTTGTTAGGAATGGCAAATAAACATGAATAATATCAGTGTAGTTATGCACTTATTCTTCCTTATAGCTCATATTTTTTATATCCCTTTACTTTATAGTCAGTGGTTACTGTTGACCATAATCTTACTAAAAGCACTGCCCACTGCGTTGCATCTCCTGATAACTACAGAATCATAAAGGTTACACTGGCCTGATTGAAAGAAAACACCGTTGGACAACACGTGAAATGTAAAAGGATTTGTGTCAGAAAAACCTGCAACTTTGTAACATCCCCATGAAAGAGTTCTGGTGATGCTAGAGGGATGGGAGTAGGGACCTCAACTGTGAATGGGGGGTCCTTCGTTGTATTCCCACTGACCTGCCATGAAGCCCCCCCTGAATGCCTCCCGTTAGTTACATCAAAAGGATTCTGTTGCATCCTATATATCCTGTCTTGCAAGGTGGCTGTTTCTGCTCGGGAGGCTGTCACCTCTTGCTGCATCATAGCTAAGGTAGCTAACACTTTCTGTAGAGTGGCCATATTGGCACTGAACCGGCCAAGAGGACAATAATTCTTGGGCAGATTACTCTGTAATGCTCTCAATTAAATCCTTCAGGGTCGGCTCACTGCTCAATAGAGTCCACCTCTAGACAGCTGAATTCTGATTGCTGTTACAGCACAGATTAAGGTAATCAAGTGAGGGAAGGAAAGGAAGAGGGGACAGAAGGGAAGGAGACCTGAAAGGCAAAACATATAGCAATAACTTTGAATAAATACCTTACAATTAATACTCTATACCCTAGAACTATCTGTTTACCTGTATCAAAATATAATATTTTGTTGGATTTCAGAGAAGTGATATAGACAACGTAAGCTCAGATTTGTTTCCAGGCCTCTTGAATATGTTGCTGAAATAGGAAGAGAATGTTAAGTAACTACTAAAAGACTCTTTCCCACCTATTCATCATATCCTTACTGGAAATGACAGGTACTCCCCTAAAATAGTAAGGTGCCTTGCCTCATAGGGGAAAAACCATCTCCAAAGACTCAAGATCCCCCTTGTTAGGAATGGCAAATAAACATGAATAACATCAGCACTTATTATGCTCTTATTCTTCCTTACAGCGCATAATCTTTTATATCACTTTACTTTATAGTCAGTGGTTACTGTTCACCATAATCCACACAATGCGCTACAAGGGAAAACCATGTCTCATTACGGGTCACAGTCAAGATGTAAAAATAATATGTTGAGCTTTATTTTCTTTAACACTATTTATTTCTGGGCAAGCACATGTCTCGATTTTGGTAAAGAAAAATGTTACAGCCTGACGGCATCCTCGCCATATTTCTGAATAATACTTGCCCAATCCAAAACGAATAACAACCAAGAATAACTAGTTCCAGGTGGGTAACTCGTCAATCTTAACCTCGTGGATCAAACATTCATGGAAACACAAGACGGCTTTAGTGAATGCCGTAAATGCTCAAGAAATGTCTGTACATGGCTGCTGAAATACGCCGCTGCTGGAACACTAATCCGACTCTGGCACATACCACATGAAATAAACAACGAAGGAGGGACAAGAGTTTGATGCAGAGCACCTTAACCACCCCAAATGGCAACATCAGCTTTTTCGGCAAATGGGCAGTCTCCGAGATAAACTAATCTACCCCGCTATAGGGGGTGCATGCTGATTTCTAGTTCTTCCGCTTCGGAAACAGTTCCGGCAATCTGATCCCTGGTAGACTACATGCTTGTAAGTGTTCATGGGAGTTGTAGTCCGTACCTCCCACTCTATACTTTCCACAGTAGAGCGCCTAACTCTATGTGATACACGAGGGCACCTTCTCACTTACGTTTCTCACCATTCTTGAAGTGTGCAGAATAAAGTTACCAGCTTTTAAAACCTTGACTGAGATACCAAAGTGTTTGGCGGGGGTCAGGACATGTTTGTCCCTGACAACATTCGCAGCATCCAGACCCCTACTTGGTGTGCATGTAACAGTATATCCCTTTCCCTGGGAACGTTGGCAGGGGCAAGGTTTCTCGGAACATCTTGCATCATATGACAGTATAAGTTGTTGTGCATAGATGCCCATGGCAGGTTCCCAGGAGTTTTCTTCTACTCCATACCTCTTTTCCAACAAACGAGATACCAAAAAACGTTTCCTTCTATTCTTTGAATCCAAAATTCGGCTGATTTCATACTCCGATTCATCGTTCACCCAGATCAAACACGGCGTTTTCTTTACTGGGGTATTAGAGGGTTTGAGAAGATAAATATGAAAGACTGGATGTATTCTGAGGGATTTGGGCAGAGCAAGTTGTACGGTAACAGGATTCAAACATCTCTTGATCTTATAGGGTCCTCTGAACCATGGATTGAAGATGTTATACCTCCGAAAACTGAGGTTTCTGGTGGACAACCAGACCACATCTCCTGTGCGATATGCAGGCCCTGCTCTACAATGCTTGTCTGTTGTTTTCTAATACCGGATCTTGGCTTCTTGTAAGTTCACCTGGGCTGTTTTAATGTTTGTTGGGCTGGTTGCTTGGAGTTCAAAGTCTGATGTAATAAGGCTATAAAACGTAGATGAAACCCACACATCCTATACAATGGGGCAATCTTTGTTGAACTGTGTTTTGCGCTGTTATAAGCAATTTCCGCCACCCATAATAGACCCATCCAAGAATTAGTGTTTTCTTCCAAGTAACAGCGCAAATACTGTTTTAATGGTTGGTTCAGCCTTTCTGTCTGACCATCGGTTTGGAGATGAAAACTTGAGAATTGGCAGACATCATGTGCAAGGCCGTACACCAAACCTTCCAAAAATGCACAGTGAATTGTGGTCCTCTGTCGGATACAATAGTATTCAGTAGGCCATGAAGACAGAATATGTGAGTCAACAACAGCTGGGGTAATTGTCCAGGGGGAAGGTAACTGAGCACAGGCTATAAAGTGTCCTAGTTTTGTGAGACTCTCGATGACCACTAGGATCATTGTGCAACCATGATCTTTAGACAACCTTACTATGAAGTCCAATTATATAGTTCCCCTCGGACCCTCTGGAGCAGGCAACGGCAGGAACAATCCTTGGTTTTTCCTGTGCACATCGCTCACATCTCTAAATCATTTTCTGCACACCTTTTCTTACAGTAGGCCACCAGAATTCCCTTAACACCCTGTAAAGTGTTTTTTCTACCCTGTTGTGCCCTGTACTCTGCTCGTCATGACACCACTGAAGTACTTCTTTTTGCTGAACTTTGGAAGGAGCCAGCAATTGAGCCCCACAAATAGGAAGCCCTCTTTGTAACTGCCACGCAGGATGATTTTTCAGCCATTGTTCCCATGTGGCGAAATGTACTGTTTGTGCTATTCGTTGCAGGAATTGTTCTGTTTGTATCAAGCATATGACTTGATTTGGCTTCAGTATAGACTGGATCTTTTGTTCCCAGGACGCAGTGGTTGAGTCTTGCCTACTAAGCGCACCTGCCTTACGGTTCTCGATGCCTGGCCTATATGTAACTATAAAGTTATACTTATCAAAGAATAACATTCACCTGAGTTGTCTGGGTGTTAACATCCTGGCGGATCTCATAAACTGCAAGTTACGGTGATCCCAATATACTTTTATGAGATGTTTGGATTCCAATAAATAGTGTCGCCACTCGCTAAAAGCATCTTTTACAGCCAACAATTCTTTCTCAGCAATAGTATAATGTGATTCTACATCATTTAGTTTTCATGACATGTAGGCTACTAGATGCAGTTGTCCTGATACTTCATTTTGCCGTGATAGAATAACCCCTATAGCTACCACAGAGGCATCAACCTCTACAGTGTAAGGATTCTCTGTATTTGGATGTGCTAATATGAGAACTGAGGTGAAACCTTGTTTTAATTGTTCTGCCTCCCCTGACCAAACAAAAGGGGTATTTTTTCTCAAAAGCCTGGTTATGGGGGTCACTATCTTAGAAAATTGAATTATAAACCTCCTGTAAAAGTTAGAAAACCCCAGGAAGCACTGAACGTCCCTCATATTCATGGGTCTTGGCCATTCTTTCACTGCTTGAATTTTATGCTTGGTCATTTCTTGACCTGTGGAAGATGGCATCACTCCTAGGAATTCAATTCTTTGCACATGAAACTTCCTCTTTCTGAGTTTGCAATATAATCCATTCACCCTGAGTGCTTGCAACACCAGAAACACATGCTGTTTATGAACTGCTGTATTGGATCAATATAGCTGAATGTCATCTATGTATACTGCCACAAATAAATCCAGGTATTCCCTCAACACATCATTCAAGAAGTACTGAAGGGCAGCCAGTGCATTGCATAGCACAAATGGCATTATTATGTACTCAAAGAGGCCATAATGTACGAACGGCCATCTTTCATCCATCTCCCTCCCGCATATGTACCAAGTGATAAGCTTTCCTTAAATCCTGCTCTATCTATCTATCTATCTATCTATCTATCTATCTATCTATCTATCTATCTATCTATCTATCTATCTATCTATCTATCTATCTAACTGGAATCAAAGGTAACAGATAACGATTCTTTACTGTTACGTTGTTAAGGGCTCTGTAGTCTATACACTGCCTCCTTTCACTATTTGCCTTCGGTATGAAACAAAAGGTGAAGATGCCAGTGACTTGGATCGATGTATAAATCCATTGTCTAGGTATTTCCCTATGTACTGTTTCAGATGTTCATTATCTGTCTCTGTGAGTGCGTAGATCTTCCAACATGATACCACTGCCCCAGGAATTAAATCTATTTGACAGTCATATGATCAATGAGGGGGGCAAAATATCTGCTTGTTTTTCGCAGAACACATCTTGAAATTCACAATATTGTTCAGGAAGGATGAAGTCTTCCTTTGCTGCAGTGGCTATGCTGTGACCCTGGACTTGCGCCCTTACCGGATATATCATAGATGTTAAACAATGATCCTGACAGTACTGAGACTCAAACACTAGGGAACCGTTACCCCAATTAATGGTAGGATTGTGCTGTTTCAACAATGGCAATCCCAATATCAAACCGTATTGTGGGGATCTTATTATATCAAACTGCAAACATTCAGAATGTAGCTCTTGACATCTAACCAAAAGGATTTCCATATGAAACAAATGGGACCAGAAGAAAGATCCCTGCCATCTACAGTTGCAATGACATCAGGATTCTTCTTTTCTAACAAAGTCAACTGTAGGCTTTGCACAACTGTCTCGTCCATAAAGATTCTGGTCGCCCCTGAATCTATCATGGCCTTGACAGGCAGCCATCCGTTATGTGGCTTCATATGTATTGACAGAAAGAAGTGTTCACTGTTTTGTATTTCTACCTCACTTAAAGAAGGGATATCAGTGAAGCTGAAAGTGTTCCTCTCCACTCCACCTGAACTCTCTAGTTTTCCAGTTTATTTTCTTTACTAGCGGATGGTACTTTGGACAACCCAGCCAGATTCTTAGGTTTCATCAAGCAGTCCTTCAATTAATGAACTTCCTACCACAATATAGATAAAGACCGTTCTTCCTCTTTTGATATCTTTCTTTCTGGGTAATGGAGGCTCTAACGGTACCTAACCATGGGTTCAGCTGAGATACCAGAACCCCCCCATCCACACTTCAGTTTCTCTCAAATTGAGGTACTGGCCGATCAATTCTTCTCTTATTGCCTTTGCGTTCATTCAGACAGTAATCTAAAGGTATGGTTAAATCAAGTCGTGATTGTGGATCTATCTGAGCCAGGACGTCCTTGAGTTCCTCTCTCGGTCCCTGGTGGAATAAGGCCACTCTTTTTTCATCTAGCCAATGGGTTTCTGCCACTAACCCCTGAAATGCATTCAAATATACTACCAGATCCTTTCTTCCTTGTTTGAACTCCAATAATTCCCTACTGCAGGAATAGTTGGTGGTGGCCCTAAGTCAAACACCTTCTCGAATTCCTTACATAACTCCTACCAATCATGTAACAAAGGATCATCTCATTTTACTAATGGCACTGCCCATTGCGCTGCATCTCTTGCTAAATACAGAATCATAAAGGTTACACTGGCCTGATTGATAGAAGACACCCTTGGACAACACATGAACTGTAAAAGGATTTGTGTCAGAAAAACCTGCAACTTCGTAACATCCCAATGAAAGACTTCTGGTGCTACTAAAGGGATGGGAATAGGGACCTCAACTGTGATTAGAGGGTTCTTTGTTATATTCCCACTGATCAGCATTAAGTCCCCCCTGAATGTCTCCCATTAGTTACATCAAAAGGATTCTGTTGCATCCTATATATCCTGTCTTGCAATGTGGCTGTTTCTGCTCGGGAGGCTGTCACCTCTTGCCGCATCATAGCTAAGGTAAGTAACAATTTCTCTAGAGTGGCCATATTGGCACTGAACCGGCCAAGAGGAAAATAATTCTTGGGCAGATTATTCTGTAATGCTCCCACAATCAAATCCCTCAGGGTCGGCTCACTGCTCAATAGAATCCACCTCTTGACAGCTGAATTCTGATTGCTGTTACAGCACAGAAGATTAAGGTGATAGTTAGACTTTTCATCCTTGGCGTAGTCTCCCTTAACTTTTTGCCTCTGTTCCCTAGGTTGTTGATGTGTGCTGGACTCTGATTTTACTGTTTTTGTTACTGTGGGCACTCCACCACTGCTAACCAGTGCTAAAGTGCAAGTGCTCCTGTTTAAAATGTGTACGTAATTGGTTCTCCATGATTGGCATATTTGTTTTACTGTTAAGTCCCTAGTAAAGTGCACTAGAGGTGCCCAGGGCCTGTAAATCAAATGTTACTAGTGGGCCTGCAGCACTGGTTGTGTCACCCACACAAGTAACCCTGTAATCATGTCTCAGACCTGCCACTGCAGTGTCTGTGTGTGTATTTTTACACTGTAAATTCGACTTGGCAAGTGTACCCACTTGCCAGGCCTAAACCTTCCCTTTTCTTACATGTAAGGCACCCCTAAGGTAGGCCCTAGGTAGCCCCAAGGGCAGGGTGCAGTGTATGGATAAGGTAGGACATATAGTAATGTGGTTTATATGTCCTGACAGTGAAATACTGCCAACTTCGTTTTTCACTGTTGCAAGGCCAGTCTCTCTCATAGGATAATATGGGGGCTACCTTTAAATATGATTAAAGTATAGATTCCCCTAGAGAGTAGCTGGACATGTGGAGTTTGGGGTCCCTGAACTCACAATTTAAAAATACATCTTTTAGTAAAGTTGATTTTAAGATTGTGCGTTTGAAAAAAACACTTTTAGAAAGTGAGCATTTTCTTGCTTAAAACATTCTGTGACTCTGCCTTGTTTGTGGATTCCCTGTCTGGGTCAGTTTGACAGTTGGGTTGTTTTTCACCTCGCACTAGACAGTGACACAAAGGGAGCTGGGGTGTAACCTGCATTTCCTGATTAGCCATCTCTGCTAGGAGGGAGGGATGGACTGGTCACTCTCATCTGAAAGGACTGTGCCTGCCTCTGACAAAGCAGACTCCAACCCCCTGGTGTGTGTCTGAGGCCTTGCCTGGGCAAGGCAGGATTTCACAAGTAGGTGTGAGTCCCCTTTGAAGAAAGGTGACTTCAAAGACTAAAATGGGTATAAGAAGGGCACCCAAATCTACAGACTTTAGAAACACTTCTGGAACCAAGAGGAACCTCTGCCTGGAGAAGAGCTGATAGCTGAGGAAGAAGTGCTGTCCTGCCTGTGACTGTGCTTTGTGGAGCTTTCCTGCAGTGCTGCTTCTGCCAGAGTAAAAGGGCAAAGACTGGACTTTGTGTGCCTTCCATCTTGTGAAGAAATCTCCAAGGGCTTGAGTTAGAGCTTGCCTCCTGTTGTTTGAAGTCTCAGGGACAGCAAAGACTTCTCTCTGCCAGCACCTGGAGTCTCTGGAGAGACTCCTGCTCTGACAAGTGGTGTTGTATCCAGTCCCTGGGCCCGTGAAAGGAAAGCTGGTGGAAATCCAAGGAAATCGACTTCGGAGGACTCCGGACCGACGCCGCTGCTGAATCCGGTGACGCCGCCTGCACCCGACACCGTAACCTTCGCTGGAACGCGACGCTCTTCGCAGGCCCGACGCCCGCTGAAGTCCGCGACTCCGTGGAAGTCACCGCACCACGTCGTGACCGACGCCACTCGAAGTGCACGGATTCAACGTTTCGCACAGACGCCGCGATCCCCGACTTCGCGCATCAGCTTGTTTTCACTCTTCACCAAAGGTACTGTACTTGGGGGTCTACACGACTCCGTGTCCAGCGCCGCTGGTGTCGGCTTGTTGGGAACAACTCCGTCACAACGCCGTGTTAACATCTCATCGAAGCATTTTTGTTTCTAAACGCTATTTTTGAGTTTAATCTTTAAAAATTCATAACTTGACTGGTGTATGTCGGATGTTTGTCGTTTTGGTCTTGTTTTGTTTAGATAAATATTTCCTATTTTTCTAAACTGGTGTTGTGTCATTTTGTAGTGTTTTCATTAAGTTGCTGTGTGTGTTGGTACAAATACTTTACACCAGCACTCTGAAGTTAAGCCTACTGCTCTGCCAAGCTACCAAGGGGGTAAGCAGGGGTTAGCTGAGGGTGATTCTCTTTTACCCTGACTAGAGTGAGGGTCCTTGCTTGAACAGGGGGTAACCTGACTGTCAACCAAAGACCTGATTTCTAACATTGGTGATCAGCGGTTGGGATTTGGACTTGTATTTGTACATGACATACAGTAATTATGTGTACACTACTGTTTGAGTTCAGACCACTACGTGACCACATACTACTAGTCTTGTGATTTTTTTTTTTTTCTATTTGGACTGTTTTTGCTCTGCATTTAGTTTCTTTTTTCGCTGATCTGGTGATTGACTTTTCTGGAACTTCATTTGGGAACTTGTTTCTGCATTTGGAACTTTGCACTCTTTTAACCTTTCATCATGTCTCTACTTAGAGATGCATCAGTTGAAGCTGTTTTTGACCTGAAGCAATTGGATAGTTATAACAAGGCTCAGCTAAAGCAGTTTTGTAAACAATTTTGGTTGTCCCATTAAGAGCTCTTCCAAGAAGGATGAGCTGAAAAAGGCGCTGAGGGCCTGGGTGACAACCAGAAGCACTGGAGGGCACACTGAGGATGAGGAGGAGGATGAGGATGAGGACGGAGAGCAATCAGTACATAATGGTATAGTGGGGGGACCTGTTATTCACAGGGAAAGAGTCTCTAGGGCAAGTAGCAGTGTATCCTCAAAGGGTCTGACACCTGAAGAGTTACAGGACAGACAGGCAGAAAGGGAGTACCAATTGGAGCTGAAAAAGCTCAGTCTAGAGATGGAACAGAGAAGGCTGGCCATTGAGGAAAGGAAGTTAGCAATGGCTCATGAGCTCAGTTTAAAAGAGATAGATCAGAGGAGTCAGACCAGTAGGGATGGTGGCAGCAATCCTACAGTGCAGCCTGAGAGAAGGGTACACATCCCAAAAGACCTTGTGAGGGATTATAAGAGGGAGGATGATATCTACTTGTGGTTCAAGGGTTATGAGTCAGCTCTCCACATGAACCTGGTCCCTGAAGCTCATTGGGGGGCAGCCCTGTGGAAGCATTTCGAGGCAGAGGGGAGGGACACACTGACAGCCTTAGGGGATGCTCAGGATCTCACCTACCCTGTCATGAAGGATGCCTTACTCACCAGGTATGGTCTCACCCCTGAGCAGTACAAGGAGAAGTTTAGATCCTACAAGAGAAAGGAATCCCAAACATGGTTGGAATGTGTTGATTCTTTTTGCAGGTCACTGGATGGTTGGGTGAAGGGCAGTAAGGTAAACACATATGAGGGGCTTTACAATTTAATTGCTTGGGAGCACTTGTACAGTTTATGTTTTCCAGAGCTGCACCAGCACCTCATTGACAGCAAGCTGACTGACCCCAGGAAGCTTGCACAGGAATCGGACCGCTGGGAGAGCACCAGGGTCCAAAAGAGGTATTGGGGAGACCACGCCAGGGATGGGCAGGGTCCCTCTCAGAAGAAAGGGGGGGGTAAGGGCAAACAGGGGGAGTTCTCTAAAGGGCCCCAAACTGATTCCCAGGGTAAGGATTCCCAACCCCCCAGTGAAAAGAAGCCATGGTTGTCCAAAGGGAAGCCAGTGGCAGGTGGTCCCCCACGTAAGTGCTATGCATGTGACCAGGTGGGTCATGTGAGGGGGGGACCCCAAATGCCCCAAAAGTACACCGGCACCCACTGGTGCACCGTCCCAGGGTTTGGCCAGTGTAGCGCTTGGGGAGGAGTTGGTTTCAGGTGGGTGGGAACCAGCAGAAATGACCCTTGTCTCACTAGGGGACAGTGAGATGGTCCAGAGAAACCTAGTGCCTGATAACACTAAGAAGTACAGGCAATGGGTGACCATCAATGGACAGAGGGTGGAGGCTCTGAGAGACACAGGAGCCAGTGTGACTACAGTGAGGAGTCACCTGGTGTCTGAAGAGCAGATTGATCCCCGGGTACTTCACCAAGTAGTTGCGGTAGACAACTCTGAGCGCCTCTGCAGAGTGGCACAGGATCCCTTTGAATGGGGGGGGGGGTCTCAGGTTCCTGGAAAGTAGCTGTGAGTCCAACCATGCCTGTTGATTGTTTGCTAGGCAACGACCTGGAGGATTCCCCTTGGAAGGAGGTGGAACACAGGTCTCACTTGGAGATGTTGGGTCTGCCTGGGTGGGTATGCATATCCACCCGGTCTATGGCAGCCAATCAGGGTAGTCAAGAGCCCCTGAAGCCTGAAACAGTGGCCCAGGGGACCACCAAGAAGAGGAAGGGAAGGGGGCGCGGGAAACCGGCCCGAGGTTCCCACGGTCCGGGAGGAGGCGGAGCCTGAGGGTGATGCCCCGGAACCTACAGGGGAGCAGGTGGCTGAACTGGGGAGGTCCCTGAGCTGTCACAGTGGCAGCATGAAGGGGGACCCACCAGGGAAGCATTCTGCACAGCGCAGAAGGAGTGCCCTACTCTTGAGGGGCTGCGGCAGCAGGCTGCAGCCCAGGCAACTGGCGAGGCGCCAGGTACTCACCTGATTTATTGGGAGGATGGCCTCCTGTATAGTGAGCCTAAGGTTCCTGAGCCTGGGTCAGCTCGTATACTGGTGGTACCCCAGTGCTTCAGGGCCTTCCTACTGGGTTTGGCTCATGATGTGCCTTTGGCAGGACATCTAGGGCAGGACAAGACCTATAAGAGGCTTCTCTCCCACTTTTACTGGCCCTTGATGCACAAGCAGTCAGCTGCTTATTGTAGGTCTTGTCAGACTTGTCAGGCAAGTGGCAAGAGTGGGGGGAAATGCAAAGCTTCCCTCCAACCTTTACCGGTAGTCAGTACTCCCTTTGAAAGGGTAGGAATTGACATTGTGGGGCCTCTGGATCCCAAGACAGCCATGGGCAACAGGTTCATCCTGGTCTTGGTGGACCATGCCACACGGTACCCAGAAGCCATTCCTCTAAGGACGGTCACTGCCCCCGTGGTGGGACGTGCCTTGATGGGAGTTTTTACCCGCATGGGGTTCCCCAAGGAAGTGGTATCTGATAGAGGTACAAACTTCATATCCACTTATATGAAGTCTCTGTGGAAGGTGTGTGGGGTAACGTACAAGTTCACCACACCTTACCACCCCCAAAGTAATGGTCTGGTTGAGAGATTCAACCGCACCTTGAAAGGCATGATTCAGAGCCTGTCAGAGCCCTTGAGGCGTAAGTGGGACGTCCTCTTGCCATGCCTTCTGTTCGCTTACAGGGAGGTGCCTCAAAAGGGACTTGGCTTTAGCCCCTTTGAGCTCATCTATGGCCATCCTGTGAGGGGACCGCTCAGTCTGGTGAAGGAGGCTTTGGAGAAAGCTCCTAGTAAACCACCCCAGGATGTATTTAGCTACATGCTGGCACTAAGAAACCAGACTGCCCGCTTCAGGAGTCTCGCTCAGGAGAACCTGGAAGCAAGCCAGGAGGACATGAAACGGTGGTACGACCAGAATGCCACTCTGGTTGAGTTTCAGCCTGGACAAAAAGTGTGGGTCATGGCACCAGTGGAGCCTAGGGCTCTCCAAGATAAGTGGACTGGGCCTTTTGAGGTGGTGGAAAGAAAGAGCGAGGTCACCTATCTGGTAGACTTGCAATCCCCCAGGAACCCTTTGAGGGTCCTACATATCAACCGCCTCAAACCACACTTTGAGCGAACTGAGCTCTCCATGCTCCTATCGACAGATGACGGGGTGGAGGAAGAGAGTGAGCCTCTTCCTGACCTCCTGTCTGCAGGAGAGAAAGATGGGTCTGTGGAGGGAGTGATCCTCTCCCCCTCCCTGACTGAGGAACAGCAGAGGGACTGTCGCCACGTGTTGGGACAGTTCGCCTCGCTGTTTTCCCTGATCCCAGGAGTCACACTCCTGTGCACACATGATGTGGACACTGGGGACAGTACACCTGTTAAACATAAGGTTTACAGGGTGACTGACAGGGTCAGGGCTTGCATTAAGGAGGAAGTCTCCAAAATGTTAACCCTAGGGGATATTGAGCACTCCAGCAGTCCTTGGGCCAGCCCAGTGGTATTGGTCCCAAAGGCTGCTGCTCCTGGTGCCACTCCGGAACTTAGGTTCTGTGTGGACTACTGGGGTCTCAATGCGGTCAGCAAGACTGACGCACACCCCATCCCCCAAGCTGATGAGCTCATTGATCGGTTAGGAGCTGCCAAGTACCTCAGTACGTTTGATTTAACATCTGGGTACTGGCAGATTGCCTTAACTGAGGGGGCAAAGGAGAGGTCAGCATTCTCTACCCCAGATGGGCACTTCCACTTCAATGTGATGCCCTTTGGGATGAAGAATGCCCCTGCCACCTTTCAGAGGTTGGTCAACCAGGTGGTGGCAGGACTGGATGAGTTCAGTGCCGCCTACCTGGATGACATGGGAGGAACACCTGCAACACCTCTGGAGAGTGTTAGGGGCCCTGCAGAAGGCAGGCCTCACTATTAAGGCGAGCAAGTGCCAAATAGGGCAAGGTTCTGTGGTGTACTTAGGACACCAGGTGGGGAGTGGCCAGGTGGCACCCCTACAGCCTAAGATTGACACGATTCTGGCTTGGGAGCCTCCCAAGACCCAGACTGAAGTGAGAGCCTTTTTAGGTCTCACAGGATATTACCGGAGGTTTGTTAAGGGATATGGTACCATTGTTACCCCCTTAACTGAGTTGACTTCTAAGAAGCAACCCCAGAAAGTGATCTGGACAGAGGCTTGCCAGAGCGCTTTTGATGCCCTGAAGGCTGCCATGTGCACAGCACCTGTGCTGAAGGCACCTGACTGCACAACAAACTCCTTGGAGTAAACAGACGCCGCAGAGCATTGTATTGGAGCAGTACTCTCACAGCTTAATGAAGAGGGCCTAGATCAACCCGTAGCCTTCATTAGCAGGAGGTTACTACCCAGGTAACGTAGGTGGAGTGCCATAGAACGCAAAGTGTTTGCTGTGGTCTGGGCACTGAAGAAGCTAAGACCCTACTTGTTTGGGACTCACTTCCGAGTTCAGACCGACCACAGGCCCCTCAGATGGTTAATGCAGATGAGGGGTGAGAATCCAAAACTGTTGAGGTGGTCCATTTCCCTACAGGGGATGGACTTTACGGTGGAACATTGTCCTGGTACAGAGCACGCCAACGCTGATGGTCTGTCCAGGTTCTTCCGCCTTAGTGATGAGAACTCCCATGAGGTTGGGTAGTTGCTCCCCACTTTTAGCTGGGGGGGACACGTGTTAGACTTTTCATCCTTGGCGTGGTCTCCATGAACTTTTTGCCTCTGTTCCCCAGGTTGTTGATGTGTGCTGGACTGATTTTACTGTTTTTGTTACTCTGGGCACTTTACCACTGATAACCAGTGCTAAAGTGCAAGTGCTCCTGTTTAAAATGTGTACGTAATTGGTTCTCCATTGTTTTACTGTTAAGTCCCTAGTAAAGTGCACTAGAGATGCCCAGGGCCTGTAAATCAAATGTTACTAGTGGGCCTGCAGCACTGGTTGTGCCACCCACACAAGTAACCCTGTAATCATGTCTCAGACCTGCCACTGCAGTGTCTGTGTGTGTATTTTTACACTGTAAATTCGACTTGGCAAGTGTACCCACTTGCCAGGCCTAAACCTTCCCTTTTCTTACATGTAAGGCACCCCTAAGGTAGGACCTAGGTAGCCCCAAGGGCAGGGTGCAGTGTATGGATAAGTTAGGACATATAGTAATGTGGTTTATATGTCCTGACAGTGAAATACTGCCAACTTCGTTTTTCACTGTTGCAAGTCCTATCTCTCTCATAGGTTGATATGGGGGCTACCTTTAAATATTATTAAAGTGTAGATTCCCCTAGAGAGTAGATGGACATGTGGAGTTTGGGGTCCCTGAACTCACAATTTAAAAATACATCTTTTAGTAAAGTTAATTTTAAGATTGTGCGTTTGAAAATGCCACTTTTAGAAAGTGAGCATTTTCTTGCTTAAACCATTCTGTGACCCTGCCTTGTTTGTGGATTCCCTGTCTGGGTCAGTTTGACAGTTGGGTTGTTTTTCACCTCGCACTAGACAGTGACACAAAGGGAGCTGGGGTGTAACCTGCATTTCCTGATTAGCCATCTCTGCTAGGAGGGAGGGGTGGAGTGGTCACTCTCATCTGAAAGGACTGTGCCTGCCTCTGACAAAGCAGACTCCAACCCCCTGGCGTGTGTCTGAGGCCTTGCCTGGGCAAGGCAGGATTTCACAAGTAGGTGTGAGTCCCCTTTGAAGAAAGGTGACTTCAAAGACTAAAATGGGTATAAGAAGGGCACCCAAATCTACAGACTTTAGAAACACTTCTGGAACCAAGAAGAACCTCTGCCTGGAGAAGAGCTGATAGCTGAGGAAGAAGTGCTGCCCTGCCTGTGACTGTGCTTTGTGAAGCTTTCCTGCAGTGCTGCTTCTGCCAGAGTAAGAGGGCAAAGACTGGACTTTGTGTGCCTTCCATCTTGTGAAGAAATCTCCAAGGGCTTGAGTTAGAGCTTGCCTCCTGTTGTTTGAAGTCTCAGGGACAGCAAAGACTTCTCTCTGCCAGCACCTGGAGTCTCCGGAGAGACTCCTGCTCTGACAAGTGGTGCCCTATCCAGTCCCTGGGCGCTTGAAAGGAAAGGTGGTGGAAATTCAATGAAATCGACTTTGGACGACTCCGGACCGACGCCGCTGCTGAATCCGGTGACGCCGCCTGCACCCAACGCCGTAACCTTCGCTGGAACGCGATGCTCTTCGCAGGCCCGACGCCGCTGCAGCCCCACTGAAGTCCGCGACTCCATGGAAGTCACCGCACCACGTCGTGACCGACGCCGCTCGAAGTGCACGGATTCAACGTTTCGCACAGACGCCGCGATCCCCGACTTCGCGCATCGGCTTGTTTTCACTCTTCACCAAAGGTACTGTACTTGGGGGTCTACACGACTCCGTGTCCAGCGCCGCTGGTGTCGGCTTGTTGGGAACGACTCCGTCACGACGCCGTGTTAACATCTCATTGAAGCATTTTTGTTTCTAAACACTATTTTTGAGTTTAATCTTTAAAAATTCATAACTTGACTGGTGTATGTCGGATTTTTGTTGTTTTGGTCTTGTTTTGTTTAGATAAATATTTCCTATTGTTCTAAACTGGTGTTGTGTCATTTTGTAGTGTTTTCATTAAGTTGCTGTGTGTGTTGGTACAAATACTTTACACCTAGCACTCTGAAGTTAAGCCTACTGCTCTGCCAAGCTACCAAGGGGGTAAGCAGGGGTTAGCTGAGGGTGATTCTCTTTTACCCTGACTAGAGTGAGGGTCCTTGCTTGAACAGGGGGTAACCTGACTGTCAACCAAAGACCCCATTTCTAACAGTGATCAAGTGAGGGAAAGATGGGAAGGGGACAGCAGAGAAGGAGACCTGAAAGGCAAAACATATAGCAATTACTTTGAATAAAATCTAACAATTAATAATCTGTACCTTAGAACTATCTGTTACCTGTAACAAAATATAATCTTTAGTTGGATTTCAGAGAAGTGATATAGACAATATGTCAGCCCAGTTATGTTTCCACGCCTCTTGAATGTGTTGCTGAAATAGGCAGTGAGTGTTAACTAAATACTAAAAGACTCTTTACTATCTCTTTGTAGCCTTACTGGAAATGACAGATGCCCACCAAAACTAGTAAGGTGCTTTGCCTCATAGAGGGGGAACCACCTCCAAAGACTCAACATACCCCTGTTAGGAATGGCAAATAAACATGGATAACACCAGTAGAGTTATGCACTTATTCCTCCTCACAGCACATAATCTTTTATAACACTTTACTTCATAGTCAGTAGTTATTGTTCACCATAATCCACACAATGCGTCGCAAGGGAATACCACGTCTTAATACCGGTCACATTCAAGATGTAGAAATAATAAGTTAAGTTTTCTTTTCTTTGACACTTATTTAAGGACAAGCATAAGTCTTGATTTAGGTACAGAAAAATATAATAGCCAGATAGATTCCTTGCAGTGCTTCTGAATAATCCAATACTTGCCAATAACAACCAAGAATAACTAGTTCCACTTGGGTAACTCTTCAATGTTAGCCCCGTAGATCAAAAGTGCATGAAAACACAAGACAGCTTTAGTCAACGCCGCAAATGCTCAAGAAATGTCTGTAAACCGCTGTTGAAATGGGCCGCGGCCAGAACACCAAGATGGTTCCACAACACACCACATGAAATAAACAACGAAGAAGGGACAGGAGTTGGGTGCACAGCACCCTTACCCCCCCAAACACCAACTTCAGCTTCTTCGGCAAACAGACAGGTTACGCGATAGAATAATCTGCCCCGCCTCGAGGGCGGATGCTGCTTTTACAGTCCTTCTGGTTCAGAAGCTATTCCGGCAATCTGATTCCTGGTAGACTACATGCGTGTAAGTGTTCATGGGAGTTGTAGTCCGTACATTCACTCTATACTTTCCACAATAGAGTACCTATCTCTATGTGATACAGGAGGGCACTTTCTCACTTATGTTTCTCACCATTCCTGAAGTGTGCAGAATAAAGTTACCAGCTTTTAGAACCTTTACTTAGATACCAAAGTGTTTGGGAAAGCAGGACAAGTTTGTCCTTGATAACATTCACAGCATTCAGGCCCCTACTTGGCGTGTGTGTAACACGCACAGGGCTCATGTTCTATTTCCCCTGTGGCACTTTATGGCCTCCAGCAACACCATGATAAACACCCCTCAGGCCCCATGGTCTCACTACACTTAACCCCTTGTCAGGGCCCTCCCAGAGCACACAAACCCATTAGAACATTCTGGTTCTATTGTTCAATTAGTTTTTGCACACTTGCACAGAATAGACATGTGTTTCCTGTTTACTGGTTCCAACTTCCATGACATTTTGACTCTACCTGCTAATGTTAATTGATTCCACCTGCTTCTGTTTATTGGTTCCACCTACCATGACCTATTGACTCCATCTGCTAATGTTAATTTATTACACCTGCTTCTGTTTATTGGTTCCAAGTGCCATAAACTACAGACTTCACCTGCTAATGTTTGATTGATTGCACCTGCTTGCATTAATGGTCAAAACAATAAGGCTGACAAGGGTTCTCCCCCAGGGCTTGTTGAACCTTCCTGTCTCTCATGTGAGCCACGTGCCTTTCGGAAGTCAGCCACACCCATAGAGTATTTAAACCGCACCTGAAACCCGAGACGGTGCTTGGCCTCGTTCCTCTCCTGAGCACACATCAACCCTGCAGTCACATCCTGAGTCAACCGGATTCCTATAGCGCTCTAGTCTTCCTCAGCCAAGCCTTACTGCAGTTCCTGATGCCGTCAACACTTCTGTTGTCTTCGCTTCCAGTGTGGTGATTCTCTTCGGCTCCCTGTGCTACAGCCACAGAGACTTCCTCTGGATTCCAGTTGAAAGTAGGAGAGACAAGGCTAATTACTTGATCACAAGTTAGTGAGCATTAATCCTTAAATTAAGCCTAAGACTAACTAAAAGAATGAGTTCTGAATAGTGAAAGCTTACTTTCTGGAAATTAGACACTACCTTTGTTTCAATAGCTTTAACACTGAACTCCTTTACAGACTGGGCACATCAGACTTGAATTATATCAGAACTGAAATCCGCCCACCAGTAATTTTTGACAAATGGTTGTAATAAAAATGAGAGAGGACTTATTATAGCGCACTATAAATGTGTAAAAACCTGTACAGAGGAATGAAGCCTGGAAGTGTACAATATTGTAGCTACATAATCTTTTTATGCTGAGAACTGCGAGCCTATCTTTTCATATTTTGTCCTAACCCCACTTTTCCTCTAAGGCAGTGTATGATTTAAGGGTTTAGGGTTCCTTGTTCGAGGTCCAGCATCTCCCTCTGCGGTCAGAACCTGGTGAGCGCATTACACTAGTAGAGGCTGAAAGCATATTCCATTGGATTGGCTGTCTAAAGGACAAAGTTGTGCAGCTGCATATTGATCAATGCATACAGCTAGTTGCGCTGCAACACAGGTGCATAGTGTTACATCTTAGGCCCAAGGTGGAGGAAGAGTTGGATAAACTGGAATGCGCTGGGATCATTGAGAAAGTCACTGGCCCCACACCATGGGTATCCCAATAGTGGTAGCAAAGAAACAAAAGCAACCCGGAGAAGTCTGCATGTGCATGGACATGCAGCAAGCAAATGTCACAATCAAGCAAGAACACCATCTGACTCCCACTGAGATCATCCTGAAGATGGAGAAAATGACAGCCACACACGGTATCATAAAAGAGCTCAAAACTGACAACGGGACGTCATTTCAAAGCCAAGAGTTCACAGACTACCTGCAGCCCTGGGGCATCCACCACCACAAAATAACTCTCCACTGGCCCCAAGCCAATAGAGAGGTTGAGCGTTTTATGCGCACCCTGAACAAAGTAATACGCATTGCCCATGTCAATTATCAATCAATGGAACAAGCCATCTATGAGTTCCTCAGGGAGTATTGACAGACTCCCCATTCCACCACCAGGCAAGCCTCGGGAAATGGGAGTTGTCACCAACACAATTCCAGCTAGAATGGACGCCAGACCCCCATCGATGATGCCAGAACTTTTTAGAGGAGGAAGAGCACCAATCACCATGCAAGTACTGCTCAAAGGGCTGGTCAGTCCAGCGTTCACCCTGGTGACCTAGCGTTCATAACAGACGGACATCCTGGAAGTATATTTAGACTGCCCTTTGAGCGCCCTCCCTGGGTTGTCACGCAACAAAAGGGCACCATGATCACGACCAGGAAATCATCAGCAAGATCTCACTTTTCAAGCTAGGGGAAACTTAAGTGATGAATATAGAGGACTCATGTCCACCTGCCCTCTACCAGAGAACAAAGTTCCCATACTCTCAGCTCCTGCCGCACCACCCCTTACTGAGAACCCTGATGCCCCCAGCCTGGATGATACATCCCCAGCCTCCTTGTGTGGAGCCCAGGATGATGGTCATATTCCTTTCTTACCTCCCCGTGACTCTGAAAGAAGGGAAACTCACAAAAAATACTGTCTGTGAAGCAATCCAGCGCCACCACCAGATTAAAGAACTAGCTATCTTGTCTAAAAGCTCCATTTGGGCTAAAGCCATCAAAAGAAAAAACGTGTTGCACTTCTGAAGTGTTGTAATTTTGTGTATGGATTTGTTTTAATTAAAGTTAAGAAGGAATGTAACGTTGCTCATCTGTGCGTCAGCCACGGGGTGATTAAATAACATCCTCACAGTCATCCAGATAGTAGTTTAGTCTTACGAGCTACACGCAGTTCTCAATAAAAGGTGTATGACGTGGCTGCAGAGGTGGTTGCATATTATACACAAAGGCACCTTCACACTGCCTCCAATATTTTGTTGCTACATGCTGGGAGGCCCTAATGTCCAGCAGGACAAAGGTCTCTTGGGGGGAGCAGCCACAAGCTCACCTGCCAGGTCTGTTCACATAAAATTCTTTACATCACTAGTCAGTAATTCTATTGGGCAATATGACCAGCATAGCTGGGGATCTCCTCCTGACTTGGGGATCAGCGTAAGAAAGAATTCCATCATTGAGAGCAACACTTCTGGGGTGTCCAAGAAAGATCTGAAACCCTTCTTGAGATGTGGGGTGAGTAGGCAGGCGAAGGCCTTGTGAAAGGAGTTGGGAACCATTCGGGCCTGGGGCCTTGTTACTCAGAGGAGATTTTATAGCTAGCCATATTTACTTTTCTGTTACCTTCCTCTCTAGTTTTTCCCTGGATTTCAAGGCTGGGTAATCACCACCAGGGAGTCTTCCTGGGCCTCTGGGGAATGGTACTCCAGGGTGTACAGTTTTGGGTAATACTGTGTAAACGCATCCGGGATCCATTGATTGCTGTTTGTAGGTGAGCCCTGGGGGCCTAGCACCATCTGGATGTGGTTCTGCAGCCTATGGCCGTGTATCTTATGGGCAAGGAGCTGATCCACTTTGTCTTCCCTCTCATAGTATAATTGCTTTGCATCAAGTAGTTTGTTTGTGGTGTCTTCAACGAGAACTGCCTCTAGATCGCCTCTTTCCTTGCATAGGCTTAGTTTGTTTTTAAATTCATTTTCCAATCTGGCTATCTCAGGCTCAAGCTCTAATCATTGTGCCGCTATATAACTGCATTTGCAGCATCCGATATAGTGGTGCATGTCTGCTCCTCTGATTAATTTTTCATAAAATAATGTTACTGCTTCTCAAATATTCTTGAATAGAACAGGGTCACAGTATGCTATCTTGTCCATTTTCAAAAACTTAATGGGTGAGTCCTCGGGGAGAGGGGTATCACATTCTTATGTATTATCTGGGCGTTGTCTGATAGCACTCTTGCCCCTATTTCAGAGGAGTCAACCCAAGAGAAGAGAAGACCATGGGAGAAACAAAAATATAATCAATTCCAGAGAGGGAATAATAGACAAGGGAGTAGTATGTATAATCTCTCCCTCTCTCGTGTTGACTGTGCCCCATGACTATCAGTTTTAGATCATCATGGTCCTGGACGAAGAAGGGCGGGGGTGTCATCAGCTGCCACTTGGGATGCGATCTATCTATGGCCGGGTCCATTGCTATATTAAAGTCGTGCCCCCAACACGAGATTGTTACTGGCACAGGTTGTCAGGAAAGGGAATAAAGAAGCACAGAATTGGTCCTTATGGCCATTAGGTCCATAGATGGAGACTATCATCAACATCTTGCCTCCTATCAATCCCCTGGCCAGGACAGCCCTCCTATTCCGATCCCTATGGGTAGAGATGTGAGGGAAAGGGACACCTGTTCTCAACAGGACAGTCACCCCCTTCATCTTGGAAGATGCGGAGTAAAAGAAATGGTGGGGGAAGGATGGGGATGCACACCATTTTATGTTGCCTGACAATAAATTGGCCTCTTGCAGAAGGGAAACATGTACACCCTTTATAGTCAGCCAGTCCAACACTGACTTCCTCTTAAGCAGTAAATTGAGACCCCGTGCATTTACAGTTGCTATGGTCTACCTTTTAGGTGTGTGAGCGGTGGCCACCATTAGATGGGATGGAAGTGTCCATGCCTTGTCCTGCCATTCCAACACCGTGAGGTCAGTGACCGCTAACACGCTTAGTAGGTGGTTAACTTTCTGTTGTTGAAATTCTCATCCTAGGAAACAATAAAACAGAAGCACACACATTAAAACAAATATAAACAACACAAAAACGTAGAAGCCAAGTAACTGTTGGTTACTGGCAATAATGATGGGGTCAGTGTAGGTTTGAGTTCGCCTCTTTCTGGCTCTGTCCCAGTGGGCTCTTCTGGGCCTTCTCCGTCCACTAATCCTTGTGAAACCCTTCAGTTATGTTTAATCATTAGGAGCCCAGCAATGTAATTTTCAGTCAGGCACAGGATGTGGAGGGCTCGTCCCACCAAGGCAAGTCAATTAGTTTGAGCATGCAGGTCGTCTCCCTCGAAGGGCGGAGAGGGTAGGTCTGATGGTCATTTCAAGCTTTGCATCTCTTCTCCTTCCTCATTTGATGCATTCTGTATCCTGGGCGGTGACGGTCCAGTTGCGCTTCAGTGGTATGGGAGTCATCCTTAAGACCGAAGAGTGTTACTGCCTCTTCACATGTGGTGACGGTAGCTGGCTTTACCCTATAGCGAAAGAACAGGCGCATTGGGACACCCCTAGTGATGAAGGATCTAGAGTCTCTGATGTAGTCTGTGGCTTTCTTCAGAGATTTGCATTTAGGCAGCACTGTATCAGATAAATCTTGGAACAATGCCAGAGAGAAACCCCTGAACACCAGGGGATCCATCAGTCCTTCCGCCTTCATGATTTTCTCTTTCTTCCAGAAGAAGTGAATTCTTGTTAGTAAGTACATCCTGTGACAGCTTGCTCGTCACTTGGAACGTGTTATAGACCCTGGGCGTTTGATCGAGTTCTCTCTGTGTGTCACTGTTATCTGGTAGAAGTGAATGGAACAGTTCCTAAATGTAGTGTGGGAGCTCTGAGTCAGAGACAGACTCGGGATTCCCTCTGATCCGTATGTTATTCCATCTCCATCCTCAGATTTATCTGTCAGACACTGGCATTTCTTTTCCAGTTCACCAACTTGCATTGCCAATTTATCCCTCTCGTGGACCCCTTCTGTGACAGCCACTTCCAGCTGGTCAGTTCTAGTACCCAGTTTCTGGAGCACGTGGTTCAGGTCAGTCAGTGACTTAAATCCTAGCGTAGTAACCCCAACTCAGCCTTGAAGCCCATCATCAACTGTTGGATGTCACATCTTGTGGCTGGGGCCCGCATTTCGCTGCCTTCAGGTGTCTGATGCGGCAATCCTTCATTGGCCAGGGGCATAAGTCTCAGGGTCTGAAGGAGATCTTTTATTGAGGACATTCCTCGCGTTCTGAGCCAAGATGTCGCCATCCAAGTTGGTTAGTTGCTAAAGGCAGGGTATTTAGGGGTGTGAGGCGCCACTCAGTCCTGGTCTCATGGATGGGTGAGTCCTCCTCTGCTGGCAACACCTTGAGGGAGTCCGGTCTCATGCCCTGGACTACAGCCCCCCCCCACCCACCCAGATGCACCGCCCAAGGGAATCCAGCCCAACCTTCAAACAATCCTCCTGAGGTCGGAACTCCTCACTGTGTCACCTCTGGGGACCAGGACCAGCAACACTCCACTTGTCTGCTTTTGTCTCCAGACAGTGTTCCAGTGCCCTGCTCTGGCCCTGGCTGCTTCTTCCCATGTCCCTTTGTTGCTCAGGGGGACCCTACTGACTTCTTGCTGCTTTCTCAGGCGCTTAGGGATCCTCGCCCTGGGCCGGCCGGATCTCTCTGCTGATGTGCTGCTTAGCTAGAGGAGTGCCAGGAATCAGGGTTGGGTGCTCCCTAAAGTGCTTCACTTGATATATGACATTGCCCTGATCACTCACCCGGGCCCCTCCTTCAGCGCTGCTTTGCCCATGTGCCTCCTAGGACAGCTTGCTTATTGTCCCCTGGGAATGGCAATTTTGCTATGTTGCAATGACAGATCGGTCAGCTGCAACTCTTCTTCGCAGGCTTCCAGAACAGCTCTTGCCGTGTGTGGCTCCGGTTCCCATCACTGCTCCGCTTCCTACTGGAGGGTCATATTGCCTCTGACATCGGGATCGGACGGTCTAAGGCTGGGCTTCCTCAGAGCTCCGCAAGGACATGTCCACACAAGTCCTCGCCGTGGCCACACCCTGTGTCTATCTTTTGAATATGTGACACTGGTTATATAATGGCATTGTCTATACTCTGATAATACAGGCTGTCACCCATTCATTCACACTACATTCCACGGGCTGGCTCTTGGTTTATGAACGACAGGACAGTGGTTCATGGTACTTTTCTGGTGACCTATAGCTTTGACATGCGGATAAGTCCAGAATATCTCTAGTGCAAACCAGAGGTCTGGCCAATCACTGGTGGAGTGGATGAGGACAAAGGAGAATAGGCCTGCTCCATCTTTCGTTAGTATTACCTTCCTTCCTTCCACCTTGACACCTTACACACCAACCTCACTTTAGGTTTCCTACAGTCCATTTTGTGAAAGGTAGCATGGCAAGAGGAGAGTATCTCCTTAACTTCCCTTCTCTCAAAGTCAAGAATAAAGAAAAGAGGTGAGGCCCACAACTAACACCATCAGGCGCAGGTTCTGCTTCATCGGTGGGGGTGGAGTGGGAGACCATGCAGGTGGTAATCCAGGGACATTGCATTTCTAACATAGTGGGTGTGCGGGCCCAGTTACACTCTGACATCCAATGTCAGGAAGCGGTGCTGGATGGTCTCCCTGGCAAGCTGGAAGAGACCTCTGAAGGTTGTGGGTGCCTTCTGAAGGAAAGGGAGAAAGTGTTTACTATGGTTTATTGCCTGTGCCACCTTCATTACACAGCTCATGTGGCCAGGGTGCACACAGCATGATAAATTAGGTAGAATGCAGGCGTGGCTCTTACGGGATGAGGGCCGTTGGCACACCATTCTGCAGGCGCAGGACACTGTGGGACAAGATGTCTGTAATGCAGCATTTCTCAACTTCTACTGGGATCTGTACCCGGCTCCTCCCCAGTAACCCTTGATTCCAGAGTGGCTGAACAAGTGGGAGTGGAAGTTACTGGGCAGTAAGTAGAGGGATGATTAAGGAAGTGGGGAGGGGGAAGTACCAGGGTTAGAGGGTCTGCAATATGATTCCATTCTGCATATACTTCGGACCTTGTCCCTAGGATCGAAGCTTTATAAATGACTCCCGGAGCAGGTTGGGCTTTCTTCTATGCTACGTGAGGCTGCTACTGTGGTCTTTCCAAATAAGGATAAGGGCCCTGGCTCTTTATATAGTGTACTAAAATTAAGTACGCTGTGCAGAGAGTCCAGTGGATCCCCAAAGGTTTGAAGAGGCAGAAACAGATAGGTCCCTTGCTCTTTTTGTGGTAGTGTGGACAAGCAGTTAGGCTTATCAAGGAGTTGTGTTAAGCATTTGTTGTACTCAAAGAGGCAATAAATGAGACACACACTCAAAGAATAAATGTGAGACCAATTTAGAAAAATAACAGTTGCGTTTATATATGCTTTGAACCAAAGAAATTTGTTAAAAGGTAAGCAGTTTTAAAAATTAAACATACTTTGCTGTTTCAAAAACTGACACAGTGCAATATTCAGAGTCTTCAATGTTAACCCATAGGAGGAAAACAAAGAATGCAGTTTCACAGGTAAGTACGTGACTTACAGCCCCAGTCTTAAGGGTTTTAGGCTAGCACAGTGCAAGGTTCATATTGGTACCCAGGGTGCACTCACAGCAGCGAGGGAGCTGGGTGCTGAGGGCAAACTCAGAGTCGGCGCCCAATGTTAATCAATGGACACTGGGGGGAAATGTTGACACAGGTAAGTATAAGTGGTGTCAAAGGTCAGTCTCGGGGTGTTGAGGAAAGCCCCGGGAGGGCCACAAGGAAGCACCAAACTTACACCCTCAGCTGCACAGGGGCGGCTGGGTGCAGAGTGCTAACACAGTGTCAGGTGCTCAATGCTATGCAATAGAGACAGGGGGTATTCGCTGGAGCGCTGCTTACAGGTGAGTGAAGCAGGGTTAGGGGTCGATCTCCTGGAGTTGAGGTAAGTACAAAGGGGGCCACAAGGCAGCATCAAACTTATACCCTCAGCAGCAAGGGGGCGGCCAGGTGCTGATGCCACACAGCATCTGGAGCCCAATGTTATTTAAAGGCGGATATTACTTTCAGAAATGGGCTGCAGGCTCTGGCCAGGAGGCTGGGAGAAGTCCATCCACAGCTGTCCAGGTAAGTTGAGATGCCAGGGGTCGTACGGACACAGACGGTTCAGCTCCCAAGGCCCAGGGGCTCAAGGTGCAGGGGTGTCTACCAGGCAGGTCGCGGTCAGATGGAGCAGTTGTTGCACTGGGGTGTCCGACAGGGGTCAGCGCATGGTGTATTCTTGGTCGGAAGTGCAGGGGAACCTTTACTGGATGGGTGGGCCACTTGGACACAGCCCCGGGGCGTCAGGTGCAGTGGTCAATTCTGGTGTCAGGTTTTGCGGTTCCACAAGCAGGCTTCCTCTTCTTTAAAGGTGGTATCTTCTAGACAGGGCCTCTCTCCACTGGAGTTCTCTGTCTTTATTGAAGGCAGGCAGTCCTCCCAAGGCTTTGGAAGTCCCTGGGCTGCAGGATAGTCGTCTTCTGGGTGCAAGTTTCTTTGAAGGCTGAAGACAGGCCATTGGTGTCTTCAGTTGTCTTCTTTGCTGGCAACGGGTCCGGCTTTTCTTAGGTTGCAGCAATCTCATTCTAGGGTTCAGTAGTGCCATCTAAATACAGAATTTAGGGGTGTTACAGGGAGTGCCAGGTGGTAGTCAATTGGCTACTCACCTTTAGGGTGACTACACCTTTTCTATGACCTCTTCCTTTGGGAAGCGGCATAGCCTTAACCCTATTGACCTAACTCCTTCCACACAAGATGGAGGAATTTAAAAAGTAGTGTCCAATTCAGCTCGTCCACCCTAGGGGTGGGACTGGCATGAAGTGGGCACTCCTCCTAAGTTACCTAATTTTCCCACCAGTCCTGCCGCCAAAAGTAGGGTAAGGAACTGGGGGTCGGCCTCCTTCACCTTTTGGAGAGGCCTGGGTTGCATTTAAAAGGCAGCAAGGCCTTTGCAGCTCCCCGCCCTGGAATGGCCATCCTGCCTGGAAGAGGAAATCACACCTCTGCCCAGAGTAGGCCTTTGTTCTGAGCCCTCAAAAGCATTGACACTCACCCAAGGGGGCCAGAACGCTGTCTAAAGTGGCTGCACTGGTTCTGACCAGTCAGTGTCCACTCTAGGAATTGGTAGGTTTCAAGGGGGCACCTTTAAGGTGCCCTCTGAATGCATGTATTAATAAATTCATTACTGGATTCAGTGAGGGTTTATTAATACAAGATGTTTGATAACAAACATCCCTATTCTCAGTGAAGCCATCATGTTGCTGGGGAACTCGTAATGATCAGTGTCCAGCACATGTACTTAAAATGGCTCCACTATTCACTTACTAAGTCTGAGAATCGACAAAGAAATAGCAGGGGCATATTTGCTCATGCAGGTCTGCCCTCACGTGTAATATAATGCACCCTGCCTTTAGGGCTGGAAGGTCAACTAGAGGGGTGACTTACATATATGGCATGCAGTGTGCAGGGGACAAGGCACACAGGCTGTGTGCTATGTCATGTTTTCATTTTAGGTCTGCATAAAGACACGTAGCCTGCAAAGGCAGCCCTGTGTGTGCTTATAGTGGCCGGACCTCACTGATTTATAATAGGCCCAACCCCTAGTTTTATTTTGGAACTTTGTAAAAGTGGCATTTTCAGAACCTTCATTTAAAATCTGACCTCACCATGAGTTGTGAATTTAAATTGTGATTCCAGAGACACCAAAGTTGGGGGTTCCATCTCTTCTCAATTGGAAATTAAATATATAAAATGTAATAAGGTAATTTCAATGTTAACCTATGAGAAAGGTAGGCCTTGCAGGAGAGAAAAACAAATGTAAGAGTTTTTAACTACCTGGCCATGGAAAACTGAAAAGTGCATGCCCAATGTTTTAAACACACTGCACCTGTCCAGGGCCTACTTTAAGGGTGACTCATATATATTAAAAAAGAAGGTTTGGGCTTTGCAAGAGGGTTACATTGCCAGGTAGGCATGGCAGTTTAAAACCGCACAAACAGGCTCTGCAATGGCAGACCTGAGCCATGTTTGAAGGGCTACTGCAGTGGGTGCCACAATCAGTGCTGGAAGCCCACTAATAGTATTTAATATACAGGCCCTGGACATAAGTAGTGCACTTTACTAAGGACTTACAAGTAAATTAAATGTGCCAATTGTGGAAAAGTCAATGTTACCATGTTTTAAGCAAAGAGCATGTGCAGTTTAGCACTGGTTAGCAGTGGTAGAGTGTCCAGAGTACTAAAGCCAACAAAAAGGAATTCAGCTAAATCTGGGGAAGGGGAAGTAAGGCAAAATATTTGAGGCTGACCCCATTGAACACAGCCAGGTCTAACATGAGCTTAAAGTTGCCATTTGTTAAATGGGCAAAGCTCCTATACACTAATCAATTGTCTAGGATCCACACTGGCTCACTAGTCTTGGAAGCCTTCGTTGTGGAATGGTCCTACTGGGTTTCCACTACGGGGGTCCACCTCTTGCTTCTAATTGTACGCATCTCTCCTTGTACATGGATGATATGCTCCTGAACAGAGGAGAACGTGTAGTGGATCCTATTTAGTTTTATTGGGAATCAGGAGTTCGCTTAGCCTTCTAGCTTGAAGACCTGTGCCACCATCACCTAGTGACTTTCAACCTACTTAGCTTGCTCTGTTTTAGAACATTTATTTAATTATTTCTTCGAAGATGGATGCTATGTTTATAGTTAGGTCAGGAAGATGTTTTGATTTCACGTTATCAGTGCCACTTTTTGAAGGTGTCACTATTGGAGTCAAAGACAAGTGATATACGTAGGTATTCACATCATGTCCCTTTCCACTTACAAGTGATAGGAACATAATGTACTTTTGGAGGGAATTGTTTATATAATTGCTTCCCCAAGGATGCCTTCTTATCTATTGTTTGGGAACATGCCTGCGTCAGGGGTCCTACAAGATCTGTATGAACACATCTCACGCTGACAAGGTTGTCAGAGGGATTCTTTCCTGATGCCATCAACACTATCTATACTACACATCGCTTTGATGCAGACCCAGCCTTGGTGTCCCCATGGAGTCTGATCTAGAGACCTCATTCCAAGCTAACAAGGGTTGGGAGTGCTTCTCATGGACATAGTACCTTCAGATTAGGTTTATCACATTTAGCTCTCTTTAGGTTAGAGATGAGGTTCTCGATGCTAGGGTATTAGGGCTAATTTCACATCTCATGTTTATTGCATGATGGTGGGGGTCTTTGTGTTCATGACTCTCATTTTTACAATCATGCTTCTTGCACTGTGCATTATCCTAATCATTGCAGCTCATGCATTTTACAGTACGTTGCAGTCTTGTTAATAAACCTACTGAAAACTTTACTGCATTTCTTTCATTGCATGTATGTGACTGAGGCTTGTTGCTCATGTGAGAAAAGGGTACTTTCCATTTAACCACAACTAACCTGAGATGTTGCACTCTAGAGTCCATGCTTAAAGGCTGCCAAGGCACTGCCTGTATTTGGGAGGGTTGGGCTGATAGTGGCGACTTGTAGGACATGCTTAGTCGCCAACAAACAAAAGTGCTGTCATCCCTAAACCAGCAGTCTTGCCAAGAGTCCAACTACAACATGGCACCACCAACAATGGTGTTTTGGCACTAATTTAAGGATGCCCTGATTCTCACTTTCTCACACACAACAGGTGCCCTAAGTACCATTATACAGAGACATCTGTAGTCTTCGGGATAATCCTGCTCAGATGAACAGGGAGCACCGAACTAGGCTGCAGGCGGTTCGAGCTCAAACTCTTAAAAGGACTTTCTTCCTACTTGGTGTTCCGTCACTTTACCCACTACTCAACATGGCTAACGCCAAAGACATTCCCGAGAATGTCAGACACGCATTAACACTTCATCTAATAGGGCATAGCTTAAAAGATAAGGGCAGGGATGTCACATTTATTGTAGAAGTTCATGAAGCTTACCAAACAGAAACGTTCTATTCTTGGGTCACCTTTCCTGAGGAAGACTCTAGAACATACACATTCCACACATACAGAGTTGTGAATGTACCACAACGGTACCAAGCATACCAGTATCTTGAAATACTGATTACTTATCAAGAGCATCAGAATTGGTTTAATAGCGCCTTACCACATGTAGTACAACCTGTGAGATTAGGTCCCCTAGGTAATGAAGGACCAACGTGGCCAATATTTGCCACATATACACCACACCCTGGTGTACAAAACATGCAGGCAGCTGATCTGCGCAATCTTTGCAATGAGCTAGTAACATTATATTAACAACTTGTTCAGTTTGTAATGCGAACTTTGAACACAATGCCAGCGCATCCAGGACTACAGCAACTGATGGATACCAATTGGCTGTTACTGGGATTAACCCACAAACAATGCACTCTATCATGGGCAAGGTGCCCACGGAACGAGAGAAAATACTTTTCTGGATAGCCCAGAAAACTAGTCAGCCGGAAGCTGCGTTTCCCCATACGGGGCCAACGGAAAAACATAGAATTCTCACAATGTCCTTGCCATTCCGAATTGTTCCCTCAGTAGACGAGTACAGACTTTGCTGCAATTTACACTACCACACATGGTACCACAACACTTGGCAATTTACCAGAAGTGTTAAAACAAAAAAAAAAAAAAAACACGTGGCTGCATCAACCCTAGATTTGAGGATGAAATTAATGCGTAACTTCAACACAGTCTCCTTAATAATATTCAGCAATATTAAAGAGGAAGCAGAAGCGTTGGCCATACGCCAGCAGCTCAGAGAGATTCCACATGTGGAAAAGGAGAAATAGCTACCGAAAGTTATTTCTGATACCTATACTAGTATAGGATGGGATATTTTGAGAGCCAAGCCAAAAAAGCCTAAAATTCAGAGTACCACCCCTAAGGAAGGTACCAAACAAGCACAGCAGGGTTCTAAAAAGCGCTGGGATAAACATAAACAAAATAAAGACCTACGAAGTCAGACATCAGACTCTCCACACACGGAGAGCTCCGAAAGGAGATATAGGGCCTCATTATGACCCTGGCGGTAGAGAACCGCCAGGGCCAACGGGGGCGGGAGCACCGCCGACAGGCCGGCGGTGCTCCCTTGGGCATTCTGACCGCGGCGCTTTGGCCGTGGTCAGAAAGGGAAAACCGGCGGTCTCCCGACGGTTTTCCACTGCCCCTAAGAATCCTCCAAGGCGGCGCAGCTCGCTGCGCCGCCGAGGGGATTCTGACAATCCTTCCTGCCATCCTGTTCCTGGCGGCTCGCCCGCCAGGAACAGGATGGCGGTAAGGATTGTCGTGGGGCCCCTGGGGGCCCCTGCAGTGCCCATGCCAATGGCATGGGCACTGCAGGGGCCCCCGTAAGAGGGCCCCGCTAGTATTTCACTGTCTGCATAGCAGACAGTGAAATACGCGACGGGTGCAGTAGCACCCGTCGCACCTTCCCACTCCGCCGGCTCGATTACGAGCCGGCATCCTCGTGGGAAGGGAGTTTTTCCCTGGGCTGGCGGGCGGTCTTTTGGAGACCGCCCGCCAGCCCAGGGAAAAACTCATAATACCCTCCGCGGTCTTTTGACCGCGGAGCGGTATTATGGAGGGCTGAATTCTGGCGGGCGGCCTCCGCCGCCCGCCAGAATCAGAATGAGGGCCATAATCTCAGAAATAGAAAAAACTTAAAAGCTCCTGACAGATATACTGATTCATGTCCCTCTTGTTCCTTTCAAGACACACCGGATAGACGTAGCGAGAGAGTGGGCATGTCAAAGCAATGTCCTGACTTCGTGAAACAGAAGAAAGACTCACAGCGGTCTTCAGATAAGAAAGATGACAAGTCCCCACAACAAAAGACACAATTTAAAAAGAAAAAGGTGGCAGCAATCTCAATTAAACATGCCAGCAAACTTTAGAACATCGCTGAAGAACAAGATGTGGGCAGCGTCCCTGCTGGACAGCGTGGCAAAAGTCACAATATGTCGCTAGAGTCTGAAAGATCATCTGGCTGCAACAGCAACTAGCAACTTTATTGCAGTCGAGACTGCGGATGGGGCGTGTTCTCCCACCCAACAGGGATTATGATTTAAATATCCAAGGGAGACATAGATCGCACCATTAGTGTAATATTCTGGGATGAACTTAGTTGTGATATACTACTGGCCGAAAGAGACTGGCGTCCTGAACACATCCATAAGCTCCCACATGGGGAAGATGTCAGTTTTCCTTCTTTCTCTGATCTTGTTCCAGAGGCGCTAAAAAAATCATATGCTGTCAACTGGGCTTTGGCGCAGGCACAAGCATGTAGGTTGGGATAAGGAGTCTCCTTACCTGTAATCCCTATTAGGTCTACATCCCAGCCTCAGCCCCAATATCCTGTCAAACATGAAGCCAAACCTCCAGTGAGGGAGATCCTCACTCAGCTAGTGTACCAGGGAATAATTAAGCCCTGTGTCTCTGCAATGAATAACCTGTTATTCCCCGTTGCAAAACCCAACCATTCATATAGAATAGTCTTAGATTACAGACACTGAAACAGTCACACACGCACATATGCAATACAAAATTCACACAGCACAGCACTAATTAACAACGGTTTCTTCTGCCAGAACTTAGCACATAAAAGTGGGGACCTGAGTGCATTCTCATTTGGCTCACAAAAACGCTTCTGTCATTTGCCCTCAGGCTATAAGAACAGCCCAGGGCTGTTTTCAGCCGCCTAACATCAATTATGCATGATATTGACCCCAAGGGTTTGTCCAATTTGGATGACATCTTTCTCACAAATGACGACCTCAACATTCATCTTTGCCAGAGTCAGTCGGATCATTCTAGGATTGCAGCCCTTTGCTGCCAATTCAATTTTAGAAAATCTATAATAGCCTTTCTCAGTGTATTGTTCCTTTTTATAAAAATGCACTCATCTCCAGCAACTAAATACTATCAAGAAACTGCAGTCTCTACTCAATTTCTTCAGTTTTGGCAGAACGTACATTCCCGACTATGCTCAACACATTAAAGAAGACCCTTAACAGTTGAACACACATGCATACTTAGAGGATTGCAACAGGACATGCTAGAAGTAAAACACTTACACACCTGTGATAACAAAACAAATTTGGTCATCAGAATAATTGCTGGTGCCACTGGGTTCACTTATGCCACCTTTAACGAACGCAACACGGTGCCTATAGCATACAAATCACATTTATATTCCAATGCAGAACAACAAAGCGTCCCCACAGAAAAATTGCTAACTGCCATACAGATGGCTGTCATCAAGGAGAGGACACTTGCCCAGGAGAAACACATTATTGTTGTTACCACGGTGCCAGCCTTAGAAACGGTCACCAAAGCATGTGTTCCTAATGCTAAAACATTACATCCACGTTGGATTCAGTGGGCAACCTCCCTGACTGCCACTGATGTTGACTATATCTTTGATCCAAAACTTCAGACACAAGAATTTCTCCAGTACGAACAGGAGTACCCTGCACCTCTGACATCTTGTTGCCACTTAACAGGTACCATACTGTCATTGATACTGATGGTTCAGCACAACCAACTGTAGGTACAAAACATCAATATTCAGCTGCTTGCGCTGCCATGAGCGGAGTGATGAAGGATGATGTATTCCACCTTATAGGAAGATGGCTCTGTATATGCTGTGTCATATGAGATATAGTGTGCACAGAGTCCAGGGGTTTAACAAAGGCTAAAATAGATAATACTAATGCTTTATTTTGTTGTAGTGTGGTCGAGCAGTTAGGCTTATCAGGGGTAGTGCAAAGCATTTGTTGTATACACACAGGCATCAAATAAAGCACACACTCAAGACTAACTCCAGGCCAATAGTTTTTATACAGCAAACATTTACTTTGTTACTTTATTTCTAGAACCACAAGATTCAAGTTGCAGGTAAGTACATTTGCAAGAAAGTATCAAACATATGTATCAATACCACTTTGTTTCAATTTGGCAAGTTGTACAGTTTTGGAATAAATAGCAGTAATCTGTTTGAAAAGTTGACAGTGCAATGTACAGAAACAGTTCTAGAGGGGAAGAAAAGTTAGCACAGTTTTGAAGTAAGTACATGACTTACAGTTCTAGTATCCGGGAGTTAGGCTGTCTACAGGTTGGGGTTCAAGTCAACCCCAAACACCCACCACCAGCAACACGGGTCTGGCAGAGTGCACAAGTCAAAGTTGAGGTCGATGTAACATGGGCTCCTATGGAGACTGGGGGCACTCAGAATCAGGCCTGCTTGCAGGTAAGTACCCGCGTCTTCAGTGGGCAGACCTGGGGGGTTTAGAGGATCACTAGGGGGGCCACAGGTCAGCACCAAACACACACCCTCAGCGGCCCAGGGCAGCTGGGTGCAAACACAGTATTGGGCTCCCAATGCTTTCCTATAGGGGGACCAAGGGGGTCACAAAGATGCTGCAGGTGAAGTCCAGGGGGTCGTTTCCGGAAAACCAAAGGCTGGACAAGAAGGAGGACCGCCTGCTGGACCTTGCTGCACCAAAGATTGGATTCCCCAAGGCCAGGGAGCTGTGGGTGCATGGGTACCTTTTTGGCGTTGGGAATCTTCGGCCAGTTCTTTCGCGGTCAGGAGGGTCCCCCAGATTTAGGCTGCAGGCGTCATCGTGTTGGACAGAAGGGGTCAACCCAGGGTGGACACTAGTCAGTTGGGCCACCTGGACATAAGCCGTGGGCATCAGGTGCAGTGTGGGCAGAGCTCGCAGATCTGGGGCAGTTCTGGATTTAAGAGCTTGACCACTCACCTGAAAGGCAGGTTGTCTGCAGGGGGGATGACTGTTCTCCCGTCCTTTCAGGACACCACTCGGCACTGCCGACATAATAAGGGAGTCCCGGCAAGTGTCCCCAAAAGTGTGGGGGGACTGGATATGAGAGAGAGAGAGAGAGAGAGAGAGAGAGATAGAGAGAGAAAAGAAAGATATTGTCTCTGCTATCAGCGTTAGCTGTTGAGTGTCCAGAGCTGTAAGGGAAAGGACAGGGATGAGTGATGAGGTGAGGGCATTCGTACAGGAATTATGTACACAGTCTATTATCTCAGCTAGTCACCTGTCAATCAACACGTTCCTCGCACTTCCTCTCCACTCAATTTGGCTTACAGGAATGCGCTATCATTGCCTGGATCTTCTCTCTGTCACACTGCTTAGAGTAATCACTCTTGGTGTAGTTGTTCACACTGAAAACCTATTGCACACGAACACACAATTAAAACTCTTTCCAAAAAGGAATAAAAGTACACAGATTCATACAGCCAAGTGAAAACCTGCTTTTTCTGTTTTTGAGGAATCACTAATAACCATTCTAGACAATAATAAAGGAGTTGCTGCAAAATGAGGGTCGTTATCATAACAAGCGACACACATGTAATTAGCAAAGTCACACGCATATGAAGGTTGTTCATCTCACAACACTCTTTGCGTGCTGATGTCTTTTCCAATTTTAAAATGAATCAACAAGGCAAGGTACAGATGCACAATAAATGACAAAGCTTTAAGCGTTTCCGGACACTCTCTTAATTAACCTCAAAACTTTTGTTCTTTCTTGAAAATAAAGTAATTTAGTTACACATTGAGGTTCTTAATAAAAAAAAAAAACAGTCGCTCTACCGAGCACGCTTCCTCTGCTTAGCTTACGTAAACAGCTGCCAGCGTGCAGAGGCTGAAGAACTTGTTTTCTCTATTGTTGCCCAGCAACTATAAGGAAGCTTTACAGGAAATTCTCAGGAACAGGCTCTCGATGTCAGCTTCAAAAAGAACCGGAACAAAGCCAAGCTTTGATTAATACCTGTAAAGCTTTATATAGTTTGTGCAGGAATGAGTTATGAGTGATGAGTCATGATTAGCACATGGCTTTTGAATCACGAGTCATGACTGATGAGTCATGATTAGCACATGGCTCTTGAAAACACGAGTGCTGCCTAACAGAGAAGGCAGCTGTCCAACAACGTGCAAGGGCTCAGGTGTTTCTAATTAAGAAGTAGATGCTCCAAAGAACCTTGTGGAGGTTGAGTAAACAAGCCTTGGTAAAAACATGGTGTACATACTTTTCAATCTACAAAGGCAACAAGCTTTGGCCAAATAAGTGTAAACATTACACCTTAACATAACTACCCCAACTGAACATGATCAAGCCAACAACCCGGTGGTAGTTTATTACACACAATACAAGAAGCAGATAAAGGTGAGGGAATCACAACACAGGAGTCCTTTTCTGGTGTTTCCATCTGGACAGTGCCTCTGTCCACAGAAGATCTTGGTCCTCTGGAATGCAGGCAGTCCTCTTGAGGCCTTTAAGAGGTCACTGGTCCTGCACAATGTGCCACCTTCTTGTAGCAGGGCCTCAGAAGCTGGAGACAGGCCTGTAGGGCTGATGCCAAGTTAGTTGGTGTCTTCAGTCTTCTCTGCTGGGGGTCAGCTTAGCAGTTCTTCTTCTTTCTTCTTGAGGTCACCATGAATCTGACAAGCTAGGTTCAGTGGAGCCCTAAAGTCCTGGATTTAGTGGCATTAGAGGGATCAGAGGACAGTAGCCAAGGGCTACTGTCGCAGAGGGTGACTACACCCTTCCGTCCGGTGTCCACTCCCTTTGAGGATGGGGAGACGGTCCTAACCCTATTGGTCCGTGTCCTCCAAACCAAGATGGAGGATTTTGCAAGGAGGGGGTCACTTCAGCTCCAGGCACCTTAGGGGGTCGTCCTAGCTGAAGTGGTCCCTCCTCGTTTTACCCAATTTTCCTGCCGTACTTGCTGCCAAAAGTGGGGCTTTGTCTGGGGGGGCGGGTATTTCCACTAACTGCAGTGCCCTAGGGCACTGTAACAAGAGGCCTGAGCCTTTGAGGCTCACTGCCAGATGTTACAGTTCCCGCAGGGAGGAGGCGTAAAGGACCTCCACCGAGTGCAGGCTTTGTTTCTGACCACAGAGGGCAGAAAGGCTCTCACTCCATGTGGTCAGAAACCTCTCTGGAAGTGGCAGGCTAGCACAGACAAGTCAGTCCTACACTAGATGTTTGGCTAAAACACAGGGGGCATCTCTAAGGTGCCTTCTGGGTGCATTATTCAATAAAACCAACAGTGGCATCAGTGTGGGTTTATTGTGCTGAGAAAGTTTGATACCAAACTTCCCACACTTCAGTGACGCCGTCATGGAGCTGTGGAGTTTGTAATGACAAACTCCCAGCCCATATACTTTATATGGCCACACTGCACTTACAATGTCTAAGAATGGACTTAGACACTGTAGGGGCATACAGCCATGCCCTCACCTGTGGTATAATGCACCCTGCCTTAGGGCTGTGAGGCCTCCTAGAGGTATGACTTACCTACGCCACAGCTAGTGGTCTGTGGGCATGGCACCTTGAGAGAGGTGCCATGTCGATATTGTCTTTTTCTCCCCACCAGTACACACAAACTGCAAAGATAGTGTGCATGTGCTTGGTGAGGTGTCTCCCAGGGTGGCATAATACATGCTGCAGCCCTTGGGGACCTTCCCTGGTCACAGGGCCCTTGGTACCATGGGTACCTTTTACAAAGGACTTAAATGTGTGCCAAGGGTGTGTCAATTGTGGAAACAATGGTACAGTTTTTGGGAAAGAACACTGGTGCTGGGGCCTGGTTACCAGGATCCCAGCACACTCTCAATCAAGTCAGCATCAATATCAGGCAAGAGGTGAAGGGGTAACCATGTCAAAAGGGACACTTTCCTACACATCCTCACAATACATACATGCAGACCCTAGGGGACCGCACAGCACAATTGGCTGATCTTAATGCCCTAATCCTAGAACTGGAACATACAGATCCAAGACACCTTATACTGATAGTGTGTGATTTGTACTACTGTGTCCAGTCCTACAATGTTTATCTTAATCATTGGCGGTTGAATGGGTTTAGAGACTCAAAGGGGAATACCAAAAAAAACACAGAACTCTGTGGGGGAGGGTAGCTGATCTTAAATATAAATTAACTGATGCTCATGTAATCCATATATTGGGCCACCAACGTGTAGGTGTAAACGTTATTGGCAACACCATGGCTGACGAAGTAGCCAAATCCACAGTAGCTACGGCTTCCGTTGCTGCAATGACTTGTTCCCAGAAGAGATTGGATAATGAAATTCTGGCTGCTGTGAAAGCTTCTGCTGAAGGCAAGCCTCTCCCATAGGCATATCCTGCAAACTATTCATACCATATCAGTGCATAGAATGTTGCCTTTGCAACAGTTCCTGGGGTGGGAGATCAAGTGATCCCCAACCAAGGCCAGAGAACAGATCTCATCAAAGCAGCACATTGAGGGTGTCGCATCTGCTCATGCTGGTATTGCAGCCACAATATCAATCTTACAGAAACGCTTCTGGTGTCCTGGTATATACAAACAGACCAAGCAATATGTCCTTTGTCGTGACATTTGCCAGCAAATCAAGGGCTCAAACATCAAATGCCCTCCACGGACATCTCTTTTTATTCCCAATAGGCCACTAAAATATGTGTGCCTGGACAATTGTGGTCCCTTACAACCCGATACTGCATACAAATATACCTTAGTCGCTGTTGATTCTTGCTCTAGATTCCTGTGGGTGTGGCCACAGCAGTCGGCTGACACTCGAACTGTTATAAAAGACTTGCTAATCTTTATCGGTACATATGTGGATGCAGCATCCCATTTGGACCAGGGCCGTACCTTTGCCTCTAGGGCATTCAGGGACACCATGAGGACGATGAATGTTGAACTTCATTACTCCTCGCCCTACTATCCCGAGAGTAATTCGGTCAAGGAGAAGAGGAACCAAGATCTAAAGTAGTCCTTAACAGTTAGAGTACTAGGTTCAGGTCGCAGTTGGCTTTATCACCTATATGGGGTCCAGAGAGCACTGAATAATCTGCCAAGACGGTCCTTGGGAGGGTGCACTCCTTACAAGGTCCTCTTTGGGATACCTATATATGTTCCAGATCAAAATGGCCCTGGTTTGGTGGCAGCAGGTACAACTTTTTACATAAATAAACATCTCACTGTCTTACAAGAGCTTCAGCAATTTCGTGATGATAATTCATCCACCAGTGCTACCACTTTAGGAATAAGGGATTTGCCAACAACTTCTACAAAGTAGATTCCTAAAGTTGGGGATCGGGTTCGTGTGAACATTGCTGTGAAGAAGGAATTCAGCCAATCCCACAGAGTAGCAGTCTCAGCCCTGGGAATAGAAGGCACCAGAACTGTCATCTTACCACCGCTGCCAGGCTCTAAAGCAAACCGATCTGTCTTCATCAACAACATCAACCTACATCATGTGGCCGATCCTGCACAGTAGACCCAGGGGTACCTTGGGTAGTTTCCGGTCCCCTTTCACTATCCAACTTCATAGAAGAAACAATAACTCTTCTTACTACACCAGCACATACAACAAGGCTACAAATGCCTCCTCAAGCGTGGTGATGGCGGAAAATGAACTTGTGCGGATTCCTGATACCACTTCGCCTACAACAATTGTCCAAGATGTGGCTGTCTTTTACTCCAACTCAACACAGACATTGTCTACTATGAACATCCACGCAAAGTGGATCCATCCACCAGTAATGCACCGCTTTCTGTGTTTGCAGAGACTGCTTCTGGTTATTTCATAGACCTTGATGACTTCTCTTCAACTTCATCCGCACTTGCAACTGGAACTGTTTCAAAGACACGTTATCTGTACATATGGCTTAGAAATAACTATTTGATTTATCCATGGAATTACCTGTGGATATTTCTGACATTGCTGCCTTTTCTGATACGGATTGGTTTTGTGACTGATTTCGTTCTCCTTATAAATGGTCATTATCTTCCTGAATGCTGTTCTGTGGAGCCAGTGGATGAAGTTCTAACTCAGTATCTTTACTCACATAGGTCTGAAAAGACTTGTCCCTTGTGAACACTTCAGCAGTTCAAATTCCAGATAGGATTGTGTGGGATAAAGTTCAGTTTGATATATTCAGGTCTACTAAGGTTGTACAAATTCCATTTGTTTTCAATATTTCAATGGCTGATGTAATTACACCTAGTGTTGTTTCTGATGACCGGGATGTTTAAATGGTTGATTCAATGCTTGATGAGCTACAAGAGTATACTATATTTGAAAGTGATGATGTGTTTACTAACACAAATAATTATGGGGAAATGTTCTGTTATAATCATTGGGGACATTACTAGCTACACCAAGCAACTAGACATAGATCAGTATTCAATTATACACAGTGGGAACACTGTTCTACACCTCCGGTGGGGAGTCCCAAAAAGTAGACAGACAAATTTGCATATTTTTCTGAGCAGGAAACTACAAACACAAAGTCATATTATTTGAAATTACCACCTTCCAAAATTAGAAAGATTTTGCTAACTGACACTAAATTGATCTTCTCAGATTCCTTTGTTTCACGACTTGCAGTTGAAGGATAAGAATACTGGAAGAACACTATTGATGTAAAAAGTGTATGGGGAACACAACCTCGGCAAATTCAGGGTATGGAAGCCTTGTTTAGAGCATGCCTCATTTCTGTTCAAATGATCTTTTTGAATGATACAATTCCACAGAAATCCCGCGTAGGGTTAGCAAAAATAAATGAACTCAATGCGCCCAGTTTCTCCACACCACCCAATTTCACCAATTGACAATCCGTCCTAAATATCACAGAAGAATTAAATGCAAGGTTCGGATGGTACCCATAATTCTTCACATTTCAGTCCTGGTAGGTGGTTATTATGGCCAATTCATACAAATGGGTGTAAGGCGTGTTTTTTATTCTTCAGGGGGTTTCAAGTTTAGCCAGCCCGACCATCGCTTTGTCTTGGTTCAACATTCAGGTATAGTTAACACATACAGTGTGGGTAAACTGTACCAACAATGGTTGCAGACTAACACCTTAGCAGCAGTTAAGAACATCTTAATACGCTATCTGAGGAAATAGACTTACAAGTTTTCTTGTTAGGTCTAAGAAAGCTAGGCTATAAACGATTCCTATATTCCATGAGATCCGGAAGCTTTCTCAGATGGAAGCGGCTGCGCGTTTAAGGCAGATAGATAAGGAAAATTTGAAAAAGGATGTAGCTCTTGTCGATAATGGTATGAATAATCTGTCAAACAGAATATATTCCCTTAATAACATAGTGTCACCTGCGATTGGCATAATTCAGAATGACATGTCCCTTTAACATAATGGCCAAAGTCAACTGTGTTCCATCGTGCAATTAGGTTGGACACTACAGATTCTGAAAAAGTCTGCATTCCTTGTTTGCTGCTTTTAATTTATCCAGGGAACAACAGACAATGGCTAAAAATGAAGCAATTTACACCATGCTTAATATAGAAAAGTCAGAAAAGCTGCCTTTCACAGTTGCTGAAAGTCCTTCAACAGTATGGCTCGTCCATGGCGTTAAAAATCTGCCATTTTGGTTTCACAAAATGTTTGAAACATTTTGCTGCAGGCAGATATGAGCGGTTAGGAGATAGCTATATTAAAGAAGAGTGGGAGTTGCCTTTCAAGTTCAGATGTCTAACGTCAACACAGAGGTCTTTTTTAAGCAGACACGAACGTCAGACTACTGTTAGTCACTCAATGATTTGCAAACAGGTGTCCCTTCATGGCTTCTGCAATGCGGGGGTTGCGAACTTGGCCTGTTTCCTAAAGGGTGCCTCTGTCCCTTTGATTCATCCAGCATTTCATATATGCCTTCCTTTACTCATTAAGGGGTGAACTGAGGCTGTCATGTTACTCTATAGGTCTCTCCTGAAGGGAGCATAGACGGACCTGGCACAATTTTGCTCAAGCTAGGAGAAGGACTTGGGGACACCCTTATCTGACTCGACTTGCAGGAGGATGCTCAAGTCTACCCCTAGGTGTCTAGAAATGCTTGCTTCACGCTCATCCAGTTTTATTTCTTACACTGGGTTTACCTTACCACCCCAGCGAATACATGAAAAGTTCCTAGCTGCGACGTTGGCTTGCTCTAGATGCTCTACGGAGCATGCAGGCTTTTTACATGTGGTATTGGTCTGCCCACTGTTGTTGCCATATTGGGCCACTGTCCTCCAAGTGGTTCATGGGGCTACCGATAGGGAGTCCGAGTCTAACCCTCAGCTGTGCCTGTTAGCCCTACATAATCGAACTGCGGCCAGGAAAGTAACTGACAGATTTACGGACCTGGCATTGATTCTTGCTTGCAGACAGCTAACAATGAGCTGGAAATCATCTTGCGGTCCGGATGTGTATAGATGGGGGTTGGAACTGGTCAAGTGGGCAGACAGAAAGAAACAAGAAATAAATAAGATACAGTTATTGTTTCGTTTAAGGTGGAGAGTGTATCCAATCTGTTGTGTTTGTGTAGTGAATGGATGAGTGAAGGAGTGTGTGTATACTGAAGTGGTGGTGCTGGGGCATTGAAGTGTGAGGTGGCAGATACGGAAGTGATCGAGCAAGACGTACTTGTTACCTGCTGAAGCTCAAATAAACACTGTTAGTCCCTAATTATTTACCCACCACAGTTAAGCCACAATGTCACGTAAATATTCATTGACCCACTTGCTCTGCTGCTGCCAGGAATCAGCACCAAGATGGCCTATACGGAAAAGCCCTGGTTACATACAGATGGCGTCTATCCACACCCAGCCACAGTTATCTTGCTAAAATTGTCAGATCTCTGATTACCTTCACGCACAGCAAAAAATATATGTGTGTGTGTGGCATGGTTACTCCCTGACTTTTTGCCTTTTGCTGATGCCAAGTTATGATTTGAAAGTGTGGTGAGGCCTGCTAACCAGGCCCCAGCACCAGTGTTCTTTCCCTAACCTGTAACTTTGTTTCCACAATTGGCACACCCTGGCATCCAGGTAAGTCCCTTGTAACTGGTACCCCTGGTACCAAGGGCCCCGATGCCAGGGAAGGTATGCCACCCTGGAGACCCCTCACTCAGCACAGACACACTGCTTGCCAGCTTGTGTGTGCTGGTGGGGATAAAATGACTAAGTCGACATGGCACTCCCCTCAGGGTGCCATGCCAACCTCACACTGCCTATAAGTATATATAAGTCACCCATCTAGCAGGCCTTACAGCCCTAAGGCAGGGTGCACTATACCATAGGTGAGGACATAGGTGCATGAGCACTATGCCCCTACAGTGTCTAAACAAAACCTTAGACATTGTAAGTGCAGGGTAGCCATAAGAGTATATGGTCTGGGAGTCTGTCATGCACAAACTCCACAGCACCATAATGGCTACACTGAAAACTGGGAAGTTTGGTATCAAACTTCTCAGCACAATAAATGCACACTGATGCCAGTGTACATTTTATTGTGAAATACACCCCAGAGGGCATCTTAGAGATGCCCCCTGAAACCATAACCGACTTCCAGTGTGGGCTGACTAGTTTTAGCAGCCTGCCACACACCAGACATGTTGCTGGCCACATGGGGAGAGTGCCTTTGTCACTCTGTGGCTAGTAACAAAGCCTGTACTGGGTGGAGGTGCTTCTCACCTCCTCCTGCAGGAACTGTATCACCTGGCGGTGAGCCTCAAAGGCTCACCCCCTTTGTTACAGCACCCCAGGGCACTCCAGCTAGTGGAGTTGCCCGCCCCCTCCGACCACGGCCCCACTTTTGGCGGCAAGGCCGGAGGAGATAATGAGAAAAACAAGGAGGAGTCACTGGCCAGTCAGGACAGCCCCTAAGGTGTCCTGAGCTGAGGTGACTCTGACTTTTAGAAATCCTCCATCTTGCAGATGGAGGATTCCCCCAATAGGATTAGGGATGTGCCCCCCTCCCCTCAGGGAAGAGGCACAAAGAGGGTGTAGCCACCCTCAGGGCTAGTAGCCATTGGCTACTAACCCCCCAGACCTAAACACACCCCTAAATCGAGTATTTAGGGACTCCCAGAACCCAGGTAACTAGATTCCTGCACCCTAAGACGAATAAGAACTGCTGACCTGAAAGCCCTGCAGAGAAGACGGAGACACCAACTGCTTTGGCCCCAGCTCTACCGGCCTGTCTCCGCACTTCAAGAAAAACTGCAACAGCGACGCGTTCCACAGGGTTCAGCGACCTCTGAAGCCTCAGAGGACTACCCTGCATCTAAAAGGACCAAGAACTCCTGAGGACAGCGGCTCTGCTCCAAAGAAGAAACATCTTTGCAACAAAGAAGCAACTTTTAAAGAACACACGTTTCCCGCCGGAAGCGTGAGACTTTGCACTCTGCACCCGACGCCCCCGGCTCGACTTGTGGAGAAACAACACTACAGGGAGGACACCCCGGCGACTACGAGCCCGTGAGTAGCCAGAGTTGACCCCCCTGAGCCCCCATAGCGATGCCTGCAGAGGGAATCCAGAGGCTCCCCCTGACTGCGACTGCCTGCTTCAAAGATCCCAACGCCTGGTAAAGACACTGCACCCGCAGCCCCCAGGACCTGAAGGATCTGACCTCCAGTGCAGAAGCGACCCCCAGGTGGCCCTCTCCCTTGCCCAGGTGGTGGCTTCCCCGGGGAGCCCCCCTCCCTTGCCTGCCTGCTTCGCTGAAGAGACCCCTTGGTCTCCCATTGAACTCCATTGCAAACCCGACGCCTGTTTGCACACTGCACCCGGCCGCCCCGTGCCGCTGAGGGTGTACTTTTTGTGCTGACTTGTGTCCCCCCCGGTGCCCTACAAAAACCCCCTGGTCTGCCCTCCGAAGACGCGGGTACTTACCTGCTGGCAGACTGGAACCGGTGCACCCCCTTCTCCATTGAAGCCTATGCGTTTTGGGCACCACTTTGACCTCTGCATCTGACCGGCCCTGAGCTGCTGGTGTGGTAACTTTGGGGTTGCTCTGAACCCCCAACGGTGGGCTACCTTGGACACAAGTTTGAACCCTGTAGGTGGTTTACTTACCTGCAAAACTAACAAACACTTACCTCCCCCAGGAACTGTTGAAAATTGCAGTGTGTCCAGTTTTAAAATAGCTTATTGCCATTTGTGTGAAAACTGTATATGCTATTTTGCTAATTCAAAGTTCCTAAAGTTCCTAAGTGAAATACCTTTCATTTAAAGTATTGTTTGTAAATCTTGAACCTGTGGTTCTTAAAATAAACTAAGAAAATATATTTTTCTATATGAAAACCTATTGGCTTGGAATTGTCTTTGAGTGTGTGTTCCCCATTTATTGCCTGTGTGTGTACAACAAATGCTTAACACTACCCTCTGATAAGCCTACTGCTCGACCACACTACCACAAAATAGAGCATTAGAATTATCTCTTTTTGCCACTATCTCACCTCTAAGGGGAACCCTTGGACTCTGTGCATGCTATCTCTTACTTTGAAATAGTGCATACAGAGCCAGCTTCCTACAGTATGTAACGTCGAGCCTGCAGAACACACTACCAGGAAGCTTAATTAAAACAGAGACAGAATTTAAAAGAACATCTTTGTCAGGGGAATTGTCACCCATTGAATTATCTTTACAATGTACACTTTCCTTTTTTGCACCATGCCAGGCTTCTTTGTCAAATTACAGGCCAAAATGAATAACTTTGCATGGACAGCATACGGCATCTGAATGCAGTTGGAATGGTTACATTTAGAGAATGTTTTAAGGCACTTGTTGAAATCCCGTCCTAACCCCGCGCGGCACATTGAGAAGGGTTTAGTGTTGTTTGAAATAAGGTGACCTCAACAAAATGATTTGCGATCTGTACTGAGCTACAGTTCTGGTTGGTGCACAACATCAAGTGCTTAATTTGTGAAAAGAAAGAAAAGGTACAGATAGGAGCTTGAAGCTTTTTATGAGCCCACTGCCCACGCAGTCGAATGCTGACATTCCCCAGTACCAAGACTGCTTAGTCTTGATTCCACTTGTAGTTCCATTCTTTCATCACACTAAGAATTCAGTTTCTGAGTCTCACACGTGCAGGTTCCATTTCAACCCTGATTCCCCCTTTATCACTAATTCTATCGTTCTCTTCAGCCAATGTTTGTCTTTTTTTTCTGTGGATGATGAAAGATAAGAAGTTGGAGGATTAGGATTTTTTTCTGTTATTTAACTTAACAAGCATTAACTCTCTGTTAGACGAACAGCTCGTGCTGTCCTGCTGCTCCGGTCAACACTGGTTGCTAAAGACTTCTTGGGGACATTCTAAAAGCTAACATGCTTCTGTACTGAGAACAGCTGGGTGTGGAGACGCAGAGAGGCCGAGAGGAGGAGCCAAGCGTGATAGAGCAGTGGGAGCCCTGCCGAGCCGTGTTGCTGGTTGCCGCTGGTCAGGAGCTGCAGCATTTAGTGCTACTGGGGGGGTGGAGGGCTGCCAGCTTCTCTCCCCCTATCCCCGAGTCTGGAGCCTTGAACCGAGCTTCTCCTCAGCTCCCATCCGTTCACTGACCAGGCATCTCTGGCCACAGCTGCGGTAGGGGGGCCGTCCGACCGGCGCAGTTTCTGTGAAGCCCGCATGAGACCCGCATCTGCCGCCATCTGCCGTGTGCCCTCACCGCTAACCTTGCACCTACTGCCCCCTACCCCCTACGAGCCCTGGGGTGGGGGGGCGAGACGCTGGAAGACGATGACGAGACAGCACATACAGTGAGGGGCAGAGGGCTTGGTGTTCTCTACCACACTGGCCTGCCTGCCTACCACCTGTTGCCTGGACCAGCCTGAGGGGGTGCAGAGCACGCAGCTGAGACCCATAGGAGGGAAGAAGCTGCCGGAAGCTGGAACCTGGACCTTGGCCCCCGGGTCCTGGATCCTGGATAAGGACTACAGACAACTGACAACAATCGGACCTGGAGCTCAGGAGTGTACGGTGAGGGAGTTGGGAGCTGTGAGATTGTGGGCGGCGAGCGCAGTGATTTCTAGTCACCACTGCAGAGTGTGTGCCCCGCCTCCCTGCGGAAGCAGCCCGGCTAGGTTGGGTGCGGCTTGTGGGGTTGGTTGGAGGGTCCTGCTCGCCCCTGCTCATCCCCATCCCCCCCTCCCTCAGTTGGACAGACCTTATAGAGCAAGCAAGTACACAATCATAAAAAAATATAAGTATATAAGCAGCATGCAACCAGTAACCAGCCAAGCCCAGCCTAGGTCCCGCTAGGTCATACCAGCCGCCTAGACACCTAGCAACTCCACCATACTGCCCATACTACCCATATCTGCCCTAACTGCGGATAGCGGAGATGAGATCAGGCAAAATATGAGGCAGGTCTTCACTTGCAAACAAGAGAAAGAGAAAGGAGGAATCATTGCCCGCTGGAACTCAAACAAAAAGAAGAGCAGGAGTAGACAGCAGAGTCTATCTGGTGAGATCACCCAGGGCCCCCTGTACAAGCCCTCAGAGCCCCTCCACTTGGCCTATGGAGTCCTCGTCATTACAGGACCTTGCAATAGAAGAGGCTATAGCTAATCCACCTAATGAGGTCATTAATCGTCAGGCCGGGGGGATAGCCTCCCCAGCCTTGGCACCAGCTAAAACCCACAAAATAACAGACTACTTTGGGGTAACTGTAGGAAGCTGGACTGGCTTGTAGTGAGTACCAAGGGGTACTTGCACCTTGCACCAGGCCCAGTTATCCCTTATTAGTGTATAGGGTGTCTAGCAGCTTAGGCTGATAGATAATGGTAGCTTAGCAGAGCAGCTTAGGCTGAACTAGGAGACATGTGAAGCTACTACAGTACCACTTAGTGTCATATGCACAATATCATAAGAAAACACAATACACAGTTATACTAAAAATAAAGGTACTTTATTTTTATGACAATATGCCAAAGTATCTTAGAGTGTACCCTCAGTGAGAGGATAGGAAATATACACAAGATATATATACACAATAGCAAAAATATGCAGTATAGTCTTAGAAAACAGTGCAAACAATGTATAGTTACAATAGGATGCAATGGGGAAACATAGGGATAGGGGCAACACAAACCATATACTCCAAAAGTGGAATGCGAACCACGAATGGACCCCAAACCTATGTGACCTTGTAGAGGGTCGCTGGGACTATTAGAAAATAGTGAGAGTTAGAAAAATAACCCTCCCCAAGACCCTGAAAAGTGAGTGCAAAGTGCACTAAAGTTCCCCTAAGGACAAAATAGTCGTGTTAGAGGAATAATGCAGGAAAGACACAAACCAGCAATGCAACAACTGTGGATTTCCAATCTAGGGTACCTGTGGAACAAAGGGACCAAGTCCAAAAGTCACAAGCAAGTCGGAGATGGGCAGATGCCCAGGAAATGCCAGCTGCGGGTGCAAAGAAGCTTCGACTGGACAGAAGAAGCTGAGGTTTCTGCAGGAACGAAAAGGGCTAGAGACTTCCCCTTTGGTGGACGGATCCCTCTCGCCTTGGAGAGTCGTGCAGAAGTGTTTTCCTGCCGGAAGGACGCCAACAAGCCTTGCTACACGCAAATCGTGCGTTTGGCGTTTTTGGACGCTGCTGGGGCCCAGGAGGGACCAGGAGGTCGCAAATTGGACCTGCAGAGAGAGGGGACGTCGAGCAAGACAAAGAGCCCTCACTGAAGCAGGTAGCACCCGGAGAAGTGCCAGAAACAGGCACTACGAGGATGCGTGAAACGGTGCTCGCCGAAGTTGCACAAAGGAGTCCCACGTCGCCGGAGACCAACTTAGAAAGTCGTGCATTGCAGGTTAGAGTGCCGTGGACCCAGGCTTGGCTGTGCACGAAGGATTTCCGCCGGAAGTGCACAGGGGCCGGAGTAGCTGCAAAGTCGCGGTTCCCAGCAATGCAGCCCAGCGAGGTGAGGCAAGGACTTACCTCCACCAAACTTGGGCTGAAGAGTCACTGGACTGTGGGGGTCACTTGGACAGCGTCGCTGGATTCGAGGGACCTCGCTCGTCGTGCTGAGAGGAGACCAAGGGACCGGTAATGCAGCTTTTTGGTGCCTGCGGTTGCAGGGGGAAGATTCCGTCGACCCACGGGAGATTTCTTCGGAGCTTCTGGTGCAGAGAGGAGGCAGGCTACCCCCACAGCATGCACAAGCAGGAAAACAGTCGAGAAGGCGGCAGGATCAGCGTTACAGAGTTGCAGTAGTCGTCTTTGCTACTATGTTGCAGGTTTGCAGGCTTCCAGCGCGGTCAGCGGTCGATTCCTTAACAGAAGGTGAAGAGAGAGATGCAGAGGAACTCGGCTGAGCTCATGCATTCGTTATCTAAAGTTTCCCCAGAGACAGAGACCCTAAATAGCCAGAAAAGAGGGTTTGGCTACTTAGGAGAGAGGATAGGCTACTAACACCTGAAGGAGCCTATCAGCAGGAGTCTCTGACGTCACCTGGTGGCACTGGCCACTCAGAGCAGTCCAGTGTGCCAGCAGCACCTCTGTTTCCAAGATGGCAGAGGTCTGGAGCACACTGGAAGAGCTCTGGACACCTCCCAGGGGAGGTGCAGGTCAGGGGAGTGGTCACTCCCCTTTCCTTTGTCCAGTTTCGCGCCAGAGCAGGGGCTAAGGGGTCCCTGAACCGGTGTAGACTGGCTTATGCAGAATTGGGCACATCTGTGCCCAAGAAAGCATTTCCAGAGGCTGGGGGAGGCTACTCCTCCCCTGCCTTCACACCATTTTCCAAAGGGAGAGGGTGTCACACCCTCTCTCAGAGGAAGTTCTTTGTTCTGCCATCCTGGGCCAGGCCTGGCTGGACCCCAGGAGGGCAGATGCCTGTCTGAGGGGTTGGCAGCAGCAGCAGCTGCAGTGAAACCCCAGGAAGGGCAGTTTGGCAGTACCAGGGTCTGTGCTACAGACCACTGGGATCATGGAATTGTACCAACAATGCCAGGATGGCATAGAGGGGGCAATTCCATGATCATAGACATGTTACATGGCCATATTCGGAGTTACCATGGTGAAGCTACATATAGGTAGTGACCTATATGTAGTGCACGCGTGTAATGGTGTCCCCGCACTCACAAAGTTCAGGGAATTGGCTCTGAACAATGTGGGGGCACCTTGGCTAGTGCCAGGGTGCCCTCACACTAAGTAACTTTGCACCCAACCTTTACCAGGTAAAGGTTAGATATATAGGTGACTTATAAGTTACTTAAGTGCAGTGTAAAATGGCTGTGAAATAACGTGGACGTTATTTCACTCAGGCTGCAGTGGCAGGCCTGTGTAAGAATTGTCAGAGCTCCCTATGGGTGGCAAAAGAAATGCTGCAGCCCATAGGGATCTCCTGGAACCCCAATACCCTGGGTACCTCAGTACCATATACTAGGGAATTATAAGGGTGTTCCAGTAAGCCAATGTGAATTGGTAAAATTGGTCACTAGCCTGTTAGTGACAATTTAAAAGTAATGAGAGAGCATAACCACTGAGGTTCTGGTTAGCAGAGCCTCAGTGAGACAGTTAGGCACCACACAGGGAACATACACATGCACACCTATGAGCACTGGGGCCCTGTGTGACAGGGTCCCAGTGACACATACATATAGGCCACAAACCTATGAGCACTGGGGTCCTGACCAGCAGGATCCCAGTGACACATAACAACCATACTGAAAACATGGTGTTTTCACTATGAGCACTGAGGCCTGGCTATCAGGATCCCAGTGAGACAGTGAAAACAGTGACAAACACCCTGACATACACTCACAAACAGGCCAAAAGTGGGGGTAACAAGGCTAGAAAGAGGCTACCTTCTCACAGTAACAAGCAGGACTACTAAGCATTAACCACTCCTCTCCACCATATTGGTCCAGGACCTGGCCTTCAATCATAGAAGGGGCCCGAAGGATAAAGGTAACAACCTCCCGCCCCCACCACTTTCTCCGATTATCAGCATCCTTGAGGGTAGAGCTATAGGGGCAAGCTACATGGACCCGAAAGACACCAAAACTCTTAAAGACAGCTCTCCTACACCAGGAGGGTCACGGACCATCACAAGTGGCCAGGAATCAGTACTACATCCCCTGGTGGGGGGAAGCCTGACCAAACAGCATCCTCCTGTCAGAGTCACCAGATCCTCGGGGTCTGTGCACGTTCCCAACACTTCCACCACAAGACAGCTCCAATACTCTGATTAGATTTATCACAGAGTCTAAGAGAGTCCAAGTGGGGAAAAGGGGATTAGGACGGGAACAGCTGGGAAGGAGACCTGTAGGAAGCAAAAGGTTAAAACACAACATCTAAATTATATCTCATGAAATCAGTACCATGCTACAACTCTAAGCTTCGTCTTTTCCGAAAAAACATGAACAACCCTAAAATAGTCCTAAAACTGACTAGGCTTTAGATGACCGAATGCCTGAGGAGGAAACAGGAAAAGTTAAATAGGACTTTCAGATTCGAGTACTTTCTTTAGCATGAGAATCAGGAAACACTCTGAGAAATTTCTAAACAACCATATGAATCTCCTTTTAAGAATATATATCAGGAACACACAGCATTACATCTAGAACTCTGGTATTGTTGTGTTCATCTCAGAAAAAACATTGGGAAGTGAATTGCGCACATTGCAGATTTTTATATGAGTATTAAACACCATAAAGGATTGTGCACCATGAAATCACACAACGTAGATTCAAGGAATAAATCACGCAAAGTGTCAACTTGAAATGCTACCAAGAAAATGTCTTAGAATAGTAGCGCACAGTAATTTACATTATTTATACACGAGGAAAGAATTGTGCGTCTTGGCGATTCAAATGCCACCATACAAATGTCAAAAAATGGCAGCACACAAGTAATCTGTTATTCATTTAAGAATTAAAATCAAGAATATGAAAATTCTCAATTACGGTGTTGGGAAATGTCCAAACACCGTCTTACCACCTGGAAACAGTGATCACCAATGAGAGATGAGTGCAGAAGACTGGAAAATCCAAATAGGCCGCAGGGACAGGAGTCCAGGAAGAAGCTGCTGCTCTGCACCTGGACCTCTGAATAGTGAGCACTGGAAGTTGGGCTGACTCTCTTTTATAGAGTCTTGGCCCAGCCTAGAACCACGCCCAGGCATGTTGCAGGGAAAGTCTCTAGAAGGCCCTGGAAAGGGACCACACCCTAACACACTCTGAATGTCTGCAGCAATACATTGCAAATGTACAGTATTTATAAGCACCTTAAAAATGAATCTTTTGGATGGAATTCTGCAATGCAAAAGGTTAAACAATAACATATCATCACAATGCATAAATTACATTATCTTGTGAGTGTTGGGTTTTTGCATTCTAGATGCCCGTAGAGCGCGCACTGTCCTGGTGTTGACACCTCCCTCCCCAAACAATTTTACAGACGATGAGGACAAAACCCAGTGGGGAGAGAGGGGAGACAGTCACCCCCAATGAGCTCTAGACCCAAATATTTTCATTTCCGTGTTCTCAGCCCGATAAACGCAGATCAAGAGGATACAACGTTAAGGACACCGGAAGAAGTTGGGGATATATGGCGACCCACCAAGATTACCGAACCCTCTAGGGCATCCCAAAGAAGTGACTCAAATATGTCCACTGCCACTCTGGTGCCCGTAACAGACATATGGGTGGCAATCTTGAATTTGATGCAGACAACAGTAACAGCCCTACAGTTCCAATCTCACAAAATGGACATTCAGGTAGATCTGTTGAACACTCTGGCAGTTTTTGTCGCAGGAATCGATGGCAAACTACAAGAACTAAACTAATTAATATCAAGAACACACAAAAAAAAAAAAAAGGACTTCACCATTTGTTCTTGTAAGGAGGTAGTAGATGGGATGGGTCAACTGCTAGTAATCTTCAAAGACATCTTGAAGGAGATTCGCGCTCAAGTAAAGAAGAGAACATTGACATGGCGTCCCCTCTGCCACTGGGGTTGCCCCCAACCCCCAAACCCTCAACACCCTCAGAGGAGAATTGGAATAGCCTGCAAGACCACCTAGCTTCAAGGCCATTCAACCTGGAGGGGAATGCAACTAGGAAAATAGTGCCAGACACTCAAGGAAGTGCTCTGGACCATTCTCCCCAAATAACAGAGCCTAGAGCTTCGGAAAGGCAGTCCGGCCACCGGTTGACTAAAAGAGAGAGGAAGCGGGCAAGGAAGGGCAGAAAAAACTCTCAGATAGTGTCAGGAGCTGACACAGAATCCCTACGTCACTTAATGCAGGAGGAGGATGTGGGGACAATAAACCCTCTGCCGACAGCGCAGCCTCGTACATCAGACCAAGAGGGGCCTTCACCCCAGGACCTGGCAGTGGAAGGGCCAGAGCCGTTGGGTAGGGACTGCCCCCCCAAGGACTGACAAGCAACCATCGCATTGTGGCCCCAAGCTCCCATCCAGGTTAAGCAAAGACCCACCCCCGCAGAGGTAAAAAACAAAGTAGAGGGGGCCTACGCAATAATATGGAACCATCACCCAAGGGCAGATTTGGCGGAGATCAGAACAGCACAGTCAAATCTGGCAGACAACTCAAACCAGGCCACACCTGACCAAGGCTTGCAGCTGCTATGGATTCCAGAGTATAACTCTAGAAGTCCATAAGAGCTTAACCGCTCTACTATTCTCAAATTAATAAAAGCTCTGCCAGATCTGGCAGCAGTGAGTTCTGATGACATCACTGCCATAAAATGTATTCAAGCACAGGGCAGCCAGTACACGGACCCCACAGTGGTGATATTTCCTTCTCCGGAATTACCAATGCAAATCGTAGAAAAAAAAGCATCTTGAGAGACTGGGGAATTGAGGTATGCTTCTACCTAGGAGAAAGGTACCTGTACCCGTTAGCACAGAGAAGCTATACGAATAGAAAAAAAAGTAGCCACCCGGCCCGTCCTACGAGGAGTATTTGGGAATCCACAGACTGGAGAACTTGGCCAAGATCCATCAGGTCAAGGAGCGGCAGTGCCCTAGATTTACAGATCAAAATAAGGGAAGAGGAGGGCTGGAGAAGGATAACAGCTGGACAACCCCCGAGAGATGGCCATCCACAAGCCAATTTGTCTTGGCTCCCAACAGTGCTAGCCCCCAGAGTACCACAAAAAGCCTGAATGACAACCAAGCAAACATCTTTGAGACAAGGATCACTAAGCAGCTGCTCATGGAATATAGGGGATCTGCAATCGAAATTGGAAGATGCAGAGGTCGTCAAATTCCTGGGCTCCTTCAATATCATAATGTTGCAAGAAACATGGGCACCTACTAAGCTTCCCTTAATTGGTTACAAAGAGTATAATATACTTGCGGTTAAACACAACACATTTGGAAGAGCAAAAGGAGGTCTGTCAATTTATATCAACTCTAAGCTTGAGGCAAAATTGTCCGGAGGTCAGACGGGAGATCAGCCCTTTTTGTGGGTTTGTTTGGACAGTTGGGCAAAAAACATACAGGACCCCCTGATCCTGGTCAATGTGTATATTAACCCCAAAAAGACAAATTTGGAAGCTAACATTCTGTTAAAACATCTGCTTCATATAAAAAAATACATACAATTCGGCCTATTGGCTAGTGTCCGGAGATTTCAATCTTAACCTATTCCATGAACCAAGCGAGGACCATGTACAACTAGCGGTTCCATTGCCCATTCAAAAACTACCACTCCGGAGAAAGCAGGACAAAGTTGGTACTAAGTTAATTAAGAGCTGTGAGCTAGCAGGCCTCTTTGCACTAAACGGGTGGCTACTGTCAGACACACCTCCGGCCTGGACAAGAGCCACAGAAAGGGTTGTTTCACATCTAGATTACACCCTGGTAAATGCCCCCTTATTCAAATTTGTGAGAGACTTTAGAATTCAAGATCATACAGAAAGCGATCACAATCCACAAATAATCACACAAAGGATGCTGCAGGGAAACTGGAAAAGATGGCTAATGATCCACTAAGGGTAGTTGCCATATGGGAGTCATTCACTGAAAGCCTCGTGAAGCAATCCTCAGAGAGGGGCAGGGCAAGGGGGTCATACCTGGGGCACAAAAAGGCCATACTCATGCAGTGGGCAATACGAATGAGGAAGGCGGAGTAAATAGGCTTCTGAGACAATTACAGAAACATCCGACCGATGAATCAATTAAAAAAACTCTATGGCAAAAAAGGAAACTGCTAAAGAGGGACATCTGGCTTTTTAGACGAGCAAAACAGGAGAAATTATGGGCAAAACTACACTATAGGCATCAACATTGGCAAATTTGAGCCGGTTCTGGAGCCTGATTAATAACATTGAAAAAGGTCCCAGAGCTGCGAACGATGCAAACGTCACGGAGGAGGCATTGGTGGGATACTTGAAATCCCAATTTAAAGAAACATCCTCGACAGATACCAGCATAACCCAATGGGAGATAATTGAGGATAATAGGGACCCTGAGGAGTCCATCGCATTCAGTCCTCTCAAAATAACTAAGATAATAGAAAAAAACGTGCCAAGACTGTGCCCCTAGTCCCAATGGCCTCCCACAGTCCCTATTTAAACAGTGTGCATCAAAATGGGTGGGCTTCTTCGCTACAATATTCGATCATATTCTAATAACAGGTTCTGCTTCAGACAGTTGGAAGAGCTCGATAATTCACCCCATTTACAAGGGAGGGAAGGCCTCCTTATCTTCCAACTACCGACTAATCGCCCTTTTAGATGCAGACCTAAAATATTTTTCTATAGGAATCTTGCAGCATTTAGAACAGTGGGCCATGGACAAGTGGAGGCTCCCTATTAACCAAATAGGTTTTACAAAAAAACAGTGTATGTTAACAAACCCCACAGCGTTAAGCCTGGTAATGAATAGAGCATGGGCCACAGGGACACCCCTTTACATGTGCTTTGTGGATTTTAAGGCTGCATTTGATTGTGTCCCTAGAGATAAATTATGGGCAAAACTACAGCAGTGGGGGCTGCCGGTGAATTTATTAAATGTTATTATTATGCTCTCCTCTAATACATGGGTTAAAATGAAACTGGGAGACAGCTCTTTTCTATCCAGGCCTATCAAAACCACTGTCGGCCTGAAACAGGGTTGTGTACTAGCACCACTTCTCTTCAATCTGTATATATCAGACCTATCCCCAGCACTGCATGAGCAGTCAGCCCATCTACCAAGTTTAGGGGGTCACCAAGTATCCAACCTACTTTATGCAGATGACCTGCTGCTGCTCAGCAACTCCAGGGTAGGTTTACAGAATCTTTTGAACTACCTAGGAGAATATGCTCTAGCCAACAATTTAGAAATTAACTATGGGAAATCTAAAATAATCCACTTCAACCATAAACCGACCTTACGCCACAAGTGGTTCTTAAATGGTCAGCATATCAAAGAGGTAGTAGCATACACATATCTAGGGGTCAGGATTGACTCTAAGGGCACATTTGCAGCTCACAAAGAAGCAATAAGGGAGAAGGCACAAGCTTTAAACCGGGCATTTGGTAACTTCGCAAAATCCATTCTTAGGCGGTCCCTAAAACCAATGAACATGATCATGAGAGCTAAATTACTGCCATCTCTTGCATATGGGACAGAAATAATGAGGGGGTGGAGGTAGCTATGCTGGATAAGCTATTAGTGAAATTTTATACACAAGTCTTTCAGCTACCTAGATCGGCCTCCCCGGCCCAAGTCAGACTAGAGTTTTCCTTAACAAAGCAATCATTGGCAAGGTCAGCAGCTTTCGTTAATGGCTGCTACAAACTTTATTCAGCTCCCATGGGGACTTTAGCAAACCTAGTCTGTCATGAAATTAATCTTGAGAGGGGTAACAGCAATTTCAAGGATTACTGGGTAAAAAGCATAGCCCGGCTTAAACTGGGTGATTTGTGGGGCAGCACATTACCAGTGTTAGCCTTCAGAAAAGGAGCCAACAAATCGGCTAAGATTTTAAGCCAGCTAGAAGACATGGAGGTTCTATTGAACCGATCTCATGGATGGCTAGTCTTAAATTCATATGTGTGGCATAAGGAGCTTCATATCCTTTCCGCCACACTAGCACGAAAAACTAAGTTGGCCAAACTACGGATGAGGTTGGGAGATTTACCAACTCTGGATTTCCTTCCGAAATGGAAAAGAGAGGCAGGATGGCAATCACAGGGTTGTAGATTATGTCACCAGACTAGGGAGACCCTAATCCATGTGGTTTGCATTTGCCCAGTTTTGGGACACCAGAGAAGGGAACTACTGAGAAATTAATTTAACATCCTAGGAGTCCGGTCCTGTAGGTCGGCTGTCATAACAGCCCTTGACCCAAGTAATGAAAAGTTGAACACAAGATTAATTCAGTTCCTGAGAACCTTCACAGGCCTGGCGGCCCCAGCAAATTCATTTAGCACCCCCTAAGTAAAAAAGATAATTGTCCAGTCCCATGATACCAGAATTCACCCCACAGACATCAGTTTGATATATGGAAATCTGAAAACGTTTAAAGGACAGCATTACACCATTACAGGTGTAGAACCCCCGCCAAAACCAAGGTCTAAAGGAAAATAGGGAGACCTTCAAAACGAGAACACAGTGTCTTGATAGTGCCCCTATCCTTGGAATTGATATTCTGAAGGGATGATGGGTGCTATCAATTCGGATCAAAGAGATACTTTTTAGCTGCAGCAGTGAGGGTAGGTCATTTGAAAATGCCTCCGGTGAATGTTCCCCCAGCCATCAAGGTGGTTCATTTGAAGCAGTATCGGATCCCGGTAGGCATGAGGAGAAAAGTAAGACCATATGGGATTTGGTAAAAGCAGGGGTGGTGGCCCAGGTCACCACTGAATGGAATAATCCTGTGTGGCATATTCGCAAACCTGATGGTAGCTGGAGACTGACAGTTGATTATGGCAAATTGAATAAATATACACCCCCTTTGACTGCCACCATCCCAGGGACCATCACCTTGATTGAAAAGATACAGAGCCATAAAGGGACTTGATATGCGACAATTGATAGTGCCAATGCTTTATTTACTATACCATTGGCCCCTAAGAATCAAGAGCAATTCCTTTCTCGTGGAATGGGAGACAATTAAAAAAAATTAAACTTTCTATGGGCTATGTACATAGCTCCTCTGTCACCGGCTGGTGGCAGAACGCTTGGATGAAGTACCTGTCATTCCAGGGGTGCAGCTTTCTCATTATATTGATGACGTGATGGTGCAGGGAGAAACCCAAGAACAGGGGCAGACTCAGTAGGACAGAATTGTGTAACATTTGCAAAGTGAGGGGTGAGAGAAAAAATCCTGAAAAGGTACAAGGACCCGGCCAAAGTGAGAAGTTCCTAGGAATTCAATGGAATCAGGGACACAGAGAGATGTTGCTGCAGTTGAGACAAAAAATACTGGAATTTGCTACACTTCTAATAAGCAGGAAACCCAGGGGTTCATTGGACTGTTTGGGTTTTTGGAGGCAGCATATAGCTCAATTTAGTCAGATTTTGGCCCCTCTGTATAAAGTGACTCGGAAGAAACATGAGTTTGAATGGGGAGAGCAGTAGAAGTGTGCGTTTGAACTGGCAAAGGAGGCGATTCAACATGCCTTAGACTCGTGGCCTGTACAGGACGGAGACATTGATTCAGTTCAGGGGCAATATGCAAATTAGAGTATGTGGCAAAAACAGGGAAGAAAGAGGGTGCACCTAGGTTTCTGGACCAAAAGGTTACCAGATGCTGGAGAGCGGTACACTCCCTCTGAAAAACAGTTGCTAGCGTGTTATTGGGTTCTGGTGGACACTGATCAGATGATAATAGGACACAATGTGATTCTGTGGCCTGAAATTCCGATAATGCAGTGGGTGATGAGTTCACCCGAAGCTCACCGAATAGGGTGCACAACAAGCAGGTGTCATTGAGTGGAAATGGTACCTACGGGACAGGGCCTGGGTGGGACCAGCAGGAACCGTGGCCTATTTGTCAACACACACAACAGAGATCTGTCCTACAGACCGTCAGAGGTCAGTTGGAGAAAGGAAAGTTGCCAGCGCAGATATGGCAGATTGATAACATTGAACCAATGCCAATTAGTCCAGGATGTCAGTATGCCTGAACAGTGGTGGACACTTGTGTAAAACAAGAATTACCTGGGAAATATCACATTTATACCGATTCTTGGTTTACTGCCAATGGGCTAGCTACCTGGCTCCCCAATTGGCACGCACATAAATGGCAAATCCATTTGAAAGAGGTGTGGGGCAAAGAAGTGTGGCAGGAAATTTGGGAAATGTTACAGCAAAGTACAGTCACTGTATATCATGTAGACACACATCATCCCACTGACTCACTAGAATGGAGGCTTAATTTAATTGCAGATGAAAAGCCAAAATGTTGGAAGCAGAAGTGGCGACACAGGATTCTGACTTGGTGGGGATGGCTAAGTGGGCTCACCAAAAATGTGGACAGCAGGCAGAGAAGGCCACTAACAGGTGGGTAGAGATTAAAGGGATGAGCAGTCCCCTAATGTAATTAAAACTGTGTTCATGCAGTGTCCTATTTGTCAAAACACACAGCAGAGATCTGCCCCGCAGACCATCAGAGGTCAGTTTGAGAGGGGAAAGTTGCCAGGGCAGATATGGCAGTTTGATTACATTGGGCCAATGACAATTAGTCGAGGATGTCAGTATACCTGCACAGTAGTGGACACTTATTCTGGCTATTTGATAGCGTTTCCATGTAAACATGCTACTCAGTTCAACACAATTAAGATATTAGACTTGTTGATGTTGTACTATGGAGTTCCACTCCAGATCGAAAGTGATAATGGATCCCATTTTAAAGGTAGGTTGGTACAGGACTACTGTTCACAACACAATATAGAGTTGATTTATCACGTTCCATATTACCCAAAAGCTGTGGGATTGATTGAGAGAATGAATAGATTGTTGAAGTCTCAGTTGAGAAAATTATCAGATGGAGTGCTGAAAAATTGGAGAGATCATTTGAATGGAGTGTAACAAATACTGAACAACAGACCTTTACAAATGCAGAGAGTTCTTTGATGCGCATGCTGGCCCCAGCCTTACAGATACCTCATGTAGTAAGTAATACTGTTACGTACTGGGAGATAAAGACAGGAGCTTTAGTTCCGTACTGAGCAACGCCAAAGGCTGCAGGTTTTGATTTGCATGCTTTGAACATGTACAGACTGAAACTAAGAGATATGGGATTTTTTTTTGAGACAGGAGTTAGGATACAAATTCCGCCGGAGCACTTTGGATCCATTGCTCCTAGATCTGGGCTGGCATTCAAGGGTATCCAGGTCTTGGGGGGAGTGACTGATAAAATCAAGGTGAGATCAAAGTAATATTATTGAACAGTGGAGACGCTGATTTGATAATTCAAACTGGAGACCGAATTGCTCAAATTGTGATTGTTCCAGTGTATGGAGGAAGAGTCAAAAAGGGGACCCCAGCCCTTCTCAGAATGCGAGGGGAGGGAGGCTTTGGCTCCACTGATAAGAACCCCAGTGCAATGGTGTAGTGGAATTCCTGAGTTGTCCCCCTGAACCAACAGAAATCATAGTAAAAAGAAAAGCCAACATACTGTTAGTCATGAAACCAGGACAAAAAAGTGGGAACATGTACCAGCTCATTAAATATTACTTGCGAGAATATTCATACTTGTCTCTTTTACAAATTATACTACGAGATGGCTTAGGGTTCACTGTAGTCAGAGGAATGTATTTGGTCGTGTCTGAGTGGGGTCGGGAGGGACTGAGGGCCTCCAGCCCTGAAGTGGTCAACCGACAGCGTCGTTCAGCACCTCTGCTGCACCAATCGGAGAACGATTGGATATACCTGGCACAGACTGTGTTTAACAGGTCGGACTTTCGCATGACGAATATGAAAAGCAACAGCGATGTCATCTCCACCTGCCTAGTTGCCATTCCAACTCCTCCTAGTGTTTTGCTTCAAATATTTAAAGCCATCAATGCAGATGGAGCGGTGGAGGAAATGAGTATTGAAGGTTTTGACAAGAAACAACTGATGATAAGTGAAACAACCTAACTCAAGTGATATACCTACAATGTCACCGAAGGGGTCGTTTGTTATAAATTAACTTGTGATGCCAAAAACCTCGAGAAATGCGTTGAAATGCAATGCACCTTGAAGCAACAACAGTTTCCCCTCAAGGGCTCTTGTGTGAACAAACTCTATGTCAGAAATGACTGTGTAAAAAATGTTTAAATAGTATTTTCTGCAAGAATGTAGTGTCTGATGCTAATAATAGCAAGCACATTAAGGGCCTCATTCTGAGGCCGGTGGGCGGCGATCGCCGCCCGCCTGGCGGGAACCGCCATATGGCCGCTCCGCGGTCAAAAGACCGCGGAGGCCATTCTGGCTTTCCCGCTGGGCTGGCGGGCGACCGCCAGAAGGCCGCCTGCCAGCCCAGCGGGAAACCCCTTCCCACGAGGAAGCCGGCTCCGAATGGAGCCGGCGGATTGGGAAGGTGCGACGGGTGAAGTTGCACCCGTTGCGAATTTCAGTGTCTGCTAAGCAGACACTGAAATTCTTTGTGGGGCCCTCTTACGGGGGCCCCTGCAGTGCCCATGCCATTGGCATGGGCACTGCAGGGGCCCCCAGGGGCCCCACGACACCCCATACCGCCATCCTGTTCCTGGCGGGCGAACCGCCAGGAACAGGATGGCGGTATGGGGTGTCGGAATCCCCATGGCGGCGCAGCAAGCTGCGCCGCCATGGAGGATTCCTGAGGGCAGCGGAAAACCGGCGGGAGACCGCCGGTTTTCCCTTTCTGACCGCGGCCAAACCGCCGCGGTCAGAATGCCCTTGAGAGCACCGCCAGCCTGTTGGCGGTGCTCTCGTGGTCGTTGACCCTGGCGGTCAATGACCGCCAGGGTCAGAATGACCCCCTAAGTTACCTGTTGGATGGTTATTTTCTTGTGGTAATGTCACTTACACCTATATCCCAGCAAATATAACATGAGGGGAGTGTGCCTTCAAGCGGCTAGGATTTATGATGTTTCCGTTGCACTCAGCAGACAGTTCAACTAAGTGAAGACTGTGAATCTGAAATTGGGGTATTATCTAGAGCGGAATATGTAAACTTAGATCTTTCTGTGGTAAGAGTCCCAGGATTAGCTGTCTAATAACAATCGGGTTATTAATAAACTAGCATGTTTAATGGTCAAAAATCTTATTCACACATCTAATGCTTTGGAAGAACTATTACTAGGTATGCGAGGAACCGGAAAAGCTGCTATACAAAATCGAGCTGCAATTAATTATTTGATTTTAAAACACGATTATGGATGCTTAGAATTTGAAGGAATGTGTTGTTTTAACCTCTATGACCATTCTAAGTCCATCCAGTCTCAGACTGGAGCTTTACATGAACTGGTCAAGGAAGTGAAACAAGATGTAGACAAAGTGTGGTGGGACTGGTTACTGGGAAGGTTACCCGATTTGGGCCATTTTTGTTCTATTGTAGGTGAGATAATTATGGGAATCTGTATTATAATAATGTGATATTGTTGTGTACAATGTACGCCTAATTAAATATCTATGTTTCGATCTAAAAAGATTGATTTCAAACCAGTATGCTATGAGAGTCAATGGTGAAAGTGAGAAGTGTGATGCTATTTAGATTTGATCATCATTTGACCATTGACTCAATTTTGTGCAAGTGATTCCATTTTGTGCCCTGTTGCAGTTGCAGGGCAGTACAGGTGTTTTTCTTTATAAAACCTGTTTTTCTCTTCACCAGCGAAGAGTCGGACTGTGCTGGAACATATCACGTGGGAAGCAGGCATGATAAGAGTTCACAATTCTGAGACTGTTTCATCATAGGAATGTACGAATGTGTCTCAGAACAAACACTGGGAGCCTGGCCAGCGTCTATGGGTGTTTGTGACGCAGATGAAGTACATCCAGCATTTAGTTTCTTAAAAGAGTGGAGGGGGTTTCTAGAACCTTCATCTTGAGGTGTTTAAGGTATAAAAGACAGGGAGACTTGGCGCTCAATCAGGAGCTTGCCTGCAGAGAGGACACGCTGCCCAGTATCTGATTTGTGATCCCTATCATTTGAAGACTCCTTCAGTTGCGCTGTCAAGGATGATGAATTCAACTCAAACTGTGAAGTATTTTAAATCTTGATTATTTAGCTTGTGTATGCATGCTCAGTTGATGCATTGCACATTGTCTTTTTAAGTCCTGACCACTTAATATATGCATTTATCTTTGTATGTACACATGTTCTGTTGCATTTTTTTTTGTGTTGTAATGTTTTATTATTAAGAATAGCAATACAAATACATTGCAATACAGCATTAATAAGCAAAGGGTAACAGGTAACAGTTTCCGCACATTGTGGTCTGGAAATCATAAAAAAAAGATGCAAAGAATGGGTAGCGGGAGTAAGGACGATTAACGATAGTAATGGAAAAACCAGCGCCGTGGTGAGAGGGGGGCAGGTGGGGGCAGATAGGGGGCCAGGCCTTTCAGAGAGGATATCAAACAGTATGTTTGAGTCACAGTCTGAGATGAGCCCGCCTCACGTGGGTATTGAACCCCTATGCGTTGCCTCCCTCGCTGTTGAGGATCAGCAGTGTTAGAGGTTCTGCAGTACTTTCGCAAACGTAATCTGTCCTGCAGCAGAACCTGTCGGACAGGGCAGATTTGAAGGCAAGGGAAAACAGTGTCTTGGCTCTCGGTCTTCCCTAAAGGGAAATCTATGAAGGTCTTTGTGGGGAAAGGGTGGGGTAGCCACATCTTGTTCAGTGTTTGCCGGGAAAAAAGAAAAGAGTGAAGGGGAAGGGGACGGGGGACGGGGGACTAGAGGCGAAAGAGAGAAACAGTAAGAAGTTCTGTTGCATTTGAGTTATATGCTTATTCTCATACATTTGTATGACTTATTTAATATCTGGGAAGTGCCTTAATAAATTAATTATTTAGACTAAGAGTGCTGAATTATTTTGGTATTGTGTTCTCTTAGTTTGAGTGAAAGCAATACAGTATGTTGTGTTTTAATATCTCTTGTAGGTAGAGATATATCAAGAGAAGCTGTAGGCAAATTATGATATAATTGGGTAGCTGAATTATTGTTGGACAACACAGTAGATAAAATTGTGACAATAGTTTGCAAAGTTACAACTTAGACCAAGGATTTGTTGTATTAGAAGAAGGCAATTATTTAGTTATGATGGTTACAACAAGTGAAAAGAGAACTGTCTGGTGGTTGGTCCAGATTAGGGCATAGGTTGAGCAGTTAGCAGTCAGTTGAGGGGTGCGAAATTGAGGTCAAGAGGGTGGCCTCTAGTATGGGTAGGCCTACTGACAAAATGTTTAAGATGGAGAGAAGCGCACCCATCAGATAATAAGCTTGCAGTGTCATCAGGAAAGTCCATGTGTAGTAAAATTGCCCAAGAGAAATATGTTTTTAGACATAATAAGATACCCTACTAAGGTATCAAAAATATCAGGAACACACACAGAGCAAAGGGTTAGGAAGTGATACACAACAAGAAACTTCAAAGTGAGGGCAGTTCAAATCTGGAGTTCTGCCAGGAGCAACTCCACACCAGTAATGTGAGGCAACTTCAGGGCTGGCAATAGAGTTTTTTTAATCATATTTTAATACCAGATTAAATTACACAAAACCAAACAATTTTTCAACAAAACTAAAAAAACATTAACTGGGTTCTTAACCACTGAAGGGATTTTCCAGGTCATATGCCTGATGTTTGGCTCACGTCAGGGGATACATATTCAGGGATCAGGAAAAAGGTCCTGCTCTTCCAAGAAGATATATGATATGATATGTATTTGGGAGGACAGTATATGAGCATACGCCACTGAAGGAAGCCCTGGACCATTTGGAAAATGTGGACTCATGCTGCAGAAGGAAAAATTCTAATTGCTTGAAAAAGAGGTAGACTATTTTAGATATAATATTTCAGCAGGAGGTATGAGGCCAAATCAGATCTAGTAAGTGTAACAAGGTTGTTGCCAGCCCTGGTAGAAAAAGAACAGGTGAAATCCTTTATGGGATAGGTGGAATATTCTTCCAAATTTGTGAGAAATTTGCCAGAGAAGGCAGAACCTTTGCAAGTGTTACGGGAAAAGGAAAGCACAGACAAAGGTTTTGGTAGATGTGAAGAAAGATTTGTGAAGCCAATATTCTCACCTTGGTTGATGTGAAGAAAAGGAGCTGTTTCACTATTGGTATGAGTGCTCACAAGATCGGTGTATCAATTTCAAGGGAATAAAGTGAAAACAGTGCCAGTCACATCATGCTCTTTACTGTGGCTGAGGGAAATTACTCAGTTATGGAGAAGAAGCATTGGCTACCACTTGGGATATGTAATATTTAAGTAATGTTTAAAAGATAGTGCACGAACCGTTGCTGAGAGCACTGCAGCCTGGGGTATTACTACTGTATCAGCAAGATTGACAGTTAAATTACAAGGATGCAATTTTAAAGTGGAATATATCCTGGGTTGGAAATACAAAAAAAGGCACATTGCCATTATGGTTGCCATCAAGTTCTGGCAACAAAGGAGGTCTTGTGGGTGAAGAAGTGGTGGGATGGGTGCAAGATATAACGGAAGAGTGCAAAGGAGCAATCGTAAAGACAGAAAGGTTGGCTGTGGATGAAGCAGATAAGAATTTGAAAGCTATGAGTTCTCTAATCAAGGGTGGAGAAAGTAAGAGTTGTATAAATGGAGTGGTCAGACCATGTTTTAAGCTAAGCATTATTGATATGTGGAGATGGTATCATTATGAGAGGGAACCAGTTCATACCTCCTAAACGTGCCAAAGACTAATGGTGTTAGCTCATCAGGGAGACTCAGAACAGACACTCATTTTGGGGAGGTCTAAGAAATTATTTTGGTGGTTGCACATGTATGAAGATGTGGCGCAATAGATTAAAAGAATCATCCACCTCACAACAGCCTCCGGTCCATGCACCTTCACCCAAATTCAGCAGACGTACACCTCCTACAACCACTACCTCTACCTCCACTCCCAAACCCCCTCGTTCTTCCCGTCCCAGTGTGTCTAAAAAACTTTTCCTGACAAACCTTGACCTCTTCCCTTGACCTCCCCCCCGTCCTTCCCCTAGGGCCAGGCTTTTCAGGTTACAGCCCAGCACCACAGCCACCAAATCTCTAGGCACAGTAGTGCCAGCAACTGCGGGGTCATCGAGTGCGCCACCCATCAGGGCTGGCAGTGTGCCACGTAGTGAGGGCAAGGACCTTCCGCCACCAGCCAAGGTGAAAAAGGTGCCCACATCCCAGAGGGAGAAGCTGGAAGTACCAGCCACCAAGGGCTCAGCAAAAAACAAAGGGGATACTGGCAAGACAACTGCGGCACCATCAAAGCTGGGGAAGGGCCAAAAACTGAAGAGCAGGTCAGGAGAGGGCATGGTGGCACCGACTGAGGGACCAGTGTCACACTTTCTGTCCATGACCACGCCATCCTGTATGGCGGCGCACACCGCTAGCTGCCCCGCCACCACAACCGCCACCTGCACCGCCCCCAGCACGTCTACAGCCTCAACCACAGTCCCCAGCCTCTTCCCCAGTGGGCAGCCGTCAGAGGCTGCAGGAGATGTCCTGCTGTGTCCCTCTGCAAGTGCTGACCCATGCACTGCAGCCAGCACCGTCGCAAGCACCGCCGCAACAGACACCGCCGCAAGCACCGCCACCGGCCCCACGGCGTCCTCGGACACAGGCACCACTGCTGACATGGCTACCATCCCCAGGTCTCGATAGGTCCCCGTCTTTGGATAAGGGTAATTAATTCTTTTTACAAATTGGTTGGCATGGATACCTTTGACAAGTCGTCAAGCGGTCTCCAACAGGGCCCTTTTAAGCACATTACTCGGTAAGAAGTCTGTCACGGCTTGATTTCATTTGTGGGTAATCCCTGCTCTCTTGTGGCTTTAGCTAAGGATCCTGACTAGACTTTAACAGTGATATTACCAGTGACTGCACCTTTGAACATATGGATGTTAATGACCTTGTATTTGTGAAATAATATTTGTCACCGTGGCTATCAACCAATTGTATTACTATTTGGTGTGTTTTCGCTTTTTTACCTCAGATTAGTCTCACTCCTGATGAATGGTCCATGTTATCCCATGTAGCTCGTTCCTAAAATGGGGATGGTAAGCTTGCCTTCATCTGTGTACTTGCACTTGCACAGTCACGTGCCTCACTATCACTGTGCTCCACTTTTTGTCTGGCACCCCCTTCCCCGTTTTCATGTTAAAGAAGTTGTTACTACGAGTACCCCCATTGAACCTTCACTCTGTTCTTTTTCTCTTCTATGATAGAGTGATTGAGCATTGTCTCTGTTTCACTCTCTTGAATATATCCTTTTTTTAATCTTGGCCTCTGATTCCCGTGCTGACTAATAAATGGATTATTCTCTTCGGATTTAGAGAGTCAATCTTAACCCTTTTTCGTTTGATCTCCTTTCCCCACACTCTTATGTAGGGCTTTGGCATCTTCATCAATTAAGAACTCCGGCAAAGAGCCCCCCCACTTGGGGTGGTGCCCGTCAGATATTGCAGCGCCAGTCTGACGAGGAGCAATGCCGATGATGAAGCATGACACCCTCACGGGTGTGTGAGGCTTCTGCTCCTAAAGATTAGGATCCCCCTTGCGTATCTCCTCCTTCTTTAATTGGAACAGTGTATTTTCTTTATTTACCATCCCCAGTGGTCAGTCGTCTGAGGCTGGAGGAGAGTTCCTGGACCCTGGGCAGCTTCCATGAGGCATTTCTTCCATCACTGTTTACACTTGCAGGTGATAGGCGCAGCTGCAGCAGTGTGGGGTATGTCGCTGCCTCCATGGCATATCATGCTACCTGAACATTGCAAATCTTGTGGCACGCACACCCAGGTGAGGGAATTGTAACGGCCACACTGCTCATAGAGCACTCTGGGCACCAGGCCCCCTCCAGAACCAGTGGAGAGATACATCCACTACCTCAGTCCTTGGCAGGATGAAGCACTCTGGGCACCAGGCCCCCTCCAGAACCAGTGGAGAGATACATCCACTACCTCAGTCCTTGGCAGGATGAAGCAATCTGGGCACAAAGCCCCCTCCAGAACTAGTGGAGAGATACATCCACTACCTCAGTCCTTGGCAGGATGAAGCACTCTGGGCACAAAGCCCCCTCCAGAACCAGTGGAGAGATACATCCACTACCTCAGTTCTTGGCAGGATGAAGCACTCTGGGCACCAGGCCTCCTCCGGAACCAGTGGAGAAAGGCATCCACTACCTCAGTCCTTGGCCGGATGAAGCACTCTGGGCAGAAAGCCCCCTCCAGAACCAGTGGAGACTGTTATCCACTTGCGAGACTGTGGCGTTGCACTCCCCAGGATAAAGCAGTGGGTAAACCACCCACTGGAGAGACTTGTGAGACTGTGGCTTTGCACTCCGCAGAATAAAGCAGTGGGCACACCACCCACTGGTGAGACTTGAGAGACTGTGGCTTTGCACTCCCCAGGAGAAAGCAGTAGGCAACCCACTCACTGGAGAGACTTGAGAGACTGTGGCTTTGCACTCCCCAGGATAAAGCAGTGGGCAAACCAGCCACTGGAGAGACTTAAGAGACTGTGGCTTTGCACTCCCCAGGATAAAGCAGTGGGCAAACCACCCACTGGAGAGACTTGAGAGACTGTGGCTTTGCACTCTCCAGGATACATCAATGGGCATGGAGCCCCCTCGTGCAGCAGTGGCGTTGTGCGTTCATCAGGCTGAGGTGCTCCCCCCTCCCCCTGAGGTGCCTGTATATTTTCGATCAGATGCCCCAGCAGTGTTCGCTCCGTTTCCAGTCAGGTATCATGTGTGGGCCTCGCCCCATGCATTTTGGGCCCAGTGGTCCACGGACAATGATTAGTACACTATCCGGACTTGTGTAGTTGGTGTACATATTTGTATATTCCGAATTGTGACTTTTGACTAATGGATTTTTAATTATTACAATGGTTACAATCATTTCCTTTTGTCCTTGCGTTCTTCCAGCGGGTGGGGGAGGTGTATATGTAATGTTGCTGCATATATTTGTGTGTATGTTGTGTGTGAGGGTGAGGGTGGGGGTGTTGCGTGTTGCGTGTGTGTGTCACTCTCTTCCCCCTCTCCCCTGTGTTGTAGGTGCAGTACTCACCGTGGTCGCCGCCGCCGCCGTTCGTACTCCTGGTAGAAGAGGAGGTAAATCAACATGGGCAGTACGTGTAGTTCGGGCTCCATGGCGTCCTGGTTCCTCATTGGGTGTCAAGAGGTGAGTGTTTTCCCTTCTGTGTACTGTTTCCGCCGTGCTTTCGATAGCGTTGGTTCCGCCCCGGAAAAGGTGGCGGATAGGCCTCTTGTAATACAGTGGCCGGTACTTTGTCTCCCGCCTGTTTGTTGGCGGTGTCCACTGCGCTGTTTGTTTCTATAGGCGTGGCAGTTGGAGTGTTAAAGTGGCTGTCTATGTGGGCGATTTCCACCACGGTCGGAATCCCATTTTTTTTTCCGCCTGCCTGTTGGGGGTATTACCGCTGCTTTAACACCGACAGCCAGGGTTGTAATGAGGGCCTTAATGTTTTAAGAACAGTGACGCGAGATATGGTGTACATGGATATCTTTTTACTAATAAAGGAACTCTGTTGTGTTCTGGTGAGATGAGGAATGACGATACATTGAAACACAACAGTGTATAACTCACAGTTTATTAACATGGTTGAAAAAGGCAAATCACATGATTAAAGGGTGGATGTGATGGCTTGGAACAGTAAGCTGTATGTGGAAAGGGCAATGAAAGAGTTGGTGTGGTTGTACCCCACTTGTATGAATAGTATCTTAGTTTTCTCACATTTCTTCTTGATGAGGGACAGAGAGGCAAACAGAAGATTGGCACCTAATTGGTTGAAGAAAAGAAGGAAAGGGAGTAGGAGCGCAGGGTAAATGCAAACAATATGCAACAGTGATTCTAATTTGTAGCTGTACAGGAGACAATGCTTTCAAAGGCCTACATCTGATGACCATGCTTGCCTAAACCCCATTCAGGGTGAACATAGAAAATGAATATGAATAAATCGTATACTGTTTACTATTTTATTAGAGCCTAAGGTAAGCAAGGTGTTGTAGCTTTAATGTATGACAAACTTCACCAGAGTTCTGTTTGATGTTAGATGCTGCGGAGGTTCTGTGAAGAAGGATTGTTATGAATTTTTGAAATTTCATGAAATAATCTGTGTTTTGCTAATTTAGGACAAGTTAGGCCTTGCAGCCATCTTTATCGTGATATTTCAGTCTAACACATGATCAGAGCTTCTGGTTAGACTCGTAAGTTTCACTAGCTGACTAAATAAACTGCAGTAGCCTTATACTTACAATGTACGTATTTAAGGATGAGAGAAACTGTCCAACTCTGTATAATTTACTATTTACATTTTCATGTGCTTAGAACAGATACTGAGAACACCTGAAGTCCATCTATTTGAATAATGAGAATATATTAAAATGTATTTTGTTCCAACTGTTGCTTTCTGCTTGATTTTTATTGGTTATAAGCATGCAAACTGTATACTAAAGAAAGAGAGGTGTGAAGTCTTTGTCTAAAATGCTGTAAAAGAGTGCAGTTTCTCCACAAAAGGAGGAAGACACTGTCCCCATTCTATGAAGGCGAATCTATGCTAGATTTATATTTGAACTTTACTTAGCCATATGCTTTTTGATTTAATGCTTACTCAGAACGTTGATGGCTCAGCTTTCTGTACTTATATTTGAATTTATTGAGTAAAGCTTTAAACTCAGACCCTTGTCTGTTATCCTTAAGAGAAATGCTTTGCATTTACTTTCAGCGCTCTGCTATGGTACCTAACAAAGAAGGACGGATATAGCGGGGTCCACTAAAGTCCGGTAGGGGCTATACCGCTACCGATCCGCTGCTGGTGCACCACAGAAATTAAATAAATATATGGGTCTGCACACCAAACGATTTGGCAAGAGAGGATGGTTCTGACTCAATCTGTAAGGTATTGATGAGAACTGCATAATTTAACGTGGCTATAGAACTGAAAACTGAACCTTCATAGTACAGGTGGTTGTGCCCAGAGATTCAAACTGACCCAGCCCACACCCCAATGCTAATCGACGAAGAGATGAGGTGGACGACACACTGAACTGGAGATGACGACTTGAGTATCAATAAGGAATATTGTACATGCAAATGTGAGTGGAGTGACAGTGGTTCATTCTGCGTTTATAGTATGGAAGGGAGTATTCTGATGCAGTGGATGGATATTGAATCAATTATGTGGCTTTGATATGTGAACATGTAGGGACAGTGACTATTGTTTCCTTGATGATTTTCATTGACTTCTGATGAGGTGTATCGCTTTTGCTGAGAGTGATATCAGTTAAGATCCCTTAGTTATAACTTGCCGATAAAAAGGTCGCTAAGGTGAGGTGTCCTGTGAAAAGCTATCAGTTGCACCAAGACAGGAGCATAACTTTCCTGTTGAGCGGTTGTACTAGTCAGGGGAGATTATTGTTCATTCTTTAGTGCATAAGAGTGGATATATTTGGTCAAGGCAAACTCCTGTGGGTCGAGGGTCTACCTTGTCCGACTGCTTTATGTGGAATAGCACTCTGTCATAGAGAATATTCTTCTTAGAAGAAGCAGAAAACATTAAAGTTTAATACAGAATGAAAGTGAGAGAATTAGGAAAGTTAAATCGTACATGGGCTGTTATGTCATAGAGGACCGTATAGGGATAGGCTGGCGGAAGCAGAGAGCCGTGATGAGCCTCGTTGACCTTTGACTTGGTTGCACTGCTATTAGTGGATAAACTGTGAGCTCTGTGAATGAGAGAAAGGCAATAGGGACGTAGTAAGAGAATGGAAAATGGGTATCCATTCCTCACAAACCCAGAAAGACACAGAAAAGAAAGAGACATGACCGTCGTTAGGCACTCCAGCTAGAGAAATGGCAGCAAAGAAATGGTTTCACACGTGTTTGGCTCAAACAATGGCATCAGTATACTGAGAAGGATAAGGAGTTACAGTTTTCCTTATGCAGAACCTTTTCACAGACCTAAACTTGAGACTCTGAGGACAGTGGCTGAACCAATACCACAGCCCAGACCCATCCAGTTTGAAGCTCTGAATCTTTAGGAGCAGATGGCGAGCAAAAAGCATAGTAAGAGGTTTGCCCTCAGGACCCGAATTAAGTTCTGTTCTTGGATGAACATGTAGGGTGATGATAGGCAGAGGAGGTGGAAAGAGGAAGCGATTAAGACTGTAGGCGCTTACCCTGCAAAAGATAGCAAAACCCTGGGAAAAGAGAATCCAGTTCCTTCAAAGAAGCCCAAGTGAGAATTCGATTCAGAGAGCGATGAAAAGGATACTCTAATAGATAAGCTACTGAGGTCCGCACTCCCCCATATAATTCAGCCCCTGCAGTAGGACCCCACCCCAAGTGTCCTGTAGAACCAAGCACAACCAAAGTTAGGTGGAAGCATAAGTTGTTCATACTACCTCAGCCTCAACCATTCCTACCAGTACCCCTCAACCCCTTCCAAGCACCGTTTTAGCTCCCGTAGCCCCAGGTACCCTGTAGGTTCAGCCCACCCCAAGCAACAGGTAGCTGCAGAATCCAGCAATGTCACACTTTCGAATGGCCAAGCAGGAGGTGTCCAATGGGCCACCGTACCAGCTGTAGTCCTGGAAGCCATGGCTCCTAGTGGATTAGCCTCACAGACCATTAATCTTTTCCAGATGAAAACAGCCTGATGAGATCATTAAGGGAAGTGTGGAGTAAGACTTTCTGGGACATTACACAGACCGGAAACTAATTTACTTAAGCAAAGAATCTGCAAGGGTGGCATATGAGGCATATGCTAAGACTGAAGCATTGGCAGATGAGTCTGGGTATGATTTGACATAGAGGAAGAAGTTGCTGCAAAGTACTAGGATGAACATTAGCAACAGGGAATTGCTAGCGCTAAAGACTAGAGGCCTGAAGACTCATTCAAAGGAACCGGTCCAATGTATCAGGGAGTTGGGTGAGTTGGGGAAGTTCAGGGAACAGTGGCCAAAGAAGGAGACATCCAAATTAAGGCTGAAATGAGGAACCCTAGGTGACGAGAAGGAGGAGAACTCAGAGAGAGCCACAAGAGAGTACTCCCTAAGGGAAGTAGAGGGAGGAAGTTTTGTGCATGTTCCATGGTCTGATGCTCATTTGTTCTAATTCACTAATACTCTCCCAAAATAAAAGAGCATCCAGATCAATGGTATATTCAGATAGAAATTATGGCCCTCATTACGACTTTAGTGGTCCTCTCAGAAGACCGTCAAAGCCGCGGGCACCAGAAGACCCCAGTGCTGGCGGTCTTCTGAACACCATATTACGAGTACTGCAGGATTCCAGTCACCGCCCCACCCCGCCCCGCCCCGAAAGTATGACTCCACCAGCTGTATTATGTGCAATAATACGGCCTGGCAGTGTCCGGCTGGCGGGGCACTGCCGGCAGTGGAAGCACCTCTTCCCGTTCCCTGCCAGATGATCTTCTCCCCGGACCAGGTAAGGTGATCGTCTGACAGGGGACGGGGGGGAGGAAGAGGGGGAAAGAGGGCAGGGGGTTTTGTGTGTATGAGTGTATGGTGTCTGCGTGTGTGCATGTGTGGTTGCGTCTGAATGTTGAAGTGAGTGCGTGTATCCATGTAAGTGTGTAGGCGTGTGTGTATGCGAGTGTGTGAGTGTGTATGCAAGTGTGATTGTTGTTGTGAATGTGTTTGTATGTGTGTGAGTGAATGTGTGTATATAAGTGTAGGTGAATGAGTGTATGCGTGGAGCGTTTGGTTGTCTATGTGCGTGTGCATGTATGCGGGGAGGGAGCAATGTGTATGGAGGGGGGATAAGTGCTGCAGGGGGGGGGTGGTGGTGTTCAGTCATCTACCTGTGACAGGGAAGAAATTCCGCCACCGGTAGCCTTTCTGCCATGGTTTTCGTTGCAGTGCTACTGCCACAGAAACTGTGGCGGACAGGCGGCTCCTAATACCGCCTGCGGTATTCTGAGGACCGCCAGGTCGGAGATGATCATCTCTGACCCAGCGGCTCTGACCGCCATGGTGGTCTGAGTGGAGATGTGGCAGGTTGGCAGTGGCCAACCCGCCACACTTATAATGTGGCAGTCTTCACTGCCAGTTGGTGGTGGGACCGCCGCATTTATCCTGGCGGTCAGAAGACTGCCAGGGTCATAAAGAGGCCCTATGTGTCCAGTTCCAGGGTATTTTAGGAAGCCCTTGCTGTACTGTTTGAAGTGGCACTCCTGAAGGATTTATGGGCAGAATGCAAAAGGGACATAAACTGGCAGAACCAAGAGCCCTCAAAGGTAGCAAACACAATGCCATAGCTCTGATAATGAAAACTAAATACAAAGCAGTCATAAACCACTGTAGACAAAGGTCCCTTAGAAGGAGACAGACTGGCCTACGATATCAGAACTCAACAGGACGCCAAGGAGTCAGTCCATGCTTATTTTGATCACTTGATGCAGGTTGACAGAGAACACAGCCATATGAATGATTCCCTTGGCGAGAATCTTGGATGATTTATTGCAACCTTCGTACAGGGCTACTATCAGTTACCACATTATTCAGAACGTACTATGTTGGCCGTCAAAAACCTTAGACAAGATCCTGCACTATGCAAAGCACTGCAGTGACAAATTAGCGGCCAAGCAGCAGAATCTGAAGGAAAGATTCATGGTCACTCAAACCAAGCTGGCACAAAATGGAGGAATGAGAAGTGTGAGCATGACAAAAATAGATTTTGACTTTGATAATAAGAGTGGAGTGAACTTGTTAAGGGCTGCCATGCCGTATACGGGGAAACATGCCAGTACCAGGGAGAGGTTGAGGGAATGTGAATGCTGCAAACATTAATGCTCTAAAGAAAGTTACTCTGTCACATTTGTAACAAGACCAGTCACTGGAAGAGGGAGTGCCATTTTAATCCTGAACGGGTGCAGGATGATGCACAAGTAGCATACTCTATGATGCAGGAGGGATCCCTCAGATAGCAAGGCCTCTAATAAACCCCAAATTCCCGTAGTCTGGGTTGCCCCATGCTCCTATCATGCAGGCACAGATGCAGAATAGGAACCCCCACTTTCAACCCAATCTGCTAAATCTACAGGTCCCATTCCGGAATCAGGCTTCACAGATTTCTCTCAAGTTTGAATATTAGTACAAACTTAAACAGGCCCAAACAGCATTGCTGATGGGGAAGGTGAACTGCGTATCTAGCACAGTTCTTGAAGTGGATCAGTGTGGCCTTTATGTTGAGAGAGAAGTCAATGGTAATCCAATGCCAGTGCCACTCGTTCAATCGTGAGGACGGTTGGGGTCCCGAACCTAGCTCTCAATGGAAAAGAGGTCCAAGTTGTAGGCATTTTAAATTTAGCAGCCCAATAATAAAGTTTCAGCCCACGTCCAGTGAAGACAGGGACTTTTAGAGCTCATTATCAATTTGTAATTTGCGACTCCAGCCCGGTGAACCTCCTCGGAAGAGACTTGCTTTGCAAGTTTAATTGCAGCATCTACTGCACTCTTGAGGGAGCTGAATTGGAAACTCATGCGACAGATGCCTCACTCAAACTAAAATCACAAGGATCTTAAGTTTGATTATCTCCTGTCCTCACTATAGAAGATGTACATATTGAGCTAAAGAGATTAGTCAGAGAGAAAGTATGGGATTTCACAGGAAGAGACTGGCCTGATCATGGCTGCTGCCCCATTAAAGATCACACTTAGGATTGATGCCATTTTTCCCCAGACTCGCCCTTACTAATTCTACTTGAAGTGATAGCTGACATTATGCCAGTCACTAAGGACATGATAGAACAGGGAGTTTTGAAGGAGGTAATCAGGAGTCCATGTAACTCACCGATTATGGCCTTGCAAAAAGTGAACAAGAAGTGGCGGATAGTCCAAGACCTTAGGAAAACAAGTTGTTCCATGCTATCCTGTGGTAATAAACCCACCTGTGATCCTGTTCCAAATTCCCCCCTAAGCTGAGTGTCATTGACTTAAGCAAGGCTTTCTTTTTCATCCCCCTGGACAAAGAAAGCCATCATCTCTTTACCTTTTGTTTCCAAGAGAAAACGCTTGTGTGGTGTCACACTCCTCAAGGGTATACAGATAGCCCTTACTACCTTAATCAGATCCTGCAGAAGAATCTAGAGCCACTACAGTTACCGTGCAGATTAACATTAGTTCAATATATTGATGACCTACTTTTGCTGTCACTGACAAAGATACGATTGCCCTACTCAACTATCTTGCTGAAAATGGGCACAAGGTTTCCCTTAAGAGATAACAGTACTGCCAAAAGAAGTTTAATATTTGAGACAACAAGGGCCAGATGTAGCAAAGGTTTTTACCAATTCTGTGTCTATGGGAAAATGTGTTCGTACATATGGCCCCAAATTGAGAAAGTAGCAAAGAGAGTGTCTCATTAGTGCATTGAAGTAGTCCTCCAAATTAATTTCTCGACCACATAGAGGTGCGCATGCTTTTGAGCATGGTTATCTACACTACAAATTCAAAACGGGGGCAGGGAGCTAATAAAGGTCAAGCACATACGCCCCTAATCAGAATCAATGAAAAAGAGAGGTGCTCTTCCTATAAGAGAAATGGAAGATGAAAGGTAGGGAACAGAGAAACTGTGAGGGATTCATATATTCAGGAATTGATGCCCTCACACACCTGTATGAGTGCCATGCTTCAGCATAGAGGAAACTCCCCGTCCGGTTGCTGCTGCAATGCCCGAAGGGCCCAGCGAGAGGGCGCTTTCTCAGCTATCTTTTTGAGTCTTGCCATAATGATGGTCTAGTGTGTGAGGGTGGGCTCTGTGTAGAGTGGTGTGAATGTAAGAAGTGTTGAGTGTGTTAAAACTGTCTAAGGGGCACCTAAAATAATCTTTAATGTTGGGGTCCTCTTGGCGGAGTTAAAAACAAAAAAGAATGCTACCACACTGGCCCAATGTACCCAGATAGCCTTTATTGTGATTTCTGTAGGGTCAACATGTTTTGCGCCCCTTGGTCCAGCCGGATCCTTGGTGCTTGGTCAGGATCAGAAAAAAACCCTACCCTACACCTAAACAGGATATGTAATGATGGGTATTCCCTACAGTGCTTAATTTGTAAACACAAAGGTGCCGGTGCCCAAAACTCTCCTCTTAAACATGCGGCTGCTGTAATTAAATGTGTGAACATGGAATACGGAGGCGGCGTAATCCTGAAGCCATCTCGGGCCTCTTCAATCCATATAAAGCCACTCGTTGCCCTTTCAGTTCACTCTTGAAGCTTTTCACGTTCTCCCTTTGAGACTCTTTTTTGTTTTTCCCTTCAGCCGTCTTTCCTATTTGTCTTTCGCAGCAAATGCTTGAGGCATAAGAGTAAGCCCCGGCCCTCAGAAACAAGTTCCGGTGCTCAGCACCGGAAACAACAAGCACAAATTAAGCACTGATTCTCTACCAGATAAAAAAAAAACCTCTCTGGGGTATAATCCAACCTGGAAAAGATAAATAGAACTAATGTACAGATATCATTGCAGTTCTTACCTCGGAAAGTATGTAGGTCCTCATTCCTTATAATGCAGGTGAATTTCACCTACCATGCAGTGGCACAAAAAGTTGTGATCAGTGCTAATACCCACAGAAGGTCAGGCAGGTGATCACACATGTATAAACTTCAAAACCACAGTACAAGAAGACAAAAAACATAAAACATAGAAAGACCAGTGGGTAGCCATATCTCAATTAGCCAGGGTAGGAGCCTTACCCGGCTGGAAATATCTGTCAGGCCCCTTAGGTCATAAGCAGAGTCATGCATGCTGCTGCAAAGAAAATGCAAGCATGGAAAAGTAAAAATAAACAACGCGGAAGCTTTCGTGTAAAAGGGGACCCTATTGCTGGCAGCATGTAAAGTACTCACATGGCCCTGTGAGGTGAGTGCCACTGACCTACCCCAAATCTCCTAATCTGGAAATGAACGCCAAGGTGGGTGGTGTGGTATAAATAGAGAGTGTAACTACCATGATCCTGCCCAGGTGTTGATACAGTGGTGTTCATGATGCGGGCCACCAAATTGCATCAGCTGAGCAATCAGTACCGGCTTGTCTGACGATTTTGTATGCAGAAAGACGCATGCGCTTTTCCAAAATCGTGTTGGATTAAGACAGTGCATGCGCAAAGGCGCATGCATCAGTCCCAGCTCGTGAATAGCTGGGGCCGTGCATGCGGCGGAACTGAAGAGAGTCAAAGAAGAAAGTACATCGAGTGAGACCCAATCACCATCCTAAAATGGTGTATGTCTGATATCGCAATGATGTCCTACAATGAACGGTTATGAATAAGAAAACAGATATGTCCTCTATGTCTGGTATCTTTGTTTGAAAAAACACCAGGAAATGTGAACTATCTTGCCCAGAGTCACTGTGGAAAAGCTGATAATGGTGAGTGGGCCCACACTGTATCTGTAATCATTATTTGCCAAAAGGAAGGAAACCCCTCCTACACATTAAGATTACAAATTATCTGGCTCAGGGGTGGTCCCTCTATCTCAGACATCGAAAAAGGATCATTATTAGCTCTACAGGTACCACTAGTGTTGATAGATAGCTGGAGGTGGTGAAGAGAAAGATGTCATACAGCACTGTGACCATAAACCAGGTATAAATCAATAATCTATGGTCCAGTGAAAGTGTACTACGGAGAAGTGTGAAAAGGTGGATACAGCTAACAGAGGTGTGATTATCTCACTCCATTGAATGTCATTATTGAGGCCAAAAGTGTAGGTAGCAAGGTGGAAAAAACATTGTTTTTTTCGGAGCAACACCAACTTTCCCCACAATCATTAGCTTCCAGAATAGTCCACTTCAGCCAACAATAGATCCCCAAGTTTTCTCTTGTGGTGAAGCCCTTACAGCAGCTGATGCACATGGATGTCAATGACCGCACACATGGATGTCAATGACCCAGTACTAAATGATGATGAAAGCATGGAAGCCTCCTGAGAGCTCAAAGGCTACTTTACAGTGCACCCGCACTTGGAAGGCCAGACTACACCAACAATTTTATGCTGTTCTGTCATGAACTTGATGGGTGAGCATTGGCTGTGTTGACAAAGATCTCTGGAGATTCAAAGACACCTGTTGCCTACCTTTCAGCAGCACTTCACCCTGTCAATGCAGCTTAACTCGATAGTCTCAAAGCATTTGCAGTGGTTAGTCTAAGGATCCAACAAACTGAGGGCATTGTGACCCAATCCATTGAAATACTCCTGACTCGTACACATGCAGCACCTCACAAATAGCAGCCTAACTCGCTATGAAAGAATCATCTTAGCTGTGGCAAATGTGCGCTTATAACTCTAATGTTCCTGACAGTGCCACCCTGCTGCCCACCCCTGATGAAAATGATGACAGTGAGAATGACCACAATTGTGTGGATGTAACAGAGTTGTGCACAAAACCAAGACCTGACATAATGGACATGCCCTTTGCGGAGTCAGATCATACCCTATTTGTCAATGACTTCTTCTTAAGAGACAAACATTTTATCTTAAGAGCAGCTCATTCTATCTGCACACTGAACTGTATTATGGAAGCATCCCACTTGAGCCATGTGACCTTAACCCAAGTAGCTAAATGTATTGCCCTTATCAGAGCCTGTTGTACCTCTAACGGATTAAGAGTCACCATTTACACTGACAGCCAGTGTGGGTTTGGTGTGCATGACTTTGACCAATTGTGGTCCCAGAGAGACTTTCTGATCTCATCTGCATTGCCTATTCAGAACGTCATGTACATCTTGAATTTGTTAAATGCCTTGCAATTGCTCTGATAGATCGCAGTTGTGAAGTGTGCTGCCCACAAGAGTGGTAATGACTTTGTCACCTGAGGCAATAAATACGCAGGTGAGATGGCATGCAATTGTGCTCTTGAGACCAGCATATTTCACCTTGGCGAAGCATGCAATGATGGATAAATTGTTTCAAACATGTTGCTAAATACTTTTCAGGCTTTTAAAGAGTTAATGGAGTTACAATATGACGCTCTGGCAACATAGAAGATAAAATGGTAAAAAGCGGGATGTACAAAGGATACTAGTGACATATGGGTGTGAAGTGATGGTAAACCTGTCTTACCTTACTCCATGCGCCTGCCATGGTGAGACACATGCATGGTCCAACTCACGTAGGGAGGGATGGAATGGTGTTGACATTTAAGCATTCTTGATATAATCCTAATTTTTTAAACATGGCAAAAAGCTTGTGGCAAAGATGTGCAGTGTGTCAGAAAAAAAAGCTGGCAAATGGGTCATGGTGACCATGAGTCATACAGGCAAATCTGGGGGGCCTTTGAATAGACTTCAAGTCAACTTCATCGAAATGTCTTGCTGCAATTAGCTGAGGTATGTGTTAGTCATTGTTTGTTTTCTTGCTGGATTAAGGCATAACGCACCAGGAGAGGTGACAGTCACCAAGCTACTGTTAAGTGAGTTAATCCTGCAATTCAGCATGCCAGTCAATCTTGAATCAGATCAAGGAAGTCACCTCAATAACCAAGTAATGCAGTTGTTATGTGCTAAACTAGGGATTGAACAGAGATTCCATTACAGTTGCCGACCAGAAGCATTAGGGATTGAAGAAAGGGTGAACAAGACGATCAAAACAACACTGGGTAAGACATGTGCTTCTAAGTCTCTCAAGTGGTCAGACACCTTCCCCCTGGTACTCATGAGCTCTCTGTAGGAAGATGGGACTTGCCCCATCACAAAGCTCCGATGGGGAGAGCCATGAGAATTCCTTCTGTTCCAGCGGCTGCCTTTGTGAATAGACTTAGGCGGTCATTACAACATTGGCGGTAAAAGCCGCTTACCGCCGTGCAGAACACTGCCAACACACCGCCGCGCCTGCGGAAATCCGCCACAGCTGTTATGACCCACAGCACGGAATCCGCCAAAATTCCGACACCCACATAAGTCCGCCACACCAAAGGTCGGTGATAAACTGGCGAAAACAAAATCTCCACCGTCACGCCAACAGAAATACGCCCACACTAGCATGACCCACGAATCCACGCGGCGGTCTTTCAGCCGCAGTATTCTATTGGCGGTACACACCTCTGCGCTCAAAATACACACACATTTACAAAACACAGCCACATTGGACAAATCTAAATACACACACCAGATACACATACACACACCACTCCCACACACTCAATACTATATAAAACACACACCCACATCACCGACACACCCCTACGACCAGAATCACTGAGAGAAGGCCAGAGAGAGACACCACCATCAACAAACTAGCATCCACAGGCACACAACACCATCACCCACATAACTTCCACGCACCTCACACTACACCCCACTACATAACAGCACACTTATCACCACACACACCAACCCACACATCACCCACACCACCCCATGGCACAGCAAAGACACCCCAGGTTTTCGGAGGACGAGCTCAGGGTCATAGTGGAGGAAATCGTCTGGGTAGAGCCACAGCTATTCGGATCACAGGTGCAGCACACCTCCATTGCTAGGAAGATAGAGCTATGGCGATGAATAGTGGACAGGGTCAACACAGTGGGACAGCACCCAAGAAATAGGGATGACATCAGGAAGAGGTGGAACGACCTACGGGGGAAGGTGCGTTCCGTGGTCTCAAGACACCACCTTGCGGTTCAGTGGACTGGCAGCGGACCCCCACCACCTCCCCCACAACTAACAACATGGGAGGAGTAGGTCTTGGCGATTCTGCATCCTGAGGGCCTCGCAGGAGTAGATGAAGGTATGGACTCTGGTAAGTCAAATCTCTCACTATTTCATCCTCCACCCAACCTGCATGCCATCACATACCCCCACCCTCACCCTCACCCCCATCACTCCAACTCCTCACAAATGTCCCAATATCACAAACCACACATCCCAACACCAAGCCCTGCATGCAACAACAAAGCATGGACAACCAACACCAAAGCATGCCCACTGCAAAAACCCATGCACCCCCCTAAACCATCCTCACACAAGGTCCCACACAGGAATGCAAGCACTGGGGTACACGGTCAACCACCCATTGCACACCATGGCACACACAGATGCAATAATCATGCTTTTACACCTCTGCAGGACCCCTAACCAACGTCACCGCACAGGAGGGTCCACACATGTCCACACCACCAACAGAAGAGGCCCACAGTGATGACAGCAGCTCTGTCCAACTGGATCTAGATGACCGGCCCAGCCCATCGGGGACCTCGGGACAGTCGGTTCCCATCACACAGTCACAGGCCACTACAGAGCTTCCCCCCTCTGGAAACACCAGCACAGCACCCACCCAGCAGGCCCATACCTCTGTCCCCAGGACAGGTCAATCAGCAGTGTGTCCACCACTACAGGTAACCCAGGCTAACCCACCACCCCAACAACAACAGGGACCTGGGAGCAGTGGTAGTGGGCACACGGTCCAGGTGACGGAGGCCAAGGAACACAGCGGACCTGGGAGGGCTGCTGTGCGACCCACTCTCCACGAGGCGCTCGCCAACATCATGGGAGCCTACCACCACTCCCAGGAGACAATGGCAACGGTACTGGCCAAATTTCAGGAGACCCAGCACCTGCAGGAGGAACAGTATTTGGGGTTCAGGGAGGAACTCAGAGCCATCAATTCCACCCTGGGCACCATCGTAGGGGTGCTGAAGGAAGTACTCAACACCAGGAGGGACACTGTGGTACAACAAGGGGCCCCTGACACTAGCATGGACGATGAACTGCCCACCACCTCCGCTGGCGCTAGTGGACAGGAGGCATCGCCACAGGACCACCACACCAGCACCCCACCCCCTGCAGAGGGGGAACCACCCCGCAAACGGTCCCTGAGATCCAGGACATAGACAGAGAACGATGCCAAGACCCCGCCAAGAAATGAGACCACCCTGAATGTCATCTTTTTGTCCCACTTCTCACCCTGTCCATCCTCAAACTGCCCCAGCTCCACTTCCTATGCCCATTTGGGAAATGCACCTGTGAGACCAATAGACTGGACTCTGCCATGGACATACCTCCACCATCACCCCTGCCCATTTTGCAATCCCCTCCAATATTGAGCACTTAAGTAAACACCCTTGAAGCACAAAACAATCTGGAGTCAGTCTGTGATTTCGAATTAGTGTATTATCAATTACTGTGGCAAAAATCTCTTACATTTGTAATGTCAACATACCTATGTCACACAGCTCTAGTCCATGAGGAATCAAAGCAGATGTCACACAGTGGGACCCACATCTGTGAAACCGTAAGGGAAAGTGACAACTCAGTGACCATACATTGGGTGAAAACGACAGACAGTAGAGAGGTAGTAATATTAAAGTGCATGAAGTAGGCAGGTTTGTATTCTTACCTGTGTCTCACTGGAAATATTGCAGGATCACCGAGTCCCTGTTGTCGATGTTCTCTTCTTCTGCTTCCTCATCTTCACTGTCCACAGGCTCAACAGCTGCAACAACACCGCCATCTGGACCATCCTTCTGCAGAAAAGGCACCTGTCATCGCAAAGCTAAGTTGTGGAGCATACAGCAGGTTACGATGATCGGGAACACCTTCTTTGGTGAGTAGAATAAGGATCCACCTGTCATATGGAGGCACCGGAACCTGGCCTTCAGGAGGCCGAAGGTCCGCTCGATTATCCGCCGTGTTCGCCCATGGGCCTCATTGTAGCGTTCCTCTGCCCTTGTCCTGGGATTCCTCACTGGGGTCAGTAGCCATGACAGGTTGGGGTAGCCAGAGTCACCTGCAAATGGCGAGGGACAACTGTTAGACACACACTAAACTGTAGGGATATCCCCAGACAACCATTCCCACTGACTTGCTTCCAGGTGCTCACCTAATAGCCACACACGGTGCCTCTGGAGTTGACCCATCACATAAGGGATGCTGCTATTCCTCAGGATGTAGGCGTCATGCACTGAGCCAGGGAACTTGGCATTAACATGGGAGATGTACTGGTCGGCCAAACATACCATATGCACATTCATGGAATGATAACTCTTCCGGTTTCTGTACACCTGTTCACTCCTGCGGGGGGGATCAAAGCCACATGTGTCCCATCAATGGCACCTATGATGTTGGGGATATGTCCCAGGGCATAGAAATCACCTTTCACTGTAGGCAAATCCTCCACCTGAGGGAAAACGATGTAGCTCCCCATGTGTTTCAGCAGGGCAGACAACACTCTGGACAACACGTTGGAAAACATAGGCTGGGACATCCCTGATGCTATGGCCACTGTTGTTTGAAATGAACCACTTGCAAGGAAATGGAGCACTGACAGCACCTGCACTTGAGGGGGGATTCCTGTGGGATGGCGGATAGCTGACATCAGGTCTGGCTCCAGCTGGGTACACAGTTCCAAGATTGTGGCACGGTCAAGCCTGTATGTGATGATCACATGTCTTTCCTCCATTGTCGATAGGTCCACCAGCGGTCTGTACACAGGAGGATGCCACCATCTCCTCACATGTCCCAGCGGACGGTGCCTATGAAGGACAACAGCGAGCACAGAGTCAACCAACTCAGAGGTACGTACCCACAGCTTACACAGAACACGAGTTATAATCCGAAAAGTGGCCTGTATGTGTGTAGAGTCTAGGCCTAGGTATGTGTGAAGCAGTTACAAATAAAGCCAGGTGGGCCCCTGAAATGGCGGCTGCCTGACCTCTAAATGGGACAATGGGATGTGAGGTAACCAGCGACACAGACTCGTCCTCTGATGGGAGCTCCCTTGTGGTGGCGGCAACATCTGTGCACCCCGCATCTACAGGTACAGCTGACACCCCCCCCTACGAGCACCGCCCTCCCAGCAGCCCCTCAGCCTTTGCCCCGTGCCCGCTCGCCCAGGAGGGTGGGCATCACCTTCGCCCCAGGCACCTCAGGCCCTGCCCCAGTCATCCCTGCTGCCCTCAGTGAGGAGGCCATTGACCTCCTCAGGTCCCTCACTGTTGGGCAGTCTACCATTTTGAATGCCATCCAGGGTGTAGAAAGGCAGTTGCAACAAACAAATGCATTCCTGGAGGGCATTAATTCTGGTCAGGCGGCCCTTCAGTGAGCTTTTTAGACTCTGGCCTCAGCACTGATGGCAGCCATTGTCCCCGTCTCTAGCCTCCCCCCTCCAACTTCCTCCACCCAGACCCAATCCCCTGTACCCCAGCCTATCCCAAGCACACCTTCAGACCAGCATGCACACACCTCAACACACAAGGGAAGCTCAGGCAGACATAAGTACCACACATCCCACAGGCACTCACGCAAGCATCACACACATGCAGACACACCAACATCCACTGCCTCCACTGTGTCCTCCTCCTCCTCGTCTCCCTCCTCCCTCCCAGTCTCGTCTACACTCACCCCTGCATGCACTACATCTACAGCCACTACTGCCATCACCAGCACACACACACCACCACACCCCGCTCACGTGCAGTCACCACCCCCACTACCATCCACACGTCCCCTGTGTCCTCTCCCAGTGTGTCTGTGACACCACCTCCCAAGATACACAAATGCAGGCACACATCCACCCAACAGCCATCCACCTCACGACAGCCTCCAGCGCATGCACATTCACCCAAAGTCACCAAACGAACACCTCCTACAACCACAACCTCTTCCTCCACTCCCAAACCCCCTCCAGCTAACCGTCCCAGTGTCTCCCAAAAACTTTTACTGTCCAACCTTGACCTCTTTCCCACACCTCCCCCACCCCGTCCGTCTCCTAGGTCCCGACTCTCCAGGTCCCAACCTAGCACCTCAGCCACAACATCTCCGGGATCAAGGGGTGCCTGTAGTCACCGGAATCTGGAGTGCACCGGCCACCAGGGCAGCCAGTGTGGCACAGAGCCACAGCACGGACAGTCCCCCACTTGTCAAGCATCTGAAGTTGGCCAGTGCCCGGTGGGAGAGGGGGAAGACTCCAGCCACCAAAGCCGCTCCCAGGGGTCCCGGTGGGAGTGTGGAGTCAGCTGCGACACCTTCAAAGGTGGGGAAGGGCCACAAGAAACCCGGCAAGTCTAGGAAGAGCAGCACAGCGGAGGAGACCGCCATCATCCCCGCTGCCCAGGAGGCCACCGCCATCATCGCCGCTGCCCAGGAGGCCACCGCTATCATCCCCGCTGGGACAGAGAGGACCGCCAGCACAAGCCCCGCTGGGCTAGAGAGGACCGCCAGCACAAGCCCCGCTGGGACAGAGAGGACCGCCAGCACAAGCCCCGCTGGGCTAGAGAGGACCGCCAGCACAAGCCCCGCTGGGCCAGAGAGGACCGCCAGCACAAGCCCCGCTGGGCCAGAGAGGACCGCCAGCACAAGCCCCGCTGGGCCAGAGAGGACCGCCAGCACAAGCCCCACTGGGACATAGAGGACAGCCAGCACAAGCCCCGCTGGGACAGAGAGGACCGCCAGCAGCTGAGTCGCTGCAAAGGAGCCCGCCGCCTCAAGCACCGCTGAACAGGGCACCGCCGCAAAAAGCACCGCTGAACAGGGCACCGCCGCAAAAAGCACCGCTGAACAGGGCACCACCGCCTCAAGCACCGCTGAACAGGGCACCGCCGCCTCAAGCACCGCTGAACAGGGCACCGCCGCTCCAAGCACCGCTGAACAGGGCACCGCCGCCACAAGCACCGCTGGGCAATGAGCGCCAAGGGCACTGACGCTACTGAGTCAGTCACGAGCAGGATGAAGCACTCTGGCACCAGGCCCCCTCCAGAACCAGTGGAGTATCACATCCACTACCTCTGTCCTTAGCAGGATGAGGCACTCTGGACACCAGGCCCCCTCCAGAACCAGTGGAGACTGTTATTCACTTGAGAGACTGTGGCTCTGCACTCCCCAGGATGCAGCAGTGGGCAACCATCCCACAGTAGAGACTTGAGAGACTGTGGCTTTGCACTCCCCAGGATGCAGCAGTGGGCAACCCTCCCACTGTAGAGACTTGAGAGACTGTGGCTTTGCACTCCCCAGGAAGGAACAGTGGGCAAGCCACCCACTGTAGAGACTTGCGAGACTATGGATTTGCACTCCCCAGGATAGAACAGTGGGCAACCCACCCACTGTAGAGACTTGAGAGACTGTGGCTTTGCACTCCCCAGGATGGAGCAGTGGGCATGTGGCCCCCTCGTGGATTTGGCGTTGTGTACTCAACCGGCTGAGGTGCCCCCCCTTCCCTCCCCCTGAGGTGCCTGTTTTCTTGCTCTCTGATGCCCCTGCAGTGTTCTCTCCATCATGGGCGGGTATCTTGTGTGGGCCTCGCCCATAGCGTGTGGGCCCAGTGTTCCACGGACTTCATTGGAGCACTACCTGGACTACTAAGCTTGGTGTATATTTTATTTATGGTGTATATATATATTTTTGCATACTTGATTTTAATATATTACAATGGTTGCACTCATTTCCTTTTGTCTTTGCATTCTTCCGGAGGGGTTGGGGGGTGTAACTATAATGTATAAATATGTATTAGTGTGTGTGTTGTAGTGGGTGAGGGTGGGGGTGTTGCGTGTGTGTCCCTGTTTTTTGCCTCCCCCCTCCCCTGTGTCGTAGGTGCAGTACTCACTGTTGTCTTCGCTGCCGGCGTTCGTGCTCCTGGTAGAGGAGCAAGAAGATGAGGGCTGGAAAAATGTGCAGCTCTGGTTCCATGGCGTCCGGATTCCTTGTGGGGTGTGTAGAGGTGAGCGTTTTCCCTTCGGAGTCCTGTTTCCGCCGTGTTTTTGTCCACGGTGAATCCGCCCCGGAAAAGGTGGCGGATTGGTAGGTTGTGATACTGTGGGCGGTACATTGACTTCCGCCTGTCTGTTGGCGGTGACCGCCAAGCTGTTTGTCTGTACCGCCGTGGCGGTCGGCGTGTTAAAGTGGCTGTCTTTGTTGGCGGTTTCCGCCACAGTGGTAATTCCAACTTACCTCCGCTTCAACACCGTCCGCCAGGGTTGTAATGACCAAAAGGACTAGCTGATGTGGTTTCTTCTATTTCTATTTCTCACAAGGTTGACATTACCACCCCATCTGTGAGTGCTGCCCTATGCCACGATTTGAACCCTAGAGACAGGGTTTATGTAAAGCAACATGCTCAGACGCTGGAGAGGCCTGTACCAGATCATCCTTAAGACCAACACTGCTGTGCAGTAGGCTGCTCTGCTGAATTGGGTGCATGCTTCACACCTCAGGAAAGTGAGACAAGCTGAAGATGGAGAAGAGCCAATTTCTACTACCCCCCAAAACGTACTTGCTTTGAAGTACCTGACACCTCAGTGGAGGGAGAGGACAAGAGCCAAGAAGGAAAATCACAATCTCCAGCAGAACATTCATCTCAGAGAGTGAGAGTTGAGGTTCTACAGGTAATGAAGGACGACTCCCTGGTCTGAGACTACGTATCTGCAGAAAAAGAGGAGACACTTGGAGAGCTGATACTTAACAGCCTGAAGCAAGATGCTCAGAACCTGAGGGTGCAGATGGAGAAACAACCACGGAAGAACCAGCTCTTAAGGACAAGCAGGGAACCCATGATTCAGAAATAACAACAACAAAAAACTAGTATCTCAGAAGAGAAGGCATATGCAGAAGACAACTGGTCAAGACAGGACACAGACGGAAGAGACTGCTAAGACTAAGAGACCATAACCTATTCTAGACGTGAGTGAGGTAGAGGAACAAGAGAACCAAGAACAATCAGAATTTAGTGACAATTACTTGGATCCAACAGAACCTAAAAGACCGAAAGGAAGAGGAGAAGTAAACTGAAAATATGCAGGTCCTGACTGGACTTACTTCGTGCTAACTGGCAATGATTCAGATGCTTTGCTGACACCAAAGAACCTCCATGAGAAGAGAGACACTGTAAAAGACATTGAGATGAGAATGTACTTGAGACTAAATAAGAGTTATACATTTAGGATAACAGTTTGAGACTACAGTCGCTTAGGCAATCCAATTGTGGTAGCCGACAACCATTATACCTTCTGAGATAGTGTAAAGACTGAAGGGTAGAATGGTGCAAGAAAAAGCCATAGTACTAATTCCTGCTTGATCAGGTCCAAGATTAGAATGGCGCAGACACCCTGAAAAATTGTCCTAACAATATTGGTGATTGCCATAGCTGTTTCTGGAGCTGAGTGGGTGTTAGACCTCTATCTGATGGAGGGAGATGCCTTGCCAGAGTGAGTCAACAAAACCAGTATTATTGCTGGTAATGAGAAAACCCACAAGAGCAAGTTCTCTCATGTCCCCCATACCAAAGCGTTTTAGCTATAATGTCTATTTTCAAATGTTGTCTGAATACAATAAAATAATGAATGTTCATGATTGTTTCATATATACCTATTTTCAAGCATATTCAGCCGCGGGCTCAGTGTATAACCACTTGCCCCTTTCTTATGCATTTTCCTGCAGTGTATTTCTGAATATATTCTATAACCAAAGTTTGATAAAGCTGTTTTATTCATATTATGAATATATGCCTCAGAAGATGTACCTTTAAACAAAAACTCTAACCTAGTTTAGCAGACCACAAGGCATGACAAAATTTGCAAGCAAATGCAAAGACGTGAGTATATGATGAAATTCTTTACAACTCTACTAAATGCCAACCTCACTAACTCTGATGCGCATGAACGAACCATCAAAATTAGCCCAGATAAAAGGATATTTGTAGATTAATTGAATGACAGGATTATAAAGGAAAATGAAAAGGTGAGTAAGGAGAAGAAGAAAAGAGAAAGTGTTGGAATAACAGAAGGAGAAAAGAAAAATAAGGGACATTAGGTATAGTTTGGAGACATGGAAATGAGACAGTAGAGGATGTGGGATGGAGCAATTATGACCACAGCTATTTAGTTGCAAACAGAACCTTTGCTGAACTAGAAGTATTAAGGGTATAAACTATTTATGTGGTAAATCAGATTATTTTCAGCTGCCGCACTATTGGGTAGGAAGTTGCCATCCTGTCTTAGTTTTCCCGAAAATGTATCACACTAACGTTCTAAATGCGAGACCTGACACCTACCTGAATCAATGTAAGTGTAGTTTTGGACTCAGTATGAGTGATATTTTTGGGGCATTAATACCTTCAGTAGGAGCAGCTCTTACCAATGATAAAATAAGAAAATTGTTCACTTCATTAGATTGTTGGTCGACTAATATAGCAGGTGCTCTAACAGTCATTAACAAGGAACTGCTTGCAACAAGACCAAAGATGGTAGCCAAGGAAGGTAACCTGTACAAGCAACTGCTGCGTGTACATTCCTAAAATAGATAATATGTTTAAAAGCTATTATCACTAATATCACTAACATTGGTGTAGGACTGTTACCAAGGGAGTAAGACTGCCTGGTTTTGGGTGGCAGCACCACCACGTGTGGATGACTGAGTCAGTCACATGCTGATTAGAAGCTGGCAGCCTATCCTGATCCACTAGCTAGCAGTACTTCACCCAAACATAAAAAGTAAAGGTGATTTATGGCAGCCTGACGCATGACATTCTAACTCCTTAGGGAAGTTGTGATAGAATAGATCTTACCCCTTTCTGTCATTTGCACAAGCCTCACACATGAGAAGACAGAGAAATGCACAACAAGTTTCAATATATTTTATTGAAGCAACTGCATTCTACGTAAAAAGGCATGAGGTTTCATTAGTAGGAAGATGATATATAATATGGTTATGATTGTGACTATTGGAGTAAAACATATAAACATTCCCAGTATCCAGACATAACCATAGGTCTAAGATTTCCTAGCTACACTTCTAGCATCTAACCTGGGAGCATAGCAGTGTTAGCCCTTCTGTCTGTACTAGTCCATGAAAGGATCCCCGATCCCATACCCGGGGAGTACATAGGGGTCAGCCTTTTGTCTGCTGGAAACCCTCCCGGTTGGCCCAAGCCAGGTGCTAAAATGAACCCACAACAACACTACCAATGAGCTGCAGGTATTGGAAGAAACTGGTGCTTGGGAAGGAGTAGGTTCAGTACTTAGTTCTATTGGAAAGGGATTTACTAAGGTGGGAGAATAGCTAAATAGCTTAGAAGGATGAATTATAAAGTTGCCATTAACACCTTTGCTAATGATACTAGGCGCTGCATGTGTGCATCTTTTCCTTAAGCTTTGTGGACAAACTTAATCAACTGGTAGACTGAGTTGTGGTAAGAGGAGCATGAGATGAACAGGGGTGTCGAATCTAACAAAATATCTACTTGTCCATGGGACAGGTTGCTTCTTCAATTTACCTGACCTGTAAAAAAATCTAATTGTCCGTTTGGTGCCATGTAGTGCGGTGACAAATTATGGCAGCATTCTCATTATGTAAGAGCGTCTTTGATTATGCCAGGGCTACTACCATAGAAGGGCTTGAATACTTGCAATTTCAATCCCTACTGTAGCAATTTCCTTATTTTGCCACCTTTCTGCAGATCTACATGCTGGGGCTGGAGGAAGCATTAAGCAATAGTTTCAGAGATGGAATGCTTTTGAGTTTATAAACCTATTAACTTCCATGTTTTAAGGATTTTCACAAGCTCTTCTCTAATCTTTTCACATAATGAGGATGGTTGGAAATGTACTCCTGACAATGGCAGGAGTACAAGTTCTTCCAGGGTTGGGGGGAAAAAAGAGGTTGAAGGGAAAGTGAACTTGTACACGCTCAACAGATTTTCACATGAGCAAATCTACACATGCATATTTGCTTGTGCTAAAATACAGTTTACAAGTGTTTTTTAGGGGTACGATTTCCTGGTCTACTTCTGTAAGTTCTTATGAATTCATGAAAGCCACTAATTCAAAGACATATACCATGGGTGCACTTGTGTGACTCTCTTTAAGAATTGGGTCCCTAATTAGGTCTGGCGTTAACAAAGACATTTTGTTTGTTATTAAACTTCTATTTCTCTCTCTATCGGCAGGCTTTACTGTGAGTGATCACATTCTGCTCTTCCACAAGGAGCATATAGGCACCCAAAGTAGTTTTGTTCGGTGCCAGGAACTACTGTGACAATCAGTGGTATAATGAAAATCAAGTCCCCACCCCCCCTGCAAAAAACAAGGAGGGCCCCCTTCCAAACTCACTCAGGGCAGGTGCTGTGCTGAGGGTACCCCCTGGTGGGGGGCTGCAGGGTGTTTGTACATCACTGATGGCTATGTGTGCTTTTTGAGACCAAAAACATTTTTTTCTTTTTACCAGTGTTTGCTACAATGGTGAGGGCCTGGCTGCTCCCACAACAATAAAGTGATACAAAAGCCATGTCAAAACAAGATACACATTGACAAACAAAAGGCTCACAAAAAATGTTGGATTGGCTGGCTTTGCCAGTTCTCGTTTATTTTCATGCTTTCCATAATCTTGTTGGAAATGGTTACACTGATTTTCCATTAGTATTGTTTTTTGGAAATTCTAGCATGCATCAACACATTTTACTAAATGAAGCTTCAAAGAAATAGCATCTAAAATTTCATAGTAGCGAAACATTTTTTTTCCTACTTGCAATAGTTTCTGAACATTTTATTTTTAAAGCAAATAATCATCACTCTTGCTTACAAGCTTCTGAAAACATTTGCATCTAATCAGACAGCATTCTGGGAGCATTATACTAAGCCTCATATCAAACGTGTGTACACTTTTTTTTTTTTACTGGAACCACTGTCAGTGGTGCAGTGTGACCTAAATAAAACTCTTATTTACAGCACTCACCCTAATAATGAAGGCTTTTCATTAATGAACCATAAATACAAGTTTGAACAGCATTAACATACGGACACACATATTACTTCAATTGCAGACAGTTCCCTTCTCTGTAAAGTGTCAGCCAAAGGGTTTGTGCTACAAGGGGTTGGGCCTACTTGTCCCAGGGACAAAACAAAACATAAAACTTGTTTCCCTTTACCCCAGGCAATATGTCCGGGTGTGGGCAAAGGAACGCCACATCCCTGGATGAATGAATGTGAAAAAGGATTGCTATTGAATTATAAGTGCTGCAAAGTGACTTCTATGATGGGAGGAAGGAACTTGAAGGGTCCTAAAGAAATAGCCTGAGACCGATGACACCAGTTGTGTGATGCCTCTGGAGAATGGAGGTGTGATGATTTCAGTAATCAGCAGAGGGGAAGTGATAAGCAGGGGCTGTCTCATGAAATAACATGTATTTTGCTAAATTAGGACAACTTAGGCCTTGCAGTCATGTTTATTGGGCCGTTTCAGTCGATCACATGATAAGAGTCATAATAAAGACTTGTAAATCTCACTAGCTGAAGAAATCAACTGTAGTAACCATGTAAGAAGGATGTACCTATTCAAGGATGAGAGAAACTGTCCCAGACTGTACAATTTTCTATGTAACATTTCATGTGCAGAGAACATCTGAACTCAATGTATTTGAATTACAACAATGTCTTCAAATGAATTTTGCTGCAACTATTGCTTTTTGCTTGATTCCTATTGGTTATAAGCATGAGAACTGCATACTAGCAGAAGTCTTTGTCTAAAATGCTACTAGAGAGCGCAGTTTCTCCCCGAAAGGAGGAACCCACTTTCTCCATTCTATTAAAGCACATTGATGCTAGATTTAAATTTGAACTTACACTAAACCATAGGTTTATTGATTTAATGGTTACTGATGATAACGTTGATGGCTCAGCTTTCTGTACTCATATTTGAATTGCTACTTGATATGATGCAAATCTGTCTAACTAACAACTTCTTTATATTTAGCCATCAAGTGTACTGACAAGTGCAAGGGACCGCAATGGGGACTTGCTTTGCTCCAAGCTATGCAGGCCTTTTTTTAGGCTGGTTGGAGGAGCAAGTGGTGTACAATATGCCTATGTTTGATGAACATGTAGTGTTATGGGTTCGGTACATTGATTAAATTTTTTGCATTTGGAAAGGCAGTGAAGAACAGGCGGGAGAATTTGTCAAACAACTCAATATTAATGAGATGAATTTGAAATTAACATCACACGTACATCGCTCAGAAATTGAATTTTTGGATTTGAAAATATGTGTTAAGAATACAAAATTAACTAGTATCTTATTTTGTAAGAAAACAGCTGGAAATAGTCTCTTACATGCTAGTAGTTGTCATCCGAAAAATTTGATTTATAGTATCCCTTATGGCGAACTTTTAAGAGCTAGAAGGAATTGTAGTGAAATCAATGATTTAGTGAACGAAATGCGAGTGATGAAAGAGGTTCCTTGAGAGAGGATACTCGAAGAAATTGATTGATAGTACTTGTAATAAAGTACTCTCGCTAGATTGAGAGACACTTTGGTATCCCAGAAAAGTACAGATTTGTTAGATAGCCAGGCAATGAGGTTTATCACTACGTACAGCACTCAGGCCTGGGAAGTTAAACGTGTCTTATTGAAGAGTTGGGATATCCTCAGAATTGATGAAGTGGTAGCTGAGTTAATTGGTCAACATCCACAGGTGACCTTTAGGAGGTGTGCCTCTCTTAAAGATCGGTTATGTAAGAGCTTAATACAATCACCTCAGGCAAGTAAAGATACTCGTGTTCAGGGTTTCTTTATATGTGGGAAATGTAAAGCATGTAAAGGCAGTAGTAATTGTTGTAAGATCAAGTTATCTAGAAATTCAAACTCTTCCATTATCAAAAAGTATCTTAATTGCAACACAGATTATTGTGTTTATGCCCTTAGCTGCCTGTGCAATAAGTATTACATCGGCAGTATGATACATAGGGCAAAGAAAAGAGTTCTGGAACATATGAGAGCTATTACGAATGTTGATAAAAGTTACCCAATGGCAAGACACTTTGCTGAGGTTCATGGGAAAAATAGAGATTTGTTAAGATTCTGTGTACTGGATAATATTCCACCAGGTATAAGAGAAGGTAATAGGGAACTGGAATTGAGACAACTGGAATCTAAGTTTATAATTAAGTATTCCACTAATACACCTGGTGGATTTAATCAAGATGAGGAACTTTTTGTTCACCTGAAGTCTGTGTAGTGTACAGTAGTAGAGATGTTATTTATTTATATATTTGTAAGAGGGATTAGAGTTAATGAACTATACTGTGTATATGCTATTTTTGATCTTTGATATATTGTTTGAATATTCACTATGTGATTGTTTGTTTAAGGTTGTAAGGAGATGGGCAGCAAGAAACGCAAGGAGCTATTATATCTTGACCAGTATACTGTACGTATGAGATGAGTATCATACTATTTTATTAGTGTCGAGACATAACATTATATACACTTATTTATTATTATGGATGATATAGAGGATTAGGTATCCTAAAATAAAATTAGTTTATTATGATGTTTTGTTAAGGTATATAAGTATATAGATTGACGTGTATTTATTTATTTTTTTCATTTTCTTCATTGTTTTCTTTTAGATGTAGCAGGGATTTGTTTTTGACTACATTATAATAAAGTTAAGTATATTTAATACATTGGACTAGACATATCAACGTATAGATGGAAGTAATGTATTATATCTGCTCCACTCTAAAATGGCTGACATCGGTACAAGCATGGTTGTTAGTCCTTCTTTTGTGTTGTTAATATAAATACATGCACAAGTGAGTATGGCTTTTGAACCTGTGATCAAGGAGTGGGTGCTCCGAAACGCGTCAGGAATCTTTTGTCAATAAACAACGTTATTGCTGTCACGGCTGTTTGTTCTTCGTCGAGGGATTCTCTTTTCCTTTGAAGTGGAAACAACATTGAATTAATATATATATATATATATATATATAATATTTATATGTGTGTGTATCTTCACTCTGAGAGATCTAGTGGTCTGTTGTGGTCAGGCTGGATTATGTGATACCACCTACGACAAGTGTCTCCACCTAGTCGATCCGAGCTACCAGTAGCTCCCAGACCCTTCAGAGTAGCTCACAGAAGTTCATTTTAAATAAACATGGGGTCACGTTTTGCCTTTTAAGGCTAAGGGAAGGCTGTGTTTATTTTACATCATTATCTTCAGGCTGCAGATAGCAGGGCCTGATAAAGAGCAGTGCTGGACTAAGATTTATGACCCATAGCACAGAGGTGAACAACTGAAGCACTAAGGTATTTAACTCTTGAATAGAAATACTTGTCGACTCAGGATTGGAGATGAAAACAAAATGATGTCTCTCAAATCTTTTAAGTCGGAGAAAAATAAAGAGAAAAGTTACCTTGTGATTAAGTTAATATTTCATTTTCTCAAATTGTTTTCCAATGTGTTGCACTTACAAACTGCAGGCCTCTTGCACCCATTGGCCAGTAGAACACTGCGCCACATTTATAACTGAAAATTACAGTCATTGTTTATATCGGAGCATGTTTAAATGGGAGAAATGTAAAGTGCAGAACAATGTTCCACATTAAGAACATTTTTGCACTTTAAATTCCTCACATTTAAAAAAAGGTTGTATCTTTGTATTATACTTATAATGGTGCCACATATGGCGAAAGCTATGTCCTGTGCCATAAGTACATATGACAGTACCTCCGTTACCCATAAACACATATCCAATTCATACGCACCGATGTTCAAAGATTCCCAAATACCACACTCTCACTGACACACATGGCAGCCCTGTCAGTGCCACTAGTGAAGATATTTTGTTCAAGCGACAGTATCTGGCTCTACGGATATTAGGATTAAAGTCAATGAAGCTGGGCGTGGCGGTGTCTGGTAACAATACGTGAATTGTTTAGCCTTCAGTAGCTCATGATGATTTTTCCTGATCAGAAGTATCTCTCACTACAAAAAGGTTGGAGATCCCGGACCTACGAGTTGTAGCGTAGAACAAAGTCCTTCTTCTTCTGCTACTGGGCCGTGCGTGCTTCAGTTTTCTTTGTAGGTTGGTTTAAATATCAATTGACTATTTTAACAATGCACATCACCCAGTTAATTCCGGTAATTATGCGCTGTGGAAATAGTACTGAAATGTTTCTGTTTGGTAGTTAAGATATAAATGACAGTAACATAACGTAAAATAATGAACTCAATTAAAAACGCGTGATACAAATAAGCCATTTTAAAAATATATCTAAAATGTAAATGTTGCATCACTTACATGTTGGCAGTTACAGCCGAGCCTGGGACCTCAGTGTACCCTATGAAATTACCGGCTTGCCACCTCAAGCATCTCATGACTTAGTAAATATACACTCCGTCTACGTGAACGGAGTACGAATGCGACACTCAGTTGTGCAACAGACAACTGTGTGACATAGAGCAAACAAATACAAGACGGGCGTGTGTACAACAGGCACCCTGAAGCCAGACTGATATGCAGGATTGGGTGTGTGTAAGAATGGGTGATAGAAAACTTGCGGCGTAGCTGTGTGGTAGGCAAGTGTCAGTAAGGCCTCCGGGAGACAGGTGTGACCTCTTCGGAGACCGTCGTCCCGTACAACTTCCCGAGTCCCGCTGCACAGGGACGGACGCTAACGAGTGACGCAGACTCAACTCTTGGAAGTTCAGGAAGAGGGGAGGAGACTAGATCTGCGTGAGAGGTCAACGCAGCATGACACGAACGTCCCGGACGTCTTTATGAGTGGCAGTTGTCCTGGCCTATGGACGTATCGAAAATCTCTGCGCACACTAATCATGGAAAGGGAAGTGGCTGCTGGGTGGGGCTTGCGTGCGTCAGGCTAGGTGAGGGCAGTTCCTGCTGGAGGTTTGCTCTGCTCCCACGGTGCTCTACCCGGACTTGCACCGCACTCAGGGCTTCTGGCAGCGCGGGAGCGGCGGCGGACATGACACAAGCCGGGTCCGAGCTGCTGCCCGACGGCTTCGAAGATGAGATAGATTCCGTAATCCCGCGTTCTCCCGTGCCCGCCCAAGGGTCTCCTGCTCTCAGGCTCTTCAGTGACTCTGGGAACGACAGGCTGGACTTCAAACTGGCGGCTGCCGTACTGTCCCCGGGAGGATGTGGGGGTTCTGGGAGTGACGAGGAAGAAGTGTCTGAGGTGAGCAACTCCTGATATAACCGGGCCAGAGGCGGTCTCTCTCTCGGGCCTGCCCCACGACACCGAGCACTGCCCTCTCCATTGGTTACCACCCACTCCTCACTCCAAGGGCAGCATTGACCAGTTTGCAGCATTGAGTACACAACCCTGACCATTTCAGCAATATTGAGTACAGGCCTGATCGTCCCCTACTGCCAACCTACACTGTGTTGTGGCCCTCACACCTGTCACTTGCTGCAGTTGTGACCCTTCCCCAAATCACTGATCACTCTCCACTGGGCCCGCTATCCCTAGGACCCCACACAGGGTTCAACAGAGTTATCCGCCTGGTTATGATTGCAGCCATAAACGATTTACTGCTCTATACCTTTTGCACGATATTGCTTACATCCACACGCCTAATTTAACCCAGGGTACAGACCTCGCCATTTGCACTACGTGTAACCACGATACCACGACATAACAGTGTTCCTGTCTACTAGTCCTTAATTACTCTTGTCATACCTGATACAACCAGAGGTACTTTGGCTGTTGATCTCGCATGCGACAGAACACTGCTCTCTGACAGTGCGTGGTGCTTTATCTCCTCTAACCTGGCACTTGACTGTCACCACATAGCAGTGACCGCAGCTGTGCACAGGTTTACCCCAGTCTCTATAACCTTATTGGCTACATGTCTAATCACCGCATATACTTCACCTGGCACCACTCTTTGACATACGGTATTGTACTTATTCCTGTTACATTATGCACGGCTGTGACCCCTTCCCCAGCACCCCAAACCGTTACAGGCATTGGTTTCTGACACAGGCGTGATCTTTGCCTACTGAATTCTTCCAGGACAGCAGCCTTCTTTCAATTGTTCATCATGTTCTTTTCTAAAGAAGTCCCTTTACCACAACCCTGCTTTAGAGTGCAAATTGCCAAAATGGAGGGGGGGTGGAAGTAAAGTGAAGATGCAGACATTTATTCCCCACACATAAAACAGACTGAAATGTTGTGCTCATCGTGCATTGTGGTGTGAGTTATTTAGGTCTGACTTGTGTGTCCTATAGCAGAAGAGGACTCACAAGACTGATTCTTGTGAATGCAATTTGGGTTTTGAAAATCTGCACATGAAGGCCTAGCCCCAAACAACCAGCGCATTGTAAATCAGTACCTTAGTGGTTTAAACGATACAGGAACTGCACAGACCTGAAAAATTAAGACTCACAGAAAGCTGTGTGTCGCACTGCAGTCTTCATTATTACAGTGAACTAGTGGCCAGCATCAGCTGTCTTTGCTAGCTACATTTAATCAATCAGCGAAGTTTGTTTATTTTTTTACTTAAGGGAGTTTGTGAAGTTCTACAGATGTGAAGTGTGCCCTTCAGTTGAGTTGTTGGTTTGGTAGAACACAGATGGAGATGTTAAGCATAATCTGAGTTTAAAACGACCTTTCCAAGAACAAAAAAAGGTGCTGGAGAGTAATGATGGTGTGTGTGTGTGTTTTTTTTATTTATTTTATTTTTTATATTTCTTTAGATGGCAAAGCCTCAGTTGACTGTCTTGGTGTAAAAACCTTCGACTTGAAGCTCATACATTTGTATTTACATGCCTTGGGCATATGGTAGGATGTTGGTTTAAGCATTTATTTTTATCAGTGTTAGAGAGACTAGCTTGAATAATGAAGACCAAGCACTGAATATGACTTGTGGCTTCGAGCAGGGAGTTGTGCTGCAAAATCCATCGACTAAGACAGGTGGCTGAGTTCCAAGTTTGCAGCACCTGTTCTGTGGTGCCTTGATGGTTTGTGGTATATGGAGACTTAAGTTGAAGATCCAGTCTTGTGGCCATGGCTTGACATGTGAGCAATACACAGCGTCTTAAATTTTGAGTTTTCTGTGATTGGCTTGCTACAGAGAGTTGTAAAGGCATATGTGGTGTTATGTGATTGCTGCATTGAAGTACGCAGAGGATCCCAGCCACATGGTTATGAACCCTTAACAGCTCACCAAGTATTTTCATAACTCCTGTAGAGGTGCAACAGTCTCCCTATCCTGACTCTGAGTCTGTTTCCCGTTTTAAAATTACGAGATATCTCCACCTGCAGTGTAAATGCAAATATAGCGGCAGTAAATTGTATGTCTAATCCCTTTAAATGTGTGGATGAATATATAATGGAGGAACCATCTCTTGATAGTACAGAGACTCCAGAATGTTTGGAGTTTTCCGCTTTATTTGATTCAAATCTGATAGTAAATTGCTCTACTTTAATTTCATGCCTCTCAGATATTGCTGAGTTAGTTTGACAGTTGTGATATTTCCTGCGTTTACCTTGAGCATAGTATAGGAATGGTAAAGACAAAAGCCTGGTTCTTCTCTAAAACTGTTTTAAATTTAAATTTAGACCATTATGAGCAGTTACAGCGCAGAGGTATAGACGTGGTACTAATATGGGGTAAGGAAGCTTCCCATAACCAGATACAGCCCCATATTATCCATCACACGAACAGTACCAATCTACATCAAAGCCCTGCTTATATTGCTCCTCCCAGGAAAAAAGTTACAATTTCCGTTGTTCGTGGTGAAAGAGTGGTAAAGATTTTGAAGGATGCCTCACCGTATTGCACAGGCACCAAAAAGGAAAATTGAAGTTGGCTGGTGGGAGCTTTAAATTGCACTCTAAACTGCACCCGGGGGAAGGGTATTTCATCACATCCCTGTTACTAACCAGAGTTTCTCCTTGGTCTCCTGACATGCGGCAGGCTTATGGAACACTACAGAGAAGTTAGACCTTATATGTTCTCTTCAAGTGGTTGCAATCTGCAATCAGGAGACCTGGAGAGTAGCAGACTTCACCTATTCTGGGTATCTGGTTTTAATTATAAAGGCGCAGCCATCTAAGAGAGAGCGAGCAAAAGGAGGAATTGCCATGTTATTGAATAATAAACGTAAATGGGAATATGTTAGCTCGTCCATCTCCTCAAACCTTTTTCAGATTGTGAGAGTGTATCTGATTTCAGAGAACGGTAGAAAAACCTCCCTGTTAATAGTTAATGCTTATATCCCCCAGATAAGGAATTTGATAGTGTTTTATTGTTTGTGCCTAATTAAATATTAGTAATCTGCTCTAATCCCCATGAAAGTGTAGATGAGTTACCAATAATGGGAGATTTAAATTGTAAAATCTCCAACTCATCCCTTTCCACTTTTGGGGACTTAAAGAGGGAAATTGCTTTAAATATTCTGCCGATTCTATTTCCCCCGAGAATAAGGACTGATATAAGGGGATATATCCTATTGAAAGGCTTGCAAGAATTATGCTGTATTAGTCTAAATAGACGTTTTAGTTCTGATCACCCGGCAGCCTTTACACATAAATCCCCGCATTTTCATATTGGACCTTGTGGCTATGGTTAGGAGAGCTTCTAGTTAAGCCCACAGTAAGGCAGCTGCCTTAAGAAATCTAGCTTTTTTAGAAATCTTAAATAGATTGAAACAAATCTATGTTTAAAAAAAATTATAATCTAACTTTACAATTGCTTGAGCTAAACCATGATTTGATTCAATCCTCCCTGCCCACTACTCTTAAATCTCTTTCAAAAGAAACGTCCTGATTGAAAAGTTTCTCCTCTGATTTTACAGTTCTGCAGTAATAAAAGGAGACTGACCAGGTTAACCAAATCAGTAATTCTTAAACAATCACAGCCCTGTCTCTTGAAATCTTCCCCATGGGATAAGGTGCTTGTACCTTTTGCTGAGATTAGATAGATTGCCCCTTAGAGATCTTACCTCCAAACGGGATGGATCTGATAATAACTGAGATCTATGTCAAATGGGTGTGCAGAATTGTAAACATGTTGTATTTATTTGTCCGGCTTTAGCCCCGGCCAGGAAAAAAAGGCTAAAACCTCTTTACCTGCATTTTAATATTTGCTCAGTAGGAGGAGATTTGGAAGCCCTCTTTGATCCTCCCAATGAACTTTTGTTTTAGGATTTTTAAATTCCTTCAGTCTTTTTTAAACCTCTACTGGGTGTCCTGTATGGGTGATAAATACGAAGTTTGAAAATGTACCTTGCAGGGAAGATTGGAGGACTTTGATAAGATCTCCTGGTGTTTTTCAATTTGCATTTAGCGTTAAAGGTTGTTCGTCCTGAATTTTTCTATTATTCCGTCTTGGAAGTCTATGTTTCACGATCTGCTTTATTGTAGAAAATGTTCTGGTATGTGAGGGTTCTCTACGAGAAGTCTCCGTATGGTTTCATGTCGTACTGTCTGAGGTACTCTATGGCTTTTTCCTCCTCAGAATATTTAATGCTTATACCCTAGAGGCTAATTGGAATAACTAGAATAATTTAATCAATTTTTAGTCCCACTACTATGATACTGTGTATGAGCAATGTACTTGTATAAAATTTGTGTTTTTTTTTTGTTTTGTTTTTTAATCTTCTGTGGAATTTTTATATGAATGTTCTTAGGTTGTTTTATGTCTTTTAGGAATTGGTTTAACATGTGGACCTCTCAGGAGTTCAAATTCATGAAATAAATAAAACAAACTTGAAACTATTTTCATGAGTCACAACAGGATACTGTTGCCACAGTTCAGATTAGAAGACACATCAGAAATGGCCAGGACATTTGGGGGGGAATACAAGCAATGTAGAGGACAACACGAAGCAACAGCAGATGATAATAACAAACATAATTCCAGAGGTAGCTGTTGTTTACATCAATCTCACATCCTTTGTCAGTACTATATGATCTGTAAGTCCATATGAGACTTCTAAAATATCTCGTAATATGTAATGAGTGCTGCACACAGTGCCCAGCACCCTGCTGCTTAATGAGTGTTACATATATCGTAGCCTGATTATGATTACATTATAATAATACCAGAGAACACTCAAACAGTAATGACAAAGATTAACACGTCCTTGAAGGAATAAACAGTCCAGAAACATGTTAATTTCCCACCAGGTTATGTTCTCTTAAGTTTCTGTACCATTGCTAATCTCTGCCATTATTGTTTGAGAGTGCTCCCGTGTTATCTTGTTAAATTTGCAGATGATGAAGGATGCTCTTGGTTTCTGTGTTTTCATTCAGAATGAAACTGAGATTTTGGATAAAAATAGCAAGCTTACTGCAAACCTTAGAACTAGCAAGTGTGTCATTCATCAACAAGCATGAGCTGATCTTTGGCCGTTTAAGCAGTCACTTCATGTATTTGCAACATGCTAAGCAAGTTAAATCAGAGTATGCAAGCACAAGTAAAACACACTGGGATTACTGCACACTTCTCTGGCCTTAATGGTAGTCTATCTCACTATGGTGAGGACCAGTGTAAGTGCATTCCTGACTTGTGGGGCCGGGTTCCCTTTCCCCACCCCATATTACCTATAGGTGTCTCTACCCTGGTGTGACTTGGGGTACTCCCACCTGTGTGGTGTACTTATTGTGCTTATATATTGCTGCTACCTCAGTATCCCTGAGCATACTTGAGGCTTTAACTCCCTTTTAAGCCCTCTTTAATGTCCACATGACACCTCTTGTGGAGACTGTCAGATCGCACATCATCATCTCCTACGCATAGGACACTCGTCCTCTCTCTCTCTCTGTTGACTCCGCGTCAATGAAGGCAAACATCCCGGAAATGCATGAAGAACGTCGCAGCCTGGTTGAAGGAAAACTGCTTGAAGCTCAACACTGACAAAACTGAAGTTCTGAACTTCGGCAAACACACATTACCCTCTGGAACGACGGCTGTTGGAACTCTGACCCATCCCCAGGCCGAAAAACCACACCCACAACCGTGGCATCATTCTCAAAAGCAAACTCTCGATTGAACGTCAGGTCGATGCCGTCTCCTCAGCATGCTTTCACACGCTCCGCAAAATTGTCAAGTGGCTCCCCTTCAGCATCAGGAAAACGGTGACGCGGGTCCTAATCACCAGCCGACTGGGCTATGGCAATGCACTCTATGCAGGCACCACTGCCAAGCTCATGCAAAGATTCCAGACGATCCAGAATGCAGCTGCCACACTTATCCTCAACCTGCCCAAGAGAACCCATATCACCCAGCACCTGAAAAACCTCCACTGGCTCCCGGTCCAGAAGAGATGCAATTTAATCTCCTGACCCACACCTACAAAGCCCACAACCTGCCTACAGTTCCACCGACCACCCAGGAACCTCCGCTTGGCACACCTCACCCAGATCCCAGGCATACACCACAGCTGCTTCAGAGGACGCTCCTTCCGTCATCTCGCCTGGAACACCCTCCACCTCTGCACCGCACCGTTGCTGACCAACTTCAGGAATGAGCTCAAGACCTTGATCTTCGACTAAAACCTGCAGCAAGCGCATGGATACCCTTGCGGGTGACAAGCTGCGCTCTACCAGTACGACCTGATTGATTAATGTTGCCATGAGGCTGGGATTGTAATCTACCAGCAACTTTGGAAGTGACTTTTCTGAAAAAGCTAATGCCCCCCCCCCCCGATTTGATTAACCCTAAGTGCTTTTGACTATTAATACAATTATTTGGTTGATATCAAACTAAGCAGGCAAGTGAGTGAAGCCTAGTTCTTTTCTTAAACAGCTGAAATGGGTAGACTGCTCTAGACATATACGTTTTTAAATACCATTCGAAAAGATTGAGTCAAGCTTTTGGGTGGTTGTACAAGTCCAAGTTAAGGAGCCATATTAAAAAAAAAACAAAAAAAACCCAGAAATAATATTTGCTTTTATGACGTCCAACAAAGGACCTATTGATCCACCCCCTTAAACCGTTGAAAACCTTTTTCGTTCTCCCGTAGTACTAGTAATGCTACATCTTCATTTCTTGGCACAACGTTTCCAATTTAAATTTTTATGTGTTGCAATACCCAAGTAAGTGTATTCCCGAACCCTTCTATTTTAATGCTACCTATCTTCCAGATAAACTTAGAACTCTTGTGACTTAAGGACATTACCTTTTGGTTTATTGCTATTAATGCAAAGGATGTTTTCCATATTGTATAACAGCATTCAGTCCAGTTTCCTGTGTAGGCTAGTCAGAGTAGTCTCCAAATTGACCAAATCTTCAGCATAGTCTAAGAAGGGGACTTTTTGTCCCCACTAACTTTGGAACATCATCTAATGTATGTTCTAATAATTCGTCAACATCTGATATTTGTACATTTTTTTAAAAGAAGTGGGGCTAGAATACACCCCTGCTTCAGAGAATTATATGTAGGGATTTTCCAAGGTAGGCCGTTTCTTTCAGACAACTTGACTCTAACCCAATACTGTGAAGAAGTTGTGTTATCAGCTGTCAAAGTCCAAGGGGGAATACTCCATTCCTGAAGCGTCTCAAAAAATTCAGTTAGAGTCACCCTATCAAAGACTGACAAAACATCTGTATAACCAGCAAAGTGTTTTTTCTGGGTACAGGCTTTCTATCCCATCATTGTTAAGGCAGTGATATTATTTGCCATGACACCTTTGGGGCTAAAGCCTGTCTGATGGAAAGTAATCTGTTTGATTGCGCTGCTGATGCTTGCAGCTGTGATAGATGTTCAGCAAATAGTTTCCTGTTTGCATCCAGTAAGGCTATAAGGTATTAACTACTAGGGGAATATTTTGGGCCTATTTTGTAGATAGGATGCTTAATTGATCATTTCCATGAAGGCGATAGCAGGCCCATCTGCATGACAGTATTAAACATGTGAGTCAAAATAACTTCCCATCTATCTGGGTGAGCTTCATTAGAGTAATGTGGAGCACATTTGGACCAGGTAGGCACAACGTTTTACAGGTTTTAATGCAGTTGCATGGCTTGTTTTAAGATGTGACCTGTCCTCCATGCCCATCTTAAACATCATGTCTGCCTCCACAGCCCCATATAGTGCCATCAGATGCTCTTTCCATTTGTAATTTGCTACATGATAATCACACCCAACTTTAAATGTTTTAGCGCCCTTACTGTCAATGGACCAAAAGTCTTGAGTGTCTTTTCATGAGTGTGGTGTAATGCAACTTGGTCCATTTATGTTCTTGTTCTTTTTAATATTACAAATTTCAGTTCTTAGCATAAATTTCATTTGTTTATGGTGGGTGGGTAACACAAGTTTCCTTCTGCCTTCAGGAGCTGTTTTAGTTCTTTTCTATGCCATTTCTTTTGTAATTTTATTTTGAGCTCCATTGGGCTTTTGCATTTCTTCTTTTCGGTGTTTAAGGCAGCTGTACCTCAGAAGTCAAAAAATGTGGAAAGAATAACGGTGAAGGAATCAATATCGCTTCTAAATCTTTTGGGTTGGGTTTTTAATATGACAAGTGGCTAATAATTAATGGTTGGACCCAGAGCTTGTCTTTTTAATTGATTTAAATGCATGGTTGTTCCAAACTATTCTTTTTAATTTCCTCACTGTGAGATCTTCCTCAACTAGCTCATTGCCTGCTTTAAATTCCATGGTGTCAATGCTTACGATAATATGTTGTGGGTTATGAGCACTCTCTGGTCTGGGTATCATTTTTAAAATCCTGTAAAATATCCAAGTTTGTAATGTGCTAAAACGGAGAATCAATGACTGATACTTTGCTTGTTGTTCTAAACATTGGTTTGGCAGGTTGATCATTTGTATGCCTACCATTTACATGATGAAGGCTCTGGTCCATAAGTGTGGAACTAACCAGTCTACCCAGACAGGTGAATCTTTTGACTTTAAAGATCAGAAACAGGACAGATAGGTATTAGTCTGTACTATTCCGCAGGGCAGCTTTTAGCCCTGTTGGAATACGTTATTGTTAAGGTCACCTGTCGGCGCAATTTTAGAATTTGGAATTAAACCTAGTGTCGGTTTGACTTCTTCCAGGATAGTTGCTAGTCTCTTCTTATTCCGGGTGAGAAAATTGTGCCCACTTCCTGTTTTAAATGTGCAGGCTAAAGTGATTTTATTTATGTTTTTCCATTTAAAAATTACTAACGTTACACGTCTGTATTTTTATTTAATGTGTATTGTGTCAGTACTATTAAGTTAAAATTGCAGAATCAATTACTAGTGTCTATTTGAGGTGCTTCATATTGTTACATAGGAGGCTGGATGGTGTATCCCGGAGAAAAACTGGTTCTTATTTCCCATTCATGACTTCCCAAGTCCACAGTTTTCCACTTTTTGGGTAAGGCACATTTTAACCCTAGATTTACTTATAGGTCTCCTTAAGACTAGGAAAAGATGATGGATTTCTTTCTGAATAAAACGGGCATTTCATGTGTACGCCATGATCAATGTATGGCCATTATACTTAAAAATTGTAAAACTTTCTTGCCATATTAAATGGTCGGATTACACTGTGCAAGCTGTGTTAACAGTAGAACAAAAAAATTAATTTATGTAATTCAAAGCCAATGTTGCAAGGTCTGTGCCGTATTCTGTTCTTATTTAGAGATTTTCCCCATCAGTTCAGTTGAACTTTCTAGGCTTCCTCTGTACATATCTTTACTTTAAAAGTCTCAACGTTTTTTTCAATGTTGATTGTCATATGACAATATGCCACTCTTTTTGGCAGAATTCCTTTAATTTCATTGTTGACCTTTGTTTATTTTCATAAACCTAAAGTTAATCTCCTCATTAGCCTTTGAGTTTCTTCGTACTAATTAAGGTCTTTGTGTATTTACATATCTTTTCTTTTGTTTCCCACTCAGTCTGGTTGTAGTGTCCTCTGTTTTTAGTTTTATGTGTCTGGATTGCTGCTCTTAAGTCCTCACCTAAGAAGTGCTCATGATGTGCTTGTAGGGTTAATTGTCTGAACCATACAAAATGTAGTTGACCTTTGGGCTTCCTTTTTAAACCCTAGATTTTGTTGTTGTTCTTGTTTCATTGCCACTGGCTCTTAATGAAGCCAGTAAGGCTACCACCCGAAGAGAGCATCAGCACCCTCGTAAAGAGCATTGTCTACACAGCAGACAGTGTGCTTTATGAGGGTGCAGGGTAGGGAGATCACTGCACTGCCCATGAAACAGGCGTGGGCAGTGCAGGGATCCCCCTGTGGCCCCCTACACCTGTTCTCCGCCAGCCTTTTCATAGTGGTGAAACTGCCATGAAAAGGCTGGCAGAGAACCAGGTTATAATCAGCAGGGTGACGCTCCCTTTAGCCCCGCCCTGGCAGATTCTGGCCGGCACCCCATCGGGATCTCCATGGGATGGTAGGTTGGCGGGGCTGGCTCCAACCTCGTAATGTGGCGGTTGGTACATCACAACCGCAGCGGTCTGACAGCCACTGTGAGTGTAGTGGTCTGAAGACTGCCACGCTCGTAAATTAAGCCCAAGGTGCTTAAAAAAAAAAAAAAAAAAAAAAAAAAATTCTTCAACGACCTGGATGTTGAAAGCTTGCTTTGTTTATATTTGGTACTTTAAAGAAAATTGGCGTCTGTGGGTTCTCAATTGACAAATACTGATATTCAAATTGCTGTATTGGAAAAATTATTTTAATTTGATCAGTTTGTGATGTAGGATAAGCTGTATTTCATGGCAGTATTTGTGTACTTGGTCATCAAATAGAGTGAATAATTGTATCTGTATTCATCTGTGTACTCTTTAAAACGCAATATTTTTAGATACTTTATACCTGGGGTCTCCATTGACAACTGGCAACAGATTTTGAAATAAACCATGACAGAAGTGTGGTAGAGTGAAAAGTTGATCAAAATGGATTGTTCTGTGTGAGTGCTTGGCTCAGATTCTCTCCCCTCCTCCCCTATGCTGGTATAGAATGGTTGCCCACCTCAAAGGTCCTTGGGATGAGCACTTGAATTAGTGTCCGATGATTAAGCAGTAGGTGTTCGGTGAAATGTTATCTAGCAGTGCCCAAGAATGAGAATGATAGATGTATACCATACCAGAGGATAAGATGGCTGGAGGAGTATTGAGATCCCCTCTGAAACCATACACTGTCTCCGAGAGGAAGTGTGATACCGTTCCCCTGTTACTTTGTAGAGATATGGAAAACGACCCAAAAGCATCTAGTGAGCGTTGGCTTAACCAAGGTAATCATGCTTACAATGAGCTGATAGGGACCTGGAGGTGAGGAAAATGTTTGCTGCTAATACAGCTTTGAATGTTGAGTTAGAGACAGCTGTACAAGGGAGAGTGACTGGTGCAATCAGAAGTTGTTGGGTACTGTGAGATGTCCAACAAGAGGCCCACAAGAGAGAAACATAATTTTTTTCCCCAATTACACTGGTGAAGAAGCATTGAGACTGAAGATGGCCTTGTTGCCTTGTGAGCCAGAAGACACAGAAATAATTAAGGTTGGGTGGTCCCCGTGGAGTTCAGCAATTGGACGGCAATCTGCACTTTGCATTCCTCACACTGATTTCTAGTGGCAGGAGCTCGTTCAGCACTGAAAAGTCCGCGCGAACGGCACTGAGAGCGCTGCTCCTGGAGTTGATTTTGGTGTCGCTCTAAATAGATTTTCTACTCGAGTGGCAGCTTTCTCACTGAGATCAGTTGTGACCATTTGTGGTGAGAAAATCTTGCCAAGTTCTGCCCCCCATGCCACCCCCATTCCAGAAATTGCACCAGTGGACACCAATTCTCACTCCCTAATTACTGTTGGTGGTCCACGTCTGAGGAAAAACTCTGCCACACTGCAGTTGACTGAATTTGGCCGGTCTGAGCCAAACCCCAGCTCGGCAAACGAAGATGCGAATTGGCAACCTCTGGCCGACTGGATTAAGAATTCATTCTTTTAAATTGAAGTTTATAATACTTCCCAATAGATGAAGCTTTCTGAAAAGTATGGCTGACTAAGCAACCTTCCATTTTATTTTGTATGGTAAGCAAACTGAAACCTGTAGATGAAACTCCAGCGTTTTCCCTGTGTTTAACTTTTGCCAGGGAATATCTGTAAAACAAGCCAGATTGGGAAATCGATACACAACAGAGGTAGTTGTGCTGTTAGGTGCTACCTACAATAATATCCTGTCCTGATGATGACACTTTGTTGATTGGTTTGTATATGATGGGTAGAAACGTCAACATTAATTAAATGTGGACTGACTGTATAAATGATTAGTGGCTTCTGGACACGTGAATTAAAAGGGTCATTTTAAGGACCACTTATTCTTTTAGCCACATTTTGTATATATTGTTAATAGCACTGGTGCACTTTAACTTCACCATAATCACTTTCACTACGCTGTCACCTCATGAGAAGCACCTAAATGTATTTAATTAATCTCCGAAAACGGGGCTGAATTTATCACCTACTCCTAGAAATAATTATTGCATTGGATTCCTTTCTGCAGAATGTAGGCAGTGAGGAAGACTTGCAACAAACATTCCTTTCACAGATAGGATATGTTTAGTAGGTGGAACGTGTGTTCTTTGACCTATAAATACGTTTTGTATGGTATTTTATTAACTTTTCTACAATTTGCACATATTGGTAGAACTTGTAATACATTTGTTAACTTATTTCTTCAATATGGCTGGTCAGTAGCTTAAAAAGATAAAATGTGGCCTTCCAGATTGGTAGTAGCTGCTATTGTGATTCTATTCATTTATTTCACTAACATTGTTTTGAATGACCAGCAATAATTGTGTGGCACATTACAACCCACCAGTGAATTCTTGTTATGAATTCCCTACCCTTTGCTATTTTTCTTTTGGATTATATATGTCATAGCATTAGGTACTAGAGGCCATGTGTGTTTTTAGGGTTGAGTGCACAAGCCCTCCGTCCCAGTTGTAAACTCTCTTTGGGCTTTTAACCACGCCCATGTCACGCCTGTCATTTTCATTGGATTGTGGGCTTGCCGTTTAAAATCCGCTTGATTTCATTCGTGAAAGGCATGCATAAGTCATACCTTTTCCAGTGTTTAGCCCTCCTCATGCGCATCGGGCAACTACTGAAAATATATGAGGCTCCATGTTTTCAGCATGGATTCCAGACTACTTGATGTTTTTTTTTTTTTTCCACCTAGCGCGATCAGGCTGGGTTTTACAATGTGCACCCTTTTTTTTTTTTCTTTCAATTTGCGTGTCAAGAAAAGTCCGGCGAACAAATGTGAGACCCGTTGCATTGCAAATGCTTGTTATTCTTGCAATCCCTCCAGGTTTTTTAACATTTTTATCTTACACCCTACACATGTCTGTTACTCCCCTGTGAATTGGTAGACTGTGACCCAGAAGTGGGAGGCTCATAGTTTCACATAGGTCATCAGCTCCTGTACACCATCAGTATTACCTAACTGTCTCTTTCCAAACTATCCACTTACTCAGAGCCCTATCTGCAGCTCTCTGCCAGGTGGGGCGGAGTGGATTGGATTGGGGTGGGGCAGAGTGGATTGGATTGGGGCGGGGCGGAGTGGAGTGGATTGGGGCGGGGCGGAGTGGATTGGATTGGGGCGGGGCGGAGTGGATTGGATTGGGGCGGGGCGGAGTGGATTGGATTGGGGCGGAGCGGAGTGGATTGGATTGGGGCGGGGCGGATTGGATTGGGGCGGGGCGGATTGGATTGGAGCGGATTGGATTGGGGCGGAGCGGATTGGATTGGGGCGGATTGGATTGGGGCGGAGCGGATTGGATTGGGGCGGAGCGGATTGGATTGGGGCGGGGCGGAGCGGATTGGATTGGGGCGGGGCGGAGCGGATTGGAGCGGGGCGGGGCGGATTGGGGCGGGGCGGATTGGAGCGTGGCGGGGCGGATTGGAGCGTGGCGGGGCGATTGGAGCGTGGCGGGGCGGATTGGAGCGTGGCGGGGCGGATTGGAGCATAGCGTGGTGGATTGGATTGGAGCGTGGCGGGGTGGATTGGAGCGTGGCGGGGTGGATTGGAGCGTGGCGGGGTGGATTGGAGCGTGGCGGGGTGGATTGGAGCATAGCGGGGTGGATTGGAGCATAGCGTGGCGGGGTGGATTGGAGCATAGCGTGGCGGGGTGGATTGGAGCATAGCGTGGCGGATTGGAGCGTGGCGGGGTGGAGTGGATTGGAGCATGGCGTGGCGGATTGGAGCGGAGCAGATTGGAGCGGAGCCTGGCGGGGTGGATTGGATTGGATTGGAGTGGATTGAAGCGGAGCCTGGCGGGGCGGATTGGAGTGGAGCGTGGTGGGGCGGATTGGGGCGGAGTGGATTGGAGCGGAGCGTGGCGGGGCGGATTGGAGCGGGGCGGAGTGGATTGGAGCGTGGCGGGGCGGATTGGAGCGGGGCAGATTGGAGCGGGGTGGAGCGGATTGGGGTGGAGCCTGGCGGGATGGATTGGAGCGGAGCGTGGTGGGGCGGATCGGGGCGGGGCGGATTGGATTGGAGTGGAGTGGAGTGGAGTGTGGCGGATTGGATTGGAGTGGAGTGGAGTGAAGTGGATTGGAGCGTGGCGGATTGGAGTGGAGTGGATTGGAGCGTGGCGGAGTGGAGCGTGGCGGAGTGGAGCGTGGCGTGGTGGATTGGATTGGAGTGGAGCCTATTGGATTGGAGTGGAGCCTGGCGGATTGGATTGGATTGGAGTGGAGCCTGGCGGATTGGATTGGAGTGGAGCCTGGCGGATTGGATTGGAGTGGAGCCTGGCGGATTGGATTGGAGTGGAGCCTGGCGGATTGGATTGGATTGGAGTGGAGTGGAGCCTGGCGGATTGGATTGGATTGGATTGGAGTGGAGTGGAGTGGAGCCTGGCGGATTGGATTGGATTGGATTGGAGTGGAGTGGAGCCTGGCGGATTGGATTGGAGTGGAGTGGAGCCTGGCGGATTGGATTGGAGTGGAGTGGAGCCTGGCGGATTGGATTGGAGTGGAGTGGAGCCTGGCGGATTGGATTGGATTGGAGTGGAGTGGAGCCTGGCGGATTGGATTGGATTGGAGTGGAGTGGAGCCTGGCGGATTGGATTGGAGTGGAGTGGAGCCTGGCGGATTGGATTGGATTGGAGTGGAGTGGAGCCTGGCGGATTGGATTGGATTGGATTGGAGTGGAGTGGAGCCTGGCGGATTGGATTGGATTGGATTGGATTGGAGTGGAGTGGAGCCTGGCGGATTGGATTGAAGTGGAGTGGAGCCTGGCGGATTGGATTGAAGTGGAGTGGAGCCTGGCGGATTGGATTGGAGTGGAGTGGAGCCTGGCGGATTGGATTGGATTGGAGTGGAGTGGAGTGGAGTGGAGCCTGGCGGATTGGATTGGATTGGATTGGATTGGAGTGGAGTGGAGCCTGGCGGATTGGATTGGAGTGGAGCCTGGCGGATTGGATTGGAGTGGAGCCTGGCGGATTGGATTGGATTGGAGTGGAGTGGAGCCTGGCGGATTGGATTGGATTGGATTGGAGTGGAGTGGAGTGGAGCCTGGCGGATTGGATTGGATTGGAGTGGAGTGGAGCCTGGCGGATTGGATTGGAGTGGAGCCTGGCGGATTGGATTGGAGTGGAGCCTGGCGGATTGGATTGGATTGGAGTGGAGTGGAGCCTGGCGGATTGGATTGGATTGGAGTGGAGTGGAGTGGAGCCTGGCGGATTGGATTGGATTGGATTGGAGTGGAGTGGAGCCTGGCGGATTGGATTGGAGTGGAGTGGAGCCTGGCGGATTGGATTGGAGTGGAGTGGAGCCTGGCGGATTGGATTGGAGTGGAGTGGAGCCTGGCGGATTGGATTGGATTGGAGTGGAGTGGAGCCTGGCGGATTGGATTGGATTGGATTGGAGTGGAGTGGAGCCTGGCGGATTGGATTGGATTGGATTGGAGTGGAGTGGAGCCTGGCGGATTGGATTGGAGTGGAGTGGAGCCTGGCGGATTGGATTGGATTGGAGTGGAGTGGAGCCTGGCGGATTGGATTGGATTGGATTGGAGTGGAGTGGAGCCTGGCGGATTGGATTGGATTGGATTGGATTGGAGTGGAGTGGAGCCTGGCGGATTGGATTGGATTGGATTGGATTGGAGTGGAGTGGAGCCTGGCGGATTGGATTGGATTGGATTGGAGTGGAGTGGAGCCTGGCGGATTGGATTGGATTGGATTGGAGTGGAGTGGAGCCTGGCGGATTGGATTGGATTGGATTGGAGTGGAGTGGAGCCTGGCGGATTGGATTGGATTGGATTGGAGTGGAGTGGAGTGGAGTGGAGCCTGGCGGATTGGATTGGATTGGATTGGAGTGGAGTGGAGCCTGGCGGATTGGATTGGATTGGATTGGATTGGATTGGATTGGAGTGGAGCCTGGCGGATTGGATTGGATTGGAGTGGAGTGGAGCCTGGCGGATTGGATTGGAGTGGAGTGGAGCCTGGCGGATTGGATTGGATTGGATTGGAGTGGAGTGGAGCCTGGCGGATTGGATTGGATTGGAGTGGAGTGGAGCCTGGCGGATTGGAGTGGAGTGGAGTGGAGCCTGGCGGATTGGAGTGGAGTGGAGTGGAGCCTGGCGGATTGGAGTGGAGTGGAGTGGAGCCTGGCGGATTGGATTGGAGTGGAGTGGAGCCTGGCGGATTGGATTGGAGTGGAGTGGAGCCTGGCGGATTGGATTGGAGTGGAGTGGAGCCTGGCGGATTGGATTGGAGTGGAGTGGAGCCTGGCGGATTGGATTGGATTGGAGTGGAGTGGAGTGGAGCCTGGCGGATTGGAGTGGATTGGAGTGGAGTGGAGTGGAGTGGAGCCTGGCGGATTGGATTGGATTGGAGTGGAGTGGAGTGGAGTGGAGCCTGGCGGATTGGATTGGATTGGATTGGAGTGGAGTGGAGTGGAGCCTGGCGGATTGGATTGGATTGGATTGGATTGGATTGGAGTGGAGTGGAGTGGAGCCTGGCGGATTGGATTGGAGTGGAGTGGAGTGGAGCCTGGCGGATTGGATTGGATTGGAGTGGAGTGGAGCCTGGTGGATTGGATTGGATTGGAGTGGAGTTGAGCCTGGCGGATTGGATTGGAGTGGAGTGGAGTGGAGTGGAGTGGAGCCTGGCGGATTGGATTGGATTGGAGTGGAGTGGAGTGGAGCCTGGCGGATTGGATTGGAGTGGAGTGGAGTGGAGCCTGGCGGATTGGATTGGATTGGATTGGAGTGGAGTGGAGTGGAGTGGAGCCTGGCGGATTGGATTGGAGTGGAGTGGAGCCTGGCGGATTGGATTGGAGTGGAGTGGAGCCTGGCGGATTGGATTGGAGTGGAGTGGAGCCTGGCGGATTGGATTGGAGTGGAGTGGAGCCTGGCGGATTGGATTGGAGTGGAGTGGAGCCTGGCGGATTGGATTGGAGTGGAGTGGAGCCTGGCGGATTGGATTGGAGTGGAGTGGAGCCTGGCGGATTGGATTGGAGTGGAGTGGAGCCTGGCGGATTGGATTGGAGTGGAGTGGAGCCTGGCGGATTGGATTGGATTGGAGTGGAGTGGAGCCTGGCGGATTGGATTGGAGTGGAGTGGAGCCTGGCGGATTGGATTGGAGTGGAGTGGAGCCTGGCGGATTGGATTGGAGTGGAGTGGAGCCTGGCGGATTGGATTGGAGTGGAGTGGAGCCTGGCGGATTGGATTGGAGTGGAGTGGAGCCTGGCGGATTGGATTGGATTGGAGTGGAGCCTGGCGGATTGGATTGGATTGGAGTGGAGTGGAGCCTGGCGGATTGGATTGGATTGGAGTGGAGTGGAGCCTGGCGGATTGGATTGGATTGGAGTGGAGTGGAGCTTGGCGGATTGGATTGGAGTGGAGTGGAGCCTGGCGGATTGGATTGGAGTGGAGTGGAGCCTGGCGGATTGGATTGGAGTGGAGTGGAGCCTGGCGGATTGGATTGGAGTGGAGTGGAGCCTGGCGGATTGGATTGGAGTGGAGTGGAGCCTGGCGGATTGGATTGGAGTGGAGTGGAGCCTGGCGGATTGGATTGGATTGGAGTGGAGTGGAGTGGAGCCTGGCGGATTGGATTGGAGTGGAGTGGAGCCTGGCGGATTGGATTGGAGTGGAGTGGAGCCTGGCGGATTGGATTGGAGTGGAGTGGAGCCTGGCGGATTGGATTGGAGTGGAGTGGAGCCAGGCGGATTGGATTGGAGTGGAGTGGAGCCTGGCGGATTGGATTGGAGTGGAGTGAAGCCTGGCGGATTGGATTGGAGTGGAGCCTGGCGGATTGGATTGGAGTGGAGCCTGGCGGATTGGATTGGAGTGGAGCCTGGCGGATTGGATTGGAGTGGAGCCTGGCGGATTGGATTGGAGTGGAGCCTGGCGGATTGGATTGGAGTGGAGCCTGGCGGATTGGATTGGAGTGGAGCCTGGCGGATTGGATTGGAGTGGAGCCTGGCGGATTGGATTGGAGTGGAGCCTGGCGGATTGGATTGGAGTGGAGCCTGGCGGATTGGATTGGAGTGGAGCCTGGCGGATTGGATTGGAGTGGAGCCTGGCGGATTGGATTGGAGTGGAGCCTGGCGGATTGGATTGGAGTGGAGCCTGGCGGATTGGATTGGAGTGGAGCCTGGCGGATTGGATTGGAGTGGAGCCTGGCGGATTGGATTGGAGTGGAGCCTGGCGGATTGGATTGGAGTGGAGCCTGGCGGATTGGATTGGATTGGAGTGGAGTGGAGCCTGGCGGATTGGATTGGATTGGAGTGGAGTGGAGCCTGGCGGATTGGATTGGATTGGAGTGGAGTGGAGTGGAGCCTGGCGGATTGGATTGGATTGGATTGGAGTGGAGTGGAGTGGAGTGGAGCCTGGCGGATTGGATTGGATTGGAGTGGAGCCTGGCGGATTGGATTGGATTGGAGTGGAGTGGAGCCTGGCGGATTGGATTGGATTGGAGTGGAGTGGAGCCTGGCGGATTGGATTGGATTGGATTGGAGTGGAGTGGAGCCTGGCGGATTGGATTGGAGTGGAGTGGAGTGGAGTGGAGTGGAGCCTGGCGGATTGGATTGGAGTGGAGTGGAGTGGAGTGGAGTGGAGCCTGGCGGATTGGATTGGATTGGAGTGGAGTGGAGCCTGGCGGATTGGATTGGATTGGAGTGGAGTGGAGTGGAGCCTGGCGGATTGGATTGGATTGGAGTGGAGTGGAGTGGAGCCTGGCGGATTGGATTGGATTGGATTGGAGTGGAGTGGAGTGGAGCCTGGCGGATTGGATTGGATTGGATTGGAGTGGAGTGGAGCCTGGCGGATTGGATTGGATTGGATTGGAGTGGAGTGGAGCCTGGCGGATTGGATTGGATTGGATTGGAGTGGAGTGGAGCCTGGCGGATTGGATTGGATTGGAGTGGATTGGAGTGGAGCCTGGCGGATTGGATTGGATTGGAGTGGAGCCTGGCGGATTGGATTGGAGTGGAGTGGAGCCTGGCGGATTGGATTGGAGTGGAGTGGAGCCTGGCGGATTGGATTGGATTGGAGTGGAGTGGAGCCTGGCGGATTGGATTGGATTGGAGTGGAGTGGAGCCTGGCGGATTAGATTGGATTGGAGTGGAGTGGAGCCTGGCGGATTAGATTGGAGTGGAGTGGAGCCTGGCGGATTGGATTGGATTGGAGTGGAGTGGAGCCTGGCGGATTGGATTGGATTGGAGTGGAGTGGAGCCTGGCGGATTGGATTGGATTGGATTGGAGTGGAGTGGAGCCTGGCGGATTGGATTGGATTGGAGTGGAGTGGAGCCTGGCGGATTGGATTGGAGTGGAGTGGAGTGGAGCCTGGCGGATTGGATTGGAGTGGAGTGAAGTGGAGCCTGGCGGATTGGATTGAAGTGGAGTGGAGCCTGGCGGATTGGATTGGAGTGGAGTGGAGCCTGGCGGATTGGATTGGATTGGAGTGGAGTGGAGTGGAGTGGAGCCTGGCGGATTGGATTGGAGTGGAGTGGAGCCTGGCGGATTGGATTGGATTGGAGTGGAGTGGAGCCTGGCGGATTGGATTGGAGTGGAGTGGAGCCTGGCGGATTGGATTGGAGTGGAGTGGAGCCTGGCGGATTGGATTGGATTGGAGTGGAGTGGAGTGGAGCCTGGCGGATTGGATTGGATTGGAGTGGAGTGGAGTGGAGCCTGGCGGATTGGATTGGAGTGGAGTGGAGCCTGGCGGATTGGATTGGATTGGAGTGGAGTGGAGTGGAGTGGAGCCTGGCGGATTGGATTGGAGTGGAGTGGAGTGGAGCCTGGCGGATTGGAGTGGAGTGGAGCCTGGCGGATTGGATTGGAGTGGAGTGGAGCCTGGCGGATTGGATTGGAGTGGAGTGGAGTGGAGCCTGGCGGATTGGATTGGATTGGAGTGGAGTGGAGCCTGGCGGATTGGATTGGAGTGGAGTGGAGCCTGGCGGATTGGATTGGAGTGGAGTGGAGCCTGGCGGATTGGATTGGAGTGGAGTGGAGCCTGGCGGATTGGATTGGAGTGGAGTGGAGCCTGGCGGATTGGATTGGAGTGGAGTGGAGCCTGGCGGATTGGATTGGAGTGGAGTGGAGCCTGGCGGATTGGATTGGAGTGGAGCCTGGCGGATTGGATTGGAGTGGAGTGGAGCCTGGCGGATTGGATTGGAGTGGAGTGGAGCCTGGCGGATTGGATTGGAGTGGAGTGGAGCCTGGCGGATTGGATTGGAGTGGAGTGGAGCCTGGCGGATTGGAGTGGAGTGGAGTGGAGCCTGGCGGATTGGAGTGGAGTGGAGTGGAGTGGAGCCTGGCGGATTGGAGTGGAGTGGAGTGGAGTGGAGCCTAGTGGAGTGGAGTGGAGTGGAGCCTGGCGGATTGGAGTGGAGTGGAGTGGAGCCTGGCGGATTGGATTGGAGTGGAGTGGAGCCTGGCGGATTGGATTGGAGTGGAGTGGAGCCTGGCGGATTGGATTGGAGTGGAGTGGAGCCTGGCGGATTGGATTGGAGTGGAGTGGAGCCTGGCGGATTGGATTGGAGTGGAGTGGAGCCTGGCGGATTGGATTGGAGTGGAGTGGAGCCTGGCGGATTGGATTGGAGTGGAGTGGAGCCTGGCGGATTGGATTGGAGTGGAGTGGAGCCTGGCGGATTGGATTGGATTGGAGTGGAGTGGAGCCTGGCGGATTGGATTGGAGTGGAGTGGAGCCTGGCGGATTGGATTGGAGTGGAGTGGAGCCTGGCGGATTGGATTGGATTGGATTGGAGTGGAGTGGAGCCTGGCGGATTGGATTGGATTGGATTGGAGTGGAGCCTGGCGGATTGGATTGGAGTGGAGTGGAGCCTGGCGGATTGGAGTGGAGTGGAGCCTGGCGGATCGGATTGGAGTGGAGTGGAGCCTGGCGGATCGGATTGGAGTGGAGTGGAGCCTGGCGGATCGGATTGGAGTGGAGTGGAGCCTGGCGGATCGGATTGGAGTGGAGTGGAGCCTGGCGGATCGGATTGGAGTGGAGTGGAGCCTGGCGGATCGGATTGGAGTGGAGTGGAGCCTGGCGGATCGGATTGGAGTGGAGTGGAGCCTGGCGGATCGGATTGGAGTGGAGTGGAGCCTGGCGGATCGGATTGGAGTGGAGTGGAGCCTGGCGGATCGGATTGGAGTGGAGTGGAGCCTGGCGGATCGGATTGGAGTGGAGTGGAGCCTGGCGGATCGGATTGGATTGGATTGGAGTGGAGTGGAGTGGATTGGAGCGTGGCGGATTGGAGCGTGGCGGATTGGAGCGTGGCGGATTGGAGCGTGGCGGATTGGAGTGGAGCGTGGCGGAGTGGAGCGGATTGGATTGGATTGGATTGGAGTGGAGTGGAGCCGATTGGATTGGAGTGGAGTGGAGCCTGGCGGATTGGATTGGAGTGGAGTGGAGCCTGGCGGATTGGATTGGAGTGGAGTGGAGCCTGGCGGATTGGATTGGAGTGGAGTGGAGCCTGGCGGATTGGATTGGAGTGGAGTGCAGCCTGGCGGATTGGATTGGAGTGGAGCCTGGCGGATTGGATTGGAGTGGAATGGAGCCTGGCGGATTGGTTTGGAGTGGAGTGGAGCCTGGCGGATTGGATTGGAGTGGAGTGGAGCCTGGCGGATTGGATTGGAGTGGAGTGGAGCCTGGCGGATTGGATTGGATTGGAGTGGAGTGGAGCCTGGCGGATTGGATTGGAGTGGAGTGGAGCCTGGCGGATTGGATTGGAGTGGAGTGGAGCCTGGCGGATTGGATTGGATTGGATTGGAGTGGAGTGGAGTGGAGCCTGGCGGATTGGATTGGATTGGATTGGAGTGGAGTGGAGTGGAGCCTGGCGGATTGGATTGGATTGGATTGGATTGGAGTGGAGTGGAGTGGAGCCTGGCGGATTGGATTGGAGTGGAGTGGAGTGGAGCCTGGCGGATTGGATTGGAGTGGAGTGGAGTGGAGCCTGGCGGATTGGATTGGATTGGAGTGGAGTGGAGTGGAGCCTGGCGGATTGGATTGGAGTGGAGTGGAGTGGAGCCTGGCGGAGTGGAGTGGAGTGGAGTGGAGTGGAGCCTGGCGGATTGGATTGGAGTGGAGTGGAGCCTGGCGGATTGGATTGGAGTGGAGTGGAGCCTGGCGGATTGGATTGGATTGGAGTGGAGCCTGGCGGATTGGATTGGAGTGGAGTGGAGGGTAGCGTGACGGGGTGGAGGGTAGCGTGACGGATTGGATTGGAGTGGATTGGAGGGAACGTGACGGGGTAGATTGGAGCGGAGCGTGGCGGGGTGGATTGGAGTGGGGCGGGGCGGAGCGGAACGTGGCGGGCGGATTGGAGTGGAGCGTGGCGGGGCGGATTGGGGTGGATTGGAGCATGGCGGGGTGGATTGGAATGGAGCGTGGCGGATTGGATTGGATTGGATTGGAATGGATTGAAGTGGAGTGGAGTGGAGCGGGGTGGATTGGATTGGAGTGGGGCATGGCGGGGTGGATTGGAGTGGAGTGGAGCGTGGCAGGGTGGATTGGAGTGGAGTGGAGCGGGGTGGAGTGGATTGGAGTGGATTGGAGTGGAGCGGGGTGGAGTGGATTGGAGTGGAGCGGGGTGGAGTGGATTGGAGTGGAGCGGGGTGGAGCGTGGCGGGGTGGATTGGAGTGGAGCGTGGCGGGGTGGATTGGATTGGATTGGAGTGGAGCGTGGCGGGGTGGATTGGAGTGGAGCGTGGCGGGGTGGATTGGATTGGAGTGGAGTGGACTGGAGTGGAGCGTTGCGGGGTGGATTGGATTGGAGTGGAGCGTGGCGGGGTGGATTGGAGTGGAGCGTGGCGGGTGGATTGGAGTGGAGCGTGGCGGGTGGATTGGATTGGAGTGGAGCGTGGCGGGGTGGATTGGATTGGAGTGTGGCATGGCGGGGTGGATTGGAGTGGAGCGTGGCGGGGTGGATTGGAGTGGAGCGTGGCGGGGTGGATTGGAGTGGAGCGTGGCGGGGTGGATTGGAGTGGAGCGTGGCGGGGTGGAGTGGATTGGAGTGGAGCGTGGCGGGGTGGATTGGAGTGGAGCGTGGCGGGGTGGATTGGAGTGGAGCGTTGTGAGAAGGTAGCCTCTTTCTAGCCTTGTTACCCCCACTTTTGGCCTGTTTGTGAGTGTATGTCAGGGTGTTTGTCACTGTTTTCACTGTCTCACTGGGATCCTGATAGCCAGGCCTCAGTGCTCATAGTGAAAACACTATGGTTTCAGTATGTTTGTTATGTGTCACTGGGATCCTGCTGGTCAGGACCCCAGTGCTCATAGGTTTGTGGCCTATATGTATGTGTCACTGGGACCCTGTCACACAGGGCCCCAGTGCTCATAGGTGTGCATGTATATGTTCCCTGTGTGGTGCCTAACTGTCTCACTGAGGCTCTGCTAACCAGAACCTCAGTGGTTATGCTCTCTCATTACTTTCAAATTGTCACTAACAGGCTAGTGACCAATTTTACCAATTTACATTGGCTTACTGGAACACCCTTATAATTCCCTAGTATATGGTACTGAGGTCCCAGGGTATTGGGGTTCCAGGAGATCCCTATGGGCTGCAGCATTTCTTTTGCCACCCATAGGGAGCTCTGACAATTCTTACACAGGTCTGCCACTGCAGCCTGAGTGAAATAACGTCCACGTTATTTCACAGCCATTTTACACTGCACTTAAGTAAGTAACTTATAAGTCACCTATATGTCTAACCTTTACCTGGTAAAGGTTAGGTGCAAAGTTACTTAGTGTGAGGGCACCCTAGCACTAGCCAAGGTGCCCCCACATTGTTCAGAGCCAATTCACTGAACTTTGTGAGTGCGGGGACACCATTACACGCGTGCACTACATATAGGTCACTACCTATATGTAGCTTCACCATGGTAACTCCGAATATGGCCATGTAACATGTCTATGATCATGGAATTGCCCCCTCTATGCCATCCTGGCATTGTTGGTACAATTCCATGATCCCAGTGGTCTGTAGCACAGACCCTGGTACTGCCAGACTGCCCTTCCTGGGGTTTCACTGCAGCTGCTGCTGCTGCCAACCCTCAGACAGGCAGCTGCCCTCCTGGGGTCCAGCCAGGCCTGGCCTAGGATGGCAGAACAAAGAACTTCCTCTGAGAGAGGGTGTGACACCCTCTCCCTTTGGAAAATGGTGTGAAGGCAGGGGAGGAGTAGCCTCCCCCAGCCTCTGGAAATGCTTTGTTGGGCACAGATGTGCCCAATTCTGCATAAGCCAGTCTACACCGGTTCAGGGACCCCTTAGCCCCTGCTCTGGCGCGAAACTGGACAAAGGAAAGGGGAGTGACCACTCCCCTGACCTGCACCTCCCCTGGGAGGTGTCCAGAGCTCCTCCAGTGTGCTCCAGACCTCTGCCATCTTGGAAACAGAGGTGCTGCTGGCACACTGGACTGCTCTGAGTGGCCAGTGCCACCAGGTGACGTCAGAGACTCCTTGTGATAGGCTCCTTCAGGTGTTAGTAGCCTTTCCTCTCTCCTAGGTAGCCAAACCCTCTTTTCTGGCTATTTAGGGTCTCTGTCTCTGGGGAAACTTTAGATAACGAATGCAAGAGCTCATCCGAGTTCCTCTGCATCTCCCTCTTCACCTTCTGATAAGGAAACGACCGCTGACCGCGCTGGAAGCCTGCAAACCTGCAACATAGTAGCAAAGACGACTACTGCAACTCTGTAACGCTGATCCTGCCGCCTTCTCGACTGTTTTCCTGCTTGTGCATGCTGTGGGGGTAGCCTGCCTCCTCTCTGCACCAGAAGCTCCGAAGAAATCTCCCGTGGGTCGACGGAATCTTCCCCCTGCAACCGCAGGCACCAAAAAGCTGCATTACCGGTCCCTTGGGTCTCCTCTCAGTACGACGAGCGAGGTCCCTCGAATCCAGCGACGCTGTCCAAGTGACCCCCACAGTCCAGTGACTCTTCAGCCCAAGTTTGGTGGAGGTAAGTCCTTGCCTCACCTCGCTGGGCTGCATTGCTGGGAACCGCGACTTTGCAGCTACTCCGGCCCCTGTGCACTTCCGGCGGAAATCCTTCGTGCACAGCCAAGCCTGGGTCCACGGCACTCTAACCTGCATTGCACGACTTTCTAAGTTGGTCTCCGGCGACGTGGGACTCCTTTGTGCAACTTCGGCGAGCACCGTTTCACGCATCCTCGTAGTGCCTGTTTCTGGCACTTCTCCGGGTGCTACCTGCTTTAGTGAGGGCTCCTTGTCTTGCTCGACGTCCCCTCTCTCTGCAGGTCCAATTTGCGACCTCCTGGTCCCTCCTGGGCCCCAGCAGCGTCCAAAAACGCCAAACGCACGATTTGCGTGTAGCAAGGCTTGTTGGCGTCCATCCGGCGGGAAAACACTTCTGCACGACTCTCCAAGGCGTGGGGGATCCATCCTCCAAAGGGGAAGTCTCTAGCCCTTGTCGTTCCTGCAGTATTCACAGTTCTTCAGCCTAGTAAGAGCTTCTTTGCACCAACCGCTGGCATTTCTTGGGCATCTGCCCATCTCCGAGTTGCTTGTGACTTTTGGACTTGGTCCCCTTGTTCCACAGGTACCCTCAGTCAGGAATCCATCGTTGTTGCATTGCTGATTTGTGTTTTCCTTGCATTTTCCCTCTAACACGACTATTTTGTCCTTAGGGGAACTTTGGTACACTTTGCACTCACTTTTCAGGGTCTTGGGGAGGGTTATTTTTCTAACTCTCACTATTTTCTAATAGTCCCAGCGACCCTCTACAAGGTCACATAGGTTTGGGGTCCATTCGTGGTTCGCATTCCACTTCTGGAGTATATGGTTTGTGTTGCCCCTATCCCTATGTTTCCCCATTGCATCCTATTGTAACTATACATTGTTTGCACTGTTTTCTAAGACTATACTGCATATTTTTGCTATGGTGTATATATATCTTGTGTATATTTCCTATCCTCTCACTGAGGGTACACTCTAAGATACTTTGGCATATTGTCATAAAAATAAAGTACCTTTATTTTTAGTATAACTGTGTATTGTGTTTTCTTATGATATTGTGCATATGACACTAAGTGGTACTGTAGTAGCTTCACACGTCTCCTAGTTCAGCCTAAGCTGCTCTGCTAAGCTACCATTATCTATCAGCCTAAGCTGCTAGACACCCTATACACTAATAAGGGATAACTGGGCCTGGTGCAAGGTGCAAGTACCCCTTGGTACTCACTACAAGCCAGTCCAGCCTCCTACAAGCGTGGCGGGGTGGATTGGAGTGGAGCGTGGCGGGGTGGATTGGAGTGGAGCGTGGCGGGGTGGATTGGAGTGGAGCGTGGCGGGGTGGATTGGATTGGAGTGGAGCGTGGCGGGGTGGATTGGAGTGGAGCGTGGCGGGGTGGATTGGATTGGAGTGGAGCGTGGCGGGGTGGATTGGATTGGAGTGGAGCGTGGCGGGGTGGATTGGATTGGAGTGGAGCGTGGCGGGGTGGATTGGATTGGATTGGAGTGGAGCGTGGCGGGGTGGATTGGATTGGAGTGGAGCGTGGCGGGGTGGATTGGAGTGGAGCGTGGCGGGGTGGATTGGAGTGGAGCGTGGCGGGGTGGAGTGGAGCGGAGCGGAGTGGAGCGGAGCGTGGCGGGGTGGAGTGGAGCGGAGCGTGGCGGGGTGGGGTGGGGTGGATTGGATTGGAGTGGAGTGTGGCGGGGTGGATTGGATTGGAGTGGAGCGTGGCGGGGTGGATTGGATTGGAGTGGAGCGTGGCGGGGTGGATTGGAGTGGAGCGGGGTGGATTGGAGTGGAGCGTGGCGGGGTGGATTGGAGTGGAGCGTGGCGGGGTGGTTTGGAGCGTGGCGGGGTGGAGTGGAGTGGAGCGTGGCGGGGTGGAGTGGAGTGGAGCGTAGCGTGGCGGGGTGGAGTGGAGTGGATTGGAGTGGAGCGTGGCGGGGTGGATTGGAGTGGAGTGGATTGGAGTGGAGCGTGGCGGGGTGGATTGGAGTGGAGCGTGGCGGGGTGGTTTGGAGTGGAGTGGGGCGTAGCGTGGCGGGGTGGATTGGAGCATGGCGGGGTGGAGCGTGGTGGATTGGAGTGTGGCGGAGTGGAGCGTAGCGGGGTGGATTGGATTGGAGCGTAGCGGGGTGGATTGGATTGGATTGGAGCGTAGCGGGGTGGATTGGATTGGAGTGTAGCGTGGCGGGGCGTGGCGTGGCGGGGCGGAGTGTGGCGGGGCAGAGAGTGGCGTGGCGTGGCGGAGTGTGGCGGGGCGTGGTGGGGCGGGGTGGAGCGGGGCTGGGTAGAGTGTGGCGGGGCAGAGCGTGGCGGGGTGGAGTGTGGCGGGGGCGGGGTGGAGTGTGCCGGGGGTGGGGTGGAGTGTGGCGGGGTGGAGTGTAGCGGGGTGGGGTGGAATGTGGCGGGGTGGGGTGGATTGTAGCGGGGTGGATTGGAGTGGAGCGTGGCGGAGTGGAGCGTGGCGGAGTGGAGTGGAGTGGAGTGGAGTGTAGCGTGGCGGAGTGGAGTGTAGCGTGGCAGGGTGGATTGGAGTGGAGTGTAACGTGGCGGGGTGGATTGGAGTGTAGCGGGGTGGATTGGAGTGGATTGGAGCGTGGCGGGGTGGATTGGAGCGGAATGGATTGAATTGGAGCGGAGCGGGGTGGAGTGGAGTGGATTGGAGCGGAGCGTGGCGGGGTGGATTGGAGCGGAGCGTGGCGGGGTGGATTGGAGCGGAGCGTGGCGGGGTGAATTGGAGCGGAGCGTGGCGGGGTGAATTGGAGCGGAGCGTGGCGGGGTGAATTGGAGCGGAGCGTGGCGGGGTGAATTGGAGCGGAGCGTGGCGGGGTGAATTGGAGCGGAGCGTGGCGGGGTGGATTGGAGCGGAGCGTGGCGGGGTGGATTGGAGCAGAGCGTGGCGGGGTGGATTGGAGCAGAGCGTGGCGGGGTGGATTGGAGCAGAGCGTGGCGGGGTGGATTGGAGCAGAGCGTGGCGGGGTGGATTGGAGCAGAGCGTGGCGGGGTGGATTGGAGCAGAGCGTGGCGGGGCGGATTGGAGCAGAGCGTGGCGTGGCTGATTGGAGCGTGGCGGGGTGGATTGGAGCGGAGCGTGGCGTGGCGGGGTGGATTGGAGCGTGGCGGGGTGGATTGGAGCAGAGCGTGGCGGGGTGGATTGGAGCATGGCGGGGTGGATGGCGGGGTGGATTGGAGCGGAGCGTGGCGGGGTGGAGCGGAGCGTGGCGGGGTGGATTGGAGCGGAGCGTGGCGGGGTGGATTGGAGCGGAGCGTGGCGTGGCGGGGTGGATTGGAGCGGAGCGTGGCGGGGTGGATTGGAGCGGAGCGTGGCGGGGTGGAGTGGAGCGTGGCGGGGTGGATTGGAGCGGAGCGTGGCGGGGTGAATTGGAGCGGAGCGTGGCGGGGTGGATTGGAGCGGAGCGTGGTGGGGTGAATTGGAGCGGAGCGTGGCGGGGTGGAGCGGAGCGTGGCGGGGTGAATTGGAGCGGAGCGTGGCGGGGTGAATTGGAGCGGAGCGTGGCGGGGTGAATTGGAGCGGAGCGTGGCGGGGTGAATTGGAGCGGAGCGTGGCGGGGTGAATTGGAGCGGAGCGTGGCGGGGTGAATTGGAGCGGAGCGTGGCGGGGTGAATTGGACTGGTGCGTGGCGGGGTGAATTGGACTGGTGCGTGGCGGGGTGAATTGGACTGGTGCGTGGCGGGGTGAATTGGACTGGAGCGTGGCGGGGTGAATTGGACTGGAGCGTGGCGCGGTGAATTGGAGCGTGGCGCGGTGAATTGGAGCGTGGCGCGGTGAATTGGAGCGGAGCGTGGCGCGGTGAATTGGAGCGGGGTGGATTGGAGCGGAGCGTGGCGGGGTGGATTGGAGCGGAGCGTGGCGGGGTGGATTGGAGCGGAGCGTGGCGGGGTGGATTGGAGCGGAGCGTGGCGGGGTGGATTGGAGCGGAGCGTGGCGGGGTGGATTGGAGCGGAGCGTGGCGGGGTGGATTGGAGCGGAGCGTGGCGGGGTGGATTGGAGCGGAGCGTGGCAGGGTGGATTGGAGCGTGGCGGGGTGGATGGCGGGGTGGATCGGGGCGGGGTGGATTGGAGCGGAGCGTGGCGGGGTGGATGGCGGGGTGGATTGGAGCAGAGCGTGGCGGGGTGGATTGGAGCAGAGCGTGGCGGGGTGGATTGGAGCAGAGCAGAGCGTGGCGGGGTGGATTGGAGCAGAGCGTGGCGGGGTGGATTGGAGTAGAGCAGAGCGTGGCGGGGTGGATTGGAGCGTGGCGGGGTGGATTGGAGCAGAGCGTGGCGGGGTGGATTGGAGCGGAGCGTGGCGGGGTGGATTGGAGCGTGGCGGGGTGGATTGGATTGGATTGGAGCGGAGCGTGGCGGGGTGGATTGGATTGGAGCGGAGCGTGGCGGGGTGGATTGGATTGGATTGGAGCGGAGCGTGGCGGGGTGGATTGGATTGGAGCACATTGAATTGGAGCGGGTGGATTGGAGCAGAGCGTGGCGGGGTGGATTGGAGCAGAGCAGAGCGGGGTGGATTGGAGCAGAGCGGGGTGGATTGGAGCAGAGCGGGGTGGATTGGAGCAGAGCGGGGTGGATTGGAGTGGATTGGAGCAGAGCGTGGCGGGGTGGATTGGAGCAGAGCGTGGCGGGGTGGATTGGAGCAGAGCGTGGCGGGGTGGATTGGAGCAGAGCGTGGCGGGGTGGGGTGGATTGGATTGGATTGGAGAATGGTGAATTGGAGCGGGGTGGATTGGAGCAGAGCGTGGCGGGGTGGATTGGAGCAGAGCGTGGCGGGGTGGATTGGAGCAGAGCGTGGCGGGGTGGATTGGAGCAGAGCGTGGCGGGGTGGATTGGAGCAGAGCGTGGCGGGGTGGATTGGAGCAGAGCGTGGCGGGGTGGATTGGAGTGGATTGGAGCAGAGCGGGGTGGATTGGAGCGTGGCGGGGTGGATTGGATTGGATTGGATTGGATTGGAGCGTGGCGGGGTGGATTGGATTGGATTGGATTGGAGCGGAGCGTGGCGGGGTGGGGTGGATTGGAGCGGAGCGTGGCGGATTGGATTGGAGCGGAGCGTGGCGGGGTGGATTGGATCGGAGCGGAGCGGAGCGTGGCGGGGTGGATTGGAGTGGAGTGGAGCGTGGCGCGGTGGAGTGGAGCGTGGCGCGGTGCATTGGATTGGAGTGGAGTGGAGTGGAGCGTGGCGCGGTGGATTGGAGTGGAGTGGCGCGGTGGATTGGAGTGGATTGGAGCGGAGCGTGGCGGGGTGGATTGGATTGGATTGGAGCGGAGCGTGGCGGGGTGGATTGGAGCAGAGCGTGGCGGGGTGGATTGGAGCAGAGCGTGGCGGGGTGGATTGGAGCAGAGCGTGGCGGATTGGAGCAGAGCGGGGTGGATTGGAGCGTGGTGGATTGGAGCGGAGCGTGGCGGGGTGGATTGGATTGGAGCGGAGCGTGGCGGGGTGGATTGGAGCGTGGCGGGGTGGATTGGAGCGTGGCGGGGTGGATTGGAGCGTGGCGGGGCGGATTGGAGCGTGGCGGATTGGAGCGTGGCGGATTGGAGCGTGGCGGGGTGGAGCGGAGCGTGGCGGGGTGGATTGGATTGGAGCGGTGCGGGGTGGATTGGAGCGGTGCGGGGTGGATTGGGGCGGGGTGGATTGGGGCGGGGTGGATTGGGGCGGGGTGGGGTGGGGTGGATTGGATTGGATTGGATTGGAGCGGAGCGTGGCGGGGTGGATTGGAGCGTGGCGGGGTGGATTGGAGCAGAGCGTGGCGGGGTGGATTGGAGCAGAGCGTGGCGGGGTGGATTGGAGCAGAGCGTGGTGGGGTGGATTGGAGCAGAGCGGGGTGGATTGGAATGGATTGGAGCAGAGCGTGGCGGGGTGGATTGGAGCGGAGCGGATTGGAGGGGAGCGTGGCGGGGTGGATTGGAGGGGAGCGTGGCGGGGTGGATTGGAGGGGAGGGGAGCGTGGCGGGTGGATTGGAGGGGAGCGTGGCGGGGTGGATTGGATTGGATTGGAGCGGGGTGGGGTGGATTGGATTGGATTGGGGCGGGGTGGATTGGAGCGTGGCGGGGTGGATTGGAGCGTGGCGGGGTGGATTGGATTGGAGCGGAGCGTGGCGGGGTTGATTGGAGCGGAGCGTGGCGGGGTGGATTGGAGTGTGGCGGATTGGAGCGGAGCGTGGCGCGGTGGATTGGTTTGGAGCGGAGCGCGGCGGGGTGGATTGGAGCGCGGCGGGGTGGATTGGAGCGCGGCGGGGTGGAGTGGAGCGCGGCGGGGTGGATTGGAGTGGAGCGTGGCGGGGTGGATTGGAGCGGGGCGTGGCGGGGTGGATTGGAGCGTGGCGGGGTGGATTGGAGCGGGGCGTGGCGGGGTGGATTGGCGCGGGGTGGATTGGCACGGGGTGGATTGGCGCGTGGCGGAGCGGGGTGGATTGGCGCGTGGCGGAGCGGGGTGGATTGGCGCGTGGCGGAGCGGGGTGGATTGGCGCGGAGCCTAGCGGGGTGGAGTGGAGTGGAGCGGAGCGTGGCGCTGTTGATCTGGGTGGAGCCCGGCGGATTGGATTGGATTGGAGTGGAGCCCGGCGGGGTGGATTGGATTGGAGTGGAGCCCGGCGGATTGGATTGGAGTGGAGCCCGGCGGATTGGATTGGATTGGAGTGGAGCCCGGCGGGGTGGATTGGATTGGAGTGGAGCCCGGCGGGGTGGATTGGATTGGAGTGGAGCCCGGTGGAGTGGAGTGGAGCGGATTGGAGTGGAGCCCGGTGGAGTGGAGTGGAGCGGATTGGAGTGTATGTAGCGTGACGGGGTGGAGTGGATTGGAGTGTAGCGTGACGGGGTGGAGTGGATTGGAGTGTAGCCTGACGGGGTGGAGTGGATTGGAGTGTAGCCTGACGGGGTGGAGTGGATTGGAGTGTAGCGTGACGGGGTGGAGTGGATTGGAGTGTAGCGTGACGGGGTGGAGTGGATTGGAGTGTAGCGTGACGGGGTGGAGTGGATTGGAGTGTAGCGTGACGGGGTGGAGTGGATTGGAGTGTAGCGTGACGGGGTGGAGTGGATTGGAGTGTAGCGTGACGGGGTGGAGTGGATTGGAGTGTAGCCTGACGGGGTGGAGTGGATTGGAGTGTAGCCTGACGGGGTGGAGTGGATTGGAGTGTAGCCTGACGGGGTGGAGTGGATTGGAGTGTAGCCTGACGGGGTGGAGTGGATTGGAGTGTAGCCTGACGGGGTGGAGTGGAGTGGATTGGAGTGTAGCCTGACGGGGTGGAGTGGATTGGAGTGTAGCCTGACGGGGTGGAGTGGATTGGAGTGTAGCCTGACGGGGTGGAGTGGATTGGAGTGTAGCCTGACGGGGTGGAGTGGATTGGAGTGTAGCCTGACGGGGTGGAGTGGATTGGAGTGTAGCCCGACGGGGTGGAGTGGATTGGAGTGTAGCCCGACGGGGTGGAGTGGATTGGAGTGTAGCCCGACGGGGTGGAGTGGATTGGAGTGTAGCCCGACGGGGTGGAGTGGATTGGAGTGTAGCCCGACGGGGTGGAGTGGATTGGAGTGTAGCCCGACGGGGTGGAGTGGATTGGAGTGTAGCCCGACGGGGTGGAGTGGATTGGAGTGTAGCGTGACGGGGTGGAGTGGATTGGAGTGTAGCGTGACGGGGTGGAGTGGATTGGAGTGTAGCGTGACGGGGTGGGGTGGAGTGGAGTGGATTGGAGTGTAGCGTGACGGGGTGGGGTGGAGTGGATTGGAGTGTAGCGTGACGGGGTGGGGTGGAGTGGATTGGAGTGTAGCGTGACGGGGTGGAGTGGATTGGAGTGTAGCGTGACGGGGTGGAGTGGATTGGAGTGTAGCGTGACGGGGTGGGGTGGAGTGGATTGGAGTGTAGCGTGACGGGGTGGGGTGGATTGGATTGGATTGTAGCGTGACGGGGTGGGGTGGATTGGATTGGAGTGTAGCGTGACGGGGTGGGGTGGATTGGATTGGATTGTAGCGTGACGGGGTGGGGTGGATTGGATTGGAGTGTAGCGTGACGGGGTGGGGTGGATTGGATTGGAGTGTAGCGTGACGGGGTGGGGTGGAGTGGATTGGAGTGTAGCGTGACGGGGTGGGGTGGAGTGGATTGGAGTGTAGCGTGACGGGGTGGGGTGGAGTGGATTGGAGTGTAGCGTGACGGGGTGGGGTGGGGTGGAGTGGATTGGAGTGTAGCGTGACGGATTGGAGTGTGGCGCGGCGGAGTGGATTGGAGTGTGGCGCGGCGGAGTGGATTGGAGTGTGGCGCGGCGAGGTGGATTGGAGTGTGGCGCGGCGAGGTGGATTGGAGTGTGGCGTGGCGAGGTGGAGTGGATTGGAGTGTGGCGAGGTGGATTGGAGTGTGGCGAGGTGGAGTGGATTGGATTGGATTGGAGTGTAGTGTGGCGAGGTGGAGTGGATTGGAGTGTAGCGTGGCGAGGTGGATTGGAGCGTGGCGTGGCGAGGTGGAGTGGATTGGAGCGTAGTGTAGTGGGGTGGAGCGTGGTGGATTGAGTGGTGTGGAGCGTGGCGGATTGAGTGTGGCGTGGCGCGGTGGAGCGTGGCGGATTGAGTGTGGCGTGGCGCGGTGAAGCGTGGCGGATTGTGTAGCGCGGTGGGGTGTGGCGGATTGAGTGTGGCGTGGCTCGGTGGGGTGTGGCGGATTGAGTGTGGCGTGGCGGGTTTTGGTGGATTGAGTGTGGCGCGGTGGGGTGTGGCGGATTGAGTGGCGCGGTGGAGTGTGGCGGATTGAGTGTAGCGTGGCGCGGTGGAGTGTGGCGGATTGAGTGTTGCGTGGCGCGGTGGGGTGTGGCGGATTGAGTGTGGCGTGGCGGGTTTTGGTGGATTGAGTGTGGCGCGGTGGGGTGTGGCGGATTGAGTGGCGCGGTGGAGTGTGGCGGATTGAGTGTAGCGTGGCGCGGTGGAGTGTGGCGGATTGAGTGTTGCGTGGCGCGGTGGGATGTGGCGGATTGGAGTGTAGCGTAGCGAGGTGGAGTGTAGCGGGTGGATTGGGGTGGAGCGTGACTGGGTGGAGTGGAGCGGGGTGGATTGGAGTGGATTGGAGTGTAGCGTGGCGTGGTGGATTGGAGTGTAGCGTGGCGCAGTGGGGTGGATTGGAGTGGAGTGTGGCGCATTGGAGTGGAGTGTGGCGCGGAGCGTAGTGGATTGGAGTGGAGTGGGTTGTATCTCTCTCCTCCCCCGCAACTTCACTGTAACTGATCCTACCTGCAGAACCCGCTCCTCCCCCCGCAACTTCACTTTAACTGATCCTCCCTCCCGAATCCGCCCCTTCCCTCCAACACCCCCCCCCCCCCCGGCAACTTCACTGTAACTGATCCTACCTGCAGAATCCGCTCCTTCCCTCTCTCCCTCCCCCGCAACTTCACTGTAACTGATCCTACCTGCAGAATCCGCTCCTTCCCTTTTCCCCCCGCAACTTCACTGTAACTGATCCTACCTGCAGAATCCGCTCCTTCCCTCTCTCCCTCCCCCCCCCCATCAACTTCACTGTAACTGATCCTACCTGCGGAATTCGCTCTTCCCTCTCTCCCGACAACTTCACTGTAACTGATCCTACCTGCAGAATCCGCTCCTTCCCTCCCTCCCCCGCAACTTCACTGTAACTGATCCTACCTGCAGAATCCGCTCCTTCCCTCCCCCCCCCACCCGACAACTTCACTTTAACTGATCCTACGTTTTTGCCAGTCACACGCCTTCTCTTTGCAGGGCACAAGAAGGTAAAAAGAAGAAAATAGTACCTCAGTCATACCGGGAGCAGCGGATGGGCTCTGATTGAGTTGAATTAATCAGTGCTTGGTCCTTGCTCCATGGACAGCAACTGCAATGATATGCCAGCTGTGACCAATAACGATGCCTTTTTTTTGTTCTTCAGTGTGATGAAAATAATATTTAATAGGATGAAAACAAATAAGAACACTTTACTTAGTGGAGACGATAAACATGTTTCCTGAAATCCAGTTTTCACAGATTATTAATACACTACTTAGTTTTATCAGTAAATCTGCAAGTTAGTGAGAAGGTTTGTGGACATTCCTTGGAAATTTGCTGACTGTAAATGACCTTGTGCTACCACATCATGCTTTAGTAATATATTTATTAAAAGTGAGTGTTTAAACATAAACTTGGAAATACTTCTGCCCTGATGGCAATGCTGCTAGTTAACTAAGACAAGTCATGGATTACGTGTACCCTATATGTGGGCTATATTGTACATGGAGCAAACGTTTAGTCTGTTTAATCAAACTAAAGAGGTTTTTTATAAAGCAGAATTGCTAAACTCAAATATTTGAAGCGGAAATTATGTGAGAATGGAGGAAAAGGAGACTCTGTAGGGGAAAAAAATGTTTGCCTACGATCACAGAAATTAAGATCTGTTTACGGGTCAAGTGCATTACATTTATGTCGAGTAGATTATTAAAGTTATTCGACCTGCAGGTCTCGTAACAATTTTTTATGATTTTTTTGGAGGCCTTTTAATGTATGTTTATTAGGTGACGCCCAAAAAACAGTGAAGTATTCTTAAGTTTCTTGTTGTACCCACTAGGGTAATGTTTAGCAAAACTGCAACCAGTGTGTCCATTTCAAATGTCCGTGCCCCCCAACCTTATCTGAAATCACAACATCTTTAAGTTTTCTTAAAAAATCAAAAACTTGTGTTCACCGACGTACCGGAAACAATGGATGACCAACAGTATGTTTTGGGATAAAACTTGTTGGCTGTGTCCATGTTCTATTTAACCTTGTCAAAATGAAAATATATGATACGGCTTTAATTAGACAAAAGGAGTTGTATAATTTGGAGAAATAGCTGACTGATAAATGATGTGTTCTTTGCTTAGACAACTTTAAGTGTTGTGATATCACTCACTGATTGTCCCTCCCATTCTTCTCTTTTTATATCCAAGAGGATAAGCATCAGAAACTAAGTTGAGAAGCCCTTTCCCAAGTGGCTACCCTAACTTGGTACAGGGGCATTTAATTCTCCAGTAGCAATCTCTCAACACCTGCTCTTCCTACCTATTGCAGCTATCCATCTATCGCTAGAAATTATTTCAAACCATACTGCTAAGAAGCATTTTTTCAAATTACCCAATTCGTACTCTATATGGAGTCCATATCTCAAACATAACTTTTTACAGCCCTAAGGGTTTGTCTTTTTTGGGCCAGGTCAGACACCAAGAGATAGGGGCCGTCAGTTGTGCTTAAAGTAAACACTACCCTGAACCGTTTTTTTTTTTTTTTTCTTTTTTCTTGTAGACTCTCATTTAGACTCGTTACAGCACAGTTTGTCTTGTCATCTAAACATCTCTAACTCCCCTGTTAGAGAGCCGGGTCTAACTGCTAACTTCCTACAGACATAACATATGCTCCTTGACACATATATAAGAAAACCTGTTTGCTACAGAGCAGCTGCAGTTTGCACTAAACATGCAGCACTAACCTGTGTTAGACATAAAAACTATAAAAAAATTACACTAATGTAAGTATTTTACATATTCACACATCACACCAAGCCAGTGCACGCTCCTGTTGAAGCCCCACACTTCTAACACATCCTTAAACTGTCTTATCACATTTCTCCAACAGTCCAAAATGGTCTCTTAGCATTTGTGTGCTCTTGAGTTCTGGGTGGGCCCTCTCCTAATCTTTGACACGAATCTCTGTGGTGTATGATGGTGTGACAGTGTTCCTTCTGCTTGGAGGGTTGAGAGTTGCATTTGAAAGCAGATGGGTCATTGTGTATTTGTATTGTTTCTGGTCAGTCCTTTACATAAAATTTAAGGAAGAATTGTTAGTGGATTCTGCCATGCTTCTTCATGTTATTTCTGGTAGGTCACTTCTGGAACCTGCATATTTTGGCAACAAACAAAGGTTGTATTAAAAATGTGCCTCCTACAAAACCTGGAAACTGAGAAGGTAGTGTTTTGTATATTGAAAAAGAAGATTGACGCTATGAATATTCCTGTGATGTTATCTATTGCCATTCAGGTATGTTAACAGTTTAATGATCATCTGCACATTGAAATTAAAGTGCTTTTTGCTGATGCATGATATTTCTTACAGGCTAGGTTCAGTGTCCGCATAGGAGAGTCTGGCTGAGTGATATACTGTAGTAAGAGTTAAACTTTCTGCTTTTTAGCCTGCAGATTGTCTGCAGAGGGCTTCAGCTGGATGAGAGGTTGACTTTGTTGAGCCTACTAGACCGCACACATGCTGTCCGTTACATGACATATTGTGACTTAACAAGAGCATAGAGCGGCTTGTAGCCCTCCCATTGCTTACCTTTGGTTGACGTTCCTTGTCATTCTTCAGTTGTTAATCTTTTGTTTGTCCCTGTCACGGATCATTGCCTCCTTACAGTCTCTTTGATTGTCTGGCATCGCTGCTTGCTTTTCAAAGAAAGGTTTAGTTAGTGGTTGCTTGTTGTGGGAAAATCCGCAGGTTAACAGAATCCTCGTGGACTTGGAGGAGCCCATGTGAACCCTGAATCCCGTCTAGGACTTCAGGGTGTGGATGAGTGTAAGGTGAGGGGTTCAATAGTAGCAGGGGTCAGGAGTAATCTTAATCTTTGATTAGACGGGAGTCCTCTGTAATTTGTTGGGTAGTTGCCTTCATGCTGCATTATGATCTGACACCAAATTGATAGTCATGCAAGAGATGGTTAGGATTGGTCTGATCTACAAGTTGTGTATTGGCTGTTTTTTGATGATCTTGCCAGTGATAAGCTGGTAGTTGGCGAGGTTGCCCGGGACCAGTGCAAATTGTTTCAAGAATGAGCAGATTTGGCCTGTCTTGAGAGCTTCATCAAAGCCACATGGAATGAGGGGGCATTAACAATGATGAGTAGCGGTACATCTCCAAAGAAGGCTTTACTGAAGGACAAAGGTTGGATTTCATCTTCATAGGTGGAGTTTAACTGGGTTTGGTGTTTTGATGTGCAATCAAATCTATGTTCGTTCATTAAAGAGGTGGTTGATGGAATTTGTCTTTAGAGTGTAGGATAAGAGGGTCAGACAAGGGGTTGATGGAGCGGTTGATTGTTTTGAAGACCGTTCACTTTCTGATCTGTCATTAAAGGTACAGTCCTTGGCTTTGGTTGTTGTAATGAGTTTTCTTTGTGATCCATAGAGAGACTTCCGTACCATGAGGTCATTAGGCTTTTCTTTTTCTATTTTCTTTCCTTGAGGTGCAGTATTTGCTGTTGCGAGGCTCTGGAGTTTCATGGTGGTGAAGGGTTAAGCCTTCACTTTTATTTTTTGCTTAGAGTGTGGATGTTGAGGATTTTTTTTTCTCCAGAAATGGATTGAAGTCTTTTAGAAGGATGTTGATGTCAGACGTGGTGTTTCTGGGTGAAACAGCAGTTTGGGATTTAGGAGGTCTAGGAAGAAGTCATTAAGAATTTGAAGGTTTGCGGCTCTATTTTGCTTCAGTGTCAATGTGTTGGGTGGATGCTAAAAGGGGTAATGGGTTTGTCAAGGTGATCGATCCTCTCTCGGGGTGTGGGTAGCAGCTTGGATGTTTGATTTTGTCTAGAAAAGGAGATTCTTGATGTGGCCTTTTTGTGTTTGTTTATTGTGACATATGTGTCAATGCAAGTTAACGTTATATTGATATGACATGCAGAGAGAAAAAAACCTGAATAGGGGATCACAGGAGTAACATCAGGTGTGAAAGGCATGAGTAACCTTTTTTTTTTTTTTTTTTGTTTTTTTTTAACTGAACAACATTCTTGGGATGAATTGAAGTAGATGGTTTTACAATCTCTGGACTACTTTGATGTTCACGCTGATGGGAATCTGCTACAAAAAGAACAATACTGAATTTATCTTTTGAAGACATTTCATTACGGCCTGAATGATGGCATACCTTGGTAACAGGTTGCCCGATAACAACAGAAGCATCTTATCTTTTTTTTATGGCTGCTTGAGCAGGATAAAAGTATCCTAACTCTTTGGAGACCTCTCTCAAACAGCCACCTACACCTTTGAGAACCTAGGCCCCTTCCGTTTCCCCTGGGCCCTATCTACATACACATGAATAACAATTTTTCTAATCCAGCAAGATGTATGTGCCATACTTTTTTGATCAGGGACATTCAGCTTTTCCACACGAGATTGCAGCGAGTACCAGTAGAGGCCATTAAGGGACTCTAGACTGGCTGGGTAATCCTAATACCGCAATACATCTACGTTTACAGGCAAGACGGAACTATGGCATGTCCTAGGAACACAGTCACTTTTTGAGCCCTATTGTTCCTTTTTATAAGAACGATTGTTGCCAGTGCGCCTTACTGTAAACCTGTAAGGTGAATCTCAACGAGATAATGTGAGTCACTGCTTGCTAATGGGTAGTTTCATTTTTCCACTGAATTCTTTTACGTTTCTCGGGAATTTAGAACAACATTCCTTTTTCCAAAGTATAGTCTTGCCACTTTTCTACAATTATCAATCCTTGATATGATTTTGTTACTGATGTATAAGCATGCTTTTCTACTTCGTTTTTTAAGCGCTTCTCTAAGGTGGCTAAACAGTTCTTTAAAAAAAAAAATATATATATATATATATATATATATATATATATATATATATATATATATATATATATATATATATAATCTCACCAACACGTTGAATGACCGCTAGAAAGAAAATTGTTATGTCACTGTGCTTTACTTACACAAGAGGTGTACTGCAGATGTTTTGCATGTAACCTAAGAAAAGCAGCAAAAACATGAATATAGCTATGAATATGAAAAAAATCTGTTCTTGCTTCACGTGGTACTTTTTATTTTTTTATTTTTTTTATTTTAATAGTTTGCTGAAAATACTTGAGTATGTATTAGCAGTATGTAATTTTGGCTATTGACACTTATCTTTTGCATTGTCATCCAACTTTCCAGGTTCTTGAAGTTAGTGTACTCACATATGAGAGGTCCCAGTGTATAGTAGTCTTTCTGGCATGGCTAGGATCTGACACATAGATGTCCTGAAGAAAGCTGACGGCTTATTCTGGCTCACTTAGGCTGAAACATGTTGGCCGTTTGATGTGAAGGATTTGTTATTTGTTCTATCACATCACACTGTTTTTAATGTTGCCTATCACACTCGTAATAAATTAGATATTTCTTTGTAGCCAGTAGTAACTTATAATATTTTGTATTTGAAAAGGGATATCTGATTTTTCTCTCTTCTTTTTGAATTTTCTTTAGGTAGAGTCATTTATTTTGGACCAAGAGGATCTGGATAATCCAATGTTAAAAACTGCGTCAGAACTCTTTTTGTCAAGTGCCGTGGAAGGAACCGATTTAAGAACAGTTGATCCAGCGACCCAAGCACGATTAGAAGCCTTGTTAGAAGCTGCAGGTACGGTTTATTTGTGTTTTTTTTTTTTTTTATTGTTTTTTTTAGTTTTTTTTTTAGTTTTTATTCTGGTGTCCATGGTGCTTTTTCATTTTAATTCTGGTTAAATTAATGATGAATAAGTATTGCATGTGATATAAGAGAAGAACAAAAATGTTAGTGCATCAGTTGTGAAAAACTTCTTTATAATGAACCAATGTTTTGAGAATGCAGGCAGGACTGATATCGAGGTACCTGTTCAGTATCAGGAAATCCTCTGCTCACAATTGCCCTGGAAGTTGAATAGTTTTGCTGAAGACCTCAGAAAAGCCTTTTTTGCTATGACCGTCCCAAAGGAACTTTCAAAGTGTAACTAAAAGGTTTTGCCCCAAGAATATTGTGTAGTATTGCATGCTTTGTATAATCCTGAAATTTGTAGTGTTTGGAATTTTTGAGAAATGTGCCTTGGTACATCATACATATATTAGGCACCAATGAAATTTTGTGTTTCTTCAAATACAGGGATCAGTTATTTTGTTCCAAATGCCACCGAAGGCTTGTACGTAAAAATTGCCAACATATTCAGAACCAATCTCTCCCTTAAGTAGAATGAGGTTAACTATCGATCCTGCAGAATGTTGTAACTAAAGAAACTCTGACATTGAAGAGAGGTAAGGTTGGGCAGAAAGTTCCTCTTTCTAATTGGCATTTTGTGTGACCCGCGATGTCTGTGGGAGGAGATGAAGAATTATCCTTTGAGGAGTTCGGAGTCCCCTGAAGAACAACCTGGCAGGAGAATCCGTGGGTGAGGCTCAAAGAAAGTAGATATCTGCCCTCAGAATTTTTTGGACTTTTTGGAATGATTGATTTACATGTTGCATTATCTAAGTGATGAATGCTGTAGTTCCAGCACAAATTTCGACCTTCCTTGGACCTTTTAACCATTTTTTACGTGGCGATGGTCTTTAAGAGAAGAAGAGGAACTATTCAAGCCATAAATTTGTGGATGTATTCTCCTTGAAACTTCACCTATTATGGAACCATATTTGGTATCTGTTAACAATTGTTAACATCGATTCTGGCTAACAAGATTTAGGTTGAACTTGTTACCCAGGTTGTTGGCTGTCCCTAATGTGTAGAATGAAGTCGGACATTTGTCTTTGTTGCTGCGACTTACTGTCTCCACAAGAAGCCCTACATTTTATTATGTTTCTTGGGCGCTATAAAAAGGATTGAAAGGATTTTATCCTGCCCTTGTTGAGAGGTTGAAAAGTTAGTTGTAGTGTTCTCCCGATTAGTCTTTACAGCTGTTGTCTGATGAATTCTAATGCTGTTTGGTTCCCCTCCATTTGTTTTTTATTTTTATTTATTAACTGTAGCAGTTAAGCTCAGAAGGACACTCGATGGCTGACTTGATCATCCAGGAGAGTCTGTGGATGTTGAATCAGCCTAACGTTTAATGATCTATGGATTGTTTTATATTATGTTTGATGTACTTAATAGCACTGTGCAAAGTATTATTCAGATTTTTTTTTAAAAAAAATTTAAAGAGTTAACATGATGTATTTTATCGGTTAAAGAAATTTGGTGATGACTTCTAGTATCACCTACAGTAATTCTCACTTTACCCACACTCATTCTCCTGATATATATATATATATATATATATATATATATATATATATATATATATATATATATTCCGGAAAGCGGGGATAAATTTGTGTGTGTAACTGTTCTGGGCACAAATGTTTTTTTTTTTAAATTTTTTTTTTTTATGTTGTTCAAGTTTGTTTAAGACATTCAAAAGCCTGATCATTTGTGGAAAAGAGTACCTTAAGATTTGTGCAGAACAGGCTTGTGTAAACTTTATTGCTGAGAAACAGAAGCTATAAGATTAACCCCCCGCCCCTTTTTTTTTTTCTTTTTTTTTTTAAGCAAAGGCCTAGTGGCCTAGTGAACTTAATTTTTCTTTGGGCAGCCCCTGCAAAGCAAGTGAAGGAGGACTTTTGTATTTGAAAGGTCCGTTTTTACACTACACACAAAGACGGACTAGCCATTTATCTTACAGGCATTTTTTTTACTTGACTGGGAGCCCTTGGAGGCCAGTTTGTGAAGCCCCACATGTTACTCTGTTACTCATCAGTTCCCTGGGGTTTAATTTACTGTTGTGTTGGTTTTATGAGGAAAGAGCGAGCTCAAGGGAGTGAGGAAAATGTGGGGCTAGATTGAACATATTTGGCTAGGCTGCTTGGCTAGTTTGAACATATGTGGCAAGGCTGCTTTTGGTTCCCTGATTGTGTTAGATATCTAAGTTCCTGCTAGATTTTTTCCTGAATTTTCACTTACACTGGTGTTCCAGAAGCTAGCTCTGATATACCTACTTGAGCAAGTAGGAGCAGTCCCTGCATCTTTCTGTCCGTTTTTTGTGCAAGTAATGGTTTAGGTTTCTCATTTGATCTCCAGTTCCTGAAGTATCTTTTGCTGAGATACCGTTGGGTCCTGAACAAGATCCAGACATCTCTATTCACTTTGATACATTTCTCCTTCCACTTCCTGCTCTGGAGGCCATTTCTTAACTCCTGGTGGAAAAGCCAGTGCATTAGCGTGGGCCACGCAACTGCTAAGTCGTTTCAGGGCCAGGCCCCCAATCTCCCACTCTTGGCATCTCTGGAAATTATCTGCTGCCCCTCCCCCCCCCTCCCCCCCATTCCCTAGGTGTCGTGTACGCGGTTGTCAAGCGGCACTAGAGTCTGCTGGAGCCCAGCAGGGACCACCAAGAGACCAATCCCAGTTGGTATATTCATGAACATTTGCAATTTATTCGCGGACAGAGATATACAATTTTATTTTCCCTTTAATATCATCCAACTACTGGACGGATTTACATCAAACAATCTAAAGCACAATTGCTAGCTTTCTTTCAAATTTGGTGTATTTCTGTCCTGCATTTCAGGCTGGAGTCGTGTCTAAAGGTCCTACGGGAATTAACATGGGAGATGCAACTTCTTTTACCTCCACTCCCTTCTGAGCCCCCACTTGATGGATCACCTACAGCTTTCCATGCACAACAAGTAATACAGCACACTTTTCTTTGGAAACTTTTGTGAAGAGTGGAAAATCTACTCGAGTGGCAGAAAAAAGTGAGCGCCCTCTGGTGCTCCGTGTGATGTCTGTGCTGATTTTACAGCACAGTAGAAACTCCTGGCTCTGAAAACCAGTGCAACTTGCCCAAACTGCACTGCTTCTGGAAATCCGTGGAGTGCTGCAGAGTTGTTTCTGTACTTTGCAGAGTTCGATGTAGCAGAACTCAGCAAACTCCGCCCAGGCCTAGATATAATGTGTGTGTATGTATGTATTTTCACTGGGAAAAAAAACCCCAAAGATTACGAGGACGTTATAGTTAGGTTCTGAATATACTCACAAAACCATAGAAAGCAGTTATAGTAAGTTATTTCAAGTAAGGTAACTATAACACTTGCCCCTTCATGTGTGAGCAAAGTTTTCATCTCTTTCCCTGCCTTCATGTCTGTGGGTAGGGAAAGAGATGAACTCTGCTTTCCGCAAGCTGGAGCAGCTCCTGCTTGCTGAAACCTGAGTGTTTGCTTTTGCTTGGTGGGAGCTGTCACCCATCCCATGGCATACTTTTAAAACACAGCCCCGGGGAGGTGGTGGTCCCTGAGGCTCTTGAAAGCCCTAGGAGGGGGGAACCCCATGTTTCCCCCACCTCACCCCCCCCCACCCCCCAGCCCACCTGGGTGCAACATAACAGAGATACACCGGAGAAAGCTTTTTTTTTTTTTTTTCTTCTTATAATCACAGTGAAATTTGTGGATCCACTCTGAATTTCGCAGTGATTTTAAAATATATATATATTTTTAAGCCTGGCCGTGGGGGGAGGCACAGGGGGCTCCTGCACCAAGACTAACAGTTTTGGGTAAACGTACAGTGTCCCCTTTTATTATTTTAAGTTTCTTTTTGAGACTTAATGGCTGCCTACACTTCCTGGTTGAAGTGTTGGCAGACAGTCTGATTTCTGCACTAGATTGGGAGTATTAGCGAAGCCTTCACACTTCTAGATATACAAATTTGTTTTTCTTTTAATAATTAAAAAAAATACTGAGCGGTTTTATTTTAGTTTCCCGCCCCCCCCCCCCCCCCCCAACGAAATAACAAAAAGCACTCTTTCTGGATCTAAGAGAAACCTTTCTGTCAAATTTGGTCTGGTCCATCCAGCAGTTCGGGCTGTAGTTGTGTTTAAAATCACTATCCGAGTTGAAATGGGGGAAACACTTTTATTTTAAACCTCCCCCTTTTCTGGGCCCCCACTTGACAGATGACTCCGAAACTTTCCATGCACAACAAAACCCTTGATTACACTTTTTTTGGGGAAAATTTTGTGAAGATTCGCCAAACAGCGTCAAAGATGTAGCCAAGTCAAAAAATGCTTTTTCAATAGAAACTAGGTCCTACCTGTAACTGTCTACTGGTGACTACCAGTAGGTAGGTAGGGTTGGGGGTGTGGACACAGGTCTTGTTCACGACTGTTAGTCCTATCCATGTCAATAATAAATACCTTTTAGAGAGCCAAAGCATTCTGGATCTCGTAGTCGAGGTGCATATGTGTATGAAAGCAAATTAAAACTTAAAAATATATCAACATTTCTTGTAGATTTACTAATTATGCTATATTCAGACGATGGTTCAAAAACATTAATTGTTTTACAACTGTAGGAAGCTGGCTCTGTATGCACTATTTCAAAGATAGGAATAGTATGCACAGAGTCCAAGGGTTCCCCTTAGAGGTAAGATAGTGGCAAAAAGAGATAATACTAATGCTCTATTTTGTGGTAGGGTGGTCGAGCAGTAGGCTTATCAGAGGAGTAGTGTTAAGCATTTGTTGTACAAACACAGGCAATAAATGAGGAACACACACTCAGAGACAATTCCAGGCCAATAGGTTTTTGTATAGAAAAATATCTTTCCTTAGTTTATTTTATTTTAAGAACCACAGGTTCAAATTTTACATGTAATACTTTAAATGAATGGTATTGCAGGTAGGTACTTTAGGAAATTTGAATAATCACAATAGCATATATACTTTTCAAATAATTCACATATAGCTATTTTAAAACTAGAGACAGTGCAATTTTCACAGTTCCTAGGGGGAGTAAGAGTTTGTTAGTTCTTGCAGGTAAGTAAACCACCTATGGGGTTCAAGTTTGGGTCCAAGGTAGCCCACCGTTGGGGGTTCAGAGCAACCCCAAAGTTACCACACCAGCAGCTCAGGGCCGGTCAGGTGCAGAGGTCAAAGTGGTGCCCAAAACGCATAGGCTTCAATGGAGAAGGGGGTGCCCCGGTTCCAGTCTGCCAGCAGGTAAGTACCCGCGTCTTCGGAGGGCAGACCAGGGGGGTTTTGTAGGGCACCGGGGGGGGGGACACAAGTCCACACAGAAAGTACACCCTCAGCAGCGCTGGGGCGGCCGGGTGCAGTGTGCAAACAAGCGTCTGGTTTGTAATAGGAATCAATGGGAGACCAAGGGGTCTCTTCAGCGATGCATGCAAGGGGGGGCTCCTCAGTGTAGCCACCACCTGGGCAAGGGAGAGGGCCCCCTGGGGGTCACTCCTGCACTGGAGTTCCGATCTTTCAGGTCCTGGGGGCTGCGGGTGCAGAGTCTTTACCAGGCATCAGGATCTGGGAAGTAGGCAGTCGCGGTCAGGGGGAGCCTCGGGATTCCCTCTGCAGGTGTCGCTGTGGGGTCTCAGGGGGGGCAACTCTGGCTACTCACATTCTCGTAGTCGCCGGGAAGTCCTCCCTGAAGTGTTGTTTCTCCACAAGTCGAGCCGGGGGCGTCGGGTGCAGAGTAGCAAGTCTCACGCTTCAGGCGGGAAACGCAGTTGTCTTGAAGTTGCTTCTTTGAAACAAAGTTGCAGTCTTGGGTGAACAGAGCCGCTGTCCTCAGGAGTTCTTGGTCCTTCTAGAGCAGGGCAGTCCTCTGAGGATTTAGAGGTCGCTGGTCCCTGGGGAAAGCGTCGCTGGAGCAGTTTCTTCAGAAGCGGGGAGACAGGCCGGTAGAGCTGGGGCCAAAGCAGTTGGTGTCTCCGTCTTCTCTGCAGGGTTTTTCAGCATAGCAGTCCTCTTCTTCTTAGGTTGCAGGAATCTGAGTTCCTAGGTTCTGGGGAGCCCTTAAATACTAAATTTAAGGGCGTGTTTAGGTCTGGGGGGTTAGTAGCCAATGGCTACTAGCTCTGAGGGTGGGTACACCCTCTTTGTGCCTCCTCCCAAGGGGAGGGGGTCACATTCCTATCCCTATTGGGGGAATCCTCCATCTGCAAGATGGAGGATTTCTAAAAGTTAGTCACCTCAGCTCAAGACACCTTAGGGACTGTCCTGACTGGCCAGTGACGACTCCTTGTTATTCTCATTATCTCCTCCGGCCTTGCCACCAAAAGTGGGGCCGTGGCCAGAGGGGGCGGGCAACTCCAGTAGCTGGAGTGCCCTGTGGTGCTGTAACAAAGGGGGTGAGAATTTGAGGCTCACCGCCAGGTGTTACAGTTCCTGCAGGGGGAGGTGTGAAGCTCCTCCACCAAGTACAGGCTTTGTTACTAGCCACAGAGTGACAAAGGCACTCTCCCCATGTGGCCAGCAACATGTCTCGAGTGTGGCAGGCTGCTAAAACCACTCAGCCTACACGGGTAGTTGGTTAAGGTTTCAGGGGGCACCTCTAAGGTGCCCTCTGGGGTGTATATTACAATAAAATGTACACTGGCATCAGTGTGCATTTATTGTGCTGAGAAGTTTGATACCAAACTTCCCAGTTTTCAGTGTAGCCATTATGGTGCTGTGGAGTTCGTGTTTGACAGACTCCCAGACCATATACTCTTATGGCTACCTTGCACTTACAATGTCTAAGGTTTTGCTTAGACACTGTAGGGGCACAGTGCTCATGCACTTGTGCCCTCACCTATGGTATAGTGCACTCTGCCTTAGGGCTGTAAGGCCTGCTAGAGGGGTGACTTACCTATACTGCATAGGCAGTGTGAGGTTGGCATGGTACCCTGAGGGGAGTGCCATGTCGACTTACTCGTTTTGTCCCCACCAGCACACACAAGCTGGCAAGCAGTGTGTCTGTGCTGAGTGAGTGGTCCCCAGGGTGGCATAAGACATGCTGCATCCCTTAGAGACCTTCCCTGGGATCAGGGCCCTTGGTACCCGGGGTACCAGTTGCAAGGGACTTACCTGGATGCCAGGGTGTGCCAATTGTGAAAACAAAAGTACAGGTTAGGGAAAGAACACTGGTGCTGGGGCCTGGTTAGCAGGCCTCAGCACACTTTCAAATCAAAACTTAGCATCAGCAAAGGCAAAAAGTCAGGGGGTAACCATGCCAAGGAGGCATTTCCTTACAACAATGATTATTCGCATTTGATATAATTACTTTCTTCATTCAGCTTCACCGCTAGGTGAGATTTATGACCCCAGTTGTCTACAACATACTGTTTGGTAATTGGAATTTCTTTCTTTTTCCATACCTAATTTCACTTGCTATTTCGAAATTGTTGCAATGATAAACCTTTAATCTTCAATTTTTTATTTATTCTAGAAGTAATTATTCATTTTGATGTATTTACCTTCTTCATTTGACTTTGACCTCTCAGTGAGATCTATAACCTTACATGTATTTAACACTTCCTTTGTCAATTCTAATTTCTTTCTATTTTGCTTTGTACATATCAATTTTCACTTGCTATTTCGAAATTATTACATTAATCTTTTATTTTGAATTTTAGTTCATCATTAGATATGTACATAAAGTTCTTCATCCAGGTTTGAACCCCCTGGGTATTTAGTTTTGAGTTTCATGATGTACAGTGACTCTTTTCTCCTAAATGTCAAAATCGTATCCCATTCTCTGGTTAGTTGAGGTACCGTGTCTACACCATAGTATTGTACATTTCTCCATGTGAAATCTATAGGTGTCCTATTGATGTGTCTTGCTACAGTATATGTTGTTTCATTGTTTTCTATAGCTCTGATGTGTTCAAGGATTCTTTTTCTTAATTGGCAAATGGTTCTTCCAATATATCTCAACCTGCACTGGCATTCCAGTACATACAAAAACCATATGTTGTTTCGCAGGTGATCCTTTGATGAATAAATCTTTCCTCACCCTTTGCATCTCTGTATGATTTCATGTTCTTGCCAATTGTGCAGGCTTTACATCGAAAACATTTTTAAAAACTTTTATTTAACTTCTCAAGTCAAACTTCACTCTGATTATTCTCAAAATAGCTATGTACTAGCGTATCTTTGATGGAGCTTTTTTGAAAGTGATAAAAAATGATGGTCCTGTTGTCCCACTTAACAGGATCTTCCCTTAATATATGCCAATATTTTTTAAGACTGTCTCTAATTCTACTACTTTCTTTGCTGTAAGATAGTATAACCCTTGGTTTTGATATCTGGGATTTCTGTACTGTGAATTTTGTTCTGTTGACTACACACTAGCATGTCATTGTGATTTATTTGTTTATTTTTTTTGTCTCGCTTTCCCCCAAACCTCTTTTGTATGTCTCCTTGTTTGTATCCTCTTGCTCTGAATCTATTTATCATAATTTCCCCACGCTTTTCAAATTCTCTTTCAGTTGAACAATTTATTTTTAGCCTTAAAAATTCACCATGTGGGATATTCTTTACTACATGTTGGGGATGGAAACTTGACCCATTTAAAATTTAATTAGTAGAGGTTTCCTTTCTATATAAGGTTGTTTGTAATTGGTTATTCTCCACATACAAATGTATATCTAGAAAATTAATTTTCAGGATATCAATCACATATGTGAATTTCAGACCAACAAAATTAGAATTAAAAATATTAAAGAACGTTACAAAGTCTTTTTGAGTCCCTTTCCAAATAATAAAGAGATCATCTATGTATCTTGTCCATAATACCTTTTCCATATATTCTTGATAACATTCATTCCAAGCAATTTCTTTCTCCCACCATCCTATCATTAAATTTGCGTATCTGGGAGAAAAGGCCACTCCCATGGCAGTTCCGCACTTTTGTTTGTAAATTTGTTTATCAAAAATAAACACAGTTATTCAGACTGCTATGGAGTGCTTTCTCTCTTTGTTTTGCACATAGGCGTGTATGTATTTATGTCGCCACTAGGTAGTTATAGTTAAGACCTTTTTTCCCCATAGACAGAGCATTTTTTTGTTTTGCAAATAACTTTCGACCCATTTGATGAATCTTTACATCATTTTCAAAACATATAATTTGGTCATTTCAGCTGCTGTCTTGAAAGTTTCGGGGTGATCGGTGAAACCGGGGCCGAAATAAAGGAAGGGTCGCAAAACAATTTTTCCCTATTCTGTGTCTATGGGGATTTTTGCATTTTTTTTTTTTTATACACAGCTACATCCCGAACTGCTGAATAGAATTACACCAAATTTGGCAGAAAGCTAGACCTTAGTCCGGAGATTGTGTTTGTTACGATTTGGTGTAAATCCGTTCAGTAGTTTATAAGAAATTAGAGTTTGAAAAAATATACATATCTAGCGCTGTGGATTAGGCTTTGCATATTCCTGGGAAAACCAGCGCCCTGCTGGCTGCCCGCAACATGACAGAAAAGTTGCAGCCGCCATGTTTGTTTGTCCTATTGGCTCGGATGGGAAATGAAGAGTGAAAAAACACATAGGGGTCAGCATACAGTACACCCACTGCATCCAAATGCACTGCATCCACTCGTGCTCAGCTTGAGTGTGGGTGTATGCAGGAAGGTTGTCCGCCAGGCCCGGCCATAGGTCAGGCCCTATGGCCAACCCCTGCCAAGCACAGCCAAAGGCTGTGCGTGGGGATGCTTCTATTTACGTCTGTGCTGTGTTAAAAACAAAAGAAGAAATAAATTCACTGGAAAAAAAACAAAGGTCACAGAGATGCTATAGTTAGATTCTGAATTTACTCGCACAAAACTTTAGGAATTCAGCAGTTGTATTTATGTTTAAACACTAAAAACCCAAAGAAGTGAACCCTCAATCCATATCATTCCAGGTCCTCTAAGATCTTATTCAACAGACCCTCAACCATGTATTCTACCCTCAACCGTGAATGTTACAACTGTGGGGTGATTTCACGGGTAGCATCATCACAAGGTCTCCATTTACTTTAGTATCCCGTTATCCAAATGAACTGAAGGATATCTCAGTGAGAAGGTGAGTGGAACAATGTGAGTTAAAATTAACTCATACCCTAAATTGGACATTTATTAATGTCCATAAAAAGAATAAGGGTAAGATTAAAAACAGGTGACATATTGAGGATCAGCAATGAAGAATCCTATACAACTAAAACTAAGGTCAACATGTTTCAGCCACGGCCACTAAAGATCCATGGCTTTCAGAAGGACCTATTGTTAACTAGATTACCTGCAACTTTCAAGTCATCACTAAATGTAGTTCTAATTTGTGGTTCAATTAGTGACACAACATTGGTAGCACAGAGGGGAGTCTGAAATAATCAACAGACCAGGAGGAAGGAATAATCAATATTATTCATATCTCCCTTGTCTACTCTGCAAAAAGCTAAATTTTGAGTGCATTAAAAAATCATAACTTAATTCTAGTGAAAAAAGGGTGTCATTGCCCAGTTTTTTGTGTGCATTTATTGACTTAATCAACAAAAAAAGCTTTTTTTGTTTTAGGAATAAGTGGCAGTTAGGTTTCAACTTAGTTGAGTAGAGTCCACAGATAAAATTAGCAATCTGATGATGGTCTACAACAGTCAAAATGGAAAATATAGACAGAAACAATATACAACAAGCATTTACAATGCAACGGGTCTCGCGTTTGCTCATGTTGGAGCTGATCGCATTGTAAACTCCTAACCCGACTTTTCACCTATCGGGCAAAAGTGCGTTTGTGTACACAACCCGAAAAAGTGAAATTAACTATGTAAGGCGCTCGGCTTCTGCCAAGCGAGATCGCGCTTGTAAATTAGAGAAAAAGAAGTCCATGAGCCCGATGGAAAACAGCGAGCCTCGCATGTTTTCTGTACTTGGTCGCTGCGCTCGAGGAGGGCTAGCCACCGGAAAAGGCATGACGTATGCTTGCCTTCGACTAATGAAAGCAAGCAGATTTTATTAGGCAAGCCCACGAACCAATAAAACACACTGACGTGAAGTTGACAGGGCTCCGAGCCCTTTTCTAAATACAAAAGCGTCTCGCTGCGATACGCATGCAACGCAGGCTCGACCCTAAAAAAGATAGACTCAAGGTTCAATTACCTTAATCAGAGCTCTCCCTCTATCCCACCACAGGAAACGTCCTCTACCAGTAGAAATAAACATATATACACACAGAATAGTTATGTGTCAAGATGGAGGTCTGGACTTAAAAGGAAGCCTTCAAAAAAGTCTAGATGTAAGGAAGGAGAAGACTTGCTTTTGGAGAAGCAATCAAAATCTTCCAAAGATATGTAATGCTGTCCTGATCCAAGTGAAAAGGATGGCAAAGATGACTGTGCTTGAATAGAGGAAGCTCAAACCAATTAGTAAAAATGTAAAGCTGATTTGTACATGGACATTTAGCCAAACAAAAGAAAAACAGCCATATGTTTGCACAAACGACAAGCGTCCTGCAGCTCTACTGGGAAAAGTCAGACAGTGAGAAACAACTTCCCAGCCGAGCACTCAACATTGGAAAAGTGGCCTAGAATTGTTACCGAAAACTAGCCAAATGTTGTCAAAATAGTGTTGAGTATTCCACATGTCTGCTTAGAAAATTAAAAAAACAGTGACAACAGAGTTTAGAACAAGGCTGATTCTTAAACTTCTACATCTATATATTTTCCAAAGTTTGAACAAATGTGTTCACCATTAATATTTCATGTTATAAATTCTGATGCTTTAACATTCTTGTGACTAAAGTTATCTTAAGGTCCTTTTCAGTTGTGTACAGACACATTTAGCCAAACAAAAGAAAAAACAGCCAAATGTTTGCACAACGATGACAAGCGTCCTGCAGCTCTATTGGGAAATGTCTGACAGTTAGAAAGGACTTCCCATCCGAGCACTCAGCATTAGAAAAGTGGCTTAGGTTTCCTAATGAAAACAAGCCAGATGTTGTCAAAATAGTGTTGATGTCTGCTTAGAAAATAAAAAACAGTGACACCAGATTCCTGAACCAGGCTGATTCTTAAACTTCAGTATATATTCAACAACTATATTTTCCTAAGCTTAAAACATTGGGGTTCATCATTAATATTTCATAATGTAAGTGCTGATGCTTTAACATTCTTGGTCCTAAAAATGATTCTAAAGTGATTGTATGTAACATTTCTCATGTACCAGACTGAGGAAGTACTCCCTACTCAGAAAACAAAATGCTGTGCTCTTGGGCTGTTCTGTGAAAAAAGACTCTGGTCCAGATGAAAAGAGTCTTGCTGAAATAATTGAACTAGTAAAAAACGGCTCTCTTAAGGGAGGCTTACAGTATTCCTATGTGGTCCTAGAGAACTGTTATCATCAACTGGCCTGTCTAGGGTATGTGCATCATTGGCCAAATGAAAGCCACGGGATGTTGTCATTGAGACCTTTGTCAAACGTCCTCAGCTGGTATACCCACTGCTGTTCTTTCTGAAAGAGAACTTGGTCTACATTGTCCTTTTATTTCCATCTAACATTTCAGGTACAATCCAATCCATTTAATTGTCTATGTGTTTTGTTGCTAAAAAATGTCTGCCCCTTTTTGTCGTGCATTTCTGACATCTAATATTGCTGCGATGCTCTCCTATGCGCACTTTTATTTTTCTACTCATCATACCAATGTGCCTTAGTTGGCATGGGCATGTAGTCATGTATATTACAAGTGTGGAATTACAATTGGTGTGTTTCCTCAAATAGTCTGTGTTGCTGGTATTCTGCTGAATCCTTAAGACTCCTTTTATAAAGCATATTTTCTCTCAGGGGATGTGGATGGAAACTGTCCGATAGCAACAAACTGTTCTTTGCTGTAAGTTTGTAAAAAAGTTTCAGTTTTCAATGTCCATGTCATTCTAACCATGAAAAGTGCAAACCCAAGAACTGATTATCAGCTTTCAGTGTTAAAAAAGAAGTATCATCTTAGAGCTGGCTATACTCCAGCGAGACTTTCTCCAGAATTCATATATCTGAATCATTTCCTGTTTTCAGGATAGAAATCTCCAGGAGAAATGTTGAAAATAGTGCTAATTGAGCAAGAACAAATTTAATTTAGCATATTGTGTAGTGTATGCACCTCATTGTGTGTTTGAACAGCCTGGCAGGTTCATGAAGAAGGATATAGAATGTAAGCTCTTGATCATCCCTTGAGGTGAGGACGATTTCTCCTTTTAAGGCTCCATGGTCAAAGCCTTGACAGGGTACCAGTGTTGTTGCCAGAACCAGTCTTACCACTTTTCCAGCCAGCCAGCATACCAAGAGGGACATGAGTACCTGAGACCACAATCATTGAGGCCTGCCCATGAGTTATTGTGAGGAGTTAGACCACATGGTAAGATCGAACCCGGTGAACATGTCCACCTCAACATCAGCTCTCCTGCTTTCTTCAGGTCGCTAGGGTGCAGAATTTCTAAGCATTTCTCTTTATATTAACATGTGCTAGACCTTATATCATACAGATGTAATTTTAGATTCATAAAATAGTCCTCTCAATTGTCTACAAAGAAAAAATTCTAAAGTACCCCATCTACTGGAAAGTTGAGAGGGCATTTGCAAGGCTCTTTCTGGGAGCCTCAAAAGATCCAGAAACAACTAAGAATTGTGGAGTTTTACTCAAACATCCTAGTATTTAAGCATAGAGTCCTGTCCCCACATCCTACACCTACACAAACTGAGCACATATTTTAGAAATAACCTTTTTAAACGAAATTCACATTAAGGCTCACGCTTGCAACAATAGTAAGACATATTTTGTCCTGTATAACAAGTTCACAGTATGTAGATAAATATTCTTCTCAGAAAATACTCCGTATCCAGATTCACATATCTTGATTTAGTCCATCATTATAAAATCTTGAAATACAAAGCTCCAGTCCTTCTGTGTGATTCAGCCAATTTTTAAATTTAGTCCAGCCATACAAAACTCCAGTCCTTCTGTGTGATCCAGCCAATTTTCTCAATTTTAATTCAGCCACCACGTGTTTCGTCTTGGGAAGTAAACCATCGACTTTATCAGTGCTGAAAACATCATTAGAAAAAACAAGTCTATTACAAAATAAATTATCCGAAATAAAACAATATAATATTCCTTCACCAAACATGGTGAAAATGGAAACCAAAACACTTTTGAATTACTCCAAAGTTCATGGTTCAAGAGTAAAAAATATATATCAATGTGCATCATTATAGACACAAATAATTTAAATGTAATTGAGGAAAAAACAGTATACGCTTCGTCATACCCAATAGCCCCATTTGGAGTGCTGACCCGCAGTGCAACCTGTGTAAATCAACATGGAAGAGTTTTCTGCGGACAGAGGAACAAGGTATGTCCACAGAAAACTCTTCAACAACGTGAACTCCATTGGACTTTTTAGAGTTGATTTTGTTCTGTTGGCTAATCTTGTTAATTTTAATGAAGTCATGCAATATGTTAAAGATCCAGTCCTGACATTTTTCATAGATTATGATTAATATCTTAGCTCTTCACTTCAGTGACTGTTATTTACTTATGCGCTAGAGTACTAAACTTGTCACGTTATTGTGGTTTCTGGGGTAGAGGTATTAGAGTTCAGAGCTCTCCACAACATGTGCTGCCTCACAGTTAACAGTAAACTAGATGGGCTACTTTCTATGCTTTATTAAATATGTTCATTCTAATTCTTCTCATCGCATTTCTATTGCTATTCGAAGGATTTGAATCTTTGTAAAGTACTTGTGCTGGAGAAACTAGTTGCAGGTAAGTAACATTTCTTAGCTACATTAAATTTATATTACACTTTGAACCATGGGTGCCTCTTTTGTTGTTCTCTACACAATTGAAAACTATTAATTGGTTGTGTACATGAAGCATGCTTGTGATAGATGACTAACCAAGCATGTGGTTGGAATTGTAATACTTTTTTTTTGTATGGGTTTTCATACTAATCCAATTGGCGAATGAAGGAATTGGTAAATTATCTACTGCCGATGGTAAAGCATTCGCAGATCCAGAGGTGCTTCGAAGATTGACTTCGTCTGTAAGCTGTGCATTGGATGAAGCAGCAGCAGCCCTGACAAGGATGAGAGCTGAGAACAGTTTAAATCCAGGACAAGTAGACAAGTATGTATTAATCTAGTTTAAAATATGATTTAATGATTATGACTTTGCTATTAGCTCATGTTTTGATTGATATCGCTGCCAATTCACCTATACACTCTCTCTTTTGCATACCTCCCAAAGATCCTATACAATCCTTCCCTGTTGTATACCTTTCACAGATCCTACTAATCTCATTTTTTCTAAAAGCTGAGGTTGTTTCTGACTCGTCAGTCAGGTCCCTGTGACCTTATTTTTTTTTTTTTTGGTATCACTCATCAGTTAATATTTTTGTATGCCAGATACTTTTGTGTTCCATATTTCAAGGGGGTATTCCACTGCTGGCTCTTCTTATGTTGCAAATAATGATTGGTTTCCTTGTAATAGTTGATGTCCTTATTCTTGTCTGTTTCTGCTATCTGTGTGACTAAGTAAAACCTACGTTTGCCATTTAGTGCCAATAGAAGACCATTCTTGTGAAAGGATTGTCTATATAATGAAATCTTATTTTATTCCATATGCTACTGAAACACTTTCTGGAATTTAGCTAACCGATCAATTCCGATCAATTCCGATCAATTCCACCCATACTTTTAGTGATGCTAAAGTAACAAAGTGACCACAAAAATAACTTCTGAAAGATGAGTGGATTATTCAGTTTTTTGGATGCAACTGTAAGGCTGATCTGAAAATAACTGGGGATATGCAGATTCACATTTTATAATGATGGACATAGCTGGTCAGCTCTTCCTAAGTGTTTCAGATAGCAAAATAAAGTTAGCGGTAGACAGTGGTCGACAAATGACTACAGGAGCACCAATGATGTTGCGTATTGCCAGCTTTCATATTTATTTAGCAGGTTTGAAACAGTTTGTTATAGATGAAGAAATTAATGCAACCTGGAAACACATTGTAAGGAGGCAGAAGTTGTGTGAAGACAATGCTGTTTCTAGTGCAGGTATCAAAGCAGCCCTATAGATGCCTCTCACTGCCAGAAGTTCACTAGCCTTTTCTTTTGTTGACATCCTTCCCTCAAAATGTCTGGCTGTTGTCCTGAGCTAGTGATGAATTTGTTGAAGTTGCAGTTGTTGCGGTTGCGCTGTGGTGGAGCACATTTATTTGGCCACAGAGTTGATGAGGTCCTTGTGAAGATTAAAAGCTCTTTGTAACCGCTGAATTGAAATGGCCTGTCCTTTTACCCCCAGTCCTGTATTAATAGGATCTAAGATAGTTGTCATGTTTTTTTGCCAGTATGCTATTTCAGGGTTACCAGACTTTCAGCCAGCAGCCACAGCAGGAATCTCAGCAAAACTCTCACTGAAGTGCTTGGAGGTAATACATTTGAGCATACTGTGGCCTTAAGAACGGATTGCCCAGGCAAACAACCAGTTACTGGTGCCTTTCCACCCGATCAATAAACATATTGAGGATGTAAGTTTTCATTGGTATGTTGCTCTCACTTGTGTGTATTATATGATCAGAAACAATTTCTATATTGACTTCAATCGCCTGTCTACCCAATCTCTTCCAAATGTGATAAACACCAGACAAAACCGTTTTACATGTCTCATCAAGGATATAGCCTTATGTGTCTGCATGGCGCTATATAAGAAGTTGCACTCTGGAAAAGAGTAAGCTTTTTATTTGCTCAGTATACTTCCTCTCTCAAAAAACAGGGCTTTGCTCTGCAGCCAGTCCTGAATCACAAGACGGTGAACTATTTAATCTTAACTTTATACTTCAAGATGGCTGCATTGCAGGAGTTGATCCTGTCTCTTCATGAGAGATCCATCTTAGTTACCATTAACCTTAAGAATACATACTTATGCATTTGATGCATCAAAAGTATCTAAAATTTGTGGTGAATAGAAAATGTATCAGTTCTCTGTACTCACATCTGGCATCAACGTACTCCTATGGTATCTACCAAAATTCTTTCAAAAGTAGGAATATACCTTGGTGACTCATCCATCAATTTGTTTCCATATGTGGACCACTTGGGTTGTGAAGCTGAAGACATTTTAGCAGTTCAGCAGCAGACCAAGCAGCTTATTCACTTAGTAACCAAACTGTAATTATTAACCAGGCCTGGCAGTTCAGGCTGGACTGGTTCCATGGGGAACAGGGTCAAGACTAATTTGCATATGGCTGGGTCCAAACTGGAATGGCATGGCAAGCAAAACAAAATGATGGATTAAACCCAGATCTGTGACTGGGGGTGAATTTTTGATTTGTTCTGCAAATAAAACATATCTAGGATGGTCAATAACTTTGGACTGTTGACTCTTGCAGCTCGTCCAAAGGAGCTACTCCCTCCCCTTTGTGACTGCTCCTCTACTCATGCCACCCATTTATGACAGGCTGATGGGCACCACTCCTTCTTGCTCTGTCAGAAAGTGCTGGCTCTGTTGGTCAAGGGAGCCATAGAAAGGGACTGCGAAGTCCCTATCTTGGACTGCTATCAGACAGCTTTGTGGGCATCTTTGTGCACGATTACCAAACACTGCTGTCTGGAAAGTCAGATCCATTGCAACAGACACTTCACCCACTCAGTCCTACAGGACCTTTTGGTTTAACTTGGCTTTGCTGACACACTTCAGGGAGGCAATGCTTGGATATCTATTCTGATGTAAGGACTCTGCAGCTAGAAGTCTCTATCAAATGAACAAGTTCCTTATCTTTGGTAACGCCTTATCTCGTAGAGACTCAGTCGAGCTGCAGATTCCTTACCGACCTTCCTTCCTACCCACTTTACGAGATGATTGCAGTGTAAGGGACACCCTTATAAGGGCCTTAGATTTTCACACCAGTGGTCACTTCTCATCGTGGCTCCACACTTCTAGCGTGGTAAGTCACAAAAGTAACTGACTTCAACCCAACGGGGTGGTGCCTATATAGGTACTGTGCATGTTTCTTCCAGCGCGGCCAACGCAGAGGCCAACAACGCCACGTACTAGAGCTCAGGGGTACTGCTTAAAAACTCCTGGATCCAGTCTGATGCCTGTGTGGTATTCTGAGGTTAAGGAGTCTGCAGCTACACAGAGTCTCTACCAGATAAACAGGTCACTGAACTTAAGCAACTTGTTTGTCAGAGCAGCTCTCGGAGGAACGTTTGTTAGTTTTGCACAAGGCGGTGCTGGCTCTTTGGGCAAAAAAAGCCACAAAGAGGGAGAAACTCCTGCTGCTAACTCATGCCTAAGATACAGTGAGGCCTTAGCCCTATTTTAGATCTTCAAACTGAAAGCTTTCCTGCAGAAGGATAAATTCAGTATACTCACACCTGCTCAGGTTCTCCCTGTACTGAATCCTGGGACTGATGGCGGTGTAGGGCACCTATTTTCACATCCCTGTTCTACAGGCATTGCCAGCGGTTCAAGGTGGGCCACAAGCACTTTCAGTTTGCTGTGTTCCCTTTCGCCTCGTCAGTGTCCCTTAGTTCTTTCGCCTCGTCAGTGTCCCTTAGTTCTTTCGCCTCGTCAGTGTCCCTTAGTTCTTTCTCCTCATCAGTGTCCCTTAGTTCTTTCTCCTCATCAGTGTCCCTTAGTTCTTTCTCCTCATCAGTGTCCCTTAGTTCTTTCTCCTCATCAGTGTCCCTTAGTTCTTTCTCCTCATCAGTGTCCCTTAGTTCTTTCTCCTCATCAGTGTCCCTTAGTTCTTTCTCCTCATCAGTGTCCCTTACTTCTTACGTGTAGGAAGTTGGCTCTGTATGTGCTATTTCAAAGTAAGGAATAGCATGCACAGAGTCCAAGGGTTCCCCTTAGAGGTAAAATAGTGGTAAAAATAGATAATACTAATGCTCTATTTTGTGGTAGTGTGGTCGAGCAGTAGGCTTATCCAAGGAGTAGTGTTAAGCATTTGTTGTACATACACATAGACAATAAATGAGGTACACACACTCAGAGACAAATCCAGCCAATAGGTTTTGTATAGAAAAATATCTTTTCTTAGTTTATTTTAAGAACCACAGGTTCAAATTTAACATGTAATATCTTGTTTGAAAGGTATTGCAGGTAAGTACATTAGGAACTTTGAATCATTTCAATTGCATGTATACTTTTCAAGTTATTGACAAATAGCTACTTTAAAAGTGGACACTTAGTGCAATTTTCACAGTTCCTGGGGGAGGTAAGTTTTTGTTAGTTTTACCAGGTAAGTAAGACACTTACAGGGTTCAGTTCTTGGTCCAAGGTAGCCCACCGTTGGGGGTTCAGAGCAACCCCAAAGTCACCACACCAGCAGCTCAGGGCCGGTCAGGTGCAGAGTTCAAAGTGGTGCCCAAAACGCATAGGCTAGAATGGAGAGAAGGGGGTGCCCCGGTTCCGGTCTGCTTGCAGGTAAGTACCCGCGTCTTCGGAGGGCAGACCAGGGGGGTTTTGTAGGGCACCGGGGGGGACACAAGCCCACACAGAAATTTCACCCTCAGCGGCGCGGGGGCGGCCGGGTGCAGTGTAGAGACAAGCGTCGGGTTCGCAATGTTAGTCTATGAGAGATCTCGGGATCTCTTCAGCGCTGCAGGCAGGAAAGGGGGGGGTTCCTCGGGGAAACCTCCACTTGGGCAAGGGAGAGGGACTCCTGGGGGTCACTTCTCCAGTGAAAGTCCGGTCCTTCAGGTCCTGGTGGCTGCGGGTGCAGGGTCTCTCCCAGGCGTCGGGACTTAGGATTCAAAGAGTCGCGGTCAGGGGAAGCCTCGGGATTCCCTCTGCAGGCGGCGCTGTGGGGGCTCAGGGGGGACAGGTTTTGGTACTCACAGTCTTAGAGTAGTCCTGGGGTCCCTCCTGAGGTGTTGGATCTCCACCAGCCGAGTCGGGGTCGCCGGGTGCAGTGTTGCAAGTCTCACGCTTCTTGCGGGGAGCTTGCAGGGTTCTTTCAAAGCTGCTGGAAACAAAGTTGCAGCCTTTCTTGGAGCAGGTCCGCTGTCCTCGGGAGTTTCTTGTCTTTTCGAAGCAGGGGCAGTCCTCAGAGGATGTCGAGGTCGCTGGTCCCTTTGGAAGGCGTCGCTGGAGCAGGATCTTTGGAAGGCAGGAGACAGGCCGGTGAGTTTCTGGAGCCAAGGCAGTTGTCGTCTTCTGGTCTTCCTCTGCAGGGGTTTTCAGCTAGGCAGTCCTTCTTCTTGTAGTTGCAGGAATCTAATTTTCTAGGGTTCAGGGTAGCCCTTAAATACTAAATTTAAGGGCGTGTTTAGGTCTGGGGGGTTAGTAGCCAATGGCTACTAGCCCTGTGAGTGGGTACACCCTCTTTGTGCCTCCTCCCAAGGGGAGGGGGTCACAATCCTAACCCTATTGGGGGAATCCTCCATCTGCAAGATGGAGGATTTCTAAAAGTTAGTCACTTCAGCTCAAGACACCTTAGGGGCTGTCCTGACTGGCCAGTGACTCCTCCTTGTTGCTTTCTTTGTTCCCTCCAGCCTTGCCGCCAAAAGTGGGGGCCGTGGCCGGAGGGGGCGGGCAACTCCACTAAGCTGGAGTGCCCTGCTGGGCTGTGACAAAGGGGTGAGCCTTTGAGGCTCACCGCCAGGTGTCACAGCTCCTGCCTGGGGGAGGTGTTAGCATCTCCACCCAGTGCAGGCTTTGTTACTGGCCTCAGAGTGACAAAGGCACTCTCCCCATGGGGCCAGCAACATGTCTCTGGTGTGGCAGGCTGCTGGAACTAGTCAGCCTACACAGACAGTCGGTTAAGTTTCAGGGGGCACCTCTAAGGTGCCCTCTGGGGTGTATTTTGCAATAAAATGTACACTGGCATCAGTGTGCATTTATTGTGCTGAGAAGTTTGATACCAAACTTCCCAGTTTTCAGTGTAGCCATTATGGTGCTGTGGAGTTCGTGTTTGACAAACTCCCAGACCATATACTCTTATGGCTACCCTGCACTTACAATGTCTAAGGTTTTGTTTAGACACTGTAGGGGTACCATGCTCATGCACTGGTACCCTCACCTATGGTATAGTGCACCCTGCCTTAGGGCTGTAAGGCCTGCTAGAGGGGTGACTGACCTATACTTTCATAGGCAGTGAGAGGCTGGCATGGCACCCTGAGGGGAGTGCCATGTCGACTTACTCGTTTTGTCCTCACTAGCACACACAAGCTGGCAAGCAGTGTGTCTGTGCTGAGTGAGAGGTCTCCAGGGTGGCATAAGACATGCTGCAGCCCTTAGAGACCTTCCTTGGCATCAGGGCCCTTGGTACTAGAAGTACCAGTTACAAGGGACTTATCTGGATGCCAGGGTCTGCCAATTGTGGATACAAAAGTACAGGTTAGGGAAAGAACACTGGTGCTGGGGCCTGGTTAGCAGGCCTCAGCACACTTTCAATTGTAAACATAGCATCAGCAAAGGCAAAAAGTCAGGGGGCAACCATGCCAAGGAGGCATTTCCTTACACAACCCCCCCCAAACGAAAGAGGATGAGACTAACCTTTCCCAAGAGAGTCTTCATTTTCTAAGTGGAAGAACCTGGAAAGGCCATCTGCATTGGCATGGGCAGTCCCAGGTCTGTGTTCCACTATAAAGTCCATTCCCTGTAGGGAGATGGACCACCTCAACAGTTTAGGATTTTCACCTTTCATTTGCATCAGCCATTTGAGAGGTCTGTGGTCAGTTTGAACTAGGAAGTGAGTCCCAAAGAGGTATGGTCTCAGCTTCTTCAGGGACCAAACCACAGCAAAGGCCTCCCTCTCAATGGCACTCCAACGCTGCTCCCTGGGGAGTAACCTCCTGCTAATGAAAGCAACAGGCTGGTCAAGGCCATCATCATTTGTTTGGGACAAAACTGCCCCTATCCCATGTTCAGAGGCATCAGTCTGCACAATGAACTGCTTAGAATAATCTGGAGCTTTTAGAACTGGTGCTGAGCACATTGCTTGTTTCAGGGTGTCAAAGGCCTGTTGGCATTCCACAGTCCAGTTCACTTTCTTGGGCATTTTCTTGGAGGTGAGTTCAGTGAGGGCTGTCACAATGGATCCATATCCCTTCACAAACCTCCTGTAGTACCCAGTCAAGCCAAGGAATGCCCTGACTTGAGTCTGGGTTTTTGGAGCTACCCAGTCCAGAATAGTCTGGATCTTGGGTTGGAGTGGCTGAACTTGGCCTCCACCTACAAGGTGGCCCAAGTAAACCACAGTTCCCTGCCCTATCTGGCATTTGGATGCCTTGATAGAGAGGCCTGCAGATTGCAGAGCCTTCAAAACCTTCTTCAGGTGGACCAGGTGATCCTGCCAGGTGGAGCTAAAGACAGCAATATCATCAAGATAAGCTGTGCTAAAGGACTCCAAGCCAGCAAGGACTTGATTCACCAACCTTTGGAAGGTGGCAGGGGCATTCTTTAAACCAAAGGGCATAACAGTAAACTGATAATGCCCATCAGGTGTGGAGAATGCTGTTTTCTCTTTTGCTCCAGGTGCCATTTTTATTTGCCAGTACCCTGCTGTCAAGTCAAAGGTACTTAGGAATTTTGCAGCACCTAATTTGTCTATGAGCTCATCAGCTCTAGGAATTGGATGAGCATCTGTCTTGGTGACAGAATTGAGCCCTCTGTAGTCCACACAAAACCTCATCTCTTTCTTTCCATCTTTGGTGTGAGGTTTGGGGACTAAGACCACTGGGCTAGCCCAGGGGCTGTCAGAGCGCTCAATTACTCCCAATTCCAGCATCTTGTGGACTTCCACCTTGATGCTTTCCTTAACACGGTCAGACTGTCTAAAGATTTTGTTTTTGACAGGCATGCTGTCTCCTGTGTCCACATCATGGGTACACAGGTGTGTCTGACCAGGGGTTAAGGAGAAGAGTTCAGGAAACTGTTGTAGGACTCTCCTACAATCAGCTTGCTGTTGGCCAGAGAGGGTGTCTGAGTAGATCACTCCATCTACTGTGCCATCTTTTGGGTCTGATGACAGAAGATCAGGGAGAGGTTCACTCTCTGCCTCCTGATCCTCATCTGTTACCATCAACAGATTCACATCAGCCCTGTCATGGAAGAGCTTAAGGCGGTTCACATGGATCACCCTCTTGGGGCTCCTGCTTGTGCCCAGGTCCACCAGGTAGGTGACCTGACTCTTCCTTTCTAGCACTGGGTAAGGGCCACTCCATTTGTCCTGGAGTGCCCTGGGAGCCACAGGCTCCAGAACCCAGACTTTCTGCCCTGGTTGGAACTCAACCAGTGCAGCCTTTTGGTCATACCAAAACTTCTGGAGCTGTTGGCTGGCCTCAAGGTTTTTGGTTGCCTTTTCCATGTACTCTGCCATTCTAGAGCGAAGGCCAAGTACATAGTCCACTATGTCCTGTTTAGGCTCATGGAGAGGTCTCTCCCAGCCTTCTTTAACAAGGGCAAGTGGTCCCCTTACAGGATGACCAAACAGAAGTTCAAAGGGTGAGAACCCTACTCCCTTCTGTGGTACCTCCCTGTAAGCGAAATGGCAGGAGGACATCCCATCTCCTTTTGAGTTTTTCTGGGAGCCCCATGATCATGCCCTTTAATGTCTTGTTGAATCTCTCAACTAAGCCATTAGTTTGTGGATGGTAAGGTGTAGTGAATTTATAAGTCACTCCACACTCATTCCACATATGTTTCAGGTATGCTGACATGAAGTTGGTACCTCTGTCAGACACCACCTCCTTAGGGAAACCCACTCTGGTAAAGATACCAATGAGGGCCTTGGCTACTGCAGGGGCAGTAGTCGACCTAAGGGGAATAGCTTCAGGATACCTGGTAGCATGATCCACTACTACCAGGATATACATATTTCCTGAGGCTGTGGGAGGTTCTAGTGGACCAACTATGTCCACACCCACTCTTTCAAAGGGGACCCCCACCACTGGAAGTGGAATGAGGGGGGCCTTTGGGTGCCCACCTGTCTTACCACTGGCTTGACAGGTGGGGCAGGAGAGGCAAAACTCCTTAACCATGTTGGACATATTGGGCCAGTAGAAGTGGTTGACTAGCCTCTCCCACGTCTTGGTTTGTCCCAAATGTCCAGCAAGGGGAATGTCATGGGCCAATGTTAGGATGAACTCTCTGAACAGCTGAGGCACTACCACTCTCCTAGTGGCACCAGGTTTGGGGTCTCTGGCCTCAGTGTACAGGAGTCCATCTTCCCAATAGACCCTATGTGTTCCATTTTTCTTGCCCTTGGACTCCTCAGCAGCTTGCTGCCTAAGGCCTTCAAGAGAGGGACAGGTTTCTTGTCCCTTACACAGCTCCTCCCTTGAGGGTCCCCCTGGGCCTAAGAGCTCAACCTGATAAGGTTCAAGCTCCAAAGGCTCAGTTCCCTCAGAGGGCAGAACTTCTTCCTGAGAAGAGAGGTTCCCTTTCTTTTGCTGTGTTGCAGTTGGTTTCCCAACTGACTTTCCTTTCCTCTTGGTAGGCTGGGCCATTCTTCCAGACTCCAGCTCTACTTGTTCACCCTGTGCCTTGCATTGTGCTCTTGTTTTCACAGACACCAGTTCAGGGATACCCAGCATTGCTGCATGGGTTTTTAGTTCTACCTCAGCCCATGCTGAGGACTCCAGGTCATTTCCAAGCAGACAGTCCACTGGGATATTTGAGGAGACCACCACCTGTTTCAGGCCATTGACCCCTCCCCATTCTAAAGTAACCATTGCCATGGGATGTACTTTTCTCTGATTGTCAGCGTTGGTGACTGTGTAAGTTTTTCCAGTCAGGTATTGGCCAGGGGAAACCAGTTTCTCTGTCACCATGGTGACACTGGCACCTGTATCCCTCAGGCCCTCTATTCTAGTCCCATTAATTAAGAGTTGCTGTCTGTATTTTTGCATGTTAGGCGGCCAGACAGCTAGTGTGGCTAAATCCACCCCACCCTCAGAAACTAGAGTAGCTTCAGTGTGGACCCTGATTTGCTCTGGGCACACTGTTGATCCCACTTGGAGACTAGCCATACCAGTGTTACCTGGATGGGAGTTTGGAGTGGAACCTTTCTTGGGACAGGCCTTGTCTCCAGTTTGGTGTCCATGCTGTTTACAGCTATGACACCAGGCCTTTTTGGGATCAAAGTTTTTACCCTTGTACCCATTGTTTTGTGAAGAGGCTCTGGGCCCACCCTCCTGTGCAGGTTTTTGGGGGCCTGTAGAAGACTCTTTACTATTTTTAGTTTTGGTTGTCTCATCACCCTTCCCCTGGGGAGTCTTTGTGACCCCTTTCTTTTGGTCACCCCCTGTTGAAGTCTTGGACACCCTTGTCTTGACCCAATGGTCCGCCTTCTTTCCCAATTCTTGGGGAGAAATTGGTCCTAGGTCTACCAGATGCTGATGCAGTTTATCATTGAAACAATTACTCAATAGGTGTTCTTTCACAAATAAATTGTACAGCCCATCATAATTACTTACACCACTGCCTTGAATCCAACCATCTAGTGTTTTCACTGAGTAGTCTACAAAGTCAACCCAGGTCTGGCTCGAGGATTTTTGAGCCCCCCTGAATCTAATCCTATACTCCTCAGTGGAGAATCCAAAGCCCTCAATCAGGGTACCCTTCATGAGGTCATAAGATTCTGCATCTTGTCCAGAGAGTGTGAGGAGTCTATCCCTACACTTTCCTGTGAACATTTCCCAAAGGAGAGCACCCCAGTGAGATCTGTTCACTTTTCTGGTTACACAAGCCCTCTCAAAAGCTGTGAACCATTTGGTGATGTCATCACCATCTTCATATTTAGTTACAATCCCTTTAGGGATTTTCAACATGTCAGGAGAATCTCTGACCCTATTTATGTTGCTGCCACCATTGATGGGTCCTAGGCCCATCTCTTGTCTTTCCCTCTCTATGGCTAGGATCTGTCTTTCCAAAGCCAATCTTTTGGCCATCCTGGCTAACTGGATGTCCTCTTCACTGGAGTTATCCTCAGTGATTTCAGAGTTGTTGGTCTCTCCTGTGAGGGAACCAGCATCTCTGACTATTATTTTTGGAGTCAGGGTTTGAGAGACCCTGTTCTCCCTAGATAGGACTGGTAGGGGGGAATTTTCCTCCAAGTCACTATCCTCTTCCTCCGAGTTGCCACCCTCAGAGGGGTTGGCCTTTTCAAACTCTGCCAAAAGCTCCTGGAGCTGTATTTTGGTAGGTTTGGGGCCCATTGTTATTTTCTTTATTTTACAGAGTGACCTTAGCTCCCTCATCTTAAGATGGAGGTAAGGTGTGGTGTCGAGTTCCACCACAGTCACATCTGTGCTAGACATTTTGCTTCTAAAAGTTGGAATACTTTTTAAGAATCTACAACTGGTTCTAGAATCTAATTCTAACTTTTACAAACTTTTAAACTCTAAAAGAAATGCTAAACAGGATCTAACACAAGGCCCTAGCAGGTCTTTTAAGAATTTAGAAAACTTTTCAAATTGCAAAAATCAATTTCTAATGACAATTTTGGAATTTGTTGTGTGATCAGGTATTGGCTGAGTAGTCCAGCAAATGCAAAGTCTTGTACCCCACCGCTGATCCACCAATGTAGGAAGTTGGCTCTGTATGTGCTATTTCAAAGTAAGGAATAGCATGCACAGAGTCCAAGGGTTCCCCTTAGAGGTAAAATTGTGGTAAAAATAGATAATACTAATGCTCTATTTTGTGGTAGTGTGGTCGAGCAGTAGGCTTATCCAAGGAGTAGTGTTAAGCATTTGTTGTACATACACATAGACAATAAATGAGGTACACACACTCAGAGACAAATCCAGCCAATAGGTTTTGTATAGAAAAATATCTTTTCTTAGTTTATTTTAAGAACCACAGGTTCAAATTTAACATGTAATATCTTGTTTGAAAGGTATTGCAGGTAAGTACATTAGGAACTTTGAATCATTTCAATTGCATGTATACTTTTCAAGTTATTGACAAATAGCTACTTTAAAAGTGGACACTTAGTGCAATTTTCACAGTTCCTGGGGGAGGTAAGTTTTTGTTAGTTTTACCAGGTAAGTAAGACACTTACAGGGTTCAGTTCTTGGTCCAAGGTAGCCCACCGTTGGGGGTTCAGAGCAACCCCAAAGTCACCACACCAGCAGCTCAGGGCCGGTCAGGTGCAGAGTTCAAAGTGGTGCCCAAAACGCATAGGCTAGAATGGAGAGAAGGGGGTGCCCCGGTTCCGGTCTGCTTGCAGGTAAGTACCCGCGACTTCGGAGGGCAGACCAGGGGGGTTTTGTAGGGCACCGGGGGGGACACAAGCCCACACAGAAATTTCACCCTCAGCGGCGCGGGGGCGGCCGGGTGCAGTGTAGAGACAAGCGTCGGGTTCGCAATGTTAGTCTATGAGAGATCTCGGGATCTCTTCAGCGCTGCAGGCAGGAAAGGGGGGGGTTCCTCGGGGAAACCTCCACTTGGGCAAGGGAGAGGGACTCCTGGGGGTCACTTCTCCAGTGAAAGTCCGGTCCTTCAGGTCATGGGGGCTGCGGGTGCAGGGTCTCTCCCAGGCGTCAGGACTTAGGATTCAAAGAGTCGCGGTCAGGGGAAGCCTCGGGATTCCCTCTGCAGGCGGCGCTGTGGGGGCTCAGGGGGGACAGGTTTTGGTACTCACAGTCTTAGAGTAGTCCTGGGGTCCCTCCTGAGGTGTTGGATCTCCACCAGCCGAGTCGGGGTCGCCGGGTGCAGTGTTGCAAGTCTCACGCTTCTTGCGGGGAGCTTGCAGGGTTCTTTCAAAGCTGCTGGAAACAAAGTTGCAGCCTTTCTTGGAGCAGGTCCGCTGTCCTCGGGAGTTTCTTGTCTTTTCGAAGCAGGGGCAGTCCTCAGAGGATGTCGAGGTCGCTGGTCCCTTTGGAAGGCGTCGCTGGAGCAGGATCTTTGGAAGGCAGGAGACAGGCCGGTGAGTTTCTGGAGCCAAGGCAGTTGTCGTCTTCTGGTCTTCCTCTGCAGGGGTTTTCAGCTAGGCAGTCCTTCTTCTTGTAGTTGCAGGAATCTAATTTTCTAGGGTTCAGGGTAGCCCTTAAATACTAAATTTAAGGGCGTGTTTAGGTCTGGGAGGTTAGTAGCCAATGGCTACTAGCCCTGAGAGTGGGTACACCCTCTTTGTGCCTCCTCCCAAGGGGAGGGGGTCACAATCCTAACCCTATTGGGGGAATCCTCCATCTGCAAGATGGAGGATTTCTAAAAGTTAGAGTCACTTCAGCTCAGGACACCTTAGGGGCTGTCCTGACTGGCCAGTGACTCCTCCTTGTTGCTTTCTTTGTTCCCTCCAGCCTTGCCGCCAAAAGTGGGGGCCGTGGCCGGAGGGGGCGGGCAACTCCACTAAGCTGGAGTGCCCTGCTGGGCTGTGACAAAGGGGTGAGCCTTTGAGGCTCACCGCCAGGTGTCACAGCTCCTGCCTGGGGGAGGTGTTAGCATCTCCACCCAGTGCAGGCTTTGTTACTGGCCTCAGAGTGACAAAGGCACTCTCCCCATGGGGCCAGCAACATGTCTCTGGTGTGGCAGGCTGCTGGAACTAGTCAGCCTACACAGACAGTCGGTTAAGTTTCAGGGGGCACCTCTAAGGTGCCCTCTGGGGTGTATTTTGCAATAAAATGTACACTGGCATCAGTGTGCATTTATTGTGCTGAGAAGTTTGATACCAAACTTCCCAGTTTTCAGTGTAGCCATTATGGTGCTGTGGAGTTCGTGTTTGACAAACTCCCAGACCATATACTCTTATGGCTACCCTGCACTTACAATGTCTAAGGTTTTGTTTAGACACTGTAGGGGTACCATGCTCATGCACTGGTACCCTCACCTATGGTATAGTGCACCCTGCCTTAGGGCTGTAAGGCCTGCTAGAGGGGTGACTGACCTATACTTTCATAGGCAGTGAGAGGCTGGCATGGCACCCTGAGGGGAGTGCCATGTCGACTTACTCGTTTTGTCCTCACTAGCACACACAAGCTGGCAAGCAGTGTGTCTGTGCTGAGTGAGAGGTCTCCAGGGTGGCATAAGACATGCTGCAGCCCTTAGAGACCTTCCTTGGCATCAGGGCCCTTGGTACTAGAAGTACCAGTTACAAGGGACTTATCTGGATGCCAGGGTCTGCCAATTGTGGATACAAAAGTACAGGTTAGGGAAAGAACACTGGTGCTGGGGCCTGGTTAGCAGGCCTCAGCACACTTTCAATTGTAAACATAGCATCAGCAAAGGCAAAAAGTCAGGGGGCAACCATGCCAAGGAGGCATTTCCTTACATTACGCCTCATCAGTGTCCCTTACTTCTTACGCCTCATCAGTGTCCCTTACTTCTTTCGCCTCATCAGTGTCCCTTAGTTCTTTCGCCTCATCAGTGTCCCTTAGTTCTTTCGCCTCATCAGTGTCCCTTAGTTCTTTCGCCTCATCAGTGTCCCTTAGTTCTTTCGCCTCATCAGTGTCCCTTAGTTCTTTCGCCTCATCAGTGTCCCTTAGTTCTTTTGCCTCATCAGTGTCCCTTAGTTCTTTTGCCTCATCAGTGTCCCTTAGTTCTTTCGCCTCATCAGTGTCCCTTAGTTCTTTCGCCTCATCAGTGTCCCTTTGTTCTTTCGCCTCATCAGTGTCCCTTTGTTCTTTCGCCTCATCAGTGTCCCTTTGTTCTTTCGCCTCATCAGTGTCCCTTTGTTCTTTCGCCTCATCAGTGTCCCTTAGTTCTTTCGCCTCATCAGTGTCCCTTAGTTCTTAAAGATGATAGTAGTGGTCCAACGGCATCTGTGAAAGATCTGTATACCAGTCATTTCTTACCTTGACAGCTGTCTGTTAAAGGCAGGCTCGCCACAGTCAGTTGAGGACCCCTACAGATGATGACGAACCTCTTGACATTGTTGTGGTTCTGTATTAACTAGCTGAAGTCACACCTGACTTTGCAGATGCTCCCCTTCATTGGAGCCATCAAGGAAACCGTGCTCTTTTAGGCCTTTCCTCTTAACCAGTGAGTCCAGGATTTCGGGCTATGATCTTGGTGTTTCAGCCTCAGTCCTTCGCTTCAGTAAGGATGGCTTTGAGACTTTGTGGCTTGCTTGCCTCCTGCATCCTGTTTGCACACCATGCCCAATGGCATATGCAGGCTCTGCAGTGAGATCTGAAGTCTCAGTGGCCCCGGCCCCAGTGCAACCTGTCAGATTCCATCCTGATATTGGAGGGGGCAACAAAAGATCTACAGTGGTAACTGCTTGACTGCAGTTGGACTAGTGGCAGACCCCTCTCCTTACTCTATCCATATTTGATGGTGCTGACTTACTCGTCACTACTTGTTTGGGGAGGCCATCTGGGAAATAGTGACGTTCGGGGGACTCCCGGTCTTCGGTGGAGTTCCGCCTCCACATAAATCTGCTGGAACTGCAGGTAATTTACTTGTTGTTGTAGTCCCTCCTGCCAAACATCAGTGGCAGATTGGTTCAGTTTCTCATGGACGGCACCACTTCCAGGTAGTACTGCAACAGGTAAGATGGGTTGGGGTTTTGGGTCCTGTGCCAGGAGGCTCTGAGCTTCTGGAACTGGATGAGCTGCCGGGGCATTCCCGTAGTGGCACATCACCTGGCAGGATTTGTAAACGGCAGGACGGATAAGCTCAGCGGCCAGGATCACGTATGACTTATACACTGGTAGGTGGCACAGTGCTTCCTTCAGCAATGGGGATACCCCCTTTGTGAAAAGCCTGGCTCAATCTCTTCACCGACAGTGCCCGGTTTCAACACTTTAGTGCACTGGACTTGCCAAATAGGCTCTCCCTCAGAGACTGATTCTTCATGCAGTGGAGCACAGGACTCAGTAGGCCTTTCCACCACTACCTCTCCTGCCCAGAGTTCTGAAGAAGATCAGGAACGACCAGGCCCAAGTCATCCCAGTGGCTTCAGATTTGGCCAGTGTGTGATACTTGGAACTTTTAGATCTGGGCATCTGTCCTCTGTCCAATCTGCTGCTTCTGGAGGTTCTTCTGCAGCAGCAGCAGGAAGAGATCTTGCACCAGGGCCTTCACAATCTGCACCTCCATATGTAAAAGCAGCAGTTGCTCTCCTTCAAACTTCCTCCCAAAGCTCTTGATGTGATTTTGATGGCATGGCCACATGTCCAGCTTTGATACTGGTGTGTGCTGAATGCTAGGATAAGTTTCTGGCTTGGTGCGGTACCCACCAAATAGACCTGTTGCAGACCAAACTCTTAAGTATTACTGTTTGTTTTGTCTTTAGACCACAAAGTCTTGCTCTTGGCACTGTTAAAGGTTTCTTGTCAACCTTTTTACTTTTACTAGGCCAGGTATCCTTGATCAAATGTTCTCATGTGTACACAATTTTGTACCTTTGCACAGTTATCCTTTATGCTTCTTCACTTTGAATAGTATCTTTGTGGCTGCAATAACATTGGCACGCCGTGTGAGTGATCTTCATGCCTTCTTGATCCGGCCTCGTTACTCTCCCCCAAACAACTAACTGCTTTTATGGCTGCAAGCAGCATTCCTACCGTAGGAGCTGATGCCTTTTCATGTCAAACAAATAATCACTGTTCTGATGTTCGTTGCGCCACCTTATCCTTGGAAACCGGATGAGAGAGACCATTTCTTGAACCCCAAGAGAGCATTGTTTGTTCCAAGGAACATTGGGTGGATGATCAGTTATCAGTGGGTTCTCTGGTGCAAAGCAGCGAAAGGCAGTTAAGAATTGGAAGATTTACTGATGGATAGTTCTCTATATTAAGATCTGCTACACATTGGGTAACAAGCATACTCCAGAAGGCCTGAGAATTTACTGCACCTCAGCTAAAGCTGCTACCACACGGTTTAACTGACTGAATACCTGTCAGGCTGCTACGTTGGCGCACATATTTATGAAACACTGCTTCTGTGACAGCCTGGTCCAACAGGAAGGGCATTTTGTCCGTTCGGTCCTGCAGGATTTTTTTTTTTTCTAAGCCATTCCACCGACCCACCATTTTTGGAGGTACTGCTTTGATATCTATTTACAAGGTGAGAAATCTGAGGGTAGAATTATTCATTAGAAGAATAAGTTATCTTCTGTAACGCTCTTTTTGGTGGATATTTCATTTCCTCAACAGCCTGTCATCTCCCTGTTCTTTAGAATGTTCTGCTTTTTCTGTCTGAAAAGGTTTCAGTTTAAGAATTCACAAACTGGTTGTTTCAATCTACTGTTTGGTTCCGTGACTGAGGGCGCTAACAGGTGCATGAAAGAAACTGATGTCTATGCACATGTATAGCACTCATATGGGGCTTTTGTTATTTCCAGAACAGAATGATGTTGCGAAGCCGCACGGTGTCAGCTACTGTTGCACAGTGTAGGAAAGGACCCCCTTTTTGGCATAGTTACCCACACTTTTTGCCTGTTGTCAGTATGTTTTGACTGTGTTCACTGGGATCCAGTTAACCAGGACCCCAGTGACTGTGCTCACTCCCTTTAAACCTGGTTGCTTGGACCACAAACACCCCACGTTTGGCATACTGGTGCCTCCTAGCATATGGTACCCAGGGCATTGGTGCACCAGGCGTCCCCCATGGGCTCTAGCATGTATTATGCCACCCATGGGGAGCACATGCAAAGTGTGTCTGCAGGCCTGCTATTGCAGTCTGTGTGAAAGGGTGCGTGCAACCTTTTCATTACAGGTCCCTGCACCAGGTCACTAAGTCACCCCTGTGGTAGGACTTCGTAGCCCAGAGGGCAGAGTGCAGATCCCTGTGTACGAGGGCACCCCTGCATGAGCAGAGGTGCCCCCATGAACTCCAGCTCCATTTTTCCAGGCTTCGTCAGGATAGGATTGCCATTTTATGCGTGTACTGGACATAGGTCACTACCTATGTTCAGCTACGTGATGGTAACTCCGAACCTGGGCATGTTTAGTATCAAACATGTTGGAATCATACCCCAATACTGTTGCCAATATTGGTTTTATGATTCTATGCACTCTGGGGGCTCCTTGGAGACCCCCCAGCATTGCTCCTAACAGCTTTCTGGGGTTTTCTGGGCAGCCCAAGCTGCTGCCACCCTCAGGCGGGTTTCTGCTCTCTTGCTGCTTGAACAGCTCAAACCCAGGAAGGCAGAACAAAGGATTTCCTCTGGGAGAGAAAGGCAACAACCTCTCCCTTTAGAACTAGGTTTTACATGGCTTGGGAGGTGTAGCCTCCCCAGGCCACTGGTATGCTTTGAAGGGCACATTTGCATAAACCAGTCTGCACTGGTTCAAAGACCTCCAGTCCCTGCTCTGGTGTGAAACTGGACAATGTAAAGGGAGTGACCACTTCCCTGTTCATCACCGCCCCAGGGGTGGCGCTCAGATCTCCTCCAGATGGCCTCTTAATTCTGCCATTTTGAATCCAAGGTGGCCACAGACCTCTGGGAGCATCTGAGTGTCCAGGTCGGACAAGTGATGTCACAGCCCCCTCCTCATAGGGGGGTACCTGGCTAGGTGACCAGTCCGCCTTACAGGGCTATTTAGGGTCTCCCTCTTGGGTGGGGTTCCCAGATTCGACAGGTAAGACTCCACCAGGACTCCTCTACACCCCTTTCTTCGACTTCTGGCCACTGGAACCGCAACTGGACTCCACAGGAACCTACAATCTGCAGCTACAGTGACAACTCTGCTCTTCAACATTGTTTCTCTGGGTCCTTCCAGTAACTGCAACACTTCCATGGCTTTGCATCCTCTGAGAGCAGAAAGTCTTCAGTCAGAACAAGTAGCAAGAAGGAATCTCCCTTGGAGTGAAGGAGTCACTTCCCTGCATCTGCAGGCACCAACTACGACCGGCTCCATGGATCTCCTCTCATCCTGAGCTCTGGATCCTGTATCCCGGGTGGGGGTCTGGAGTAGTTCCCTTGGTACTCTCTACCAGCTGTCCAACTTTAGTGAAGGTAAGCCCTTGCCTTCCCATGCAGGACAGTACTCCCGTACACCACGTCTCTTGCAGCTACCAAGGCTTGTTGTTATCTCCTCCAAGAGATCTTCAGGTTCTGTGTAGCCCCAGCCCTCTTCCCTGCGACGCACAGCCCTCTGCATGCTTCTCCGACGACTTGGGACCTCTCCTCATATGTGCTGTGTGGCCCTCTCTGCGACTCATGGGCTCCTTGCCTGTGGGTTTTCTGTGGGGCCTGTCGCCTCTTCTTTGGAGTCTCTGCACTGCTGAGGGTCACCTGGAACCCCCCCTGTGGGTTGCGTCCCCCTTGTACCTTGCTGGCCCCTGGCAGCTTGACATTTCCTCCAACTGTGACTTTTGCCTTTGCCAACACTTGTCGGTGGTTTTTCCACACCAGAGACTGACTGCAGTCTTTCATCTGGCGTGGGACGTCGACTGCATCACCCAGGAACTATTTATCTGCTTCAGTGCTGCATTGCTGACTGTCTTCGTCTCCCCGTCGACCAACTCCTGCATCCACATACTGGTGGGTAGTGGCTCCTGCCACCACTGGACACTCCAACTGGAACTGGATCCACCTTTGGTTTCTTGCAGTCTTGTGTGGGTCTTGCAATATCCTCTCTGAAGTCCTTTGGGGTGGTTTGGACAAAACCAGTTACTTACCTCTTTCCTCCTAGTCGATGGGGTTGGGGGTGCCCTGGTACTTAACTTTAGGGTTTTCCTAGTACCTTCAGCTTCCCTCTACCGAGTCTACCTCCTTGGGTGGGGACCTGACCTTCGTATTCCACTTTTTTAGTATATGGTTTGAACTCTTCTTAGGCCTTCAGTATTGCCTATTGCTTTTCACCGTTTTCGCTTGCATTTAATGCCAGTGTTTGATTGCTACTGTTCATACAATAGTGTTTACTTACCTCCTATTGGAGCACTGCCTATCTAGTAATTTAGTATTTGTCACTAAAATTAAAGTAACTTTATGTTCGATGGCATCTGTCGCTGTAGATACACATGGTATGCATGAGCTCGCCATCTGGTGTTGGGTCGGAGTGTTACAAGTTGTTTTTCTTCGAAGAAGTGTTTTCGAGTCACGGGACCGAGTGACTCCTCCTTCTGTGCTCATTGCGCATGGGCGTCGACTCCATCTTCGATTGTTTTCTTTCCGCCATCGGGTTCGGACGTGTTCCTGTCGCTCCGGGTTTCGGAACGGAAAGATAGCTGAAAACGGAAGATTTTCGACGGTATCGTTGCGATCCGGTTCGAGATACACACATACGACGACGCGTGGAACATCGAAGCGCTTCGGTGCCCTTCGGGGTAGATTTCGGCACCCCGCCGGGGCCTAGTCGGCCCGACCGCGTGGAGAACAACGCCGATGGAACGGACCCCGTTTCGATTCTGCCCCGAATGCCACAACAAGTATCCTTATACGGACCTACACTCGGTCTGTAACCTGTGCCTGTCACCCGAGCACAGCGAAGAATCCTGTGAGGCCTGTCGGGCGTTCCGGTCCCGAAAAACTCTGCGCGACCGTCGAGCGAGGAGACTGCAGATGGCGTCCACGCCAAAGGAGCGTCGACAGTTCGAGACAGAAGAGGAACAGGAGGAATCCTTTTCCATCCAGGATTCAGACTCCGACGAGCTAAACTCTACAAAAACTGTGAGTAAGACGTCGAGATCAGAACTTAAAAAAGGAAAGAAGGCCCAGGGGACGCCACTGCCAACCGGCCATGGCTCCACCCAAATTCTCGGTGACCAACAATCGGCACCGAAAAAGGCCCATTCAGTGTCGAGATAGTCCGACTTCGGTCGAGACACCGGCACGCAGCCTCCTCTGGACCGAGAGAGTGCTAAACAGAAGCATCGACACCGAGAGTTCGGTGTCGACACGGATCGACGCCGAGACAGTGGCGCCGAAGACCATAGAGGCCAAGAATTTTCGGCACAGAAAAAGAGGAAGGTTACCTCGGAGCCGAAAAAACAATCAACAGGGTTTTCGGAGCCGAAAAAAGCGACATCAGACCCTGTTTCAGGCTCCTATACTGAAGAGCATTCTATGTCTTCACAAATGAAGAAACATAGATTTGAACAAGAACTGCAATCCACTGACGTGGATCACACGCAAAAGCGTATCTTTATTCAGCAGGGGACTGGGAAGATCAGTACCCTTCCACCTGTCAAACGAAAGAGAACGCTTCAGTTTACTCCTCAGCAACAAACAGCACAAAAGGTAACACCTCCTCCCTCGCCTCCACCTGTAACTCCGGCTTCGCCAACTTACACCCCGTCACATTCGCCAGCTCACACCGCCATGAGCCACGATGACCAAGATCAGGATGCGTGGGACTTGTACGACGCACCAGTGTCTGATAACAGCCCAGACACATACCCAACTAGGCCATCACCACCGGAAGACAGCACAGCCTACTCACAAGTGGTGGCCAGAGCAGCACTATTCCATAACGTGGAACTACACTCGGAACAAGTAGAGGATGATTTTTTATTTAACACCCTCTCTTCAACCCACAGCTCCTACCAAAGCCTACCGATGCTCCCAGGCATGCTACGCCATGCAAAGGACATTTTCAAGGAGCCAGTTAAAAGTAGGGCAGTGACGCCTAGGGTGGACAAAAAGTATAAGGCGCCTCCTACGGACCCTGTATTCATCACCTCTCAGCTGCCACCAGATTCTGTGGTGGTAGGGGCTGCCAGAAAACGGGCAAATTCACACACTTCTGGGGATGCACCTCCCCCAGATAAAGAAAGCAGGAAGTTTGATGCAGCCGGGAAGAGGGTTGCTGTCCAAGCAGCAAACCAGTGGCGCATCGCAAATTCACAAGCGCTGCTTGCGCGATACGACAGAGCCCACTGGGATGAGATGCAGCATCTCATTGAACATCTCCCAAAAGATCTGCAAAAAAGAGCAAAACAGGTTGTTGAGGAGGGTCAAAACATTTCCAATAATCAAATACGCTCCTCCATGGACGCAGCAGACACAGCCGCAAGGACCATTAATACGTCGGTTACCATCCGTAGGCACGCATGGCTCAGAACGTCTGGATTCAAGCCAGAAATTCAGCAGGCAGTGCTTAACATGCCAGTCAACGAAAAACTTCTGTTCGGTCCGGAGGTCGACACAGCCATAGAAAAGCTCAAGAAGGACACTGACACTGCCAAAGCCATGGGCGCACTCTACTCCCCGCAGAGCAGAGGATCTTATAACACCTTCCGCAAAACACCTTTTAGAGGAGGGTTTCGGGGTCAGGCCACACAAGCTAGCACCTCACAGTCCGCACCGCCCACCTACCAGGGACAGTACAGGGGAGGTTTTCGGGGCCAGTATAGAGGGGGGCAATTCCCTAGGAATAGAGGAAGATTTCAAAGCCCCAAAACCACTACCAACAAGCAGTGACTCACACGTCACTCACCCCTCCCACACAACACCAGTGGGGGGGAGGATACGTCAATATTACGAAGCATGGGACAAAATAACTACAGACACATGGGTCCTAGCAATTATCCAACATGGTTATTGCATAGAATTCCTGCAATTCCCCCCAGACATACCACCAAAATCACAAAATTTATCAAAATACCATTCACAGCTTCTAGAGATAGAAGTTCAAGCACTACTGCAAAAAAATGCAATAGAATTAGTACCAAGCACACAAATAAACACAGGAGTTTATTCGCTGTACTTCTTGATACCAAAAAAGGACGAAACACTGAGACCAATTCTAGACCTCAGAGTAGTAAACACATTCATCAAATCAGACCACTTTCACATGGTCACACTACAAGAAGTGTTACCATTGCTCAAAAAACACAACTACATGACAACCCTAGATCTCAAGGACGCATATTTCCATATACCAATACATCAATCTCACAGGAAATATCTAAGGTTTGTATTCAAAGGAATACATTACCAATTCAAGGTATTGCCTTTTGGTTTAACAACCGCTCCAAGAGTATTCACAAAATGCCTAGCAGTAGTCGCTGCACACATCAGAAGGCAGCAAATACATGTGTTCCCGTATCTAGACGACTGGCTAATCAAAACCAGTTCGCTCACACAATGCTCAAACCACACAAGTCAAGTCATACAAACCCTCTACAAACTAGGGTTCACCGTCAACTTTGCAAAATCAAACATTCTGCCAAGCAAAGTACAGCAATATCTAGGAGCCATAATAGACACGACAAAAGGAGTAGCAACGCCAACTCCACAAAGGATCCACAATTTCAACAGAGTCATTCAACACATGTCTCCAAACCAAACAATACAAGCAAGGACAATACTACAGCTCCTAGGCATGATGTCCTCATGCATAGCCATTGTCCCAAACGCAAGACTGCACATGAGGCCCTTACAACAGTGCCTAGCCTCACAGTGGTCTCAAGCACAGGGTCACCTTCTAGATCTGGTGTTGCTAGACCGCCAAACTTACCTCTCGCTTCTATGGTGGAACAGTATAAATTTAAACATAGGGCGGCCTTTCCAAGACCCAGTGCCACAGTACGTAATAACAACAGATGCTTCCATGACAGGGTGGGGAGCACATCTCAATCAACACACCATAAGAGGACAATGGAACATACATCAAACAAAACTGCATATAAATCATCTAGAATTATTAGCAGTTTTTCAAGCACTAAAAGCTTTCCAACCAATCATAACCCACAAATACATCCTTGTCAAAACAGACAACATGACAACGATGTATTATCTAAACAAACAAGGAGGAACACATTCAACGCAGTTAAGCTTGTTAGCTCAAAAAATATGGAAGTGGGCAATCCACCATCAAATTGGTCTAATAGCACAGTTTATTCCGGGGATCCAGAATCAGCTGGCAGACAATCTCTCTCGAGATCACCAGCAAGTCCACGAATGGGAAATCCACCAACAGATTCTGAACACTTCACACTCTGGGGAACACCACAAATAGACTTATTTGCAACAAAAGAGAACGCAAAATGCCAAAACTTCGCGTCCAGATACCCACACAAGCAATCCCAAGGCAATGCCCTATGGATGAACTGGTCAGGAATATTTGCTTACGCTTTTCCTCCTCTCCCTCTCCTTCCTTACCTAGTAAACAAATTGAGTCAAAACAAACTCAAACTCATTTTAATAGCACCAACGTGGGCAAGACAACCCTGGTACACAACACTGCTAGATCTGTCTGTAGTACCACACATCAAACTGCCCAACAAACCAGATCTGTTAACGCAACACAACCAACAGATCAGACACCCGGACCCAGCATCGCTGAATCTAGCAATCTGGCTCCTGAAATCCTAGAATTCGGACACTTACAACTTAGCCAAGAGTGTATGGAAGTCACAAAGCAGGCCAGAAGGCCATCCACTAGACACTGCTACGCAAGTAAGTGGAAAAGATTTGTTTGGTACTGCCATCATAATCAGATACAACCATTAGACGCAACTCCAAAACATATAGTAAATTACTTGCTCCATTTACAAAAAGCAAAGCTAGCCTTCTCTTCTATTAAAATACACCTTGCAGCAATATCTGCATACCTGCAAACTACCTATTCAACTTCCTTGTATAGGATACCAGTTATCAAAGCATTCATAGAAGGGCTTAAAAGAATTATACCACCAACAACACCACCTGTTCCTTCATGGAACCTAAACGTGGTTCTAACAAGACTCATGGGCCCACCTTTCGAACCCATGCACTCTTGCGGTATACAATTCCTAACCTGGAAAGTTGCCTTTCTCATCGCCATTACATCTCTAAGAAGAGTAAGTGAAATTCAAGCGTTCACAACACAAGAGCCTTTTATCCAAATACATAAAAATAAGGTCGTCCTACGACCTAATCCAAAATTTTTACCAAAAGTTATTTCACCATTCCATCTAAATCAAACGGTAGAACTACCAGTTTTTTTCCCACAACCAGATTCTGTGGCTGAAAGAGCACTACATACATTAGATGTCAAAAGAGCATTAATGTACTACATTGACAGAACAAAAAACATCAGAAAAACTAAACAGCTATTTATTGCATTCCAAAAACCTCATGCAGGTAACCCAATATCAAAACAAGGTATAGCCAGATGGATAGTTAAATGCATCCAAATCTGCTACCTTAAAGCAAAAAGACAACTGCCCATTACTCCCAGGGCACATTCAACAAGGAAAAAAGGTGCTTCAATGGCCTTTTTAGGAAACATCCCAATGCAGGAAATATGTAAGGCAGCCACTTGGTCTACGCCTCACACATTCACCAAACACTACTGTATAGATGTGCTATCCGCACAACAAGCTACAGTAGGTCAAGCTGTATTAAGAACTCTATTTCAGACAACTTCTACTCCTACAGGCTAAACCACCGCTTATGGGGAACTAACTGCTTACTAGTCTATGCATACCATGTGTATCTACAGCGACAGATGCCATCGAACTGAAAATGTCACTTACCCAGTGTACATCTGTTCGTGGCATCAGTCGCTGAGATTCACATGGACCCACCCACCTCCCCGGAAGCCTGTAGCAGTTCAGAAGTTACCTTCAATTTTGTACATTTGTATATATATTACTTAATCCTTTAATAGGTACATACTTACATTTTTCATTGCGCGGGCACTATTACTATAGTACAACTCCTACCGCACCCTCTGCGGGGAAAACAATCGAAGATGGAGTCGACGCCCATGCGCAATGAGCACAGAAGGAGGAGTCACTCGGTCCCGTGACTCGAAAACACTTCTTCGAAGAAAAACAACTTGTAACACTCCGACCCAACACCAGATGGCGAGCTCATGCATACCATGTGAATCTCAGCGACTGATGCCACGAACAGATGTACACTGGGTAAGTGACATTTTCATTTTGTAACAGTGTGTGGTCCTTTCATGTGTGTAAGTGCTGTGTGACTACAGTGGTATTGCATGAGCTTTGAATGTCTCCAAGATAAGACTTGCCTGCTCATTCTCAGCTACCTCTAGAGAGTCTGGCTTCTAGACACTGCCTACATTTAACTAATAAGGGGATACCTGGACCTGGTATAAGGTGATAATACCATAGGCACTCACCACACACCAGGCCAGCTTCCTACATTGGTGGTGGAGAGGTGAGATAATCACTTGCTATTGCCTTACCACTCTGTCACTGGGTACTTTCCACAGGAAAGACCATTTACTAACGAGGGGGTACATACTGTACTTCGTATCAGGGACTTAGTCTCCTAAGTTTGGGTAAGCTAGGGGTTTGGCATAGCTCTTGCTCCAAACTTCTGTAGGGAGACTAAGATAGAGTAGTTGGGAAACACCTACACCGCTGTAACCACACACTGTCTTCAGTAGAGAACACATCTCAGGCCCTGGACTCACCATATGTGGGATCTCACTTTCCAGGAGTTGAGGGAGTTGTGTTCAGATAGAAAACTGAAGACTAGTAGGAACCCTAACGAGAGTCTGCCTCTGGGCCTGCTTCTGCAGGCTGACAGATCAGCAGCAGCAGCAGCCTAACACCCCTCCCCGTGTCAGAATGAATAGACCTAGACACTGAGGTGGGTCAAGAGAGTCCCAAGGAGGATCAGGTAGCACCTAGGAAGCCCTCCCAATCCTGCTGGGAGCACTACTGATAGTGAGAGGGGAAGCCATTCAAGTAGGCCCCCACCCTCTCTGTGCCCAGAGGTTAGGTTGAAAGGGTAACCAAGAATAGGGACAGATCCTTCTGCCCACTCATGTCTCCTCAGTATCTGAGGGAGGGACACTGCTCAACTTCAGGTGAGGACTCCCTAGATAGGAAACTCGGGCAACTGAGACTGGAGGAGGCCAGGCTTAGTCTGCAACAGCTAGCACTAGATAGGGAGTCCTTGGCAGTGGAGAGAGAGATTTGCAGGGTAGGGGGTTAGAATCCAATGGTGGCAGCAGTTTGTTTCAGGGAGGACTCTTTAGACTCTAGGAACCTAAACAAGGTGGTCCCCCCCTTAGAAAGAGGGGGTGACATCTACAAATGGTTCACTGCTTTGGAGAGGGCATGTAAGGTACAGAGGATCCCACCCCAAAGATGGTGGGCAGCTATTTTGTGGCTCTCCTCTGACAAGGGGAGGGACAGACTCCTTGTTGTTGGGGAAGAGAATTACTCAGCTCTCAAGACAGCTCTCTTAGATGGGTTTGGTCTAACCACTGAACAATACTGGATAAAGATCAGGGAGACCAGGCGAGAGTCCTCCCAAGATTGGGTAGATTTTGTGGACTTTTCTAGAGCCTTCACAGAAGGGTGGCTGCATGGAAGCAAAGTCTGTGATTATCAGGGCATGTACAACCTAATCTTGAGAGAGCACATCATGAATATTGGTTTGTCTGACTTGTTGCATCAGTACCTGGTGGACTCTGATCTCTCCCCAAGAATTGGGGAAAGAAGGTAGACAAATGGGTCCGCACCAGGGTGAGTAGGAAAACTCATTCAGGGGTGACCACAAAAAGAAAGATCTAGGTAAGCATCAAGAGAGGGGTGGGGGACAAAAGAAATCTATGTGTCTTCAACAAGCCCCCAAAATTCCTCTGGGGGTGGGGGCAAATCCTCGTCCACTTCCTCCAGCTTCAAAAAGCCTTGTTACTGTGCCTGTAAAAACAAAGGCCATAGACCAGGAGGCAGCACCTGCCCTAAGAAAGGCACCAAGCCAACCACCACTACCAACCCCTCATCTACTTTTAGTGCTCCTAGAAATAGCAGTAGTGGTGGGTCTATTAACAGTCGTCAGCCTAAGGGTGTAGCTGGGCTCACTTTAGGGACTGTAGTGGGGCCTGGTTTGGTTAGAGAGACCACTGAAGCACTGTTAGTCTCTGATAGGAGCATTGACTTTGCCACCCTTGCTGTCTGTCCCCTTAACATGAGTAAGTACAGGCAGTATCCTCCGATTAATGGTGTTGAGGCTGAGGCCTACAGGGACACAGGTGCCAGTGTCACCATGGTGACTGAAACTGGTGTCTCCTAAGCAACACCTACTTGGTCACCAGTTCCAAGTGACTGATGCTCATAACACTGTGTGCCACCACATGGCAGTTGATTTCAGCTGGGGGGGATCCGAAAAAAGTTGTAGTGTCCACAGATGTACTTGTGGAGTGTCTACTAGGAAACAACTTGGAGACTTCAACTTGGCTGAAGTGGAGGTGGAAGCCCATCCTGCAATGCTGCACTGCTGGGCATCGCAGGGCATATTTTGTCCTTACAAGAGCACCGGCCAAAAAGCAGAAAGATCTGGGAAACTTGAAGCCTGGAACAATGGCCCAAGAACTTCCCAAACCCAAGATTAGAAAGGGCAATAAGGTCTTTATGCTGCCATTAGGCTTTATCAGATGTGTAGCCCTCTGTTGAGTACAGAACAGTATGCAAAACTGATGGTAGCCTAACAGTCGGTACTGGTGCCTTATTTTGACTGGTGTCAGAACTGTGACTGTAGTTAACTGGATCTTCTCTAGGCAGTGCCGCAGAGCTGCTGGTTAAGGAAACTTTTCCAGAGCGACCCTTCACCCTGCTTCAGGCAGGTCGCTTCTCTGCACTGCGTGCCAGTGCTGCCTCTGCTCCAGGTGCCCTTGTCTTTGTTTTTTCTTTTTTCTTCGTCCCCTGCCGCTGTGTCCCTGCCGCCCCGGCCCCCTCCCTCCACTTCAGTTTCCCTCTTCCCGCTGCTGCTTCCCTGCGGCCCCGCCCCCGCCCCCCTGCTCTCCCATTCGCTCTCCCCTCCCTCCTTCCTGCTGCCACTCCCTCCCCTCCGTCCCCCTCATATGGCAGCCGCTGCGCGGACGCACCGCTGGGGCGCCAAAGGCACACCTGAGGCAAGCCTGTCTGCGCCCAGCACCAGGACCCCTGGTCCCCAAGACCACCACAGCCAGCAATGCCATTACACCTACACTGCCACCACCCTCTGCGCATTTACCACCCGGCGAGCACACGCCTGCTTCCTGGCCTCCCCTAAGCACACCAAGGGACCCTACACCTGCCGGAACTGCAGCCTCACCAGCCTCCAAATTGCCAAACCTCCTGCCGAGCCTGACAGCAACTACCTCTGATGCATCATACTTAACACCCGCTCCGCACACAAACACGCCGTCGAACTCTGGGACCTGCTAGACACCTCCATCCCGGACGTCGCCTTCCTGACGGAGACCTGGATGAACACCTCCTCGGCCCCAGACATCGCCACAGCCATTCCGGATGGCTGCAAGATCACCCGCAGGGATCGCACCAACGGAGTCAGAGGTGGAATTGCCATCGTCCACAAGAACACCATTAGGGTCACGACCTATATCGACGACACCCTCATCGCCACCGAACACCTGCACTTCCAGATACACACCAACCCCAACACCACCCTCAGGCGAACTCTCATCTACAGACCTCCCGGACCTTGGTCTCCGTTCTGCGACTCCATCGCCGACCTTCTCAGCAGGCATGCCCTAGCCTCCCCTGACTACGTCCTCCTCGGCGACCTTAACTTTCACCTGGAGAATAACGACGACCCCAACACCACCACCCCAATCGACAACCTCGCCACCCTAGGACTCAGACAACTTGTCACTACCCCAATGCACTCCGCTGGCCACACACTAGACCCCGTCTTCTCCGCTAGCCCCCACGTCACCTTCAGCCACACCACCAAACTCCCATGGACTGACCACCGCTGCATCCACTTCACCTTCCAGAAACCCACCACGCACCACCGCACCCAACAGATCCCCCGCCACTACTGGAGCAAAATCAGGCAAGACCAGCTGAACACCAGCCTTGCCCGAAAACAACCAACCAATCCCGACCTCGCAGCCTGCAACCTCTGGTGCTGGATCGATGACTGTGCCAACACTCTCGCCCCGCTCAATAAACCTTCCAGCAGAGGTGCCAACAAGAGAGCCAGCTGGTTCACCTTGGACCTTCAAGCCTCCAAGAAAACCTGTCGGAAACTGGAGAGAAAGTGGCTCCACGAACAGACTCCGGACAACCATGCCGCCTTCAAGAGCGTCATCCGCAATCCCCATCACCTCATAAGATCTGCCAAGAAAACCTCCTTCAAAGACCACCTGGACAACAATGCACACACCAGCAGGGAGCTTTTCAACATTGTGAATGAACTCTCCAACCCCAGCTCCAGCACAAACGACATCCCACCTTCACAAGACCTGTGCAACTCCCTCGCCACCTTCTTTCACCACAAGATCACAGACATCCATGACAACTTCAACAGCCAGACCACCCGCCATTCACCGACTCCTCAGACTCTCCACCCACTTTCAACTACGGCCCCCTGCTTGTCTGGGCCAGCGTGAACGAAGACGACACAATCAAAACCATGGGCTGCATCCACTCTGGATCTCCGTCAGACCCATGCCCGCACCAGATCTTTAACAAAGCAAGCGCCACCATCGCACCCCACCTCTGCAAAGTCATCAACATCTCCTTCGAGACCGCGACCTACCCCGAGAGCTGGAAGCATGCTGAGATCAAACCCCTACTCAAGAAACCCACGGCGGACCCGGGAGACCTCAAGAACTTCCGCCCCATCTCCCTGCTCCCATTCCTGGCCAAGGTCATCAAGAAGATTGTCAACAGACCACTGACCCACTACCTCGAAGAAAACAAAATCCTGGACAAATCCCAGTCGGGGTTCCGCAGCAAGCACACTACGGAAACCGCCCTCATCGCCGCCACTGACGACATCAGGGCCCTGCTTGACAATGGCGAAACCGTGGCCCTCATCCTCCTGGACCTCTCGGCCGCCTTCGACACCGTCTGCTACCGCATCCTACGCACACGCCTCCACAACGCTGGGATCCAGGACAAAGCTCTGGAGTGGACCACCACCTTCCTCTCCGGCAGAACCCAGAGCGTCTGCCTCTCCCCTTTCCGCTCCGAAGCCTCCAAGATCATCTGCGACGTACCCAAAGGTTCGTCCCTCAGCCCTACACTTTTCAACGTCTACATGTCCCCGCTCGCCCGCGTCACCCGGCTGCACAACTTCAACATCATCTCCTACGCCGACGACACCCAACTGATCCTCTCCCTCACTGCCAAATCCAACCTCCACGAAGAAATGAAGGCCGTTGCCGAATGGATAAGAACAGCAAACTGAAGTTGAACTCTGATAAGACGGAGGTCCTCCTCTTCGGCGGCAACCCCTCAGCCTGGGACGACTCCTGGTGGTCGACCGCTCTGGGAGCAGCCCCAACACCCACCAACCACACACGCAACCTGGTCATCATTCTTGACTCAACACTCTCCATGACCAAGCAAGTCTTCTGAACCTGCTTCAACACGCTCCGCAAGATCTACAGATGGATCCCCACAGATACAAGAACAGTCACCCAAGCCCTTGTCAGCAGCAAACTTGACTACGGAAACACCCTCTATGCAGGAGCCCCGGCCAAACAAAACGCCTACATACAAAACGCCTCCGCATGCCTGATCCTCGATGCCCACAGCCACATCACTCCCCTTCTGAGAGACCTACACTGGCTCCCCGTCAACAAAAGGATAACCTTCAAGCTCCTCACCCACGCACAAAAGGCGCTCCAAACCACCAGTCCAGCCTACCTCAACAGACGACTCACCTTCTACACCCCGTCCCGCCAACTCCGCTCAGCCGACCTCGCTCTCACCACCACCCCCGCATCCGAAGAGCATCTACCGGAGGCCGATCCTTCTCCCACCTTGCTGGCAAGACCTGGAACACCCTTCCCTTGCCCCTAGGACAGACCAAAGACCTGCTGACTTTCAGGAAGCGGCTCAAAACCTGGCTATTTGAGCAGTAGCAGCACCCTGAAGCCCCCCCCCCCATGGGCATGGACAGCCTCTCAGTGCAGGACACGTTCTCATGAAGAGGCAAACGTATACATCCTTGTGGTGAAATTAAAAGTACTAGGCTAAGCTTAGTAGCATTACAGGCTCAACATGAAGGAAATGTCATTCTGATTACAACAGACTAGAAACTATGTACTAATTACAGAAAGAAGGGGGTTGCCAAACTTCTAAATATAATTCAAGATTGTAAGATCTGTGGCATTAGACCTCAAAAATGCACATACATATCCTGTTGGAACAAAACACCTACATGGAGAGTGATCTGGTAAATTAACCAGAGGTCACCAGGAGACTCCTAATTGCAATCCTGAATTAACAACTCCTACAGATATATTTTCCGGCACGTATTGGTTTGTATCACATGAAAATACAAAATAACAAAGCTTTGCATGCAGATGTTCACAGCTTAAGTGGAATGTGTTGTAGATAAGACTAGCATTTTTGTGTGTGCTGTATCCTGCCTCCCACCCTTTTTGATACTCTACCAGCAAGTAGGGTCTGTAGTGTAGCTGAGTTTCTACTCTCTCATCTTGACGATATGGCTTCTGTTGTCATAGCGTTTAGTTGTCTAAACATACCTCCGGAATGCATACCAGTTCTAATCTAAGCACTGTGTCCTAAAATATGTGCTTGCTGTGTTATACAGTGGAAATGTTTTGCTCAGCGTTGTTTCACAGAATTAATAGTATATAGTATCGATTCATTCCCCATGTCACCTGTAGCTATATTCCAGTTTCTCAGTCTGAGAAATCCACTGGCCCCCCAGTAAGACTACAACAAGTCCACTTGTGAGTCTCCCATCCTATATGTTCTGCTCCTTTACCTATGTCACCATCTTTGCAATCCACATGCTTTTCCCTCTTCTGTGACACCAGCCTATTTCCCACCATCACCATTTGCAGAGCACAGTCTGCGTCTTGCAATTTTTCTCTCTTGCTACTCATTTTTGTACCCACCTCCATCTCTACTATTCCCAAACTCTATGCACAATATTGACGTCAGTTATTGCATCTATTACCCTGATTTTCATTACAAATGATTTTGCTCGTCAAAAGGGTATACCTGTTTTCTCAGCTTATTCACAACACAGCCATGCATGCACACTGTAGCCTTTCCGAGTTGTGAAAACTGTATCTTGAGAACCCTTGATGTTGATTTGGAGTGTGCAACTAATGCTTGATTACATATTTATTTCGTTAGTCGCAGTTTAGCCGAAGCATGCTCAGATGGAGACGTCAATGCTGTCCGTAAACTCTTAGACGAAGGAAGAAGTGTGAATGAGCACACAGAAGAGGGAGAAAGCCTTCTTTGCCTGGCCTGTTCAGCCGGTTACTATGAATTGGCACAGGCAAGTACATAATTGAATTATATATTTCTCTCATATTCATCTGTATCGTGATTTTCTATTTCTTGCAAAACATAGCCATCTGAATTTGTTGGCTGGCATAAGCTTAGTTGATGATTCTAGAGTAGTTCTAGTTTCACAGAAATATTGTTTGCAGTACTAATTCTCCATAATAGAAGTATTCATTGAAGCCCTACACAATGAATAGTCCTTCCCATACACAGGATCCCAAGCATTTCTTCAGAGGGAAACTGTTATGCAGGATTTTATGTGCCTGTCTGCCTGTTGTTAGGTGAATTAGTGTCCCCTTCCAGGCCCCTATATTGATAACTCACATCACCTCTTCCATGTTCTACCATATGTGGGGATAGGTTTTGAAAGAAATCTTTTCTGAAAAGTACGCTTGGGGATGGTAACCTTGAGGCAAAAAAACCCTGCCAAATATTGGCCTCTAATCTTGAATTTACTTTCTGATTTTCTTGAGCTGTGGATAAGCTTACGTTCCTAGATAATGTCTCCTCCCCCTTCTTCCACAAACAGTGCAGTGGTTTGTACTTATGGTTTTGTTTGAGACCTTGCAAGATCTGCAGTATAAGTCTATATTTTTCATTTTCACCATCCATCTTAACTCCTCGCTTACGGTCAGAATTCAAGCTTGGAATTTTAGGGAGCACTTTATTTGCCCTATGTAGAGGTGGTCATTGTGCCACAAGAAGTATTTTATCAGTGGAACTAATAAATGTGGGAGTACTGGCTTTCCTGCTGGGTATGATGTTCTTGTGGATATTGGCGGCCTCCAAATGCAGAACTCCTCATAATACCTTAACAAGAATACCGTCTAAGACAGTTGAATTGGTTACCAGAACAGTTGGGGGGGACTGAATATTTATAATGTAATATGGCCAATCCCATACATGGTAAACATATCCACCAAATCTTATTTTGTGTTTGTTATAGCTATTGGTATTTCATAAATGTAAGGTAAGCCAGAAACAGTGGTAATCACACATAAAAACAAGTTTCAGTCGAGAGAGCTAAAAAGGACATATGAACACAATAAAATTTAAGAGAATGGGTCATGATAGGGAGAATGTCGTAGGCTTGTGGTGATTGAGTCCATGTCTGAGTAGTATGAGATTTCAGGCCACAAGTGAAGGGGATCATAAATCCTTTAAAGTGAGGTCTGACTAGAGAATCTGATTTGCTAATTTTAAAAGTTTGTCAAATTCCTATGGATTGTTTTTTCAACCACTGTTCTGTAGCTAACTTTCTTCAGATGTTTTTATTCACAAGCTGTATGAGCTGGCTGTGCGTTTTTCTCCTTAGATAAGTATACTGTGATTTTATGTGTGTTCCTGTATCTCTTGGAGGAACATATCACTATCCAAAGAGGTTGCGACTTGGGGGTAGTTCTGCAGATTTTCAGTTAGCAGTTATTCTCTGCAAGGCAGTCGCTAGTATATTACTCAGCGTACTTTGTTTATGTGCCAATTTTAAGGCAATACCTTAACCATAGAGACAATATCATGCTCTTTCTAGGGGGGGGGGGGGAGAAGATAGAGATATGTATAGATATAGATATAGATATAGATATATATATATATATATATATATATATATATATATATATATATATATATATATATATATATATATATATTTATTTATTTATTTATTTATTTAGAGTTTAGGAGACACCAGGCATGTGTTGTTTAAACCTGGGACAAACTAAAAGCATTTACTCCAAAGTAGAATCCTCATGTTGTTGGCATCGTCAGCAGATGTATTTTTTTTCTTATAGGCAAGTCTGATACAGCATATTTGGTGACCATAAGATCTTTTGTAGAGTAAGTAGCCATTTGAGAGATTGAGGCAGAGAGACATTTCATTACTTTTTGCCAAATTAGGTTATGGGTTTGTTTGCCTATGGCAAAGTTAAGTTTTTCAGACCATTTCTACATTAGATTTTGGATGAGGTTTTCTCTTTTAGTGCCTGACGTGGATTTGATATATTGATATCTGATAGCAGTCTTTACTGATTCATGTGTCAGCTGTTGATTGCATTGGTCCAGTTATGTCCTTCTTCCTTTAAGGAATGTATCTTTTAGATTGCTTTTTGCATGTTCTTTAATTCAGAAAGAAGTAAACTATGTTCTTTTAATGATGGCTTTTGATTATCTGCACTGTTTTCTCTCTATATGACAAGTAGGAGACTCACAAATTCAAACAATCATACAAAAATCCTCACTGGAACATATTGATATGAGTAGAGCTTTCAATCTCTTGATTGGACAAGAGAGTGCTGTTTACTCAGATTTTCTTGGCTAAACCCCTTGTTTTGATAGATGTATTAACAATTATTTTGGTAGTCATTATTGTTGGTAGAGTTGAAAGTGGTTAGTGGAAAGAGTATGGAGAGGGATGCTTCCAGTTTTAACTCCTTTGGGTTTAGGGATTTGCTTGTTTCTTGGTCCAATGGTCTCCTGCTGTACTTGCAAATTTGATTAGTTGGTGTTGCCCATGTTTTTTTAGGTTAAACCTAGGCAGCTCCCTCGACATGCTGTAATCTATTCTTTGAGCTTTCATCACGTCCATCACACGGCCATCACTTTTGTTTGTTCCTTGGCCTGCCTTTCAAAATTCCTTTGGTTTGATAGGTAAATGCTTTAGGTTTGTCCTGCCTTGAGGCTGTTTGTTTGGAGACTGGCCCTGCTATATGGTTTATTGTACGATCAGCCATATACCTTAGTGTCATCACACTGCTTTTTTTCTTTTACATCTCCGCTTCGCAGCAGTATGTTTCTTCCTCTGGCATCTCGAAGTTTTTTTGAGAAAAAAAGCTGCATGCTGGAGGGGTATTTTGTTTCATTTCTTTACAAAGTGTGAACTCAGACTGGAAGATTGGACACTTTACATGAGCACCGGTTAAATTTGCAGCCCCATTTCTAAATACTAGTTTAGCAGTTGAAAAACATACAAACCGGGGCCTTTTTAAATAGGAAAAAATGCAAGGGAAACCCTCAAAGTGGCTCTCCCCAGCACAGCATGAGAGCCGATAATAGAATATTCACTGCACTCTGGAAACTCACACCACAATCCTCTGCGAGGCATTCCTTTAATAACAGTGTTGCCCATAACTCGGCCTGTGGTGGACCTAGGACAATGGGACCACCACCAAAAGGTTCAGCATGGTGCTCTCTTTCAATCCTGCTCATTGTATGGGTCCCCACACTGGTGTAGAGGGACAAAATCATAACCTGTCCAACCATTCAGTGTATTTTTAGGCTCTCTCACAGCTGGTGCTTTTGCTTTAAAGCTGGGAATAGTTTCTGTTCTAAGGGCATTGCTTGTAATAATATTCTAATAAATCTGCTAGTCCTGAAAATGTTAAATGCACTATGCCCTCTAGGAGCTAAGTATATGGTTATATTGCAGTGCTCTCTGCTCTTTTCATGTGGTTATGCTCTCTAGGGGCTGACTATATGATTACACATGCCTGTTGCTACCAAATGCTATTTCTATCGTGGTGCCATCTAGGGGGTGTTCCTACCATTATAGTCTATTGCCAAGTGTATGAAGGAATGCACAAACAGTTTATTTCTGATGAAGGTTGTAATGGGCTGCATGGCTAAATACTTAAAAGGTCCCAAATGTGAGACCTATTGACTATGCCAATGGTTGTTTTCTGTGGGTTCTATAGTGATATTCTGGGAGGTTTTACCATTCCACCACGATCTGTTCAATATCGTATGCACCATCTACAAGAGACCTAAAGGGCAGTTATGTTTGCAGTGGTAGACAGTGTGTTTGTAAATGAAATTCCTAGCTAGAGAATGTTGGTTTAATTCCTTTAAATTTGTTTTTGCTTTTGAGTGTTTCGAGCACAGTTTGGCCAAGGGAAGTAATTTAGACTTATTTTTATTTAATTTTTAACTGATGTTGTGGCATATGCGTAACTATCTTTCAGCTGGTGTAGGATCAGTTTTTCCAGTAGGTCGTTGACTCATAGAAAGGCCTCCTGCTTGGGCAGCTATCATGTTTTCATTGCGGTTGATGCTGATCTAAGTTATGCTGTTGTCTCTTATTTTCTCTAATACCGGTTCCATGTTGTAAATGGAGAGGTAGTAAAACAGCAAGAATGATGTAAATTATCTCTCTTCCTACTGGAGGTTTGTGAAAGGGATCCATTGACCAACACATTTAATTTTTATTTAGCATGCCATTTCGTGGAGAGCTGTTCCAGATGAGTGCCTTAAATAAGTATTGCCATTGACCATGGTCACAAACCTTTATGGCCTCTAGTGACTCAATATATATATATATATATATATATATATATATATATATATTATTTTTCTTCTTCTGTGGAAGGCAATGATATTAGTAAGGGAATCTTTTATGTTGAGGGTAGATATTCTTCCCAAAAGCCTCTTTACTTTCCTTCAAGCAGGTGGGGATTAATGCATTCTAGATGTCGGGCCAGTATTTTTGCGAAGTTTTTACTATCTGTGTGTATTGGTGATCAAAGTCTGTAATTCTTCACATTTTGTAAATCATTTAGTTCTTTGGGTACTACGCTAACTGTTCTTCTGTGAAGGAACCTTCCATTGATTTGTTGCAAGAAATCAAGGTGAATAAACATGCAAGTCTCAGAGCTGTATTTTCTATAAATAGTTGTTAAATTGCTGGTGTGTGCAGTTAGGGCCAGATACCTTTTTTTGCCTTGAGTCTTTCAATTGTCAAGATGATTTCTTTTGAGAAATGACTGGTTCTTTGAAGATTTTGTACTTATCAGAGAGTGTATTTACATAAAGTATATTTTTAGTTTGTCTGATGGCAGTCTCTCATTGAAGTGCAACTTTTTGTCTTGTGATAGTCAGAAGTTTATGGTTTCCATTACCAGCAGTAGAATACTTGTCCTTGATTGTTACCAGTCTTTAGTTTTATGAAACCCTCCATAGAGGTTTTGGATCATTATTTCAGCTAGGAGTTGTTGAGTGCAATTTCTTTTCATTATATTTTTGCTGGAGTTATCTTTTTCTTATCACTGTGAAGTTATGTTTTTGCAGGCAACCTTTTGTGCTTCGTTCCGATGACTCATTAATGTCAAAGTCTTTAATGAGCTCTTTAATAAAACTTCTGGCTTATGCTAGGGTAATACACTGAAACCCCACTGTGGTGGTGTTTTCTTAATAATATATGATGCGTAGTTAATTTTAATCGAGGCATGATGTGATAACATGGTCAGACCACTAGGAAGGCTTGTTGAATTGTTTTGCAGCTTTTTTTGATGAATACATAGTCAGTCCTTGAATATGAGATATGTGGGTAGGGAAAGAAAGTGCATACCTTTTGGTTGAGCTTATGGAGTCCCTTGTTATAGATCTGTCAGTCTTGAATGCCTTTGCAATTTAGGATACACCTTGATTCCAATTTGCAACAAAGGAACTGCAGTTTCCGTAAATAAAGAAATTAGACTTTGCCGGGATGTTTCCTATGAGATTTTTTATTTCAGTCTCCAAACAATGATGCGTATATGTTAATTAGACAAATGGGTTGCATCTTTTATTAGCTGCATGGTTGTCACTCATATTCTATTTTTTTTTTTTTTCCCCAGGAGTACAGAATTAAGTTTTAGTTTTTTCTATGTATTAGAACACACTCCCTTTATTCCTTTTACTTTTGAAAATATAACTGTAGTGGAATGGATTCATTTTTCATTGATTTAATTTTACTTTCTTTATGTATACCCTTCTTCACTTGTTGGAGGTAGGAACTCCATGGAGTTTTCTCATTCTGCATACTGTGTTAGTTATATAGGAAGTTTGATTTTCCCCCAAAACATGAAGCCAACAAAGCAAATTTTGTAACTTGGGTAAATGGAATTCCACTCTCATTCATTGGAAAAACCTATGGCCAGCTAACCTTTGGCTAGGTGCAGCATTCGCCAACTCCATTAAGTTCTTGAGAAAAAGATAAACCTACTTTTGTGCCCTGCCTAATTTATATTATTGGTTTCAAGTTTAGATATTGAGGTGGATTTGTATATATCTTTGCTGAGGTGATGCATAAAAGAAGTTATTTGCATCCTTTGTTTATGAAGAGGGAAATAAACTATGTCTCACTTCAGTGATTTGGAAAGCTCGGGCTGTGTTACATGGATATGATTCACAGTCCTGGTTTGTTCCGGGTTCCTCCTCATTGGTCCACCTATCACAGACCAGTATGCATCATAATTTTTTTTTTAAAGTACTAGAACAATGGAAGGGAAAACCTGGGCCTGCATTATGTACAGTACAACACTTTAAGGCAGACCAGCTCATTGAGACCACTGATCAGTCTCTTTCTTTGCAGGGTAATATCTTGCTTTTACATGGGGCAATGTCTCCCAATTTGCATGTGGAGTGTATGACTGCGTCCAGCTTCACACATTTGCCGTGTCTGTCCCGGGGACCCTGTTACCCACTAAACTGAACCTTAGAAGAAGCACCTAGTTTGTGTGATTTTTGTCAGTCTTCTGAGAGCAAGTTTAACCCTGTGCTAGTAATTGGTCAGCTTTCTTGGTTTATACCGTGTGTCTCTGATGTCAGAATTTCCAGTAGCTATCAGAATTTGGGGCTTTTACATTAAGTAGCTGGCAGCACCATAGATATTTCCAGAGCCGTGTTTCTGGCATCAGCATATAGCTAAGCCTACACCACATGCTTCTAAAAACAATACATATTGGATCTTAATGTCAGTTGAAGGCTGATGGCCAGTTGGGGTCAACATGACTTGAAAATATGCTAGATTAATTTTGCTATACAGTGCTCTCAAATCTTTAGCTGTATAACCTGCTCACCTACTCCTGGCCTTGCCATAACAATTGCTAGTGGAGAAGGGAAACCAAAGCCAAGGGAGCAGTGAATGTAATGATAGGTGAGTGGTGGGTGTGCTCCACATGCTTAGATGCGGTCAGTTTGCATGGATGTTGTATATGCTGAATATTTGAGAGTATCGTAGCTACTTCAGTGAGCAAGGTTTGATTTTCTGTCTGTGAAAACATCTTCATTGATTTAAGTTTTAAGCTTCTTATTGTTGCACACTATTGCTGTATTAAAGAGAAATACTTTACGTAAAGTTAATTCCTTACTGAAAAGAGTCTATGGTTGTTTTTCTTCCTATTTATTGAAAATTGTTTTTTGAAAACCATTCAATTGTTTAAAGGGCTTTAACTCTTTTTCCAATAAAGGTGTTACTTGCAATGCATGCCAATGTGGAAGACCGGGGAAATAAAGGAGACATAACCCCATTAATGGCAGCTTCCAGTGGGGGCTATGTAGACATTGTCAAACTTTTATTAGTGCACTCTGCTGATGTCAATGCTCAATCTTCAACAGGTAAGTGGCCAGTTTCTGACGAGATAAGGTAAACTAGATTTCTGCACTGTCAGTTGGTTAAAAAAAACTGCATTGGCCCTGTACAGAAATGGATGTAAAACAATAAAGTGGCGGTAAAATATTGATTATACATTTTAAATGTTAGATGGCTTTTGGGCTGCAAGGGTATCTTATTGCATTGTAATGTGCAGAGTTTCTGAACACTTTCTTGAACATTGATGAACTGCAGCTCTTTATTAAATCCCATGCTTTATGTTGATGTCTTGTGAATTACTTTTTTAATAACTGCTGCACCAAAATAAGTGCCCTAATTATATTCTTATACAATGGATTAGATTTTTATGCTTAAAAACTTTAAATATGCTAATTAAAGTGTGTGACTGATACTTTGAAAGGTAGTTCTCTGAATGCCGTAAACAGTTATTTCTCTATTTTTAAAGTGTTTTGTTTTGGACATTTGGGCATGCTGTTCTGTGAATGACTTGCTCCACATGGAGATCACAGTTCCAGCTACTTTCCCTTTGAACACCGTAGCAAAAACACACTTTCTGTGTAGCTAAGATATTCCTGTCTCAACATTGGGTCTTCAGGCCCAATGATCACCAACTGCTAGCCTTCAGTGCACTGTGCTCCTGACTCCACTGCTCGACGAATCTCAATCAATCAGTATTTGTAGAGAGCGGCTAAGCACCCGAAAGGGCATCCAGCTGCTAGTTTGCTGGGTTCAGTCAAAGTCAGGTCTTGAGTTTCTTCCTGAATTCCACTAGAGGGTGCTGACCAGAGGTGGTGGGGAAGACTGTTCCATCATTTAGTGGCGAGGTAGAAGGAACAGCCTCCACTGAAGCATCAGCAGATGCAATGTGTCTGTGAGAGGGAGGCTGGTCAAGGGTCTTTGGAGGGTTGGTGGAAGTTCAGGCGTATGGTGATCTATGCTTGCCCTTGGTTGTGGAGGGCTTGGTAGGCATGTGTCAGCATCTTGATTTGGCATCTTTTCTGGACGGGGAGCCAGTGCAACTTCCTGAGGTGGTGGCATGGGTATGGGTGACGTGGGGTCCGTTTGGGCAGATTGAGGATGAGTCTTGCTGCTGAGTTCTATATCGCCTGGAGTCTCTTCATCCGTTGGGAGGTGGTTTGGGCATACAGTACGTTGTCGTAAGCCAGCCAGCTGGTGACTATGGCTTGAGTTACTGTTTTACTTGTGTAGATGGGGAGCCATTTGAAGATCCTTTGGAGCATTCGGAGTGTGTGATAGCAGGTGGTGGAGGTTGAGTTGATCGGTCTTTTCATTGTGAGTTTGCTGTCCAGAATGATGCCCAGGTTGCGGTCTGTGATGGGGGTGGGTTGGGGTATCAAAGGTTGGTGGGCCACCAGGTTTTGTTCCATGGGGCGTGGGGGGGGGAGGGGTTGTTTTCAAAGAACAGCACTTTGGTCTTGTCATTGTTGAGCTTCAGAAAGTTGGTCTTCATCCAGTCAACAATGTTCTTGTGCAGCTGTGGGAGTTGGTCCTTGTGTAGGAGGGGGCTCTTTGAGCGAGAGGATGAGCTGGGTTTCATCAGTGTAGGAAATTATTATGGTCTGGCACGGAATTTGGATTGACTGGTGTCGAGCGGGTTGTTGTTCTCCAGGTGTTCGCTGAACTCACTGTTGATTGCTTTCTCAAGGACTTTTGCGGGTAAAGGGAGCGGTGAGATGGGACGGTAGTGCTTGAGTTTGCTGGGGTCGGTGGAGGGCTCCTTAAGGAGGGGGGTCTGACTTCTGAGAATTTTCATATGTTTGGGAAGGTGGATGTTTTGATGGAAGCATTGAGAATGTTGGTGATTTTGCCGCTTTATTCCTTGGTTCCAAGGCTAAAGAGACAGTAGGGACAAGGGACCGTGGGTGCTCCCGAGTGGATGGAGTTCCTAAGGGCTGTGGTGTCTTGGTTGGTGAGCAGTTCCCATTTGGTGAGCGGATGGATGGGGGTGGCGTCTGTTGGTGTGAGGAGTCTGAGGTTGGAGGGTTGGGGTTTGAAGTTCCAGTAGATGGTGGATATCTTGTTGTGGAAATAGTTCGCTAGTGTGTCGGAGAGTTTCTGTGAAGGGGGAAATCTTGTTCTCGTGGCTGCCAGGTAGGCTAACTCTCTGACGATGCTGAAGAGTTCCTTGGTGTGGTTGGTGCCTATTTTAATGCAGTTTGCCAGGGCATCTTTTTTCTGGTCTTTCAAGGCCTAGGTGGTATTTAAGGGATGACTTGAAGGTGGCTCCTTCTATGGGGTCTTTGCTAGTGCACAATCTTCTCTCCAGGTGTTTGCAGCTGTGTTTCATTGTCTTGAGTTCTGGTGTGTACCAGCTAGCTCGTTTGGTGGTTCTGCAGGTTTTGGCCTGCTTGATGGGAATGACTGTTGGTGCAGTTGGTGATCCAGGTGGTGAAATTCTGGATGGCCTGTTCAGGTTAGTTGCGGGGTTGGGCTGAATGGTGTTGAGGGCGTCCGTCCATTGTGTCGGTTTCTTTGTTCCAGCTGTGGGGAGAGAAGCTCGTATGCCTGGTGGCAGTACATGGGGATCCTGCAGTGCTGAAATGGACAATGGCGTGGCTCGGTCCAGGTGATTTCTGGGACATGACTGTATTTGACTCTGTCACTGGATGTGAAGATTGGGTTGGCGTGTGTCCTGCTCTCTGTGTGGGGTCTGTGACCAGCTGGGTGAGGCCGATGTTGCTCGTGCCTTTCAAGAGGTTGACGAAGTTGGTGTCTGTGGGGTCGTCGAGGTGAAAGTTGAGGTTGCCAAGCAAGATGTAGTGCTTGGAGTCAATAGCGAGTGGGGCAATGAAGTCTGTGATGATGTTGCAGAAGCTGGGGTGTGGTCCTGGGGTCTATAGGCGAGAGTGCCTCCGATAGGCATTCTGCAATTGGTGTGAAGTTCAGGTGTTCCATGATCGGTGTGGTATCTTCTTCGGTGGTGGTGCAGTGAATTTTCTTTGTGGATGATGGCTATACCTCCCCCATGTTTGTTGGCGTGATCCCGGTGCATTATCTTGTAGCTACTGGGTGTTGCGCTGGCAATGTCAGTGGAGGGGTTGAGGCAGGTCTCTGTGAAGATCACAGGCGAGGGTGGTGATGGTGTCCCAGGCTTCGGTAGCGTGTTTGCTGATGGATCAGGTGTTGAGCAGGAGGCATTGTAGTGGTTCTGATGCGGTCGAGGTAGGTAAAGTGGGAGTGGCATGGGGTTCTAGGAGGGCCTGAGTTACAGGTAGGAGGTAGCGGCGGCAGGTGAACAGTCCTACTGTTGATTGCGGAGATGCAAGACAGCAGTTGCTGCGTCTGGTATCCAAGGCTCTGAGTTTGCCACAGGAATATCTGTGGGTGGCCTAAGGGTCAGGGCTCGAACCTTTTTTGGAGCATGCTGACATGGCAAGGGAATGCAATGCAAATCCTGCCAATTTTTGCTTTGTGTAACATCAGATATTCCTGGAACGAACAGCATGGTTAGTACAGTTTCTCTCCCACCAGAAGCATATATGACCTTCTGTGATATCTGCTATATATATTGCTGCAAGAAGACCCTTCTGGTAAAAAGTGCAGCAGCAAACCTCTTCATAAGCGAAACATCTTTGGGTGCGAAGATCTGCCTGGTGTCATAGAGGAAAATGCCAGGCCTTCTGGCATTCCAGCAGGCCGAAGAGAGTCTGGAGGCCATCTTCTCAGAGGCTTCCGACACTGAAGAGGAGTAGTTCCAAGAGCCTGTGGTGAAACAAACGCTAGCCCCTGGCCTGAAGACCAAGCCAACTCCAATGCCTTGATAGTACCACAAGGTCAGTCTCGAGCCCCAAAATGTTCTCTGACGGTGTCAGAGCACTTCTCCCACAAAAGTGGTGCTTCGACTCCCAGGTCGACCCATAAAGGGCAGAAAGCCTTGGGTCTGTCTACTCCAACTCGAGGGAATGGGTCGATGCCATTCGAAGTCCCATCCAATGACACAGTCATGCTGTGCTTGAACAGCACTTTCATGCCCAAAAAGTCGCATCCTGAGGCAAAATTGATGCAAAAAGCAGCTCTAGTTCCACAACCGGAATAAAAACCAATGTTTAGCCCCCCCCCCCCCCCCCCCCCCCCCAAATGCTGAGATCAGACACCGCAAGGAGTTGATGTTAGAAAAACAGTCTTAGATCCTCAAAGCAAAATCGAAGAAATTTTTATTCATCCAGACACGGGTAAAAGCCTTACCAAGTCCCCAACTTTAGGACTTATCCAAATCCCCAAAAAGTGAAGGGTGGCCATAGCACATGAACTAGGGATTGACCCCTTGAGGTGCAGAGCTGGAACTCCTCTAAACACCAACCACCATCTTGGGCCAGTTGACCTCCTCCCCCTTCCATTGCAACACTCACTTGACAAAAGTTATTTATAATTGCCACCTGGTGCTATGGTTTGGCTGCCTAACGCCTACACACCTTCATTAGTTTTATTTATGTGTTGGGTTTTTTTCAACTATTTTGGTCCGTATTTAGTCTCATAAAAACGTTAGTGGGTTTATATTATCCCCATTGGATCTTTGTAAAATAGATGAATCTGTTAACTTTCTCTTTTGACCTTTGTGCTTGCCTTTGTCTCCTCTCTAGCCTGATCTGGTACTATGGTTGTCATGCAGATCCTTCTTGGAACTGCAGGGTTCCAACAGGAATGACATTATGATGGGCTGCTACCTTTATTTTGTTATTTGGAAGTTGTAATCCAATGTATTCCAGAGTGCTCATGTTTAAAAGAAGCACACCTCACTGTGATAGTGATGCCCCTGGTATGGGGTCTCCTGTGACTTTTCTGTGTCACTGGAAGCACTTTGCATGTTGCAACTTGGACTCCCACACAAGCAGTTGTTTGGTAGTATGTATGGTGGCTTCAGGTCAGATGTTTAGGTCTGTCAGACCGTATTTTGCTTTATTGACTAGATTCCAGGGACAAGATTGCTGAAACATGATGTACATTGAGGGCTGCATCTTTCTTTTGCTTTACAATAGTAGCCACCTCTGTAAGGGTTAAATAAATGTGTCTTCTTTAGAATGGATGGTTAGGCACACTGCTTATTTATATCCTGTGGTGTTTACATCTAGTTCTCTGGAATGACAAGTGAACATGGACTGATCATTTTTTAGGTCCTTTGTTGTGCTGCGGTGGCACCCCCTTAGTGGTTTTCCTAATGTATATAATGTATGTGCAATGCATTTCATGATGTTTCTGGAACAGTTGTACTCATCCCCATTCCACTGAACTGCACCTTGCTGGGTGCTTTAAAATCCTTCCTAATGTCTAGAGGAAGGGGTTACTGTGTTCTTTAACTCTATAAAATCCTCTGAATAACCTCCTAATTTTGTTCTTCGATAGAATGTATATATAGATGGAGAGAAAAGCGATACAATGTCAAGGTTTAGGCCTGTTGAAAATGGTGGTGAGGAAGGGTCTGGGCACATGCATGCCACACAGTCTTCCATTATTGTTTTATTATACTAAGAAATGTACTGAAGTTTTATTAATACAATGCTTGTAAAAATCTAGAGACAAGAAATGACGAACTACAAGACTGACAAAATTATGGAAGTTGTACTCTTCTTGGCATTTATCCTAGTAGCTATAGGAAATTGTATTACACCTGATTATTATTTTTTTTTTCCTTTTCTACAAGGGAACACAGCTCTGACGTACGCCTGTGCTGGTGGATTTGTAGATGTAATCAAAGTATTACTAAAAGCTGAAGCAAATATAGAAGATCATAATGAAAATGGACACACTCCTTTAATGGAAGCAGCCAGTGCTGGTCATGTTGAGGTTGCACGTGTATTACTGGAACATGGTGCAGGCATCAATACTCATTCCAATGAATTCAAAGAAAGTGCACTTACTTTGGCCTGTTATAAAGGTACTATTTACAAAGAATAAACGTCCAGTTGTGATATGTTGGAAATGTATTGAATGTGAAGCACTGACTTTTCAAATACTTAATGTTTTGTTCATGAGGTGAAATGCAAGTACTTTTTACAAGTTAGTGAAAGCGGCAACCCCCCCCCCCCCTTATGTGACACCCCATTCCATTCACACCCTCTAGATGAACGCTTCAACTTAAATTACATGAAAAAAGTGTGTTTTGGTGAATGCCTTCATTGACAACGAATGTGACAATTCACGACTGTCTTACTGTACTTCATATAGGCAGGTGGCGACAAAGAGGATAATGAGTGGTAGTGAGCAGCAAAGTTAAAGCCAGGAACACATTTGCCAAAAGGCTTGATTTCAGCAGTAACTTCAAAGACTTTGCATGCATTATCTAAAGACTAATTCACATCATAAGGCCTGCTTGCCTACGAGGAAACACCCTTGGTGTCACCCATAATTACCTCACCATTTTCTAGGAAAAAGAAACATCAGTGCCAAAAGTACACTGCTCATTGTGTTATCCTTTTACCTGGGTGGACCATGTTGTGTGCGGATACCCTAGGAATCCAAGTGGTTGTGTGTGTATTTGGGGCTCAGGAAGGGCTTGGTAAATGGCTGTACAAGTTAAGAGGGCCTAGATGATAACTTAGGGGATGCGGTGATGGGAGGCCATGAGCTAGAGTGCACTCTGACATAGTTCCTCCATGAATTGTCTTTGAAATAAACTGCCTGTGAACTTTGAAGAGTAGTTCACTGCTTCTAGTATACTAAAAGGAGCCTTAGTGGAGGAAATAAGAGGTAGACATTGACACAGACCCTGATTTCCTCTTTCTTTTTTGCGTAGAACTGTAATTCTCTTATCTACTTAAAGGGTAAGTGAATAACTTTTTGTTGGGAGTGAATGGGGATGGGTTGTGTTTTGGAGAGGAGGTGAGTCGTTATTTTTCACTTTGGTGGGTTTGTGAGCTGAAGCTTCACCTGGAAAACCAGCATGCTTTTTCTCTGCCTCACCCAGACTGCCAAGTGGCATAAAACGTTTTCTTCTTTTTTTTTTCCAAAGAAGGAAGATCACTGGTGGCAAAGTAGGTTTTCAGGAAATGACCCTTATCTGTGTAGATTAAGATTGAGTCTGATCCTGGTGGCAGTAATTTCCCCTTTTTACAAAAAATATTTGTGATTGCTTGATTCAGTTAACTGCTGGAGCTAGGTTGGTCTGTGTTGTCTAAGGATTAGCTTTCCCATGAATCTTTAGAGGTTTGATCTGTGTCCTGGGAGAGGGAACCCCTATTTGTTCATAACTGCCCACTACTTCCCCTCATGGTATTGTAGGACTCCTGGCATTGTTTTACCTTTACTCTCAACTTAAGACCACTGTGTCCTACCACTGATTCCACCATGAGTAAAGGTGACGGTAAGCACGCCCCTTGTCTACTAATTCTAAATTTCTCACATGGTGCTCATCTGTGACCGCTAATTTGCAGTATCTGTGCTAATAATATCACAATTGTGCCCTAAAATCAACAGATAAGTGGTGGAAGAGATTCATTTGGGGCCTAGGTGTTTGGTGTAAAGGAACCTTTGGGCTGCGAGTAGTTAAACCCACAAGCCATGTGAGCCGTACAAGTTTGCAGTCACCAGAACTAAATCATCCAAGCACACTTTATTATTTATTATTCTTTGCTCTTAGGCACATGTAACATTTTAGGACTTTAAGCAAACAAGTTTGAGGTGAGATACTCTGTGTTCATAATTGTTAGGAATATATAATATTACTTGTGCTGTGTTTAAGTCTCATTTCTTCCAGTTTATTGAACGCTCTGTGGTGTTTTTTGGCCAATATAACAGTAGTTACTTTTGATGCTTAGAACAAATGTAGAGTTAAATTCCTAATTGCGTAGTGAACTTTGACATGTTTTACCACTTCTAGCTAGTCCAGTACTAAGTTACCTATTTTCGGTAGTTGATAGTTATCTGCTTCATCTGTTTTCCATTGCCCTTGGCACTCCTACTCATTCAGCAGAGTGTAGATTTCAAGTAATATTGCTGCTGATTTTGTGAGTGGTTTTCCTATGACCCACCCAAGCGAAGCCTGTCTCCAAATGCCTGCGCACTCAATATTAGACTACCGTTACCACCTTAAGCTTCCCTTTGAATCCTGGCCAGTTGTTTTTTTTGCCCACTCAGGAGTTTCTACACTTAAATGATGCAACAGAGAGCAAGTGAAAAGCCTAAACATTTGAAACTGGTGCTGCAGCAAACATTTTTACATGACTACATAAAAGGTTACCAGTTCTGGCTCCTGAATTCACTCACTCTCTTATGAGGTAGGATCCTTGTAGATGGAGCTAGAGTTAAACCAGGAGTTTGTAGGAAATGGAGTCCTTCAAGAAAGTAACTGATCCTATTACTACTGGTAGATCTACTCTCTTGGGTAGGCCTGAGTATCTGTCTGGGCACTGCACTGCCATCCTGAAATGTGTCCCGTTTCATTTTTTCAGCCTGAATTCAGCAGCATTGGTCTTAACGTCATGACTGAAGTGTCCGCATACAGTTTATTGCAATCTATACTTAGACTACTGTTGGATTATGGCTGCCTTTCCTAAAATAATTCAGATGATTGACGGACCTGTTTCACCCCCTTTTTTTCAGTCACAAAGATAGTTTTCTCTATTACCTGGACCGTGTTTTCCTTGCATTTGTGCAGCACTGAATATCAAGTAGGGATGGCACTTTCTTTTACTGAGATTGAATTATAAATATTAGAAACAGCTACATTTCAATCTCAAACGTTTCCAGAGGTCTTTAGGTGTTGTGGTTTGCCATGTGTAGTTGCTTCCTTCTGTAGGACTCGGGTTACCGTGCTAAGTGGGATCTTGCAGTTCTGTGATCCAGCAACTGATCATTGCTTTTCCTGTTTCTGGTCAGTAAACTGAAGATCCTCCACAAGTGTTTTTCCTACTTCAACCTCTGAAATGTACCTGTCAGACGGGATCTCACAGTGAGTTGGATCAGCAATGCCTGTTGTGATAAATGATTTTTTTGGATTCCTCACTGGTTTTTGCAGATAGTACCTTTTAGTCCTATTCTAGCCATGTGTTCTAAAAATTACTTAAAATATAACTGCTTTTACCACAGGAGCCTTTTGAACCCAGGATCATCAGTACAACTAACTGATCACTTGACTACATGGGCTTTCTTCGCTGGTATTTGCAACAGCGAGATGGCAAGGAAAGTTACGGTCTCTATCCTCTGCAGACTTATATTCAGTTTATCCACTAATGTTATCCAAGGACCCGTCTTTTTTGTTTCTACCAAAGGATTTCTAGACTACAAATTAAATAGATGTTGTTTTCATGCGTTAGCTACTAATTTCTGTTAGGGTGTGGAGAGGGTTTGGTACTGCCTGGGTGTTGAGCAGGCTTTCACTTCCAGCATAGAACCTGAATTGCTGCACCTCTTTTAGAAATGCAATGCCATAATGTTGGTTCAAGACGAGATATGCAGTTAATCAGGTGTTGATAAAGATGGTGGACTACACCTTTTCGATCCTGTGGCTTCCCAAGCTAAAATGTTCGATGCTAATGAAATATTGCCTTTTGTCTTGAGGCTGGGTAGACGTGAACTTACGAATAAGTACAGACCATTGACTCTAGCAATTCTTGTACTGGTGCAGTAGTCTTTAATAGCACTTTTCATCGCACTTCAATCTTTATAGCTCTTGTGACCACAAAGGCTGAAATCTAGAGGCTGAATATGTTGTGGCCTGAGCGTGGGCCGGCACACCTAGATGGGTTGCAGTTAACCATTTCTATACTCGTCAAAAATGTGCGTCCTGTCCGACATAGGGTCCTGGACAGATGATTCTGAAGTAATGGGGACTTGGGGTCATTAGTACACGAGTCAAGAATAACGTGTATTTTTTTATTACATGTTTGGTTGTAGGCCACTTGGATATGGTTCGTTTTTTATTGGAAGCTGGAGCTGACCAGGAGCACAAGACCGATGAAATGCACACAGCTTTAATGGAAGCATGCATGGTAAGTTACATTTCTTCCCCCCACCCCCTTTTTTTCTTTCATATATTGATATAATGTTAAATACTGTCATATATGTTTTCTTTTTAACCAGGGAGAATTGACAGACCATATCCCCATTCATCGGGGGGTTTGTCAGGGATGTGTTCTGGCACCAACCTTATTCACTCTATATGTTAATGAGGTGGTACAAGCTGTATCTTCTTGTCAAAATGATGCCCCCTCCCTAAATGCACAAACTATTCCCATTTTGCAGATGGTTCTCTCCTAATTTCTAAGACCCCAATGGGCCTTCAGAATCTTGTGGATATGTTTATAACTTTTTGTTCTGATTATGGCCTGGAATTGAATGCCAGCAAACTAAACTAATGGTGTTCAGCCCAGGACCAGTTAGAAGATGTGCTATCACTTTAGCCGGGGCTCCTTTGGGGAAAGTTGGTCAAATAGATTATTTGGGGGTGAGAATTTCCAACAAATTGCACTGGGAAGAACAGATTGACAAAATTATGTCTCTTCTTCAACACAGATCTGGGGCTGTTTTGTGTTTCTATAAAAGTATTGTTACGAAGGTCGTTTCTCCGGCAATAAAAAATTATCTAGCTAAAGCACAAAATGCTGCTACCTATGGCGCTTAGGTATGGGACTTTTGTAAAACCACTAAACTGTCTGTGGGTGAGAACAACTTCGCCAGAGAGCTACTTCTGTGAAAAGTGATTGTGACAACCTGAAAATGACACTCTGACTCCCCAGAGAAACTGTGGAAACAGATCTTACTCCTTTCATATTATTACTTATGCATTCCAAGACGAGACGCACAACATGCAAGAGAAGTTTTCAATACATTTATTGAAACAGTCGTAATAAAGAGTGAGCTGCAATAATTATACAGATGAAATAAAGCAGGGTAATTAGCATTACGAACATGGTAAAGAATATAAACAGTCCAACCATGGTATATATGGTTCTAGAGGTTTCTACCTAAACCTTTTGTCTATGCTGAGAGCATAGTGGGTGTACCCTTCTGCCTGGCCAGATCTAAGAGATTAGGCCCAACCCTATTCCCAGAAACAGTGTCAGGAGTTAGTTGATTATGTAGCTGGCAATCCCTTCAGTAGTCTGGTAGCTCAGCGCCAACCAAGCTGCATGTTGCACAGAATGCGCCCCAGGAAAATTGTGGCCGGCATGCCATCTGTCCCTTCTGGGTCAGCACACTGTTTATTTAATGAACCATACTGTGTTTGAAGTACAGTTCGGATGTAATGCTGTGTCTAGGTGTTAGAAGCTGTCTCCCAAACAGACAACACAACCAGCATATCGTGTACAGAGTTCTTTAGCTTTGAACAAAGTACTGGTTGTGTTGTGCAAAGGCTAACTAAACATGCAGCTTGTTCTTCATTTTCCTAAAATAAAAGCAAACTGATCAAAATATGTAAACAATTGCTAAAAAGCATCCTTAGTAAAATGAATAAAATATGAACTGTAGAACGAAGCTAAAAAAGGTTGTAACCAAGTCAGGTTCTAGAGGTCCTCTTGACAACATCTGTTCAGTTGCTTTAAGAAGTAATAAAAATCATTCTACTTACAAAAAAAAATGCTTCAGGGAGACCTGAAGATAGGAAAAGTAATACTGTTTTGCAAGTGTTCAGAGAAAAGGGAGACTTTAAGCTTCAACGTAATAGTGCAGGTGTTTGTCCAGACCACTTCTCTTGGTGCATTGTACAAGAAAACCAGTTGATGCAGTCAGTTGCTTTATGTGAGATTAATATCAATGGTGCATGTAATAAAACTGATGATTGAAGATAAATGTGGCTTCAGCATAGATTCAAAGGCTGCCAGATTTTGTGTAACAATTTGCTGCACATTGACTTAACCAAGAAAGATTAAAGCCTGAACTGCATTCATACAAGCACACTCAAAGAAGATGGATCATTTATAACAAAGCTAAGTCATCCAGACAATGAAACATGGTTATCTGATGGCACGTGGAGAGTCTGTTTTTCTCCTTTCTCTTTATTCCACTTTATATCTAAAGTATGTTCCGACTAGTATTATCTCATCCTGACCGCACATTGGCAACGTCCTACATTTCTGTTGCTTGCTCACCATCTTTGGTGCTGGTAGCTCATGCCGAAGACCCTACAAGGCTCCTTGTTGGCATTTTTTTTTTTTTTAGCATGTTTGTTTTCATCTCGCATTCATTGCTGGCTTTGTCAAAGCAGTTTACTTTTGCATTCTTTGCCTTTCGCACAAAGCCAGACTATGACGTGCTTTTCTTTCACCAGAGTTTATGGTGTATATAGTACCCAGATTGATGGATATTATGCCAGTTTTTTAATTTATTTTTTATTTTGAATGTACGGAATGTTTTCCACCTCAGAAAGGTATCTCAGGCCACCAGTCTTACCCCAAAGAAATTAAGATATTTTCTTACTCTTCGAATTCTTTCTATACATTTGCTCCAGGTGTTCTGGATGGGTGTGCATTGTCCATAAATGACAGCTCACCTTCATATTCTGACAGATTGAATTTCATATACATCTCCATTTGTTTTTTGTTTTTTAGTTGCTATAATATATTATTTTGTTTACAATTTATTCTTCACCTCTCACCAATTTGATTTTTGTTGTATACTTTTCTTTACAAAGGTTGTCATGCCAAAAATGCAAGTTTAAGCCATAATGCCTTATGTACATAGGTGTGGATGCATGAAAGTCAGACAGCACTTCAAATAAGTCATCAACGCTGTATAGACTGTTCATTTCAACAGGAAAATCACCATAAGCCAACATGCGCTGAAAAGATAGCTGGTTATGGAAAGGCATTTGTAGTATATTATTCATGATTTCATATGAGTAGTCCCCCAGTTCCTGAGCCCTTGCCATGTACACTTCTGCCAAGCCCCATTTAGTGGAGTTTTTACCAAGCGTGATCTACGAACAGCATTATAAACCTTTACCTTCTCTCCAGTCTGTTGCTTTTAGATTTATTGCAAAGTTAGGGAATGGTTTGTCCCTCTCCTCCCGCTCCCTCTGACTTAAAACAGGGAGAATAGTAGGCATGGCAGATTGTCAGTATTTCCGCTGTCCTTTAACTACAATTGGTTTAAAAAGCATCCGGCAGCTTGTTGACTTCGAAGCTCAAAGACCTACGTACTCCCTACTTCTGCACAAGAACGAAAATTGTACCACGTGGGCAAATCACTTAATTTCACCATGACTTAAAAATGTAAACATGAAGTATAACAAAAATGTGTAAAGCACGATTTGATGTACATAATCTTTAATCATTTCCTCCGTGCATTGATGTAAAGCATTCTGTTGTTCCCCAGCTAGGTTTGCACTATAGAAAGACCAACACATATGCATACACTTCCTCCATCTCTTCCCCACGTAGACATGTCCATATTCTCTGTCCTTGGAAGATGACTTGTTGCTAATGATGTAACCCAAGGGCATCATAACATCCCTACCCTTTTTTGTTTATATAAAATTGAAATACAGATGAAAAATTAACTTGTAAATAATTATCTGGACTGCTATTTCCCTTTTTAGAGATCTGACTGGCAAAATATAGGGGCACAGTTCGGTGCACCTTAATAGATCTGAGCCGTAGTTAATGCTTCTTGGTGACTTTGGCTGTAGAGTTCTAAATTTGTTAGAGCACAATTCATTTTTGTTTTTTCTTGATTAAGTTATTTCATGATCAATTTTAGAATAACCGACATTAAGATGAATGTTTTTCGTTGATAATGTATTTGAATTACTCAGTGGTTCTTTTGCTCTTTTTCTTTTAATTATCATTGAAAAATACCTAGGATGGGCATGTTGAAGTAGCCCGGTTACTTTTGGATAGTGGTGCCCAGGTCAATATGCCCGCAGATTCCTTTGAATCTCCCCTCACTTTGGCTGCTTGTGGTGGACATGTTGAATTGGCAGCTCTGCTCATAGAAAGAGGAGCAAATCTAGAAGAGGTTAATGATGAAGGCTATACACCTTTGATGGAGGCTGCAAGAGAAGGACATGAAGAAATGGTTGCACTTCTTCTAGCACAAGGTACGAAAACATTCTTCATCTCATTTGTACAAACTGTTTTCCTATTTTGGTATATTACTCATTTTCTTTTGTCAGTTACCATGCATGATCTGTAAATGGCTCAACAATGTCGCCTGAGTGTTTTTTCTTCTTCTGTTCACTGGTGAATCTTTTGCCGCTTGAGTCTAGCTCTTGTCATCATTTCAGCGCATTTTCTCTGGGAGTGCGGGCAAGTTGAGAGAATAAGATTCTTTCTCCATGTGATCTTAGCAGCTGTAAAGGTATTGTCCGTTTTCACAATGCTCTTCATAATCGGTGCCCATAAGTACATGATACAGGTTGCAGCTGTTTACGCACAGATAACATTGAAACACTAGTATTGTTTTCCAAGGACAGTGGTGACGTGTTGAACCCGGAACGCCCTGACAGTCTTTATGGATCACAATACTGATAAGTGTGTTACTCAAAAGCATGGATTACCTTAAGAGGGCCATCTAACTTATAGATAAGAGTAGTTGAAATCTTTGAGTTTCTGAGGAATGGATGTTTTGAGCATGTTTGGGGGGCTGCTGTGGAGGTCAAGATGCACGTCCAGATGGGTTACAAACACTGTGGTATATCATGTGGTGAGTAGAAACAAAGGCGAAGAAGCACATTGATCCATTTGGGAGCTGCACTGGGCCTCGGGTGCTATCTGCTCAGTAGAGAGGAGGAATGAACCTGCCAAAATAGTTTTGCTGGAAGCCAATGGTATTCTTTTTAAGATCAAAGATCTATTGGCGAGCAGTTTAAGTAGGGCTCACAAGTTGGCATCTTAGAGGCTTCAAGCATACCTGTGACTTGGTTAACTCTAGGACTCTTTGTTGGACAAGAGTCACATTACTGTGGTGACAACAGAACAGACTTCTTGCATCTGTTTAATAGGAAGACTATACAGGCAGCCCCAGTGGCGATTGACATTTCTTGTACTGGGAATAACAACCAGCAATGGTAATGGATATTGCAGATCATATTTAAAAGGTTTTTGCAAAGCGTCTTGAAGGTACTTAAGTTTTGTAACTTTAATAGATTCACATGCTTGAGTCATTACCCGTCGTCGAGATGAGAGTCTCCGGTACCTTTACAAAGTAGTGTCAATATAGATTTAAACATAAAGGCCTTAGGCCTACTAGTTTAGTATTCGATCAGTCATTTTTTTTATTTTTTTTAATTTTTTTAAAAGGACTGAAGTTGAGAACCCACCAGTCAGGTGACACCACCCTTTAGAACATTCCTGAGAGAAGCTTCAGTGCCTCAGATATTATACCGCACATCGTGCTAGGGAGCCTTCATTGAGCTCTGCTCAGCTTTTCACTTATTGAATATTTTAGAACACTTAAGTCTCATTTCTCTACTCCTCTGAAGGTTCCACCTTAAGTATTCACAGCTTCACCTTATCAGAAGACTACCATCATGGCTGACAAAGAGAAGAAAAGTCTCTTTGGACCCTGTAAAACTTGCGGCATAAAGAGGTTACATTCAGAGGACCCACATCAGAATTGCATTTATTGCCTCTACCCAGATCACTCAGCAAAGGACTGCAAGGTATGTCTTACCTTGTAGGAAAGTGCCACTGTTGGCATGGATACCCCCCTCCTTACTTTTTGCCTAACGTTGATGCCAACTTCAATTGAAGGTGTGCTGGGACCCTGCAACCAGGCCCCAGCACCAGTGTTCTTTCCCTAAAACTGTACCTTTTGTTCCCACAATTGGCACAGCCCTAGCACACAGTTAAGTTTCTTGTAAAAGGTAGCTATGATACCAAGGGCCCTTTTGCCAGGGAAGGTCTCTAAGGGGTGCAGCATGTATTATGCCACTCTGGGGGACCCCCTAACTCAGCACATGCACACTGCCTTGCAGCTTGTGTGTGCTGGTGGGGCGAAAAAAGACAAAGTCGACATGGCACCCCTTTCAGGGTGCAATGCCCACAAGCCACTGCCTGTGGCATAGGTAAGTCACCCCTCTAGCAGGCCTTACAGCCCTAAGGGAGGGTGTACTATACCACAGGTGAGGGCGTAGCTGCATGAGCAATATACCCTACAGTGTCTGTCCATTCTTAGACATTGTAAGTGCAGTGTAGCCATATTGAGTATATGGTCTGGGAGTTTATCATTACGAACTCCACAGCACCATAATAGCTTCACTGAATACTGGGAAGTTTGGTATCAAACCTCTCAGCACAATAAACCCACACTTTGTGCCAGTGTGGGATTTATTGAAAAATGCACACAGAGGGCATCTTAGAGATGCCCCCTGTATGTTAGCCCAACTACTAGTGTAGGACTGACCGGTCTGTGTCAGCCTGCCACTTTCACGTACGTTTCTGGGGGAAACACCACTAATAACGCCGTCAATGCAACAATATGCATTGCCCACGCTGCCATTGCCACGCATATGCGTTTACTACGCATATACGTGGTAATGCTAGAGAGAGCAGTTGGGTGGAAGCAAGCAGGAAAGAGCAGCGTCCAGAGGAGAGAGGTAAGTAGGGCCTGGGTTGGGGAGGGAGGGATGGGGTAGTTTTAAGGACAGGGCGGGGTAGGTTTTAGGACAGGGTAGGTTTTAGGATTTAGGGTGAAGGTGGGGGTCTGGGTAGGTTTGAGGATAGGGAAAGTTTTAGGGTTTAGAGCAGGGGTTGGGTAATTTTTAGGACAGAACGGGGTAGGTTTTAGGACAGGGTAGGTTTTAGGACAGGGTAGGTTTTAGGGTTTAGGGTGGAGGTTGGGGTAGTTTTTAGGACAGTGTTGGATAGGTTTTAGGACAGGAGTAGGGTAGGTTTTAGGGTGAAGGCGGGGTCAGGGTAGTTTTTAGAACCGGATCGGGTTAGTTTTAGGACAGGGTAGGTTTTAGGGTTTAGAGCGGGGGTCGGGTAGTTTTTAGGACAGAACGGGGTAGGTTTTAGGACAGTTGATGTGTAGGTTTTAGGTTTACGGTGGTGGGATGGGGTAGGTTTTAGGGCGGGGTAGGTTCTAGGACAGGGTAGGTTTTAGGATTTAGGGTGAAGGTGGGGGTCGGGTGGTTTTTAGGACAGGGTGGGGTAGGTTTTAGGACAGGATGGGTTATAGGGTTTAGAGCAGGGGTCGGTAGTTTTTAGGACAGAACGGGGTAGGCTTTAGGACTGCGCAGGGTAGGTTTTATGGTTTAGGGTGAATACAGGGGTTGAGGTACTTTTTAGGACAGGACAGGGTAGGGTAGGTTTCGGGACCGGAGGAGGGTAGGTTTTAGGGTTTCGGGTGAAGTCGGGGTAGTTTTAAGGACAGTATGGGGTTGGTTTTAGGACAGAGTAGGTTTGGTTTTAGGACAGGGTAGGTTTTAGGGTTTAGAGCAGGGGTTGGTTAGATTTTAGGACAGAACGGGGTAGGTTATAGGGCAGGGTAGGTTTTAGGGTTTAGGGTGAAGGCGGGGTCGGGTAGGTTTTAGGACAGGGTGGTGTAGGTTTTAGGATTCATGGTGGGGCAGGGGACGTGGTAGTTTTTTAGGACAGGGCGGGGTAGGTTCTAGGACAGGGCAGGTTTTAGGATTTAGGGTGAAGGTGGGGGTCGGGGTGGTTTTTAGGACAGAGTAGGTTTTAGGGTTTAGAGCAGGGGTCGGGTATTTTTTTAGGGCAGAACGGGTTAGGTTTTAAGGCAGGGTAGGGTTTAGGGTGAAGGCAGGGGTCTGGGTACTTTTTAGGACAGGGTGGAGTAGGTTTTAGGGCAGGAGTGGGGTAGGTTTTAGGGTGAAGGTGGTGGTCAGAGTAGTTAAGACAGGGTGGGATAGGTTTTAGGACAGGGTAGGTTTTAAGGTTGAGAGGGCGTTGGTAGTTTTTAGAACAGAGCGGGGTAGGTTTTTAAGTTTAGGGTGAAGGTGGGGGTCAGGGTAGGTTTTAGGACAGGGTGGGGAAGGTTTTAGGACAGGGTGGGTTATAGGGTTTAGAGCAGGGGCCGGGTAGTTTTTAGGACAGAACGGGGTAGGCTTTAGGACTGCGCAGGGTAGGTTTTAGGGTTTAGGGTGAATACAGGGGTTGAGGTCGTTTTTAGGACAGGGTTGGGTATGTTTTAGGACCGGAGTAGGGTAGGTTTTAGGGTGAAGTCAGGGTAGTTTTTAGGACCGGGTGCGGTTGGTTTTAGGACAGGGTAGGTTTTAGGTTTTAGAGCGGGGTTGGGTGGATTTTAGGCCGGGGCAGGGTAGGTTTTAGGGTTTAGGGTGAAGGGGGGGGTCTGGTAGGTTTTAGGACAAGAGTAGGGTAGGTTTTAGGGTGAAGGCTGGGGGCGGGGTAGTATTTAGGACAGGGTGGGGTAGGTTTTAGGATTCATGGTGGGGCAGGGGACAGGGTAGTTTTTAGGAGAGGGTTGGGTAGGTTTTAGGACAGGGTAGCTTTTAGGGTTTAGAGCGGTGTTGGGCAGTTTTTAGGACAGAGCGGGTAGATTTTAGGCTGGCAGGGTAGGTTGTAGGGCTTGGGGTGGGGGGTTGGGGTAGAGTTTAGGACAGGACAGTGTAGGTTTTAGGGTGTAGGGCAGGGGGTCCGGTAGTTTTTAGGACATGACGGGGTAGGTTTTGGGAAAGGGCAAGGTAGCATTTAGGGTTTAGGGCGAAGGCAGGCGATTGGGGTAATTTTTAGGACAGGGCAGGGTAGGTTTTAGGGTTCAGGATGGGGGCTTGGGTAGTTATTACGAAAGGGTGGGGTAGTTTTTAGGACAGGGTAGTTTTAGGGTTTAGGGCAGGGGTGGCGGGCCATGGTAGTTTTTAGGACAGGGCAGGGTAGGTTTTAGACAGCGCAGCTTTTATGGTTTGGGGCGGGGGAGGTGTAGTTTTTAGGACAGAGCAGGTTAGGTTTTAGGGTTTAGGGCAGGGGGTCGGGTAGTTTTTAGGGCAGGGCGGCGTAGGTTTTAAGACATTGAAGATTTTAGGGCAGGGGTCGGGGTACTTTTTAGGTCAGGTGGGGTAGTTTGTGGGCCAGGGTAGGTTTTAGTTTAGGGCAGGGTGGGGGTCGGGGTAGTTTTTAGGAAAGTTTGGGACAGTTTTTAGGACAGGGTAGTCCGGGGGTTAGGGCTCTGGGCAGGGGCAGTTTTAAGTGTTTGGGCAGGTAGAATATGATGTCAGGTTTAGGGAGCAGGGCGGGTGAGAATTTACCATGCATGTTACTTTACTAAACATGCTTTTACAACTGACTTTGTTTTTAAAGGCATGCGTGGTAAAGGCATGCACGGTAAAGACGCAATAGTTGTAAAGACCCTGTTGTAAACGCATTTGTTGTTCCATCATACATCCGTTTCTGGCCACATGGGGTGAGTGCCTTTGTGCACTCTGTGGTCAGAAACAAAGCCTGTCCTGGGTGGAGGTGCTTCTCACCTCCCCCTGCAGGAACTGTAACACCTTGTCCACAAAGGCTCAAGCCTCGGATTACAGTTCCCCAGGGCACTCCAGCTAGTGAAGATGCCCGCCACCCCCCACCCCTTCTGGATAAAGCCCCACTTTTGGCTGGCAAATCCGGCGGGAAAATTAAGGAAGACAGGGAGGAGTGATCACCCCACCCAGGACCACCCCTAAGGTGTCCAGAGCTGAGGTGGCCCCCTCCCTGCAGAATCCCCCATCTTGGTTTGGAGGAGAGGGACCAATAGGGATAGGAATGTGCCCTCACTCCCGAAAGGGAGTGGGCACAAGGACGGTGTAGCCACCCTCAGGGACAGTAGCCATTGGCTACTGCCCTCTGGCCCCTAACACACCCCTAAATTTAGAATTTAAGGGCCTCCCTGAACCCAGCTCACCAGATTCCTAGCGACCTACAAAGAGAAGGACTGCTAAGCTGAAAACCCCAGCAGAGAAGAAGGAAGACAACAACTGCTTTGGCTTCAGTCCTACCGGCCTGTCTCCTGCAAGAAGAACAGTGATGCATCCAGTGGGCCCAACGACCTCTGACACCTCTTTGCACTCCCAAAAGGACCAAGAACTCCTGAGGACAGCGGCTCTGTCCAAAAGAAGCTTTCAACCAAGGACTCCCACCAGACTCTGGATGTGAGAGTCCTAACCCCTGTCCACCAGATGCCCCACAGCCCGTTTCCAGGTGGTCCACCCAGCAAGAAAGGGTCCCCAGGTGATTGGGAGCAGGAGCCTAACCTGGGTTGACCCCTCCAAGCCCCCACGACGACGCTTGCAGAGAATTCAGAGGACCCCTCTGGCCGCGAGCTCCAGATGAATATACCAGATGGCCAAAGGACCCACTATACCCGCAGCCCCCAGGCCTTGGAGAACCTGACCCCCGGTGCAGCATCGACCAGCAGGCAGTCCTCTTCCCTGTCCGACCAGTGATGAGTAAGAGACAAACTTCCCCCACCCCCTAACCCTTAGCCCGCCTGCAGCCTCTTAGTGACCCCTGGGGTCCCCCCATAGACTTGCATTGGAAACCCAATGTCCTGTTTGCACCCTGCACCTGTGCCGCTGAGGGGTGGGGTGGGTTTGTGTGTGTGTGGGGTGCCTACTTGTCTAATTTCCCCCCCCTCCCCATAGCTGGCTGACACCTGGTTCCCCCTATCTCCACAGGAGCCTACGTTAACTTGGATCTCCTTTGACCTCTGCATCCGACCGGCCCCGTGTTGCTGGTGGTGGGTGTTTGGGGTTAACTTGAACCCCTAACAACTGACTACCTAAAACTAGGAAATAGGAACTGTAAGTTGAATCCTTACCTTTAAAACCGTACAATCCTTTCTTCCCCCAGGAACTGTTGGAAATTGCACTGTCCACTTTTAAAATAGCCTTTTGCCGTTTTAAAGAAAACAGTATACATTGTTGATTCCATTCAAAGTTCTGCTTATAGCTATGCAAAGTACCTTACATTTTATGTATTTACCTGCAAACTGAATCTTGTGGTTCTAGAAATAAATTAACAAAACATATATTTTTCTATATAAAATCCTATTGGTCTGGAGTTAAGTCATTGAGTGTGTGTTTCTTCTATTGCTTGTGTGTGTTCAACAAATGCTTAACACTATCCTATGATAAGCCTAACTACTCGGCCACACTACCACAAATAGAGCATTAGTATTATCTGTTATTGCCTCTGAGGAACCCCTGGATTCTGTGCACACCATATTTCATTTGATATAGTATATACAGAGCCAGCTTCCTACATACCTTTTTCACCAACACGTTAAAGGACCGAAAAGGAATGCAGCTTACCTGGATGCAAAAGCTTAAAACCAGCAAAGAGCCAGTTTCAGATACTGAGAGTGAGGACACCTCTTCATCTTCCCGGAGCTTCCACAAAAGAGAGAGATCACCCAATACTAGATCCTCTTCAGAACAGCCCAAAAAAGCCTTCAAAAAGACCACCTCAGGGTCTTACAAAGGCCGCAGCCCATCTAAATTTCCTCACAGATCCAGGTCTCCTTAATCTGTAAAGAAGAAAAAAAGAACATCGTACCACTTCTGAAAGGGCTAAAAAATCCTCCTCTGTGCCTCTTACAGCACCTATTAAGGTCTCCCATACCTTCATTATAACTTCCTCAGATCTAGCTGACAGACCGTCGACGATAACCTCACCCTTGACGAACAAATCACCATTGATGAGAGCACTGACGAACTCCACACCGTTGATGGGACCACCCTACAGTCGACGAGCATCGTCATCAACAATGTAGTCAACCAAGACGTATACAACACCATCCTTAATAAAAATAGCAGTGACCATTTCTTTCCAGTCTGTCTGCCTCCTTTCCAGTAACACCATCATAGTCTACTGCGTCAGTCACTAAGCCATTGACGCTCAAGATCCACCCTTCCTCGTTGTCGACGATAATGACTACGTCTCTGCCATCAACATCTGCACCGACGACTGGTGAATCCCACACCATCCCTTCAATGACCCAGTCTACCACCTAATCGTTGGCTCTGTCGACAATCCTGTTGAGTGAAAAAAAAAAACTCAAAAAGCAGAAAGTGATACGGTTAACCCCTAAACACACTTCTTGTAGTAAGGTAACTCCCCTCATACCAACTCATTTGCTAGAAGAGGAAGAAGAATCTGATGACAAAAGACCCTATGGGGGACACCACATAGGGCCAGATGTAGCAAAGGTTTTTACCCATTCTGTGTCTATGGGGAAAAAGTGTTCTTACATATGGCCCATAGTCCCTCCCAGTTAAATGTCAAATGTTAGGAGAAAGAAGAGTAATATTATGAGGAATATGATCCACAATACTTCCCAAGAGCAGCCATACCAGGAGGAGATGGTGTTAGATGCCGAGCTCCCTAATTTCTAATCTGCAGTTCATGTCTGTTTATAGAAAGATTTCCACCTACTGGAGAGATGGTGCCTCCACCATCTACACCTTCTAGATCCCCAGTGCCTCAGCTGGGCCACCCCATTCCAGAGGCCTACATCTTTGCCTCTTACAACAATCTACACACCATCCACAGCTCTGCTCCATGATCCAGATACCTCAGATGAAGAACATGTGCTAGGTGAACTCCACCATGATCATTCAGAATGGGATGACTTGGTTCCTCCCACGCCATCTTCTTCGTTACCCATGAAAGTTGACTTGTCTCCTGAAGACTTTGGAGGCTTTCATCATTTACTTGAAAGAGCTGCCAAAACATTTGCACTCCCAATGCCATCCAAGCAGATGGACTGCTTTTTGTATGTATTTAAAGAGCCGTTTCAGAAGAGCGTACTCTCCATGCCTATGGTCAGTTACATATGGGAGGATGTATTAAAGGTGATGCAAAACCCGATGACTGCCACCGCAGTTTTCTGTGCCTAGATAAAAAATATAAAGCCCTGGAAGATACTCCAGCCTGCCTGAGTGGTCGCCCAGACTCCGATATTGCTCAAGCAGCTCAATGGCAATCTAGGAACCCCCCAACCCCAATTTTGACATCTCCTGAGAAAGAGATGACATTTAGACAATATTGGCAAATGTTTTTCATGTCAATATTACGGTGAGGGCAGCTAACTTTCTGGTGGTGCTTGGCAGATATGATAGGCAGTTATGGGCTGATATCGCCCCATACATAGATCAGCTACCAGAGGAAGCCAAGCTATCAGTAAAAAAAGATCTTGCAAGAGGGAGAGAGGACATCAGCAGAAATTGACTGCGCAGTGGATATAACCACCACCACCACATTTCTTCACCTTGCGGGTGCTGCTGTGCTCAGAAGGCAAGGCTGGTTAAAGGCTATGACCTTTCGCCGAGAGATACAGAATAAGGTCCTAGATCTTCCCTTTGATTGACAAGCCTTGTTTGGCAAACATGTTGATGAAGCACTCCAGGTGATTAAAACCGATAAGGAGACAGCAAAATCACTCGGTACACTTCCGTTCAGAAAATCTTCCTTTCGTGGAGCCAGAGGACGTAGCATGCCTTCACGTAGGGGAGGCTGCCAACAGTAGAGATATCCCTCTTAGACATTCACTTCCCAACAGTTTTGACCACAGTACACCTAAAAGCAACCTCTGAAGCGGCATACAACAGACCTGCCCCCAGTGAGGCGACCGGCTCATCAAGGAAAAGACAATGCTCACGGACAATGATTTCTTCAAGGCTCCAGCTACCCCTATCCCTAGAGACTGCAGGCTAGGGGCAAAATGTCCTAATTGCTCCAGCTTTAGCAAGACATAACATCGGACCAATGGGTCTTGGACCCGATTCAGTTCGGACATACTCTTGTCCATATTCCACCTCACAAATTCATTCCTAAACCTCTCCATCCGCTCCAATTAGAGGTCAGCATCATGCTTCAGAAAGGAGCAATGGGGGACGTTCCCCTTTACAATGGGCAAAAGGATTCTACTTCAACTTCTTCCTCATACGCAAAAAGTGGAAGGAATGGTGGTCTATCCCGACCTCAGATTTAAACATCCATTTGAAGAAACAATCATTCCGCTTGATAATGCTGCAGGATATTCTCCACCGCTTAAACCACAGGGATTATCTGTCCACCCTAGATTTGCAGGACGCGTACTTTCATATTCTGATCCATCCTTCTCACAGGCAATTCCTAAGATTCACGGTAGCTGACAGCGACTACCAGTTTTGAGCTCTACCCTTCGGTCTGAAACCGGCCCCCAGGATATGTACAAAGTGCCTGGCACCTGTAGCCGCATTCTTGAGAAAATGGACACACCAAGTCTTCCCATACCTGGACAATAGGCTTGTCAAGGCAGTCCTTTCGAGCAGCATCTAAGATCGACAAGAATGGGAATGACACTTTTCAAAAAATTGGACCCCACTCCCAATTGGAAAAAAGTCTAACCCCCAGCCCTCGCAGACTAGAACCTTATTGGGAGCAAATCTGGACACCAAATCCAACTTAGCATATCACATGGCAAAAAGGCAACAGAAACTGAATGCTTTGGTAAAAGCCATTTAAAAAAAGAAAATACATTTCCATATGCCTTCACAAGTCGTTATTAGTGATGATATCTTCCTGTAGCCCACTAATACCATTTTGCAGACTGAGGATGTGTCGCCTCCAAGAGGAGGTCAACTTCCATTGGATTCAAGCCACAGGCTGTTTGACGATCTGATCAAAATAACTCCACTCATGTTCAAGAACATAATTTGGTGGATTCAGGAAAAACACCTGTCAGCTTCTCCTTCAACCATCTCCTGGCGTCATCACCCCTAATGTCTCACTAGAAGGATGGGGAGCATATGTTCAAAACCTACAGATCAGCGGTAAGTGGCAAACGCCTCTTAGGAGTTCGCACATCAATCTCCCAGAGCTGAAAGCAGTTCATCTGGCCTTGCAAGCTTTCCTTCCCAGGATTGCGAATTCAAAGGTGCTTATAAGGATGGACAATACCACCACCATACACTACCTGAGCAAGGAGGTGTAGGAAAGTACCCACCCTCTTTTTGGCATGGTTACCCCCACTTTTTGCCTGCTGTCTGTGTTGTGAGTGTTCACTGCGATCCTTCTAACTAGGACCCCAGTGACTTTGCTCTCTCACTTTAAATTTGGTAGCAACTGACTTTTCACACCCCTCAATTGACATACTGGAGCCCCCATGTAAGTCCCTAGTCTACGGTACCCAGGTACTGAGGATACTGGGGCACCAGGAGTTCCCCATGGGCTGCAGCATGTATTGTGCCATCCATGGGAGCCCATGCAAAATGTGTCTGCAGGCTGCGTGAAAAGGTGCATGTACCCTTTCGCTGCTGTTCACTGCACAAGGTCACTGTAAGTCACCCCTATGGCAGGCCCTCCTAGCTCAGAGGGCAGGGTACAAGTACCTGGGTGTGAGGGCACAGAGGTCGCCCACAAACTCCAGCTCCATTTTCCTGTAGTTCGTGAGTGCGGGGAAGCCATTTTGCCAGAGTACTGGACATAGGTCACTACCTATGTCCAGCTACATAGTGATAACTCCGGACCTAGGCATGTTTGGTATCACATGTACGAAGCATACCCCAATGCTGTTGCCAGTATTGGTTGTTTGATTCCATGCACTATGGGGGCTCCTTAGAGGACCCCCGGCTTTGCTCATACCAGTTTGCAGGGTTTTCCCAGGCAGCCTGCGCTGCTGCCATCCTACAGACAGGTTTCTGCCCTCCTGCTGCTTGAACAGCTCAAGCCCAGGAAGGCAGAACAAATGATTTCCTTAGGGAGAGGGAGTCAACACCTTCTCCCTTTGGAAATAGGTGTTACATGGTTTGGGAAGGGTAGCCTCCCCAAGCCACGGTATACTTTGAAGGGCACATTTGGTACCCTCCTTGCATAAACCGGTTTGCATAATGGAAAGGGTAGTGACCACTCCATGGGTGGTGCCCAGAGCTCCTTCAGGTGGCTACTTGATTCTGCCATCTTGAATCCAAGGTGGGCAGAGGCCCTTGGGAGCATCTGAGTGGCCAGGGTCAGGCAGGTGACGTGGCAGTCTCCTTCTGACAGGTGGTCACCTTGCTAGGTGACCAATCCCCCTTTTTAGGGCTAATTAGGGTCTCACTTGCGGGTGAGTCGACGTGCAAGACTCCACCAGGACTCCTCTGCGTAGTTTACTTTGACTTCTGGCCACTGAACTGCAACTGGAATCTTCAGGAACCGACAAAGCTGCAACTACAGCGACGACTTTGCTTTGCAAAATTGTTTCTCCAGCTCCTTCCAACAACTGCAACATTTCCCCGGATGTGCATCTTCGGGGTCAAAAAGACTTCAGCTAGCAGCAAGAAGGAATTTCCCATGGAGTGAAGGAGTCCCTCCCCTGCATCTCCAGGCACCTACAGCGACTACGTCTGGCTGCTTCCATCTGCTCGCGTCTGGAACTTTGTGGCCCCTGCATGGCAAATGGCGGTCTGGAGCGGTCCCCTTGGTCCTCTCTGCCAGCTATCCAACTTGGGAGACGGTGAGCCCCCTGCCTCTCCTTGCAGGACAGTACCCCCATGTGCACAGCAGCTCTCTCAGTTACCAAGGCGTGTTGTCTCCTGCACCAAGGGATCTTCAGGCTCTGATTAGCCCCGCCCCCCAGCATTTCTTCCTGCCAAGCGCATTCTCCTCTCTCCTGCTCCAGCGACGTGGGACTCCTCTTCAGGTATGCTGACTGGGCCTCACTGCAACTTACTGTGCCTGCTGCCAGTGGGTTGACTGTGGGGGCTGCAACTGCTTCTGTTGGCTCTCCCGACTGCTAAGAGTCACCCCAGACTCCCAGTGAGGGTCGAGTCCCCTGGTCCTCTTTAGCCTTGCAACTCTTCTTTTGCTCCTCCTTGGATTGACAATGCTTGTTGGTGGCTCTCCAATACCACTGACCATCTGCAACCCAACGACCGACGTGGGACACCATCTGCACTGCTCCAAGGATTCTTCTTAAACTTCTGGGCTCCGCAGCTGGCCTCTTCTTCTCCCTATTGACCTGGTTCTTTAACCACAGAAGGGTGTGTAATAGCTCCTGCACCCACTGGACACCACATCGTGGGCTGGAATCTGTCCCCTTCCTTTGCAGGTCCTCTTCTTTCAGAATCCACCATTAGTTTCTTCTAGGCTAGTCCTGTTCTTGCATAATTCTTTTTCTAAGTCCTCCTGTTAGTCCTTGGGAAAGCTAGGTACTTACCGCTGCTCTCCTGGTCGCTGGGGGTCACTCAGGTACTCACCTCTTGGGGTTCCTAGTTCTTCAAGCTCTCATCTAACGAGTCCACATTCTTGGGTTAGAGACTGTATCTCGCATTCCACTTTCTTATTATATGGTTGGCCCTCTCCCAGGGCCCTCACTGTTTTGACTAAGTATTGCCAGTGCTTGTTGTTCCTATGCTAATTTTTGATTATGTGTGTGTGTGTGTGTGTGCGCTTTGCATAAGTTCTCCATCTAGTGTTGGGCTCGGAGTGTTACAAGTTGTTTTTCTTCGATTAAGCCTTTTCTCTGTGATAGTGCGCATAGGCCTCAAGTCCTTTGTTATCTTGTTTTCTCTCTGCCATCTGGTTCGGATGTGTTCCCTCTCGCTTCGGTAGATCTTGGTTAGGTACTATCTGAATTTCTCTATCTTTTCCTTCAATGTCTGTATCATTTTCGAATGCGTTTTCTCACTACACGAGACCAGATTGTAGCATCGGGATCGATTAAATGCCCTTTCAGACACCCGCACCCTTCTCGGGCCTACTGCGTCACAGGCTCATGGATCGGACTCCATTTTGATTCTACCCTCAGTGCCACACCAAGTTCCTCTACAACGACCAACACTCAGTGTACAACCTCTGCCCCTCTCCAGATCATAAGGAAGAAACCTGCGAGGCGTGTCGATTCTTCCGCTCCAAGAAGACTGGGATCGGAAAGCGCATCTGCTAGAGATGGCATCGAAGTCGACAGAAAAAACACCCAACATTTTCTGTGAGGAACAGGCGCAGACTGCAGTTTCCATTGCAGACTCCAATTCCGACCGTGATTCAGATAGGGACAGCCAAGTTATTCCTGCGGCGCAGTGTTAGTACGCCACCCCCCTTCCCATCACCAAAATCAGTTTAAAAAGTCAGCACAGAAGGCCTTGGGTCCACCACTGCTTACCAGCCACGGTCGGACCCGAAAATTACATCCCAACAACTGGCCCGCTGGTTCGGTGTCGAAAAAGGCCAAAATGCACTCAACCGAACAGACTGCCGTGCTTATTTTGGGATGAGGGAACCAAAACAGCTGTATACCACCTTGGAGCCGAAACATCCAACCTCCTCTTCGGAGCCCAAAAAAACTTACATCTGCTTCAGAGACCACATTTTCAGATCGTTTAAAGGAGTCTGTCACCAAGCATTCGGAGCACACATTTGTGGGAAGTAAACATCTTCCATTTTCAGAGGAGTCAACAGACCGGCTCATTCTTGAAGTCATGGACCATAAACGGAGGAAAATACAAAAGGGTACAGGGAAAATTATTGCCTCTCTATGACCAAAAGGAAACTGTCATTCTAAGAAGTTTTGAAATTTGGCCCTTCACATATGAAAATATTTAAGCACAAGGAGAAGCCAAAGACAGTGCATCAGCCTTCTCCGCGGCATTCGCCTTTCATTCCTATTTCTCCACCACCTGACACTCCACCACCTTCACCCACACAGTTTTCTGCACAATCTCCTGTCTCCTCACACAGGGATTATATGGGTGACAATCCTTATAATATGGACCCATGGTATATGTACGATTCTGACCCAATTCCATCTAATGACTGACCTGTATTCAAGAAGGCCATCTCCATCTGAAGACACCACAGCCTATAATCAGGTCATTGCTAGAGCAGCCACATACCACAATGTGCAGCTGCACTCTGAGCCCATTGAGGAGCAGTTCCTATTCAATACCCTATCCTCTACACATAAGCAGTACCAATGTTTTCCGATGCTCCCAGGCATGTTAAAACATGCTGATAACATTTTTAAAGAGCAAGCAATAGGGTAATAATTCCTAGGGTGTATAAGAAATATAAAGCTGCACCATCAGATCCAGTTTTTTATAGCACCACAACTGCCACCTGATTCCAATGTGGTTAGTGCAATTAGGAAAAGGGCAAATAGTTAGTCCACAGGGGATGCTCCTCCCCCTGATAAAGCTGCAAATTCGATGCTGCAGACGAGTGGCAACTCAAGCTGAAATCAGTGGAGAATTGCCATCTCCCAAGCTCTTTTAGCCAGGTATGACGGGGCCCATTGGGACGAAATGCAAGAGTTCCTTCAGTATCTCCCTACAGAACACAGCAGGTAGTGGCAGAAGGACAAGCTATTGGCAACGATCAAATTAGATCAGTACTAGATGCAGCGGACACCGCAGCTAGGGAAATTAATACTAGTGTTATGAACAGAAGGCATGCTTGGTTGCGGTCCTCAGGGTTTAAACCTGAGATAAAGCAAGCGGTCCTTAAATGCCATTCAATAATCAACTATTTGGATCTGCAGAGGATACCACCATTGAAAAATAAAAAAAGGACTTCGATGCAGCAGAGGCCATGGGTGCCCTTTTACACTGCTCCTTTTCGGGGCACTTTTCGTAAGCCCCAATTCAGAGGAGGTTTTAAACCCCAAACATCAGAAGCCTCCATGTCCCAACAAAAACAGGGGCAACAGCATTGTTCCAGGGGATATTTCAGGGATTGCATTAGAGGACACCATTTCAGAGGTTGGGGCAAATCCACTGCCACAAGAGGTGCCTCCATCTCATCAAAGCAGTGACTTTCTCTGCATCCCCACACAGTACAGTTCACATCTCCTGTGGTAGGAAGACTGCAACATTTCCACCATCATTGGCCACAAATTACAACAGTTGAATGGGTACTGTCAATTATCTACAATAGTTATTGCCTAGAACTCATCTCCACTCCACAAAATATTCCCCCTCCTTCACACAGGCTTTCTCCGGTACACGTTGTTCTGCTAATACAAGAAGTAGAATCTCTTCTCCTCAAAGGTGCAATAAAGGTAATACCCATCAGTCAACAAGGAACAGGAGTATATTCTCTATACTTCTTCATACCAAAAAAGGATGGCACTCTCAGACCAGTCCTCGATCTCAGACCTCTCAATCAGTATATTCTGTCAGAGCATTTCCACATGGTCACTCTGCAGGGTGTCATCCTTTTATTACAAAAACAAGACTACATGACCGCATTAGATCTAAAAGATGCTTCGTTCCATATTCCTATACATCCAGCACACCGCAAATGCTAGAGGTTTGTGATAGCAGGCAAGCACTACCAATTCAAAGTGCTACCCTTTGGAGTAACAACAGAACCAAGGGTATTTACCAAATGCTTAGTGGTTGCAGCATACCTCACTCTATCTGGACGACTGGCTTATAAAAGCCAGCACCATTCAAACCTGTCAACAACACACACAATACACAATCGATACCCTACACAATCTAGGGTTCACAATTAATTAGCCTACCCAAACCCACAAAGGATTCAAGTGTTCCACATTCTCATATCTCAGCTACAGTACAATCAAACTTACACAGTAAGGTTTATCATGAAACTGTTGGGAATGATGATATCGTGCATCTCAGTAGTGCCCAATGAATGTCTAAACATGAGACCCCTGCAACAGTGTCCTTCACAACCATGGTCTCGGGCACAGGGTCAACTTCATGATCTAGTATTGTTGGACCACCAAACTTACAACCTTCTACAGTGGTGGAATCACACCAACTTATCAATAGGGTGGCCATTTCAGGACCCTGTGCCACAGACCATAATTCCCACAGATGAATCAATGACCGGTTGGGGAGCCCATCTCAACAATCTTACTATACAGGGAGAATGGGACTTGGGTCAGCAGACTTGCCACATAAACCACTTGGAATTGCTAGCAGTGTTCTTAGCACTCAAACCATACCAGCCACAGATCACACACAACTGTGTAAATAAAGACAGACAACATGAGAACAATACATTATCTGAGGAAACGGGGGTGGGGGGAACACACTCATCTCAATTGTCCCTTATAGCACAGACAATTCGGAAGTGGGCAATTCACAATCGCAATCCACTATTAATAGAGTGTATCCCAGGTATAAACCAATTAGCGGAACTCTTAAGCAGGATGCAGCAACAAATAAACAAATGGGAGATTCACCCACAAGTAATTCAACAGTACTTTCATATGTGGGGAACACCAAACATAGACCTTTTCGCAACAAGCGAAAACGCAAAATGACCAAACTTCACATCCAGGTACCCACACCCTCGATCCAAGGGTAATGCTCTTTGGATCAATTGGTCAGGGATATTAGCTCATGCTTTTCCCCCTCTCCCACTAATTCAGTTTCTGGTCAGCAAGATTTTTCACACTTCCCTCACTATGATACTCATAGCTCCCACATGGGCACGTCAACACTGGTACACAACACTATTGGATCTATCAGTAGTACCACATCACATGCTCCCAAACAGACCAGACTTGTTGACTCGAAACAAAGGTCAAATCAGGCACCCCAATCCCAGTATGCTCAACCTGTGGATTTGGCTCCTGAGGTCATAGAGTTTGGATATTTACAGCTTCCATCACAATGTATGGACATTCTAAAGGAAACAAGTGAACCTACAACAATGGAAGTGTTTTGTATCTTAATGCCAACTCAAAAACATTGATCCACTTAAAGCATTGGTACAGGGTATTGTATACTATTAGCTTTACTTACAAAAAGCAAATCTTGCATATTTATCAATTAAAATTCATTTAACAGCAATATCAACCTACCTACAAAAGAGACAGTATACCTCTCTGTTTCGAATTCCAGTCATAAAAACTGTTATGGAAGGCCTCAAAAGAGTTATTCCAGCTAGAACTCCTCCAGCTCCAGTCTGGAATCTTAACATTGTGCTCACAAGGCTTATGGGTCTACCATTTGAACCAATGCATTCTTGTTCACTTCATTTTCTCTCATGGAAAGTTGCTTTCCTGGTAAGTGTTACTTCCTTAAGGGGAGTAAGTCAAATTCATGCATTCACTTTAGAAGAACCCTTCTTCCAAATTCACAAACACAAAATAGTACTTAGAACAAATCTAACATTTCTACTTTAAGTGGTCTAACCATTTCACATCAGTCAGTCAGTGGAATGGCCAGTCTTTCCACAGCCAGATTCAGTTTCTGAAAGAGCGCTGCACACTCTTGATGTCAAAGAGCTCTTACTTACTATATAGACAGAACAAATGATTGCAGAAAATCTAAACAACTTTTTGTGACTTTTCAACAGCCTCATAAAGGTAATGCCATTTCAAAACAAGGATTAGCCAGATGGTTAGTAAATTGTATTCAAACTTGCTATCTCAAAGCTAAAAGGCAACTATTAGTAACTCTTAAAGCACATTCTATTAGAAAGAAAGTAGCTTCAATGGCATTCTTAGAAAATATACCAATAGCAGACATATGCAAAGTAGCCACATCGTCTATACCCCACACATTTACCAAACACTATTGTGTGGACGTGTTGTCTCGCCAACAAGCAAGTGTTGGTCAAGCAGTGCTTAAAACACTATTTCAAACTACTCCAACTCCTACAGGCTAGCCACTGCTTATTTTAGGAGGGGTGCTGCTTTTCAGTCTGTGCAAAGCATGTGTATCTGCAGCTACATATGCCATTGAACGGAAAATGTCACTTATCTATTGTACATCTGTTCGTGGCATGTAGTGCTGCAGAGTCGCATGCGCCCTCCCTCCTCCCTGGAAGCTTGTAGCTGTTGTGGTACTTTTATGTAAATATGTATGTACATCGCATGGACATCTTCTTTACTTACTATGTATATGAACATATACAATTCTTCACTCCTTACGTCACCCTCCTGCGGGAAAACAATCTAACAAAGGACTCTGTACCCATGCGTACTATCACCGATATGAGGAGTCACTCGATCTTGTGACTCGAAAAAGCGTCTTCTAAGAAAAACAACTTGTAACACTCCGAGCCCAACACTAGATGGCAGACTATGCACAGCATGTGAATCTGCAGCACTACATGCCTTGAACATATGTACACTAGGTAAGCTACTATATATATATATATATATATATGTTTGATGGCATGTGTAGCTGCAGATACACATGCTGTGCACAGTCCGCCGTCTGGTGTTGGGCTCGGAGTGTTACAAGTTGTTTTTCTTCGAAGAAGTCTTTTTGAGTCACGAGACCGAGGGACTCCTCCCATTTCGATTCCATTGCGCATGGGCGTCGACTCCATCTTAGATTGTTTTTTTTCTGCCATCGGGTTCGGACGTGTTCCTTTTCGCTCCGTGTTTCGGGTCGGAAAGTTAGTTAGAATCTCGGAAAAAAACATCGGTATTGTTTGCGTTCGGTATCGGGTTAGTTACAACAAATCGACACCGAATTTTGAAGAGCTCCGGTGGCCCTTCGGGGTTTTTTCGATTCCCCCGTCGGGGCCTGGTCGGCCCGGCCACGTGCAACTTCCAGGCTGATGGAACGGACCCCATTCCGCTTCTGCCCAAAATGCCATAACAAGTATCCGTATACGGATCAGCATCTGGTCTGTAACTTGTGCTTGTCCCCCGAGCACAAGGAGGATACTTGTGAAGCCTGTCGAGCGTTTCGGTCGAGGAAGACGCTAAGAGACCGAAGAGCCAGGAGACTGCAAATGGCATCCACGCCGGCAGGTCAAGAACGTTTCGAGGAGGAAGAAGAAGCTTTCTCCATCCACGAGTCGGATTCTGAAGAACTCGACGCCGAAGAAACAACCAAAACCGTGAGTAAGACGTCGAAAATCAAGGCTCACGAGAAGTCCACAAAAGCCCAGGGGACGCCACTGCCAACAGGCCATGGCTTAACCCAAACACTAGGTGACCGATCCAAGGCACCGAAAAAGGGCATGCTGGTGTCGAAGTCATCCGACTCCGGTCGAGATACCGCCACACAGCAACCTCGGAGCTGAGACAGCGGCTCCGAGAAACTTCGGCACAGCTGCACCGAAGAATTTCGGCACCGAGACACCGCGCTGAAAACAAAGAAGGTTTCTTCGGAGCCTAAAAAGACTTCCGAAAAGGTTTCGGTTCCGAAACATCCAGCCTCGGAGCCGAAAACTAGTTCCTATACAGAGGAACAAGGATCAACCTCCCAATTACATAGATTTGGAGAGGAGCTTCAAGCTGTAGAGCCTGACTACACGCAAAGAAGGCTTCATATTCATGAGGACACAGGGAAGATAACCACTCTTCCCCCAATCAGAATAAAAAGGAAACTTGCCTTTCAACAAGGGGACAAGCAACCACAGGCAAAGGTGGCAAAGAAAACAACCCCACCACCTTCCCCACCACCATCAACACATGCATCACCAGCAACAACTCCACCACTGATGCACTCACCAGCTCATACCACAATGAGTCAGGATGATCCCGATGCATGGGACCTTTACGATGCTCCAGTGTCTGACAACAGCCCAGACTCTTATCCTACAAAACCCTCACCACCTGAGGACAGTACATCCTACACACAGGTGGTCGCAAGGGCAGCCGAATTTCACAACGTCACCTTACATTCTGAACCAATTGAGGATGACTTTCTCTTTAACACCCTATCCTCCACCCATAGCCAGTACCAAAGCCTTCCAATGCTCCCAGGAATGCTAAGACATTCAAAACAAATATTTAAGGATCCAGTTAAAGGCAGAGCCATAACTCCAAGGGTGGAGAAAAAGTACAAGCCACCGCCAACAGATCCAATCTATATTACAACACAACTAACACCAGACTCAGTAGTTGTCGGGGCAGCTCGTAAGAGAGCCAACTCTCATACCTCAGGAGACGCACCACCTCCAGACAAGGAGAGCCGCAAATTTGATGCTGCGGGAAAAAGGGTTGCAGCACAAGCAGCAAATCAATGGCGTATTGCCAATTCACAAGCACTTTTGGCAAGATACGACAGAGCTCATTGGGATGAAATGCAACATTTCATCGAACATTTACCCAAGGAGTTCCAAAAAGAGCGCAACAGGTGGTGGAAGAGGGACAAAGTATCTCAAATAATCAGATACGGTCTTCCATGGATGCAGCAGATACAGCTGCAAGGACAATAAACACTGCAATCACAAAACAAGGCACGCATGGCTGCGCACTTCAGGGTTCAAGCCGGAAATCCAACAAGCTGTGCTCAATATGCCATTTAATAAACAGCAATTGTTTGGGCCGGAGGTGGACACTGCCATTGAGAAACTCAAAAAAGACACCGATACAGCCAAAGCCATGGGCGCACTCTACTCCCCGCAGAGCAGAGGCACATTTCGGAAAATACCTTTTCGGGGAGGGTTTCGAGGTCAATCCACAGAAACCACAACCTCACAAACAAGACCTACTTACCAGGGACAATATCAGAGGGGAGGTTTTCGGGGACAATATAGAGGGGGCCAATTCCCAAGAAATCGAGGAAAATTCCAAGGCCCCAAAACTCCTCAAAATAAACAGTGACTCACAATTCACACAACCCCATCACATAACACCTGTGGGGGGAAGACTAAGCCAATTGTACAAACATTGGGAGGAAATAACAACAGACACTTGGGTCTTAGCAATTATCCAGCATGGTTATTGCATAGAATTTCTCCAATTCCCTCCAAACGTCCCACCGAAAACACACAATGGGCCTGATTCTAACTTTGGAGGATGGTGTTAAACCGTCCCAAAAGTGGCGGATATACCACCTACCGTATTACGAGTCCATTCTATCCTATGGAACTCGTAATACGGTAGGTGGTATATCCGCCACTTTTGGGACGGTTTAACACCGTCCTCCAGAGTTAGAATCAGGCCCAATATGTCAAAACAACATATAGATCTTCTAGGACTAGAAGTTCAAGCATTGCTACAAAAGGACGCAATAGAATTAGTACCAAATCTACAAAAAAACACAGGCGTTTACTCACTGTACTTTCTAATACCCAAAAAGGACAAAACTCTGAGACCAATACTAGATCTCATAACACTAAATACCTACATCAAATCAGACCACTTTCACATGGTCACGTTACAAGACGTAATCCCACTACTCAAACAGCAAGACTACATGACAACATTAGATCTAAAAGATGCGTATTTCCATATACCAATACATCCTTCACACAGAAAATACCTAAGGTTCGTATTTCAAGGAATACATTACCAATTCAAAGTGTTGCCATTCGGAATAACAACTGCGCCAAGAGTTTTTACAAAATGCCTGGCAGTAGTAGCTGCACATATCCGAAGGCAGCAAATACATGTATTCCCGTACTTAGACGACTGGTTAATCAAAACCAACACGCTAAGACAGTGTTCACAGCACACAAAATATGTCATACAGACCCTTCACAAGCTAGGTTTCTCCATCAACTACGCGAAGTCACACCTTTTGCCGTGTCAAACACAGCAATACTTAGGAGCGACAATCAACACAGTAAAAGGGATTGCCACTCCAAGTCCACAAAGGGTTCAAACATTTCACAAGGTAATACAGGCCATGTATCCAACACAAAAGATACAAGTCAAAATGATAATGAAACTCCTAGGCATGATGTCTTCATGCATAGCCATTGTCCCAAACGCAAGATTGCACATGCGGCCCTTACAACATTGCCTAGCATCACAATGGTCACAAGCACAGGGTCAACTTCTAGATCTGGTGTTGATAGACCGCCAAACATACATCTCGCTTCTATGGTGGAACAGTACAAATTTAAACCGAGGGCGGCCTTTCCAAGACCCAGTGCCACAATACGTCATAACGACAGATGCTTCCATGACAGGGTGGGGAGCACACCTCAATCAACACAGCATCCAAGGACAATGGGACATACATCAGAGGCAGTTTCACATAAATCACTTGGAACTGTTAGCAGTATTTCTGCCGCTGAAAGCATTTCAACCCATAATAACCCAAAAATACATTCTTGTCAAAACAGACAACATGACAACAATGTATTATCTAAACAAACAAGGAGGGACACACTCGACACAGTTGTGCCTCCTAACACAAAAATATGGCATTGGACGATTCACAGCCACATTCGCCTAATAGCACAATTTATTCCAGGGATTCAGAACCAGTTGGCAGACACTCTCTCGAGATCACCAACAAACCCACGAATGGGAAATTCACGCCCAAATACTAAACAATTACTTTCAAATTTGGGGGACACCTCAAATAGATCTATTTGCAAAAAAGGAAAACTCAAAATGCCAAAACTTTGCATCCAGGTACCCACAAGATCAATCCCAAGGCAATGCTCTATGGATGAACTGGCCAGGGATATTTGCGTACGCTTTTCCCCCTCTCCCTCTCCTTCCATATCTAGTAAACAGGTTGAGTCAAAACAAACTCAAACTCATACTAATAGCACCAACATGGGCAAGGCAACCTTGGTACACAACACTACTAGACCTTTCAGTAGTACCTCATGTCAAACTACCCAACAAACCAGATCTGTTAACACAACACAAACAACAGATCAGACATCCAAATCCAGCATCTTTGAATCTAGCAATTTGGCTCCTGAAATCCTAGAATTCGGACACTTAGACATCACACAAGAATGTATGGAGGTCATAAGACAAGCTAGAAAACCTACCACTAGACACTGCTACGCAAATAAGTGGAAAAGATTTGTGTATTACTGCCACAATAATCAAATTCAGCCATTACACGCATCTCCAAAAGATATAGTAGGATATTTACTACATTTGCAAAAATCCAATCTAGCTTTCTCTTCCATAAAGATACATCTCACCGCAATATCAGCTTACCTGCAAATTACTCATTCAACTTCACTATTTAGAATACCAGTCATTAAAGCTTTTATGGAAGGCCTAAAGAGAATCATACCACCAAGAACACCACCTGTTCCTTCATGGAACCTCAACATTGTCTTAACAAGACTCATGGGTCCACCTTTCGAGCCCATGCATTCTTGTGAAATGCAATACTTATCGTGGAAAGTTACATTTTTGATTGCCATCATTTCTCTAAGAAGAGTGAGTGAGATTCAAGCATTTACCATACAAGAACCATTTATTCAAATACATAAAAATAAAGTAGTTCTCAGGACAAATCCAAAATTTTTACCAAAGGTTATCTCACCGTTCCACTTAAATCAAACAGTAGAATTACCAGTGTTCTTCCCACAACCAGATTCTGTAGCTGAAAGAGCCCTTCATACATTAGACATCAAAAGAGCACTAATGTACTACATTGACAGGACAAAACTAATTAGAAAAACAAAACAACTATTTATTGCCTTTCAAAAACCTCATACAGGAAATCCAATTTCAAAACAAGGCATTGCTAGATGGATAGTTAAGTGTATTCAAACCTGCTATCTTAAAGCAAAGAGAGAGCTGCCTATTACACCAAAGGCACACTCAACCAGAAAGAAAGGTACTACCATGGCCTTTCTAGGAAATATTCCAATGAACGAAATATGTAAGGCAGCAACATGGTCTACGCCTCATACATTTACCAAGCACTACTGTGTAGATGTGTTAACTGCACAACAAGCCACAGTAGGTCAAGCTGTACTAAGAGCATTATTTCAAACTACTTCAACTCCTACAGGCTGAACCACCGCTTTTGGGGAGATAACTGCTTACTAGTCTATGCACAGCATGTGTATCTGCAGCTACACATGCCATCGAACGGAAAATGTCACTTACCCAGTGTACATCTGTTCGTGGCATTAGTCGCTGCACATTCACATGCGCCCACCAGCCTCCCCGGGAGCCTGTAGCCGTTTAGAAGTAGATCTTCAGCATTTGTACATTTGTAAATATATTACTTTAACCTTTATTATGTACATACGTATTCATTCCATTGCATGGGCACTATTACTAGCATACACAACTCCTACCTCACCCTCTGCGGGGAAAACAATCTAAGATGGAGTCGACGCCCATGCGCAATGGAATCGAAATGGGAGGAGTCCCTCGGTCTCGTGACTCGAAAAGACTTCGAAGAAAAACAACTTGTAACACTCCGAGCCCAACACCAGACGGCGGACTGTGCACAGCATGTGAATCTGCTGCGACTAATGCCACGAACAGATGTACACTGGGTAAGTGACATTTTCCATATATATATATATATATATATATATATATATATATATATATATCTTTATATTACTACCTCCAGTTGAGGGGACTGCCTATAAGTAATCTAGTGTTGTTACCATAATAAAGTACTTTTATTTTTGTAACACTGTGTGGTTCTTTCATGTGTGATAAGTTTCTGTGACTATAGTGGTGTTGCATAAGCTTTGCATGTCTCCTAGATAAGTTTTGGCTGCTCATCCACAGCTACCTCTAGAGAGCCCAGGCTTCATAGACACTACCTATACTTCACTAATAGGGGGGACCTGGTACATGGTGACAACACAATAGGTGTCCACCAGGCCAGCTTCCTACAGATTGTACCTTCAAATAGCTGAGCTCAGCATTTCTGTTGTACAAAAAAACTGCTTTGATTGATTTAAATATGCTGAACGTTTGCTCCGTGAATAAAAAAAACAAACAAAAGAAAACAAATCTAGCCCATGTGTAGGGGGGACACATGATCCATAACTTGCCTCTAGTTTACTAATCATGTTGCTATCTAGGTAGGATTGACTCTAGTTTTGTTTATTAAACACACACTTTTAATAAATACATCACTAAAGCATGATGTGGTAGCTCACTGTCATTTACAGACAGAAAATCTCCAAGAAATGTCCAACAACCTTTCCACTAACTTGAAGATTTACTGATAAAATTATATAATGTATTAACAATCTGTGGAAATTGGGTTTCAGAAAACATAATTATTCTTTGCACATCACCAAGTAAAGTGTTCCGATTTGTTTTCATCCTATTAAAATGTTTTTTATCATACAGAAGTACAACCAATATGCTTTCACAACTATTGAAATATATTTTGAAATATTTGTTCAGTTGACTTAGCTATTTAAATGTGTGTTTGGAAAGACCTGACACAATCCTGGAACTGTACAGTCAGAAGGAAAATTAATTGTAGGACAAATTGGGTTTTGACCTCTATCTCTGACCATAGAGCAAATGTGACAAGAATAAGATTTAAAGGTGTCTTTATATCCCCTTTTTGACTGAACAGCACACCTTTTCTTTGCCAACTCGCCAGAAGGGGCGAGTGGGTCCTAAAAAATATCTCGACCTGATAAAATATTACTCGCAATCGTAAGTGGGTGAGTAGATTTTTCGAGGCCTCTACTAGCCCCTTCTAGCCAGTTGACAAAGAACATGTGAAGGAGCAATAGAGACACCTTTAAATCTTGTTCTTGTCACATTTGCTCTGTGTTCAGAGACAGAGGCCAAATGTCACTGTGTCTTACGATTAATTTTCCTTCTAACTACAGAGTTCCAGTATTTGGTCAGGTTTTTACTAATACACAGCATTTAAATAGCTAAGTCAAATGTACAAACATTTACAAATATATTTCAATAGTTGTGAAAGCCCATGGTTTTACATCGGTTTGATGGAGAAAAAAAATATATATTTTATTAGGATAACAACTAATCAGAGCACTTTACTTGGTGATGTGCAAAGAATACATGTTTTCAGAAACCCAGTTTTCACAAATTAAGACATTACATCATTTTATCTGTAAAGCCGCAAGTTAGTATGAAGGTTTTTGGATATGTTGTGGAAGTTTTCTGTCTGTAAAAGACAATGTGCAACTACGTTATGCTTTATTACGATATTTATTAAAAGTGAGTTATTAAACATAAACCTAGAAACACTTCTGCCCTGGTAGCAATAATATTCGTCAACTAAGAGACAAGTCATGGATCATTTGTTCCCTATATGTGGGATAGCTTATTTTTATAAATGGACCAAACATTTAGCCTATTTAGTCAGACGTTTTTTAGTACAGCAAAAATACTGAGCTAAGAAATTTGAAGGTACACCCACATGTGAGAATGAAGAAAAATGTGACTCTGTAAACTGAAATATTTGCCTAGGACCACATAATTTTAGACCTATTTACGGGTCAAGTATGTTACAGTTCTGATCGAGTAGATTATTCAGGTTACTCGACCTGCAGGTCTAATAAAAATTTTATGATTTTTCAAGGCCTGCACATGTATACAAAAGTTATTCTGAAGTTCTAAACTCAGCAGTTCATTGTCACTTAGTGCTCAAGCAGTTGTTGTGAATGTGCTTTTAAAGTGAAAACTGCTTACTCCCAAACAAGCCAGGAATTAAACCTAGTTTTGTGAGTAGGTTTGTGCTATTTAAATACCCATACAATCATTATTATTAATACTTAAATACAATTGCTTTGGCATGCCACATCATTTAGCAGTGTATTATTAACACAACCTTGTAAAAATATCCAATTACCTCAAATTGACTATTTAGCAATGTCTTCTTTAGGTGCCAATATAAATGCACAGACTGAAGAAACACAAGAAACTGCACTTACGCTAGCATGCTGTGGAGGTTTTTCAGAAGTAGCTGACTTTCTCATCAAGACTGGCGCGGACGTGGAACTTGGCTGCTCTACGCCCTTAATGGAAGCAGCACAAGAAGGGCACCTTGAATTGGTTAAATATTTATTGGCGGCAGGTATGACCGACTGAAGTTTCCCTTAGTTTCTCTTCTGTGTTGATTGTCATATCTGAGCACACTCTCAATCCTAAAAGAATGATTTTCTCCCTAAACACTAACCTCCTCAAGATCTTTCAGATTCCATGCAGTATTTATTTTCTTTAATGATGCCTTACATCTAAATTGATTTAAAAATTGTTTGGGTGTAAAAAGATGTAGTCCTAAAGAGAACAAAATACACAGTATGTTAAACCCCACCAAAATGCTGCTTACATCTGACGTTTTGGGTAAATCTAGGACTGCCATTTGAGGCTTGTTATAGTAACGTCAATGGCCGTTTCTTCTTCAAAGATACAAAGTTGGGCAACCATGGGCATCAGTTCTTATAATTTATGTTAAATTATATGTTTCCTTTTAATGGTAAATATTGCTTTTGAAATTTTACAGTAGAGCAAGTGTGCATGGAAAAGTGGTTATTGAAGGAAGGCATCACTGTTTTAGCTGGAAAGCTCTTTTGGCCAGTTTTGGATCTTTCACAGAGTCACATGGCTGAATTTTTCACCTTGATCTGATTGGGAATCCCTAGTTGAAAAGCTGCGTTAGTAATGCATTCATTCAAAACAATGCATTGCACCTGGCATATGTTGTCCATTCACCTTGTATTCCGATTACATTTACGTTTATGGCCTGCTTAGCTCATCATTCACAACTGTTAGTGATTTGCCATCGTTTCAGTAAATAATTTGAGGATGCAGTTAGAAGTGTACTTTTTTCTCTTAATAATGCAAACATACTGAGATTGCTCAAAGTCCATAGAATGCTTAAGGTGCTGACATTGACATAGGTTTCTTCCATGGGGCACATGCCATGCTCATCTCCTGGCACTTCACACAGGACTACTCAGAAATGATCTTTTGCCATAAACATTGTTAATGTCTTAAATGTTAAAGTTTGCACAATATATCATGGCATTGCTAAGTGGACATTTAAAGCATAATTAAGTTTACCTGTATTGTTGACTATCTCACTAGCATGCTGAGTAATGCAGCTTTTAGTAGTGCATCATTTAGTAAATCAGAAAGTATTTATTGATGGCTAGTTCATCGGAGAATAACACTTCTTGATGATTATTAGCCAGTTGAAGACAGAGCAAGGGTCATGAAAGAGAAAATAATGCTTTGATTTGAAAGATCTTGGGTTGCTCTTATGGAAAGTACTGCACAATACAATATATTTCCTACTTTTCAAGTTTCATTCTTAAGCCTGACTGAAAACATACCTGTTCATAGTCTTGTAGCTTCTAATCAGGGTGTGCAGATGTGTATGATTAAATTAAAATTAAACAAAATAAAAAAAATCACCCACTTATTTGCTCATCTGTATAGTCCCTCTTCCCGTATTGTTAAAGTTCCTGTTTATTTATTTCTTTAGTTGCCTGCAGAGTACGACCTAACCAATTATGCAGGAGCCATCCCCTGCCTTTATCTAATAATAATAGCTCTCCTCTCCAGAATTGGATCTTCCATATATCACCGTGCTTTGAATCATTCTCAGTCCTCAGGCTGGAAATCTCTGGTAAACATACATAGCATTATAGGAGGCTAGAATTGATGAGGCATTTGCAGACTTGATTGACATAGCTGCCTTGGAACCAACTCTATGGCGCAATTGGTCTTTTCCACCTTCTTCAGTGTTGCATCCGTCATAGATTCACATGCTAGAGCCATTCCCCATTCTTGAAGTGAAAGTCCCACTGCACATTAAAAGCCATGTAGATCATACATAGCCCAGAAGGGTTAAAGCATTTTTTTTTTTTTTTAAATCACTTCATTACACAAGAACAAAACTGCAGCCAATCGGGCAACAACACCCTCCTCAAAACTCCTCACAGTGGCTTCACTCCCTCAGATTTTCTACTACACGTCGTCTGAAGGGAGTCTCCCTCAGCCCTGCTCTGTTATCCGGGATTTTATGTCAGAAAATAGATATACAACAGTATTTTTTCAAAGCGTCTTTATAGCTCAAATGTAAGACTGAAGCAGAAAAGGTCTTTTCAGACCTTGAGACATGTGGCAAGAATAGGCTGCACTCTGAGAATCCCCACAATGACTACGTTTACTGCCTCTACCCTTCTCATAAGGTAAAAGCCTGTGAGGTTTGCCATACTTTTTCTTCAAGAACTTTAAAGAATAGAGAGTGGAGGCTGTAGTGGCTTCAAAAGCTCAGGAGCAGGGGCGCTTCTCTAGCCGACGAGGAGGGTGATGATTCTAAGTCAAAGAATTCTCAAAAACATAGGAGAGAGAGGTCTGGGAGACGTATGTCTTGTGAACCACCCAGAAAAACTCACAAAAAGACTGATCATTTGTCATCGGAGGAGCATATTTTGTCTGCTGACTGCTTGCATAATCATTCTGAAGAGAATGTCTCCTCAAAAATATCAAAAACCGAGGAAACAACACCTACACAAGTACAAGACGTCGACAGTACATCTAATGAACAGGATGATTACCTGCTACTGGCTCCTTCACCGCCAGTATCTCATCCAGTGGATATCTCTCCTGATGATATTCAGAGTTTCCATACTTCATTTGATGGAGCGAGCAGAAAAACAGTTTGAGTTGCCAATGCCAGTGAAACTGTTGGATTGCTTTCTCTGTGATTTGTAAAGAGCCATCATGAAAATCCATTAGAGCTAACCCGGTTGTGGACTACATTTGGAAGGAAGGTGTGAAAATTATGAAGAATCCAGTAACAGGGCTTGCTGTCCTACCCAGTTTGGATAAACAATATATGGTGCCAGAAAATTCTATGTCTGGCCCAGAGGCTCAGATTATGCTTTTCTCCTTCTTTATTTTCTGCTCAGCAGCCTTAATAAACAAAACAATATATCAAAGACTACAAAACCCAAGAGTCTTTGCAGCAGTATAAACAACCATAAATATACAGTCCTATAAATGTAGCCATCCAGGACTGCACTTCTTCTTTTTTGCTGCTCAGCGGCCAGATAAGTGCCTTTCTCTCATTTACCTCATTTTTTTAAAATTAATTGTGCGACCCACTATTTGCTTTGTGGTATTCTGTGATTTCAAAGTATTGTTTCAGGTTGTTTTCATTGCGGTTACGGGTGCCAGGCCCCCATCACATGATCAGAGGTCCTGCCATCTGCACAGCAGTGACCACTGCTCGTTGCCCTGAGTGACAGTAACTTCACTGAGGCTGCCGGTGTGTTTTGGGATTTTACCCGCCTTCGACGATTGGGCCCTCCAGAGTGCACCACTCTTCTCAAGGCCTATTACTCATCTGTGGTGTCAGCTGACGACCACCTGAGGGCGTCGGAAGGACCCTTCCCTGGAGAGTGAGACGCGTGCCCCTCTCACACTCCTGACGTTTCTCAAATTCCTTTGCTGGCGCGCAACTGCTGATTCCTTCCATTTTCAGCAGCAATCACGCGTCAGGCCACAGACTATACCTCCCTTCGTTAGTAAGGCCATTCAACGCTCCAGAAAACCGGTTCTCCGCAGAGCTTGTGTGGTTTACCCTGCCCGTTTATGTTAGAGGGCAGTTGGTCGTTTTATTGTCACCCCTTGGTTTTGTTTCTTTTTCACCAAATAAGCCTTGGTAATTTCAAGAGTGGGCTTGCCAGTGCTACTTGCCCGCAGTTTATTCACCACGCATTGGCTAAGCAAAATGTACTTACTGAATCAACCCTGTCGCAAGGGCCTATTTTATTTTCCTCCTGGGCTGTTACACACCATATGTCACTTGCCTAATCACAATAATGGAAACGGGGAATCGGGGGAGGAGTCCCATTCCCTCTTACCTATGGATGAGTATTTGGTGGATGTCATTGATGCATCCTTAAAGTGAGTGGTTGCTAAGGCCTTGAAACCCCTGATTCAGCAACTACTGGAGCTGGCAGTCCAAAGTACCTTTACCCCCCGACCCAGGCTGGGGAAGGTTTAAGTCCACTGCCAGCTGTCAGTACACAGGGGCCCTTGAGCTCAGCTATACCGGACGCCATTGCAAAAGCGCCAACTCCCTCTTTTGAGAGTTAACGATTGGCTTTTCTGAAAAGACAGTTGGATGCTTGAGATCCGCGAGTGGTTACCCAGCCTGTGTTTACCCCCGAAGATAATTCCTTCTCCCATCGGGAGACATATGACAATGCCGGGGAAGACTCAGATAATCCTAATGGGGATTCGGAGGATGTGCCGCATCAGAGTAGACCATGACAGCTGGAAGACGGTGCCAAAAGAGTCAGGCTTGATGATATTGAGGATGAGGGAGGCAAGGACTGCAGCGTGCCGGGGATGCTCAACCCCGAAGACATTTACCATCCTCGCTCAACGGGCTGGGTTCCTGCGGGCAATGTGGCAAGGTAATTTGCCTGCCGCATTGCAAGCCCATGGATCAAGATGTGCGGGGTGCCTGAGAGTGAAATGTCCAAGACCACCTCTGGCCAATCAAGTTGCCTTCACACTGGAGATTGAGTCCAAGATGGCGACCCTTATTGCCAAGTTCATTAAAGAGCCTAAGAAAGGCCTTGATAGATCCTGGAGGGCCTGCCAAGATAAGGTCCTTGACATTCTAGGATGTCTAAAAAAAAATCCTGGATATGTCGGAAGATGCTATTGAATCAGGTAACCTCATTGACCCCAAAGTCCTTTCTGGATGGGTTCAGCATGCCTTGCATTTTCTGGGCAACACGAACTCTCCATGGAGAGGAGACACTCTCTAATGAGAATTGGAATCTATGTAGGCGAGTTCAGTTGCAAAGGGAGGTCTCTTTGGGGATCCCTATATTAAGGAACTTACCTTTTTTATCAATACCTTGGAAAAGGCACATCAGTCTGTTCAAAATGTGTTCAACGAATTTTTCCTGGTGCCAGAAGAGGTAGAGGGGCTACTCCGACCGTTCCCTCTCAAACCCCCAAAGGCCTCAAACCAAGAGATCCATGCAGTGGCAGGATCAGAAGCCCTTTGGAGGTTTCTACCCTTCACAAGGACGCGGCAAGGGAGGTGGCGGCAGAGGACAAATGTGTGGAGCTGCAATGCACCAGGAGGTGTCTCTGTTAAGCTGTACCCATTGGTTCCCTTGCAGGGTCATGGGGGAGACTGCAGTGGTTCATCCAAAAGTGGGCATCAATTGCATGGAATGCTTGTGCCCTCCAAACTGTTCAAGTTTTACATACAGAACTTTACAGGATGCCAGTCCAACAGGAGTATCTCAAGTCCCATGGCGTTTTCAAGGGAAGACTCATGGGTTGTGGATCACAAGGTGACAAAGCTTCTCAGGAAAGGTGCAATAGCCCCCTTGAAGTTTCACCCGAGAGGATTTGTGAGCAATATTTTTCTGACTGAGAAAAAACACAAAGACTTCCGTCCTATCATCACCCCAAAGTCTTTCAAAAGATTGGTGGTGTACCACCATTTCAAAATGGAGGGTATTCAACTCCTCAGGGACATCCTTTTACCAAACAACTGGTTGGTGAGACTCGACCTAAAGGATGCCTATCTCACTGTACCCATCTTCCCGCCTAAGGCAGTTCCTTAAATTTGAATGGGGTGGTCAGGTTTACAAATTCACTTGCCTTCCCTTCAGACTGTCTTCAGCACTGTGTTTCACCAAGGTAATGAGACCCGTTATGGAATGGTTGTGGGCCAGTGGAGTCCGACTCATCGTCTATTTAGGCGATATTCTCCTGATGCATCAGAGCAGGGAGACCCTCCTCCAACAGCTTTCTCTGAAATGTTTTTTATTGATTAGCAGGGAGCTGCTGAGAACGCTGGAAAGAGAGATCTCTTGACGCCGCCTTGCCAGAGTAGTGGGCCTACTGTCGTTGTCCATTCAGATGATCTTTCCCAGACCCTGGCACTATCGGGCTCTCTCCAATGTCTGTAGGCTCTGCACCTCAGACGAGGCCTAGTATATGCTCAGGAGATCTCTCTTTGCCCAGACGCTTGCACGGAGCTTCATTGGTGGCTCGACCACATGCATGCCTGGAATGGCAGGGCCATTTTTGGGTCTGCTCCGCATCTAGTCAGAGTCCGATACCAGTCAACAGGGAAGGGGTGCCCGCTGTGGACCTATTACCACAGGAGGTCAGTGGTCAGAACAAGAACAGTTTCTTCAAATCAACTGTTTTGAGCTCCTGGCAGGCTCGTTTGCGATTCAGAGCCTGGCGAGCAGCTGAGTTTCCTGCTCCATTCTTCTGAAGATCGACAACGTCTCTACAGTACGATATATCAGTCGTCTTGGGGGCACGTGATTCAAGGTTGTGGTGGACTTGACCAAAGATTTCTGGACCTCCTGTTTGCATCCCGCCTCAACCACCAGCTTCTCCGGTTTTTCATTTGGGGGCCAATGCGTTTCTACAGGATTGGTCACAGTTTCAGGGTTATGCTTCACCCTCCTTCTAATTAATAACAAGACTGTCAGCATTGGTCAGGGGGCGGAAAGCGGATGTGATCCTGGTGATACCGCTGTGTAGATCCCAAGCCTGGTTTCTAGTTCTTCTGGAACTTTCTACAGCTTCTCCAGTCCGACTTTCCCGGACTCCTCAGATGCTGATGGATCCTCACGGCAACTCACATCCCCTGATTCAGGAGGGCAACCTCACTCTGGCGTGGAGGATTACAGGGGTCGCTGGCAGGTCCCAGGCCTTTTGGCATATGGTGTGTCCCTTATCAAACGAGCCTAGTCAGACTATACAATTGAGCGATATGACTCCGCCTGGCGTAGATGGCTACACTGGTGTTTGCTACGGGATTTGGATCTTGTGGGCTCAGATGTAGTGTCGGTCGTCCAATTCCTATCCGAATTGGAGGACAAAGGATTGGCCTATCGTACTATAAACGCATGCAGATCTGCTATTTCGGCTGGGCATGTTCCTCTTCATGATGTCCCTATAGGGGAACACCCTTTGGTGTGTCGTCTTCTCAGAGGCATTCGATTAACGATACCACCGGAGCCCCGATATTGAAGTGTCAATTTAGTCTTAGAAACTCTTCAGTCTTGGTAGGACAATCAATACCTATCTCACAAGAAGCTTTCTAGTAAGTTAGCAATGTTATTATGCTTAATATCTTGTAAACGAGTGTCAGATCTCCATGCTTTGGATATCACAGCATGTATGTTTACTTCAAAAGAGGTCTCATTTACGATCTTGATGCGAACAAAATCTAATACAAGGGTGGTTAACTACTCCTCTTTTCCTGACCATCATAAGTTCTGTGTGGCCACTGATTGAGCATACGAGAGCATGACCGAAGAGTATCGTCCAGCTGGAACAGCTCAATTGTTCTTATCCCTCACGCCATTTGAACCAGTGTCATCTTCTACCATCGCCTGTTGGGTTCGAGGGGTGCTTCACAATCAGGAATTGATGCTCATCTGAGTCTACCATAAAAACGTTTTATTTCAAACCACTCCCCAGCATGGCTGCTCTTGTCATCAGTCAGCTTTAAACTAGTATAATCTGAGCCTCCAGTCTTGACCGAATGTAGTTTCAATTCTATTAAGGACACGGGGCGAGGATTAGCCCTTTTTGAACATTTCTCTGTCCTGACATTCTGGCAGTCCAACGTGAGGATAAGTATACACGGTTTGATATTGCTATGGTGTCAAGAAATGCTGATTATAACTTGATGGTCTTTTTTTTTTTTTTTTTTTTTTTTCAGATGACACAGTTTAAAAAAAAAAAATCCTCTCCGCCTTGTAGTCTGTTAGATTACTAGTGTTTCATGGTTCCACTTTATGGGTTTCAGTGTCGGGTTGCATATTTTTTTTTTGTTGGTTGTCTTTATTAGGTTTGGATCAAAAACAGGACTTTTGAAAGTCACCAGGTTCAGGCAGCACACTTAAAGAAAGAGAAAGTGCGGTCCTGGATGGCTACATTTATAGGACTGTGTATCTCTGTAGGAAGCTGGTTTGGTGTGTGGTGATACCACCTTATACCAGGTATCCCCTTATTAGTCAAATATAGACAACTGTCTTCAAAGCCAGGCTCTCTAAAGGTAGCTGTGGATGAGCAGCCACAACGTATCTAGGGGACATGCAAAGCTTATGCAACACCACTTATAGTCACACACATAAAAGAACCCCACATTGTTACAAAAATAAAGGTACTTTGTTTTAGTGACCCAAATACAATATAGGCAATGGTCTAGTAACAGGTGAGTAAACACACTATTATATACACCTCAGTTGTCAGGAATGAGCATAGAAAGTAATAGAAAACAGTGCAATAACAATAGACAATAGTGACCCTAGGGGGAGCCCAAACCATATACTTAAAAAAAACAAATTGAATGAGAATGAACGCCACCCACCCAGGTCAGTGGAATCTGTAGAGGGGAGCTGGAGGAGCTAGGAACCCCAAAAGGTAAGTACCAGGGTGCCCCTCAGCGACCAGGAGAGAAGAGGTAAGTACCATGTTTTTCCCAAACCCACAGATCAACTTTGTAAAAGGACTGTGGAAGACCCAAGGAAGACTGTAAGTAACAGAAGATGGATCCAGAGAGAGGAGGACCTGCAAATGAAGGGGACCAAGTCCAGTTCCAGTTGGAGTGTCCGGTTGGGGCAGGGGCCACTACCCACCCTTCTGGAGATGCAGGGCCCGGTCGAAGGTGGAGACCAAGAGTCGGCTGTGCAGCACAGGAGCAGAAGTGGTGTTCCAAAAGTGATGCACAGGATGTCTCACGTCGGAAGAAGAGTTGCATTCAATCAGTGGTGTGGAAAGAAACACAAAAATGCATTGGCAAAGGCAAGAGTTGCAGGAGAAGATTTGCAGAGCTGCTGGGGAACAGTAAGGCCCGAGGGGACTCCTCCCAAGGAGGGGAGTCGCAGGCGACCCTCAGCAGTCAGGAGAGCAAGAAATCGTGGATGCAGCCCCCACAGGCAACTCGGAGGCATAGGAGTCGCAGTAAGGCCCACTCAGGAAACCTGTAAAGGAGTCCCATGTCGCTGGGACAGCAGGCAGGAGCCTACGTGTTGCAGAGAAGGGTGCTGGAGGCTTTTGAAGAAGAGCCAACAAGTCTTGGTAGCTGCAAGAGTCATGGTGCACAGGGGTACTGTCCTGCAAGGAAAGGCAAAGACTCTCCACCTCCAAAGGTGTACAGCTGGTAAAGAGGACCAAGGGGACCACTCAAGACCACCACACAGAGTTGCAGGAGAGAGGATCCACACAGCCGGTCGTCGTTGCAGTTGGTGCTTGCAGATGCAGGGGAGTGACTCCTTCACTCCAAAGGAGATTTCTTCTTGGTCTAGACTGAAGACTTGCTGCCCTCCGAGGATGCACAGCCGAGGAAATGTTTCAGTTGCTGTAAGCAGCCAGAGAAGCAATGTTGCAGAGCAAAATTGTCGCTGGAGCTGCAGATTGTTGGTTTCTGTGAAGTCCAGTTGCGGTTCCAGTGGCCAGAAGTCAAAGTGAACATTGCAGAGGAATACTGATGGAATCTTGCACGTCAAATCTAAGGACCCACCCTAAAGGGAGACCCTAAATAGCCCTAAAAGGGGGGATTGGTCACCTAGCAGGGTGGCCACCAATCAGGAGGGGGCTGTGATGTTACTTGCCTGACCTGGCCACAAAGATACTCCCAGAGGGCTCAGTCCACCTTGGATTCAAGATGGCAAAATCATATGGCCACCTGGAGAAGCTCTGGGCACCATCCCTTGGGTGACAATGGACAGGGGAGTGGTAACTCCTCTTTCCATTGTCCAGTTTCGTGCCTGAGCAGGGACCGGGCGTCCCTGGGCTGATGCAAACCAGTTTATGCAAGGAGGGCACCAAATGTGCCCTTCAAAGCATACCAGTGGCTTAGGGAGGCTACCCCTCCCAAGCCATGTAACACCTGTTTCCAAAGGGAGAGTGTGTTGCCTCCCTCTCACAAAGGAAGTGCTTTGTTCTGCCTTCCTGGGCTTAAGCTGCTCATGCAGCAGGAAAGCAGAGGCCCGTCTGTAGGATGGCAGCAGCGCGGGCTGCCTGGGAAAACCCTGCAAACTGGTAGCAAAGCTGGAGGTCCCCTCAGGAGCCCCCAGAGTGTATAGAATCATACAACCGATACTAGCAACATTATTTGGGTATGATTCCAACTTGTTTTATACCAAACATGCCTAGGTTCGGAGTTACCATTATGTAGCTGGACGTAGTAAGTGACCTATGTCCAGTATACTGGTAAAATGGCTTCCCCAAACTCATGAAGTCCAGGAAAATAGATCTGCAGTTTTTGGGGGCACCTGTGCTCACGCAGGGGTGGCCTCACACTCAAGTACTTGCACCCTACCCTCTGAGCTAGGAGGGCCTGCCAAAAGGGGGACTTGCAGTGACCTGTAGTGAAAGCGTGCATGCATCTTTTCACGCAGGCTGCAATGGCAGGCCTTCAGACTCATTTTGCATGTGCTCCAATGGGTGGCATAATACATACTGCAGCCCAAGGGGAACCCCTGGTGGCCCAATTCCCTGGATACCATATACCAGGGACTTGCATGGGGCACCAGTATGCCCATTGTGGGGTGCACAAAGAGAGGGACAGCCAAATTTAGAGAGAGAGCGAGCAGAGTCACTGGTATCCTGGTTAGCAGGATCCCACGGAACAGAGTCAAAACACACTGACAGCAGGCAAAAAGTGGGGGTAGCCATGCTAAGAAGAGACTACTTTACTACAATCTCTATGGTTGTTTATACTGCTGCAAAGACTCTTGGGTTTTGTGGTCTTTGATATGTTGTTGTTTTGTTTATTAAGGCTGCTGAGTGGTAAATGAAGGAGACAAGCATAATTCTCCCCTCCGTTTCCTTAATAGAATTGAAACTTGACTTCACAATAGCTAGGAAATTTTACATTCACCAGCCTATTTGATAGGACATCCTAAACCAGATTCTGCGGTAACAAGCAGCTAAGCCTGTATCAGCTGGATAGAGACAGTAGGCGTCTTGATTAAAAAAGGAAAGCGATTTTGTTAAGTGTCTGGTATAATGGTTAGAGCTGCCAATTCCCTGGTGATTCTTGGCCAATACAGTAGGAAGATGTGGTCTGATATCACTCATAGATAAGTTACCAGAGAATGTGAGGACAGAGGCAAAATGATTCTTCAAGCAGGTGAATGAGCCTCTTGAGAAATTGATTGTGCATTGGATAGAAACCTTCTCAGGCTTTTGGCAATTGGCAGGAGCTGCTGTTCTCCGCATGCAGAGATGCCTTTTGAAGGAGATGTACGATATGGAAGATACATTGTTGAGGTGGTACAATCCATAAAAATCGATATGGACACTGCAAAAAGACTGCATTTGCTACACATGAGGTGAATGCCTTTTAGTGGGGTTAAGAGTTTGGGTTATGTTCTCAAAGAGAGGAGGCTACCAACCTTATTGATCACACCATCCCTTTCAGCAACAAAACATACCACAATATCCTCAACAAGAGTGCAGCCAACCACCTTTAGCTTCATATAGCAGACTACAAGGAGGAAACCAACTTCCCAGGAAAGATACACAAGTGGGAAACAGTGACAGCATGAACTTGCATGTTACTCACAAGTATATACTAGAAGCAATTGGGGGCCAAATACCAATCTCCTCATTGTAAGTTAATCACAATGGACAAGGGGATTTTAGATGTAGTCTCCTAGGGCCATACATTAGAATTTACAAAGAGACCACCTCTGACAGGGTCATTCTCCTTTCCATCTTGCACAACTATAAAGGGAAATATTTACCATACTCAACAAGGGTTTCATAGAGTACCCTGCAGTCATAGGGAAAATGAGTTTTATTTTTGCTCCTTCTTAATCAAGAAAAAGAGAAAGGAATGGAGTCCAATTTTAGACCTGCGAAGTTAAACAAATATCTAAGAAGACAATAATTTGTATGGTTCCTCTCCAAGACTTTCTTCAGCTCCTAAATCACATAGACTGCATGATGACCCTTGACCTTCAGATTGCTTATTTTCACGTTCCCATTCACCCAAAGCTTCTACAATTCTTAAGGTTCAGAGTAGCCGTCTTTCATTATCTGTTCAAAGTCCTCCCATTTGGACTCAAATTAGCCCTCTGCATTTCCGCAAAAAGTCTAGCTCCAGTGACCGCTCGCTTAAGGCAGAATGGTTATCAGATTGTTGCATACCTATTCGATTGCTTGATAAAAGCTACTGCAATCCAGGAAGCAATCAAAGACAGCGACTTATCAACTCTATTCAGGAACCTAGACTTGAGCCTAAACCTGCAAAAATCATTGCTTCATCTATCAAAGGCTATAACGTTTTTTGGAGCCATTTTAGACACCATTCATGAAAAATCATATCTTACAGAAAACTGACAAAGCAGGCTAAAGGCTATTAGTGGAAAGGTTGATGCAAAGAAAGTTTGATACAGTTCGTCTATTAAAGTCCGTTCTAGGCGTGATGTCATCCTGCATTCCTCTACTATAATTTTGCCAGCTCCAAATGCGACCTCTGCAAGAGGACTTGGGCAAACAATGGCTTCAAATGTATTGCTCTTTTGAGGCCATCATCCAAGTCATTCCAAACATGAAAAAGTATTTTCCTTGATGGACTTACAGTGACCACCTTTACATAGGATTGACCTTCCTACCTCAAATAGCCGGTTTTATGGGGACGATTGATGCCTCCCTAGAGGGGTGGGGTGCACACCTTCAAGATTTATAAATCAAGGGGAAGTAGGCTCTGCATCACAAAAATCTTCACATAATTCTGCTGGAGCTCAAGGCAGTCATGTTGAGTTGGCAGGCCTTTCTCCCCAGATTCAAGGGAATGTTGGCGGCAATACACATGGACAATATTACCACCATGCATTCCATCAACAAGCAAGGAGGCACACGATCTCAACTGCTGTCTTCAAAAGCTCTGAAGATTTGGAAGTGGGTACTAAAACATCAGGTGCATTTGAAAACCGAGCTCATCTCTGGAATAAACAATTTTATAGTGGACACCCTAAGTAGGAACAAGGACAGCTACTGCCAGTGGCAGCTCAACCAAGATGCCCAGCACAATGTCTTCCAGCTTTGGGGCAAACCAAATTTAGATCTGTTTGCAACTAGTTGGAATCGAAAATGCCGGTTTTACACAAGTTGGGATCATGGAGAAATGCATTTTCGTTAAGATGGTCAGGTATCTTTGCTTACACTCCCCCCCACACCCCCCACTCCTATTAAACTTGCAAATACATAGAAAAAATTAAGCTAAAACAGTGCAGGATAATTGTGATAGCCCAAAATAGACCAGGCAGTATTTATTAGTTCCCAAAACTGATCTTACATGATGTTCACCCAAAATCAATTCCAACTCTATTGTCCATGAACCACAACCAGATACTTCATCCGGATCCAGCTTCCTTCCGCTTATCAGTATGCGTCCTGAACACAATGAATTTGCAAGCCTAAATATCCTGCAAGACTGTAAAGAAATTCTTGCTAGAGCCAGAGCTGATTCTACTAACAAAACCTAAAAGCTGAGTGTAAGGAAATGGCTCCCTGTTGCAGTTACCCCACACCTTTTGCCTGATACTGATGCTGACTTGACTGAGAAGTGTTCTGGGACCCTGCTAACCAGGCCCCAGCACCAGTGTTCTTTCATGTAAAATGTACCAATGTTTCCACAATTGGCACACAGATAAGTCCCTTGTAAAAGGTACCAGTGGTACCAAGGCCCCTGTGACTAGGGAAGGTCCCTAAGGGCTGCAGCATATGTTGTGCCACCCTAAGGGACCCCTCACCTAACACACGCACACTGCCATTGCAGATTGTGTGTGTTGGTGGGGAGAAAAAGGCAAAGTCGACATGGCATCCCCCTCAAGATGCCATGCACACAAAATGCTGCCTGTGGCATAGGTAAGTCACCCTTCTAGCAGGCCTTACAGCCCTAAGGCAGGGTGCACTATACCACAGGTGAGGGCATAGCTGCATGAGCAATATGCCCCTACAGTGCCTAAGTCCATTCTTTGACCTTGTAAGTACAGTTGTGGCCATATTAAGTATATGGTCTGGGAGTTTGTCAAAAACGAACTCCACAGCTCCAAAATGGCTACACTGAATACTGGTAAGTTTTGGTATCAAACTTCTCAGAATAATAAACTCACACTGATGCCGGTGTTGGATTTATTAAAAAATGCACACAGATGGCATCTTAGAGATTCCCCCTGTATTTTACCCAATTGTTCAGTGCAGGACTGACTGGTCTGTGCCAGCCCGCTGCTGAGAGACTAGTTTCTGACCCCATGTGATGAGGGCCTTTGTGCCCTCTGAGGCCAGAAACAAAGCCTTCTCTGGGTGGAGGTGCTTCACACCTCCCCCTGCAGGAAATGTAACACCTAGCAGTGAGCCTCAACGGCTCAGGCTTCGTGTTACAATGCCCCAGGGCACTCCAGCTAGTGGAGATGTGTTCCCCCTGGCCACAGCCCCCACTTTTGGCAGCAAGTCCAGGGGGAGATAATGAGAAAAACGAGGAGGAGTCACCCACCAGTCAGGACAGCCCCTAGGGTGTCCTTAGCTGAGGTGACCCCTGCCTTTAGAAATCCTCCATCTTGGTTTTGGAGGATTCCCCCAATAGGATTAGGGATGTGCCCCCCTCCCCACATGGAGGAGGCACAAAGAGGGTGTAGCCACCCTCAACGGCAGTATCCATTGGCTACTGCCCTCCCAAACCTAAACACACCCCTAAATTTAGTATTTAGGGGCACCCAAGAACCCAGGAAATGAGATTCCTGCAACCTAAAGAAAGGAGGAGGACTGCTGACCTACAAGCCTGCAGAGAAGGAGGAAGACAACTGATTTGGCCCCAGCCCTACCGGCCTGTCTCCAACTTCGAAAACCTGCTCCAGAGACGCATCCGACAGGGAACAGCGACCTCTGAAGCCTCAGTGGACTGCCCTGGACTAAAGGACCAAGAAACTGCCGTGGACAGCGGCCCTGTTCAAAACCAGCTACTTCTTTGCAACAAAGAAGCAACTTCAAAAGACTTCACGTTTCACGCAGGAATTGTGAGACTCTACACTCTGCACCCGACGCCCCCGGCTCGACATGCAGAAAACCAACACCTCAGGGAGGACTCCCCGGCGACCGCGAGCCCGTGAGTAACCAGAGACAACCCCCCTGAGCCCCCACAGCGACATCCTGCAGAGAGAATCCAGAGGCTCCCCCTGACCACGACTGCCTGTAACAAGGGACCCGACGCATGGAACCAATACTGCACCCGCAGTCCCCAGGACCTGAAGGAACTGAACTTCAATGCAGGAGTGACCCCCCAGACGACCCTCTGCCTAGCCCAGATGGTGGCTGTCCCGAGAAGCCCCCCCTGTGCCTGCCTGCACCGTTAGTGACCCCCGGGTCCCTCCATTGATTCCTACCTGAAACCCGACGCCTGCTTTGCACACTGCACCCCGCCGCCCCTGTGCCGCTGAGGGTGTGTTTTGTGTGTCTACTTGTGTCGCCCCCCCACCTCCCCCCCCCAAGTGCTCTACAAACCCCCCCCCCCCTGGTCTGCCCCCGAGGACGCAGGTACTTACCTGCTGGCAGACAGGTGCCTATGGAGAACAGGGGTGCTCCGGTTCCAATGTGTTTTGGGCACCTCTTTGACCTCTGCACCTGACCAGCCCTGAGCTGCTGGTGTAGTAACTTTAGGGTTGCCTTGAACCCCCAACGGTGGGCTACCTATGCCTCAGGACCGAGACTTGTAAGTGTTTTACTTATCTGCAAACCTAACCTTTACTTACCTCCCACAGGAACTGTTGATTTTTGCACTGTGTCCACTTTGAAAATAGCTTATTGCCATTTTTACAAAGACTGTACATGATATTGTTTTCATTAAAAGTTCCTAAAGTATCTAAGTGAAGAACCTTACATTTAAAGTATTAACTGTAAATCTTGAACCTGTGGTTCTTAAGTAAACTAAGAAAAGATATTTGTCAATATAAAAACCTATTGGCCTGGAGTAAGTCTTTGAGTGTGTGTTGCTCATTTATTGCCTGTGTGTGTACAACAAATGCTTAACACTACCCTCTGATAAGCCTACTGCTCGACCACGCTACCACAAAATAAAGCATTAGAATGATCTACTTTTACCACCATCTTCCCTCTAAGGGGAACCCTTGGCCTCTGTGCACACTATTTCATCTTTGAAATAGTATATACAGAGCCAACTTCCTACTCTCAGGTGGAGACTTGTTTTTTCTTTATGGTGCGAGAAATCACAGATTCATCCTCTTTCAAAACCACTAGAATGTATCCTACCTGATTATCAACATTTAGCCAAAGTGGGCCGGGCTCATACTTCAATTAAAGGGAACTTAGCAGCTATATCCAGATTTAGAAGGTCTGATTCACCTTCTCTGTAATCCCGATCTACCTATGTAAATTCTTGTGAATTCATGAAATATGTTAATCTCCACTAATGCAAAGACATTAACCATGGGTGTAATTTTGTGAATTTCTTTAAGAATTGTGCCCGTAATTAACCAAGACCTTTTTGTTTTATTAAAATTCTATCTTTGTGTCCCTCTGTCGGCTGGCTTCACTGTGACTGATTCTACTTGTAGAACTTGCTCCTCCTCATCGCCTGAATACCCTCACAGTAACGTGTTTTGCGCTCTACAAATTCACAGTACATTACAATTACTACAATTTGCTCTTTCACAAGTAGCATATCAGCACACAAACTAGTTTTGTGCAGTGCCAGAAACTACTGTGTCAATATATGCCTTTTTTGCCAAAAATATATTGGCCTATAGCTAATAGCAGTCACTATTTCTGTAGGAGCTGAGGGCCCTAATCATAAAGTTTGACAAAAAGCCATTTCAAATCAAGATGTGCACTGACAAAAGCAAAAGACTGACAACCAAAGTCAGACCTATTGGTGTTGCCAATGCTTGTTTATATTCATGTTTCCCATAATCTTGATGAAACTGGTTACACTGACTTTCCATTGTGAATATTTTTGGGGAATACTAGCATGCATCAACACATTTTTAAAAATGTTGCTTCAAAGAAACGGTACCTACAATTTTACAGTCGTTTAGAAAAAAGTATTTTTTCTAGTTGCATTTCCTTTTTTTTTTTTTATGAACACTGTTTTGAAATCAAATAATCATCAATCTTGCTTTCAAGCTTCTGCAAATATTTGCATCTAATCAGAGCATTCTAGGAGCATTATACATAACCTCATAATTTTAAACTTTGCAAACGTGTGAACACTTTTTGGGTCTAGTGCGCAAATGCTCTGACATGTTGTAATCTACCTGCGGGCTTTTAACCACGCCATGTCCACCACTATCACTCGTTCACGGGCTTGCCTTTCAAAAATCCTTTATCATCATTGGTAAATACTTTACGTTTGTCCTTCATTGGGCCACTTTTGTTAAATCTTTGGCTATTGACTATTGATAATTGCCCGTTTGCCAATACTTTGACTGCGAGCAAACTTCTTTTTCCTTTTGTCTCTCCTTTGAGCTCATGGCGGCCGAGGTGCTTTTAAATTGGCTTGCATACGGCAACTGTTTTACTTTTCATTTTCAATTTATGTGGCAAGAAAAGTCTAGTTAGTTTTTTTTTTTTTTTTTTTTTTTACTGAAACCACATTTATTTAGTGCGCTCACCTTGATAATAAGGGCTTTGCATGTTCCATTAATACAAGTTCGAACAGCATTAACTTATGGACAGAAATAACACCTTAACTGCCTACGATTCCCTTCCCCATAAGGTGGTACTGTAAATTGGCAGCCAAAGGGCGTATGCTGCAGTGGCTTGGGCCTAATTGTCCCAAGGACAAAATAAACTTGAAAGCCTGTTGTCCTTGTTGCCCTTGAACAAACAATATGTCCTGGTCGTAGGCCATCGATGTTCAACACCCCTGAAGAGCAGACCCACATTTACCCTTCACTACTGTCTGCATTCAACAGTACAGAGAGATGCAGCAGTGGGACAGGCAGTCCTTTGTCATCTATTTCATTAAAATGAGTCTGTTTCTTTTATCATTCCACTGCTGTATTGTATTCATCATTATGATGTTGTTTTGCTTACTGCTAGTTATTCTGATGTAAGCATTGAATCAAGAATGATCCAATACTGGAGAAGAAAATAAGTTACCTGTAACTGTAGTTCTCCAGTATTGACTTATTTTCTAGTTTCGCATGTGACTCACGCGTCTCCCCTAGGAGGCTCATCTTCTCCCTATGAATTAATTTTATAATTAGTGCTTGAAAAGCTGAAGAAGTGAAGCCTCTGTGGGGAGTGTTTTTAGAGGGTGCTGTTGCTTGATTGACTACAGGTTGGTTATTTTGTAATAATGGACCTTCTGGGCTATGTATGATCTGTACTGCTTTTAAATGTACAGTGGGACTCCCACTTCGACAGAGAATGATTCAAGCATGTTAATCTATGGAAGATGCCAATACTGGAGAGCTACAGTTACAGGTAAGTAACTTATTCTTCTCTAAACTGCTGAGGCTATGACAAAGTCCAGCTTTGGAGAGCCTTTGTGGAAGGCTGGAGCCTTGCCAAAAGCCCTGTATTTCTTTTCCAAATGAGGCACTACTGCTGGTATTTTGGTCAGTGTTTTCATTAACTTCAGACATTTTGACCAGATGAAGTCCAAAGAAGGATTAGGCTTAATAGCTTTATGGTTGTTCCTTAAAGTCATAAAGGAAAAACTGCTGTTCCACGGAGGTCATTGGCAGGTTGAATTATTTTTAGTTGTTCTATCCATTAGTGCATGTAAACAAACTGTCAACTGGAGGAAAATCTGGACGAACAGGGAACTTATCTCCTTTAGGCGTCATTAAGTCTTTCTATTCGTCGGGACCTTCATCACAAGGTAATTTGGCAGAGTTATTGGTACCAGCGTCGGTGTTACTATATTTGCAGACTGGATTCTTGGAGGCCTATGGGGTGGAAATCTCTAAGGAAAGTATTAGAGCTGCCACTACCACCTCATTCCCCGAAGTTCGGGTTGCATTAGAGGAGATACAAACACAGTTGTTAGGCCTATGGCCATTTTAACACTGTTTACTGCTATTTAAATTTACCACGCAGTCTCGGCCAGATGGTGGGAATGATTAAAGCGTGTGCAAGAGACCAACACTGAAGATGCAGGTAGGTAACTCATTTCTGATAGACTTCTAACCGAAGATAACTCAGCTTTTGAATATTCCCCAGGTGCCAGACTGGATCCAGAAACTCTTCAGCAGCACCCTTGTGCACCAGCAAGTGGAGTCAGGTGGCTTTACTTCAGCTTTTTCCTCACTGGAAGTGATGTGCATAGGCCTCTGTAGGCACTAGCCATGTGTGCTGAACTCAGTTCTTCTCTTTCCTCAGCAGCGGATGCTGTTCAGAGCTACCCCTAGTTTCATTTAGACTACATTTTCCCAAAAAATACAGAAGTATGCAGTGACAATGTCACCTCCCAAATCTACAGGGCTTAAACCGTGTGGAGAATGTCACAAATAGATGTGTGACTGACCATCCTGTAGTTTTCCTCGGGTCAAACCACAACACTTAATCCAGCAGTGACTGCGCCTTGATGTATTCCAAGACCATTCAAGTTCGAGATAAGAAGCTATTTGAAGCAAAACACCTTCACACTCCATGATGTGACATGTTGATGGTCCAAGGTGATGCCCTAGTCCCAAAGCCATTCTTGCAACAGGTCATCGTCCCAGTCCAAATCATTGGGCAGATCAAAGGGAAAAATAAATTACTAGTGGCACTCGACCATGTCCTGCCACTCTGTTTCCTGACATGGCACAAGGGTGTTATCGTGCATCTAGATCCTAGTCCTGAAATCGTTCCACTTCAAAACTGATTCCAACCCTTGTCCCACAGCAACTTGAATTTCTGAGGCCGTTGTTGACAGTGCGGCAGATTGAAAAATGCTTTGATGATATGCTTTGGCTTTTTGGCACATTAGTGCCCCCCCCCCCCTCTGGGGTGCCTGCAACCCGCTAGTAGCAGGAAACCTCTCAACTGGACTTGATCATACAGGTATGTACTTTGCACCAACTAAGCATCCTGGGATCGTTTCAGGTTCTGGACCGAACTGTGTACTGGTTCCCTTTCCGGTTCATGACCACCAGTGCCACTTAAAACACCATTAACTCTTGTCAACGATGGTCAACCTATAGTACAGTTCGATACCAAGACAATGCCACCTTGCCCAAGGCTTTATTTTGATTTAAGTGAGCTGCAGCTGTTTAGCCACCCCGCTGATTCAGGCAGTACCTTTGCTCTCCAGAAGTGATCCTGCGCAACTTGAATTGTTTAATACAGATCCTGACAATGGAGGTTTTGATGCTATAAGACGTGTTTACTCAGGTTATCAGGCGCATGATTGATATGACGGCCTCCAAGATGCCAGTGGTCAGGATACCTCCCCTGACAGTAGGCTGGTTTCATCTCTGTGTCCTGCCACGGGGAATGTGCTTCTTTTTCCCGTGGTTGTGCCAAAGGTGGCAGAGGTTTTTGAACATTAACTTCATGTCCAAGAAGTAAAGACTGTTGCGACAGAGGTGTGTCAGCATGGCCCAACACATTCTTTACCTCTTTTGCCTTTTAATGAGATTCTACCAGACACTCATTTGAGGACCAGGGCTAAGCCCTATTCAGGTCCCCATATCAATCGGAAGGTTGCCAGGTGCCATTGTTCTGCTCTAGTTAACCCAGACTTTCTTTCCAGGCTCCCTTCTCCCTTTTGAAACCTACTTTGGCTGGCAAAGATCTTCTAAATTTGTTTCTGACTACTGCCCCAGACAGGGAATCGAAAAGGATCAAGGCATTTGGGAAGTGGGTATTTTTGTCTACAAGTTTGATTGACCCTTTGCTCAGTGAATTACCAGCTACCTCCTGCCTTGGTTGCTACTCAGGCCCTGTGGGACTCAGTAGCCCATGGTTCCGGGAGAGGTTTGTGCTATCCTCTCCTTAACTATGCAGGATAGTTGTGATGCTGCCAAGTTTACAGGCTGGACACCACTGACTCACTCGATAGAGCCATAAGTGTCAGTGTGGCACTTAGAAGGTACGCCTGTATTAAGTCCACAGGCTTTTCAGGGGACATTCAGGCCAGTCTTATGGAATAACATTTGACAATTTTTTGGGACAAAGCAAAATCATCCCAGGGCACTTTACAGGCAGTAGGGCCACAGTGCCCTCCTAGGTATTTATGCTTATCTACACCAGCTACTTCAACAGTGTCACCCTCTCTGTGGCCATGGTAGAGGCATTTAGTATCACCAACAGGTCCAGCCAGTGCAACAATCCCCCTAATGTTTCTGTGGCTGTAGCCTTGGTACTCTCAGAGCAAGTGGACAACAGGGGCTGTGTGTGGCCTAGCTGCTGCATCCCCCGAGTCTCTTCAATATGCACACAGGCAGGATCTGACATTTTTTGCAGTGTGGCAGTCATTAATTTCAGACAAGTGGTGCTGCACATTTTTCAACATGTCTACATTTCATTATTTCTTGAACCTCTGCCGCACCTTTCACATTTCTAAGTCTGGCGGATGGAAGTCTATCTGTCCTTGTTGCAGCAGGATGTGCAGACTCTTCAGGCCAATGGAGCCATAGAGAGGATGTTGACTCCGGAAGTTGGGTCATGTTGGTTATTTCTGCTACTTTCTTGTGCTGAAAAAGGATTGAGGCCTCTGTTCCAACTTAGATCTATGTCCTCTCAATGCGTTCCTGCAGTAGGACAAATTGAAGATGCTCACCCTAGCACAGGTTTTGTGTGCCCTTGACCATGGGCACTGGATTGTAGTGTTGAACCTGCACACCATTTATTATATCACTGTCCTGCAACAGGGGTGTGGAATTTATTAAAATATCTACTTGTCCAGGGGACAGGTTGCTTCTCAAATCTACTTGTCCTGTAAAAAGATCTACTTGTCCCTTTGGTGCCATGTAGTGTGGCGACAAATTATGGCAGCAATTAATAGCCTCTCTGATTATGCCAGGGCTACTACCATAGTAGGGCTTGAATACTTGGAGTTTCAATCCCTACTGTAGCAATTTCCTTATTTTGCCACCTTTCTGCAGATCTGCATACTGGGGCTGGAGGAAGCAGTAAGCAATAGTTCCAGGGCTGGAATGCCTTTGAGTCTGCAAACCTACTAACCTGCATGTTTTAAAGATTTTTACCAGCTTCTCTCTAATAGTTTCCCATAATAAGAAAGGTTGGACATTTACTCCTGACAATGGCAGAATTAGAACTTCTTCCAGGGTTGGGAAGAAAGTGGCTGGAGGGAAAATGAACTTGCAAATGCTCAATAGATTTTCACATGAGCAAATCTACACATCGTATTTACCCACGCTAAAATACAGTTCACAAATATTTTATAGGGGTACGACATATACCATGGGTGCACTTTTGTGACTTTCTTTAAGAATTTGGGGCCACAAGTAGGTAGGTTCAGATTTGTGACCTGCAAAATCCTTGACACCATCTGTGATTTGCAAGGGCTTCGCAAATGCCCACATCATGAATAATCATGAGGTGGGTCGCAATTTGCGACCCCCTCACGAATGGTGGCCTGCTGGAGACAGCAGACCACCATGTCTGTGACTGCTTTTAAATAAAGCAGTTTTTTTTTTGTAATGCAGCCAGTTTTCCTTAAAGGAAAACGAGATGCATAACAAAAACGAAAAATGAAACGTTTTCGTTTCATTTTTTCAGAGCAGGCAGCGGTCCGCAGGACCACTGCCTGCTCTGAAAAAATGTTTACAGTGACATTCACAATGGGGATCCCTTCCCTTTTGCGAAAGTGTTATCACCCATTTGAAATGGGTGCAAACTGCGATTGGTTTGCGCCCGCGTTCGCGGCCACAAAACAATCCTACATTGCACTGCGAGTTGCAATTAGGAAGGGAACACCCCTTACTAATTGCGAGTCGGTAACCAGGTTACTGAATCGCAAAACTGGGTTTGTGCATCGCAATGTGCTTTTTGCACGTCGCAAACAGCGAAAGTCGCTGTTTGCGACATGCAAAAAGCTACCTACATGTGGGTCTTGGTCCCTAATTAGGTCTGGTGTTAACAAAGACATTTTGTTTTTATTAAACTTCTATTTCTCTCTCTTTCGGCTGGCTTTACTGTGAGTGATCGCATTCTGCTCTTCCACAAGGAGCATATTGCCACACAAAGTAGTTTTGTTCAGTGTCAGGAACTACAGTGGCAATCAGTGACGTAACGAAACTGGAGGGTGCCCCTTTGCAAAGAACATGGAGGAGCCCCCTCTCCACACTCACTCAGGGCAGGTGCTGTGCTGACGGGGCCCCCTGGAGGGCGGCTGCGGGGCCTTTGTTATGCCGCTGGTGGCAACGTGTGCTTTAAGAGTTCAAAAACTTTTTGGGGAGGGTTTGCCAATGTTTGTTACAATGTTGAGGGCCTGGTAGCTCCCACAACAATAAAGTGTTACAAAAGCCATGTCAAAACAAGACACGCATTGATGAAACTAAAAGACGTATAAAAGTATGTCAGATCAGTTGGCTTTGTCAGTGTTTGTTTATTTTCATGCTTCCCATAATCGTGTTGAAAATGGTTACACTGATTTTCCATTAGAAATATTTTTGGGAAATACTAGCATGCATCAACACATTTTACTAAATGACACTTCATTTGCATATAGTCAGAGAGCATTCTGGGAGCATTATACTTAGCCTCTTAGTCTAAACTTTTTTTTTTGTACTGGAACCAACGTCGGTAGTGAAGTGTGACCTTAAAACATTTCTTTACAGCACGCACCCTAATAATGAAGGCTTTCAAATAATGAACCATAAATACAAGTTCGAACAGCATTATCTTTTGGAAACACATTACCTCAACTGCAGAGAGTTCAACTCTCTGTAAACAGGTAGCCAAAGGGTTTGTGCTGCAGGGGGTTGGGCCTACTTGTCCCAAGGACAAAGTAAACATAAAAACTTGTTGCCCTTGACCCCAAACAAGATGTCCTGGGCGTCGGGCGATAGGAATTCCACATCCCTGTGCAAGCCCATAGGCTCTTTGCTGCAGTAATAGTGGCCAGAAGCATTTTCAGTTTGCTGTGTTCCCCTTTAGCCTCTGCAGTGCCACTGGTGAGTTAACGAACGTGATGGTGGTGGTTGCAGCATTCCTTCAGAGGCCAGGGGTCTCACTGTTTCCCTATCTTGATGATGCTGTTGAAGATTGTTGCATTCCAGACAGTCGTCACTCACCTCCAGACTGACTAATCTCTTGACATTGTTAGGGTTCATTATCAATGTGCCGATCACACCTGATTTATTCGTAGATGGTCCCCTTATCAAAGCTATTCTGGACGCAGTGCATTTCTGCATTTATGCCCCAAAATGGAGAGTTCAGGACTTTCATAATGTGATCCTGATATTTCATCCTCTGACCTGGATCTCAGAGAGGATGATTCTGTGGCTGCTAGGACTGATGGCGTCCTGCGTGCTGTTAGTCAAGTATGCCAGATGGCACATGTGTGCTCTTGAGTGGGATCTTAGGTTCCAGTGGGCAGAGAATCAAGGGGATCTTTTCTATCTTTTCCAGGTTTTGGAGGAGATCTGCAGTGGTGGCTTCGGGACCACAATTCAGTCAGTGGCAAACCTCTCTCTCTCCTTACCCCACCTACAGCTTATAGTGGCGGCCAGTGCATCTCTTCTGGGTTGGAGAGGCCACTTGGGAGAGGGGGAATCAGAAACATCAGGTCTCTAGTGAAGGCCCAGCTCCAAATCAACCTTCTGGAGCTGCGAGCCATCCGATTGGCATTGAAAGCCCTTCCTAACACCCTCAAAGGATGCTGATGCACCTGCTCATGGACACACAACTGCCATGTGGTGATGCAGCCAGCAGAGGGGGGTGGGTTGTGTATCCTCTGCCACAATGGTCTGCATCTCTGGATGTGTCTAGATGGTGAAAGCAATTTTCTGCTGATGCACCATCTGGCGGGTTCTTTAAAAGCGAGAGCAGAAAAACGAAGCCAATGATACCTTGTGGATCGCAATTGGCAGTTATATCGAGAAGTGGTGAAGGCTCTTTTTCGCACATGAGGAGAACCCTGGCTCATTCTTCACACCACTGCCAAGAACGTACAGTGGCATTGATTTTGTGTGATGGAGTTTCCAAGTTGTCTCTCTTAAGAGACTGGTTCTTCCTTGCGTGGAAGTCCTGTAAGCATTCTGGCCAATACCTCTCTTGCCTCAGTTTCTGAAGAAGATCCGGACTTACCGGACCCAGGTCATCCTATTGGCTCCTGATTGAGTGCGAAGAATATGATATCCCGAGCTCCTGGGCATAAACATCTATTCTCCATTCAGGCTGTGCCTTCAGAAGGCTGTGCTGTCGCAGAAAGGCAGGGTTCTGCCTTCGAACATGCACAACCTACTCTTCCATCTTTGGAGATTGAGTGGTACAGTTGAGTACTTGTGACCTATATCCCAAAGTTGTTGTTGTCATCTTGGCTGCCAGGTGTCCCTCAACCAAATCTGTACACGCCTGCCATTGAGTGGAAGGAAATTTGTGGCTCCGCTAAGATTCCAGAACTTTCTGTCACCGAAATGTGAGGAAAAAATGTTTTTTTTTTTTTTTTTAAGCCACATTTTGAGGTTTGCAAAGAATTTTGGGTAACAGAACCTGGTGAGAGCCCCACAATTCACCCTGTCTTGAATTCCCCTAGGTCCCTAGTTTAAAAAAAATGCACAGGTTTGGTAGGCTTCCCTAGGTGCCGGCTGAGCTAGAGGCCAAAATCCACAGGTAGGCACTTTGCAAAAAACACCTCTCTTTTCTGTGCAAAAATGTGATGTGTCCACATTGTGTTTTGGGGGCATTTCCTGTCATGGGCACTAGGCCTACCCACACAAGTGAGGTATTTTTTTTTATCTGGAGACTTAGGGGAACGCTGGGTGGAAGGAAATTTGTGGCTCTTCTCAGATTCCAGAACTTTGTCACCGAAATGTGAGGGGAAAAGTTTTTTTTTTTTTTTTTTTTTTTTTTAGCCAAATATTGATGTTTGCACAGGATTCTGGGTAACAGAATCTGATGAGAGCCCCCACAAGTCACCCCGTCTTGGATTCCCCTAGGTCTCTAGTTTTTAAAATTGCACAGGTTTGGTAGGTTTCCCTAGGTGCTGGCTGAGCTAGAAGCCAAAATCCACAGGTAGGCACTTTGCAAAAAACACCACGCTATATAGTTCATTTTTATTTCATTATTTACATTTGCCAGGCAGGTACGTGGGTGTCATTCCATCCTTTCATGAGCACTATTGTCTTGCCAGCCATGTTGGTCGATATGGGCATTTTGCATGTTCGGTCCTAAAGGTCTTTTTGGTTTGAGCCAGTTCGCAGATCCACCTCCTGCAGTGTACTGCTTGGATATCTATTCAGAAAGTTTGGAATCAGTGGTGAGAAATCTCTATCAGAAGAACAAATTACTTACCTTTGGTAATGATCTTTCTGGTAGAGATTTTTGATCTAACTGTAGATTCCTCACTGGCCTGCCCATCCTCCTTGCTGTGTGATCATTACTCTTTTCTACCTAAAAAGGTCTCGGATTAGGTTTATGCACATTGGCCCTGCATTTGTGGGCATGGACGAGTCAGAAAACAACTTATGTAAGCATGCATGTCTGTTGCTTACATAGACCTGCAGACGTCACTTCTGGTGCAGAACAACCGTGATGCAGACCTGCTGGCACCACCTGCCGGCATCAAGGGATGTTGAATTAGGTTGTCCAGATCCAATGTGATGCCTGGAGAGTATTCCGAAGATTAATGTGGTGTTAGTGTCTAACAGAAAGAGTTACCAAAGGTGAGTAACTTTCTTCTTATCACTCCAACATTGCCTATGCCTAGAGCAACTTGAGTAGCGTATCACTCTCCCATGCCTTTAACCAACTAGCGAAACCACAATAGAGGGGATACATGAATTAAAAGATGATGAACTGCAAAAAGCCACATTACAGATTAGCAGGATAATGTCTGGGAGATAAATTTTCTACCTGAGAAGGGTTATCATAAGCAGTTGATTCTTCTCCATGTAGGATTGGAGAATTCCATTGTCTCATTTGAAGGAAGGGCAGTGGAATGTAAATTACCAATGTTAATTAACGAGACAATGATTTTTCTTAAATAAAATTTGAAGGCTCAGACCAGAAAATCTGTGAGGGCAGTTCTGCTGTTAGATAATGTGCAGTAAAAGTGGTCTTACTGCATTGTTCCCTATACCTTAAAATAATATAAACCGCTTGGCTGAGGAATGTATAATTGGGTAGGCTTTGCTGTGCTCTGTAGTAGTCACTGCAGTTCAGAGGTAGTCCTGTAAGCCAGTTAGGTTCTTGTCCTTCTTTGCAGCAAAGACGTCACCTAGATATACTGGTGAGCATTGTGGGAATTAAAGCAGTCACTGCATTGGTAGTTTGGACATGAACTACAGACAATTGTGAGGTCAATCTCCACATTTATTGACATAATCTTGTAATGAAAGAAGTCAGAAGCTGCAATAATTTTAAGGAAAGGCCGACTTGCCTCTACTGTAGCGACAGAAATGCAATGGACTTTTCATGTGCTGGTTTGTGGTTCGGAAAATGTGACTGTGGCATAACAAGTTTGGCTGTACACCATAGTTTTCTAGCCTGAACTGCATAATAAGGTCCTAGGCATATATTACTATGGTCCTACCCTGTTCGGAATACTTTTGAATGCCATCATACTTAAATAAAAAAAGCTGACACAGAAATAAAGTGATTGTTGGTAAGTTTACCTTTCAGAAGAGGACATTCCTTTTGACTTTAATTAATGGATTACCTACCAGTACTACGAACAGCAGTTGATACAGCCTTCTCATTGCATCAATGTTTTGAATACCAAAGACACTAATATAGTCCTGACCAAGTTCCATCAGTAAAGATACTTCCAAAACTAAATAGTAAATCACTTCAAAAGTACAATTACATACCCACCTGCATTTTTTTTTCATTCTAGTAGTGAACTATCATCAACAGTGGGGATCCATTATGACTGAGGGGTACTTTACATAATCTAACAATGGCATACCCTAAAAGTTTTGCACAGACCACCTCAATCCACCCAATTGAAGATCCCTTTTAGTCTTAACCTTTATATTGAAAGCCTTGGTGGTCTTTAAGGCCTCGTTAATATTGTGAAGTTTCAGAAGAACGGAATTCTATTCAAGGTTACATGCTCTTTTCTGTTGTTCAAGGCCCACTGTTTTACTGTTTATTCTTGAGCACCAAACATTGTTGTGCTATACTATTGGATGTTTGTCTGTATTTGCTTAATGTTAAAACTCAATAATACCTTTGGAATAAAAGTGTTATATCGGCAGAGCTTAGAAAAGAAAATGCTGTTAGAGTTTAATAGAGGGGAAATAGGGAAGTTAAAAAGAACAGGTGATGGGCAGAATGCTGAACAATGTCAAACATTCACCCCCCTTCAGAGATCTGGGCCTAAATCTTTAGGTTTTTTGCTCCATTCCAGTAAGGACCCAGCCACTGCAAATCAGTCTTGACCCTGCTCCCCTTGGGAACAGTCCAGTCCGAACTGCCAAACAGGTACTCCCCAGACCGGAACCAAACATCCTCAGACCGGTTTTGGGATATCGCCAGTCATCAGCCAGGCTTACTTGATTTCAGTGGCATGGTGAGAATGGGACTCTCGTTTGGGCATTCCCGTCCCACTTCGGACGTCAAATGCGAAAAGAACAGATGATGGACAGAATGCTGAACAGTGTTGAACATTCACCCCCAGTCAGATCTGGTCTTGAATCCATTGTTTTTTTTTTGCTCACCATGCCATTCTAGTTTGGGCCAGCCATATAAAAATTAGTTCTGACCCTGCTCACCATGGGAACAGTTCAGCATGAACTGCCGGGGTGTTCCCAGACATGGGTCCTGGGCTCACTTTGTCACTGGATTTGAACTAGCCTGGCTAATGTGGGGCAATACCCCAAAACTGGTCCTAGGATACTTGTTTCCGGTCCAGGCAGGACTTGGCTTGGCAGTTTGGGCTGGACTGTTCCTATGGGAAGCAGGGTCAAGATCGATTTGCAAAAGGCTGGGTCCAAACTGTGGTGAACAAAAAAACCAAAAAACAATGGATTGGGATGCAGTAACGAGTGATTGCCATTGGCTGTGATTATTTCAAGCATTGCTTCTATCATCTTGTTTTTGCAATCGGGCAAGTAACATAAAGTGAGGAGGAAAAAGTTTGTATCACCGCGTTTCCTGGTCCAGACAAATGGCCATTGGTTGTTGAAACATGATATTTAAGATTGACCTCCAGATATCTTGGATAACCGGTATTAAAAATATTCAACGTGCCTGGTAGAAGAATCCTGTGATTTCCTAGCATCTTTAGACTTTCAGCTGTAGAAACACATGCTCTTCATACTCCTGCCACCTAGTGTTGGGCAAGTTGTTTTTCTTTAAAAAAGTCTTGAGTCATGAGGTATAGTGTCTCCCTATTGTTGGTCATGCACATGAGCATCACATCCATTATTAGATTATTTTTTTCTCCGCTGTCCGGTTCAGATGTCTTTCTGCTCCGGTCAACGCTGCGTACTGTTGTTGCCAGGCCAGCTTGGATACTTCTTACTTCTCAAAAGAAATAAGATGCATTTAATCATTGGTTCTGAGTGTTGCGTATCCTTTTTCGTTGGCTCTGCGATCAAACACCTTTGACACCCCATACGTGCGTCACCCTTCTGGAGCTCCATTGATTCCTTGACACACGACAATGTGCGGTTGATGGAAATAACTCCATTCCCCTCCTGCTCAAATTGTTGAACGAAATACAAGACAACAGATCTCCATCAGGAGTAAGGCCTCCTATTCGGTATGCTTTGCCTTCCAAAATAAAAAGATCCTGTATTATGAGATTGTCACATTGCTGCGGCCCCGATGGGACAACACAGAGTGAGCGATACTCCAAACCTGTTGAGAGACCAGTACAACAAGGAAGAGCAGCAGCCAGAGGCTTCCGGTGCACAGTCGATAGGAGATCCGGCTCAGACACCTGAGTGAAAGAACCTCCACCTGCACAGAGTTCAGCATCATAAGCAGCCACAGTGAGTACAGACATACTCACTCCCACTCCACAACATCACTGTGAATCCGAGCATTGCCCTCAAGGGAGTTGAGCTTCGAGCCTGCAGGCCTATCATGATGCCTCTCTTCTGCCACTGCCACAGGGCCATGAACAGCAATGAACTGCTGATTTGGGCCAGAAACCCTCCACCCTCTCAGAGACCAAATCCTCCATGAAGCCATACCCTTTTGACTGTCTGAGGTTCGTTTCTCGAGGAAGAAAGGCGAACAGAGTCAAGGCCTTTTGACCTGAAATTGGTTTTGGCTTTGGCAGTCTAACGGACATCCTCTGCTTTGGAGGAAAAGAAAAATGGCTTTCAGGGAAGCTTCCTCTGTCACTTCTGAAGGTCACGACCACCATCCAAGAGGAGCTCTCTGCCAGACTGCAGCGCATCCATGTCCATCGCAAGACTGGACAAATTTAGCCGACCCTCCTTTCAAGACCGAGGACGCTACTCTTCCCAAGGGGAAACTGACTTTTGAGGAAGCCTTGAATCTGCCTTTGGAGCAGGCACCTATAGAGCCCTCTGCAACATGACAAGGGCACCTCACCACCACCCTCATTGCCTTGTCTATGTTCTCGCCTTTCTCTTCCTTTGCCTCCCCCTCCAATTCCTCCACACCCACCCTCTTCACTATTGCCTGTAGACCCTTTGCCAGATTCACCTCCGGATTCCCTTCCTTTTGGATTTGGGGTGATAGTCCTAGTTCTCCCTATTACCTGTATAATACACTGTACGACCCACAGCCCCATGACGACCTGTGAGACGATTATGATGCTGAAGCCCCTGGCAATACTGACTTTGACCTCTGTAAGAAAATGCTTCCTTTTATATGGTCACCCCCGGGGTTTTTAGACTGATACTGTTGGTTTTTCGAATCTGAGAGTGCTAACCTGGCCTCTGTGTCTATGCTCCTATCCTTAAATATGTATGTTGGATTGGCTCGTACTTAATTGACTAAGATAACTTCCTTGTAAGACCCTAGTAAAAAGCACCTAGGGCATATAAGTTAGAGGGTCACCTTGGGGATTTCAGCACCAGCTGCGCCACCCTGGTTGTGGAACGAGTAAAATGGGACATTCAGTCCTCCATTTGCAGGCTGGAAGAGCAGTTTAAACTGCTAGCTTGACTTTGCTGTTTAAAGTACTAGCAAAGCCAGACTTCCCCCTGGTATATGCATAAGCCATCCTTAAGGCAGGCCTGTCAAGTCCTAAGGCACAGTGCAACATGTATTTTATGTGTTCTGATAGTAAAATGCACAGTCTTTTTTACTGTGGAAAGGCATAAGTAGGGCACCCCTAGCACTCCGAACTCAGATCTCGACTAGACTGGAGGGAGGACCGAGGAAGCACTGCCCTGCTACACCATGGAACTGGTAAAGAGAGGCTGCACCCTGTAGGACTGCACCTGGTGGCTAGCAAAGGAGAGTTTGTTCCTGCTGTGTCCTGCTCAAAGAACAGTTGCCTCCAGAGCCCAGAGACTTCAAAGGCCAGCTGACTGGCCTCCTGTTTGCTTCACAGAGGTTCAACAGCTATAGAATCCTCCTGGGGAAAGTTGGTAGCCCAGAGTATTCAAACCGCTGCCGTGCAGCACAAGGGACCAGAACCCAAAGCACAAAGATGCACATGAGTTTGTTGAGCCAGATTGTGCCATCGGAGTGCAGCTTGGGACCCCTAGAGGATGAGTTATCAACTTAGGGAGGCTTGGCCTGTGACTGAGATACTGAGTGACTAGTAGTCCAGTGGCGACTGGACTTTTGCCAGCACCGACATATCTTTGTGGGATGTCCACCCTGTGACCAGGAGGACTGAGGAGCAGTCGCAGCAAGACCCCCATTGACAGCCTCTCATCCATAGCATCCTTGAGCATCTTCAGCATCCTTCATCCCTTGTATCAGGACCATTGCTATAGGAAAGTGCTACAGAGGTTTCAAATGTCTGGAACTGACTGAATACTGCTTCACCTGCTAAGTTAATTGTTTCTGAGAGCTTTGCTGGTCACCATGACTGTTGCCACCTGACTCCCTGATTGCTCAAAGCATGAAATTGTGCTAAAACTCAGTGAGAGGAGAGTATAAAGATAGACACTGCAGGAAAATGATTCACTGCCGAGTCTGCTGTGCATTGCCATTTCTGTGGGTTAACATTCTCATTACGATAGGCCCACTCAGATGAAATGGAGGAGTTTCACCTCCTGGACTAGTACAAAAAGAGCGATCAGGAATTGGTAACAGAGAGTTAAAGCATATTGACCACTAACATTCGATGTACGCTTGCTGCAAAAGACACCATTGCTAGTGGTGTAAACACGTATCCTCCTCTGCCAACATGCCTGCCTACTTGTTCCAGGCTTTGAACCAGAGGTGCAGCAGCGTCTTCAACTTGCCTTTTGATGGGGAACGTCTGTTCGCCCTACTAGTTGATCAGGTGTGGGAAAAATATAAATGGACACCTTTGAGGTGGACGACACAAGTGAACCTCCCATAATCCACTTTTCTACAAAGCTTTTACTTGTTCTGTCCGTTCCTAGAGGGGCTACAAAATCATGTTCCCCTCAGCTGCTGTAGGGTTTAGTTTTGTATGCTTTAGGTGTTTGTGCTTATCCAAAAACTATTGGAATATCTTTGTGTTGGATACTTCTGTCTTCAGATTGCTCACCTTGTAAATACCCCAGGCTCCTGTCTGTAATTGGAAAAGTTGAAATAGCTCTATTATGCGATCAAGTGGTGTTGCAGCTCTAATGACTTCGGTAGCTCCTTGGACTGGACATTTTACCTTTTGTTCTTGACTAACACACTCAAAAGAGCACGAAGAAACGGGAGAGATCCTTTAAACTATTTATTTTTTTAAATTATATTTTGGTACATTAAATATGAATAGTAACCAAACAGTATGCAAAAAGGAATGAAACAATGCGTGTCATGGTCAGGGAAGACAGCAAGAAGATTTCTAACATAGTTAATGAGTTCTCAACATCCTAACGCCCCAAAGCTATTTCCTAGGCGCTATGCTACGTTTTAATCGAAGCAGTACATAGCAAGCCTGTGGTTTGAGTTGCTTAGAGTGGACTGAAAACCAGTACTTCTTTTCGTTACGAAATAAAGGTTACTTTTCTGCACTGCAGCACAACCTGCCACTGAGGCTGGTTGGCACTTCAAACTGGTGTGACCTATAGCTTGATAGTCCTAGCTCAAAGCCCTTCTACATTCTGATCATATACTTTGGTTTTGATATTATCTGATCACTAATCAAATCTTTATATTTATAACACAAAACTGCGTTTGCAGAACCTAAAATATCAACAAGTCTAAATGTGTCATTTATATGCTCTTACAAATAAAAACAATAAAAAATGTCAAGTTATACAATGAGCGTCCACCATGATACGTCAGCGTCCATAACTGTAAGCAATGAAATGTCAGCATAGATGGTAAGCAGACATGATGCCAACAGTTTTGTGTGTCTAAAAAAGAGATAGAGATAAAAGACTGGAGGTAAGCATAACTTAAAAATAAGAGCCCTAAACAAAAACTGTCACAGTTTTCACAACAGTGTTCAGATGTTTGGTAATGTCTAGCTGTTCTGGAACTAATGCTTCCATATCTGCAAAATCACTGTCTGACACTCTCACATTCAATGTCAAGGCATTTAAAGTCAAGGAGATAGCCCGTGAGGCATCAATCATATTGATATCAAAGTCTTTAAAGTCCATTGCCCATGAGATCTACTCCTTTGATGTCAAAACGCAGATGCCATCCAAGATCAAGATCTAGCACATACCATCATCTTAGTTGAATGGAAGATCCTGTACTCCAGTTCTGATAAGCAACTGCTATGGAGAAGATCTATGTGTTTGTGGAATTTGGACCACAGGCAGTACGTACTCTGTCGTACTCCAAGTAAGTGGGAGACGTACCTCTCAGGCAAAAAGAGTGGAGATGTCATTCTTGATCATTATGCTAAACACCCTCTAGTACATGTCCTCCTTAATCATTGAGTCAACTCATATTTCAGTTTATGCCTCAGCTGGTAACACAAAATACTCTCCCCGTACCTTTGGTTCCAGCACCAGTGATACTGGTGACAGTTCTTCAGTCCTGTCCCCCAAAAAGGCATTTTGCTTTTACCCTTTATATGGAAAGATCAGGGAGGAGAGGAATATATTTAAGATGCAAATGAGAAGATATAGATCCCTTTTGACCAAAAGAATAATTTTTAAGTAATATCACAGCATAATTATGCCACCTGTTCTACCAAAAAGGTGCCATTATTCTTGTCCTTAACAATTCTTACAGTTTGAGCCAAGAGATCGGGAGCATCTAAAGTACATATTCCATTTGTGCATATTTAAGCAGCCTCTTCTGGGCTTTGAGGCATTGCAGCAGAAATACCAGAAAGGTCTAAAGTGATTTTTGTTGCAAACCTGATTGAGTCATTGGAGGAAATTATTATATGTATGTACATTGTTTTTTTTCTCCCCAATATTGCCACTTTACTATTAGTATTTGAGCGCTTTACCTGTAACATTAACTTCTTATACATGTTAAACTTACAACAACTACATCTGAAAATCTGCAGTTGGAGATCAGAAGGGAGAGTTGAAGTGGGCTGGTGAGTGCTTTTTTAATACAGTACACATAGTGTACTCTCTAAGAGGAGACCCTCCACTAGCTTCAATGTGAGTGGCAGCAGAAAACAAAGGCCTCCCCAATGTGCTCTGCCTTTGCTCTTCCTGATAAAGTGCAGAATGTACATGGCAGGGAAGAAAATCTGTGGAAATGCACAAAGCAGCTAAGCTAAGTAATGATAACAGCTGACACTTCTGTGTAGTTTGTTTACGTTACTCCATTGTATGAAATAGCTGTGAGCAGTAAAATAAGACCTTTGCCTTAGGGAGGTGTGTCTCTAGAAAGAGCATGACAATCATTCTACTTTTTATGGATTCAGAGATCATGCCAGAATGTAAAGAAAACTGGTTAAGTATACCTTTAATTTACTTCCCAATTAGTCCCCCAGTGTCTGGTGGGACATGAGTAGGTTTTCACCAACCTCACCCTGCATCCGTGCTGAGGTAGAAGCCATGATTCTTGATCTATTATTGTCTTCACTTTACAGAGGTTTTTTTTTTTCATGTACCATATTATTTATGGCTGTACTATTTATCCGTTTTAGATACTTTATTTGACCAAACGTGGTAGGAAAAATATTTGTGGAAGAACCCCAGATTGCTGCATAGCAGTTGTTGAAAATATAGTATGGTCTGAATAGTTAAAAAAAAATCCAAAATAGTAGCATCTTTTTCGTATGAAAACATTTGTTTGTGAAGAACCTGTTGTAAAGACTTAAGTTAATTTCTACTGTTCTGATAATTCAGTGCTAATTCCCATATTTGTCTTTGCTAATTCCCATATTTGTCTTTGTAACATTTGTCAAGCGTGTAAAGAGTTATCTTTTTGGGGTCAATATATAATAACCTTAAATAAAAAGCTTGGTCTTAATATATGGGCACACTCCTTAAAACACTTTTCTAAAACTATGTTCATCTATCCTCACCCCTGTCGGCCATCTAGATGACCCCCAGCTATGTACTAAGTCCTTATACCCACTTCACCCAAGTGTGTGCCTACCTACTTCATGTTTTAATGTAACTTCAGTTGTCTGCTTGCTGACATAGTGTTTTCATACGATTTAGGTTTGTACACTGGTTTGATCAACAGTGTTTCTATAATTTAACTTTGCTGTTGGTTTCTAACAGGAGCTAATGTTCATGCTATAACAGCAACAGGAGACACAGCATTGACCTATGCCTGTGAAAATGGACACACTGATGTTGCAGATGTGTTGCTTCAAACGGGGGCAGATTTAGTAAGTTAATTATTATTTCATTCTGTGTTATTTTGTCATTTAATGTCATAATACTTTCAGATAGATAATTTTTCATGCAAAATTCTCATCTAAAGATATATTTTCATTTGTTATCCATGATCCACAAAACATTTGTGTTCCCATTAATGGGGAGAACATCTATTTGTTATAGGGGCATATCATTGAGATGCTTTTTAAAAAAAAAATAATGAGTTGTCATAAATGCTGCAGAACACAACAAGAGACTATTATGTAAATACACTTCTATGAATCCCCTGGTGCGACACGATTTTTATAGGTACATTAAAGTTCCCAAACCATGTACTGAACACATGACGTTGTTCCTAATACACTTTTGGATACCAAATATGCTACATGTCTGTCCATTGACATTAGTGGGACACACCACAAGTGTTAATTGCCTACAATTCCCCACAATCCTTGGGACCCACACCGTATGCACTTTAAGGAAGTGATAGTGATTTATAGCCAGTTAAGATAGTACATTTTACAAGAGAGGACAAGTTTCTAGCCCAGCTGTGTCTCTTGCTAAATGCACCTATGTTCATGCTGAGGGTCATATGAATTGAGTCTCACAACAGATGTATCCTTATTGATAATCTTAAAATCATCCATAGCTTGTTCTCTGAGCACACTACATAAGCTGACAGTTAGGTTGGCGCTCAGCTTCTATGTTGAAAGGACTAAGCTAAAACAGTCGGCTTCTCAGCTGTTCGTGTCATTTGGGAAATCTTCTGGCCCTTCCAGCATGATGGGGCTAGTGCCACCTTTACAAGATGGCTAGCGTACTGCATATAGTTTGCCACACAAATAGTGGACATATGTCCAGAATAGTAACCACTCACTCACCAGGAATATTGTCTCGTTTGTAGTTTTTGCATGTTTGGTTTTTATACAGATTTGGAGAAAGAGATTTGAAAGAGGTATGGTTCACTGCAAAGCAGGTGGATACGTCTAAAATTTAGATGAATTAAATCTTTTTTTAAAAAAAAGGGCATTTGCTATGCTTTCTGTTTAAAGAAAAAACACTTTACATCTTTATTTTAGCAGATCTTTTACAGCTTAATGTGGGGGAACATTCAAATAGCATTGCAATCTGTAAGAAATAGCAGTGCTGGATAACAACGATTACAGATAAATGAATTTTTTTTTGCCTATATTGTCAAGCCTTTGACATACTTTGAGACTCAATTTCCCTGAAAAGCTTTAGGAATATGATAAAGTGCAAAACAGTCTTCTTGTGGTTGCAGTCTCCATGCTGACTGGGGGCTCCTCCAATTCTGTCTTTTTCCAAGTTTACAGGTTTATCCACGTTGCTCTCGTCTCACTTAAGTATTGCCTCAGTTAGTCACGCTTTCTGTCTTTTATTGATGGTGTTTCTTTTTAGGATCTGCCTTGACAGCCAAGCTGTTAACAGACAATTATGTGAGAACCACTAGGAGCTGGGCTTTGGCTCTGCCCACACATTGTTAGCCCAGAAGCTCACGTTTTGATTGGGGAGAAGTAGTGTGCTTCCACAAAAAAGTGCTTGCTATCTACAAAGCTGTGATAATGTTTTTATGTTTTCATTCAGCTGCCTGAGGTTGACCTTCCTGGGGCATACACAACATTGTAATGCTATTAAAATGTCTTGGATAACTAGATAGTTTAGGGTGCACAGATGAGAAGGGCAGTCATTAACCTATATGGAGTTTTAGGTCTGTGTTGACAGTTCAACTGTCCCCTGAACTTTTAACCGACATGAATATAATTCTGAAGTTCTTTGCTTCCACACATATCCATTCCCATGTTGTCTACTTGTACTGCTTCATGTTACCATACAACACTTTTTTTTAAAGCCAAACACATTGGAAATGTCAATTCTTGTTATGGTTTGGCATGACAGCACAGCTGTCACCAAATAATTATGTGAGCATTACTAGAGAGAGGCTTTGGCTTCTCCGATGTTTTGGGGGCCAAGAGCACATGTTTTGGATGGGCAGAAATTGCATTCTTCCAAAAAGTGTTAGCCCTCCACACAGCTGTGATGACTTTGTCTCCTTATCCAGCTGCCCAAGTTGGACTTTCAGTGGCACGTACAGGACATTTTAGTTTGATTGAAGTGTCTTAGATAGCTACATAATTGTTGTTGTTTTTTGCTGGCAGCAGCAGAAATGGAAGGGGACAGTCATTAAAGTACATGTGCTTGTAGGTCTGGCTTGATAGTGCAGCTTTCATGTAACATTTTAAACCACACCAATATTGTTTTTACAGTTTTTTTGTTTTTTTTTGTACACAAATTCATATTTATTACCATACTGGTTACTTATAATGCTTTACATTACCATCCCACATTCTTATAAAGCCAGACCTTTTGACATTGCCAATGCTTAAACAGTCAAAGTAGTGGGTTCCTTGAAGCGGATTTGATATATTCATTTATATTTTACTAGCTGTTTACTGGGAATTCCATTGCTACAGATTTTTATAGAGGAATAGTTGATAACATATCTAAAAATAAAAATGGTAATGTATTTTTCGTTATTGAACATTGCTTGTGAGACTGTTCAACTGTACTCTCACTTTCACCTTTACACTATTTACATTCAAAACAGGAACATGAGTCTGAAGGAGGACGGACACCTTTAATGAAGGCTGCAAGAGCTGGCCATTTGTGCACTGTTCAGTTTCTCATCAGTAAAGGTAATTTGTAAAATTACTTGATTCATTTGTTGCATAATTTGCTTGTTAGGGATGTTTAAAATGTAGCATTGCTGCTAGGTTTTGACACCTACATTGTATGTCAGAAATTTATGTAAGAAATTAAAGTTTTTCTTCATATATACCATTACATGACAGAGCTATGTAGAGCCACTACTATGCAGTGCTGACATTTGTACGATTGAGGTACTTAATTGTACGCATGTTGAAAGCCATGTGAGCAGTGCAGTTTGTCTTTCCATGTGGCATGCTGCTTGCTCTAGAGAGAATAGTTTTCGGACTTAATCTTCCATTGTATGTTATTGCTCCCAATTTATACAATGGCATTAATTGTATCTTTCTATTACCCATGGTGGACTGTGGGAATCCATGCAAGTATTTGCATCACATCTGCAGAGTTGATTGCCATGCTTGTCACCATTTAGTCACAGACATGATGTAAAAATGTAATTGTCTGCTCCAGCATCCAGATCTTTGCAACAACGTTCCTCTTTTCACATCTCAGTCAGTGACTTTAATCTGTGAAAGAGGGGTGACTATCCTGACCCTTTACAGCAAAGACTGCTCACTTTATCAGCTGAGTCAGTATTTTTATCCTCTTGGATTACTTCTACCTATCTCTGCTTTAAAGTGCAAGGATATTCCATATGAATCCAGAGGAGTATCATTAAACTAGTGAGAAGGATGTATGGCATTCCCAGATCTGTTTTTCTGGGCGCCTGCATTACATTTCTTGAAGGTTTCTCCATGTTGCCAAAGTACTCTGCAGTCATATTCAATCTTTGAAGGAAGAGCAGTGTTGCAGTAGTCTACTCCAATCAATGCATAGCTGTGCCACATTAATCTAATTTGAATCAGAAAATGGTGCCCCCATACAAATAGCTATATTGGAGCTATGCAGTTACTGCTGTATGCCACCAGCCTCTTGAATTTGATTCAAGTACCTTGTCCTGTGTGAACTTTCAAATTGCCCAAAAGACTTTGACTGTTTCACATAGGACCAAGAGCTTGTCTTCTTCAGTCATTGCTTATTTCTGTATATATTCAAAAAAATTAAAAAAAACTACAAAAACTGTTCACAGTATTGGGATGGGTAAGCAGCCCCTACTCAACATAAAATTGCTCATGGGTAAAGGAACATGGTGTATGATTTTTATCTCTGGCTGTTGATTCGTACAAAGTAAATCTAGCTTCATAGTCGTCTATTTCATGTTAGTCATAATTCCTCAATGAAAAAACAACTATTACTTTTCTACTTTCTGCTGTGGCCTATAGTAGCAACTTAATTCTCTTAATGTTGATTATCATGATAATGTTCAGTACTCTTCCCTTCTATTGGCGCTTTCACTTAGAAGGCCTATTATTGCATATTTGTGTATCTGAACTGCCTCATCACATCTTTGAGAGGCAGTACACAATTGGCAGGCACTACTTTGATAGTAGATTGAAATAACAAAGTATTGTTAGAGTACTGCTATTTTATGAAAATGTTTATTTTCCAGGTGCGAATATGAACAGATCAACTGCGAATAATGATCACACAGTTGTGTCACTGGCATGTGCAGGAGGTCATCTTGCAGTTGTTGAGCTTCTCTTGGCCCATGGTGCAGACCCTACCCACAGACTAAAGGTAGTAGTCCTCTGTTTGTTTCATTTTTGTTTAGACATGGGTCAGAGAAAATGTATTTTGACCCAAATCTTGGTTTGAGGCATGTATTAATAGGGTGTAAGTTTTTTTTATAGCATATGTTTTCTTTCTTGCAACAGGATGGTTCCACAATGCTAATTGAAGCCGCAAAGGGTGGTCATACTAATGTTGTCTCCTATTTGCTGGATTATCCCAATAATGTTCTACCAGTTTCAACATCAGACTTATCTCAGATCACGCCATCTTCTGATCAGTCTCAGGTAGTGATACCATGATTTAAACCTCTTCAGTGGTTTGTAATGTTTTACAAGAAAGTTGGTACAAGATTTTCAATTGAAATATTTTCAAAATCTGTTTTGAATGAAGTCTTTCAAATTGAATATTTTTGCTGTTTTTTTAACAGCCCTTATAATGCAGTATTTCTTTGAAAATTATATTGATTGTGAACTTTTTCAATATAATTAATGCATGTTTTGTGTGATGCCTCTTGGAAAATCAAATAGTATGTTCACAATTGGTGCATATTTTTGTGAAGAACATTGACACTCTTTGGCTTTATTGCCCTGTATGAATAACATATTTAAAGTTGTAGTTAATTGCCTTTCAATTTAAAAGCTTTAATAGCATCATGTATGAATATTTGTTTTTTGATTTTTAAGTTGTACCATTTTGTTTAGGTTCCACGTGTACCAATGCATGCACTTGCCATGGTTGTTCCCCCACAAGAACCTGACAAGGCTCCACAGGATGAAGCACCTTTAATTCTGGAAGTGGATAAAGGTTAGTGTGAAGTGCAGATACTGCAGTCATGCACATAAACTTTTAATGGTTGTCCAATTGAATGTCCACCATATCCTGGTGGAAATGTTAAGGTTTATTTTACAATCTCGATTTCTCATGGAATGTTGGGCCATCTCCTTATTAGTTTGAAGTCATAAGTCCTTTGATAAAAGGTTGTTAAATTGAATGACTCACTAGCTGTGGCCGATTTTATTTTTTAGATAAAGATAGCTTATAAACCAGTACAGTGGATCAGTAAGTGTTTAAATAATTTACATTTGAAAAAATAATGACTCAATATTCACACCTAATCTGCCTTCAGAGACCAGGCTATTGCAGGCATCTTAATATTTTTTCATGAGTATTGGTGATTTCATTGGTTTGACTCCTGTAGGTTCCCAAACGTTATGTACTTCTGCTATCTGCTTTATAATCTGAAAGTGTTAGTAGGTTTGAGAAACCGGCTGGTTCCGGTTTGGAAGAAGTGGAAAGGAACTCGAAAACCTCCTTGCCTTGATTTGACCCTTTTCTTATATGTCTCATATTGATCGAAAAAACAGCTGCATATTTTTAATATTTATATTGAGAACTTGATTAAAGCAGCTGAAAATGTGTATGGCTGATGATAAAGCAATTTTTTACCTTTTTAAGGGACCATTTGTATCTAACATTGGCCAACTAATACAGCTTGATCTAGCCCCTTTTCCGGGTGGAAATCACTGTGTGACTGTACATATTATTTCTCTCTCACTTTAGTAACTTGTTTTAGTTGTTGCCCCCCCTGCAGATCCTTTTCATGAGATGAGTGGGGCTTAAGCCCATCTCCCTCCCTCATTTCCTGTCACAGCTGTTCAATTAGTTTAACTGTGTCTGATTCACAGACGAATTTGAGTATAGCAAGTAATACTATTCATTTATATACTCTTACATGCCTTTGTAAATTGTCCCCAAAATGACCAAAGGCCTATTAGTAAAAGTACAATGAGGGCACAGTACTTTCTCCTTGTACTAATTACATATGGACAGTCCCTGAATATTCCTATTTTAGTTCTACTTTGATGTCTTCTCGTGCCAGTTTAAAATGGCTAGTAAGAGTATTGAGAAGCATAGCGCAGGAGGTACTACTTTATATACTGTAAAATGTCTTTACTACTTTATATTCAGAGAGAAAATTGCCTATAACCCTCAGTGTGTAACATTTTAGGTTTTCTTAGTTAATATTAGAAGTGTTGTAATAGTGACGTCATCCAACAAGATTACATTAGTGGCCATCTTATGCATGTTCACCGGCAGTGATCACCTCAGTGCATCATGCACAGCTGCCAGCAGTCATGTAAAAAGCATTATCACTTTGGAATGTGCCTGCATAGTTAATACATACAGCCATAGTTGCTCAAGGTAATCAGTGTAATAGTAAAAGGTATCACAAATGTCACATCATTTGTCACTCAAATATCTGCTTTACAAAATATTTTGAAAATTCAGCTATTTTTCTCCAAACTTGTGCTTATGAGTTCTGAAAATTCATGCATTTTTACTTCAATTTTGCTAGAATATATTCAGCCAAGCAAAAACGTTTTAATTAGTTACTGGGCATCATAATGGAGAGTTATTGAAGGTATCTGGAGAGCTAAAAGTAGCTCTTAAACTGGTAAGCCTGTTTTTTTTTTTTTTTTCCCGGTTCCGGACAACATAATCCTGAAGCAACGAGCACACCTGCTTTGACTTTATTGTGTCAAAAAGTTCCCAAAGCCTAGCTTTAAGCTCTTCGCTCAACCTCTTTTGGCATCATGAGAACTTATTTTCATTTTTGTGACAGAACATATTGGTTGGTGGCATGTGTGGCTGTAGATATGTAGATACACATGCCCTGCATACTCCTGCCATCATGGCTTGGACGTTTTCAGATTTGCGTCGTTTGAGTCACAAGATATAGTAACTTCTCCTTTAGTTGGCAGTGCTCGCTGTCAGTGGCTCCAGTGTTGGATTGTGTCTCCCCCACCATAGAGTTCAACAGTGTACCTCTTGGGCTTCACGTTTGGCACCTAATAGCGCTTACCGCAGGAGTCTTGAGTGATTGCTGTACTTGCGTTCTTTCAGAAAAAACTCACTGCAATAGTTCCTTGATCCTCTTTTTCCTTGTCTACTCAGGATTCATCAAAGAATGAGCTCTTCTCAACTGTTCACATCTGTAGAAAGCTGACATTTTATGCAGTTTGCCAAAATGAGGTGCACTATGTAGAAAGTCCAGACAACCCTGATTAGCTTACATGACTTAAATTAATAATCCCAAATGCTCTCTTTGTGGTAGTGTGGGTGAGCAGGTTAAGCTTATCAGAGGATGGTGTTAAGCATTTGCTGTACACATTGAGTCAGTAAATGAGACACACACTCGGGAGGAACTTCAAGACCAATTGACAAAAATTACAGATTTTTATATTAATTTATACTTCAAGATCTTCAGGATCAGATAAGTACTTTTTGAGTTAGCAATATTTAAAAGTACAGAAAATACAGCTGTCAGATTTGAAGCATGACCCTCAAGTGCAGTAATGTTATCCTATGGGAGGAACATACTATGCATAGGGTCACTTGCTAACAACTTAGATTTTACTGTTCTTATGTACTTAAGGTAAGTAGGGGCCAAGGTCCAAGAAAGCACCAACAGTTCCAAGTTTACCTACCTTGGTGTGTCTGGGTGCAGAAGTGCTTCCAGCGGTGGTTGCCTTGAAAGCTGAACTAAAGTAAACAGGGTAAAAGTGTGTGTAAGACAAGGCTGCAGATGGGGATTGGGGGACGAGTTCGGCAGATCCCAAAGTGGGGCTCTATTCTAGAGGTTCCCATGACCACAGAGACACCGTTGGTTTCAATGGCCTCAGGCTGGGTGGCTCGAGTGCGTAGGTCCAGCGGGTTGGCGAGTTTGAGGCTCTCATAGTTCTCAGTGCACTTGCAGAAGAGGGGAAAGAAACTCAGCAAGACAACTTCTCAATCAGTCAGGGATTTATAGAGTGTGGATAATCACCCGTGCTGGTCACAAAGCGCTGGGGGAGGAAAAAAGGGGGTAGGGGATGAGGATTAGTCGGAGCCGGGTTTTGAGGTCTTTCCTGAACTGAGACAGGGTGGGAGATTGCCTGAGGTGGATGGGGATGGTGGTCCAGGTCTTGATGTGGGAGAAGGATCTTCCTCCGGCTGTGGTTTTCTGGATGCAGGGGACTTTGGCGAGGGCCTGGTCAGTGGAGCGGAGTTGTCTGGCGGTAGTGTATAAGAAGAGTCTGTGGTTGAGGTAGGATGGTCCGGTGTCATGCAGGGCCTTGTAGGCATGGGTCAGGAGCTTAAAGGTGATTCTCTTGTCGATACGCAGCCAGTGTAGGTCTCTTAGAAGGGCGGAGGTGTGGATGTGTCGTTTGGCGTTCTTGATGACCTGGGTGGAGGCGTTCTGCATGTGTTGTAGTCTTTTCTGGGTCTTGGCGCTGGTTCCAGCGTAGAGAGCATTGCCGTAGTCGAGGCGGCTGCTGACAAGAGCTTGGGTGACTGTCCTTCTGGTTTCGGTAGGAAACCATTTGTAGATGTTTCAGAGTATGTGTAGGCTGTGGAAGCAACCCGATGAGACAGGGCTTACCTGTCGGTCCATTGAGAGTGATGAGTCTAAGATGACGTTGAGGTTTCGGTCGGTGGGGGTGGGGGCGTTTCTGAGGGCAGAGGGCCACCAGGACTCGTTCCAGGTGGAGGGTGTGGAACCGAGGACTTCTGTTTTGTCCGAGTTCCGTTTGAGGCAGCTATCTTTCATCCATGCGTTGACTGCTTTCATTCCTTCGTGGAAATTGTTTCTGGTAGTGTTCAGGTTGTTGGTGAGGGAGATTATCAGTTGGGTGTAGTCGGCGTAGGAGATGAGTGCGTGGCTTCTGACGATGACAGCTAGTGGGGTCATGTAGAGGGTTGAAGAGGGTGGGACTCAGCGTGGATTTTTGGGGGACACTGCAGTTGATCTTGTTGGCTTCTGAGAGAAAGGAGGAGGGGGGGAGTCCGACCCTCTGTGTTCTGCCAGTGAGGAACGAGAAGAGCCATTGCAGTGCGGAGTCTCGGATGCCAGCGTAGTGGAGGCGGGTGCGTAGTGTGTCGTGTGAGACTGTCGAAAGCATCAGAAAGGTCCAGGAGGATAAGGACGACTGTTTCGCCTCAATCAAGGAGGGTGCAGATGTTGTCTGTTGCGGTGAGGAGGGCGGTCTTGGTGCTATGGTTGCTTCTGAATCCTGATTAAGAGGGGTCTAGGATGCTGTTGGTTTCTAGGAAAGTGTTGAGTTGTTTGTTGACTGCCTTCTCAATGACTTTGGCCAGAAAAGGTAGCAGGGAGATGGGCGGGTAGGTCTTGAGGTCTGTCGGGTCAGCGGTGGGTTTCACCAGTAGAGGTTTGATCTCTGCGTGTTTCCAACTCCCTGGGAAGGTGGCAGATTTGAAGGAGCAGTTGATGGTATGCTGGAGTTTGGGTGCGATGATGTTGCTGGCTCTGTTGAAGATGAGGGGTCGGTGGGAGCTCCTGAGTGGATGGTTGCCATGATGTTGCAGGTCTCTGTGTCAGTGATGATGTTCCAGCGGAGGAGGGTTGGGTGTGGTGGTGCTTTGGTCGAGGGGCTGGTGGTGAGAGTCAGGGTGTGAGGGGGTGGTGGTGGCGGGCGGCTGTATAGTGAAGCTGTCGTAAATGTCTGCGATCGTGCAATGGAAGTAGTTGGTGAGGTTTTCGCAGTGTTCTTACGATGGGGGGATGTAGTTGAAGTTGGGGCTGGTGAACGCTTTGGTGGTAAAAAGTTCCTTGCTGTTGTGGGCATTTTTATTGATGCGTTGTTGCTGCTTCTGGCGTGGAGCTGGCCTCCCTCAAAGTCTCATGTCATGAAGGTAAGTTTTGGTGGCTGTGTTCAGACTGGACACAAACAGGCCTTGGTGCTTGCATCTGGCAGTTGTACACTGGATATTGATGGAAGGAGGTTCTGGGCAAACACAGCGTCTCAAGGACTGGATAGGTCAATGCGGCTGGGCACTCTATCTTTTTCCTGGCGAGTTGCTCCCTGGCTGGAGCCGATCTTCCCCGAGAGCTGGAAACACGCGGAAGTCAACGCTCTCCTGAAAAAAACCTATGGCGGACCCCAACGACCTGAAGAACTTCTGCCCCATCTCGCTCCTCCCCTTCCCGGCCAAGGTCATTGAGAAGGCCGTCAACAAGCAACTGACCAACTTCCTCGAAGATAACAACTTGCTCGACCCCTCCCAATCTGGCTTTCGGGCCAACCACAGCACAGGAACCGCCCTCATCGACGACATCAGAACCCTGATGGACAACGGAGAAACAACCGCCCTCATCCTCCTTGACCTCTTGGCTGCCTTCGACACCGTCTGTCACCGCACCCTAATAACCCGCCTCCGCTCCACTGGCATACCCAGGGCCTGTCCCTGTCCTGGATCATCTCGTTCCTCTCGGACCGAACCCAAAGAGTCTACCTCCCGCCCTTCCGCTCAGAACCCACTGAGATCATCTGCGGCGTCCCACAAGGCTCCTCGCTCAGCCCTACCCTCTTCAATATCTACATGATCCCCCTCGCCAACATCGCTCGCAAACACAACATCAACATCATCTCCTACGCCGACGACACCCAAGGACCCTGCCACCGCCAAAGCCAACCTCCAGGATGGAATGAAAGACTTCGTACAATGGATGAAGCTCAGCCGCCTGAAGCTGAACTCAGATAAGACAGAGGTCCTCATCCTCGGAAACACCCCGTCCACCTGGAACGACCCTTGGTGGCCCACGGCCCTGGGCACTGCACCAACCCCTTCAGACCACGCATGCAATCTCGGATTCATCCTGGACCCCCTTCTCACCATGACCAAGCAAGTCAACGCTGTCTCGTCTTCTTGCTTCCACACCCTTCACATGCCCCGAAAGATCTTCTGCTGGATCCCCGCCGATACCAGAAAAACTGTTACCCATGCCCTCGTCACAAGCCGCCTGGACTACGGAAACACCCTATACGCAGGAACCACCGCAAAACTTCTGAAACGTCTCCAGCGCATACAAAACGCCTCTGCACGCCTCATCCTTGATATACCACGCCACAGCCACATATCCGCCCACCTGAAACACCTGCACTGGCTCCCCGTCAACAAAAGGATCACCTTCAGGCTCCTCACCCACGCACACAAAGCCCTCCACAAAAAGGGCCCCGAATACCTCAACAGTCGTCTCGCCTTCTACACGCCCACCTGCCAACTTCGCTCCACCAGCCTCGCTCTCGCCGCCGTCCCTCATCTGCAGAACAACCGCTGGAGGTAAATCCTTCTCCTACCTGGCAGCCAAGACCTGGAATTCCCTTCCAGTCCACCTCAGGACTACCCAGGACCACCCCGCCTTCAGGAAGCGCCTCAAGACCTGGCTCTTCGAGTAGCAGTAACCCCCCTAGTGCCTTGAGACCCTCACGGGTGAGTAGCGCGCTCTATAAATGCCTTGATTGATTGATTGATCGTCAGCAAAAACGGGGACCTGCCAATTGCAGTTGATGCCTGCTGGTGCAGGGAAGTGGCTCCTCCACTCCTAGGGAGATGCTGGTTGGTTGGCGATGTGCTGGCAACCCTCCAAGACTCTGGGAGGATGTACAGCAGCAGAACAAGTCGGGTCTCTGCGATTATTGGGAAAGGAGCAGACAGGGTTTGGTGCGAAGACCACAGCGACTCCACAGTTCTTGCGTCTTCAGCTCCTCTTTGTCTGTTTTCTTCTTGTGGGGGTTGGGCATTTTCTTGACCCGAGTTTCTACTTTGCCAAATTCAAGATGGTGAAAACCTTCTTTTGTGAAGCCCATCAGGTAGACCACCTTAGGGGTTTGACTAGCGTGGAGGTGTATTACGCCTATTGAATAGCTAATTTCCTGTCTGTCCTGGTGCCAAATGGACCTCAGGGTAGGGGGTGGGGTTCTCCAGGTCCGGAGGAAGGCGGGCCGCACGTCACAGGCAGCAGTGGCTTTGAAGCACCTGGCCTTGGTATGTAGATTTACTAGCCACTCTTCTGTGGTGGCAGGCTGGTTAGGGCCAGTCAGGCTAGTAGGTTTCATGGGGCACCTCGAAGGTGCCCTCTGGGTGTCTGTCATATTAAATCCAGTACTGGCATCAGTACGAATTTATTAATATGAGGTGTAGGTTTCAATAAAGCTATAATGCAGCTGGGGAATAGTGATGACCAGTGCCCATTTCATATACTTAGGGTGGCTTCCCTGTTCACTTGTACCATCTAGTAATTACACTATACAGCACAGGGGCATATCTGCTCATGGAGATATGCCCTGACATGTAATATAATGCACCCTGCCTTAGGGCTGTAAGGCCTACTGTAGGGGTGAGTTACGTATATTATAAGCAGTGACATGGACTAGTGTGCCACGTTGTGATTTATCACATGGTTTGCAGCATGGCACGCAGCCTGATATGGCAGTCTGCATGTAAGTTGTATTGGAGTCCCTGTTTAGGGGAGAGGGCATAATACATGCCGCAGCCCTTAGGGGACCCTCTTTAGTATCCGTGCCCTAGGTACCAGGGTACCATTTACTATTGAGTTACAGGGGTCCTAAAGTGTGTGTCAATTGTAACTCAATTAGATCATTTTACCTTGTTTTTAGGAAATGAGCACTGGCACTGGGGCCTGACCCAATCAGTCGAAAAATATAAAAACATCTGTACCAGTGGTGAAAAGTGGGGGTGACCATGACAGAAAGGGGCACTCAGATTTCTCGAGAACCGCGTCGGCACGAATGTGAGGTTAGCAATGGAAAGTGCACCCTTAGAGTACTACCTCCAGTGCCATTCCAAGTTACCCTGGATCATAATGAGAGCAGTTCTGATGATTTTCGGCCTCTTAGCCTCATGTGCACCTGAATGTGGTTGGAGCGACAGTATGCTTCCCTATTGCGAAATCTAGCAGGGTCGCTTGTTGCCAGCGCAGATAAACCGAGTATAAGGTGTCTGGAAGATCACGAGTGGCATTGACATTCCGAGGTGGCACAGGGCCTCTTCCAACAACAGGGAGAACCCTGAAAAGATGTTTTTGCTACCGCTGATAGCATGAAGTGTTGAACATTATATGCCTTCGTATTTCTACAATTGTACTGGTTAGCAGATATGTTCTGGCTGGAATGGAACATGGGACCTCTGTATTCATTCCGGTTCCTGTCTCAATTTCTGAAAAAGATCCGGAACGATCTGGCCCACATCATCCTAATGTTTCTGGATTGGGCCAGAAGAGTATGGTAGGTGGCTCTTATGGGCCTAAGCATCTTTCCTTCAATCAGGTGGACGCTTTGCGAGGACCTATGGTCTCCACTATTGCGCTGTATGATCCACCAGAGAGTACGCCATCTACATCTCCAAACATGGAGAGTGAGCAGCAGCTATTGACTACATTTAATTTATTGCCTGTAGTGATGAAGTTAGTCTTCGTCACCAGGTGCTGTTCGACACCCTTTATGTTAGAGGCATGTGCGGCTGTAGGTACACATGCTTTGCATACTCCTGCCATCCACTGTTTGGGCCGGATTTGTGCAAGTTGTTTTTATTCGAAGAAGTTTTTGGAGTCACAAGGTATAGTGACTCCTCTTCTTGGTGATAATGTGCATGCACATGGGCATCAACTCCATTGTTAGATTGTTTTCCTGCCGTCGTCTGGTTCAGATGTGTATTACCGCGCTCTGGTTCAAGACCGTTTCGGACTTCTTTCAGTTCAGAATCCATCCTTACCCTTGTTGGTATTGTTATCGATCATGTTTCCATCTTTGCATTTCGAAAATATAGAACATTATGAACAGTCTGATCGACCTGCTCCAAACGCTGCCTTCGTACTTCACCCTTCTGGGCCTATCTTTCCATCTCGTCGGTTTCACCTGAGAATGCCATGATAACGGAATAAACTCCATTCCGCTTCTGCCTGAGTTGCCACGATAAGTACCCAAGGACTCCCCTTCATCAGGTTTGCAACCTGTGCTTGTCTCCTGATCAAAGAGAAGAAGACAGTGCGGCCTGCCGATCGTTTTGAAGCAAACCTTACTCCTTAGAGATCGCCACATTCATTCACAGGTGGAAATGGGGTGGAGGGGGATTGGTGATCCTTATGAGGCACCACAACCCATAGATCCCTGGTCAAATTAGGACTTTGATCCTCCAGGGGACACTGACGTAGACCTGAACCCTGCAAACCATCACCCCTTGATGACCCTTCATATTCGTAACTCAACAGGGTTGCAGCCTACTACCAGGTCCCTCGCCGTGAAGACCCCATAGAAGAGGATTTCCTCTTTGAAACTATATCCAGTACACATAGGGCTAACTGATACCTCCCTAGGCTAAAAGCCATGCTGTGTCTCACTGACAGTATCTTAAAGGAACCTGCGTGAGCCTGCATTCACGCCCAGGGTCGACAAAAAATACAAAGTTGCATCCTCCGACCGTGTTTATGTCCTAGGACAACTTCCCCCTGACTCATTGGTTGTGTCCAATCTCTGTAAGAGGGCTAATTGACAAACCACAGCTGACACCCCACCTCCTAATAAACAGTTTAAGCTAATTAATGATTCAGGGAAACTGGTAGCAGTTCAAGCCGCTAATCACTGGCAAATTTCCAGTACACTGGGACGAGATAGAGGAACTCCTTTGGTATCTCCCAGAGGAGCATAAAAAAGAGAACAGTAAATAGTTCAAGAAGGCAAACTTATTTCCAACAGTGTCATTAGGTGTGTCCTAGAATCCGTAGATACAGCTCCCAGAGGTATTAATACCAGTGTGTTGCTGCACAGACATGCTTGGCTGCGGATATCTGGCTTCAAGCTAGAAGTTCAGCAAACACTTTTAAACGTCCCTTTTAACAAGGATCACCTATTTGGTCCACAAACTGACTAAGTGTTAGAAGAAATGAAGGACATGAAGGTTGCCAAATCCAAGGGGGTACTCCAAACCTCCACTCCCTGTGGCTCTTTTCGCAACACGCCCCATAAGCCATACGCAAAAGCAGCATCTTCCGATTCCTCTTCATACCGACCAGAAATTTAGACCCCCCCCCCCTTTCACAAGGCTATTACAGGAACATGTACTGAGGTACCAACGCCAAAGGCTGTGGCAAAGGTGCTTCCTCACGTTGTACACCATCCACCACTAAGCAATGACTTCCTTTTTGTCCCCCCCCCCCAAGTCATAATTAACACCTGTCAATGGTTTATTACAACAATTTCTCCCTGCATGGCGCTCCATAACATCAGATAAGTGGATGTTGGACATTGTCCAACATAGATATTGTCTATAGCTTATCGGCCCACGTCCAAACAGTCCACCTCACAGACATAAACTCTGTGGAACATCAAAACTTGCTCATACAGGAAGTGCAAGCTCTCTTGCTCTAAGGGGCTATAGAGCCCGTCCCTCTTCAACATTGGAGATCATGGGTATACTTCCTATACTTTCTCATCCCCAAAAAGGACGGCTCTCTATGGCCCATTTTAGATCTCAGGCCCTTAAACCATTACATCCTGTCATAGCATTTCCACATGGTCGCCCTCCTATATGTAATCACACTAATCCAGCAAGGTGACTTTGTCAGCACAAGACTTAAAGGACACCTACTTTCACATCCCAATCCACCCACCACACCACAAATATCTGTTTATCATAGCTGGCAAACATTATCAGTTTTTAAAGTGCTCCCTTTTGGGTGTCACCCTGGGTGTTCACCAAATGCTTTAGCAGTGGTAGCAGCACATCTGCACAGGCAGAACATTCATGTCTCCCCCTATCTGGATGACTGGCTTATCAAAGACCGTACCCTTCCTCTATGTCAGCAGTCCTCTCGTTTCACTATAGATTTGCTCTATTAAGTAGGGTTTTCCATCTATATACAACCATCACATCTTCATCCTTTGCAGGTTCAGCCATATCTCGGGGCTATTCTCAACACAGGAGTAGAATTAGCCTATCCCAGTGCATCAAGGATTTAGAATTTCCAGATACTGCTACCACAATTTCAAACCAATTAACACTCTCTAACAGTCAGAACACTTAAGTGCCTGCTAGGTATGATGGCACCATGGTGCCATGTGTATGATTGATTTTGTTTAATCTTCAAAAATGTCTAGCCCGGCAGTGGTCTCAGTCACAGGGTCAGTTAGAAGTTCTAGTGTTGATAGAGAGTAGCACTCATCACTGTGAGGTTGAACACACAAAACCTGTTAAAGGGGTCAGCTGCTATTCAACCCTGTTCCACAAATCATTCTCACAGCGGGCACATCCATCACTGGATGGGGGTTTACCTGCAGGATCTCACAGTTCAGGGTCTCTGGGACACCAAACACCAGGATCTCCACATCAACTACCTCAAGTTTCAGTCTGTTCATCTGGCATTGAAAGCATTCCTAACTTACCTGATAGGCATGGTTGTTAGTCTGGATGAAGAATGACTGCCTACAAAAATGGGGGGTGGGGGGGGGAGGGGAGGGGTTGGTGGGGCAACACACTTTCTACAGTTATCATGCCTATCTTGGACCATTTGGCATTAGGCAATACGTTGCAAAATCCACCTGTTAGCAGAACACCTCCCAGGGAAGGACAATGACATTGCCGACTGTAGGAAGCTGGCCCTTTAATGTGGTGCGCAAATGTCATGTAAAGGGTCCAAGCTTACCCCAGTGAATGGACACGGTTTGCTATGCAATCCCAAAGTGCTCTATTTAGGGGTAGTGTGGTTGAGCAGCCTTAGGCTTAACACAGAGTACTGCAAGACATCTACAGATACTCACAGTAGTCAATAAATGAGACACACAACTCAAGGAGATGCACACCAATTTATAAAAAATAGCAAGTATCTTTATATATGTTAAGGCATTCAGAGAAAAATCGTTCATGTAAGTAAGTTTTTAAATAGGAATTCTTTTCACTTTAAAAAGTGGACAGTGCAATTTCTGAGTTATGCAATATTTTACTATGATATGAACAACCGGTTCTGCAAACAGGTTGAGTACAGCGACCTACAAGACCAATCTCCAGGAGTTAAAGTGAGTAGTGGGCAAGGTCCAAGGCAGCACCCACAGTACACCCTGAGTGGCATCGGGCAGCTGGATGCAGGTGCAAAACAGCGATGGGTGCCCAATGAGTTCCTATGGGGGAACGGTCACTGTGAAAAGAGGCTGCGGGCTCCGGCCAGGAGGTTAGTCGGTCTGAACCAACAGTGGAGCTTAGGCCTCGCGATGCTCTGGCATCTGGTCCTCTTCTCAGGGGCGATGGGTGCAGAGGTATCCTTAGTTGTTAGGTTTTTGTGACCGGAGCAGTCGTGATAGAGGCGGGGCTATGTGCAGAGGCTGCAGGTATTGTCAGGAAGTCCTGAGGGGGTGAAATCACGCTGGACTCTGCCTCTGAAGTACTTGGGAACCTTGTTTACTCCGGTGGTCCACTTCAACGCTGGTCAAAGACGGCAGGTGCATTGGTGACTTCAGGTGTCAATTTTGGTGGTTCCAGAGGCTTCAGAGTCCCTTCTTTTGGAGTTTGCTGGAGAACAGATCTGTTGTTCACAGGAGGTCTTGAGTCTTTAATGAAGGCAGGCAGTCCTGGGTTTGTGGATTCACAACTGCTGATCAAGTAGACTATGGTGCAGATTTCATTGAGGAATGCAGACAGGCTGCTTCTTTTCTCCTCTTCTACCTTTCGTGACTCCTCTGTGTCCTTGCCTGTAAGGCCTCCTGTAGGTGTGTCTTACATGTGTTGCATGCAGTGTTGGGTGTGGGGGGGTGGGAAGGGGGGAGGCAGAGCAACACAGGCTGTGTGCCATGTTGTGTTTTCACTTTTGTCTGCACCGTGACATGCAACCTGAAATGGCAATCTGCATGAGCTAGTTGAGAGGTCCCTGACGGTGGCCCAATACATGTTGCTGCCCCTGGTGACCCATTTTAGTACTCATTCCCTAGATACCAGGGGGTACCATTACTAGGGACTTACAGGAGGGCCAAAGGTATTGCCAGTTGGGGAACATTTGCGGAGTTCTAGGAGATTTGGCACTGGATACTTGGTTAGCAGGAACCCAGTGCATGTTCAGTCAAAATTGCATCAATTACCAGGCAAAAATCGGGGATGACCATTTCAAAAAGGGGCACTTTCCTACAGGCAGCCTTCTTACTAAAACGCATAGCTTTTCCTCTTTGGGTAGTCCATCCTTCTGCTATTGATGTTTGGCCCGACTAAGTCCTCGAAAGAGGAGAGGAAGACTCATCGATTGGACACCAAAAGGGACATAAGCTTCTACATTGATCGTACAAGGATCCACTGCATGTTCAATCAATTGTTTGTCAGGTTTTTTTGGAGTGAAGAAAGGGAGGAAGGGCGGGGCAGAATAGGACTTTGCCAAGGTGTGTAGACCTTCACATTAATATTTGCTGCACACTGGCCTAGTGACAGTCTTCAGAAGATCTAAGAGCTCACTCCACTAGAGTTAATGTTGCTACAACTGCGTTGGCACATAGAGAGTCTGTCCTTAATTGCTGCTAGGCTAGGATGTGGGCGTCGGTGCGGACGCTGGTGGAGCACTCCTGACTGAAAGCCTTGTTGAGTGGGAAAGAAATTTCACCTATACAGCTATGCAGCCTTTTTTGTCTGCGTTCACTTCTTCTGAGGTGAGGAATCTGTGGTTAGAAGTATCCATCCGAAGAAACTTACATTCAGTAGTAGTTTCCTGGTGGATACACTAACTGCAGTTTCCTCACTTTCTTCCTCCTCCCTGTTCTGTATAGTGGCATATTTGTAGTATCAAAAGAGGTCCCAAGTTTAAACTCAATACACTGTGTTTTCAGCAATCGTTCACTGCTCGCTTCTGAGGTTGCAGAAATGGTTGAAGAGAAGAAACTGACTTTAGCACGCAGCTCGACACATTTTACTTTCAGGGAAGTGCTGCTTCAGCATAGTGATTCACAATACCACATTCTAGCTCTTTGGAACATTGCTATGGAAAGGCTTTTCTGGTTCCTGTCTGGCACCTGGAGAGAACTGTAAGATGAGTAATCTGCAGTTATAGAATCCACCACAAAGATCTTAACCAAAGGTAAATAACCTGTTATTTGCACATCTTGTCCAAATCATTAGGTTTCACCTGCACAGCACTTGTACTGTGCTTGTGGAATATCTTGCAATGAAAATATATATAATTTTTTTTTATTTTTATTTTTTATTTTTAACCATGTTGCTCTTGTTTCCTTGCTGCCTGTTGGCCAGCACCTCCTCCCAACCTCTTGCTTCCTCCTGGGCTTTGGGCCTTAGTTCATGTTGTGGAGCATAGTACTGCTTCCTGTGGCCAGTGTCCTTCATCTGGCTACGTCTACTCTATTTTTTAACTTTCCACATGCAGTCTTGGAAACTGCATATGCCTGCAGCACGTCTCCTTCATTCCCCCACTCTGCTGATGTATTTAATCCCCCCCCCTGCCCTCCTCGTGCTTTCCATTGTTTTTAACTCACCTCCCTGTTTCACCCACTGTACTCTCCCACTCTCCAGTGTTTACCACTGTCCTCCTTCATGCTGCTTGTCCACCCAACCCCGCACTTTTTGTTCTTAACAGGTTGCTTGGTTTGAAGTTAAAAAGAAAAATAACACTATGATGAGGTTAATGCTCTTTAATCCTTACTTCACAGCATCTTCTGCTGCTGTGCAGCATGTAAAAATAAATTGACAAAGCCGATAGATTTTTCATAGCTGCAACCTATTGGCTTTTCTAATACTTGTTTTTCTAGATAGCCATCACACTGGGGAAGAGGGTACTATTCCAAAGTGCTTTCTGTGTAGAGACCCAAAGTTGTCTTTTATGTTGGAAGGATATAAGTATGTTAATTAATGTTTAGTTTATGGATTCATTTTTGTGTTTTATTTCTCTCAGAAAGTTGATTAGTTCTCATGTTTGTCAGGATGACGTTATATGTCTTATGAGCTGAGTTTGTTGACTGTAGACTGTTTCAGTGCGTTGGGTAACACATTATTGACAAATGATTTTGGTGTCAATTTGAAATACTTTTTTTGTACTTAGGTGCATGCAAGCAGTTACCTGGCTCTCTGCAGGTTGTCGATCAGGAACTGTTGACTCCGTTCAGCACATATCAACCGCTGGAATGTATAGTAGAGGAGACTGAAGGGAAATTGAATGAACTGGGTCAGAGAATTAGTGCTATAGAAAAAGCACAACTGAAATCTTTGGAATTAATACAAGGGGAACCTTTAAACAAAGATAAAATTGAAGAATTGAAAAAGAATCGAGAAGAACAGGTGCAGAAGAAAAAGAAAATATTGAAGGAACTTCAGAAAGTGGAAAGGCAATTGCAGATGAAAACTCAGCAGCAATTTACTAAAGAATATTTGGAGACTAATGGTCAGAAAGAAATGCTACTTAATTTGCAGCAGTGTCCACACAAAGATGTTTCTCCACAGGTGGAAGACGAGCAATGTTTGCAAGAGGCAACTTTCTCAAATGTACATCTTGTGGATGGACTTTTGCCAAAAGATCAACAGCCATCTCAGCCACAAGAAGCAGAAGCACAAATGGGATTTAGTGCCATTCATTCTCTTTCTCCTTCAGTTTTGAACATATCCACTAATTTAGAATGCAAACAGTCAAACTGCCTTGAACTTCAGAAAATATTAACTACACAGCAGATGGATGATCAAGAAGGTTTTGATGCACATGATCAGGATCTGCTGACTGAAGTTACAGATGGCTTAATGGTTGCAAAGCCAGCACAGACTCTTACTGACACTCTTGATGATATAATTGCAGGTGAGTTACAAAATATCCAGTATTCGTGAATCTGTTCTGCTTGGAATTTGAATGTCTTTGAAACAGTTAACGGTTTACTTCATGCCTTATTAAGTTAAACCTGTTAAGGAAGAGCGGCTATAAAGAAGTGAACTAGTTTACTCTATAACATACTATAAGAATTTGTTTCTCAAAAATGGAATGAGTTGTAATGTATGTGAGAATACTCTGTGTGCCCTTAATGATTTATCAGTCGTACATGTTGTATATTATTAGCCTGACCAAAACCAAAGTTTTGTCACCGTCATTCTCATCGGTTTTATCTGGGTCAAAGATCTCTTTTGTAGCAGAGAAGGATTTGATGCTATTCTTATTCCAAATATATTTCACCCTGGTGAATCCAGTATTATCCTAATCTGAAAAACTCTTTAGCCTGTGGACTCGTTTGAGGCATTTCCTGTGCCAGAGTGGAGTTGTTAACCATTTTTCCATTCCACTCATTTTATTACCTTATTCCAATAGCTCAATACCATGTTTGTTGCAGACATTGGAGTGACGAATATTGGACCTTCATCCACTGCACTTAGTGTATCATGGCTGGATGCATTTATTAAATACTATCATAGGCTATTATTACCCTCTATAAATGACCATGAGTGTTCCATTATTCTTCTAAAACACTGAAGGATATCATATTGGCAGTTTTGAAGGATGTATAGTAATCTGGAAATGAAAACCAGGCTACTCTGCTACTATTGAGCTTGGCAATGAATTTTACTGTGTAAAATCTGTAAATGTTGCCATAAGGATGGGGTTGAGATTAAAATCCTAGGCTCCTAGGCAAAGAGTGGTTGCCTCATGACCTGTATTCTCAAAGTTTAAATCTTTCCTGCTTAACCTTTGAGTAGAGCTGCCAGTTAATTGCATGCTTTCTCTTGCACTGGATATATTGCAGATTTGTCCCAGTTTACTGTTAGACTAGATAATGTGCATGGCTTATCCAGTTCCTCCATAAGTCTCTAGCCCAGGTGTCCCTAACTCATTGATCACGAGCTACCAGTAGCTCGCTGCAGGAAACTGGCCTGGTGTATGGTGGGTACGTATGGTACTTATACCTTATACCAGGTCCAGGTATCCCCTCTTAGTGAAGTGTAGGCAGTGTCTAGAATCCAGGCTCTCTATAGAGGTAACTGTGGATGAGCAGTCAAAGCTTATCTAGGAGACATGCAAAGCTCATGCAGTACCACTATAGTCCCACAGCACTTACACACATGAAAGAAAACACTCAGTTGTACAAAAATAAAGATACTTTATTTTTGGAACAAATCACCACAAATTACTAGGCAGGTGACCCACCCTTAGGAGACAAGTAATACATTAAATATAAACACTAGCAATCAGAATTAAGCATAGAAAAGGTTAGAAAACAGTGCAAACAGTAATAACCAATAGTGACCCTAGGGGGAGCACAAACCATATACCAAAATAATGGCATGCGAACAAGGTACCCCCACCTAGGTAATTAAAATGTGTAGAGGGGAGATGGGAGTACTAGGGAACCACAAGGGTAAGTAACACAGTACCCCCCAGCGACCAGGAATGCAGGAGTAAAATGATGAATTTTTCCCAAACCACCTATAAGGAGGAAAAAAAGACACCCAGAGAAGACTGGAAGAAAACCAGCAGTGGATTCCTGAAGAAAGAAGACCTGTGGAGCGAGGGGACCAAGTCCAAGAGTCACAGTGGAGTCCAGGAGGAGTAGGCGGTACTACCCACCCAGCTGTGGATGCAGGAGTTGGTAGATGATTCTGAAGAACAGGTCAGCACTGCAACGAGGAGCCGGAGAAGAGTTCCAGATGGATGCAGAGGGTGTCCCTCGCCGGAAGGAAGATTGCAGACATGTGTCACTGCAGGTTTTCCACCAACAAGCCTTGGCAAAGGCAAACTCGCGGCTAGTAGAAAAGAGGTGCTGCTGGGGACCAGCAAGGCCCAGGAGTACTCAACCTAGGAGGGGGAGTCACAGGAGACCTTCGGCGTCACAGAGTCCACAGGAGCAGAGGCAGCACCCACAGGAGTCCCACAGGAAGGGGAAACAGGAGTTGCAGAAGGACCCCACACATCACTACAGAAGTGGACCCCACGCTGCAGGAGAACCACGCAGGAATCTGTGCTTTGCAGGATGGAATACTGGGGGCTGGAGTTCCCTTGGAGAAGATGCAAACAAGCCTTAGCAGCTGCAAGAGATGCGGTGAACAGGGGTACTGGCCTGCGTGGGAAGGCAAAGGCTTACCTTCACCAAAGTTGTACAGCTGGCAGAGAGGACTACTCCAGACCACCACCCATGATGCAGGATTCACGCAGCTCAGGAGGAGAGGGAATCCACGCAGCCGGTCGTCTCTTGTAGGTGCCTGCGGTTGCAGGGAAGTGACTCCTTCACTCCAAGGGAGATTCCTTCTTCTTGTGCGTGGTAAAGAGTTGCATTGTTCTGAGAATGTACGGCAAAGAATTTGTTGCAAAGCTGGCTGGAGCCCTGGAAACAAAGTTGATGAAAAGTCCTTTCTTCTTGGAAGCAGCTTGTCTGGCCCTGGAGGTTCCATTCGTAGTTCCAGAGGCCATAAGTCGAAGTAAAGGTTTGCAGAGAAGTCCTGCTGGAATCTTGCAAGCCAAATCTGAGGAACCACCTAGGAGAGAGAGACCCTAAATAGCCCTGAAAGGCGGATTGGTCACCTAACCAGGTAAATACCTATCAGGTGGGGGCTCTGACGTCACCTGCCTGGTCTGGCCACCCAGGTGCTCCCAGTGTTCCCTGCCAACCCTAGAATCAAGATGGCAGAACTCAGGGACCCTCTGGAGGAGCTCTGGTCACCACCCCTGGGGTGGCGAGGGACAGGAGAGGGGTCACTTCCCTTTCCATTGTCCAGTTTCATGTCAGAGCAGGGGCTGGGGGAGTCCTTCAACTGGTGTGGACTGGTTTATGCACAGAGGGCACCAAATGTGCCTTTCAAATCAAACCAGTGGCTTGGGGAGACTACCCCTCCCAAGCCAGCCACACCTATTTCCAAAGGAAGAGGGTGTTACCTCACTCTCCTAAAGGGAATCCTTTGTTCTGCCTTCCTGGGCTTGATCAGATTGAGCAGCAGGAGGGCAGAAACCTGTCTGAGGGGTGGCAGTAGCCGGGCTGCCCGGAAAACCCTTTAAGACTGGTGGTAGCAATGCTGGGGGTCCTCTGAGTGCATGGAATCATACTTCCAGTACTTGCAATAGTATTGGGGTATGATTCCAACATGTTTGGTACCAGACATGCCCAGGTTCGGAGTTACCATTATGTAGCTGGACATAGGTAGTGACCTAAGTCCAGTACACATATAAAATGGCATCCCTGCACACACGAAGTCCAGCAAAATGGGGCTGGAGTTCATGGGTGCACATCTGCTAGTGCAGGTGTGTCCTCACACACAGGTACCTGCACCCTGCCCTCTGGGCTGAGAGGGCCTACTATAGGGGTGACTTACAGTGACCTGGTGCAGTGACTGGTAGTGAAACCGGGTGCATCCACCCGGTTCACGCAGACTGCAATGGCAGGCCTGCAGATCCCTTTGCATGGGCTCCCTATGGGTGGCAGAAGAACTGCCGCAGCCCATAGGGATCCCCTTGAGCCCCAATGCCGTGGGTACCTAGGTACCATATACTAGGGACTTACATGGGGGGGGACCAGTATGCCAATTGTGGGAAGAAAAAAGTACAGTTTAGAGGAGAGAGCAAAACTACTGGGGTCCTGGTTAGCAGGAACCCAGTAGACACAGTCAAAGATACTGGCAACAGGCAGAAAATGAGGGTAACCATGCCACGAAAGAAGACACTTTCCTACACTCTCAGACCCCTGCAGAGTAGCTTGCAGCCTTGAGTTCATTTTTGAATACGCATAGCGGCCAATAAGTAAGTGATGTGTTTTAATTGTAAATGTAACAGAAGGCTGTGTTTATTTTACATTATTGTCATGAGCCTTCACATTGTGGGGCCTGAAAATGAGTAGTGCTCATCTGTGCTGCATGACCCAGGGTGTGGAGAAGGGGTGAAAAGCTGAATCACGAAGGTATTGAACTCTTAAAAGTAGTTGTCAACTCAGTATTGAAGGTGAGTACAAAACGATGTTCCTGAATGCTTTCAAATGGGAGAAAATTAAAATGAAGAGTTAACTTAATTAAGTTAACTCTTCATTTTATATTTCTTCCATTTCAAAGTTTTGCATTTAACAAACTGAAGACAACTTTGCTCCCAGTGGCCATTAGAGACAGTGCCATATTTATAACTGAAAATAGTAAAAAAAAAAAAAAAATGGGAGAAACTTTAAGGGAAGAAAAACAGGAGAAATTTTGAGTGAAGAAAAATGTTGCTATGAATCAAGTCTAAATATTTTTCGCAACTTTCAGTTATGTCTTAATGTTTTATGATGCATGTCTCCCAATTAAACAAATGACTCTATTTGGAATGGGAAGATATTAAAACACTGAGATTCGTGGAATCCATATAAACAAAGTAAACTTTTCCATTTAATTTCCTCCCATTTTAAGGTGTCACATTTACACACAGGAGGATCTTGCTCCCAATGGCTGGTAGATACGGTGCCATATTTATTACTGAAAAATACAGCCATTTTTTAAAGTGGGAGAATTTCAAAGTGCTGAAAAGTCTTCTGTCCATACTATGAAAATTTTGCAGAGCATTTGCTGCGCTTTAAATTTCTCCATTTAACAATTTTTTTTGTGTTATACGTGTAACTGTGTCACGTGATGTGATATGTCCTCTGCCACATACAAATGACACAGGCTGTGTCATCCGTACACACATTCTGTTTATAGGCACACGTTCATACATCTCCACAAGCCACGATCTCACTGACATACGTCGCAGCCCTGCCATGTGCCCCTGTTCAAAGTATTTTGTTCAAACCATAGTCTGTTTCTATGAACATTAGGCTTAGTCAATGAGGCTGGGCATTGTGGTATCTGGTAACAATGTGCAAATTGCTTGGCCTTGAGTAGCTCACGATTTTCATTGATCAAAAGTAGCCCTCACTACAGAAAATGTTGGGAATCCCTGCTCAGGCCAGACCACTAGGATATCTAATAGTCTGTAACATGCTGTCTACATACAGGTATAGTCAGTCATTTCTTTTTCATCCCAGTCTCCAGCCCCTGCAACAGCCAACCCATACATATCCATTTTGCCAGGGCTTCAACAGCTTTGGGGAGCAGGAATGGAGACAGTGGACACCCCTGGCATGGGCCTCTTTCAATCGGGATTGGGTACGACTTTATCCCATTGACCCATATCTGTGCTGGTCGTGTTTTTTTTTTTAAATATATAAACGTTTGACTTACCTTAGAATAAAAGCCCAATATTGGATCTCTTCAGGATGTGAATAGATAATCTCAGCTATGATGAAATCCTTCTCAAAATCAAGAAAGATAATTGCAGCAGGCCCTTATGAGGGTGATGGACCGCTTCAAGGCGAGCTGGACTGGTCTCCGCTTGTCTCTCGTTTCTCGACCAGACATGTAGTCTTTCTGATCAATGTGGACTAGCGTGGTAAATAGGCACTAATTGAGATGATTGATAGGTAGAGCACTGTTTTTAAATCATCTGGGTACTTGAGATCACTAGTTCTTTGGAGATGAAAGGTTAGCTGACTTCACCACCTTATTGATATATGGAACATGGGCAAGAGATGTTTCCAGAGTCATGCCTTATGATTTGGGAGGTAGTGCGAGTGATAAACCTCTGAGTTTTATGGAATCAAAAAGGAATGGGCCAAATGTACTCTTTAGCGAATTTAAGTAGAGAACTAATTCCATTTTTGTGGGGACTTTTAGAGGGAAATTCTCTTGCATCCATTTTAGTACTTTGGTTTGGTAGTTGGGTGTCATCAGCGTATGGGTGCAGAGCTACACTGAAGTTATTTAGAATAAAACTTAGTAACGCCTTGTTCAGAAGGTGTAATTTAGAGAGTATTGGATCCAGGGAACAGCACATACAATTTCGCATTGGTGGAAGTATGATTCCCCCGTCTTCACCATTTGAGTTACTAGAAGTCTGGATTGTTTTGAAGCATTGAGACATACATTCTCAAAAGTCCATGCAGTGTTAATAGTAGTTGCCTTTTCTGGTTTATGGATTTCAAGACTGCTGAAAAGGCTTGCAAAACAATTAGGCACAAATCTTATGTTAGGGAACTACAGTACATCATCCAGCATTGTTTAATGTTTCTGCTTCTTTGCCGAAGCCAGCTTTCAGTCCCAGTTAGTTGTTTGTCAACTAGTAGTGACTCTGGGGGGGCCGACTGATATGGTGCTCTGGCCCTGCTGCTGCATTCAAGTTGGGCGGTGGTAGAGACCTGCAGTAAAACGCTGAGGCGCGCGAAGCAGAATAGGCCCTATGTAGCATTAGAGAGCGGTGTGTGCTGTCAGTGGAGAACTGCGTGGGCCAGAAGAAAGAATCATACTCGGTGAGGAGCAGGGCCTGTCTTTCACGGCTGAGGTGTGCCCCCAGGGGGTGTTTGGAGTGGGGTCCTGAAGAATAGACAGCTGGCTAGCAGAGGTCATTTCCCATAATCCCACCCACCCCCAGACCTCCCCCCAACGGTGCCTGCCTCATCACAGATTATTGGAGCGCTTGATCTGTATTCCGGGCCCTGGGAATCTATAGGGCTAGCTTGTGGGAGTCTGCTGCCTGAATGCCCTGAAATGAAATAAGAGGCTGCCATAACCAAGTGACTACCTACAACATGGTGCTGTCCTGGGGCCTGACTGGGCACTGGCTGTGAAGGTGCTGGGCCTCCTGGAGACTGATCTCTCTCTGGCTGTTCATGGCACATGACGTAGGAACTCACAACTGATGGCAGCTGAGGCCTGAAATAGACGACGAGGTAGATTTTCCCACAGGTGCAGTTTGCAGAAAAGGGATGCGACAGCTATGATGCATGCCCCACCCGCGGATCCTTGTTAGCTGATTGCTGAGGACTGAACTGTACACACTGAAAGAATGATCGGACTATCTACACACTGAAAGAAAGATTGGTTATCTGCTATGAACACTGCATATTGCATAGGGCATCAAATATACTGATCCTGCGGCAGAAGCTGTGTTTGTTGGACATTGGTGAGTCCCCAGCTCCTGGTGGGAGTTTGGGGGAGTGGTGGTTAGTCGGGGGTCCTGGTGTGCCGGCCACTAGCCCGGTGTGGCCTCGGAGCAGCAGCACAACTTGAGGCCTCTTGAGATTGCACCTGTCTGCTGGCTGTGAGATCCCTCTACGTGCCTATCTGGGGCCACCATGGGTAGGACAGACCCAAAACAGGCCAAAATAGACTTTGACACCCGGAAGTCCACTAGAGCCCCTGCCAACAGTGAAGAACAGAATGGCACCGATCAAGGTTATTGCGGCTAAAAATGAAGACTTGGAAGCCTGCTCTAGATGGAATAACCTGCGCATTATGGGATTTCCAGAGTCTACAAATACTGGAAGAATGGAAACCCTTATGGAACATCTATTCACAAACCTTTTTGGGACTGAGGCCTTTTCCAGGCTCCTGGTGGTCGAGCGTGCACATAGAGCATTGAGTGTAAGTCCAAATCCACCCCCCACCCCCCCAAAAACCCAACAGCGCTCCTGCGAAGCCTCATTATAGCAAGATTGTTGAATTACCGGGACAGATATGGCCCTACGAATGGCCCAGGAGACACACACACTTCAATACGAAGGCAGTTCCATAGCCATCTTCCCGGACTTCACCATGTCTGTCCAGTAGGGAGGCTAGGAGGAAGTTCGGGCCCATCAAATAAAAACGTAGAACTGCCAATATACAGTATGCCATGCTCTACCCTGCCCGACTCTGCGTCTGTCACAAAGGTAAGTCGCACATCTTCCTGAATCCTCGACAAATGGGGGGGTTCTTAAAACGTGACGTGAATAAAGCAGCCACAGCTGGAGGGGACAGGACGCCCTCCCCCCCTTTCGAATTTCAAATGATGGATGAACTCTCCCACAGCCTGTGCTCCTGTGGATCCCTGCACTTTCTAGTTTGGGTGCCTCGACATGAACCACCTCTGCAAGTGACACTGGTACATTGAGACAAAACACATTCACCATGGGAATCTGCAGACCCCTGGCACAGTTGAACTTCATGTGTCAATATTGGCCGGATGGGTCTGGCGCAAAGGACACCACAGATGTCGGTATCCTTTCTAAACCGCCTGATGTTACTATTTGCGTTTCAATCTTAAACTAATGTCCCCCGAATGCCCTTGTTGACTCGAGGAGGAACTGCCTGGCTTTCTAGCTGAGCTGCCAGAGGGGTGTCCTCCACCAAATTGGCTTTTCTTTTTCTTATCTTCTTCTAATCCTGCATACGGGGTACTCTTTACTGCAGCTGACCTCTTTTTACGCTCCTAACTTTTCTCACAACTTACCCACCGACTGCGTTGATACCCAGCCAGTTGGTGCTCGATAACTCATTTCCTTTTAGCGTTCTTCATGACTCTGATCTTTTTGTTCCTGTTACTAGCTCCAGCGTATTCCTTGCTTATAACAATCTACTTGACACATTTCAGTAGAGTCCGGATTATGCTGGATGCAACTTATTTCAGGTTTCCTGAATTGTTGAGTTGTGCTATTGCGGTTCTTTTTTTGGTAGTTAAGAAACTAAGGGAGGGATTTAATTGTCCTGGTGGAATTGGGCTACCAGTGTGAGTGGAGGGGGGTTGATGGAGAATGACTACTTATTGATCTGTCATGCTATGCATGCACACATGTATTTGATACCATACCTTCACTATCATCCATTTACGCAATGGGGACTTCCAACTTCCATGACACATCCACACATTGATAAGCATGGCTGACTCCGAATCTAGCGCACCATCTGAACAGCGTGTGTACTAAAACTTCCTGACTTGGAATGTGAGAGAATTGGGGGATCTGTGCAAGTGCCATCACTTATTAGCATATCTTTGACACAATGTCACTATTGCATAACTTCAGGAGACCCCCAAGGGGTATATAGAGCGCCTACAACATTTACCTCTAGATGGTTTTTTCCACTGATGTACTGCGACCTACTCCACGCTTGCCGGAGGTACCATGACACTCATTTGCAAACGTACACCATTAGTTCCACAGGGACACCTTAAAGACCCCCAGGTGCTATATATATTCGTATGTAGTAGATTGCACTCCATGTCCATCACAATTGCAAATTGCTAAGGCCCTAATATAGATGATCCTGTTTTTTTGACACACTGTGAAACGCAATTGCAAGCATAGGCTTCACCTACATTATATGGGGAGGGGACTACAATGTCGCTCTTAACGCAGATATGGACAGACTGCATGGCACCCAACAGTACCATACAAAAGCTGGTGCACAGATTCTGACAATCATAGAAGAAAACAGGCTTCTAGATGTGTTGAGATTTACTAACCCACAAGGGAGGAGAGAGGACACATGCTACTTAGGTCTAGAATAGGCTACTGGCTGATTACAAGAAATATGAGCCCTTATGTGATAGGGGTGACTCATCTTACCTGAACCTACTTGGACCACTCTCTGGTGCCTATGGCACTGGTGGCTCCTGGGGTCTTTTGCCCGTTTCCCTTCCGGATACAGCATTCTGTGAAGAGTTGAGGGGAGAGGTGGTGTACTTCGAGCGGAATGAGGACTCATACCGCAGAAAGGTGTGATCTGCGAGGCCTTTAAAGTCACCATGTGCATGGCTAGGCGCAGAGGTGTTTTGAAGTCCATCTGGGGGGTAAATTAGACAAGCTTGAAACTAAACTTAAAAGGCTGGAGGGGTATCGGGGAGCCCCCTGAAGCCTAGTGGCAGGTAGGGTTTGTGAGACAGTCACGGCATATCAAGCCACAACCAAGATAAAATGCCTGTTTAGAGGAAAATAGCCTCTCTCCCTCACCATACGCCCTTGGAGTGTGCTAAGGTGTACACTGGCTTTAACTGTACGGAACCCCCGGGGTTCTATTTGTATACTAGTAGTACTGAATGAAGAAGGGGATGCGCAACATTTCACAAAGGATATATTGCATACGTTCTCAAAGCACTTTTAAAAGTTGTACTCCTCACACGGTCCTCCCTCGGTCCCTACTGACATTTGCTTGAGAGATGATGTGCTGGGATGGCTTAGGGATGCTCAGCGAGCATTCCTATGTGCCGACTTTGAAGAGGATGAAATTAGGGAAGCCATAACACAATTGTGCCCAGAGTGCGCCCTGGTTACAGACGGCCTACCAGCTGACTTCTATAAAATGTACAAAGACACACTTTTGAAAGAAATATACCACACAGCACATACATTATACCCCAGGGAGTCACTTTTGTTAGGCTTCTAAAACACAGCTGTTTAGACTTGCATGGGCTGGTAAACAGCAGCGACTTCAATGGTAGGTATTTGTGCAGCCCTTTACGGCCGGCGATTTTGAAGCCCCAGATATGGAGCTCTATTACCTGTGCTCCCAGGCGCACTATACCATTTATTGGTACAAACCCACACCATATATGCCTCTCCTGGCGATCGAGCAAGAAATATGGTCATCCTTCTCTGCATTGCGTGTCGGGGACAAAAAAATACAGGCAGGGCAAACACACGATATTCGACAGTTGTATGTGCCACAGCTGCATGGGAGAGACTGGCTCAGAAGCTGGGAAGGCACTGCTGTACTCCCCGCTCATCCCTCTGCCTTACCACCCTGCAATGCCAGCCACCCATGAAGCAGCATGCAGAGCCACAGTCTGTAAAGCTGATATATGTACCTGGGGGGAGTTTGTAGGAAGCTGGCTCTGGATATACTATCTCAAAATGAAAGATAGTGTGCACAGAGTCTAGGGGTTCCCCAAGAGGCTTGACAGAGGCAATAATAGTTAATACTAATGCTCTATTTGTGGTCGTGTGGTCGAGCTGTTAGGCTTATTAGAGGGTAGTGTTAAGCATTTGTTGTACACACACAGGCAATAAATGAGAACACACACTCAATGACTTCACTCCAGTCCAATAGGTTTTTATCTAGAAAAATATTCTTTATTTTAGAACCACAAGATTTAAATTGCAGGTAAGTACATTAAATGTAAGGTACTTTGCATAGGTATAGATAGGACTTTGAATCAAAACAGTTATGTACACAGTTTGACATAAAATGGCAATAAGCTATTTTAAAAGTGGAGAGTGCAAAAATCAACAGTTCCTGGGGGAGGTAAGTACAGATAGGTTAATGTGATAAGTAAAGCACTTACAAATTCAGTCTCTGGGGCATAAGCAGCCCACTGTTGGGGGTTCAAGTCAACCCCAAACACCCACCACCAGCAACACAGGGACGGTCAGGTTCAGAGGTCTAAGAGGGGCCCAAATAACACAGGCGTCTATGGAGACAGAGGGTGCTTTGGTTCTAGTCTGCTGGCAGTTAAGTGCCTGCGTCCTCGGAGCAGACCAGGGGGGTTTAGTAGAGCATGGGGGTGGTGGGGGGGGGGGGGGAGGACAGTGGCAGGACAGTGGCGGCTGGGTGCAGTGGGCAAACACAGTGTCAGGTTTGTAATTGAAATCAATGGAGGGACCCGGGGCTCACTCGGACATTGCGGGCAGGGCACAGGGGGGCCTCTTGGGCCAGACACCAAGTTGGCAAGGGTGAGGGCCGCCTGCTGGTCACTGCTGCACCTGTGGTTGGTTCTTCACGGGCCTGGGGGCTGCGGGTGCAGTGCCTCTTCCAGGCATCAGATTTCTTTGTCCCGGGCAGTTGCGGTCAGGGTGGGTCCTCGGTATTCCCTCTGCAGGATTCATCGTGGGGGTGCAGAGAGGTTAGCCCAGAGTGGACACATCGTCTGAGTCGCCAGGGGATCCTCTCTGGGTCGTTGGTTCCCCTGGACATGGGCCAGGGGTGTCGGGTGCATAGTGGTGGGGACTCGCGCTTCTGGAGTGAGGTAAGAGTCCTTTTAAAGATGGTTTCTTCTTGCTTGGTTGGACAGGTCCGCTGTCCACAGGAGTTCTTGATCCTTTGTAGTTGCAGTGCAGTCCTCTGAGTCGGCATGGGTCGCTGGACCCGCAGGATGCGTCGCTGGTGCAGGTTCTCTGAGGTTGGAGACAGGCCGGTATGGCTGGGGCCAAAGCAGTTGTTGTCTTCCTCCTTCTCTGCAGGTTTTTCACCTGGGCAGTTCTTCTTTGTAGGTCCTCAGAAATCTTAAATCCTGGGTTCAGGGTCGCCCCTAAATACTGAATTTAGGTGTGTGTTAGTGTTAGAGGGCAGTAGCCAATGGCTATTGTCCCTGAGGGTGGCTTCACCCTCCTTGTGCCCACTCCCTCTGGGGAGGGGATCACATCCCTATCCCTATTGGTCCTGATCCTCGAAAGCAAGATAGAAAATTTCTCAAGGAGGGGGCCACTTCAGCTCTGGTCACTTTAGGGGTGGACCTGTCTGAGGGGGTGACTCCTCCTTGTTTTTCTCATTATCCCTCTGGACTTGTCGACAAAAGTGGGGGCTCGTCCAGGTGGGCAGGCATCTCCACTGGCTGCAGTGCCCTGGGGGCATTGTAACACCAGGCCTGAGCCTTTGAGGCTCACCGCCAGGTGGTACAGTTTCGGCAGGTGGGCGGTGTGAAGCACCTTTACCCAATATAGGCTTTGTTTCTGACACCAGAGAGCACAAAGGCTCTCAGCGCAGGAGGTCAGAAACTCGTCTCTCAGTGGCAGGCTGGCACCGACCAGTCAGCCCTGCACCAAAGGATTGGGTTAAAACACAGGGGGCATCTCTAACATGCCCTCTGTGTGTATTTTGTAATAAATCCAGCACTGGCATCAGTGTGGTTTTATTATTCTGAGACGTTTGATACCAAACTTCGTAGTATTCAGTGTAGCCATTATGGAGCTGTGGAGTTCGTTTTCACAAACTACCAGACCATATACTTAATATGGCCACACTGTACTTACAATGCTTAAGAATAGACTTACACTGTAGGGACATATTGCTCATGTAGCTATGCCCTCACCTGTGGTATAGTGCACCCTGTCTTAGGGCTTTAAGGCCTGCTAGAGGGGTGACTTACCAATGCCACAGGCAGTATTTTGTGTGCATGGCATCATGAAGGGGATGCCATGTCGACTTGCCCTTTTCTCCCCACCAACACACACAATCCGCAATGGCAGTGTGCATGTGTTAGATGAGGGGTCCCTTAGGGTGGCACAACACATGCTGCAGCCCTTAGGGACCTTCCCTGTTCACAGGGTCTTTGGTGCCACTGGTACCTTTTACAAGGGACTGTGTGCCAGGGGTGTGCCAATTGTGAAACAATGGTACATTTTTAGTGAAAGAAATCTGGTTGAGGGGCCTGGGTGGGGGCGTTGGGAGGGCGGGTGTAACTGCAACACAGAGCCATTTTCCTTCAGAGTTGTATCCTGGGTGACAATTTGTGGACAGAGAATATTTTTTTTCCCAAGACTGTCAACCCCTCTGGATATGTTTATATATAATAGAATACAACATGACGTCAGAACAACTACTCCTGATTTTCAAAGGTAACCGCCAACCCTCCAAACGCTTTATTCGCTCCTCAACATCTAGTGTTGGCTCTCTATCACTCTGCACAATCTGAATTATTGAAGTGTGGGGTGAATGCGAGGACTTACTTGGATTCAGAGCTTGGCCTAACCCTGACAGACGTGCAATGGTCTTATTGCTGCCAACATACTGAGTGTATAACCTCACGCAGTAGATTAAGGATTATACATTTACAATTTTTGCATCACATTTACTATACGCCTGCCAGATTGCATAGATTCAGTCTATGTCCTGACTGTAAATGCAAGAGATGTGGAGTGGAGAGAGATGATTTTCTCCATTTGGCATGGGATTGTGCACCGATTCGGGCATACTGGTAGGAAGTTGTTACTGGCCAGAGCTTCTGGCTGATGTCACTCATGGCGCCATTAGGACATACTGTAGGTATTGAGAGTGAGAGCCGGAACTATGTGGCTCTGGACCTCCTCTTATCCAAGAGAAGAATAGCGTGTAGATGGGGCAGGGGACGAGCGCCCAGATTTAAAGAATTATTGCGAGACCTTATATACTGTAGGGACCAGTTAATTGCCTACGCCTAGCTCCTTCCCATGAACTCAAGACCGTGAAATATTTGGGGCACCTAGCAGATGTACTTAGAAACTCAAATAACTAACTGTCTGGAAGACACTGACCCCTGTACACTATCTGACCATACTCACACAACAAACAAATCTATTTGGTAGGCTCATCCGACCTTTAATGCTCACCGTCAGGAAACAACTTGCTGGCAATATACTCACGACATGCAACTATTTTTTCATTATAATCAGCTCCAGCTAGACATCGCACTCGCACAAAGACCCATTTATCACTCATGCCCAGACGGCTGCTTGCATTTATAGATAACCTATCTTCCAGTAGGAAGGGAAGCAGTGACTGGATGCTCCTTCAGAAAGTGTTGTTATAGCGCGATGTGGAGATCAATATCGACTGTATAATATCTTAATCTACGTTATATACAAGCTGCATCATTACAATGTAATGCATGTTTGTTTGACTGATTGCACTTAATCAAAATTTATAAATAAAAATAAAAGTTTGTTTCTATGACAACTTATGCTCAGTACTGTAGGTCTGCATTGGTTATGGTGACAAGCCAATGAACAAGGTTTAGGCCTGATTGTTCATTGGGAAAAGTTGTATCAGATGCCATTGGTGTGATCTGCTTATTATGAAAAGATACCTCAAAAACAGTAGTCCTTAAATATTTATTATGAAAAGCACAGATTAAAGCCAGGGCCTCAGGGGTGGATTGTTAATTCAGTGCGCTGAAGTCTGTAGATGGATGATTAGTTGCATGGAATCTTACAGATTTCAGTAATGGTCAAAGGTTTTGGATTTGGTTACATTTTCAAAATTCTAAACTAAAAGTAGATGAGTAATACTTTTTCAAAGTACCCATTGCAGATAGACATTATTAACCATCGGGAGTCTTTTTGACCAGCTTCTGTTCACTGCAGGTAACATTTGAAAGGAATAACAGTTGAATAAATATTTTGTTTTTCAGCAGTAAATAACAGAGTGCCCAACATATCAAGTCATTCCCCACACTCTGCAACGTCCCCTATTCCTGATCTTGGTTCTCAAGCTGCAAGCAGTGTGACAAATCAATCTGTGCCTCCCGCCTATCCTACTGTTGATATAGAAGCACACGTAAGTAATTTACCAGTCTATGATCCACTACTCATTCTTTGAATGTTTCTAGCTTGCTAAAAATACTGAATGCTGCATGTTTTTAAATTGTCTAGACTGAAAGCAATCATGACACTGCTTTGACCCTGGCGTGTGCAGGTGGCCATGAAGAATTGGTATCTGTATTAATTGCTCGTGGTGCTAATATTGAGCATAGGGACAAAAAAGGTAAGCCTTTACTGTTACTTTTTTAAAAATTAAAAAAACTCTAAAATAATAGCAAATAGAGATAATGCTTTGCCTTGCTATCAGTTTCTTTTGAAGACTATTGCATATATGTTTTATCCAAACACTGGAAACGCTTACTGTTGTGCAGCTGTCAGTCAGACTTTAATTATTGCTTTTTATTTGCTTTTTTCCCATGCCGGCATAATATTGACAATTCTGATTGAGGTTTCTAATCGCAGATCCCTCACCTTTTGAATATTCCAAAGGCTGCCGACTGGATCTGGAAAGTTGAATATTCCAGAGGCCGCCAACTGGATCTGGGAACTTTTTTCAGCAGTACCTTTGCACAGGGGTAGGCAGGTCTTCTGGCTCTGTACTGTGCCATTCCGCTTCAGCAATCAGATGTGGAGCCTGTATGCACCCAACTCCAGCATGCTGATATTAGTTGCTTTCTTTCTGTGCCACCAGATGTGGATCCGGAGCTACATTTTGTCTCTTTGAGACCATCTTTACCTCAATATTTTGCAGTGTGCAACGGAAATGTCACCTCCCAAGACGCCAGGTTTTAAACCCTGTAATGACACTCAAGCATATGTCAGTTACAGATCCTCATCAGGTTTGCCTCTGGTCAGGTCATGACTCGAAGGCCTCTAGTAGTTGTTGGTCGAACCCGAAGGGCATATGGGACTGCAAGGCAAATCTCTATCTCTGAGCACCATAGGACGCATTGTTAAGATCATTCCAAGTCAAAAGGTAGGTCTCTGTCGCGTTCCAAAGTTGCAGTAGTTGATGCCGAGGTCAATCATGTCGCACTCTAAATCTTCAGGTAACTGAAGAAAAAAAACAAAAATCAAAGAGCATTTGGTCCCTTTCCTTCCAGCCTAACTTGTGCTCCCAAGAAGAAGCAAGGATCGCACCATACCAATCTATCTCGCTCCTGAAGTTTGTAATCTTTAGAGCCAATCATGCAACTTTTCCCTACACGACCCTAGTTTGCTGGACCGTCTGCGACACCCAGGCAGATCCAAGAGTTCTTTGAAGCCATGCTCCAGCTCTTCGGATCCCTTCTGAATCCCACTGGCACACCTGTGGCCCCAAAGAGTTTAGAGGACTTCCATCTGGAATACCACTGGTGGGATCATCCTGGGGCCAGCTGGACTCATTAACTCCACAACTGGCCTTCTTGTGCCTTTTCCGACTCATTGCCAGTCCCTGGAGCATTGATGCAGATTTCCTTGACCTTGTCCGACGAGGTGCTTGTTGTGCTGTCTGACTCAGAGTTGGTGCCGCTATGACCTCGGCAGTGCTCTGTTTCCATTGAATTGCAACCCCCACAGCTTGACTTCCCACCTTCACAAGAAGGTCCTATACATTGCAGTTGCAGGTGATGCAACTGGCCAAACTTACCAAGAAGAGAATTGGTATGATGATCTCCAAGAGGCCAGTCTTGGTTCTGGCCTCCTTAATCCTTCAGGTCCTGCTCCTGAAGAGAATGCTTCCTTTGCAGTGGTCATGCAGAGGGCGGCCAAATAACTCAACTTCAAGCTCCCAACCTTAGAGGTCAAAACCGATGTCTTATAATAAGTGCTTCAGCTGGGGCAACTTCTACTGAGCCTCTACGACCTTTTAACAAGGCGCACACGAATACTGTACTGGCCACCCCACCCCACCCCAGTAAATATTCAAATTGCAGGATGCCATTGACCAGCTCCGGGTTGAACCTGCATTTTTGTCTCACCACACCTGTCCTGAGAACTTAGTGGTGCAGATGTCTACCATTTGGAATACCCCAAATACCTTTCTGGATATTGTACATCACCATCCGGTGGGAGGCTTTTTGGAAGAGAGTATTTTTTTTTTTTTCACCCGTTTTCCCCCCCCCAAACTCCCCCTCTCCGGTCTGTTAATGCTAGTGGACAGCTGCGTTGCTATTCCTATGCTGTTTGGGATTCGATGGCTGTCGGAGGGTTCCTCTCTTTGACATGGTTACCCCCTAAATTTTTGCCTTGTATCTGATATAATTTAGACTGAAGGTGCACTGGGTACCTGCTAACCAGGTCCCCGGTGCCAGGACTCTTTACCAAAACTGCACAGTAGTTTTTCCAGTTGGCAAATCCTTTACCACCCTCTGTAAGTCCCTAGTACATGGTACCTCGGGTACCTAGGGCCTGAAGTATTAAACGGGGTCCCTAAGGACTGCAGCACGAATTGTGCCACCCTAAGAGACCCCTCACCAAGCATGCGACAAACTGCCATTGCAGGCTGCGTGTCTTGGTGCAGACAAAAGTGAAAACATGACTGGGCACACAGCCTGTGTGCTATGTCCCCAAACACTGCATGCAATATAAGTAAGTTATTCCTCTAACAGGCCTTACGGACTTAAGGCAGGGTGCATTATTTTACATGTGAGGGCATATCAGAATGAGCAAATATATCTCTGCTATGTCGGTCAATTCTCTTACATCGTAAGTAACCAGGTAAGCCATTTTAATTGCATGTGCTGGAAACTGGTCAATACGAGTTTCCCTGTTACATGATAGCTGCGCAGAAGATAGGGATGTTTGGTATCAAACATCTGGTATTGGTGAACCCATACTGATGCCAGTGTTGGCTTTACCAAAATTTGAACCCAGAGGGCACATTAGAGATACCCCTGAAACCCTACCAGACTCCGTGCTCCGTGACCAATTTCTCCCAACCTGCCACAAGAGACACCATTCTGGATCCCCTTGGGTGGAAGCCCTCTGCTCTCAGGAGGTGAGGAACAAAAGCTTGTTCGGAAAGAGGGTCTAACACCCCCTCCCACAGGATTGCCTGCTGATTAACTTCAAAGGGCTGCCACCTTTCAAATGCAAATCTGGCTCCCTTCACAGGAGAGGAAGCTACCCCCTAACCCCTGTTGAGAGCCCATTTCCCACCTGGACAGGTGGGAAAATTAGCTAGTCAGGTAGGCGTGCCACCTCCAGGCTAGTACGACCCCTAAGGTGGGCTACTGCAAATGGGACACGATTTTTCAGAAGTGGCCATCTTTGAGTTGGTATACCTAGGAATTCTGGGACATTGATATGCCCACTTTCCACTGGATGTGGTCATAGAGAGGGCGTAGTCACCCCAAAGAGCAGTAGCCCGTTGGTTACTACCCTGCGCATCCCTAACACCCCTGAATTCAGTATTTAGGGGAGCACCTGGCACCCCAGAAGCAGATCCTGATGACCTAAGAAGACCAAGGACACCACAGAGCCGCATCAGCAGAAGAGGAGAAAATAAGCAACTGACCTTGTGCCAACACCGCTGGCTTGTCTGCATCCCTCATCAATAATCTGCACCAAAGACAACTTGTCCTGCAGCTTTGACTACGGAAACCTGGGAGGACTGCCTGCCTTTGAAAAAGACTAAAGACCTCCCTTGAACAGCGGACCTGTTCTTCAGCAAACTCGAAAAGAAGGAACTCTGAGACCATCAAAACCTGACACCTGAAGTCCCCACTGCACCTGCCGTCTCCGACCACAGTTGAATTGGACCGCTGGTGCCAACAAAGTTCCCCAGCCCTCCAGAGTCTGAGTCCATCTACCTCCTCTGGACTCCCCAATGATGCCTGCAGTCTCTGCATGCAGCCCTCCTCCGTGGAGAAGAGGACCAAAGGTGCCTCCCTGTACCCAAGCATCATGAGGCTTGAGCCTTGCTGTTGGTTTAGCCGACTGGCCTCCTGGCCAGAACCTGCAGTCTGTTCACTGTGATGGATCTCCATAAGAATGCATTGGGCACCCGACGCTTGATTGCATTCTGCACCTGAGCGCCCCATGCCGCTGAGGGTGTACTGTGGGTGTAACCTTTGTCCTTTCCCACTACTGTACTGTACCTGTTTGCAGAACTTGTTTTTTTCTTCCATAGGCTAACATTGCAGAACTCAACAATAGCAGCGTCCACTTTATAAATTGAGAAGAATTCCTATGTGAAAACGTACTTACCTCAACGATTTTGTTCTGATGCATAAACATATATAAAGGTACCTACTATTTTTATAAGTTTGTGTGGATGTACTCCTTGAGTTGTGTCTTATTTATTATTTATTGTGTGTATTTGTGGATGTCTTGCACTACCCCTCAATAGAGCACTTTGGGGTTGCATAGCGAGCCATGTCCACTTATTGGAAAATCCCTGGACCCTGTACATGATATTCACATACCACATAAAGGGCCAGCTTCCTACAGTGGCTGAAGACCTCCCACCTGCACTGAAAAACTCCAGTCTGCCCTAATCCAAGGGTTAAAGTACAGTTGTGACATGGCTAAATTCTCAATTCATTGTGACCGTAGATAATACTAATTCCATCGGGAGAGCCGCTGGCACCAGTAGCCCCTTATGTACAAGCCCTGGGCCACAGCACCATCTCTTGGACTGTCTGCCTCACCTCACCAGTCAAATCAGCCCTTCTGTGTTTTTGGCAGAGGTATCCCTACACCTGTGGCAACTTCAACGTCCTTTCGGTCTACTCCCCTTCACTCCAACAACCATGGCCCTTTCAGAGCCTCACCTGCCAAACCTCTTGAGCATGCTCTCAGTGAAACACAGGCACCTAAAGTCACGATCGAATAATCATTGGCTGGTTAACAACTAATTGAGGACCATCTGTCCATCTTGCGGCAGGAAGTTCAAGCCCTTTTAGCCAAAAGATCTATTGTGAGGATCCTATGCCAGAAGTAATTCCAGTTACCTTCTCTTGCCAAACAAGGGTGGACCTGTGATCTATGAACACCTTCATCTAGAAGGAGAAATCCCAAATGCTCAACCTGGCCCAACTCTTGTCTGTTGTTGACCCTGGAGACTGGATGATGGTGTTGGATCTGCAGGACTCCTATTTCCATACAAACCTCTTGCAGGCCCATCGGTGCTGCCTGCAGTCCATGGTGGGACAGGGTTGTTTTCGGTGCTACCATTTGGTCTTACAAGCGCCCCTACAGCGTTCACAAAAGTGATGGCTGTATCAGCAGCACACATTTGAAGGTTAGGGGTTCCTCCTACCTCCATAACTGCCTTTTAAATGTGGGCTCACCCCAGACAGTCAACTTACCTATCCAGAATATGGTGAACCCTCTGTCATAATTGAGTTCAATATCAGTGTCCCAAAGTTACACCAGACTCCTTCTCAGGCACTCTCCTTCATCGTAGCCATTCTGGACACTGTTGTATTTCATGCCTTTCCCCCTGGAAAAAATAGCCCAAGATAGTGAGGCTTTGATCCTGATCTTTCAACCGGTCTTTGATTTCAGTGAAGTTGACTTTGAGGCCACTGGGATTGATGGCCTTATGCATCCTGCTGTTCAAGCATGCTAGGTGGCACTCGCCGAGATCTGCAGTGCATCTGAAGTCTCAGTGGACACAAGACCAAAGGCACCTTTCTGAGCACATCCACATTTTTAAGCAGATTGCAAAAGATCTGCAGTGGTGGCTACTGGACTGCAATTTGGTCAGCGACAGACCCTTCTTCCTACACCACCAGGTGTCCCTGCACCTCTGGAAATAGCTGGACTACCCAGGAATTTTCTTGGTGGAGAACCACTTGGCAGGATTCTCGAATTAAGGGTGGACAAACATTGGTACTGTCTCTTCGCCAGCACCAAGAATGCGCAATATCAGCAGTTTGGTGCATTGTACTTTCCATGGAGTCTCTCACTAGGCGATGCTTTCCACCTAGTGGAACTCAAGATGTCTGTATGCTTTCCTGCTGAGCCTGGGATTGGGCATGTAGAGTATGGCCTCATGAGCTCCTTGGCATGAGTATTAGTCCTGATTAGGGTGCCCCTCTACAAGGATCTGCTGTTGCAGCAACAGGGCAGGGTTCTGTACAGGGGCCTCTGAAATATTCAACTTCATATTTGGAAATTGAGTGGTGACAGCTGAACACCTTATACCTTTGTACAGAGGTGGTTGACGTCCTCGTAGCAGCCTGGTGTCTCGCAAAAAAAACTGTAATTGGGACAGATTTGTTGCATGGTGTGGCATGCAGCAGTGAAGACTCTCCAGGCAAAGTTATCTGACATTTTGTTGTTTTTGTTCTTTGCCCGGCAGTGCTTTGATCCTGGCACCGTTAAAGGGTACCTTTTGTCTCTTTCTGCCTTTTTATGGTTCTGGACTGGCCCTCATTATTCAAATCACCTGTTGTGATAGGATTTTTTATAGGTTTGCAACATTTGTGCACTCCCGTTGAGCTGCTTTACAACTGTTCTCTGCGGCTTCCACCCTCGAGACATTATTCCTCCTGGCCGTAACCAAAGTGAGCTTTAAGCTCTGTGTCAACCCACCGTACACTACAGTCTCCCAAAATAACCTAGTTCTGCTAATGCAAGCATCTTTCCATTCAAAAGTTGTGACTTCATTCCACATTTGTCAAACCATCACCCTACTCCGCCTCACACCTTTGAGGAAGAGAGACTATATTGTTTGGATCCCTAAAGAGCACTGAGTTTTTACATAGATTGTCCCAGAGAGGACATCTGTGTGGATGATCAGCTTGTTCCCACTGGATTGTGCTCTGCATTAAGATCTGCGATGCATTGACCAAGAAGCAGCCTCCAGAAGGACTGCAGGCTCATTCCACCATGGCCAAAGCGGCTATGACTGCATTGACACACACAGATCATGTCATGGAGATTAGCCAGGGAGCTACGTGGGTGTCCCTCCATAAGTTCATGAAGCACTACTGTCTGGATATCCAAGTTCACCAAGAGGGCATTTTGCTTTCTCACTCTTACCAGGACTTTCTGGTTTGGGTGCATTCACAGACCTGACTCCAAATAGGTACTGCTTTTGTGTCTATTCAGAAGGTGAGGATTTTGTGGTTAGATGTCCCTATCAGGAGAAAAGGTTAGTTTTCTTCAGTAAGGGATTCTGCATACTGGACGCAACCAATTTCCTATTGGGGCTTTGCATCAGAGTGCACAGATAGTTGTAAAAGCAGTTGACCTCAGTACACAGAAGTGGAAGCTATATAGGCTTGAACTGGAGTGAAATCAGTGACGAGCTGCACAACACCATCTACCAGCACACAATGGGGAAAAAAAAAAGTTATTGTATCTGATCTGACGCCTAGGGAACATTCAAAAGGTGAGGAACCTGCGGTTAGTTAGTCTCTACCAGAAAGAGCATTACCAGCGGTAAGTAACTTGTTCTTTCGGTCCCAGAGTGTTAACTCTTTGTTCTCTAAATGATTTGTTACAACAATATCACTATATTAAGGGAAATGCCTAGGTATATGTAGAATTGCATAGTTTTTTGTTTTTTTAATACCGCAGAAAGAATGTGTAATTGAAAGCATTAGTTTTGTCTGAAAATTACTTTCTTGGTTTATGTATGTATTTACCAGAAGTGCTAGGGTTATGAATTCACTGTATCACACAATGAAATGCTTATTCCCCCTCCCTTGATGTGACATATGCAATGACAAATCGTATAAAAATGATCTTATCGATCAGATTACATATGCCTTCACCATTAACACTAACGTTTAGATGACTGAGTTATGTATGTACTTTTTGGAGTGTGTGTTATTTAATGATGATGTGCTTTTACATGTTTTCTATTGCTAGCAAAAACCATCATGTACCAGAGAACAACTTAAACATGTCCTTATTTAAAACTATCATAAGAGAATACAGAAAATGTTTTGATGCCTAGCTTTCTAGTTTGAAAAGAAGCATGCCATGAACTGATTTTCTTTTCTGACATATAGAACTTGTATTAATTGCATAGTATTGCTACGTTGTTGACACCTGGGTTTTGAGATCATGCTACTAATTGTCAAACTTTTGTATTAGGGTTTACACCACTTATTTTGGCTGCTACTGCTGGACATGTTGGAGTAGTGGAAATCCTTTTAGATAAAGGTGGCGATATAGAAGCTCAGTCAGAGCGGACAAAAGATACTCCACTTTCACTTGCATGTTCAGGTGGACGTCAAGAGGTACATATTTACCTTCATAATTTGTATTTTATTGCCGTATAGTACTGTAAACTATTTCAACATAGGTGTTATTTTTATGTTAGCAAATGCATGTCTTGTGACCTTTTCCTTTGAGGGTATGTCCATGTGAGCCTTACACAAAGATCCATGTTTTTAGTAAGCGCCAGCTGATATTTAAACACTTTTGTTCTAATTCAATGAAGCTCTTGACTCGTGGTTTTCACCCTGGTGCTAAGCCCTTCTTAAAAAATGTTGACGGGTAAGGTCACTCTTAAACCTTCATAACTTTTTATCCATAAAATATAGAAACTTTTTTCAAAATTGGGGAAAGAAGTGCTGTGCAAGAAAATAGCATCATTAAAAAATCTATTTTGCTAAGATTGCCCTCTACCCAGCGTTAAGGTAGAGTAAAAAAAGAATAATATATATATATATATATATATATATATATATAATATATATTTAAACACTCAGGAAATCAAAAGTAGAATTTATTTATTTAACACAATGCGTTTTGGCTGACAAGCAGCCTTGATCACGTGTATAATTCAGCCAATACATACTACATTAAATACCCAGCAAACATGGCCATAGAAACAGGACAGAATTTTTTTACAAAACTAACAGTTCGATGGCATCTGTCGCTGTAGATACGCATGTTTTGCATAGCTCGCCATCTGGTGTTGGGTCGGAGTGTTACAAGTTGTTTTTCTTCGAAGAAGTCTTTCGAGTCACGGGACCGAGTGACTCCTCCTTTTGTCTCCATTGCGCATGGGCGTCGACTCCATCTTCGATTGTTTTTTTTCCGCCATCGGGTTCGGACGTGTTCCTGTCGCTCCGAGTTTCGGAACGGAAAAACAGCTAAATTTCTGAAGATTTTCGTCGGTATTGTTGCGTTCGGGATCGGCGTAGTTAGAATCAACACCGCATCGAAGATCGAAGAGCTCCGGAGCCCTTCGGGGTAGTTTTCGATCCCCGTCGGGGCCTGCTCGGCCCGACCGCGTGTAGAAGAACGCCGATGGAACGGACCCCGTTCCGTTTCTGTCCCAAATGCCACAAAAAATACCCCTATTCAGACCAACACTTGGTCTGTAACCTGTGCCTGTCACCTGAGCACAGTGAAGAAACTTGCGAGGCCTGTTGTGCGTTCCGGTCCCGAAAAACACTCCGAGACCGTCGAGCCAGAAGACTTCAAATGGCGTCCACGCCGACAGCCCACCGAGAGTTCGAGGTACAGGAAGAGGAAGAAACCTTTTCGATACACGAATCGGACTCCGAGGAATTCGACAATCCACGAACAGTGAGTAAGACGTCGAAAACCACTCATAAGAAGATTGTCAAGGCCCAGGGGACGCCACTGCCACCAGGCCATGGCTCCACCCATAAATTCGGTGACCGACCGTCTGCACCGAAAAAGGCCCAATCAGTGCCGAGACCGTCCGACTCCGGTCGAGACACCGGCACGCAGCCTTCTCGGGACCGAGAAAGTGCTGGAGGCATACATCGACACCGAGATAGCGGTGTAGACATGGCTCGACGCCGAGACAGCGGCACCGATGAAGATCGACGCCGAGATGTTTCGACTCCGAAAAAGAAAAAAGTCACCTCGGAGCCGAAAAAAGATGCAGACAGGGTTTCGGTGCCAAAACAACCTGCAACCGACCCAGTTTCAGGCTCTTATACCGAAGAGCAATCAATGACCTCCCAAATGCGAAAGCATAGGTTTGAGGAAGACCTGCAATCCACCGATGTAGACCATACGCAGAAACGTATTTTTATACAGCAGGGGACAGGAAAGATAAGCACCCTTCCCCCTATTAGGAGAAAGAGAAGACTGGAATTTCAAACTGACCAAACACCACAAACAAAAATGGTGAAAAGGGTTACTCCGCCACCCTCTCCTCCACCTATAATTCACGTCTCACCAGCACAAACTCCATCACATTCCCCGGCTCACACCACCATGAGCCAAGGTGACCAGGATCAGGACGCATGGGACTTATACGACGCCCCTGTGTCAGATAACAGTCCGGAGGCATACCCTACAAAGCCATCACCACCAGAAGACAGTACTGCATATTCTCAGGTGGTGGCTAGAGCAGCACTCCACTCAGAACAAGTCGAGGGTGACTTTCTATTCAACACCCTCTCTGCCACCCACAGCTCCTACCAAAGCCTGCCTATGCTCCCTGGTATGCTTCGGCACGCAAAAGACATCTTTAAGGAGCCGGTCAAAAGTAGGGCAATCACACCAAGGGTGGAAAAAAAGTATAAAGCGCCTCCTACAGACCCTATTTTCATAACTTCACAGCTGCCACCAGATTCTGTCGTTGTAGGAGCAGCTAGGAAAAGGGCCAACTCCCACACATCTGGGGACGCACCACCCCCAGATAAGGAAAGCCGCAAGTTCGATGCAGCTGGAAAGAGAGTCGCAGCACAAGCTGCAAACCAGTGGCGCATCGCTAACTCACAGGCACTTCTTGCGCGCTATGACAGAGCCCATTGGGATGAGATGCAACATCTCATTGAACATCTACCCAAAGACCTACAAAAGAGGGCAAAGCAAGTGGTTGAAGAAGGACAGAACATTTCAAACAACCAGATACGCTCCTCCATGGACGCAGCAGACACAGCTGCAAGAACAATAAATACATCTGTGACCATCAGAAGGCATGCATGGCTACGAACGTCTGGGTTTAAACCAGAGATTCAGCAGGCAGTTCTCAATATGCCATTCAACGAAAAAGAACTGTTCGGTCCAGAAGTGGACACGGCGATTGAGAAACTTAAAAAGGACACGGACACTGCTAAAGCCATGGGCGCACTCTACTCCTCGCAGAGCAGAGGAAATTACAGCACCTTACGCAAAACACCCTTTAGAGGGGGGTTTCGGGGTCAGGCCACACAAGCCAGCACCTCACAGGCAACACCATCCAGTTACCAGGGACAGTACAGGGGAGGCTTTCGGGGCCAATATAGAGGAGGGCAATTCCCTAGGAATAGGGGAAAATTTCAAAGCCCCAAAACCCCTACAACTAAGCAGTGACTCATGTCACTCACCCCCTCCACACAACACCAGTGGGGGGAAGAATAGGTCATTATTACAAAGCATGGGAGGAAATCACTACAGACACTTGGGTTCTAGCAATTATCCCAAATGGTTATTGCATAGAATTTCTACAATTCCCTCCAAACATACCACCAAGAGCACAAAATTTATCAAAACATCATTCCGAGCTCCTGGAGATAGACGTTCAAGCACTATTGCAAAAGAACGCAATCGAGTTAGTACCAAACACACAAATAAACACAGGAGTTTATTCACTGTACTTCTTAATACCAAAGAAGGACAAAACGCTAAGACCAATCCTAGACCTAAGAATACTAAACACATACATCAAATCAGACCACTTTCACATGGTCACACTACAAGAAGTGTTACCATTGCTGAAACTACACGACTACATGACAACATTAGACCTCAAAGACGCGTATTTCCATATACCAATACATCCATCGCACAGGAAATACCTAAGGTTTGTATTCAAAGGAATACACTACCAATTCAAGGTACTGCCTTTCGGTTTAACAACCGCACCAAGAGTCTTTACCAAATGTCTAGCAGTAGTCGCTGCACACATCAGAAGGCAGCAAATACTTGTATTCCCGTATCTAGACGACTGGCTAATCAAGACCCATTCGTTAATAACGTGCTCACACCACACAAATCAAATCATACAAACCCTCTACAAACTAGGGTTCACAGTCAACTTCGCAAAATCCAACATTCTGCCGCGCAAGGTACAACAATACCTAGGAGCCATAATAAACACAACAATAGGAGTAGCCACTCCAAGTCCACAAAGAATTCAAAATTTCAACAACATCATACAACGCATGTATCCAACACAAGAAATACAAGCAAAGATGATATTACAACTCCTAGGCATGATGTCTTCATGCATAGCCATTGTCCCAAACGCAAGACTGCACATGAGGCCCTGACAACAGTGCCTAGCATCACAGTGGTCACAAGCACAGGGTCACCTTACAGATCTGGTGTTAATAGACCGCCAAACTTACCTCTCGCTTATATGGTGGAACAATATAAATTTAAACAAAGGGCGGCCTTTCCAAGACCCAGTGCCACAATACGTAATAACAGATGCTTCCATGACAGGGTGGGGAGCACACCTCGATCAACACAGCATACAAGGACAATGGAACGTACATCAAAGAAAACTGCATATAAATCACCTAGAACTGCTAGCAGTTTTTCAAGCACTAAAGGCTTTTCAACCAATAATAGTTCACAAATACATTCTCGTCAAAACAGACAACATGACAACAATGTATTATCTAAACAAACAAGGGGGGATGCACTCAACGCAATTGAGCCTGCTGGCACAAAAGATATGGCGTTGGGCAATTCACAACCAAATTCGCCTAATAGCGCAATTTATCCCAGGAATTCAGAATCAACTCGCAGACAATCTCTCTCGAGATCATCAACAGGTCCACGAATGGGAAATTCACCCCCAAATTCTGAACACTTACTTCACGCTCTGGGGAACACCTCAAATAGACTTGTTTGCGACAAAAGAGAACGCAAAATGCCAAAACTTCGCATCCAGATACCCACACAGGCAGTCCCACGGCAATGCCCTATGGATCAACTGGTCAGGGATATTTGCCTACGCTTTTCCTCCTCTCCCTCTCCTTCCTTATCTGGTAAACAAACTCAGTCAAAACAAACTCAAACTCATATTAATAGCACCAACTTGGGCAAGGCAACCCTGGTACACAACGCTACTAGACCTATCAGTAGTACCCCACATCAAACTGCCCAACAGGCCGGATCTGTTAACACAACACAACCAAACGATCAGACACCCAGATCCAGCATCGCTGAATCTAGCAATCTGGCTCCTGAAATCCTAGAATTCGGACACTTACAACTTACCCAAGAATGTATGGAAGTCATAAAGCAAGCCAGAAGGCCATCCACCAGGCACTGCTATGCCAGTAAATGGAAGAGGTTTGTTTGCTACTGCCATATTAATCAAATCCAACCATTACACGCAACCCCAAAACATGTAGTGGGTTACTTGCTTCACTTACAAAAATCTAACCTAGCTTTCTCTTCCATTAAAATACACCTTGCAGCAATATCTGCATACCTGCAGCCTACCTATTCAACTTCCCTATATAGGATACCAGTCATTAAAGCATTCATGGAGGGCCTTAAAAGAATTATTCCACCAAGAACACCACCTGTTCCTTCATGGAACCTAAATGTTGTCTTAACTAGACTTATGGGTCCACCTTTTGAACCCATGCACTCCTGCGAAATACAGTTCCTAACATGGAAGGTTGCATTTCTCATCGCCATTACCTCTCTAAGAAGAGTAAGCGAGATTCAGGCGTTTACAATACAAGAACCTTTTATACAACTACACAAAAATAAGGTCGTCCTAAGGACTAATCCTAAATTTCTACCAAAAGTTATTTCACCGTTCCATCTAAATCAAACAGTGGAACTTCCAGTGTTCTTCCCACAGCCAGATTCCGTAGCTGAGAGGACACTACATACTTTAGATGTCAAAAGAGCATTAATGTATTACATTGACAGAACAAAGAGCATCAGGAAAACTAAACAGCTATTTATTGCATTCCAAAAACCTCATGCAGGAAACCCAATATCAAAACAAGGTATAGCCAGATGGATAGTTAAATGCCTCCAAATCTGCTACCTTAAAGCTAAACGACAACTGCCCATTACACCAAGAGCACACTCAACCAGAAAGAAAGGTGCTACCATGGCCTTTCTAGGAAACATCCCAATGCAAGAAATATGCAAGGCAGCCACATGGTCTACGCCTCACACATTCACCAAGCACTACTGTGTAGACGTGTTATCCGCACAACAAGCCACAGTAGGTCAAGCCGTATTAAGAACATTGTTTCAGACTACTCCCACTCCTACAGGCTGAGCCACCGCTTTGGGGAGATAACTGCTTACTAGTCTATGCAAAACATGCGTATCTACAGCGACAGATGCCATCGAACTGAAAATGTCACTTACCCAGTGTACATCTGTTCGTGGCATCAGTCGCTGTAGATTCACATGTGCCCACCCGCCTCCCCGGGAGCCTGTAGCAGTTCGGAAGGTACCTTCAACTATTTGTATATATATTATTTTAACCTTAAATAGGTACATACTTAGTCACTCCATTGCATGGCCACTATTACTACAATACAACTCCTACCTCACCCTCTGCGGGGAAAAACAATCGAAGATGGAGTCGACGCCCATGCGCAATGGAGACAAAAGGAGGAGTCACTCGGTCCCGTGACTCGAAAGACTTCTTCGAAGAAAAACAACTTGTAACACTCCGACCCAACACCAGATGGCGAGCTATGCAAAACATGCGAATCTACAGCGACTGATGCCACGAACAGATGTACACTGGGTAAGTGACATTTTCATTTTCTTTCTCATCTAAATACAGATATAAATATACATATAACTCTAAACAAAAGGGTATAAGGCTGAATAAATAGAAAATGTCAAGCTAATATATATATATATATATATATATATATATATATATATATATATATATATCTGTGTAAATATCCATCACTAGAATATCAAGGAACGCTCATATATCAATAAATATCAATATAGGTATATATAAATATAAGTATAAATATAGATATAAATATAAATACAGCTCATATATACATCCAATAAAATGATTCTCTTAAAGAAATTATTTTTCATAAATATAAATAAAGCCAGTATCACAATTCTAAATCACTTTCCCTTCTACCTAAGATACTAAAATTCACATACCATATATATATATATATTGTTTAAAATTTCTTCTTTAAACCAAAACCCCCAATTGTTAAATAATACCAATGTTATTCTTTTTCTAGGAAAATTAAAATTCATTCTCCCTTTTAAATCATTACAAAATTTATAGAGAAAGGACTCATCACTATTTCTATATGGCCAATACCCATCACCATGTGAGGAAACAAGCACTAATCAATTCAGGAATCAGGAATCCATCCGGACCCCACCATTCTGAAAAGTCATAAATAAAATAAATGAATTACAATAAGAAATAATTAAAGAAATAAGAACTAATTAAAAAGCCACTGCTAATCATTATAAAAGTGCTATAAAGCTTAAGATGCAGAATCAACAGTTCCTTATATCAGACAATTCATCATGTGAATCATCAAATAGGTGGGTATTCGGCTCTTCACCAATATTCAGTCCTCTCTGTGTTTTAGTTTCTAAATCCACAATATATCGGGATTCTTTATTTACGTAAAGTCAACTCTCTATTACCACCTCTGTGATGTAGTGGCACATGTTCAATATCAAAATAAGATAACAAAGTGATATCAGAGTTATGATTGTCCTGGAAATGTCTGGCTACAGGATAATGTGGATCCCTTGTTGTAATAGCACGCATATGTTCAAGAATACGTATTTTCACTGCATGTTTCGTGCTTCCCACATACCTAAGATGACAAGGACATTCCAATACATAAATAGTAAATGGAGTACTACATGTCAAGAACTGCTTAATTTGTCTATTCATTCCTGGTTTACTTGTAGGGTACTCTTTCCTAGCCACACTATTACGGCATGCTTTACAATGGCCACATGGAAAGAATCCCTGCAAGTTATGTTCGTTTACTTGAGAAGTAGGGGTGACATCATTTGATCTCAACCTATTGTGAAGATTACACCCTCTTCTATAGGTAATTAAGGGCCACCTCTGAATCTCTTTGCCAATAATAGGATCACATTTCAAAATATTCCAATGTTTAGAAATAATCTTTTTAATCTGTGTAATATCTTCATTATAGGTTAAGACCAGTCTGATGTCCTCGTTCTTATCATTTTCCACCTTCCCAGTATTATCAAAAAGTGTCTGAATTCTTTCCACTTTCTTGATTTTATCTATGGCCTTTTTGATTACCCAATCCGGGTAACCCCTTTGTTTAAACCTTACAGTCATATCTTTCTGTTCTCGTTCAAAAGCCTCATCTGTATTGCTGATTCTTTTAGCCCTTAATAATTCCCCATAAGGGAAACTCCATTTAAGTTTATCGGGATGTCCGCTGGTAGCGTCTGTAAGCTATTACCTGCTGTAGTTTCCTGATCAGTTCAAAATGTTACCCTTCGGAATAACAGCTCCCAGAGTATTCACAAAATGCCTGGCGGTAGTTGCAGCCTACCTAAGAAGGCAACACATTCATGTCTTTCCATATCTGGACGATTGGCTAATAAAATCCAACAGTCATACACAGTGTCAAAACCATACGCAAAATGTAATACAAACCCTACACACCCTTGGGTTTTCCATAAAGTACCAAAAATCACACCTACAACCTGCGCAGATTCAACAGTATTTAGGAGCAACACTAAATACTCAAACAGGGCTCGCAAGCCCATGACTACAAAGAGTACAAGCATTTCGCGATATATTACCACAAATACTGCCAGCCCAACAGTACACTGTCAAATTCCTCCTGAAACTATTGGGCATGATGGCATCCTGTATTGCCATTGTCCCACATGCAAGACTAAACATGCGGCCTTTGCAACAGTGCCTTGCACAGCAATGGTCACAGGCACAGGGTCAACTTCAAGATCTAGTGTTGATAGACCGCCAAACATACATGTCCTTTCAGTGGTGGAATTCCACAAACCTAAACAAAGGGCGGAAATTTCAAGACCCCGTGCCTCAGACCATACTTAAAACAGATGCATAATTGATTGGCTGGGGGACTCACCTCAACAATCACAACAACCAAGGACAATGGGACGCCAAACACAAACAGTTACACATAACTCACTTAGAGTTGCTAGCTGTATTCCTAGCACTCAAAGCTTTTCAGCCTCTTCTCACTCACAAGAATATCCTTGTCAAAACAGACAACATGACAACAATGTATTACCTAAACAAACAAGGAGGGACCCATTCATCCCAACTCTCTCTCCTAGCACAAAAAATTTGGCAATGGGCAGTCCACAACAAAATTCACCTGGTAGCACAATACATTCCAGGGATACACAACCAATTGGCAGATGTTCTCAGCAGAGATCATCAACAAACACATGAGTGGGAGATTCACCCTCAAGTGCTTCAACTATACTTTCAACAATGGGGAACACCAGACATAGATCTGTTTGCCACCAGCGGAAACGCAAAATGCCAAAACTTCGCATCCAGGTACCCACATCCCCTACTAAAGGGCAATGCTCTATGGATGAATTGGCCAGGGATATTTGGTTACGCTTTTCCCCCTCTCCCACTCATTCCATTTCTAGTCAACAAACTGCATCAAAACACACTCAAACTAATACTCATAATGCCAACGTGGGCACGTCAACCCTGGTACACAACACTATTAGACCTGTCAGTAGTACCACATATCAAACACCCAAACAGGCCAGATCTGTTAACACGAAACAAACTGCAGATCAGGCATCCAAATCCCAACATACTCAATCTAGCGATTTGGCTCCTGAGGTCATAGAATTTGGGTATCTACAACTACCAACTGAATGTATGCAAGTAATTAAACAAGCAAGAAAACCCACTACCAGGCAGTGCTATGCCAACAAATGGAAAAGATTTGTGCATTACTGTCAATCTAAACACATTACCCCTCTTTCAGCATCAACACATGACATTGTATGTTATTTGCTTCATTTGCAAAAAGCAAACTTAGCTTTTTCATCCATAAAAATACATCTCACTGCAATTTCCGTGTACTTGCAAAATATACAGCTCAGCTCTATATTTAGAGTTTCTGTTATGAAAGCCTTCATGCAAGGGTTAAAACTCATCATCCCACCTATAACGCCTCTAGTGCCTTTGTGGAATCTAAACATAGCGCTCACACGAATTATGGGCCCACCATTTGAACCTATGCACTTATGTCAGATTCAATACCTAACATGGAAAGTTGCCTTCCTAGTCGCAATTACTTCATTGCGAAGAGTTAATGAAATTCAAGTTTTCACAATTCAAGAACTGTTCATACAAGTACACAAACATAAAATCGTACTCCGAACTAACCCTACATTTCTTCCAAAAGTTGTATCACCTTTTCATAACAAACTGTGGAACTACCAGTCTTCTTCCCACAGCCAGATACTGTGGCAGAAAGAGCCCTGCATACATTAGATATTAATAGAGGCCTAATGTATTACATAGATAGAACTAAATCATTTAGAAAGACTAAACAGTTATTTGTGGCTTTCCACAAACCACATACAGGTAACCCCATTTCAAAACCAGGTTTAGCAAGGTGGATAGTAAAATGCATCCGAAAATGTTACCTTAAAGCTAAAAGGCAGCTCTTAGTTGCACCTAAAGCACATTCCACAAGGAAAAAAAAAGCTACAAAGGCTTTCTTAGGAAATATACCAATGGCTGAAATTTGTAAAGCAGCTACTTGGTCAACACCACATACATTTACCAAACATTACTGTGTAGATGTGTTAGCAACACAGCAAGCCACAGTAGGTTAATCTGTTCTAAGAACATTATTTCAAACAACTTCAACTCCTACAGGCTAACCACCGCTTTTATGGGAGGAAAAACTGCTTTGTAGTCTATGCATAGCATGTGTATCTGCAGCTACACATGCCATCAAACGGAAAATGTCACTTACCCAGTGTACATCTTTTTGTGGCGTGTTCCACTGCAGATTCACATGCACCCTCCCACCTCCCCGGGAGCCTGTAGCCGTTTAAGTTCAACATTTACTTTTACATATGTATATATATGTTCGGTGGCATGTGTAGCTGCAGATACACATGCTGTGCATTATCCTGCCATTTAGTGTTGGGCTCGGAGTGTTACAAGTTGGTTTTCTGCGAAGAAGTCTTTTTGAGTCACAAGACCGAGGGACTCCTCCCATTTCGGCTCCATTGCGCATGGGCGTCGACTCCATCTTAGAATGTTTTTTTTCCGCCATCGGGTTCAGACGTGTTCCTTTTCGCTCCGTGTTTCGGGTCGGAAAGCTAGTTAGAATCTCGGAAAAATCATCTCTATTGTTTGCGTTCGGTATCGGGTTAGTTATAACAGATCGACACCGACTTTTGAAGAGCTCCGGTGGCCCTTCGGGGTTTTTTCGATCCCCGTCGGGGCCCGGTCGGCCCGGCCACGTGTCTCTTCAAGGCTGATGGAACGGACCCCATTCCGCTTCTGCCCCAAATGCCATAACAAGTATCCATATACAGATCAGCATCTGGTCTGTAACTTGTGTTTGTCGCCGGAACACAAGGAATATACTTGTGAAGCCTGTCAAGCGTTTCGGTCCAGGAAGATACTAAGAGACCGAAGAGCAAGGAGACTGCAAATGGCGTCGGCGCCGACAGGACAGGAGCGTTTCGAGGAGGAGGAAGAAACATTCTCCATCCAGGAATCGGACTCGGATGAGATCGATCCCGAAGAAACGCCGAAAACCGTGAGTAAGATGTCGAAACACAAAACTCACGAAAAAAACACTAAAGCCCAGGGGACGCCATCGCCAACAGGCCATGGCTTAACCCGAAAAATAGGTGACCGATCATCGGCACCGAAAAAGGGCACGCTGGTGGCGAAGTCATCCGACTCCGGTCGAGATACCGCCACACAGCAATCTCGGGCCCGAGATAGTGGCTCCTAGCAGGTTCGGCACAGAGATAGCGGCACCGAAATGGGTCGGCACCAAGAGACCACGACGCCGAAAGTAAAGAAGAGCCGAAAGTAAAGAAGAACCGAAAAAAGCAGCAGAAAAGGTTTCGATACCGTAACATCCGGCCTCGGAACCGAAAACAAGTTCCTACACTGAGGAACAAGGACTGTCCACACAAATGAAGACACATAGATTTGGACAGGAATTGGAAACAATAGAGCCAGACTATACACAAAGAAGGCTCCATATCCAAAAAGAAACGGGGAAGATCAGTACTCTCCCTCCGATTAAAATGAAATGCAAACTTGCCTTCCAAGAAAAAGACAAGCAGCCAGAGGCAAAGGTGGCTAAAGAAGTAACCCCGCCACCATCTCCACAATGCTCTCTGCAACCATCACCGGTAGCCACTCCACCAATGATGCAATCCCCAACTCATACAGGAATGAGTCACGATGATCCTGACGCATGGGACCTTTATGACGCACCAGTGTCAGATAATAGTTCTGAATGTTATCCAGCTAGACCGTCGCCACCAGAGGATAGTACAGCCTACGCACAGGTGGTGTCCAGAGCAGCGGAATTTCATAATGTCAGCCTGCATGCTGAGCCCATTGAAGACGACTTTCTTTTTAACACACTGTCGTCCACACACAGCCAGTATCAAAGTCTCCCTATGCTACACGGAATGCTAAAACACTCCAAACAAGTGTTTGAAGAGCCTGTAAAAGGAAGGGCCATTACTCCAAGACTGGAGAAAAAATATAAACCGCCACCAACAGACCCAGTGTACATCACACAACAGCTAACACCAGACTCAGTTGTTGTAGGGGCAGCGCGCAAGAGAGCGAACTCACATACTTCAGGAGATGCACCACCTCCAGATAAAGAAAGTCGAAAATTCGACGCAGCAGGCAAGAGGGTGGCGGCACAGGCAGCAAACCAGTGGCGTATTGCCAATTCACAGGCTTTGTTGGCCAGATACGATAGGGCCCATTGGGACGAAATGCAACACTTTATAGAACATTTGCCCAAGGAGTTCCAAAAGAGAGCGCAGCAAGTAGTAGAAGGACAGAGTATCTCCAACAATCAGATACGGTCAGCAATGGATGCTGCAGACACAGCTGCTAGAACTGTCAACACAGCAGTAACAATAAGGAGACATGCATGGCTGCGTACATCAGGATTTAAACCAGAAATACAGCAAGCTGTGCTGAATATGCCATTCAACGGACAGCAGTTGTTTGGGCCGGAGGTGGACACTGCGATCGAAAAACTTAAGAAAGACACTGACACGGCCAAAGCCATGGGCGCACTCTACTCCCCACAGAGCAGAGGCACATTTAGGAAAACACAGTTTAGAGGGGGGGTTTCGAGGACAAAGCACAGAACCCACAACCTCACAAACAAGACCCACTTACCAGAGCCAGTATCAGCGGGGAAGTTTTCGGGGACAATATAGAGGGGGACAGTTCCAAAAGAATAGAGGGAAGTTCCAAAGTCCCAAAACTCCTCAAAACAAGCAGTGACTTCCAAGTCACAAATCCCCAACACATAACATCTGTGGGGGGGAGACTAACCAGGTTTTACAAACATTGGGAGGAAATAACAACAGACACTTGGGTCCTAGCAATTATCCAGCATGGTTATTGCCTAGAATTTCTCAAATTCCCTCCAAACGTCCCACCGAAAACACACAATATGTCTAAACAACATATAGATCTTCTAGGACTAGAAGTTCAGGCATTGCTACAAAAAGAAGCAATAGAATTAGTACCAAACCAACAGAAAGGGACAGGAGTTTACTCTCTGTACTTTCTCATACCCAAAAAAGACAAGAGTCTGAGACGTATACTAGATCTCAGAACATTAAATACATACATCAAATCAGATCACTATCACATGGTGACATTACAGTACTTGATCCCACTGCTCAAACAACAAGACTACATGACAACACTAGACCTAAAGGATGCATATTTCCATATACCGATACATCCTTCACACAGAAAGTACCTAAGGTTTGTATTCCAAGGGGTACATTACCAGTTCAAAGTGTTGCCATTCGGAATAACAACTGCGCCAAGAGTTTTTACAAAATGCCTGGCAGTAGTAGCTGCACATATCAGAAGGCCGCAAATACATGTGTTCCCGTACCAAGACGATTGGTTAATCAAAACCAACACGCTAAAACGGTGTTCACAGCACACGAAGTACGTCATAGAAATCCTCCACAATCTAGGTTTCTCAATCAACTACACAAAGTCACACCTTCTGCTGTGTCAAACACAGCAATACTTAGGGGCAACAATCAACACAGCAAAAGGGATTGCCACTCCAAGCCCACAAAGGGTTCAAGCATTTCACAATGTAATAAAGACCATGTATCCAAAACAACAGATACAGGTCAAAATGGTGATGAAACTACTAGGCATGATGTCCTCATGCATAGCCATTGTCCCGAACGCAAGGTTGCACATGCGGCCCTTACAACAGTGCCTAGCATCACAATGGTCACAAGCACAGGGTCAACTTCTAGATCTGGTGTTGATAGACTGCCAAACATACACCTCGCTTCAATGGTGGAGCAGTATAAATTTAAACCAAGGGCGGCCTTTCCAAGACCCAGTGCCACAATATGTAATAACAACAGATGCCTCCATGATAGGGTGGGGAGCACACCTCAACACAGCATCCAAGGACAATGGGACACTCAGCAAAAACAGTTTCACATAAATCACTTAGAACTATTGGCAGTATTTCTCACGCTAAAAGCATTTCAACCCATAATAAGCCACAAACACATTCTTGTCAAAACAGACAACATGACAACAATGTATTACCTAAACAAACAAGGAGGGACACACTCAACACAGTTGTGTCTCCTGGCACAAAAAATATGGCATTGGGCGATTCACAACCACATTCGCCTAATAGCACAATTTATTCCAGGAATTCAGAACCAGTTAGCAGACAATCTCTCTCGGGATCACCAACAGATCCACGAATGGGAGATTCACCCCCAAATAGTAAACAAATACTTCCAGAATTGGGGAACACCACAAATAGATCTATTTGCAACAAAGGAAAACGCAAAATGCCGAAACTTCGCATCCAGGTACCCACAAGATCAGTCTCGGGGCAATGCGTTATGGAGGAGCTGGTCAGGGATATTTGCTTACGCTTTTCCCCCTCTCCCACTCCTTCCATATCTGGTAAACAAATTGAGTAAAAACAAACTCAGACTCATACTGATAGCGCCAACATGGGCAAGACAACCTTGGTACACAACACTGCTAGACCTCTCTGTAGTGCCTCATGTCAAACTACCAAACAGACCAGATCTGTTAACACAACACAAACAACAGATCAGACATCCAAATCCAGCATCACTGAATCTAGCAATTTGGCTCCTGAAGTCCTAGAATTTGGACACTTAGACCTTACACAGGAATGTATGGAGGTCATAACATAAGCTAGAAAACCTACCACTAGACATTGCTATGCAAATAAGTGGAAAAGATTTGTTTATTACTGCCATAATAATCAAATTCAACCCTTACACGCATCTGCCAAAGACATCGTAAGATACTTACTACATTTGCAAAAGTCAAAGCTAGCTTTCTCTTCCATAAAGATAGATCTTACAGCAATTTCAGCTTATCTGCAAATTACGCACTCAACCTCACTATTTAGGATACCAGTCATAAAAGCATTTATGGAAGGACTAAAGAGAATTATACCACCAAGAACACCACCAGTTCCTTCATGGAACCTCAACATTGTCTTAACACGACTCATGGGTCCACCTTTTGAGCCCATGCACTCTTGTGAAATGCAATACTTAACATGGAAAGTTGCATTTTTAATTGCCATCACATCTCTAAGAAGAGTGAGCGAAATTCAAGCATTTACCATACAAGAACCATTTATTCAAATACACAAGCATAAAGTAGTTCTACGGACAAATCCAAAATTTTTACCAAAAGTTACATCACCGTTCCACTTGAATCAAACAGTAGAATTACCAGTGTTCTTCCCATAGCCAGACTCTGTAGCTGAAAGAGCACTACATACATTAGACATCAAAAGAGCGTTAATGTACTACATTGACAGAACAAAACTAATTCGAAAAACAAAACAATTATTTATTGCTTTCCAAAAACCTCATACAGGTAATCCTATTTCTAAACAAGGCATTGCTAGATGGATAGTCAAGTGTATTCAAACCTGCTATCTTAAAGCAAAGAGAGAGCTGCCTATTACACCAAAGGCACACTCAACCAGAAAGAAAGGTGCTACCATGGCCTTTCAAGGAAATATTCCAATGACCGAAATATGTAAGGCAGCTACATGGTCTACGCCTTATACATTTACCAAACACTACTGTGTAGATGTATTAACGGCACAACAAGCCACAGTAGGTCAAGCAGTACTACGAACATTGTTTCAAACAACTTCAACTCCTACAGGTTGAACCCCCGCTTTTGGGGAGATAACTGCTTACTAGTCTATGCACAGCATGTGTATCTGCAGCTACACATGCCATCGAACGGAAAATGTCACTTACCCAGTGTACATCTGTTCGTGGCATTAGTCGCTGAAGATTCACATGCGCCCACCCGCCTCCCCGGGAGCCTGTAGCCGTTAAGAAGTTGATCTTGAACATTTGTAAATTTGAAAATATATTACTTTAAACTACATTATGTACATTACTCCATTGCATGGGCACTATTACTAGCATACACAACTCCTACCTCACCCTCTGCGGGGAAAACAATCTAAGATGGAGTCGACGCCCATGCGCAATGGAGCCGAAATGGGAGGAGTCCCTCGGTCTCGTGACTCAAAAAGACTTCTTCGAAGAAAAACAACTTGTAACACTCCGAGCCCAACACCAGATGGCGGGATGTGCACAGCATGTGAATCTGCAGCGACTAATGCCACGAACTGATGTACACTGGGTAAGTGACATTTTCCATATATATATATATATATGTGTATATATATATATGCAAAGGATTGGCAAACCCTCCTGATCTTCTGCCGAGATCTGATTGGATGTCAACAATTCAAAAAGGATATGTTGGCAGCCATGTTGGGACCTCGACCGAGTCCCAGAAAAAAATAAGAAAAGGGGCCAGGGTAGGGATGCCCTGGCCCCTTAGCTCTGGTGGTTGGGTAGGTCCCAGAGGGAACCCCCAGGGCAAAATGTTTTATTTTTTATATTATTTTTTTTAAATGTTGGCAGATATCGTGGCTGATTCGTCCAAAATTAAAAATGAAAAAAAAAAATAGCGAGGGCCTGTGATTGTTCTTTAATGAGCCGCTGGGTGGTCCTGGTCCCGGGGGCATTGTTGTTTCAATGCAGTGGGGCTGCCCCACACCCCCCGCCTCTCCCACCCTTCCTCCACCTCTCCCACCCTTCCTCCACCTTTCAGCCCCCGCTCCAGGGCTACAAACTCCTGCAGCCCTGGGGACCGCCACATCCATAGGACTTTTAAGTAATATGATGTTCTGGGGCAGAGGAGGGGGGCTCTCACCTCTCATGGGATATGTTTGTTGGAGTGGGAGCCACGTGGCCCTTCTCGAGGAGTCACTGATGGCCCTGGGGACCGCCAACATACAGGGCTGGCTCCTGCTATGTCCTGTGGTGCCCACGCCCAGGACATAGCTGGCAGCTCCCACCAAGCAAAAGCTAACTAAGTCTGGTTTCTGTAAGAGAGCTATCAAGCAGCTTTTCGTTGCAGAAAGTGGAGTTTTCATCTGTCTTTCCTGCACGCAAATATGCGTGCAGGTAAGGCAGATAAAAATATTGCTCCCTCAAGCAGGGAGTGGCTATTAAATGCAGCTCCCTGCTTGTGGGATCAATGCCAGCTCCCACAGGACCTGGGGAGCCGGCTAGGACCGCTGGGGCCTTGATGCTCCCCACGGTCCTGTGACTCTCTTGCACTCTCTCGCTTCCTTCCCATAAATGAATGGAAGGGAGAGAGGTAGTCATTGCAATGGTCTTTCCATGCATTGACTTTAAGCACAGGCAGGAGTCACCTGTGGCATAATGGTTAAGGTCACAAACCGTTACACTGAAAGTTGAGGATTCTAGTCCAGGTGTGTCTGTGGTCATTTCCCCATTTTACTTTATTTTGAACATAAAAAAATTATGGTTTATATCTCACTCTTTTTAATTGACAGATATATTTTTCTTTTCAATCTGTCCAGAAATATCAAATTTTAAGTATCATTCACCAAAGCCTAAAGAACTCTCTATTTTTTTCCTTGTCACTCTGTTTCTCTTTCTCAATCTTTCTCCCGCTAACACACGCACTCAGACCCTTAGGCACCCACCTACACACCCACTCTGACTCACACCCAGTCACAGACCCACTGAAACCAACCCACACACACACATTCACACCCCTCCCCCCTCCTACTCACAGACCCACACAGACACTGACGCACCCACTAAGACCCTGATGCACCCAATCTCACACTGAGGCAGACGCTCTCACAGCCACTCATCTCCAGATACAGCCTCTCACACTTACTCTCACATCCAGAGAGACAGGCTGTGGTCAACTCCTGCTGTGCACGGCCAAAGGGTCATACGCAGCGTGTGTTGTGTGGTTAGAGGGTTGGCTGCAGAGTCTGGCCATTCGGCCTTGCCCTTCAGTGGTTGGATTAACAGTAATGAAAATTACTTTACTTTCAACAAAAAAAAAGAAATTCCCTTTTGAACAACAAAGGTTACAGGGGTTTTCTAGTTAGGCTCACATTTTAAACGTACCAAACCATAGAAGTCCACTTGTTATAGTTAGAGCAATAGCAAGTAAGTAACTATAACTCGAGCCCTAAGGTAACTATGACTCATACCCTAAACATGCACTGCTAATAACCCTACGAATTACGACGCTCATGACACCTTTGATAACATCATTGATAATTTCAATGAAATATTTGCAGTGAAATCTTTGATGAAAAAACTGTGCATGGTGGGGGGTGCGAGTTGTAGTTACGTGAGATAACTATTACAGGTGAATTTCTGTGGTTTGGTACCTTTAAAATGTGAGCCAAAATATAACGTCCCTGTAACCTTTTTTTTTTCTTTCTTCTTCTAGTGAATATATATCTATCTATATTTACCACAGATTCTGCATTTAACTAAGTGTTAGTCCACACATACTGATTGAAGTAGGTGTGAAACCCATAGGCCACAAAAACGGCTAAACAGGGTGGAGGAAATCGTGGCCAAGAATGTTTACCTAATATTACTCCCTAGGGAGAGTGACCATCTACGTTTAAAAAAAAAAAAACACAAAAGAAAACAATGGTATACTGATGATTTTCACCCCTTCTTTACCTTGCCTCTGGTGTCTCTTCAGTGGCCCGCTGAGCACATCTCTCTCTTTGGGAGATCATGCTCGGAGACATGCTAGAATCGAAAGACTTTCAGCATGTCTCGGGCACATTCATGACTATAGTGCACCATGTTCTCACTGAACTCATGATTTTGGCGAGTCGGAGGATGGGGTGGCAGCGAAGGTGCTTCTGCTGCCAATCACAGTGGAGGTTTGGTGGGATGGCAACACCAAAGTGTGGAACACCATTATCCCCCTCTCCACCCCATACTGATACTAGGATGTAACCTTTACATCCACAGCACCAGTTGGGCAGCGCTGCGAACAGTGAGGTGACATCCATAGCGGTTAAGGTCTGCCATGTATCAATATCACAATATTCTGTTTACTTGTTTGCCTGCCTTGAGAAAGCTCTCAGCTTCTGTGTGAGTGATTATGCTTGTAAAGCGGAAAATGCACTGGACATTTACCTACTGTGAGAAACTGGATTAATATTTAGGGTTGATGGTAATTCACCACAAGTAATATCACTATTTTTGTTAGGTCCAGTAAAGGTTGCAAGAATTTGAAACTGAGCTTAACCCCTGGTACCTATGACACAGACCAGGCAGGCTTACTTTATGAAAATGCTACATTTTATGTTTTGTTGTAAATGCTATGTTTTATGTTGTCCTGTATTTTGTGTTTTGTTTTAAGTTAATTTTTTATGTCATGATGTTTTGTGGTGTGTTGTGTGTTTTGTTTTGTGTTATCCTATCCCGCGATGGTATCAAGGCGCTTGGATGGGTGTTCCGTTTGTGGTCTCCAGGTTGCTCACACGAAGAGCCAAGCCTTCAACTCTTTGCGGAAACTCAGGAACTGAGGGGAAGAATCTGAGTGTCTGTTGAGTTGGTGAAAGTGTATGCACCTTTTCAGGAATTCTGGTCTAGTGTTGTATGTAGGACTTTTTATGTGTGCGTGATAACTTTGAATTCCCTGCGCTTGTGAATGAGGAGCCAGTGAAGCTTCTTGAGGTGTGGTGCGGTGTGGGTGTGATGTGGAGGGTTGAGTATGAGTCTTGCAGTGGTATCTTGGATGGTCTGGAGTCTGTGTAGAAAATCAGGGCTTCGGCATAGAGAGTTTTGCCATACTGCAGTTTGCTGATGGTGAGTGCTTGTGTTATGGTCCATCTTGTGTTATGAGGCAACCATTTGCAGCATGCGTAGGATGTGAAAGCAGGAGATTAACACTGCCTTGACATGTAATTATGTTGAGCTTTTTGTCTAGGATTATCCCTAGCTTTCTTACTTGGTCTGTGGATGTGGGTGTTGTTCCTAGCTGACAGTCACCTGGTGGAGTCCAATAGGGAGGTCTTGTTGCCGAAGGCTAGTACTTCTGCCTTGTCAGAGTTGAGGTGCTGGCATTCTGTTCGCATCTAGTATGCTACTTTGGTCATGTAGATGATGAAGTTGGTTCTGGTGGTGGTTGTTTTGTCCTTCTGGGAGAGGATAAGTTGGGTGTCATTGGTATAGGAGGTGATAGCGATGGCTTGTGATTGAATGATGCTGGCGAGCCGTGTCATGTAAGTGTGAAGCATTTAGAAGTACCAAACTGTTAAAAAGTCAAACATACAACACTATCAAAATCCCACTCCAGTTTCTAAAAAAAAAAAAAAAAAAAACAGTGAATGATTTATTGAACAAAATAACAGCAAAATGACAAAAATCACATAAGGGGAACAGGAGATATGAATTTTGAAAGATGTAAAGAAAAACAGCACCAAAAAGCATTAAACACCAGCTGTGGTTATCTGGTTGCGCTTGACCAGTACCAAGGCATGTTTTAAGGCTGACCTTTGATGGAGCGCAAGTTGGATACAGCAAGCAGATTTCTTCCTGTCGGGAGTGTTTTTTTTTTAAATGGTCAAGAACTCCTCAGCGGGACAAGTCGGCTGGTTTGGCCAAGATGGGCTCTACATGTCTGGGTAGTGATTTCGTGAAACCATTGACTTTCGGTGGAATGCTCAGAGCTGGAGAAGTTCAAAATTTGCACTTGAGAGGTCCCATGCTGGTGGGATACTTTTGGTGCCTTTGCCAGGTGAAGATTTCTACATAGACTCAGTCACTTTTTTGAAGCTCAGATTCTTGCAGCGGGCAAGGTCGAAAGCTGTATTCGAACACAGCCCATGTTATGGGGTAACCTTTCCACAACATCCCACTGAAACTGATTGCTGCTGCAGATAAGCTCTGGGTGTAGCAACCTGAATCTTCGGCCCAGCAGCAGCAGCACACCTTCATCTGATTAGCTTGGCAGATTTGTACCAGTGCTCTGGAGGTCTTTGGAGCCCAAGAGTTTCTAAGATCCAGGTGGTTGGGGGGGGGGAAGAAGAGTCATGATTCACTCCAGCAGAAGACATCAGCAGGTCCGGGGCATGTTCATTTGGTACTTGGCAGCTTGGCTCTACAGGCAAAGGGCTTCTAGCTGATAGTTGTGCCCCTGTAGATTAAGAGGAGGCCAGTCAACTTACCCTTGGAGTCCACTTCTTTATCCTGGTAACAGGTGGGAGCAGGTCCAGCCTTTCAGGTCTCCTCATGGGTCTCAATAGCAGCCCTTCTGTCTTCCATATGTCAAATGATGATCTAAAGAGGTTTACTCCAGTATTGGAACTTTCATAGATTCACATACTTGAATCATTCCCTGTTGTCGAGATGGGAGCCCCCGGTACAATTACACAAGTAGTGTTGAAACATATTAGTACAAGGGCCCTAGGCCTCTTCAATTTAATAGTCTTTCATAGCCATTTTAAGAAAAAGGACCAAACTTGAGCATCCACCAATCAGACGACACAACCCTCTAGAATCCTCCTGAGAGAAGCTCCAGCACCTCAGATTTTCTACCGCACTTCGTGCTAGGGAGTCTCCTCAGAGCTCTGCTCTTTCGTCACACCTTTGGATTACCTTGAAACCACTTTTCTCTGCTAAACCTTGTTTTGATTGATTGGGGTTAACACCTACAACATGTCTGACAAGGAGAAGAAGGGTTTATTCAGAAACTGCAAAACGTGTGGTAAGAAAAGACTACATTCTGAAGACCCTCATCAGGATTGTATATACTGCCTCTATCCGGACCACTCAGCCAAGGACTGTAAGGTTTGTCGTAACTTTTCCTCTAAAACTCTTAAGGATAGAGAAGGCAGATTATTTATTAATTTGGCTGCAGAAACTTAAGTACAGAGATAATCCAGTCTCTGACTCCGATAGGGATGACTCTTCAACATCCAAAAAGTCATCAAAAAGGGCAAGATCAGACACAAGGCCTCCTTCCCAACCATCAAGAAAAGCACACAAAAAGACTGCCTCAGGGTCTTACAAGGGCTGCAGCCCATCTACTTCCCCTCATAAATCTTCCGGGAAGGGGGAGAGAGATCGTGCCAGCAGTTCTGAAAGGCATAAGAAATGATCCTCTCTACCACCATCTGTGCCATTCAAAAGGCCTTCATCTTCTACTGCAGCTAAAAATGTACCGTCGACGAGACTGTCGGTGAGTGTTTTCCCACCTTCGACGACTTCCACTGTTCCACCGTCGACGACAGTTATGACGATGGCATCATCGTTGATGAGGGTAGCGTCGACGTCATCGCCGACGAAGATCTACACTTCATCGTCGTCGACGATGGTAACAACGGTATCTGCTTTACCATCGTCGACGGTAGGCTCCTCGGTAAGGCTGTCGACGATCAAGAACTCCATGCGTTTGTTGTCGACGACTCCACCATTGACGAAGACTATATCTGCGCTGTCGACTACTGTCGACAAGGGAAAAACAAAAGAGGAAACCAGAAAGACTTACCCCAAAGCACACCTCACCTAGTAAGGTGACCCCTCTCATACCAGTTCACTTGTTAGAGGGAGATGAAGAGTTGGATGAAGAGGGTTCATTTGGAACAGCCCATAGCCTTTCAATTGAACGTCAAATATCAGGACGAAGACGAATTTGAGGAAACGTATGACCCTCAGTACTATGGAGATCAACAATATCAGGAAGGGGCATATATTCCAACCTCGCTGCTAAATGACCTCCGAGCGATGTTGGCTGATTCCAGTAGGCATTTTCCTCCTCAAGGGGAACAACCTCTGCCGTCGCCCGTCTCGGGGGTTACCACTCCACGTCAGAGACCGACCTCATTGCCACTAACAAGTGTGACCACGCCGGATATGACTTTACCTCAGGACGTTGCCATGTCGGAAGGAGATCTGGAGAAGGGGAGCTCCTTGACACTCATTCGGAGTGGGATGAATATATTATTCCTGCTCCTACTTCCCCTTCACAGTCAAAGGTAGAATCCCCTCCAGACGACATCAGGCGATTATGAAATCCCGTGGAGAGAGCAGCTAAACGTTTCGCCTTGCCAATGCTGTCCAAGCAGACAGATTGCTTCCTTTATGATTTTAAAGAGCCTTTCCAAAAATCTGTGCGTTCTATTCCACTGGTCAGCTACTTATGGGAAGAAGGGTTAAGTCATGCACAACCCCGCTACTGTCACAGCAGTACTACCACGACTGGATAAAAAATACAAGGCACCAGCCTATGCCCCAGCATGTCTGATTGGTCATCCTCATCCGGGCTCTGTGGTGGCACAGGCGGCACAGAGGAAGTCCAAAAATCCATCTGCCCTGATTTCTGCACCTCCAGACAAAGAAGGTAGATGGCTAGACAATATTGGGAAGAGGTTCTCGTTGATGGCTAGCCTAGTGATAAGAGCGGCTAACTCCCTAGCAGTGTTAGCCAGGTATGATAGACAACTCTGGGCAGACATCGCCCCGCATATGGACCAGCTGCCAGAGGATTGAAGATCGAAGGCAAGAAAGACATTACAGGAAGGTCAGAGCACTTCAGCTGAGCTCATAGACTGTGCAATGGACATAGCCACGACTGCATTTCGCCAGCTCGCAGGTGTGGCTGTACTTAGGAGACAAGGCTGGCTAAAGGCTACGTCATTCCGGCCTGAGGTACAGAATAAGACTTTGGACCTACCTTTCGATGGCCAAGCATTATTTGGTAAACATATTGATGAGGCCTTACAATCTAGCAAATCCGACATGGATACAGCAAGATCGTTAGGAACTCTCCAGTTTCGGAAGCCCTCCTTTCGAGCTAGAGGACGTGGACTGCCTTCATATAGAGGAGGCTATCAACAATATAGATATTCAACCTATCCTTCCTCCACTCAGCAGTTTCGTCAGTACTACCCACAAAGACAACCACTACAAGCAGCTTATGGTAGATCTGGCACTAGGGGGCGCTCAACTCGCCTTGCTAAGGACTCTGCTCGTAGAACCTGATACATCCAAGGCGCCGGCTACACCCAACTCTCCTCTAGTTCTAGGCGGAAGGATATTCCTGTTCCTCAAGCAATGGCAAGTCATCACATCAGACAAGTGGGTCCTCCAATTAGTGAAACAGGGCCACACACTCGAGTTTTTCCAACTACCTCCCTCCAATTCTCCTCGCAGGACTCCTTCAAGGTATCCAGAACAACTCAAGAGGGAGATCAGCAAGATGCTCCTCAAAGGAGCTAAAGAGAAGGTACCTCTGTCACAGTGAGGAAGAGGGTTTTATTCCAGGTTCTTTCTCATTCGCAAGAAGTGGAAAGATTGGAGGCCGATCCTCGACCTAAGGGAACTAAACATCTACTTTAAAAAGTAGTCGTTCCGCATGATAAGCCTGCAGGATGTCCTCCTGCATCTGAACCAGGGAGACTTCATGTCTACAATAGACCTAAAAGACTCATATTTCCACATTCCCATCCACCCTACCCACAGACAGTACCTGAGATTCATGGTAGCCGGAAGCCATTTTCAATTTTGTGTCCTCCCTTTTGGCCTAAAGTCAGCTCCCAGGATATTCACGAAATGCCTAGCGCCAATCGCAGCTTTCCCCAGGAGGAAAAAACACCAGATATTTCCATATTGCTACGATTGGCTGATAAAAGCAAACTCCTGCGCAGGAGCACGCAGATCAACAAGAAGGTGAGTTTCCTTGCTAAGCAGTTTAGGCCTCACCATCAACTAGGAGAAGTCCAAGCCTCTACCAGCACGCAGTATCACCTTTTTAGGGGCGAACCTGGACACGCAATCTACCATGGCGTGTCCCACAGTAGAGAGACAACAGAGGTTACTGACTCTAGCAAAGTCCATACAGGGAAGAAACTCTGTTTCAGTTCACCTTTTCAAATCCTTGTTGGGCATGATGTCATCATGCATACCTCTGGTTCCACTCTGCAGACTAAAAATGCGGCCGCTTCAGGAGCAACTCCATCCTCAATGGCTCCAGGTTTCGGGAAGCTTCGAAGATCGGATAACCATAACCCCAGCAATAGTCAAAGCTCTGACATGGTGGTCTCAAAAGTATCATTTGTCTGTCGGCCTTTCCTTTCTACACCGTCCAGCTCCGTGGACTATCACTACAGACGCCTCGCTGGGGAGCTGTTTTGCAAGATCTTCAAGTAAGTGGCAAGTGGCCACTAGAGTTGGGGGCGATGCACATCAACCTGCTAGAGCTCAGAGCAGTTTATCTCGCTCTGCAGTCTTTTCTTCCAAAGATAGCGGGGTCACTACGATGCATTACCTCAACAAACAAGGCGGCACAAGGTCTCTCACCCTCTCCAGGGAAGCCCAAATAATTGCGAGTTGGGCCTCGCAGCAAGGCATCAGACTCTCAGCGGTGCATCTGCTGGGGATAGAGAACAAGATAGCGGACTCACTCAGCAGACAAAGATCGAGCTGCCACGAATGGGAGCTGGACCAGTCCACAGTGGATTACATCTTTTCCCTGTGTGGAACACCCAGAATCGACCTGTTCGCAAGCAAATGGAATGCAAAATGCCAGTACTTCGCAAGCTGGCATCTCCAAAAGGGATCTTGGGGGAATGCGTTTTCCATAGCTTGGTCAGGCATAGTTGCTTATGCCTTTCCTCCAATTCCAATGATCCCAGGAGTCCTCACGAAGATGAAAACTGAGCCGTATACCATGATATTGATAGCTCTCTGCTGGCCTCGCCAACACTGGTTCGCAGAGCTGCTTCTTCTATCAATCAAGTCTCACATTCCGCTGAAACCGTTCCTGCACTTACTAATAATGAACAGAGGGCAAATATCGCACCCGGATCCTCAGTCGATGCGATTTTCAGCATGGCTCCTGAACACAGGGAGTTCGCACATCTGAATATCCCACAGGAATGTAGGGACATTTTGTCCAGAGCTAGAGCAGATAGCACTAATAAGGCGTATTCTTGCAAATGGAGAAGATTTGGTTTCTGGTGCCACCAGCAACAGATTGATCCACTGTCCTCACCACCGGAACAGTTATTGCCTTACTTAATGCATTTAGCGCAATCAGGCCTGGCGCATTCATCCATAAAGGTGCATCTGGCGGCAATAGCATCATACAGACGTTCAGACTCTTCACCTTTGCTGTATTCATCTAGATTAATCAAATGTTTTTTTAAAGGACTGGTCCGGGTTTTTCCTCCATTCAGACCTCCTCCTCCCTCGTGGAACCTGAATATTGTTCTAAAACAGTTAATGAAGCATCCATACGAGCCAATCCATCGTACTTCTCTGAAATACCTTTCTTGGAAAGTTGCATTACTTATCGCTCTCACATCGGCCAGAGGGGTCAGTGAGATACAGGCCCTCTCCATACAGGAGCCGTTCTTGCAGATCAAGCAAGACAAATTACTACTTTGCACAAACCTGCATTTCATACCGAAGGTCCCTTCGGATTTCCACATGAACAAGCCCTTAGTTTTTAAAACTTTTTTTTCCACCTCTATCTACTCCTGCGGAAAGAGCGTTAAACTTCTTAGACATTAAGAGATGTTAAATTCTACCTGGATAGGACTAAGTCCTTTCGCCGATCCAATCAATTGTTCATAGCTTACAGTGCACCCAGGCGAGGTCAACCGCTCTCCAAGCAGAGTATAGCCAGATGGATATCCTCAGCCATTACTTTCTGCCATCAAGCAGCGGACAAACCACTGCAGTCATCGGTCCATGCTCACTTTACACGCTGCTCACTCTTCCTCAGCAGCGCTGTTTGCGGGGGTTCCTCTGCAAGACATTTGCAGAGCAGCGACATGGAAAAGCTGCCATACATTTACACAACATTACTGCTTGGAAGCACTATCTCAAGGAGAGGTAGCAGTGGGTCAGGCAGACCTCAGGAACCCCTTCAGGTGAAGGTGAGCCATCTATTTCATCCCTCCATCCCGGATCAGGCATGCACATTGTTTGTCTTGTTACTTTTCAATATGGATACAATGCTCTTTCAAAAAAAAAGGAAAAGAAGAGAAAAGGGGGAGAAGTAAGGATGGGGCTAACAGACGAGATTTTGTTTAGAGTATTGATTTTTATATATATATATATATATATATATGTTCGATGGCATGTGTAGCTGCAGATACACATGCTGTGCACATCCCGCCATCTGGTGTTGGGCTCGGAGTGTTACAAGTTGTTTTTCTTCGAAGAAGTCTTTTCGAGTCACGAGACCGGGGGACTCCTCCCATTTCGACTCCATTGCGCATGGGTGTCGACTCCATGTTAGATAGTTTTTTTTCCGCCATCGGGTTCGGACGGGTTCCTTTTCGTTCTGTGTTTCGGGTCGGAAAGTTAGTTAGAATCTCGGAAAAATCGTCGGTATTGTTTGCGTTCGGTATCGGGTTAGTTACAACAGATCAACACCGAATTGAGAAGAGCTCTGGTGGCCCTTCGGGGTTTTTTCGATCCCCGTCGGGGCCTGGTCGTCCCGGCCACGTGTCTCTTCAAGGCTAATGGAACGGACCCCATTCCGCTTCTGTCCAAAATGCCATAACAAGTATCCATATACAGATCAACACCTGGTCTGTAACTTGTGTTTGTCACCAGAACACAAGGAGGATACTTGTGAGGCCTGTCGAGCGTTTCGGTCCAGGAAGACACTCAGGGACCGAAGAGCAAGAAGACTGCAAATGGCGACGGCGCCGACAGGACAAGGGCGTTTCGAGGAGGAGGAAGAAACATTCTCCATCCAGGATTCGGACTCGGAGGAGATCGATCCCGAAGAAACGCCGAAAACTGTGAGTAAGATGTCGAAACAAAGAACTCACGAAAAGACCGCTAAAGCCCAGGGGACGCCACCGCCAACAGGCCATGGCTTAACCCGAAAAATAGGTGACCGTCCATCGGCACCGAAAAAGGGCGAGCTGGTGTCAAAGTCATCTGACTCCGGTCGAGATACCGGCACACAGCAATCTCGGGCCCGAGAGAGTGGCTCCGAGAAGATTCGACATCGAGACAGCGGCACCGAAATGGGTCGCACCGAGAGGGCACGACGCCGAAAGTAAAAAAGATTTAGTCGGAGCCGAAAAAAGCAGCCGAAAAGGTTTCGGTACCGAAACATCCGGCCTCCGAACCGAAAATAAGTTCCTATTCAGAGGAACAAGGACTGTCCTCACAAATGAAGACACACAGATTTGAACAAGAATTAGAGACAATAGAGCCAGATCACACGCAAAGGCGGCTCTTTATTCAAAAAGATACAGGGAAGATCAGCACTCTTCCTCCAATCAGAATGAAACGTAAACTTGCCTTCCAAGACAAGGACAAACAGCCACACGCAAAAGTGGCTAAACAAGTAACACCACCACCATCCCCACATAACTCTCCACAACCATCACCAGTAGCCACTCCACCAATGATGCAATCTCCAACTCATACGGGGATGAGTCAAGATGACCCTGACGCATGGGACCTTTACGACGCACTAGTGTCAGATAATAGTCCTCAATGCTATCCAGCGAGACCGTCGCCACCAGAGGATAGTACAGGCTACGCTCAAGTGGGATCAAGAGCAGCAGCATTTCACAATGTCAGCCTTCACTCAGAACCCATTGAAGACGACTTTCTGTTTAATACACTGTCGTCTACGCACAGTCAATATCAAAGTCTGCCGATGTTGCCCGGAATGCTGAAACACTCCAAACAAGTGTTTGAGGAGCCTGTCAAAGGGAGAGCCATTACTCCAAGAGTAGATAAAAAATATAAACCGCTACCAACGGACCCAGTGTACATCACACAACAGCTATCACCAGAATCTGTTGTAGTTGGAGCAGCACGCAAAAGAGCCAACTCTCATACTTCAGGAGATGCACCACCTCCAGATAAAGAGAGTAGAAAATTCGACGCGGCAGGCAAAAGGGTGGCGGCACAGGCGAAAAACCAGTGGCGTATTGCAAATTCGCAAGCTTTGTTAGCCAGATATGATAGGGCCCATTGGGATGAGATGCAACACCTTATTGAACATTTACCAAAAGAGTTCCAAAAAAGAGCGCACCAAGTGGTAGAAGAGGGACAAAGTATCTCCAATAATCAAATTCGATCAGCAATGGATGCTGCAGACACAGCTGCTAGAACTGTCAACACAGCAGTAAAAATAAGGAGACATGCATGGCTGCGTACATCAGGATTTAAACCAGAGATACAGCAAGCTGTGCTGAATATGCCATTCAACGGACAGCAGTTGTTTGGGCCGGAGGTGGACACTGCAATAGAAAAACTTAAAAAAGACACTGACACGGCCAAAGCCATGGGCGCACTCTACTCCCCGCAGAGCAGAGGCACATTTCGAAAGACACAATTTCGAGGGCAGACCACAGAAGCCACAACCTCACAAACAAAGCCCACTTACCAGAGCCAGTATCGGCGGGGAGGTTTTCTGGGACAATATAGAGGAGGACAGTTTCAAAGAAACAGAGGAAAGTTCCAAAGCTCCTCAAAACAAACAGTGACTTCAAGGTCACAAATCCCCAACACATAAAACCTATGGGGGGGGAGATTAACCAAGTTTTACACACATTGGGAGGAAATAACAACAGACACTTGGGTCTTAGCAATTATCCAGCATGGTTATTGCATAGAATTTCTCAAATTCCCTCCAAACGTCCCACCGAAAACACACAGTATGTCAAAACAACATATAGATCTTCTAGGACTAGAAGTTCAGGCACTGCTACAGAAAGAAGCAATAGAATTAGTACCAACAGAACTAGTACCAACAGAACAATTAAACACAGGAGTTTACTCACTGTACTTTCTGATACCCAAAAAAGACAAGAGTCTGAGACCTACACTAGATCTCAGAACATTAAATACCTACATCAAATCAGACCACTTTCACATGGTTACTCTACAAGACGTAATCCCACTGCTCAAACAACAAGACTACATGACAACACTAGACCTAAAGGATGCATATTTCCATATACCAATACATCCTTCACACAGAAAGTTCCTAAGGTTTGTATTCCAAGGGATACATTACCAATTCAAAGTGTTGCCATTCGGAATAACAACTGCGCCAAGAGTTTTTACAAAATGCCTAGCAGTAGTAGCTGCACATATCAGAAGGCAGCAAATACATGTGTTCCCATACCTAGACGATTGGTTAATCAAAACCAACACGCTAAAACGGTGTTCACAACACACAAAATATGTCATAGAAATCCTACACAAACTAGGTTTCTCAATCAACTACGCAAAGTCACACCTTCTGCCGTGTCAAACACAGCAATACTTAGGAGCAACAATCAACACAGCAAAAGGGATTGCTACTCCAAGTCCACAAAGAGTTCAAACATTTCACAATGTAATACAGGCCATGTATTCAAAACAAATGATACAAGTCAAATTGATAATGAAACTACTAGGCATGATGTCCTCATGCATAGCCATTGTCCCAAATGCAAGGTTACACATGCGGCCCTTACAACAGTGCCTAGCATCACAATGGTCACAAGCACAGGGTCAGCTTCTAGATCTGGTGTTGATAGACCGCCAAACATACATCTCGCTTCAATGGTGGAACAGTATAAATTTAAACCAAGGGCGGCCTTTCCAAGACCCAGTGCCACAATACGTGATCACGACAGATGCTTCCATGACAGGGTGGGGAGCACACCTCAATCAACACAGCATCCAAGGACAATGGGACATACAGCCAAGACAGTTTCACATAAATCACCTAGAACTGTTAGCGGTATTTCTAGCGCTGAAAGCATTTCAACCCATGATAACCCACAAATACATTCTTGTCAAAACAGACAACATGACAACAATGTATTACCTAAACAAACAAGGAGGGGGACACTCAACACAGTTGTGTCTCCTAACACAGAAAATATGGCATTGGGCGATTCACAACCACATTCGCCTAATAGCACAATTTATTCCAGGAATTCAGAATCAGTTAGCAGACAATCTCTCTCGGGATCACCAACAGATCCACGAATGGGAGATTCACCCCCAAATACTGAACACTTACTTCCAAATTTGGGGAACACCACAAATAGATCTATTTGCAACAAAGGAAAACTCAAAATGCCAAAACTTCGCATCCAGGTACCCACAACATCAGTCTTGGGGCAATGCGCTATGGATGAACTGGTCAGGGATATTTGCGTACACTTTTCCCCCTCTCCCACTCCTTCCATATCTAGTAAACAAGTTGAGTCAAAACAAACTCAAACTCATACTAATAGCACCAACATGGGCAAGGCAACCTTGGTACACAACACTACTAGACCTTTCAGTAGTACCTCATGTCAAACTACCAAACAGACCAGATCTGTTAACACAACACAAACAACAGATCAGACATCCAAATCCAGCATCGCTGAATCTAGCAATTTGGCTCCTGAAATCCTAGAATTTGGACACTTAGACCTCACACAAGAATGTATGGAGGTCATAAGACAAGCTAGGAAGCCTACCACTAGACACTGCTATGCAAATAAGTGGAAAAGATTTGTTTATTACTGCCATAATAATCAAATTCAACCCTTACACGCATCTGCAAAAGATATAGTAGGATACTTACTACATTTGCAAAAGTCAAAACTAGCTTTCTCTTCCATAAAGATACATCTTACTGCAATTTCAGCTTACCTGCAAATTACGCACTCAACTTCATTATTTACGATACCAGTCATAAAAGCGTTTATGGAAGGCCTAAAGAGAATTATACCACCAAGAACACCACCAGTTCCTTCATGGAACCTCAACATTGTCTTAACACGACTCATAGGTCTGCCTTTTGAGCCCATGCACTCTTGTGAAATGCAATACTTAACGTGGAAAGTTGCATTTTTTATTGCCATCACATCTCTAAGAAGGGTGAGTGAAATTCAAGCATTTACCATACAAGAACCATTTATTCAAATACACAAGAATAAAGTAGTTCTACGGACAAATCCAAAATTTTTACCAAAAGTTATCTCACCGTTCCACTTGAATCAAACAGTAGAATTACCAGTGTTCTTCCCACAGCCATATTCTGTAGCTGAAAGAGCACTACATACATTAGACATCAAAAGAGCGCTAATGTACTACATTGACAGAACATAACTAATTTGAAAAACAAAACAACTATTTATTGCCTTTCAAAAACCTCATACAGGAAATCCAATTTCAAAACAAGGCATTGCTAGATGGATAGTTAAGTGTATTCAAACCTGCTATCTTAAAGCAAAGAGAGAGCTGCCTATTACACCAAAGGCGCACTCAACCAGAAAGAAAGGTGCTACCATGGCCTTTCTAGGAAATATTCCAATGAACGAAATATGTAAGGCAGCAACATGGTCTACGCCTCATACATTTACCAAACACTACTGTGTAGATGTGTTAACTTCACAACAAGCCACATTAGGTCAAGCTGTACTACGAACATTGTTTCAAACAACTTCAACTCCTACAGGCTAAACCACCGATTTTTGGGAGATAACTGCTTACTAGTCTATGCACAGCATGTGTATCTGCAGCTACACATGCCATCGAACGGAAAATGTCACTTACCCAGTGTACATCTGTTCGTGGCATGAGTCGCTGCAGATTCACATGCGCCCACCCGCCTCCCCGGGAGCCTGTAGCCGTTTAGAAGTTGATCTTGAATATTTGTAAATTTGTAAATATATTACTTTAAACTTCATTATGTACATACTTATTCACTCCATTGCATGGGCACTATTACTAGCATACACAACTCCTACCTCACCCTCTGCGGGGAAAACAATCTAACATGGAGTCGACGCCCATGCGCAATGGAGCCGAAATGGGAGGAGTCCCTCGGTCTCGTGACTCAAAAAGACTTCTTCGAAGAAAAACAACTTGTAACACTCCGAGCCCAACACCAGATGGCGGGATGTGCACAGCATGTGAATCTGCAGCGACTCATGCCACGAACAGGTGTTCACTGGTAAGTGACATTTTCCATATACATACAGATGTTTTGTGACATACATGGCTACAATGTTCCGACGTGCATAAGTACTGCTCGTTACTCTGATTCAAGCATGTGAATCTATGAAAAGTTCCAATACTGGAGTAAGAAAACAAGTTACTTACCTGTAACTGTAGTTCTCCAGTATTGGAATCTATCATAGATTCACATGCGACCCACCCGCCTCCCCGGAGAAGCTCACTTTCACCTTCTTCCTCTTCCTCTTCCTCTTGTCCCACAGTGCCCCCACTCTACCTAAATCCACCATGGAAGAATCTTTCATCCCCTGTGCAGTGCTCCTGTGTCCACCTTCGAGATGTGAATAGGGAAATGAGAAAACCCACCTCTGTGGTCACTCAAAAACCGGTTCCGGTGCAGCTCCTTGCCCACTGGGATTGGTGGCTGGCTGAGTAGAGGACAAAGGATGGGATAGGACCAGATGGTAGCTACAGCTGCTTGTGAGAGTGTATGCCTCCTTGAAATGTACTAAATACCAGGACACTGCCCAGATTATTAGTCTGTAAGAGGAACAGGACACCTTCCCAGGGCCCTTTCCTCTTCTCTGGAAGCAGGTTTACACCTCAGAGTGACATGAGAGGTTCATGCAAATAGGCTTCTGTTTTTTTTCAGGCAGGTGAAAAGGTGACAATTTAAAAGTACCTTTTGTAAATTATTTAGCACAAATCCGACTTTATTTATGAATTAGGCTTTTAAAAAGTCCAAGAATTAACATTGCAGGTGATTTTCTAATTGAAGCTAACACGATTTAATTTTAATATTATATCCCAGAGCATTCCTATGGAACTGTTAACCCTGCTACAGTGAAAATATCTATTGGGGCCTTGTCACTTTAAGGACGTTTTACATTAAACCTTTATATGCCTTGCTTTTAAATACTGTGTACTCTGCCTTATTGGCACTTAAAGCCTACTTAGGGGTAACGTCTTAATGTTTAAAAGGAGGGTTTAGGTATTGCAAAGGGATTATTGTAACCGGTTCAAATTACAGTTTTAAAACTGCACTGACAGGCTGCAGCAGTAGTCCTGCAGTCCTGTTTTGCATGGTCGCTCTAGTGGTGGAACAGTGTATACTATAGTCTATTAGAGACATTTCACTTGCAGGCTGTAGGTAGCTTGTAACATGTACTATAGGGTGGTAGTTCTGCTTTTAAAGAAAGAGTCAGTGAACCGTCATTGATTGTTTCAGTCTGTCCTAAATGCCCAGTCTAGGAGATATCATCTGGCATGTTTAAGATGGATGTCTTCTACTCTTAGGGGTCACCAGTGTTTTGGCTCCTCCAGGTTTTGGTATCTAGCCTCGCTGTATAAGACCCACTCTTCCAAGAAGATGTGAGTTCCACTGGTTTTCCTCTTTTCCTGGACTTCAGCCTGGTGCTGAAGACCTTCAGTTAGTTGGACCCTTGCACTGCAAAACTCCTCTGTGTAGGGGTTGTCCTATTCCATATTATTTATAGTTCTGGCAGAGTAGGCTCCTCTTCCCTTTTTAAGCTCCAGATCCTCCCTGTTAGAAATGGGGTTTTGGGTTGGCAGTCAGGTTACCCCCTGTCCAAGCAAAAGCCCTCACTCTAGTCAGGGTAAGTCACACACAATCCAAGATTATCCTCTGGTAGCTTGGCACGAGCAGTCAGGCTTAACTTAGAAGGCAATGTGTAAAGTATTTGTGCAATAAATCATACAATACCACCATATAGCACCACAACAATACACCACAAAAATACACCACACAGTGTTTAGAAAAATATATAATATTTATCAGGATAATTGTAGGTCAAAACGAATAAAGTTGCAATGTGAATTTGTGGACAAACAAACAAACAAAGTCTCTTTCAAGCACAAAGTACCTGGTTTGGAGTGGAAAATCTCCTCAGAGGGCCACAGAAGAAGAGATACGTGGAAAAAGGGTGTGTGCGTCGATTTCTCCCCAGCACACACGGACTTGCGTCGTTATTTTTCACGCGGGGAAGTCGTGCGTAGTTTTCCGGCGCGTGGACAGTCTTTCTGTGGATCGCGGGGATTACCATATGTCCCGGGTCTGTGCGTGGATTTTCCTGCTTGTTTTCCGGCTGCGCGTCGAAATTTCGATCTCACGGCAGGCGTCGCATCGATTTCTCCTCTGGAGGTCGGGCGGCGTTGTCCTTGCGAAGCCGTGCGTCGAAGTTCCGGTCGTCCCAAAGGTGTTGCGTCGATCAGCGTCGGTGTGCGGCGTATTTCTCGCCGTGGAACAAGCTGTGCGTCGAAACTTTCGCCGCACGGAGCGTCCAAGTGAAAAAGAGAAGTCTTTTTGGTCCTGAGACTTCAGGGAACAGGAGTCAAGCTCTATCCAAGCCCTTGGAGAGCACTTTCACAGCCAGACAAGGCAGCAGGCCAACAGCAAGGCAGCAGTCCTTTGTAGAAAGCAGCCAGGCAGTTCTTCTTGGCAGGATGTAGTTTCTGGTTCAGGTTTCTTCTCCAGCAAGTGTCTGATGAGGTAGGGCAGAGGCCCTGTTTTATACCCAAATGTGCCTTTGAAGTGGGGGAGACTTCAAAGAGTGGCTAAGAAGTGCACCAGGTCCCCTTTCAGTTCAATCCTGTCTGCCAGGGTCCCAGTAGGGGGTGTGGCAGTCCTTTGTGTGAGAGCAGGCCCTCCACCCTCCCAGCCCAGGAAGACCCATTCAAAATGCAGATGTATGCAAGTGAGGCTGAGTACCCTGTGTTTCGGGTGTGTCTGAGTGAATGCACAAGGAGCTGTCAACTAAGCCCAGCCAGACGTGGATTGTAAGGCACAGAAAGATTTAAGTGCAAAGAAATGCTCACTTTCTAAAAGTTGCATTTCTAGAATAGTAATATTAAATCCAACTTCACCAGTCAGCAGGATTTTATATTACCATTCTGGCCATACTAAATATGACCTTCCTACTCCTTTCAGATAAGCAGCTACCACTTCAATACTGTATGAGGGCAGCCCCAATGTTAGCCTATGAAGGGAGCAGGCCTCACAGTAGTGCAAAAACGAATTAAGGAGTTTTACACTTCCAGGACATGTAAACTACTCGGGTACATGTCCTGCCTTTCACCCACACAGCACCCTGCTCTAGGGGTTACCTAGGGCACACATTAGAGGTGACTTATATGTGGAGAAAGGGGAGGTTTAGGCTTGGCAAGTACTTTTAAATGCCAAGTCGAGGTGACAGTGAAACTGCACACACAGGCCTTGCAGTGGCAGGCCTGAGACAAGGAAAAGGGGCTATTTAAGTGGTTGGCACAACCAGTGCTGCAGGCCCACTAGTAGCATTTAATCTACAGGCCCTAGGCACAGAGAGTGCACATTACTAGGGACTTATAAGTAAATTAAATAGTCCAATCAGGTATGATTCAAGGTTACCATGTTTTAAGGGAGAGAGCATATGCACTTTAGCACTGGTTAGCAGTGGTAAAGTGCGCAGAGTCTAAAAGCCAGCAAAAACAGTGTCCAAAAAGTGGAGGGAGGCAGGCAAAAAGTTAGGGGTGACCACCCTAGGGCTGTCAGGTCTAACACTCCCGCTATGGGTAAGATTCTTCCTGAGTCATGGGCATTTTTAAGGTTGGTTTCTCATTCCTCTTGAGCTTCCTCTGGGCTATTGTTCCAGCCTTCAGCTTCTTTGACTTCCCTGATGGGCGGTTTGGTCCCTTGTGGGCACATAGACACACTCAGATAGACCCAACATTTATGTATGAAGTCTTCCTTTCCACCTCATTCCAATCAGAGGTCTCTCGGTGGTTTACCATCGGACACTTCACAGGAATAGAAAACCTCACAGCTACCTTCTTCAGGACAGTAACACCGCCCCACTCAAAGGTGACCTCTGCTCTGGGATGACATTTCATCTCCTTGACAATGTTGACTACCCTAGGGTGGAGATCTGGAATAATCTGCTCTGGGAAACCAGTTGGTTCACCACAGTGGACATGCGGGCTCATATATCCCTGAAAGCATCTACCTTCTTCTCTGTTGAGGACTGGTCATTGTTTGCACTTCACAATGCTGGTAGGTAAGAAGGCCAGGGCTTCAACATCCACCTCACCCACAGAGACTAAGGTGAGTTCAGTCCAACCCCTGGTTTCACCTACGCAAACTTCCACCCCAATTCCTGCACTTACATTCTCTTGGCTTGAGACTGCACACTTGTGGGGGGATCTTCTTGGAATCATCAACTTCCCTTTTAATATCTTGGCTTGTGACAGTCCAGGCACACCACAGTATTCACAGCGACATAAGGTGTCTTCTCCTTATACCATCCTCATTTGTGTTTGGAAAAGGCACAGGATTCCTCCTCTTGGGTAGACCTGTGCAGCTCTTGTGAGAACTACCCCCCCCCCTTTTTTTTTTTTAAAGTCCTTGTTGCTCCCCTTTTTAGCCTGAAGTGTGGCTGAACCTCCCATTCTTGGTATTGGTCCCTTGGGACACACAAGTGCAAACTCTCACTCAGCTTCCTTTCGAAGCTGCATTGCGTCAGACAACTTTTGAATCATGGTGCTGTGTAACTCTGAATGACAGTTACTCAAGATCTGCTCCTGTATGGTCAAATTATGCAGCCTGTCATCAGTAGTGACTGTACTCCCTTTTACCCAGCTCTCTAGAGCTTTTTATTGAGACCTATACAAAGTAAACCTAGGATTATTATCTCTTTTTGTGTGTTCGAGAATTTGATGTGGTACTGTTCAGGTGTGAGAACAAACTTTTGCGCAACCACATCTTTCATGTAAGTGTAGGTGTCAGCTAGACTGTGTTCTAGATTCAGGAATATATTCCTCCCTATTGTTGGTGCTAACTCTCACAGTAAAGTTGTCCAGTGTTGTTGGCCCACCCTGTGCATTCTCTCTGCCATTCCATATGATGGCAGCAGAGTAAATCCAAAATTTGTGCTGTAGTCCTGATGATTTGGATCCCAGTCCTCCCTAGCAGTGAGGCTTCTAGATGGAAGTAAGAAAACAGAAATGAAAGTGGCAATCTTGGAAATAAATAAAATAAACAAGCTGCAATGACATGCTCTTCACACTTTAGATAAATCCATGCATAGAAAAAGTAAGTTGAGAACAGTAAAATACATAGACAAAACTTGCCTCTCCAAAATCCATGATCTATTTTCAAGTTTATTTGGGTTGAAGTCTTCCTGATCAGTTAATAGTGCTTTAGAATTTTTCCAGTAGTCTGGAGGAGTTGGGGCACGGAAACTAGTGGGAATCAAGGGTTATTTTGAATTTGCTAATTTCCACACAAATTATGAATTCTACGGTGTACTGTAAATATCTGTTTAAACACTTTCTGTGAAACGTATTTTCTTCTTCTAGCTTGATATTTAGTAACAAGCATGTTATTTTGTTTGTTTTAGGTAGTGGAGCTACTTTTACTAAGAGGTGCAAATAAAGAGCATAGGAATGTCTCAGACTACACTCCCCTTAGCCTTGCTGCATCAGGAGGTTATGTCAACATAATCAAGGTTCTCCTTACTGCTGGTGCAGAAATAAATTCAAGGTAATGTTTATTCATATTTAGAAATGTGCCTTCCTTATAACAGCACTGGAATTTACATGTTAATGTGTACTATTCATGCAGGGTTTGATATTACTATATGAACAAATTGTTGTGGTTACACATATCCCTTTGTAATGTATTTCTGTTTGGTACTCCAAAGATTCCTTGCCTTGTCACTATCTCCCAGGTCCATATTGGATCAGAAAGGTTTTCCTTCTGGCAATAGCTGACTAGTGCTGCCATATGACAGTACACAACTTTAGTCACTCTTCTTCTCTCCCAGGTAGTGACAACACTGGTCTCCAAATATGGGCCCACCAGCTGGCATGCTTCTGTTTGTTCCTGTTTTTCCACACTTGCTGGCATAGCTCCGGAACACTTCTTTAGGCTTAACAGAATTTTTCCCCCAGGCATGGTTAGATTTTACCTTCTAAAATCTCAGGATTCAAAACCTGTTGCCATTGCAAGAAGATGTCTGTCACATTCCTGTAATATCTGCATGTTTTGCTTGGGACCGACAACGGTCATCTGACAAGCAATTCTTGTGCTTTCATGCACTGAAAGACATTGGGGATCTGAAAGCACAGTTGTTCCCTGCCCTGGCCTGTATGGAGACTCTCAGTCATTTTACTTTCTCTTGGATAAGTTTCCTGATAGGAAGCGCCTCTCTAAATGGCCTTCCCACAAAAGGCACAAAAAACATGAGCAAGAAATTCTCTTACAAGAAGCAGCACCCTTGTGACTTTCTGTAAAGTCTTTGGCTCCATTCTCCCATGTTTCTGGGTTTCAAGAAAACTCAATCTGCTTTTCCAGCTCCATACACCAGTCAGTTTCAAGTTGAGTCCCCTCAGCAGAGCATGTTGCACATCTTTCAGATTGCCCTCCACCCTCAGGGCTCCTTTCAGCTTCCAAGGTTAGTTCAGATCATTTTGGCCCAGTGATTCCAGTGAGACGGACTCGTTAGCTGCCCAATATTGTACCCCAACATTCTCTGCCCTCAGCACTAACTAGCGAGAGTTATTGGCTTTGATGCTTTTGGTGCTGCATTATGCACCGCCTAGCTACTCAGTAGTAGGACATTGTAAGGAAATGCCTCCTTGGCATGGTTACCCCCTGACTTTTTGCCTTTGCTTATGCTATGTTTTGAATTGGAAGTGTGATGAGGCCTGCTAACCAGGCCCCAGCACCAGTGTTCTTTCCCTAACCTGTACTTTTGTATCCACAATTGGCACACCCTGGCATCCAGGTAAGTCCCTTGTAACTGGGACCTCTGGTACCAAGGGCCCTGATGCCAGGGAAGGTCTCTAAGGGCTGCAGCATATCTTATGCCACCCTGGGGACCCCTCACTCAGCACAGACACACTGCTTGCCAGCTTGTGTGTGCTGGTGAGGACAAAACGCGTAAGTCGACATGGCACTCCCCTCAGGGTGCCATGACAACCTCACACTGCCTATGCAGTATAGATAAGTCACCCCTCTAGCAGGCCTTACAGCCCTAAGGCAGGGTGCACTATACCATAGGTGAGGGCACCAGTGCATGAGCACTGTGCCCCTACAGTGTCTAAGCCAAACCTTAGACATTGTAAGTGCAGGGTAGCCATAAGAGTATATGGTCTGGGAGTCTGTTTTACACGAACTCCACAGCACCATAATGGCTACACTGAAAACTGGGAAGTTTGGTATCAAACTTCTCAGCACAATAAATGCACACTGATGCCAGTGTACATTTTATTGTAAAATACACCCCAGAGGGCACCTTAGAGGTGCCCCCTGAAACTTTAACCAACTACCTGTGTAGGCTGACTGGTTCTAGCAGCCTGCCACACTCGAGGCATGTTGCTGGCCCCATGGGGAGAGTGCCTTTGTCACTCTGAGGCCAGTAACAAAGCCTGCCTGGGTGGAGATGCTAACACCTCCCCCAGGCAGGAGCTGTAACACCTGGCGGTGAGCCTCAAAGGCTCACCCCCTTTGTTCCAGCACCGCAGGGCACTCCAGCTAGTGGAGTTGCCCGCCCCCTCCGGCCACGGCCCCCCTTTTGGTGGCAAGGCCGGAGGAAATAATGAGAATAACAAGGAGGAGTCACTGGCCAGTCAGGACAGCCCGTAAGGTGTCCTGAGCTGAAGTGACTCTAACTTTTAGAAATCCTCCATCTTGCAGATGGAGGATTCCCCCAATAGGGATAGGATTGTGACCCCCTCCCCTTGGGAGGAGGCACAAAGACGGTGTACCCACCCTCAGGGCTAGTAGCCATTGGCTACTAACCCCCCAGAACTAAACACGCCCTTAAATTTAGTATTTAAGGGCTCCCCTGAACCTAAGAATTTAGATTCCTGAAACTACAAGAAGAAGAGGACTGCTGAGCTGAAAGACCCCTTCAGAAGAAGAAAAGAAGACACCAACTGCTTTGGCCCCAGACCTACCGGCCTGTCTCCTGCCTTATAAAGAAACCTGCTCCAGCGACGCTTTCCCCAGGACCAGCGACCTCTGAATCCTCAGAGGACTGCCCTGCTTCAAGAAAGACAAGAAACTCCTGAGGACAGCGGCCCTGCTCCAAAAAGACTGCAACTTTGTTACAGAGTAGCAGATTTAAAGACCCCTGCAAATCCCCGCAAGAAGCGTGAGACTTGCAACACTGCACCCGGCGACCCCGACTCGACTGGTGGAGAACCAACACCTCAGGGAGGACCCTCCGGCGACTCCGAGACTGTGAGTAACCAAAGTTGTCCCCCCTGAGCCCCCACAGCAACGCCTGCAGAGGGAATCCCCAGGCTCCCCCTGACCGCGACTGCCTGACTCTAAAATCCCGACAGCTGGAAAAGACCCTGCACCCGCAGCCCCCACCACCTGAAGGATCGGAACTCCAGTGCAGGAGTGACCCCCAGGAGGCCCTCTCCCTTGCCCAGGTGGTGGCTACCCCGAGGAGCCCCCCCCCCCCCCCCCTTGCCTGCCTGCACCGCTGAAGAGACCCCTTGGTCTCCCATTGACTCCCATTGGAAACCCAACGCTTGTTTCTACACTGCACCCGGCAGCCCCCGCGCTACTGAGGGTGTACTTTTTGTGTGAGCTTGTGTCCCCCCCGGTGCCCTACAAAACCCCCCTGGTCTGCCCTCCGAAGACGCGGGTACTTATCTGCTGGCAGACTGGAACCGGGGCACCCCCTTCTCGCCATTGAAGCCTATGTGTTTTGGGCACCTCTTTGACCTCTGCACCTGACCGGCCCTGAGCTGCTGGTGTGGTAACTTTGGGGTTGCTCTGAATCCCCAACGGTGGGCTACCTTGGACCCAAAACTGAAACCTGTAGGTGATTTACTTACCTGCTAAAACTAACAATACTTTACCTCCCCCGGGAACTGTGAAAATTGCACTGTGTCCACTTTTAAAACAGCTATTTGTGTTTTATATGAAAAGTATATATGCTACTGTAATTATTCAAAGTTCCTAAAGTACTTACCTGCAATACCTTTCAAATGAGATATTACATGTAGAATTTGAACCTGTGGTTCTTAAAATAAACTAAGAAAATATATTTTTCTATAACAAAACCTATTGGCTGGATTTGTCTCTGAGTGTGTGTTCCTCATTTATTGCCTGTGTGTATGTACAACAAATGCTTAACACTACTCCTTTGATAAGCCTACTGCTCGACCACACTACCACAAAATAGAGCATTAGTATTCTCTTTTTGCCACTATCTTACCTCTAAGGGGAACCCTTGGACTCTGTGCATGCTATTCCTTACTTTGAAATAGCACATACAGAGCCAACTTCCTACGGACATCCTTAAAGTGGCTAGACATGGTAGCTTTCTTTGAGGGCCTGCCTCTTTTTGACCCTCAGTCCAATCCAAAAGGTTCACACACACACACAGAAGAACTCTTCATTTCCAATTCAGACATGTTTTATTTTTCCATCCAAGATTTTAAGCACATGTAGAAGATGACTTGGAGACTTCTACCCTGCGCTATCCTTATCACAGTGATGTAAATTATTTTTATAGGTCCTCAGATGCAACATTCTCTATCCTTAGGGTTTCTTCTGATAGTTTTATTCACAGCTATGGTGTGAAAACAGTGGAAGCACTTGAGTTTGCCCCACCCTCCCAATGAGCCTATATCCAACAGCCTTGTTGAAATCTTGCATCTGACTTAGTTGGCTGCTGAATCTCGTCTACCTTTAAAGAAGTAACCATTTTAACTCTTACTGGCTGCCTGAGAGAAACGTTTTAGACATGAAGTACAGTGTACAGACACTTTGATATGCCCTTCTTTCCATCAGCTTCATCTTGAGGAATCCTGTTAGTTTGTGAGTCAGTGAGATCCATCACACTGGTCAGTGAGTGCTTCAGTTATTCTACAAGTACTGGTTTTGGAACCTCTGGGCCGGACCCTCATCCTACTTCGTCTTCCGCCCCCACCCTACTTCGTCTTCCGCCCCACCCTACTTCATCAGGCAGTGTTGATCACCAGTCAGCAAACTTCTCACCTTGAAATGATTTAGAAGCTGACTTTATTGGAACGATCTGTACACCACTTTCATGTATGCTTTTCTTCTGCCTTCTGGAATCTTGGATAATTGGGATATGATTTCCGTGTTTCAGCCTCCAACTTCAGTGCTGGTTCTATTGGGCCTTCTTCTCTTGGTTTTGACTGTGTTGTACATCCTGCTGGTGTTACAGACAATGGAGTCTCTGCAGAGTTACCTCAGTAGACACCGGCTTCAGCACCAAGAGAGCATGTCTGCTTGTTTTGAGATCTTTGGCTCAAACATGCAGATCTCAGTTGGTGGATGTGCCTCTTCAACCTTGTGTGTTCTTTCTTCCTGCCTCCGCAGTGCTGGGCTACCCTTGTTAGTGATGCCTCTTCTCTGGGCTGAGGCATTCATGTGAGACAGATGATGGTGCAAGGCCTTTCATCCCCATCAAAACAACAAATGCATATTAGTATGGTGCAGTTGAGGGCGATTTCACTTGCTTTGAAGCCATTTCTTCATTCCATCTCGGGCCCTATCGTGAAGATCATTTGGACAAAACTGTGGCTGTACACTGCCTTAACAGATAAGAAGTGAGCACTATCATTCTTAGTTGGGAGGCCTCCCGCCTGTGGCAGTGGGCTCTGAACAGCAAATTGTCCCAGTAGCAGCTCATTTAGCTGAGGATGATCATTTCCAAGGACCCAAAGGCTTTGGAGTTTTTACCAAAGAGGAGGAGGTTCGTCTTCTAGGAGGAGTCCCAGGCAGAAACTCCTTCCGGGGCTACCCCAAAGCTGAAGAAACTCAGGGATGCAGCTACTAGTCTCCCATCTCACTTGTATTACTTCTCTCGTAGGGGATTTCCATGTATAGTCATAAGCATAGAATAGTTCCGCGCGCCTGCGGGGACCCCGGAGCACTGATGTGAAGTATATTCTTAAGTGCAAACACCAGCCGTTTAAAGAAAAGGTCTGTCAAAAAACACTTAAGAATAACATTGTGCAGCCTATGTGAACAGCTACACAGGCCAAATTGTTGAAAAGAAAATCAATAGTAGTGTAAATTCATGTTCAAACACCTATTTATTCTAGAAATGTAATAACAAATACATTCTCATACTTTATTTACACCTCTGATGAGAATAAAACAATGCAGGGCAGTGTAGCCCATAGGCTGCCATTATACAGAATGTAAATAGAGCTGTGCCTTTAAGAAAAGTAAAGTCTTCCTGTTTCCCATCATGCACAGCAAAAGGCAGTTGCCTCAGTTCTTTTTTCCGGCTCCTGCTGACAGGACCCTGAAGCATTGAGCTCTACCTCACAAAAGCTTTTGTGACAGAAATTCATTGAAATATCTTCTGAATTTCATTTTCACTCGACGTTTTTACCTTTGAGTGATCATTTTCTACTGATTTCTGTTAAATTCTGACAGAATTTTGAGGTTTTTCTAGTTAGAAATGCCTTCACTTTTTGATAAATGTCCTTCTTGTGGAAGAAAGAAGGCTAAAACAGATTCACATAGGGTCTGTATAATTTGTCTTCCATCCAGCCACAAACCGGAGTCGTGTGACATCTGTAAAACCTTCTCTAGAAGAACCCTTCGTGACAGAGAGAAGATCCGACTCCAGGCGAAAGAGGACAGGAGAAAAAGTGGCCATTCCACTACAGAGCGAGGAGAAGGTCAGACTTCTACCAGGGCTCAACCTGTTTCCTCCATGACTCCTTCCAGACCTGCTGAAAAACGACATAGATCTCCGACGACGTCGAGAGCGTCGACGTCGAAGCAGGGAACGGCGCCAACATGTTCGCCGTCGAGGAGTGCTTCGCCGGCGAGAAAACGACATCGTTCGCCGTCGACAGCTATTTCGCCGTCGAGGCGGCGAAGACACCCGACGTCGAGAGGATCTGGGTCGCCGTCGACACGGCGAACACAGTCCACGCCAAGGAGATCCGAGTCGGGCTCGCCGTCGACACGGCGAGGGAGATCGCCGTCGAGAGAGAGTGTTCGCCGTCGGAGGCGTTCACCGTCACTGCACCGACGTCGAGGTTCGTCGTCGAGAGGTTCTCAGCGGCGAGACGAGTCGACGTCTAGAGGCACTCGGCGTCACCGCAGTTCGACGTCGAGGAGTGCTTCGACGTCGAGAAGACCATCTAAGAGGCCTAGAAGGGTTTATACAACCTCAGAATCCTCGGCCTCGCTTATCCTACTTCCAGCATCACCACAGCTCTCACAAAGGCAGTCGCCTTTACCACAAACGCCGGTAACACCTACGGCTCCTCTTCCGGCGCCTCCTCCAGAACCTGTTCCGAGGACTCCAACGCGATCTGCAGGGCGTTCTGGTTATTCCTCGAGACGTACATCTACCTCAAGGCACCGTCGTCAATCACATCATGGACATTCTTCATCGTCCACACGAGACTACTCTCCAACCTTATCAGACTCACCATCCCCAAGAGTGTCTCCCATAGATGATGTCAACACATTTCAGGAGGTCTTAGTGAGAGGGGCAACCAAGCTGAATATCCCGCTAGCAGCTCCAGCCCAATCGACATCAGTAATCTTTGAGACCTTGCATCAAAGGACATCTTCACGACCTTTACTTCCACTGGTTCCGGGTCTTATTGAACCGGCAATGGACATTTTTCTCACGCCGGCTACAACAAAGTCTGCTCCTTCCAGACTCATTAAAAAGTACCGTCCACCAGAGCAAGATCCTCTATTCTTGAGGTCGGACCCAGTACCAGACTCGGTAGTTATAGTGGCAGCGAAGAAATCGCATTCGACGTCACCGTCTTCCTCTGCTCCCCCAGACAAAGAAAGCAGAAAGATCGATGCTGCAGGAAGAAAAGTATGCTCGACGGCATCTATCACCATGAAAGCAGCCAGTGCCACTGCTTTATTAGGGAGATATGATCGATCCCTCTGGGACTCTATACTACAGTTCTCAGAGCATCTCCCTAGGGACAAAAGGGAAGATTTCCTAGAGGTCGTGAGCGAGGGAGCAATGGTTTCTAACCAGATCATAAGTGCTGCGGCAGATGCTTCAACTCTATCCGCACATAACTATGCTCATGGTATAGCGCTCAGGAGACATGCATGGCTGCGGCTTACATCGCTTAAACCCGAAGCACAGCAGAGGATACAGAACCTGCCTTTCTCAGGCTCCACTTTATTCGGCTCTCATGCCGATGATGAGATGGCCAGAATGAAGTCGGAACTGGATACCTTTAAAGCGGTAGGCATAGAGCGACCTAAAGAACAGCGAAAGGGATTCCGCCCATATCAAAGAAGACTGTTCACCCACAGGTATCAGGCTCCACATTGGTCGTCTTCACGCCCTCAGCAACAGCAGCAGCAGCAGCATCAGAGGGGCTTCTCCAGAAAGTCGACAAGGGGTCGTTCAACACCTCAGACCCAGACACCTCGACAAACTCCCACGTCTAGGCCCTGAATCTTTGCTTCCCCCTCCTCCGTTACCCACTCCGGTAGGGGGAAGTATCTCAAATCATCTAGACGAGTGGCTACGCATCACAACAGACGCCTGGGTATTGAATATTGTGAGACATGGTTACGCTCTCAGATTCACCAGTTCTCCACCATCTGTTCCACCCAAAACAGCCAACCACCATCTCGAAGCTCTGCAGTTAGAGGTCAATATCCTATTGCAAAAAAGAGCCATAGAACCCGTTCCCATCAGCCAACATGGGAAGGGGATTTATTCGAGATATTTCCTTGTACAGAAAAAAGACAAACAAGAGTTTCGTCCCATCTTAGATCTGAGGACAGCAAACAAATGGATTCGCAAAGAAAAATTCAGGATGTTAGCCTTACACCAAATTTACCCACATTTACGTCAGGGCGACTGGCTATGTGCGATAGATCTTTGCGACGCTTACTTCCATATCCCAGTAGCCAAGAAACATCGAAAATTCCTAAGGTTCACTGTCGGAAAACGCCATTACCAATTTGCAGTTCTACCGTTCGGCCTAAAATCAGCGCCAAGGACTTTTTCCAAATGCATGGCGGTAGTAGCCGCCCACTTGAGGAAACAGCGAATATTCATCTATCCCTATCTAGACGATTGGCTCATAAAGGCCTCCAGCTATCTCGAGGCACAGCAGCATTTCGAATGGACTCTACAACTGCTACAAAAACTTGGTCTTCAAGTCAATCTTCTGAAATCAACAGCAACACCTGTTCAGAGGTTGCATTACTTAGGGGCCATTGTAGATACCAAGCTAGGAAAGGTGTTTCCTTCGGAGGAACGACGGTTATCGATTCTCCAAAAGTGCAAACAACTGCAGGAAAGACCTCAAGCCACTGCAAGAATAATAGCTTCTCTACTGGGCTCGATGGCGTCTTGTATCCATCTGGTTCCCAATGCTCGTCTCCATATGAGACCATTGCAGGAAAATCTAGAGGATCAGTGGTGTCAACTGAGGGACGATTGGGAGAACAAAGTCCTGCTGTCTCCTCACACCCTACAATCCCTCAAGTGGTGGTGTTTGCCCAGCAATCTCTTGGTGGGGATTCCGTTCCAACAACGACCTCCATCTCAAACCATCGTAACAGATGCGTCACTGCTCGGATGGGGTGCGCACATGGAACATCTTCGAGTCCAAGGCGAGTGGTCACAGAAAGAGAGTCTCTATCACATCAACCTGCTGGAACTTCGCGCAGTCCACCTTGCGCTCAAAGCCTTCCTTCCCTCTCTGAGAACGGAAACTCTCCTTCTTCAGACAGACAACGTGGCCACTATGTACTACGTGAACAAACAAGGAGGCACCAGGTCCAGAATTTTATCCAGAGAGGCCCAGACAATCTGGCATTGGCTTCTAGCCAGGAACCTGTCGCTAGTGGCAACTCACCTGCCCGGCATCCAGAATGTTCAAGCGGATGCCCTCAGTCGGGTAATAAGCGAGAACCACGAATGGGTACTACACGACGACGTCGTTCATTCCATTTTCGCACTCTGGGGTACCCCTTCTACAGACCTATTCGCAACCCCAGAAAACAAAAAATGCCAAAACTTCGCCTCCAGATATTACCATCCAGGGACACTGGGGAATGACCTATGGATAAGCTGGTCAGGGGCATTTCTTTACGCCTTTCCACCGCTTCCCCTGATTCCGGCAGTTCTCCAGAAGCTGTCCAATGCTCAGACCAAAATGATCCTAATTGCTCCGGAGTGGCCACGCCAGTGGTGGTTCCCAGACCTTCTTCACCGGTCACTCAAACCACACATCAGGCTACCATATCGCCCGGACCTTCTCACGAAGTTCAGAGGGCAGATATCTCATCCCAACCCCTCATCGTTGAGTTTGGCAGCATGGCTCCTGAGCTAGTGCAATATGGACATTTGAACTTACCTCAGGACTGTATGGAAATTCTGAGGGAAGCAAAACGCCCTTCCACACGATCAGCCTATGCAAGCAAGTGGAAGAGATTCTGCATTTGGTGTTTACACAACAACATTGACCCGGTTTCTTGTGGAGAACAATCTATCTTACCATACTTGTTAAGTTTGGCAAAATCGGGCTTACAACTGTCGTCAATAAAAGTTCACTTGGCGGCGATAACAGCATACAGAAAGAGTCCTTCACAAACTTCCTTTTTTCGGATTCCGATTATTAAGGATTTCCTAGAAGGTTTAAAAAAGGTTTTTCCTCCCATTAGAAAGCCTTCTCCTCCATGGGAACTGAACGTTGTCTTATCACGTCTGATGCTGCCGCCATTCGAGCCGATACACAAGGCATCGCTGCAGCATCTCACATGGAAAGCTGCTTTTCTGGTGGCAATCACTTCAGCGCGTAGGGTCAGCGAAATCCAGGCCCTTTGCGCTCAGGAACCCTACACGGTTTTTCATTCTGCAAAAGTGGTAATGAGAACTCATCCAAAATTTCTACCTAAGGTAGTCTCCGACTTCCATGTGAACCAAACAATTTCATTACCGACTTTCTTTCAGAATCCAGCTACTCCTGCTGAGAGAACTCTGCACTCTCTGGATGTAAAGAGAGTATTGAAATTTTACTTGGACAGGACAAAAAGCTTACGAAAATCACAACAGCTTTTTATTAACTATGGCCCAATCAGAACAGGTTTGGGCACATCTAAACAATCTTTATCCAGGTGGATTGTTTCATGTATAATGTTATGTTATCAGTTAGCAAACAAATCCCTTGGTGGTAGACCAAAAGCCCACTCGACCAGAGGGAAAGCAGCTACTGTAGCCTTGATGAGAAATGTCCCTTTGGCAGAAATATGCAAGGCTGCCACTTGGAGGTCGGTCCATACCTTTACTAAGCATTACTGCCTTGATACAGACGCTAGGGCAGATGCTCAGGTTGGACAGGCTTTGCTCAAGAATTTGTTTGCATGATTCATGTTTTTCTCAGTATTCTTATATCGACTCCACCGCGGCTATGGGGATGGGCTTGCTACTCTATTCAATGCTTATGACTATACATGGAAATCCCCTACGAGAGAAGGAATGGTTTCTTACCTGTAACTCCAGTTCTCTCGTAGGGGTATTTCCATGATAGTCATAAGCAACCCTCCCTCCTCCCCGGTGGAGTTGACATAGAACATGAATATTATGGAGGTGGGTACTCCAACAAATGTTTTGTTTTTTCTTCATGTCAGGTAATAGCCTCCAAAAAAGAACTGAGGCAACTGCCTTTTGCTGTGCATGATGGGAAACAGGAAGACTTTACTTTTCTTAAAGGCACAGCTCTATTTACATTCTGTATAATGGCAGCCTATGGGCTACACTGCCCTGCATTGTTTTATTCTCATCAGAGGTGTAAATAAAGTATGAGAATGTATTTGTTATTACATTTCTAGAATAAATAGGTGTTTGAACATGAATTTACACTACTATTGATTTTCTTTTCAACAATTTGGCCTGTGTAGCTGTTCACATAGGCTGCACAATGTTATTCTTAAGTGTTTTTTGACAGACCTTTTCTTTAAACGGCTGGTGTTTGCACTTAAGAATATACTTCACATCAGTGCTCCGGGGTCCCCGCAGGCGCGCGGAACTATTCTATGCTTATGACTATCATGGAAATACCCCTACGAGAGAACTGGAGTTACAGGTAAGAAACCATTCCTTCTTCACCACCTCCAGTAGGTTTGTCTCCACTGCTATCCCTCCCTTAGTAATCACGTCCACGGCCTCATCCGTCCTACTCGGATACAGGCAGACCCAGTCCTTATATCCCCACTGGTGACTGTAAAGCGCTGTCCTGAGTCCACAGAAGAGCCTTGGGGGAAGGAGGGGAAATCAGAACGTGGGCCCTCCAAGGGACGCAGATCTAGATCCAGTTCCACTCAGGCCCTCTCCCCCACATGACAGACTGATATAACTGCATCTTACCACAAGGCATGCATGCACTCCAACCCCCTAAGAAACATAGCCTCCTCATAGAAACACTCTCAACGTCAGAATTCTCTTTCTGATGCTTTAGGGGGATACTTAGGTGTGCCACAGACAACTTCTACGAGCCTGTTGGGACCTGGGTGATTACACTCAAGAGTGGAGTGAAAGTACAAGCCTTTTCTTTCTGTACCTCTTACATGAAGGGACATGTTCCTCCAGACTCTCTGGTGTTGCACACTGACCCCGAACGTACTGCAGTACATGTTCCCCCACCGGATAAGTAGAGGGAGAAAATGGATGCTGCAGGCAAAGGCAATGTGGTGTGTCAGTCACACATTGGTGGAACATTGACTACATGGGTCTCCTCTCAAGGTGCGATATGGTGCAGTGAGAGAAGGGTTGTTTGCTAGAACAGGTTAGGAAGGGGAAAGAAAGTTTTGCAAAAGATAAGATCATTGCTTATGCCACCATTTGGGTGTAAATTGGATGCTGCTGATAAAGCAGGAAGGGAGCTAAATATCCCTGTCATCCTATGAAGACATTAATGGCTCTGAATCTCTGTCTTTAAGCTAGATGTGCAACAATACTTCATTAATCTACAATTGATTGTGAGCAGCTCTTCGATCAATAGGTGGAACTAATATCGGAAAAAATTAAGGAGGATATGGAGATACCTAGGAGTATGGAGGCCCTTCTAACACCTTCCTCTAGGGGCTCCTTTTGTAGGCAGCAGTACTGGTGGGGACAGGAAATGGCGCTTCTCCACAACAGCCTTATGAGGGGATGTAATGTATTATATGTGTGGTTGTGTGTTCGCACCCTCTAACACACTTACCAACCCCTTTAGGACCAATCTGTTTTGTTTGTTAGACCCTCTAGTTCAACCCTGGGTGGCTGAGGCTTGGCCAAAACCCCTGGGTGGTCACAAAGCTTAGCCAAAAGAACAAGAGTAAAGCATAGCACCAAAAATGTTTAAGAAGAAATCCACAAGACACTTACGAAATTTCGACACTATTTTATAAAAATAGACTGTATTTTTATGTATTTTTAGGCACCACACTGAAAAAGATCCACAGTTCCAGAGATATAATATAGATTTTACAGTAAATATGATGTTTTTTACTCAACTGCAAACATGCTTTGGCAAATTCAAATTTGCCATTTGGAAACTTTAAAAAAAAAAAAGACACTACCTGTTTTTGGGGGGGGGGGGAGAGGGGGATGAGATTGTGTATCAGCTAGTTTCACAGGAGCATTTATATCAAAAGTAGAAGCAATCTTCAGGTAGTTCCAGGCAGGTGAAGAACCCTGCCCTGCTGCTATTACAGCAGCAGTTTGAAGATTTGGGCTTCAAAGTCACCTCAGCAGGCTTCTTCAGCTGTTGTGGCCCTGTGCTGCGAACAGGAGGTCAGTCAACTTACCCTTGGAGTATCCTGCTTTGACTGGGCTCCGGAGGAGACTTAATCATGAGCAGGAACCAGCAGGCACAGAACATCTCCTTTGATAACCCCCACTTAGGGCATGTGCAGTCCATGCTAGTGCCATGATGTAGCAGGGCTGTCCTCCTTCTAGTCCAAACGCGATCAGAGTTCTGGGTGCCAGGGGTGCCTATTTTATGCTCAGAAAGTGTCCTCGGGGTTGAGGCTGTCAGTAGCAAATGGGCTACCAGACGCCCGCCCCGATGACCACTTCTTAGGAAGTGTGGCATCTGGTTATCCAAAGATAGAGCATTCTGCCCACTCTCAAGATGGCAGAACCCCTCTCTGTCTCGTAGAATAGAGCTCCCTAGCTCAACCCAGAGGTGAGGCTACTAAGGGATCAACACATCCCTGAAAAACGTGATTTGACAACTTGTTTCATCTCTCCTTTCTGGTTGCCAACTAGTCTAACTAAACAATGGGCCTGCCCTGTCCCAAGAGTTCCCCAATTGCTTTTCAAAGGCAACTTCATCTTTGAAGCTCGCCTTTTTGGGCAATACCCATGTTGCTTCCTGCAGGAGGGGAGGTAACACCTCTTTCCAGCGCAGGCCTCTTTTGTCTCCTTCCTTGGGAGTTGTTTATGACTACTTAGGAGGGCAGAAAGCTATTTCAGGTTCAAGCTCCTAGTGTTACTGTTAAGGGCACACGAGAGTCAAGGCAATAAAGGGACAACTTTGTAAAAGTTAGTCACAAGAACCTGTTAAATTAATTAGGACTAGAGAATCTATTTGGGCTCAGTGTAACCACTGATTTGATACCTTGGATTATCCACTTTGGCCACACCTTTCAGATGTTAGCACAGCTGAGGGGTCGGCATGCAACCCTATGCTCGCCAATGGGTGAGCACCTCTTTTCACCGTAAAAGTGACAGATATACCTTTTACAGTCAGAACATATAAAATACATGTCCGCCCATTGAATATGCTGCAGCCTGACTTAGGGCTCGGTAGGCCTGCCATATTTCGGGGAAAGGTTAGACTTTGCCATTGCTTTAAATAACACAGGCTAGAAGTGACGGGGCTGGGAGACTCAGTTAACCTACCTGATAGTGACTTTTAGTTGCAGATTCCTTACCTTAGAATGTCCTCCGGCATCAATCTGGATCAGATTTTTCTCAAACAGTACCCCTGCATGCTGTCAGGTGACGTTAGTTGGCTCAGCGTCCATCGTCAGCAACTTGCACGCCATACATGACATCTCTGGTCTATATAGGCGCTACCCTGGTGCGCTGACGTCAGTTCTTTTCTTTCTGCACCAACCAGTGCTGATCTGAAAAAGAGCTACCCCATAGTTCCTTTTTGAATGGTCTTATTCGACTTTTTGTCGAAGAGTTTTAAGTGGTGCCTCAAGGATGTCTCCACATAAGACCGAGTTCAAGCCATGTGGATCCGGTCATCGGGCGATGTTAGTGGCAGATCTGCACCTCGTGTGCTTGTGCTATCTGGAGTGTGACCACAACCTGAAGTCATGCTCTGAATGGCAAGTCATGAATACGAAAGCACATAAGGGAGCATTCCCTAAAGCTCCTTGCTGCCCTGCACTGTGTTCCACATCGCTCCCAATCCCTGTTGAGAGGAAGGTCAAGAGAAAGGTCATAGAGCCATCTTCATATTTGTTGCACTCCAAGTTCTTGGGATGGTCGGGTAGGGTAAATCTAGGCACAAGAAAGTTTTAAAGAAAAAGAAAAAAAAAAGTTTTTTTTCTACTTCACCCTGTCCATCAGCCGACGAGGGTAAGGGAGCTTCATCGCTCTAGGCCTCTGTTTTCGGAACTTGTGTCAGGGCTGGCTTCCCACTTCTCAGAGTTTCCGGGAGCCGGAGCAACCCCTGGCCAACTTAGTTTTATCAGACATTGAGTCTCATCTTAGTTCAGTCAGATTGTGCTGGAGCACCTTCGGGACCTGTGGGGTCGGCAGGGGCCCCTTTGAGTTCTGCGCTGACGACTTTGGCTCCAGGGGTACCCATTGATCTGTTCTCTGGCCTGAACCGGCATCTGTCGTACCACCTTGACCTTCCCCCAATGCTGGTTTAGACGTCAATGCTCCAGACACAGCCTGTGCCCCCCAGGTGGCGTCCGCCCCATTCTTATTGCCGATGCTGATACGGAGCCAGATCGGCATTGCACAGCGCTGACTTTGGCAGGGGCCCTGCCCCCTGTGTGGGATCTTGCCCCTTATTCTCATGGGTTGGGTTACAGTGAAGAATGTAAAGGGTTGCTAGAGCCTTTCGAATACCAGCTCCATGACCCTATGGCCTGGCGAATGGACCTTGGAGAGGCCAGTGGTTTGGATACTTCCCCTGACAGTGGCATGCTTTGTCCCACTACCGTGGTTACGAAGGAGGGAATGTCCTATTTAGTGGCAGTGTGAAGATTAGCTGAGGCCCTGGACCTCGAGCTGCCTTCCGTGGCCGTCAGACTGTCCTTCTGACAGAGGTGCTTCAGCCTGGGGCTTCATCCTCTGAACCCCTTTTGCCCTTTGATGACCCCTTACTGATGTCCTGTTGGGTACCTGGTCCAAACCGAGCACAGGGCCTCCTGTGAACTGGGCAATCGCCCACCACCATAGACCTGCTCCAAATGACCCAGAGTTCCTGACACAACATCCCATCCCTGAGAGCTTTTTATCTAAGCCTCTACGTCCCAGAGTGCATTCCTTTCCGCTCCCCTGGATAGGAAATCCAAGACACTAGAACACCTTGGGAAGATGTTTTCTTCCTCCAGCCTGGCATTCCCATCCGTGAACATCACATGCCTTTTGGGACATACTCTATGGAACACAGTTGCGCAAGTACTGCCAAAGGTCCCAGAGGAGGCCCAGGCTATTCTCTCCTAAGCTGTTGCTGACTGGAGAGAAGCAGTGAAGTTCACAGTCTGATGTGGGCTGGACACTACTGACTCTTTCCTTGGGCCTTGCAACTTCGCCTCGCCCTGTTGACTGTGTTTTGCCCCTTTCGTGGCTTCGGAAGGGGTGCCGCACCATATCCATTCCCCTCCAGCCGTCATGCTGCACATGCTGCCCAGCCTCTGTGTGAATGAGGATGTGGAATCCACCATCCTTGTGGATCAGGGAGCCAGTGGTCTGGCCAGTCCACTCTCCCCCTTCTGCAGCCACCTCCAAACCTTCCTAGTCTGACTCTTTCTCCACCAGGGACCAGTCAGAAGCATGATTCACCATCACCTGCTCTGCCGGTAGTCCATCATGTCAGCCAGGTGGGTTTTGCAAATAGTCCAAAGGGCCTACTCCCTCCCCTTGGAGACTTCTCCTCCATCCATGCCACCATCCTACGATCAGATGACGGAGGATCACTTGGCACTTCTCTGCGAGGACGTTACAGCGCTTTTGATCAAGCTAGCCCCCGAAGTAGGTTGTGGTTGTTATTCCTACTACTTTCTGCGCCTTACCCTAGACCTTACGCCCCTCAATTTCTTCCTCAAAAAAGAAAAGTTCAAAATGCTCACTCTGGCTCAGGTTTTATTTACCCTGGACCCAGAAGACTGTGTGGTAGCATTTGGCTTGCGGGACGCTTACTTTCATATCCCCATCCTGCCTGCCCAGAGGCGTTCCTTGCGGTTCACAGTAAGCCACAAGCACTTTCAGTTCACCAAGGTGATGGCAGCGGTCGCAGCTTATCTGCGCAGATCAGAGGTTCCAGTCTTTCCCTACCTCAGTGACTAGCTGTTGAAGACTGGCTCCCCCCAGGCTGTCGTCTCCCACCTTCAGACTACGGCGGACCTCCTGCATTCACTGGGGTTCACTCTAAACATTCTGAAGTCACACCTGACTCCCTCTTAGATGCTCCCTTACATTGGAGCTGTTCTGAACACAGTGCAATTTCAGGCCCATCCACATGAGAAGCACCCTCTTGGTTTAAGTCTCCTATTGTTAGAAGGTTCCCAAAGTGCCTTACCCATATGTTTTCTTCTTCCCCATTCATCATTCACCAACGGGATCTGAATTTTGTTTCTGAAATTGCTGATATGCACTTCTTTTGAGCCTCTCCATAACTGTCGTTTCAGGGTTTTGACTTTAAAAACAGCCTTCCTTTTGGCCATCACCTCTACCCTCAGGGTGAGTGAGCTGCAGGCATTATCATCATCTAAGCCGGCCTACCTTTACATCTATCCTGACAGTGGTGTTTCGCACTAGGGCTTCCTTTTTTGCCAAAAGTAGTCACACCCTTCCGTGTAAGCTAAACCATCACCTTACTTACTTTTTACGCACCGTCACATCCTTCTATAGAAGAGGGGAAGACTCTACCTCCTGGACCCACAAAAAGCGTTTGTGTTCAAACATGATCGCACCACAGAGTTCCAGGTGTATGATCAGCTCTTTGTGGGCTATGTGGGTGTGAAAAAAGTCAAGGTGTACAGAAAAGAACCTTCTGATGGATACAACTACCTGTGGATTCCTCACCTCATGAATACTCCCATGGCGCCAGCATTTGACGGAAATCTTCTTACTAGTCTCTGCACGTCGACGAGGACGTCACTCTAGCCCACGCGACGCCGTCTGACGTCATACAGGCAATAAGAAGTCCTCGCCGACGTGCCGATGACAGTTCCCTTTTTTCCGTGCATTCGAAACGGTTATCTTCGAGGGAGTTACTGTTACCTTCGTGGTTACAGTGTATTGTCTGCTGCGTAGTCTTCTCTGCGGTAACAATGTCTCAGAGGAAGTCGGGTTTCAAGCCCTGTCGAGAGTGTGGGGGCAAGATGTCAGTTACAGATCCTCACTCCGACTGTCTATGGTGTTTGAGCTCCGACCACGACGTCTCGACTTGCGATTCATGTCAACACATGAATCCGAAGGCCCTCAAAGAGCGCGAGGCCAAGTTATTCATGGCAAAGTCAAAGAAGAAGGAGAAACATCATAAGAAGTCTTCTTCGCCAAGGTCTCACCGGCGTCATCGAGACTCCCGGCGCCGTAGAGACTCACGACGTCACTCCAGCAAGGAGTCTCATTCGAGGTCACCTTCGGCTCGGCGTCGGAGGAATTGGGAGGTCAGCCCCACGGTCACGCCGCATCCATCGACGCCGTTGCCCTCTCCGGCGTCACCGACTTCACCTGGTCAGGCGTCAGTGATTGAGGTGGTGCAGCCTCTTGTGTTTTCTCCGGCGTCGCAGACGTCGAGGCCGGCGTCGGGGTCGCCTTCGATCCAGGCACCCCAGTATCCGGCTTTTCCCACTCCTGGAGCCGATAGTACCGCGTTTCTTAATGCGATGTATACCATCTTTCAGCAGATGGCTCCAGGAGCTGCTCCGGCTGGTCCTTCGGGGCCCTTGGCCTTTTCGTTGGGTGATCCTGCGCCTCTTCGGCCGGCACCCTTTATGCCCTTTCTCCCTTTTGGGAATGTGGGCTCGGCGCCGGTGCCGGCGTCGGTGGCCGCTCCGGTGGCTTCGGATGTTTCGGCCCCGGAGGTTGCCCCTCCGTCGAAGTCAGGATTTTGCCCTGTGACTCCGGTTGGTCCATCGGCTCCAAGACCTCGTCCTCCGGCTCCTGCCTCGGCGCCGAAGCTGCCTGTGGCGCCGGACGCGGCGTCAGATGCTTCTGGAGATCGGCGCCGTTCTTCGACGTCGGCGGAGGCCATGTCGACTCCGCGTATCGAGGAGAGACTTCATTCGAGGAGGCGTGCTCTCCGTCTTTTAGAAGAGCAAGAGTACCAGCGAGTCCTAGAGGAGGGAGAGATTGAGGACTCTGGAGACGGACTGCATGGTCTGGATACAGCCAGTGGGCTGGACACTTCCCCTGAGTGGGACCTTTCATCTCCAGGGGAATATACGGAGGAGGCTGCTTCCTTTCATGCTGTGGTGAGGAAGGCAGCGAGCTTTTTGGACCTGCCTTTGCCGGTGGCAGAGGCAAAGCAGAATTTGCTGACAGAGGTATTGCATCCGGCCTCTGCTGCAGCTGAGCCTCTCTTGCCATTTAATGAGGCTTTGCTGGATCCGGTGTTGGAGGTGTGGAAGAAGCCGGTGTCTTCCTCGGCCGTTCATAGGGCTGTGGCCAGGAGGTATCGAGCTGCACCATCTGACCCTGGCTTTCTCTCTAGACACCCTACGCCGGAGAGCTTGGTGGTGCAAGCCTCCTGTTCCTCAAAGTCAGCGCCTGGTTCCTTCCCGACGGTGCCTGGAGACAGAGACTCCAAGAAACTGGATGCGCAGTCCAAGAAAATATTTTCGTCATGCAGTTTGGCGTTGAAGGCCACCAACGCCACGTGCATTCTGGGGAGGTACATCCATGCGCTGATGGATGATATTTCGTCTTCATTCACGGAGCTTCCCCAGGGTCTTTTGGATGTGGTCTCGGACGCCCAGGCTGCCGCGACCCAGATTATCCAGTCTGGGCTGGACACGACCGACTCGGTGGCCAGGGCGATGGGCACGGCTGTGGTGGCAAGAAGACAGGCCTGGCTCCGAAACTCAGGGTTCTCTGCGGATGTGCAGTCGACCCTGCTGGACCTCCCGTTTGATGGGGACAGACTGTTTGGAGCCAAGGCAGATTCGGCCTTGGAACGATTTAAGGAGAGCAGAGCCACAGCCAAATCGTTAGGACTGCAAGCTCCTTCTTCCTCTGCCTCTTCTAGAATTTTCAGGAGGTTTCGGGGATTTGGGCGTGGCTCTTATTCCTCTTCCTTTCGGGGGAGGTTCCAGCAACCCGCCTCTTCCCTCCCCTATAGGTCATTTAGAGGGAGGGGGAGGGGTGGGGTCCGTACCAGAGGAGCCTCTCAACAGCACTCTGCCTCTTCCTCGTCCTCTGGAGGGGTGCAGCAGGGGAAGCAGCCTTAGGCTTCCACCGTTTCCCACTCACTCCTCTCCTGTAGGGGGAAGATTACAGCGTTTTCTCCACAAGTGGAGGTCTATCACAACGGACACTTGGGTTCTCGGCATTGTGGGAAAAGGCTACGCCCTTCCCTTTCGGGAGTTCCCGCCCCTCATCCCGCCCCGCCCATCTTATTGTTCAGAAGAACACCTCCTGTTGCTAGAACAGGAGGTTCAAGTCCTCCTTTCAAAGGGCGCGGTAGAGTTGGTCCCAGAGCAGGAAAAGGGTCGAGGTTGTTACTCAAGATACTTCCTGATTCCCAAAAAGGATGGTCAGTTGAGACCAATCCTGGATCTGAGGATCTTGAATTGGTTCCTCAAACAGGAAAAGTTCAAGATGCTGACCCTAGCACAGGTGCTTTTGGCGTTGAACAAGGAAGATTGGATGGTGTCTGTCGACTTGCAGGATGCTTACTTTCATATCCCGATACTCAAGTCGCACAGGAAGTATCTCCGGTTTGTGGTAGGGTCGCAGCACTATCAGTTTGCGGTCCTCCCGTTTGGTCTTACTTCAGCACCTCGAGTCTTCACAAAGGTGATGTCAGTGGTTGCGGCGGAGCTCAGAAGGAAGGGGATAGCAGTATTCCCTTACTTGGACGACTGGTTGATCAAAGCCAAGTCCCCGGAGCTTGTGTCGCATCATCTGCAGTCAACAACCCAGTTGTTGTTCGACCTGGGCTTTTCGGTGAACGTGCCCAAATCTCACCTGGAGCCCTCTCAGCGCCTCCTGTTCATAGGGGCAGTACTGGATACAACATTGAGTCGAGCCTTTCCTCCGCCTCAGCGGATTCAAGATATTCAGGAATTGGTTCCAATGTTTCGAAATGGAGCGGTAGTTCCAGTCCTCAAGGTCCTTCGTCTGCTCGGTTTGTTCGCCTCCTGCATTCTGTTGGTCACGCATGCTCGCTGGCACATGAGGGCTCTTCAGTGGTGCCTCCGAAGGCAGTGGTCTCAACACAAGGGAGATTTAGAAGGTACTGTCAAGATCTCCAGAGATGCTGCTGTGGAATTGAAGTGGTGGATTGCGGGCAACAATCTTTCACAGGGGAAGCCGTTCGCGCAGTCGCCACCAGTGGCCACGGTAATAACGGATGCCTCCACCCTAGGATGGGGAGCTCATCTGGGGGATCTGGAGATCAAAGGGCTTTGGTCTCCAGAGGAACAGGTGTTTCATATCAATCTGTTGGAGTTACGGGCTGTACGTTTGGCTCTCAAGGCCTTCCTCCCATCCCTTCGTGGTCAGTCGGTACAGGTCCTGACGGACAATACTACCACGATGTGGTACATAAACAAACAGGGAGGAGTAGGGTCGTACCTTCTCTGCAGAGAAGCTCTTCGGCTATGGTCCTGGGCAAAGGACCATCAGATTTGCTTGGTGGCAAATCATCTGGCCGGGGTCTTGAATGTACGTGCGGACAGTCTCAGTCGCCAATTCTCGGCAGACCACGAGTGGCGTCTCCATCCAGATCAAGTCTGTTTAATCTTCCAGATGTGGGGGTTTCCTCGGATAGATCTGTTTGCCACTCGGGAGAACGCGCATTGCCCGTTATTCTGCAGCCTCCAGTATCCGATGCAGGGAGCGTTGGGGGACGCGTTTCAGATAACCTGGTGCGACCAGTTGCTTTACGCGTTTCCCCCCATACCCTTGATTCCTCGAGTGTTGAGGAAAATTCGCCAAGACCGGGCCCAAGTCATCTTAATAGCTCCGGATTGGCCAAGGAGGGTATGGTACTCCGACCTTCTCCAACTCTCACTGTGCCCTCCGCTCCGTCTCCCTCTCAGGGCAGACCTCCTCTCGCAGTCGCAGGGGCAGGTTTTACACCCCAACCTCCAGAGTCTGCACCTACATGCTTGGAGATTGAACGGGGCAACCTGAGTTCCTTCTCTCTCCCGCCTGATGTAGTGGATGTTATCTTAGCGGCCAGGCGACACTCCACTAAATCTATCTACGCTAATAGGTGGTCTAAATTTGTTATGTGGTGTGGAGAGAGACAGATTGATCCCTTACATGCTCGTCTGTCACATGTTTTGTCTTTTGCACTGTCTCTAGCGCAGAAAGGTTGTGCAGTAGCTACCATTAAGGGTTATTTGTCGGCCTTGTCAGCCTTCATTTGTCTTCCAGACCAACCATCGTTATTTAAATCCCCTATTGTTCTCAGATTCTTGAAAGGTCTTCTGAATCAATATCCTCCAAAACCATTCGTTATGCCTCAATGGGATTTGTCCTTGGTCCTGACTTTCCTTATGGGGTCCCCTTTTGAGCCTATGCATTCTTGCCCCTTAAGGTATTTGGTTATTAAAACAGTATTCCTGGTAGCTATAACATCTGCAAGGAGAGTGAGTGAGTTGCAGGCCTTATCGGTTAAACCCCCTTATATAACGTTTTATGGGGATAAGGTGGTGTTGAGGACCAAGGCTGCTTTCCTTCCGAAGGTTGTTTCACCCTTCCATTTGGCTCAGACAATCACTTTGTCCACGTTTTATCCTCCGCCTCATCCTTCAAAGGAGGAAGAAAGACTACATCGCCTGGACCCAAAAAGGGCGTTGAGCTTCTATATCGACAGAATGAAGGATATCAGGCTGGAGGATCAGCTGTTTGTCGGATACGTGGGCAAGAGGAGAGGAAAGGCAGTCCACAAGAGAACACTCTCCAGGTGGGTTGTTCTTTGCATTAAAATCTGTTACTCTTTGGCAAAGAAGGATCCGCCTGAGGGCATTAGAGCTCACTCCACCAGAGCTAAGTCGGCCTCTTCGGCCTTGGCCAGGGGTGTTCCTGTGGTTGACATCTGCAAGGCCGCAACTTGGTCGTCCCTTCACACTTTTGTGAAACATTACTGTTTGGACTCTGAGGTCAGAAGGGACGGTCATTTTGCACGGTCAGTGCTGCAGGATTTCTTGGTTTGACCATTTAGGCACCCACCGCCGGGCGTGGTACTGCTTTGGGACTCTATTCATGAGGTGAGGAATCCACAGGTAGTTGTATCCATCAGAAGAACGAGTTACTTACCTTCGGTAACGACTTTTCTGGTGGATACATTAGCTACCTGTGGATTCCTCACGGTCCCACCCGCCTCCCCGTTGCCTTTTTGGTCTCTCCAAGCAATCCTTGAGGGTGCTCCTTTTGGTCTTCAAAGTTGCAATACATTTTGCATGTATGATATTTGTATATATGTGTATATGTATATATAAATCTATATATATATTGGGTATATACATGATTCGTATGTATAAATATATTTATTTGTTTAAAAAAAAAAAAAAAAAAAAAAAGGTTATATTAAATCTACAGCTATTTTATTGCAATGTTGTGTGATTTACAATATTAAGAGATGTTGCTTTGCTCTTTCATTGCATTGGGTTATTATTATTATTCTCATGCACGTAAAAAATGTTGGTACTGTCATCGGCACGTCGGCGAGGACTTCTTATTGCCTGTATGACGTCAGACGGCGTCGCGTGGGCTAGAGTGACGTCCTCGTCGACGTGCAGAGACTAGTAAGAAGATTTCCGTCAAATGCTGGCGCCATGGGAGTATTCATGAGGTGAGGAATCCACAGGTAGCTAATGTATCCACCAGAAAAGTCGTTACCGAAGGTAAGTAACTCGTTCATCTCCAGTTGGGTCATTCTCGGATTTAAAATGTGGTACGCATTGGCTAAAAAGCAACCTCTGAAGGATTTGTGTGCTCCTTCTGTCAGATTGACAGCTTCAACCACTGCGTTAGCATGTGGAGTTCCAGTCCTGGACAGCTGTCAGGCAGCAACTTGGTCATCACTTCACACTTTCACACTACTACCTGGTCAGTTAGGTCCCAAGGGACAGATACTTTGCCCATTCGGTCCTGCAGAATTTCCTAGTATGAATTTGGTTTGCAGACTCACCTCTGGAGCTTGAATTGCTTGCCTCTATTTTAAGGTAAAGAAAATGCAACCAGATGTCTTTCTCAGATAAGCAAGTTACTTACCTTTGGTAACACCTCATCTGGTACAGACATATTTTAGTCGCAGATTTCTTACTGAGCCACCTATCTTCCCTGCTGTGTGAACTGATTTCTGGGGACTGGAATTTCCCGTTCAGGGCTCTAGTTTTGACACCACAGTGGTCAGTGTTCTTCATGGCTCTGCGCTCTGGTGTGTAAAGTTGTGAAAAGAAACTGACATCAGCCTATCTAGGACGTGTCATGTCATGTCTGGCACGCACAATGCTGACGACGGATGTAGAGCTGACTGATGCCACCTGATGGCACGCAGAGGTACTGCTCAAGAAAAATCTCTGGATCCAGACTGATGCCTGGGGGAAATTCTAAGGTAAGGAATCTAGAACTAGAATATGTCTCTACCAGATATGTGCATGTTACATTGCCTTGTACTTAATTGGTATAAACTAGCTTACCTCTAAGTCCGTAGTATATAGTACCCAAGATGCAAAAATTCAGAAGTTGAAAGGACCGGATTACACAGGCCTCGGCAATATGTAAATGTTTCTAATAACATTTGTTTAAAGTTTATAAACCGGCCTTGGCATTCTTGGACAATGGTCACCCCAGGGATTGCAGCACTGATTGTGCCACCCTGCTTGTGAGTAACAAGTTACTTCTCCAGTATTGGATATTTCATAGATTCACATGCTTGAATCATCCCCGTCGTCGAGGTGGGAGCCTCACGGTAACTTTAAATACACAAAGCAGTAAGTCTGTAAGTTTAAAACCAGTAGGCCTCAGTAGGCCTTATAGGATATTTTATAGCCTATCCACCTTGTTTTGTGAAAAGACCCAAACTTCAGTGTCAACCAATCAGGATTCAGCCCCTCCCAAACACACCGAACAGAGGCTGAATTCCCTCAGATTTTCTACCGCACGTCGTGTGAAGGGAGTCTCCCTGAGCTCTGCTCAGTTTACCTTTTTTCTGACTGAAAATTGTTTCTTTCAGGAACTCAGCTTTCCAACTTTATCATGTCTGAAAAGACAAAAAAGGGTCTGTTCAGAGACTGTGGCAGTTGTGGGAAGAAGAGACTACATGTTGATGACCCCCACAAGAAATGCATCTACTGCCTCCATTCAGACCACAAGGTGAGAGACTGCAAGATCTGTCGCACCTTTAGTCAAAAAACCCTCAAAGACCGTGAGGGTAGGCTTCTCCTGTGGCTGCAGAAGCAGAAAGCCATGGAACATCCTTCCTCAGACGAAAGTGAAGCGTCATCTCATTCTTCTCACTCCCAAAAAAGAACAGGTGAGAGAGGAAGATTGCCTGATGAGCCACCAAGGAAGATGGCCAAAAAGATGAAACAGGTCTCTACTGAGACAAAAAAGGGTGTTCCCCATTCAGAGACACACACAAGTTTGCCAAAAAAGGTTCATTCGGAGCCTACTACGCCTTTACATAAGAAGAGTACCGCAAAAAAGGCATCCCTGTCTCTGTCACCCCAGAAAGATCCAGAGAAATTCTCTTCAGGAAAAAGGCACCCGTCGACGATGGTGACATCTACAACAGTGTCGTTGACGTTTACAACGGCGGTCTCACCGATGATTGACGTCGTCACCGTTATCGTCGACGACGATAATTACGGCAAAAATATTTTAAAAAGCTTCGTCTGCGAACATGTCATCGGCGGAGGCTTCATGGGTCCACCAAACGACCAAGGCACTTCAGTCTATGAAGCACCTCTCAATGAGGTTTAAGAAGAGCACACCGCCGACGACAGCACCGCCGGCGACTCAGATGCCGACAGGGGAACCGTCGACGAAAGAATGCTCGACGAGGAAGCAGTCGACTAAGGAACCGTCGAGTAAGGAACCCTCCACGAAAGCGCTGTCGACGAGGGAACCGTGGACGAAGGAACCGTCGACGAGGGAACCCGAAGGAACCGTGGACGAGGGAACCGTCGCCGAAGGAACCGTCGCCGAGCATATCGTCGACAGCAGTAGCAATGTATAGACCATCGACCCTCCTGGGTACTCCACCGCACCAATCTTCAACTATGGTGCCTTATTCTCAAGACGATTCAACAAGATTCTTACCTCTTTCACTCATCACCATGGGGGACAAAGCTTCCGATATTCTGCCAATGCATACCTCCCCAAGCAAAGTATTGCCATATCCCCCACAACATCTCTTGGATGATGATGATGATGCATACTCCCAAGACGAGGGAATGTTTGGGGAAGCGAGTAGCCCGTCTCAGCTGCATGTAAAATGCCAGGATTTTGATGACTAAGATGAAGAGCAGTACCAGCCCAGCTATGCTTCAACATCATACCCCCCGGCAGAACAACAATTACCCCTCTCCATGCCAAGCACATTAGTGGCAGACCTTCAATCTATGCTCAATGACTACTACAGAGGGTTTCCACCATCAACACCTACCACACCACCCAGGCATGAAACCTACCAGATGCCTCGTCAAACCCAGACGACCATTCTCCAGGAGACACCACAGGCTAGCATACCATTGACTAGCCAAACGCAAGAAGCTCATTCCTCTTTCAAATGACGAAAGGGAAGAGGGTGAGTTAAGAGATTCTGTGACCAGTGAATGGGATGATTACCTCGTCCCCACAACATCTCCACCTCCAGCAGGTCCAGTGGATTCGCCTCCAGAGGACATAGGAGGTTTTTATAATTTGATAGAGAGAGCGGCAAAGCGTTTCGGCCTTTCTATTATCTCCCATGAAACAGAGTGCTTCCTTTACGACTTCAAGGAACCATCAAAGAGATCGGTAAGAGCGATACAGATAGTAGATCTCTTATGGCAGGAAGGGTTGAAGGCGAAGAAGAGTCCGACGACAGTGCCTTCACAAATGCCAAGGCTAGAAAAGAAATATAAGGCCCGGATGATTCTCCAGCCTGTTTAGTGTTGCAGCCAAAACCTGATTCAGTAATATCACAGGCAGCGCAACAACCTACTAGAAACCTCTCCACGCCTATAGCATCTCCCCCAGACAAAGAGGGGAGGAGATTAGATACTATCGGGAAAAAATTATCCTCGGTAGCGGCGGTCACAGTCAAGGCAGCTAACTCCCTCGCCATCCTAGGGAGATATGATCGCGAGATGTGGGCAGACATGTCTGCTTTCTTGGATCTCTTGCCGGAGGATGTCAAGGTGGAAGCAAAAAAGGTGTTGCAGGAAGGAGAACGGATTGCTGCAGAGATTATAGACCGTGCAATAGACATTTCTTTAACTGGTTTCAGACAATTGACTGGTGCAGCAGTCTTGCGTAGGCAAGGATGGTTAACGGCTACATCATCTCGACTGGAGGTCCAGCGTCGCGTTCTCGACATGCCTTTTGATAATGAGTCTGTTTTGGAAGCATGTCGATGACATGTTACAAGCCATCAAAACAGATACGGATACAGCAAAATCACTAGGTACCTTACAATATAAAAAGCAACCTTTTCGTGGAGCAAGGGGAAGAGGAGGTTACTCCTTTCGAGGGGGCTACCATCAGTACAGACCCCAGTATCAGTCTTACTCCACAGGATCCCGACATCAGTACCACCAGCAACAGCAGCATTACAGGTTGCCACCGGCCGCGGCCTATAAACATCCAGCGAGAGGAAGAGTGGCTGCCCGAGGAAGGGATACGGGCAGGAAACAATGACCCACCAACCATTCCAGCGTTCTTCCCCTCAACAATCTCGAGGGTTGAAGGTCGCATCACTTCCTATTTCCTTCAATGGGCGGCGATAACATCAGACAAGATGGGTGCTCGATATAGTGGCCAGAGGCCATACTCTGGAATTCACACAAACACCACCCACTGTTCCTCCATCAGGCCCTCCGCCCCCGAGGGTGAACCAACTCCTCAAGGAAGTGCAAGTGATGCTGTGCAAAGGAGCGATAAAACCGGTCCCTTTTTCTCAAAGGAACAGGGGATTCTATTCCCGCTTCTTTCTCATAAAGAAACCCTCTGGGGACTGGCGCCCCATCCTGGACTTTAGAAACTTGTTTAGTGCTCTTAAGAAACAATCGTTCAGGATGGTAACACTACAGGATGTCCTGCGCCTTATAAATACTGGAGATCTGATGGCATCCCTAGACCTCCAGGATGCTTACTTTCATATTCCAATACACCGCAACCACCGCAAATTCCTCAGATTCAGAGTAGGTGGTATGCACCTCCAATTTCGAGTTCTTCCATTCGGTCTCAAATCGGCCCCCAGAATTTTCACGAAAATGTTGGCTCCGGTAGCAGCACATCTCCGCCAGTCGGGTATGCAGGTTTTTCCTTACCTAGACAACTGGCTCATAAAGGCACCTTCAAAGCCTCAGGTGATACATCATATTTTGGTTTGCCTTCAATTGCTAAACAGCCTGGGGTTTGTCGTCAATTATCAAAAGTCTCAGCTTCACCCCACACAAGTATTACATTTCTTAGGAGCAATACTAGACACGGTCCACAGCAAGGCGTATCCGTCTCACGAGAGGAAAAAAAAACTAACCTCCTTAGCACGCAGACTCTCTACAAAAAAGTTTGTTTCAGTCCCCATCTACAAATCATTGCTAGGGATGATCTCATTATGCATTCCGCTAGTCCCAGATTGCAGGCTCCATTTGCTACCCCTGCAAGAGCAATTGGATGTACAGTGGACTCTGGTGCGCGGTTTGTTCGAAGACAGAATTCGCATAACACCTCTAATGCAGACCACCATGAAGTGGTGGGCGACGCTGACCAATTTGTCCAACGGACTCACATTCCTTCATCAAGTACCCGGTTACATAGTTACAACGGATGCTTCTCTCGAGGGATGGGGTGCACACTGCCAAGATCTGCAAATCAGCGGATCCTGGAATGCAAAAGAGGTTCAGCTCCACATCAATTACCTAGAACTCAAAGCGATAGACCTAGCTCTAAAAGCTTTCTTGCCAAAACTACAAAATTCAAGCGTCTTAATCAGAACGGACAATACGACCAGCATGTTTTATCTAAACAAGCAAGGGGGCACAAGATCCCTACAACTCTCGCAACTAGCTCAAGATATCTGAACATGGGCCATCAAGCACAACATTTCGCTCAAAGCGGAGCATGTGCCAGGACAAACCAACGTTCTGGCAGACACCCTGAGCAGGACTGCTGCTCAGCTGAGATGGGGATAGAGACACTCTAACTAAGGGAGCACCTCAAAACATTGACTTGCTGTGCACCGATCACACCGTACCTGTCTGGGGTAGATTATAGTGGTTTCTTCCTCTGTGGGAAGAAATCAGCTGATCCTTGGGCCCCTCGCATAATCCAAAATAGGCACTGCCTAAAGCTCCTACAAACCACACCAAACATTGCACTTCATATATTCACCAAGTGCAGAGCACCTTTGTCTCCTCCAAAAAAAGGTACACCTGCAAAAATATCAGGGCAGTAAAGGTTTACTCCCTATACTTTCTCATACCTAAACAGAATGGCATCCTCACGCCAACAAATGTATCCTACTAAAACATTTTGATATGACAACCTGAAAGGACATTATCTCCGTGCTGCAGCAAGTCGACTTCATGACAGCTCTAGAGCTGAATTACTCCTAATTCCACATAAACATCCATTTCTGTCATCAGCTCTGACTTGGCTTTGTAGCAAGAGGACCACCCCACTAATTTAAGGTGCTAAACCTTGGGGTTACCAGAGCTCCAAGAGTGTTTACAAAATGCTTATTGGTCATGGCTGCTTATCTCAGAAGCAAGGGGGGGGGGGGGGGCATGTGGGTCTGTTCATACACATTTTACCATATCTAGATGATTGGCTGTTCAAGACTGTGGACAGGCTGCAATGTCTAGCACACTCAAGTTGCCTTCTTCCGGCTCTGCAGTTGCGAATTTATACTAAATCCCATCTTTGACACCCTAAAAATTCATCCCTTTCTAAGATCAATTCTCAGTACCATCGTTGGCAAGGCTTATCCCAGCCCTCAAAGATTGCTAGTTTTCCAGCATCTTCTGTCTTTTTTTTTGCCAAAGCATCTTCTTCCAGTCAGAAGGTCGATGCATTTACTTGGAATGGTGGCCTCCTGCATTGCCGTAGTTCCATATGCCAGATTTCATATGTGACTATTGCAGGAAGATCAGCATAGTAGTCACAAGTGCAGGGTCATCTACAGGATCAAATGTTGGTAAGGACCAGTACTTCTCACTCTGTAGTCGTGATATAGCAACAACCTCTTTTCTTCCATAACTACTTAGTAGTCCGTCCTCGCGTGGAGATCCTTTCATCACTTTAAAAGCATATGTATATAAAACCTTGTAAAATAGCACTTTAACATATATGCTTGCAACCTATAAAAAGTTAAAAATGACAATTAGATTTCATTTTCATATAAAAAAATAAAAAAATTGGATAAAATTAATCATTACCTAAAAATAAAAAAATAAAAATAAAAAGTGCCCATAGAAAGCCTGCTTTCAACTACTACACCTCCACGAAGGTCTAGAAATCCAAGGACTCTCCATCATTCACGCTCCAGGTTAAAAACTAGATCTTAGAGAACATCTAGAGTGAGGCCTTCTTCTCATTCCAGAAGAAGCAGTAGGAGATCTACCAGGGGGTGATGCTGTGTCCACCATGAAAGCTGCCAGTGCTACTGCTCTCTTGTGGAAATACAACAGATTCCTCTGAGATGCTCTCCAAACATATCATTGCGAGCTCCATATAAAAGACAAACAGAACTACTTAGAAAATCTGGGCATTTCTGTTAGATTCACACTGAAAGTTGAAACATTGCAATAGAAGCATGCCCTATATGTCATTTCTTCAGGGAAAAAGGTGCATGCCTATATTCGTCTTGTTCTGTTTGATAAACAGTACAGGCCTTTTCTAAATTTGAGCCACACAAAAGGATGATGGATGGAGTGGTGAAACTTTTCAAACACTCACCCCCAGTCCGAGATCTGGGTTTAATCCATTGTTCTTTTGCTCACTGTGCCACCCCAGTTTGGACCCAGCCATAGGCAAATCAGTCTTGACATTGTTCCTCTTGGGAACAGTCCAGCCCGAACTTCAAGGCCAGGTCCTCCCTGGACCCGAAACAAGCATCCTGGGACCCGTTTCGTGGTGTCACCCTTAATCAGCCAGGCTAGCTTGAATCCAGTGGCACAGTGAGCACGGGACCCACATCTGGGCATACCCTTCCCACTTAGGACAACTTAATAACACAAAAGGTTGATGGACGGAGTGCTGAAACAAAGAGCACATTGATTGGAAATGGCACAGCACTCCTGATGACACTCGGAACATCTTTGAGGATGAACATGCGCAGAAGGAGCTCCAACCGGGGGAGGAGGCTTTTTCCATCCAGCACTTTTCCCAACTCCCCATGTTCAATCTGACATCGAAAGCCATAAGATTATCTCAGCACACCCTGTGAGAAAAGTGGCTCCTTCTGCCCACTCCATGACCTTTAAGAGGCCCCTTCTCGAGGTTACCGGTCCCCCACTGCAATCAGGCCACAGTCATAACTGGAAGGATCATTCGGCTGCCCAGCCTTTGGGCTCGGCACTGAAAACTGCCAAGGAGGCTGGCTCTGTGTATGGTGTACACCTATAGGTGAGGCACCCTGTACTGAGTCCAGGCAATCCTTAGTGATGGTGTAGGAGATTCTAGATAACCAGAGCTCTCAGAGGGGTAACTGTGGAGGGCAGCTAAGGCTTATCCAGGAGGGAGTAAAGCAGTTGCAAATACCGCACAGGTCAGTCAGTGATGCACACACACAGGGGAAAAAAAAACACACCAGTGTTAGAAAAATATTCTTAGGACTGGGGAAGCACAGGAACACCCAAGGTAAGTAGGTAGGATTCCCCAGGTGCCCGTGTGCAGAGTTGCATCACAGGTCAGTGGCCAAGCGGATAACATGGGGAAGTCACGGACCCTTCCCAGAGGACCCTGAGGAAGCCTGTTGGGACAAGGGAGGTTGGATAGTGCCCCATCCTTGGATACCCACCACAGTGGAGTTCTACACCAGAGACACCATCTGAAGGTGCCCAGCCTGTGCTGGAGGGCAATGCCCACCCTTCTTGGAGATGCTTTCCTGTTGGACGGTGGTCAAAGAAGTGCAGCTGTGAAGTCCAGGCAATGAAGGAAGAACCCTGGAGTCATCTGTGAGCTGTCCCGTGCCAGTTGTCGCAGTGCAGAGGGATCAGTGGTCAGCGGGACTATTAACAAGCCTTGACAAATGTCTGTAAGCTTTGCACAGCCTTTGCAGGTAGGTCAGGTCCAGCCCTCAGCAAGAAGGAGAGCCAGTAGGAATTGATGGTGTCCCCAACAGAACCCTCTGGCATCAGGCACAGGGAGTCGCAGAGAGGCCTCAGCAGCACAACAAAGAAGGGTGCCCATGTTGCAGAAGTTGCAGAGAAGATACTATTCTTGGAGCTGGAGAGTGCTAGAGGCCAGGGCTTCTAAGAGCTAGGAGATCTTCGGATTTAAGAGCCAACAAGCCTTGGCAACGACAAACGGATGCAGTGCATGGGGGTTTTCAGCTAAGCAGTTCCAGCGAGGGACCACAGATTCCAGATGCAAAGAAGACAGGTCAGACCTACAGAGAGCCACAGAGCCTCAACCTGTGTTATAGAGCCTTGAAGAGTCAGTGGGACAGCAGGATCCAAAAACAGTCATTGATGTTGAGGTGCCTGCGGATGCTGGGGAGTGACGTCTTCACTCTACAGGAGATTCCTTCTTACTTTCCTAAGTGCAGGCAGAGTCGTTGTCTCTCTGGAGGATGCACAGCTGCTGAGGTTGCAGAAGTCTTGCATAACTTGGAAACAAAGTTGCAGTAGGAGCCTTGCTACTGGTTAGTCTTGCTCTCAGCTCCAGCAAAGAACAGAAGGTTCCAGGTTCAGAAGTGTCTTGCAGAGAAGACTTACAGACATATCTTGAAGTCTTGCAGATGAATCTGGGGTCCCACCCTCAGAGGACCCCTTAAATAACCGAGGAGGATGGTTGGACACATTCTGCAGGGACGGTCGGGAACATCACCCAGCTGGACTAACGATTCAGATGCTCCCAGGGGCCTCTGCTCATCTTATTTCCAAGATAGCAGAATCAAGTGTCCACCTCTCAGAGCTCTGTGCACCTCCGTAAGGGAGGAGCTAGACAGAGGGGTGGTCACTCCCCTTTCCTTTGTGTGGTTTGGTGCCAGAGCGGGAGCTTGGGGGTTCCTGCATTGGAGCAAATCGGTTTATGCAAGGAGGACACCAAATGTGCCCTTGAAAGCAGTCTAGTGGCGCTCGGAGGCGCACCCCCCCACTCCAGCCCAGTGACACCTGTTTCTAAATGAGGTGTGGTCACATCGCTCCTCCACAGAAAATCCTTTGTTCTACCTTCCCGAGTTAGGCTCAGCAGCAGGAAGGTAGAACAGTGTCTGGGGTCGCAGCAGCATGGGCTGGCATGCAGACCTTACAAGGCTGTACAGACTGACATGGGGGATCCCCTAGGGAACTTCCAGAGTACATAGCATCATGCAACTAGCACTGGAATTGGTGTAGTTGCCTGATTCCGACATGTTTGGTACCAAACATGCCTAGGTTTGGTTAAGCCAATATGTAGTTGGACATCTCGTGTTGGCCAGTGTCCACTACATAACTTAAAATGGCTTCCTTTCACTTACAAAACCCAGAAAATGGAGTCTGGTCCTTGTAGGGGCGCCTCTGTTCATGCAGGGGTGCCCTCACACTGAGAACCAAGCACCCTGCCCTTGGGCTGCAGCACCTTCCTTAGGGGTGACTTATAGGGTCAGAGCGCAGTGACCATGATATAAGGCAAACCTATTTGTGGTGAAAGGTACATGCACCATTTCAGACAGTCTTCAATGGCAGGCATGTAGTCATAGTTTGCATGGGCCCCCATGGGTGGCACAATACATGCTGCAGCCCATGGGCGACCCCGGCTCTACTAATGCCTTGGGTACCTAAGTACTGTATACTAGGGACTTACATGGGTACACCAGCATGTCAATTGTGGATTGTGAAAGCTACTTACCAACTAAGTTTAGGGAAGAGAACACGGACACTGTGGGGTCCTGGTTGGCAGGATCCCAGAGTACTACAGTTTAAACACACTGACACCAGGCGAAAAGTGGGGGTAACTATGTCAGAAAGGTGCTAATTTCCTACAAATATCACCACAAACCAATGGGGTCTCTCCATTATCTAACATGGTTATTGTCAGAGCTCAGCACCACTCATCCCAATATTCCCCCTCACAGGCTATATCAGGAACACCTCACTGTTCTTCTACAAAAGGTCCACTCCCTCCTTCTCAAAGGGGCCATGAAGCCAGTTATGCTGCAACATGAAGGGACAAGAGTATACTCCCTTTAGTTCAAGATTCCCCAAAAGGATTGTGCTCTCAGGACGATTCTCAACCTCAGACCATTAAACAACTATATCTTCTCAAAACACTTTTGTAGGAAGCTGGCCTGCTGTGTCGTGGGTACCTACGGTACTTACACTTTATACCAGGTCCACGTATCACCCATTAGTGAAGTGTTGGCAGTGTGTAGAAGTCAGGCTGTAGGAAGCTGGCTCTGTGCACGCTATCTCTCACTTTGAGATAGTATATACAGAGTACAAGGGTTCCCCAAGAGGCTTGACAGAGGCAATAATAGATACTAATGCTCTAATTGTAGTAGTGTGGTCGAGCCGTTAGGCTTTTCAGATGGTAGTGTTCAGCATTTGTTGTACACACACAGGCAGTAAATGAGAACACACACTCAATGACTTAACTCCAGGACAATAGGTTTTTAAATAGACAAATATTAATTTCTTAATTTATTTTAGAACCACAAGATTCAGATTGCAGGTAAGTACATTAAATGTAAGGTACTTGGTATAGGTAAAGATAGAACTTTGAATCAACACAGTGATGTACACAGTTTGGCATAAAATGGCAATACGTTATTTTAAAAGTGAACACTGCAAAAATCAACAGTTCCTGGGGGAGGTAAATACAGGTTAGATTTTGAGGTGAGTAAAGCACTTACAAGTTCAGTCTCCAGGGTATAGGCAGCCCACCGTTGGAGGTTTAAGTCAACCCCAAACACCCAGCACCAGCAACACAGGGCCGGTCAGGTGCAGAGGTCAAAGAGGGGCCTAAATAACATAGGCGCCTATAGAGACAGGGGGTGCTCTGGTTCCAGTCTGCTAGCAGGTAAGTACCTGTGTCCTCTCGGAGCAGACCGGGGGGGTTTGTAGAGCATTGGGGGGGGTGGGGTGCACACAAAATACACCCTCAGCGGCACAGGGACGGCCGGGTGCAGTGGGCAAACAAGGCGTCAGGTTTTGTATAGGAATCAATGAAGGGACCCAGGGGTCACTCAGACGATGCAGGCAGGGCACAGGTGGGCTTCTCTAGCCAGCCACCGACTGGGCAAGGGTGAGGGCCGCCTGCTGGTCACTGCTGCACTGGTGGTTGGTTCTTCATGGGCCTGGGGGATGCAGGTGCAGTGCTTCTTCCAGGGGTCAGGTCTCTTTGTTACCAGCAGTCGCAGTCAGGGGGGGTCCTCTGGATTAACTCTGCATGTATCGTCATTGGGGGTGCAGAGAGGTCGCTCATGGTGGACACGTCATTGGAGTCGCCTGGGGACCTCCCTGCGGCGTTGGTTTCTCTGGACACAGGCCAGGGGTGTCGGTTGCAGAGTGTGTGTGTGTGTGTGTGTGTGGAGGGGGGGGGGGGCAACTCACACTTCAGGAGTGAGGTGAGAGTCCCTATAAAGATGGTTCTTCTTGCTTTGGACAGTGCCGCTCACCACAGGAGCTTCTTGGTCCTTTGGAGTTGCAGGGCAGTCCTCTGAGTCGGCAGAGGTCGCTGGGCCCGCAGGATATGTTCCTGTTGCAGGTTCTTTGAATCAAGAGACAGGCCAGTAGGGCTGGGGTCAAAGCAGTCATTCTAGATTTAGGGGTGTGTTTAGGGCTGGAGGGCCCTGAGTGTGGCAACTCCCTCCTTGTGCCTCCTCCCGTTGTGGAGGGGGGGGGGGGGGGCACATCCCTAATCCTACTGGGCTAAATCCTCCAAAGCAACATGGAGGATTTTCTAAGCAGGGGGGTCACATCCGCTCTAGTCACCTTAGGGATGGACCTGGCTGAGGGGGTGACTCCTCCTTGTTTTTCTCATTATCTCCCCAGACTTGCCGCCAAAAGTGGGGGCTGTGTTACGGGGGCGGATATCTCCACTAGCTGGAGTGCCCTGGGGCATTGTAACACTAGGCTTGAGCCTTTGAGGTTCACTGCCAGGTGTTACAGTTCCTGCAGGGGGAGGTGTGAAGCACCTCCACCCAGGACAGGCTTTGTTCCTTGTCACAGAGTGCACAAAAGCACTCACCCCATGTAGCCAGAAACTAGTCTGGAAGTGGCAGGCCGGGCAGCCTAGCCCTAGCAGTTGGGCTGGCATGCCGGGGGCATCTCTAAGATGCCCTCTGTGTTCATTGCTCAATAAATCCCTCACTGGCATCAGTGTGGATTTATTGTGCTGAGAAGTCTGATACCAAACGTCCCAGTATTTAGTGTAGCCATTATGGAACTGTGGAGTTTGTGTCTGACAAACTCCTAGACCATATATTCTTTATGGCTACCCTGCAGTTACAATGGCTAAGAATTGGCTTAGACACTGTAGGGGCATGGTGCTCATGCAGCTATGCCTTCACCTGTGGTGTAGTGCACCCTGCCTTAGGGCTGTAAGGCCTGTTAGAGGGGTGACTTAAGGCAGTGGGTATGGCACTGTGAGGGGAGTGCCATGTCGACTTAGTCATTTTCTCCCCACCAGCACACACAAGCTGTGAGGCAATGTGCATGTGCTGAGCGAGGGGTCCCTAGGGTGGCATTATTCATTCTGCAGCCCTTAGACACCTTTTCGGGTACCATTTACAAGGGACTTATCTGTGTACCAGGGCTGTGCCAATTGTTGAGTTTAGGGAAAGAACACTGGTGCTGGGGCCTGGTTAGCAGGGTCCCAGCACGCTTTCAATCAAAGCTGACATCAATAAAAGGCAAAAGGTTAGGGGGTAACCATGCCAACAGTGGCATTTTCCTACACATGCTCTTTAGGGGTAGCTGTGGATGAGCACTCAAGGCTTATCTAGGAGACATGCAAAGCTCATGCAAAACCAATGTAGTCACACAACACTTACACACATTTATGAAAACACTCAGTTGTACAAAAATAAAGGTACTTTATTGTTGGTCACACAATACCACAAAATACTAGAAGGGCAACCGTCCAATAGAGGGGGTAAGTAATACACTAATTATATACACTAGTAACCAGTAATAGGCATAGAAAAAGTTAGAAAACAGTTCAAATGCAGTTAGACAATAGTGACCCTAGGGGAGCACAAACTATATACTAACAAATTGGAATGCGAACTCACGACCACCACCTAGATAAGTGGAATGTGTAGAGGGGAACTGGGAGTACTAGAAAACAATAGAGGTAAATAACATAGTCTGCCCTGCCCCACCCCCCACCCAACCCCCAGAGACCAGGAAAGCAGGAGTAAATCACTGGAGTTTCCCTAAACCACCCAAAAGGAAGGTAAAGGAAAGAAGACACCCAGATAAGACTGCAAGAAATCAGCTGTGGATTCCCAGAGAATACCTGTGGAGAGAGGGGACCAAGTCCAAGAGTCACAGTGGAGTCGAGTAGGAGCTACTGCCCACCCAGCTGTACTTGCAGGAGTTCGTCGAGGGTGATGAGAAGGTCAGCATTGCAGCTCTGGTGCCCAGAGAACAGTTCCTGAAGGATGCAGATGTCTGACACAGGAAGGGGAATTTCAGACGGTGTTGATGCAGGAATTCCACCAACAAGTCTTGTCCAAGGCAAATATCGTGGTTGCTGCCGGGGACCATCAAGTTCCAGTAGGACTCAGCCCAGCAGGGGGAGTCGGAGTGGACCCTCGGCAACAAAGAGAACCCACAGGAGCAGAAGCAGCATCCACAGGAGTCCCACAGGATGGGGGACACAAGTTGCAGAAGGAGCTCACGCAGCACATAGAAGAAGGGTCCCACGCCACAGGAGAACCACACAGAGGGCTGTGTGTAGCAGGAAGGAGTTTTGAGGGCTGGAGCTGCACATAGCCTGAAGTTTCTTTGGAAGAGATGCAAACAAGCCTTGGCACCTACAAGAGACACGTTGCACAGGGGTACTGTCCTGTATGGGAAGGCAAGGGCTTACATCTGGCAGAGAGAACCAAGAGGACTGCTCCGGACCCCCACCTGTTATGCAGGATCCACACAGCTCAGGATGAGTGGAGATACACTCAGCTGCTCGTTGCTGCAGTAGGTGGCTGTGGATTCAGTGGAGTGACTCCTTCACTCCAAGGGAGATTCCTTCTTCCTTCTCGTGCAGACTGGAGATTTGCCGCTCTGAGGATGCACAGCGTGGGAAATGTTGCAGAAGCTGGAAAGAGCTGTGCAAACAATGTTGCAATTTGTTGATGTAGATTGTCGGTTCCTGAAGGGTCCAGTTACGGTTCCAGTGGCTAGAAGTTGAAGTAAGGTTGTAGAGGAGTCCTTCTGGAATCTTGCAAGCCGAATCTGAGGACCCACCCAAGAGAGAGAGACCCTGAAGGGGGATTGGTTACCTAGCCAGGTGACCACCTATCAGGAGGGGGCTCTGATGTCACCTGCCTGGTCTTGCCTCTCAGATGCTCCCAGAGGTCCCTGCTATCCTTGGATTCAAGATGGCAGAACCCAGGGATCCTCTGGAGGAGCTCTGAGCACCGCCCCTGGGGTGGTGATGGACAGGTGAGTGGTCACTCCCCTTTCCATTGTCCAGTTTCATGCCAGAGCTGGGACTGGAGGTCCCTGAACCGGTGTAGACTGATTTATGCACGGAGGGCACCAAATGTGCCCTTCTAAGCATACCAGTGGCTTGGGGAGGTTACCCCTCCCAAGCTGTGTAACATCTATTTCCAAAGGGATAGGGTGTTACCCCCCTCAGTCCCCCTCTCAAAGGAAATCTTTTTTTTCTGCCTTCCTAGGTTGAGCTGTTCAAGCAACAGGAAGGCAGAAATCTGTCTGAGGGGTGGCAGCAGCTGGGGCTCCCTGGAAGACTGGTAGGAGCAATGCTGGGCGTCCGTTAAGGAGCCCCGAGATGCATGGAATCATATTTCCAGTACTGGCAAAAGTATTGGGGTATGATTCTGACATGTTTGATACCAAACATACCTAGGTTCGTAGTTACCATTATATAGCTGGACATAGTGACCTATGTCCTGTACACGCATAAAATGGCGTCCCTGCACTAATGAAGTCCATGGAAATTGCACTGGAGTTTGTGGTGGTACCTCTACTAGTGCTGGGGTGTCCTCACCCACAGGTATTTGCACCCAGCTTTCTGGGCTAGGAGGGCCTGCCATAGAGGTGACTTATAGTGACCTGGTATAGAGACCTATTGTGAAAAAAGGGTTCATGCATTCTTTTGCGTAGGCTGCTATGGCAGGCCTGCATAACACTTTGCATGGGCTTCCCATGGGTGGCATAATGCATGCTGCAGCCCACAGGGACCACCTGTTGCCCCAGTGCCCTGGGTGCCTATGTACCATATAGTGGGGACTTATGTGGGGGTACCAGTATGCCAAATTTGGGGTGAAAATGGTGCTAGTTACCAAGTTAGAAAGGAGAGAGCATAGTCACTGGGGTCCTGGTTAGCAGGATCCCAGTGAACACATTCAAACATGAGGGTAACTATGTGTAGGAGTCTGGCTCTGTATATATTATATCAAAGTGAGATATAGTGTGCACAGAGTCGAGGGGTTCCTCAGAGTCTTGACAGAGGCAATAATAGATAATACTAATGCTGTATTTGTGGTAGTGTGGTTGAGCAGTTAGGCTTATCAGAGGGTATTGTTAAGCATTTACTGTACACACACAAGCAATAGAAGAAACACACACTCAATAACTTAACTCCAGACCAATATCATTTTATATAGAAAAATATATTTTGATTAATATATATATATATATATATATATATATATATATATATATATATATATATATATATATATATATACACTGTATATATATATATATATATATATATATATATATATATGTATATATATATATATATATATATATAATATGTATATGTTCGATGGCATGTGTAGCTGCAGATACACATGCTGTGTACATCCCGCCATCTGGTCTTGGGCTCGGAGTGTTACAAGTTGTTTTTCTTCGAAGAAGTCTTTTCGAGTCACGAGACCGAGGGACTCCTCCCATTTCGACTCCATTGCGCATGGGCGTCGACTCCATCTTAGATTGTTTTTTTTCCGCCATCGGGTTCGGACGTGTTCCTTTTCGCTCCGTGTTTCGGGTCGGAAAGTTAGTTAGAATCTCGGAAAAAACGTCGGTATTGTTTGCGTTCGGTATCGGGTTAGTTACAACAGATCGACACCGAATTTTGAAGAGCTCCGGTGGCCCTTCGGGTTTTTTTTCGATTCCCGCGTCGGGGCCTGGTCGGCCCGGCCACGTGTGACTTCAAGGCGGATGGAACGGACCCCATTCCGCTTCTGTCCAAAATGCCTAACAAGTATCCGTATACGGATCAGCATCTGGTCTGTAACTTGTGCTTGTCCCCAGAGCACAAGGAAGATACTTGTGAAGCCTGTCGAGCGTTTCGGTCGAGAAAGACGTTAAGAGACCGAAGAGCCAGAAGACTGCAGATGGCGTCGACGCCGACAGGACAAGAGCGTTTCGAGGAGGAAGAGGAAGCTTTCTCTATCCACGAGTCGGACTCGGAAGAGCTCGAGGCCGAAGAAATGCTGAAAACCGTGAGTAAGACGTCGAAACATAAGACTCACGAGAAGTCAACAAAAGCCCAGGGGACGCCACCGCCAACAGGCCATGGCTTAACCCAAAAAATAGGTGACCGATCCAAGGCACCGAAAAAGGGCACACTTGTGTCGAAGTCATCCGACTCCGGTCGAGATACCGCCACACAGCAATCTCGGACCCGAGACATCGGCTCAGAGAAATTTCGGCACTGTGACAGCGGCACCGAACAGATTTGGCACCGAGACACCACCACGCCGAAAATTACAAAGGTTTCTTCGGAGCCTAAAAAGACGTCCGAAAAAGTTTCGGTTCTGAAACATCCAGCCTCGGAGCCGAAAACAGGTTCCTATACAGAGGAACAAGGATTGTCCTCCCAAATGCAAAAACATAGATTCGGAGAGGAACTTCAAGCAGTAGAGCCAGACTATACTCAAAGGAGGCTCCACATTCAACAAGACACAGGGAAGATAACCACTCTTCCCCCAATTAAAATAAAAAGAAAACTTGCCTTTCAAGAAAAGGACAAGGAGCCACAGGCAAAGGTGGCAAGGAAAACTCCACCACAGTCTCCACCACCATCAGTGCACACATCACCGGTAGCAACTCCTCCACTGATGCACTCCCCGACTCATACTACAATGAGTCAAGATGATCCCGATGTATGGGACCTTTACGATGCTCCAGTATGGGACAACAGCCCAGACTCGTACCCTGCCAGGCCGTCCCCACCTGAGGACAGTACATCTTACACACAGGTGATCGCAAGGGCAGCTGCTTTCCATAACGTCACCTTGCATTCCGAACCAATTGAGGATGACTTTTTGTTTAACATGCTATCCTCCACTCATAGCCAACACCAAAGCCTACCTATGCTCCCAGGAATGCTAAAACATTCAAAACAAATCTTTCAGGATCCTGTTAAAGGCCGAGCCATAACTCCAAGGGTGGAGAAAAAGTACAAGCCACCGCCAACAGATCCAGTTTATATTACAACGCAGTTAACACCAGACTCAGTAGTTGTCGGGGCAGCTCGTAAAAGAGCGAACTCTCATACCTCGGGGGAGGCACCACCTCCAGACAAAGAGTCGCAAATTTGATGCTGCGGGCAAAAGGGTTGCAGCACAAGCAGCAAACCAATGGCGCATTGCCAATTCACAAGCACTTTTGGCAAGATATGATAGAGCTCACTGGGATGAGATGCAACATTTGATAGAACACTTACCCAAGGATTTCCAAAAAGTGGTGGAAGAAGGACAAAGTATCTCTAATAATCAGATACGGTCTTCAATGGATGCAGCAGATACGGCTGCAAGGACAGTAAATACTGCAATAACAATAAGAAGGCACGCATGGCTGCGCACGTCAGGGTTCAAGCCGGAAATTCAACAAGCCGTGTTAAATATGCCATTTAATGAACAGCAGTTGTTTGGGCCGGAAGTCGACACTGCTATTGATAAACTCAAGAAAGACACTGATACAGCAAAAGCCATGGGTGCACTCTACTCCCCGCAGAGCAGAGGCACATTTCGCAAAACACCTTTTAGGGGAGGGTTTCGAGGACAACCTACAGAAACCACAACATCACAAACCAGGCCCACTTACGAAAGCCAATATCAGCGGGGAAGTTTTCGGGGGCAATATAGAGGGGGACAATTCCAAAAAAATAGAGGAAAATTCCAAAGCCCCAAAACTCCTCAAAATAAGCAGTGACTTACAAGTCACACATCCCCATCACATAACACCTGTGGGTGGGAAGACTAAGCCAATTTTACAGACATTGGGAGGAGATAACAACAGATACTTGGGTACTAGCAATTATCCAGCATGGTTATTGCATAGAATTTCTCGAATATCCTCCAACAGTCCCACCGAAAACACACAGTATGTCAAAACAACATATAAATCTTCTAGGATTAGAAGTTCAAGCATTGCTCCAAAAAGAGGCAATAGAATTAGTACCAAAACAAGAACTAAACACAGGAGTTTACTCAATGTACTTTCTGATACCCAAAAAAGACAAAAGTCTAAGACCTATACTACATCTCAGAATATTAAATACACACATCAAATCAGACCACTTTCACATGGTTACATTACAAGAAGTAATCCCACTGCTCAAACAACAAGACTACATGACAACACTGGATCTAAAGGATGCATATTTCCATATACCAATACATCCTTCACACAGAAAGTACCTAAGGTTTGTATTCCAAGGGATAAATTACCAATTCAAAGTGTTGCCATTCGGAATAACAACTGCGCCAAGGGTTTTTACAAAATGCCTAGCAGTAGTAGCTGCACATATCAGAAGGCAGCAAATACATGTGTTCCCGTACCTAGACGATTGGTTAATCAAAACCAACACGCAAATACAGTGTTCACAACACACAAATTATGTCATAGAAACCCTACACAAACTAGGTTTCTCAATCAATTATCCAAAGTCACACCTTCTGCCGTGTCAAACACAGCAATGCCTAGGGGCAACAATCAACACAGTAAAAGGAATTGCCACTCCAAGTCCACAAAGAGTCCAAACATTTCACAATGTAATACAAGCCATGTATCCAAACCAAAAGATCTAGGTCAAAATGGTAATGAAACTGCTAGGCATGATGTCTTCATGCATAGCCATTGTCCCAAACGCAAGGCTGCACATGCGGCCCTTACAACAGTGCCTAGCATCACAACGGTCACAAGCACAAGGTCAACTTCTAGATCTGGTGTTGATAGACCGCCAAACATACATCTCGCTTCAATGGTGGAACAGTATAAATTTAAACCAAGGGCAGCCTTTTCAAGACCCAGTGCCACAATACGTGATAACAACAGATGCATCCATGACAGGGTGGGGAGCACACCTCAATCAGCGCAGCATCCAAGGACAATGGGACATTCAGAAAAGACAGTTTCATATAAATCACTTAGAACTGTTAGCGGTGTTTCTAGCGCTGAAAGCATTTCAACTCATAATAACCCACAAATACACTCTTGTCAAGACAGACAACATGACAACAATGTGTTACCTAAACAAACAGGGAGGGACACACTCGACACAGTTGTGTCTCCTGACACAAAAAATATGGCATTGGGCGATTCACAACCACATTCGCCTAATAGCACAATTTATTCCAGGGATTCAGAATCAGTTAGCAGACAATCTCTCTCGGGATCACCAACAGATCCATGAATGGGAAATTCACCCCCAAATACTGAACACTTACTTCCGAATTTGAGGAACACCACAAATAGATCTATTTGCAACAAAAGAAAACTCAAAATGCCAAAACTTCGCATCCAGGTACCCACAACATCAGTCTCAGGGCAATGCACTATGGATGAACTGGTCAGGGATATTTGCGTACGCTTTTCCCCCTCTCCCACTTCTTCCATATCTGGTAAACAAGTTGAGTCAAAACAAACTCAAACTCATACTAATAGCACCAACATGGGCAAGCAACCTTGGTACACAACACTACTAGACCTTTCAGTAGTACCTCATGTCAAACTACCAAACAGACCAGATCTGTTAACACAACACAAACAACAGATCAGACATCCAAATCCAGCATCGCTGAATCTAGCAATTTGGCTCCTGAAATCCTAGAATTCGGGCACTTAGACCTCTCACAGGAATGTATGGAGGTCATAAAACAAGCTAGAAAACCTACCACTAGACACTGCTATGCAAATAAGTGGAAAAGATTTGTTTATTACTGCCATAATAATCAAATTCAACCTTTACACGCATCTGCAAAAGATATAGTAGGATACTTACTACATTTGCAAAAATCAAAACTAGCTTTCTCTTCCATTAAAATACATCTTACTGCAATTTCAGCTTACCTGCAAATTACGCACTCAACTTCATTATTTAGGATACCAGTCATAAAAGCGTTTATGGAAGGCCTAAAGAGAATTATACCACCAAGAACACCACCAGTTCCTTCATGGAACCTCAACATTGTCTTAACACGACTCATGGGTCCACCTTTTGAGCCCATGCACTCTTGTGAAATGCAATACTTAACATGGAAAGTTGCATTTTTAATTGCCATCACATCTCTAAGAAGAGTGAGTGAAATTCAAGCATTTACCATTCAAGAACCATTTATTCAAATACACAAAAATTAAGTTGTTCTACGGACAAATCCTAAATTTTTACCAAAAGTAATCTCACCGTTCCACTTGAATCAAACAGTAGAATTACCAGTGTTCTTCTCACATCCAGATTCTGTAGCTGAAAGAGCACTACATACATTAGACATCAAAAGAGCACTAATGTACTACATTGACAGAACAAAACAAATTCGAAAGACAAAACAACTATTTATTGCCTTTCAAAAACCTCATACAGGAAATCCAATTTCAAAACAAGGCATTGCTAGATGGATAGTTAAGTGCATTCAAACCTGCTATCCTAAAGCTAAAGGAGAACTGCCTATTACACCAAAGGCACACTCAACCAGAAAGAAAGGTGCTACCATGGCCTTTCTAGGAAATATTCCAATGAAAGAAATATGTAAAGCAGCAACATGGTCTACGCCGCATATATTTACCAAGCACTACTGTGTAGATGTGTTAACTTCACAACAGGCAACAGTAGGTCAAGCTGTACTAAGAACATTGTTTCAAACTACTTCAACTCCTACAGGCTGAACCACCGCTTTTGGGGAGATAACTGCTTACTAGTCTAGGCACAGCATGTGTATCTGCAGCTACACATGCCATTGAACGGAAAATGTCACTTACCCAGTGAACATCTGTTCGTGGCATTAGTCGCTGCAGATTCACATGCACCCACTCGCCTCCCCGGGAGCCTGTAGCCGTTTAGAAGTAGATCTTAAACATATTTACATTTGTAAATATATTACTTTAAACTTCATTATGTACATACGCATTCACTCCATTGCATAGGCACTATTACTAGCATACACAACTCCTACCTCACCCTCTGCGGGGAAAACAATCTAAGATGGAGTCGATGCCCATGCGCAATGGAGTCGAAATGGGAGGAGTCCCTCGGTCTCGTGACTCAAAGACTTCTTCGAAGTAAAACAACTTGTAACACTCCGAGCCCAACACCAGATGGCGGGATGTGCACAGCATGTGAATCTGCAGCGACTAATGCCACGAAGAGATGTACACTGGGTAAGCGACATTTTCCATATATATATATATATATGTTCTATGGCATGTGTAGCTGCAGATACACATGCTGTGCACATCCCGCCATCTGGTGTTGGGCTCGGAGTGTTACAAGTTGTTGTTCTTCGAAGAAGTCTTTCGAGTCACGAGATCGAGGGACTCCTCCCATTTCGGCTCCATTGCGCATGGGCGTCGACTCCATCTTAGATTGTTTTTTTTCCGCCATCGGGTTCGGACGTGTTCCTTTTCGTTTCGGGTCGGAAAGTTAGTTAGAATCTCGGAAAAATCGTCGGTATTGTTTGCGTTCGGTATCGGGTTAGTTACAACAGATCGACACCGACTTTTGAAGAGCTCCGGTGGCCCTTTGGGGTTTTTTCGATTTCCCCCCCCCCCCGTCGGGGCCTGGTCGGCCTGGCCACGTGTCTCTTCAAGGCTGATGGAACGGACCCCATTCCGCTTCTGCCCAAAATGTCATAACAAGTATCCATATACAGATCAGCATCTGGTCTGTAACTTGTGTCTGTCTCCAGAGCACAAGGAGGATACCTGTGAAGCCTGTCGAGCGTTTCGGTCGAGGAAGACATTAAGAGACCGAAGATCGAGAAGACTGCAGATGGCGTTGGCGCCGACAGGACAAGGGCGTTTCGAGGAGGAAGAAGAAACCTTCTCCATCCACGAATCGGACTCTGACGAGCTCGATCCCGAAGAAACGCCGAAAACCGTGAGTAAGACGTCCAAACATAAAACTCACGAGAAGACAACAAAAGCCCAGGGGACGCCACCGCCAACAGGCCATGGCTCAACCCGAAAAATAAGTGACCCATCATCGGCACCGAAAAAGGGCATGCATGTGGCAAAGTTATCCGACTCCGGTCGACATACCGCCACACAACAATCTCGGGCCCGAGACAGCGGCTCCGAGCAGACTCGGCTCTGAGACAGTGGCACCGAAACGGTTCGGCACCGAGACACCACGACGCCGAAAATAAAGAAGGTTTCCTCTGAGCCAAAAAAGGCGACCGAAAAGATTTAGATTCCGAAACATCCAGCCTCGGAACCGAAAACAGGTTCCTACACAGAGGAACAGGGATTGTCCTCCCAGATGCAAGGACATAAGTTCGGAGAGGAACTTGAATCTGTTGAGCCAGACTACACTCAAAGAAGGCTCCACATTCAAAAAGACACAGGGAAGATAAGCAATCTTCCCCCAATTAAAATGAAAAGAAGACTTGCCTTTCAAGAAAAGGACAAGCAGCCACAGGCAAAGGTGGCAAGACAAACAACTCAACCACCATCTCCACCACCATCAATGCACACATCACCAGTAGCCACTCCACCACTGATGCAATCCCCGACTCATACTGCAATGAGTCAAGATGATCCTGATGCATGGGACCTTTATGATGCTCCTGTATCAGATAACAGCCCAGACTGTTACCCTGCGAGGCCGTCGCCACCTGAAGACAGTACATCCTACACGCAGGTGGTCTCAAGGGCAGCTGCATTTCATAACGTCACCTTGCATTCAGAACCAATTGAGGATGACTTTTTGTTTAATACTCTCTTCCACTCATAGCCAATACCAAAACTTACCTATGCTCCCGGGAATGCTAAAACATTCCAAACGGATATTTCAGGATCCTGTAGAAGGCAGAGCCATAACTCCAAGGGTGGAGAAGAAGTACAAGCCACCACCAACAGACCCTGTTTATATTACGCAGCAATTAACACCAGATTCTGTGGTTGTTGGGGCAGCTCGCAAGAGAGCAAACTCTCATACCTCGGGAGATGCACCACCTCCAGACAAGGAGAGTCGCAAATTCGATGCTGCGGGTAAAAGAGTTGCAGCACAAGCAGCAAACCAATGGCGTATTGCCAATTCACAAGCACTTTTGGCAAGATACGATAGAGCTCATTGGGACGAAATGCAGCATTTCATAGAACACTTACCCAAAGAGTTCCAGAAAAGGGCACAACAAGTGGTAGAAGAAGGACAAAGTATCTCCAATAATCGGATACTGTCATCAATGGACGCAGCAGATACGGCTGCAAGGACAGTAAATACTGCAATAACGATAAGGAGACACGCATGGTTGCGTACGTCAGGATTCAAGCCGGAAATACAACAAGCCGTGCTAAATATGCCCTTTAATGAACAGCAGTTGTTTGGGCCGGAAGTCGACACTGCTATTGAAAAACTAAAAAAAGATACGGATACCGCAAAAGCCATGGGCGCACTCTACTCCCCACAAAGCAGAGGCACATTTCGCAAAACACCATTTAGGGGAGGGTTTCGAGGTCAACCTACAGAGGCCACAACCTCACAAGCAAGGCCCACTTATCAAAGCCAATATCAGTGGGGAAGTTTTCGGGGGCAATATAGAGGGGCACAATTCCCAAAAAATTGAGGGAAGTTCCAAAGCCCCAAAACCCCTCAAAACAAGCAGTGACTTCCAAGTCACACATCCCCAACACATAACACCTGTGGGGGGGAGACTAAGCCAATTTTACAAACATTGGAAGGAAATAACAACAGACACTTGGGTACTGCCAATTATCCAGAATGGTTATTGCATAGAATTTCTCAAATTCCCTCAACGTCCCACCGAAAACACACAATATGTCAAAACAACATATACATCTTCTAGGACTAGAAGTTCAGGCATTGCTACTAAAAGAAGCAATAGAATTAGTACCAAAACACCAGAAAGGAACAGGAGTTTACTCTCTGTACTTTCTCATACCCAAAAAAGACAAGAGTCTGAGACCTATATTAGATCTCCGAACATTAAATACCTACATCAAATCAGATCACTTTCACATGGTGACATTACACGACGTAATCCCACTACTCAAACAACAAGACTACATGACAACACTAGACCTAAAGGATGCATATTTCCATATACCGATACATCCTTCACACAGAAAGTACATAAGGTGTGTATTCCAAGGGATACATTACCAATTCAAGGTGTTGCCTTTCGGAATAACAACTGCGCCAAGAGTTTTTACAAAGTGCCTCGCAGTCGTAGCTGCACATATCAGAAAGCAGCAAATACATGTGTTCCCGTACCTAGACGATTGGTTAATCAAAACCAACACGCTAGAAAGGTGTTCACAACACACAAAGTATGTCATAGAAACCCTCCACAAACTAGGTTTCTCAATCAACTATACAAAGTCACACCTTCTGCCGTGTCAAACACAGCAATACTTAGGGGCGACAATCAACACAGCAAAAGGGATTGCCACTCCAAGTCCACAAAGGGTTCAGGCATTTCACAATGTAATACAGGCCATGTATCCAAAACATAAAATACAAGTCAAAATGGTGATGAAACTCCTAGGCATGATGTCCTCATGCATAGCCATTGTCCCAAACGTAAGGTTGCACATGCGGCCCTTACAACAGTGCCTAGCAACACAATGGACACAAGCACAGGGTCAACTTCAAGATCTAGTGTTGATAGACCGCCAAACACACCTCTCGCTTCAATGGTGGTATCCTATAAATTTAAACCAAGGGCGGCCATTCCAAGACCCAGTGCCTCAATACGTGATCACAACAGATGCTTCCATGATGGGGTGGGGAGCACACCTCAAACAGCACAGTATACAGAGACAATGGGACGTTCAACAAAAGCAACTGCATATCAATAATTTAGAACTGTTAGCAGTGTTTCTAGCATTGAAAGCATTTCAACCGCTAATAGCCCACAAACACATTCTTGTCAAAACAGACAGCATGACAACAATGTATTACCTAAACAAACAGGGAGGGACACACTCATCACAACTGTCTCTTAGCACAAAAGATTTGGCATTGGGCGGTTCACAATCACATTCGCCTAATAGCACAGTACATCCCAGGGATTCAAAACCAGTTAGCCGACAATCTCAGTCGAGATCACCAACAAACACACAAATGGGAAATTCATCCCCAGATACTACAAACTTACTTTCGATGCTGGGGAACACCACAAATAGACCTATTCGCAACAAAAGAAAACGCAAAATGCCAAAACTTTATGTCCAGGTATCCACACCCTCAGTCCAAGGGCAATGTGTTATGGATGAGTTGGTCAGGGATATTTGCATACGCTTTTCCCCCTCTCCCACTCCTTCCTTATCTAATAAACAAATTGATTCAAAACAAACTCAAACTAATACTAATAGCACCAACCTGGGCCCGTCAGCCATGGTATACAACACTACTGGACCTGTCGGTAGTACCTCATATCAAACTACCAAACAGACCAGATCTGTTAACTCAACACAAACAGATCAGACACCCGAATCCAGCATCGCTCAATCTAGCAATCTGGCTCCTGAAGTCTTAGAATTTGGACATTTAGATCTTACACAAGAATGTATGGAGGTCATTAAGCAAGCTAGAAAACCTACTACAAGACATTGTTACGCAAACAAATGGAAAAGATTTGTTTATTACTGCCATAATAATCAAATTCAACCACTACATGCTTCCGCCAAAAACATTGTAGGCTACTTATTACACTTACAAAAATCTAAACTAGCATGTTCTTCTATTAAAATACATCTCACAGCAATATATGCCTACCTGCAGATTACACATTCAACATCACTATTTAGAATCCCAGTCATCAAAGCATTTATGGAGTGTTTAAAAAGAATCATACCCCCGAGAACACCACCGGTTCCCTTGTGGAACCTCAATATTGTATTAACACGACTCATGGGTCCACCATTTAAACCCATGCACTCTTGTGAGATGCAATACTTAACCTAGAAAGTAGCCTTCCTAATAGCTATCACATCTCTTAGAAGAGTAAGTGAAATACAAGCATTTACTATACAAGAACCCTTTATACAAATAGATAAACATAAAGTGGTTCTCCGTACAAATCCCAAATTCTTACCAAAAGTTATATCACCATTCCACCTAAACCAAACAGTGGAACTCCCAGTCTTTTTTCCACAACCAGACTCAGTAGCTGAAAGAGCCTTACATACGTTAGACATTAAAAGAGCACTAATGTATTACATTGATAGAACAAAACAGTTTCGCAAAACAAAACAATTGTTTGTAGCCTTCCAAAAACCTCATGCAGGAAATCCAGTATCCAAACAAGGCGTTGCCAGATGGATAGCGAAATGTATTCAGACCTGCTATATTAAAGCAAAAAGAGACCTACCTATTACTCCAAAGGCGCACTCCACTACGAAAAAAGGCGCCACAATGGCCTTTCTAGGAAATATACCTATGACAGAAATCTATAAGGCAGCCACATGGTCTACGCCTCATACATTCACAAAACATTACTGTGTATATGTGTTAACGCCACAAGCCACAGTAGGACAGGCTGTATTACGAACATTATTTCAGACAACCTCAACTCCTACATGCGAAGCCACCGCTTTTGGGGAGATAACTGCTTACTAGTCTATGCACAGCATGTGTATCTGCAGCTACACATGCCAATGAACGAAACATGTCACTTACCCAGTGTACATCTCTTCGTGGCATGAGACGCTGCAGATTCACATGCGCCCTCCCGCCTCCCCGGGAGCCTGTAGCCGTTATAAGTTGGATGAAACTTGTAAATTTGTAAATATATACTAGTTTTTAGACACAATATGTACATACATACTTACTCCATTGTATGGGCACCTTTACAATATACACAACTCCTACCTCACCCTTTGCGGGGAAAACAATCTAAGATGGAGTCGACGCCCATGCGCAATGGAGCCGAAAGGGAGGAGTCCCTCGGTCTCGTGACTCGAAAAGACTTCTTAGAAGAAAAACAACTTGTAACACTCCGAGCCCAACACTAGATGGCAGGATAATGCACAGCATGTGAATCTGCAGCGTCTCATGCCACGAACAGATGTACACTGGGTAAGTGACATTTTCCATATACACATACACATTCAGGACTTTGAATAGAATCAACAATTCATACAGTTTTCTTTAAAATGGCAAAAAGCTATTTTAAAAGTGGACACAGTGCACTTTTCAACAGTTCCTGGGGGAAGAAAAGATTGTACAGTTTTACAGGTAAGTATTCGACAGTTCTTATCTCCAGGTTTTAGGTAGCCTGTCGTTGGGGGTTCAAGTTAACCCCAAACACCCGCCACCAGAAATATGGGGCCAGGCGGGTGCAGAGGTCAGAGGCCCCAAATTAACGTGGCGCCTATGGAGATGGGGGGCACTCTGAATCCTTTCAGCCAGAAGGTAAGTACCCGTGACTCGGAGGGCAGACCAGGGGGTGTTCAAGAGAGCACTGGAGGGGCCCCAAGTAGGCACCAAACATACTTTTAGCGGCACTAAGGTGGTCGGGTGCAAGGTGCAAACAGGGCATCAGGTTTTCAATGCAACTCTGAGGAGGCCCCCAGGGGTCACTCTGAAGCTGCAGAGGAGGTCCAGGGGGGTTTCTCGGGCAAACCACCAGTTGGAAATGGAGGAGGGCCGCCTGGAGGTCGATGCTGCACAGGGGTCAGGTTCGCAAAGGCCTGGGGGCTGTGGGTGCAGTGTGTCCTTTAGGTGTCGGATATCTTCGTCTGGAGCTTGTGGTCAGGGGGCCTCTGTATTCCCGCTGCAGGCGTCGTCGTGGAGGCTTGGAGGGGTCAACCCAGGGTGGGCTCTTGCTCCCAATCGCCTGGGTACCCTTTCTTGCTGGGTGGACAACCTGGACACGGGGCCGTGGGTGTCGGGGGCTCAAAGGGTCAGGACTTGCGCATCTTGAGTGAGGTGGGAGTCCTTAGTTGTAGGTATCTTTTGGACAGAGCCGCTTTCCTCTGGAGATCTTGGTCCTTGTGGGTGCGGGTCAGTCCTCTGGAGTTGTCAGAGGTCGCTGGGCCCGCTGGGCGCGTCGCTGTCCTTTTTTCAGGTTCTTTGAAGCAGGAGACAGGCCGGTAGGGCTGGGTCCAAAGCAGTTGTCGTCTTCCTTCTTCTCTGCTTGGGTTTTCAGCTTAGCAGTGCTGCTTCTTCTCCACTAGCTGGAGAGTCCTGGGGCACTGTAATCTGAGGCTTGAGCTTTTGAGGCTCTGCCAGGTGGTACAGTTCCTGCAGGGGGGCGTGTGAAGCACCTCCACCCAGGACAGGCCTTGTTTCTGACCACAGAGTGCACAAAGGCACTCACCCCATGTTGTCAAACTCATCTGAAAGTGGCAAGCTGGCACAGACCAGTCAGTCCTACATTAGGAGTTGGGCTACATACAGGGGGCATCTCCAAGATGCCCTCTGTCTACATTTTCTAAAAACTCCCACACTGGTATCAGTGTGGGTTTATTGTGCTGAGAAGTTTGATTCCAGCCTTCCCAGTATTCAATGAAGCCATTATGGAGCTGTGGAGTTCGTAATGACAAACTCCCAGACCATTTACTCAATATGGGTATACTGCACTTAGTGTCTAAGAACGCACTTAGACACTGTAGTGGCATATTTATGCAGCTATTCCCTCACCCATAGTATAGTGCACCCTGCCTTAGTGCTGCTAGAGGGGTGACTTGCCTATACCACAGGCAGTGATTTGTAGGGGGTGGGAGTGGGGGGGGGCAGGGGTGAGTGGGGGTGTCGAGGAGGGGGAAGGGGGAGGGTGGTAACCATGCCAAAAGTGGTACTTTCCTACACCATGCCAAGAAAGAGGGTACTTTCCTACAACTTTCACATGTTTACCCTTCAGGACATTCTTCCACTTCCACAGCAAGGTGTCTTTATGACAGCTCTAGATCTAAAGGATACCTTCTGTCATCCATCCTGTACACCAGAAATACTTAAGGTTCGTCATCGCAGGCAAACATTACCTGTTCTAGGTCCTGCCTTTCAGGGTCAACACTGCTCCCAGATTCTTCTCAAAGTGTTTAGCATTAGTTGCTGTACACCTCAGAAGACAAAATCCATGTGTTCCCCTCTTTAGATCACTGGCTGATCAAAGGCATAACCTTACAACAGTGCCAACATCATACCCAGTTGACAGTGGATATTCTTTACTTACTGGTTTTCACTCTGAACTTGTCCAAGTCCCACCTTCAGCCTCTTCGGGTACAGTCTTATTTCGTGCCTATCCTGAATGCAGAGTTGGGATTGGCATACACCTAACATGGCCCTTATCAAGAGTGTCCAACTCTTCTCCCTCATTTGCAGGAGACTCACCCTTACGCAAAACCATTATGGGTCTGTTGGGCATGGTGGTGTGTTGTTTTTGCTATCCTTCCCCATGCCAGACTACCCATGCGTCCCCTACAGCAGTGTGTCTCTTGTCAGTGGTCTGTCACAGGGTCCCTAGAGGATCTAGTGTTGTTAGACCACCATACACAGTGGTCTCTGCAATGGTGGAATGCCAGCAACTTGTTGAAGGCGTGGCCTTTTCTGGACTCTGTGCCTTAGGTTATTATTACCACAGACGCTGGGGCGGTCACCTTCACAACCTCACAGTACAGGCCCTATTGGATACCAGGAACCAATCCCTCCACATCAATTACCTCAAGCTACAGGCAGTGTTTGTAGCCCTAAAAGCCTTTCTTTATCACCTATCTCAAAATTGTCTTAGTCAGGACAGACAACATGACAGTGATGTATTATCTGCCGAAACGAGAGTGGAGGTAGTGGGTAATGGGGGGGGGGGCGGATGTCCCAAACGTCACAACTCTCTCAAACAATATGGAAGTAGGCCATTCACCTGGTGGCAGAGTATCTCCCAGGGGCAGACAGTCGCTTTGCAGACCTGCTCAGCAAGATGCAGCAACAAGTCCATGAATGGGAACTCCACCCACAAGTCCTTCAACAATACTTTGCAAAGTGGGGAAGTCCTCAGATAGACTTTTTGGACACTGTAGAAAATGATAAATGCTTAAGCTTCCCCACACCCTCTATCCAAGGGAAATGCTATATGGATGAATTGGTCTGTGATATTTGCTTAAACTTTCCCACAACTCACTCTTATTCCATTTGTAGTTTGAAGGATTGGACAGACGTCTTCCAACGTGAACCTTGTAGCTCGCACTTGGAGAGGTCCACCATGCTTCACCACACTTCTAGACCTATCAGTAGTCCACCACGAGAAACTCCCCAACAGGCTGGACCTTCTCACTCAAAATCAAGGACAAATCAAACATGCAGACCCTTGGTCACTCAACCTTGTGATAAGGCTCCTGAAATCATAGAGATTAGTTACTTAGGATTGCCTGCAGAATGTATTGACATTCTGAGGGAAACCTGTAGACCCTCAACTAGAGCCTGTTAGGCTGCAAAATGGTAACATGTTTGCTACTGTCAGCCCAAACCTATTTACCCATTGAAAGCTACTGTTTAAGAGACTGTTTATTTGCTCCCCTTACAGAAAGCAAACCTAGCACATACTTACATTCGCCTACATCTTGCAGCTATAGCGGCATACCTACAGAACAGACAACATATTTCCTTGTTCCAAATCCCAGTGGTTTTTCCACCTAGGGCTCCCCCTGTAGCATCCTGGAACCTCAACATTGTGCTCATCAGACTTACGGATCCACCTTTTCAACCACTCCATTCATGTCCACTTCTAAGTTGCTATCACCTCGCTCAGGCATGTTAGTGATCGTCAGGCATTGACCTTGGAAGAATCCTACTTCCAGATTCATAGGGATAAGGGAGTCCTTTACGTTAACCACAGGTTCCTGATCAAAGTGGTTTCTCAATTTGACATAAACCAGTCCATTGAACAACTGGTCTTCTTTCCGCAACCTGACTCTGTTGCAGAAAGAGCTCTCCACACTCTAGATGTTAAAAGAGCAGTCATGTTTTACATTGGCAGAACCAAAGAGTTTAGGGAAACTAAACAGCTCTTTGTAGTTTTTTCACTACTTCTCAAAGGCAGTCCAGTATCTAAAACTGGCATAGCTAGACGGATAGTTAAATGTATGCAAACTTGTTATGCCAAAGCAAAGAGACCATTACCCTTGGAGCACATTCTACTAGGGGCAAATGTGGTACTGTGGCCTTTCTTGGGCTCCTTAAAAATGTCATCAGCTTGACGAAGCATGCCAGGGAGCATTAGTGGAAACTGAGTTGGCTGACATTTGTAAGACAGCTACGTGGTCTGCACCACACACATTTACAAAGCACTCTTGTGTGGATGTGCTAGCACACCAGCAAATTAATGTACGTCAGGCAGTGCTATGAACACTTTTCCGGTCAACTGCAACTCCTACAGGCTAGCCACCACTTTTATGGAGAGACTGCTGTACAATCTATGCCGAGACTGCTGTACAATCTATGCCGAGCATGTGTATCTACAGCCACACACGACATTGAACGGAAAATGTTACTTACCCAGTAAGCATCCATTTGTGGCATGTAATGCTGTAGATTCACATGCATCTTCCCTAAACACCTGTTACCATTGCAGTTACATTATACTTGTATACATTTGTACATATGTAGTCACATTTCCATGGACCTCTATCTCTATACTTTTCTTTTCTTGCACTCCTTTCTCACCTGTCTGCAGGAAAACAATCTAACAAAGGAGTCGCTTCCCATGCGCAATATCACAGAGATGAGTCGTCGTTCAATCGCTTAGCTCTAAATACTTTTTCGAAGGAAAAAAAAAACTTGCTCTGGACCCAGCATTAGATGGCAGGTGTATGCAGAGTATATGAATCTACAGCACTACATACCACAAACAGGTGCTTACAGGGTAACAGAATCCTTTTGCTTTTAGCAATTTTGTTGTAGAGAGATGAGGAAACCACAGTTTCACCTGTAATAGTTTTGCATAAACCATTACAAAACAAACGTTGCCAAAGCCAAATGCATGCGGTCAGTAAAAAACATATTGGTTCTACCAGTGCTTGCTTTGATATGTGGCATAACTAAAATGTAGTAATGTTTATTATACTTTTAAGGTTTTATTGAAAGATCACCCTCTTGCTACGTTTTAGGAGCAAATAGATTTTGCAGTTTTCCATGTGGGATTTGATTTTGCCTATTTTTTGTTTTCCCCACTTGCAGTTTGTTACGAGAACAAGTGTGAAATCCATGGGTGCATATCTGAAAAATAGAAAAAGTTCTAAATTCAGCAGGGGTCATTAGTGTTTTTTCCAAAGAAACTAATTGTTGAAATCAAAAGGAATTAAAGTAAAGAGATGAAAACAGAAATGTGGGGTGTAGCAACACACCCTTTTTGACATTGTCTCCCACACTTTTTGGCCATCGAGATTTTTCAGCTGTAGGTGTACTGGGTTCCTGATAACCAGGTCTCCAGTGCCAGTGCGCTTTCCCTTAATCAAGGTAAAATGGTCTAATTGTGTACAACTGACACACACTTCAGCACCCCTATATGTCCATAGAAAATGGTAGCCCTGGTACCTAGGACATGGGTACTAAAGAGCGTCCCTAAAGGCTGCAGCATGTATTATGCCAGCCAAAGAGACCCCTCTGCCCCACCAAAGTGCATGCAGACTGTCTTTTCAGGCTGCATGACATGGTGCACACCATATGTGAAAACAAGACAAGGCACACTCAATGTAGGAAAGTAGCCTCTTTCTAGCATGGTTACCCCCACTTTTTGCCTGCTTGTCAGTGTGTTTGATTGTATTCACTTGGATCCTGCTAATCAGGACCCCAGTGATTATGTTCTCTCCCTGTAACTGTGGTTGCTTGAACAACACACACCCCACATTTGGCATACTGGTACCCCCTTGTAAATCCTCAGTATGTGGTACCCAGGGCATTGGGGTACGAGGGGATCCCAATGGGCTGCAGCATGTATTATGCCACTCAAAGGGAACCCATGCAAAATGTATCTGCAGGCCTGCCATTGCAGTCTGCGTGAAAAGGTGCATGCACCTTTTCACTACAGGTCATTGTAAGTCACCCTTATGGTATGCCCTCCTAGCCCAGAGGGTAGGGTGCAAGTACCTGTGTGTTAGGGCACCCCTGCACTAGCAGAGGTTCCCCCACGAACTCCATTGCAATTTTCATGGACTTCGTTAGTGCAGGGACACCACTTTTGCATGTACTGCTATATAATGGTAACTCCGAACCTAGGCATGTTTGGTATCAAACATGTCCGAATCATACCCCAGTACTGTTGCCAGTTCCATTTTCATGGACTTCATGAGTGTGGTGACCCCATTTTATGCGTATACTGGACATAGGTGGTCACTACCTATGTCCAGCTACATAATTATAACTCCGAACATGGGCACATTTGGTATCAAACATGTTTGAATCATACCCCTATACGATTGCCAGTATTGGTTGTATGATTCTATGCACACTGGGGGCTCCTTACAGGACCCTAGCATTGCTCCTACCGACCTCCTGGTGTTTTCTGGGCAGCCCAGGCTGCTGCCTCCCCGCATACACGTTTCTGCCCTCCTGCTTCTTGAACAGCTCAAACCCAGGAAGACAGAACAAAGGATTTCCTTTGGGAGAGGGGGGAAAGACCCTCTCCCTTTGAACATAGGTGTTACATGGCTTGGGAGGGGTAGCCTCCCCAAGCCACTTGTATGCTTTGAAGGGCACATTTGGTGCCCTCCGTGCATAAAACCATTCAACACCGGTTCAGGGACCTCCAGTCCCTCCTCCGGCGTGAAGCTGGACACCAGAAAGGGGAGTGACCACTTCCCTGTCTATCACCATCCCAGGGGTTTGGCTCATAGCTCCTACAGAAGGTCCCTTGATTCTGCCATCTGGAATCCAAAGGGGACAGAGCTCTCTAGTAGCATCTCAGTGGCCAGGTCAGGCAGGTGACGTCAGAGCCGCCTCCTGATAGGTGGTCATCTGGCTAGGTTACCAGTCCCCCATGCAGGGCTATTTAGGGTATCCCTCTTGGGTGGGTCCTCAGATTCAGCCTGCAAGATTCCAGCAGGACTCCTCTGCAACCTCTACTTCTAGCCACTGTAACTGTGACTGGACTCTCCATGAACCGACAATCTGAATCCACGCTGAAGACTCTGCTTGCAAAATTGTTTCCATGGCTCCTTCCAGCTTCTGCAACATTTCCCCGGCTGTGCATCCTCTGAGGACAGCAAGTCTTCAACCTGCACAAGAAGGAAGAAGGAATCTCCCTTGGAGTGAAGAAGTCACTCTCCTGCATCCGCAGACACCAGCTGCAATGGCGACCGGCTGCGTGGATCTCCTCCCTTCCTGAGCTGTGTGGAACCAGCTTCTCAGGTGATGGCTTAGAGTAGTCCTCTTGGTCCTCTCTTCCGGCTTGGAGGTGGAGGTAAGCCGCTGCCTTCCCACGCATGACAGTACTCCTGTGCACTGCGTCTCTTTCAGCTACCAAGACTTGTTGGCATCTCCTCCAAGGGATCTTCAGGTTCCATGTAGCCCAAGCCCCCAGCTCTCCTTCCTGCAATGCACAGCCCTCTGCGTGCTTGTCCTGCGGCTTGGGACCCTTCTCCAGTTTTGCTGCGTTGGCTCCTCTGCGACTCCGGATTCCTTGTCCAGTGGGTCTCCTGTGGGCTCTGCCTTGCTGAGGGTCTACCAAGAACTCCCCCTCCCCCCTCCACACTCCTTGTGGGTTGAGTCCTCCTGGACCTTGCTGGTCCCTGGAGACTCTACTTTTGCTTCACTGCGACTTCTCCCTTTGCTAAGGTTTGGTGGTGGCCTTTCCACGCCACTGACTGACTGCAATCTTCTATCCGGCGTGGGACGTCGACTGCATCCCCCAGGAACTCTTCTCCGGCTCCAGGGCTGCATTGCTGACCGTCTTCGTCCTACCGTCAACCAACTCCGGCAACCACAGACAGATGGGTAGTGGCTCCTGCCATCACCGGACACACCGTCCGACTTCTAGTCCCCTTCCTCCACAGGTCTTCTTCTTCAGCAGTCCACCGCTGGTTTCTTGCAGTCTTGACTGGGTGTTGTATTATCTTCTTTTCAGTCCTTTTGGGGGTTTGAGGAAAATCCAGTAATTTACTCCTTTCTTCCTGGTTGCTGGGGGGCAGTGTGGTACTTACGTTTGGGGTTTCCTAGTTCTCTAGCTCCCCTCTACACATTCCACTTTCCTGGGTGGGGGTCCTGCATTCACATTCCATTTGTTTAGTATATGGTTAGGGCTCCCTCATGATTACTATTGCCTATTTGCTATTGCACTGTTTTCTTTCACTTGTTATGCCTATTACTGATTACTAGTGTACATATTTGGTGTGTTTACTTATCTCCTATTGGAGTGTTGCCTATCTAGTGTTTTGGTACTTTGTTACTGCAATAAAGAGCCATTATTTTTGTAACACTGTGTGGTTCTTTCATGTGTGTAAGTGCTGTGTGACTACAGTGGTATTGCAAGAGCTTTGCATGTCTCCTAGATAAGTCTTGGCTGCTCATCCACAGCTACCTCTAGAGAGCCTGACTTCTAAACACTGCCTACACTACACTAATAGAGATACCTGGACCTGGTACAAGATGTAAGTACCTTAGGTAACCACCACACACCAGGCCAGCTTCCTACACTCACTGTGTGCCATGCCAAAGTCACAGTATATAATATATGTAAGTCAACCCTACAGCAGGCCATTGAGCCCTAAGGCACAGTGGATTATATTTTACATAAGGACATATCTGCATGAGCAGATATGCCCCTGTGATGTCTAGTTAGATTACTGGATATTACAAGTGAACATTGAAGCCATTTTAAGGTATGTACAGGGCACTAGTCTTTGTGTTAATCATCTACATAATGGCTTCTCTTAAACCTACAGTGTTTGTTATCAAACACCTCATCTTAATAAATTCATACTGATGCAAGTATTCAATATATTATGACATGCAACCGGAGGGGACAGAGGTGTCCCCTGAAAACCACTAGTCTTCTTCCGTGCTGGCTGACTGGTATCGACCAGCCTGCCACCACAGACACGTTTCTGATCCCCTGGAGGTGAGAGCCTGCACTCTGAGGCCAGAAATAACACCTGCTCCAGAAGATGATGTTATCACTTTCTCCAACAGGATGACCAGTAAATCAGCATATCTGGGCTGGAGGCTTGAAAGCATCTGCTGTCCTTTGATATTAAACCTTGGCTTCCCCTAGACCAAAGGAAGGCCACCCTCTGGTCTGGTGAGATATTAGCTGTGCTGTAGGTGCTACACCTCCAGGCTAGTCACAACCCTGGGTGGGCTACCTGACGTGCTCCCTGAAAGAAGGATTCCACCATCTTGCTTTTGGTGGAATTAGGAGCTCTGGGACAGGGTTATGTCCAGTCCCCACAGGAGGTGGTCATAGAGGGGTCTTAGTGATACCAGGGTTAGGCAGTCCACTGGCTACTACCCTTCACTCCCCTTAACACTCTTAAAATGTGTACTTTAATGGCTCCCCGACACCAGGAACTTTGATTCGTCTGACTAGAAGAAGGACAAAGAATAGCTGATCAGCACAAGAACTGTGGATTTTGGCACCAAATCCTGCCTGCCTCTGTCCCGACAATTGCAAAGACCTGGTTTGCCTTGCAGCTGTGCATCCTCTGATAGACTCGGAGGCCTGCCTGCACTTCGCCAACTTGCCAGCTTCTCCCTTGGAATGGAAAAGCCACACCTCTGCACTAGCAGGCACAATCCGCAACTGCCCGGTCCCTCATTTTTCTGATCATCGTGTTAACAGAGGGAGCTACTTGTCAGGAAGATGATCCTGAGTGTCCAGGAGATCAGCCCTTTCGACCCATCCTGTCTTTGAGACGCACAGTGTTCCCTAAGCCTCCCAGCGCCAATACTTCGGGGACCAGAGCCCTTGTAGCAGCCAATTCTTAAGTGTCCAGCCTGGTCACCAACACCCCAAAGACAGACTTACCGAAACGGGCAGTCTGCATCACTGATGCTATCATTGAGAGTGGCTCTGTTGTCCTGTTTTGTCCCCATCTCGAGGTCGACCTAAAAAGTGAAGAGGCTCCATCGCAAGCAACCCGCTGGCCGAAACACCACTGCAACCATACCCCACAGCCCGAGTCCGAGCTTATCAATGGTGCACCCTTGTTCCAGAGACCCTCAAGAGCCGAATGTCCCTTTGGGTTCTGCTGGACTAGTTCCCTAGTTCACACTTGCAGCCTTTTTCTGTTCAGGTTTTGCCACTGACTTCAGTGGTATTAATGGAGGCTATCCTTGCGACCAGCACCTCTGCAACCAAGAAAGTTAGCCCAAAACTGCTGGTGGTTCTAAGGACCATGGCCCCTTCTTACCTTAAGTCAAGAATGTCAAACCTGTAACTCGTATGCAAGTGACTGTAGGAAGCTGGGTTCAGGATGCAGTACCCCCCACCGCACCCCACACACACACTTTTTGGATGATTTTTGATTCAATATTGACTTTAGTGTACTGGGTTTCTGCTAACCAAGTCCCCAGTGTCAGTGTTCCTTCCCCAAAACAAGACACCTGGTCACTTGGTCCCCAAGTGGCCAGGCTCTTTAGCACCCCTGTAAGTCCCTAGTAAATAGTACATAGAAGCTAGGTACTAAAGAGGGTCCCTAGGAGCTGCAGCATAACTTGACACTCTTAACGGTCCCAGCACCAACCAAGCATCAAGCAGACTGCCATTGTAGGCTGCATGACAAGATGCTCCAGAAAGTGAAAACACAACATGGCCCACAGCCTGTGTTGCCATGTCCCCTAAACACTGCATGTAATATTTGTAAGTCACCATTACAGAAAGCCTTACAGCCCTAAGTCAGGGTGCATTATTATATTTATTATATTACATGTGTGGACATATCTGCAAGAGCAGATATACTCCTGCTATTTCTTTTTCTATTCTTAAAAATAGTGAACAGGGAAGCCATTTTAAATACATTTGCTGGACACTGGTCAATAAGTTTCCCAGCTAAATGTTGTCTTCATTAAAATAAGGTATGTTTGGTATCAAACATCCAGGATTAATAATCACTCACTGATTCCAGTGATGGGCTTATTAATTCATGCAGCCAGAGGGCCCCTTACAGGTGCCCCCTGAAAACCTACCAACTGCTGGTGGGCTTACTGACTAGGTGTAGCCAACGTGCCACCAACAGATGAGTTTCTGACCCCACCAAAAAGGGGTGAGAGCCTTTGCTCTCTGGAGGTCAGAAATAGAGCCTTCTCTGGTAAGGGCATTACACACTCCTCCCAACAGGAAGGCCTTCAGATCTACAGTCCAAGGCAGGATGCTTCAAAGAAGCCCACTGAGTTTAGTGTGCTGATCTTGCCTTCCTCAGTGGAAGATGCCAAACCAACAGTATCAGTGTGGTTCCCAGGTCCCTCAGAGACAAAGCCCACATTGACTTCACCCACTGTGTACTCCCAGCTGGCGTCTGCAGCCTGTTTGTGCTGACCCCTGCCTTCACAGCGCCCACCTTCGGTAACCTGACGGTCCACTGCACCGCTGGACCCCAATGCCCCAGACCAAGGAGAAGAGGACTACTGGTGTCCCTCTGTCTCGTGAGACCTGATCCTACTTGTTGGTTCAGCCGGACTGGACCCCCAGTCTACTTCTGCATTCTGTTTCTGTGAGCCCCCTCCACTGCGACCGTCCCCGGTGACAGTAAGCCCGATGGTCCAAACCACCTCTGTACCCGGACGCCCCAGACCAAGGTTAATAGAACCACTGGTGACCCTATATCCCTGAGAATTGCAAGACTTGAGCCCCCTTGGTTGTTCGCTTGGACTGGACTCTCAGTCCACCCTTGCAGCAACTTTGACACATGACTGATCCCCATAGACTTACATGGGGCACCCAACGCTGATACTGCTCCTGGCCGCCCCAGTGCTACCCGATGTGACCTTTTATTGTGGCCATGCCCAATACTTACCTTAAGTCCAGGAGATCGGTCCTGTAAGTCACTGGACTATACCTGTATGCAGTGTTTGTTCTTCCTCTATAGGATAACATTGCCACACCTGAAAAATGTGCTGAGTTAACCTTTTCAAACTCTAAAAATTCATAACTTGAAAAGTACTCGCCTGATTTTGGTGATCTTGCTATCTAAATATATAAAAGTATGTGTTGTTTTTTTAAATTGGTGTCGGGTTTCTTTAGTGTGTGCCTCACTTCCTACAGTATGTGTGTGCCTTACATGCTTATCACTACCCTCCGATATTCCTTACTTCTCACCCACACTACCACAGAAGAGCATTTGGGATGTCATGCCTTTGGCGTTTACCTGGACTCTTTGCACAGTGTACCTCTTTTTGGTCCACTATATAAAGAGCCAGCATCTTGCACTGGGGAGGTAGGAAAACTGTTTGGGCTCCAAGGGTGAAGGGTGCAGCCTGACGCGAGGAATTACTAGATCCCGCCCTTTTTTTTTTTTCCCCCTAAATTATTGAAAATAATAACATATTCACGGCCAGAAATTACACATAGGGCAAACTGTCCATGTTTGCACTGTGGTTCATCCAGCACAGATCTGGAACCGTGCGCCAGATGACAAAAAAAAGTAGCTGCTGTCTTTAGCTGAGGTGCAAACTTTCAGTTTGTGCTGAGGAGAGTTTTACAGGAAGAAGGGGCCATATATTGAAACCGTGACTCAATTTTTCACTGGAAACGCACGACCTCCGTTTTGAATGCGAGTCGCATGCCCCTATGCATAAAAGGCACTTTGGGAGGGACTCTTTAATTGTCATTCACCAGATGTTTTGGCTCTGCACCCATGCCTTTCACGCCACCCCACTCTACCCCAAATGTCCATGGATAATGGGCAAATTCATGCTTGGGACCATTCTACCGCGGCGTTCCCTGAGCTGTAGTCCACTAACAACATTTACCAGTGGAAAGGAAAAATCACTGGTAAAAAAAAATAATTAATGTCTCACTGAGAAGGAATATTTCCCTCACAGTCAGTTAAATTATTCAATAGGAAATGACTGAGGTGTGAACCTGGGAGGCTGAGACATCCATGTACTCAGTACTATAATGGTGGAATAAGCATCCGCACACAAAGGAGCCCACAGAACTGTGCAGCAGAAAAGCGGAGAACATATCGAAAGTAACATGACCGAAAAGCAAACCAACCATGGCACCCCGAAGGAAGACGAGGGCAGGAAAGGAACATGAAATTGGAGGCCTGTTAAGAGACAAGAGTCTGAAAAGACCCACTCCACGAAACAGCGAGGGTCTGCGACCATGTCCAGGAGGACGTGAAAGCATGGAAGACAATCGTTGGCCATGGCCAAGGAAGAAATATAGGAATTATGCAAGGTGATAAACACAGATGTAATGGGAAAACATAGAACTCTCCCTGAGCCAGAAGGATGGAATCAGTGCTAAGAAACAATGAACAGGCAGACAAAAGACAGTTGTGAAGGAAACAATCCCCACAGGCGTGCCCACAAGGGGACCAAGCTGCCTGTTGTCAACAGAACAACCAAGAATAGTGGAAGGAAGACTGACAACAGGAAGCATAACGGTAGCACACTACCAAAGCCATCACAGTGAACAAGGAAGGCGAGGGGAAAAAGCACCAAGCAAGCTGTAAAAAACCTGCACAAGGCAGGGCAGGAAGAGCACCATACCACTCCAGTCGAAGCGGGGAAACGGAATGTGGTGGCAGGATTAGAAAGAAAAAAAAAATCAAAGAACAAGGGATACCCCTGCACAAGTCAGAAGGAGGAACGGCACTGCCTCAAGAAGAGGGAGTACGACAAAAGAATCCACAACATACCGTGGGAAAGAAAGAACCCGTGAACAGCAGCATGGGTAGAACATAAATTCAGGGAGGACCCAAAATGAGTAGGCAAGAGGTAAAATGGAAGAAGAGGAAGGTACCCTCCAGAGGAGATAATACTAATAGCACTGTCCATGTATGCTTATGTTTTTTTTTTATTTTGTTAAACAGAAACAGTGTTCCATAGGCCAGCCGGAGACCCACAATATGGAGGAGTCAGTGCCACGAAAGGTAAAAGACACAAGCACTAAGCCAGTGTGAAATGGTCCTGGAAGAAATGTAAATAACAAAGGTTACGGAAGAAGCAATCAAGAACACTCAAAAGACAGGGAGGGGAATCTGCAACAAGCACCAAAATGAGCCTGTAGCAGAGGAAAACAAGAACAATATAGAATACATGGAAAGAATGGGAAAAGAAGCCTTTGCAGAGGACAAAATAAGAGGAAGCAACACTAGAGGTGGAGACCCTACAGAAAGTAGGCAAGAAATGGCTCCCGGAGGAGTACAACAACAAATTCACATATGGGAAGAAAAACAAGGTAAATGCGCAAAGGAACGTACTACCAGAAGCTCAAAACAGCTAACGTCCAACCTAATCTCCATATCACCAGACGATAGGCAAGATGCCTAGGGTAAACTAAAGGCAATGTTGTCAGAATGCACAACAAAAAGAGAACCATTAACCGTGGGATCCGCCAGTAGACATGGCCAAATGATAACAGGGCACTCAGCCCGGCTCCGAAGTAGAACCGCTACTTGACATGGCAAGAATCCGCTAAATGGAAACAAGACTGAGAATCAGAACTCTCACAGAAAACATACCATGGAACCACCGCTCACCTGAAGGAGCAGCAATCTCGAAATAATGAAGAGCACCACCAAAGGAAGTGCAACAATATCCAACATGGATGAACAAAGCTCAGTGAACACAGTAATAAGAGTCCGATGTGCCCTCAGAAGTTAACTGCATAAAAATGCAAGAATACGGAACAGAAAGAAAAAAGAGTGAGTGCATAACAAGACTTGCAATTGACAGGAACTTGTAGTGCAAATATAGTTGCAGAGGATTAATGCGAGTGCATTAGAAGAGGACGGACATCAGTTCCCAACCATGGGTATCACAAAACCGGAACAAAGCAGAATCTGCATGTGACCCAAAAAAAGATTTGCCATCAAATGGCATGGCAAAAAGAGCGTCCCGCACTGAAGATGAAAAAGTGGAAGCTGACTACAAAACTCTGCGACATATTACAACAGAAGTGGCCATGATCTGACCTACAGAATCAGTGGAATCCATGCCTGAGCGGACCATAAGTCAGGCAGCCTGTTGACCATCTCTGATCAAAGGCGTTGGAGCCATGCGAACATCCTCAGAGAGAGATGGTGATAAACGTTCCACAGAGACCCAGGGCGCATAGGTAAAATGGGCTAACACACAGGAGGTGTTGTTGGAACAAAGAGCAGCACTAGAAGAGGCGAAAATACGCCTGCCAGCAGCATCCAGCTGACTAAAATCTCTGAGGCTGAGTAGAAGGAATCGGCTCCAAAGCAGTCTGGACAACAAACCCCCTAGGAGCAGGATGGTGGCGAAGGCACAAGGGATCTTCCTGTGCAGGCCGATGTCTGTGTGAAATGGAACAATCTACTGAAGGACCAAAGACCGGGTGGTTTCAGACACCTAGAAAGATGCCATGCAGAGCCTGGCGGAAAGGCATCACTAGATGATTGCACCACAGGTAGATTTAAATTCAAAGCATCTGCCACCCTCCTCAATACATCTGTGAAAGCAGTGGTGGCCTTTGTCGCCAATCCAGGTGACAAGAGTAAGCTCGATGCCAACGAGGAATCTAGGCCACTAACCCTGGCCAGATCAAGCACCCAATAAGAGGGTGAACCCAGAGGGGGCCCCATGACAGGATCTTGAGAATGTGCAGAAGGTCCAGATAATGGATAAAGCACAGGCACAGCATCTACATCAACTGATGCAGCTCCCGGCGTTGAATGGTGTCGGGATAGCTGCTTCGGAAGCAGCATCGCCTGACTCTGGCGAAATGAGTATAGGCGTGTCAAGCGGAGTCGACTGGACTAACCGCACTGTGAGGGGCGTTGCAATAACCGGATCAGGCGGAGGTCGTAGGTGGCAGTGCACCGAGGCCGATACGACTCTGGAGTCGAGAGTGTAAACAGGCACAGTGTGTGGAAACCGCTGGCAAAGATCCCGACACAGCACTCACCACCTTTATAGGGCCCAAAGGTGTTCCAGAGGGAGGGGGAAGGACCAAAGATGGAATGAAGTGACGCATAATAATGTCGCGTTTGGTCCATAGCCGCCCCGGCGCCCAGATACGGCGCAAGGGAAGGGGACGACTCGTTTGCAGACTTCACAGGAGGAGAATGCGCGGGTATTGATTCCTAAGGGCGTGATGGCGTTCAGGAGGACATATGTGGAGATGACGAGGGACCCCCTGCGGTCGACGGAACCATCTGAGAATGACTCCTGAAGCACTCCCGGAACTGTGAGGATGAAGGAGGACTCTGACAGCAGCGAGAAGAGGACTTGTTCGTATGCACGACTAGCGGCTTCATGCGATGCTCCCTCAAAGACTTCAGCTTCAGATGATGGCAGGCATCAGTCTTCAGCGTCATGAAACCCCAGACACCACAAACACACGTAATGTGGATCCGTGACCGACATCTGCCGGAAACAGGATTTAAACCCAGAAGGAATATACAATATTATATTTTAAAAGGTGGTAAAAGTATACCCGAAGTCGGGTAGAAAAGGCCAAAGGGCCCGAGGTACTCCCTTCATCGGATCGGCGTTGCTCACGCAGAAAAGAAGAAACTGATATCAGCACGTCAGAGGAGTGGAATATATGGACTTTGCTGATGTCATGTCTGGGGACAATGTCGCTGCAGAGTCGCACAACGCCTTCTACCGATCTGCAGAGGTACCGTTGAGGAAACGTTTCCAGATCCAGTCCGATGCCTGGGGGAGAATTCTAAGATAAGGAATCTGCGGCTAGTCTGTGTTTCTACCAGATAAGGCATTACCAAAGGTAAGCAACTTGTTCTTCAGCAGAATTCTCATCACCCTCATGCCTCCATTCATTCTCAGTATTATGGCATTTGATACCTCCTTTTATGTTACACTATTTTTTCTTAGCTGATGGAACTGGTGTTGAAATTAAAGGAGCCATTCTTGCATGCATTGCTCTGTAGTAAACATTTTTGGGATATAGTTTTCAGCATTTGAGGATTTCAGAATGTCCATTGCATTTCCTACTTACCTACTAACCCCAACAATTTTTTTTTTTTCAGGACTGGTAGTAAACTTGGAATTTCACCTTTAATGTTGGCAGCGATGAATGGTCATGTTCCTGCTGTGAAATTGTTGCTTGATATGGGATCTGATATTAATGCTCAGATTGAGACAAATCGGAATACAGCCCTTACTTTGGCATGCTTTCAGGGTCGTGCAGAGGTTGTAAGCCTTCTTCTCGATCGAAAAGCGAGTGTTGAACACAGAGCCAAGGTATGTTTTATGCAGGGAATTTGCATTGCCAATATGTTTTTTTTCTGTTTCTACGTTTACATTGATTTGTCAGTAATGTTTCAGTGTGGCTTAGTATTTTCATTGTTTGAAATACTCTATTAGCCTTTAAATTATTTATTGCCTTCATCTGTTATTGATACTTAATGGGACACCACTTGACTTCAAAATGCAATCAGGTTTGTCTGAAACATGTCCACGGAGATTGAATGTGGTCAGCTATATGAGGCCCCTGCAGCTTGTCTTATGAGGACGATCAAGTTTGTGTTAAAGTGGTCCTCTACGCTCCTCTTCTAATTTTGTCTTAGAAGGCAAGACAGCCAAGAAGCCCTTTATAAAGACACCAACTTAAAAGTATACAAAGGGAGAGTTGGCACTCAATGCATCACCTCAACAACAATCAGAAAGAAAAAGGATTTGGTGTCACTCGCATAATGGGTGATCGACCTCAGCTGTAGTTTGTGTCAAATGAAGGCCCAGCACAATTCACGGTTGTCCCGGCATCATACACGGAACAGAGTATGCAACATGGAATTATGTAGATGGACAATGCAATTGAATTCTTAGATACAGAAACAGTCACAGAACAGGGAATAAAACATTCTAGTGGTTGGCAACAATGAAATCAACATCCTTTAATTACAAATACAGTTAAAGCATATTGGGAGCACAGATGCAGAACTTAATATAATACATTTGTTTCATACCACTTAAGAACACAAACTGACATTCTCTTTAAGGTCAGTGGTTCAGCAACTACTAGCCCTCGCTAGACTGTTGTATACACACAAAATCAAAGGTCTCTTAGGGAATACGTATTTGTCATCATTCCAGTTCCACTCACTGCTCCTCGGGAATAAATACATCTGCATTATCTGTGCACAGCATGTGAATTTAGAAGCGATCCATGCTGCAAAAGAAACCAGTTACTTACTGGCACCAATGGTTTTGCAGCCTCAAGCTCTTCTAGATTCACGTGTGACCTTTCCACTTCCTCCGTGCAGGAAGAAGTAGTAAGTGAAACAAAAAAGGCACAAAAAAAACCAGAAAGAAATCCCAAATAAGTACATCCGCTAAATACATAACTATATATTTTGGGATGTCTCAGTTCTTTAAGGAAGCCAAAGATACCCCAACACACATCAAGGAAAGCACTATTATACAGTCATGTTTGCTGCCTTCTATCAAAAGGCAACATGATGAAGCCCAAAATAACAATAAAAACATACACATACAGTAAAATAACACATATATAAGTTATAGTTAGGAAAACATTTACTTCTATGCAAACATTACAAATTTTAAGGTTAGTTATAACTCAAATTTAGAATTTACACACCACCTCTAAATTATTATAAGTAGTGCACCTCCACACACAGTCATGCTGCCTCACTTGCCACACTACATTAACAAGTCTAGAAAGTTTTGTTGGAGATTAGACGAATGGGGGCAAAGGTATTAGCAAACAAAATTCTGATTAATTCCTATATCTGAAAATCTCTCTCTCTCATTTTCAATGCAATGTGTCTTGCATTTGCTTGAGTCAGAGCTCTTAGAATTGTAAATTCCTAACTGATGTTTTCTTGCCACATAAATTGCAAAAGTAAAACAGTTGTCATAAGCAAGTCAATTCATAGTGCCACGGCTGCCGTGAGAGCGAAGGAGAGACACAAAAGGAAAGAGAAGTTTGCTTGCAGTCAACCTTATCTGCTAATGTGCAGTTATCCATGTAACAGGGTCGGTCCCCAAGGCGAGGCAAACGTAAAGCATTTACCAATGTCATGAAAGGATTTTTGAAAGGCAAGTCCATGAACAAGTGAAAGTGGTGGGTGTGATTAAAAGCCCACATAGATACCAATACTTTGGAAAAGCAGCGCTTGCATGCTGCTAAGCTCAACCTAAAAACCAAAGGTTATAGGGACATCATAGTTAGGCTCCTACTTCACTCACAAAAAACCATAGAAATTAAACAGTTCTAGTTATCTCAAGTAACCATAACTTGTGTCCTAAGATAACTATAACTGTCGGGGTTGGAGGAGGATTTGGAGTAGCCTCCCTGCAATTTTTTCATTCTAGCCCCTCTGCTCCATAGATGTAATGTGCAGGGGGAGAGGGAAGGTAGGAGGTGATATCGGGGGAGGTGGTCGGATCTGGGTCCGCATTCCCCTCCCCCCCCTTCCATATTTTTAATCAAGCCCTTGGGCAGCCCAATGGAGGGGGGTCTGCGTGCCCCCCCCCCCCCCCCACCTTTGTTTTGTTTTTTATTAAATGCTGCATGCCCCCGGGACTTGTCCGGACAGGGGCTAAAGTGTGAGTAAGCATGGGAGACCACACTTTAAAAAAAACTGGATTTGCGGATCCCCCGTGATTTTTGGAAGAAGATAAAAAAAATTACAAAATTATTCCTAGACATCTATAGTTTTTAAGCTTTTATAACTCCAAAACTACTGAACAGACTTACACCAAATAACCACAAGCATTGGCAAAGCCAGTAGGTATTACCTATACAAAAGCGATTGGCTTTGGCAGTGTATTTTTGCCATCATGTACACTATTGTGGCTGCTGTTCAGCATGGCTAAAAGTTTGTGGCATGGAGTGTTAGAGTGGAGTGGTGGAGTTTGATGTGGTAGAGTTAAGGGGACGGGGAGTAGAGGTCCAAGGTTCAGTGGCATAGTTGGTGATGGGGTGGAATAGGGTGCAGTGGGTTGGAGTGAACTGAGGTAGTGGAGCGGATTGGAGTAGAGTAGGGTGGATTGGATTGGGGGTAAAGTAGGGTGGATTGGTGTGAGGTGAATTTTATTGGAGTGGGTGGATTGAAATAGTGAGGTGGATAGTATTGGGCTGGATTCGAGTGAGGGTATTAGATTGGATGGCTTGACTTTGAGTGATAGGTGTGGTGTGAATTGGATTGGGGTGGATGGCTGGAATTGGAATGATAGTGGTGGTGTGGATTGAGGTGGGATGGGTTAGATCGAACTGGAGAGGGGTGGATTGAAGTTGGTTTGGATTGTATTAGGGATTGGAGTAGAGTGTAGTGGGATGGATAGAAATGGGGTTGATTGGATTGGGTTCAATTGGGGTGGATTGGGATGGAGTGAGGTGAATTGCATTGAGGTGGGGCAGATTGGATTGGTGTGGGATGAATTGGAGTGGATTGGGATGGACTGGACTGAACAGGGGGGTGAATTGGGTTGGGATGTGGTGGATTGGCATTAGGTGGATTTGCGTGGGGTGGATTGGTGTGGGGTAGGCTGGATGGATTGGATTGGAATGCGGTGGACAACTGGACTGGGGTGGTTTGGACTGGAGTGGCGTGGTTTGGACTGGACTGGAGTGGCGTGGTTTGGACTGGAGTGTTGGACTGGACTGGAGTGTTGGACTGGACTGGAGTGGGGTGGTTTGGACTGGAGTGGGGTGGTTTGGAGTGGGGTGGTTTGGACTGGACTGGACTGGAGTGGGGTGGTTTGGACTGGAGTGGGGTGGTTTGGACTGGAGTGGGGTGGTTTGGACTGGACTGGAGTGGGGTGGTTTGGACTGGACTGGAGTGGGGTGGTTTGGACTGGAGTGGGGTGGTTTGGACTGGAGTGGGGTGGTTTGGACTGGAGTGGGGTGGTTTGGACTGGAGTGGGGTGGTTTGGACTGGAGTGGGGTGGTTTGGACTGGAGTGGGGTGGTTTGGACTGGAGTGGGGTGGTTTGGACTGGACTGGACTGGAGTGGGGTGGTTTGGTTTGGTTTGGAGTGGGGTGGTTTGGTTTGGACTGGACTGGAGTGGGGTGGTTTGGTTTGGACTGGACTGGAGTGGGGTGGTTTGGACTGGACTGGAGTGGGGTGGTTTGGTTTGGACTGGACTGGAGTGGGGTGGTTTGGTTTGGACTGGACTGGACTGGAGTGGGGTGGTTTGGTTTGGACTGGAGTGGGGTGGTTTGGTTTGGTTTGGACTGGACTGGAGTGGGGTGGTTTGGTTTGGTTTGGACTGGACTGGAGTGGGGTGGTTTGGTTTGGTTTGGACTGGAGTGGGGTGGTTTGGTTTGGACTGGACTGGAGTGGGGTGGTTTGGTTTGGACTGGAGTGGGGTGGTTTGGTTTGGACTGGAGTGGGGTGGTTTGGTTTGGACTGGAGTGGGGTGGTTTGGTTTGGACTGGGGTGGTTTGGTTTGGTTTGGTTTGGACTGGAGTGGGGTGGTTTGGTTTGGTTTGGTTTGGAGTGGGGTGGTTTGGTTTGGTTTGGACTGGAGTGGGGTGGTTTGGTTTGGTTTGGACTGGAGTGGGGTGGTTTGGTTTGGTTTGGACTGGAGTGGGGTGGTTTGGTTTGGTTTGGACTGGAGTGGGGTGGTTTGGTTTGGTTTGGTTTGGACTGGAGTGGGGTGGTTTGGTTTGGTTTGGTTTGGACTGGAGTGGGGTGGTTTGGTTTGGTTTGGACTGGAGTGGGGTGGTTTGGTTTGGTTTGGACTGGAGTGGCTTGGTTTGGGGTGGATTGGCTTGGATTGGATTGGGGTGGGGTGGATTGGATTGGCTTGGATTGGATTGGGGTGGGGTGGATTGGATTGGCTTGGGGTGGGGTGGATTGGATTGGATTGGGGTGGGGTGGATTGGATTGGGGTGGTTTGGATTGGATTGGGGTGGTTTGGATTGGTTTGGAGTAGAGTGGGGTGGTTTGGATTGGTTTGGGGTGGTTTGGATTGGTTTGGAGTAGAGTGGGGTGGTTTGGATTGGCTTGGTTTGGAGTAGGGTGTGGTGGATTGGATTGGCTTGGTTTGGAGTAGGGTGGGGTGGATTGGAGTGGGGTGGATTGGAGTAGGGTGTGGTGGATTGGATTGGATTGGCTTGGTTTGGATTAGAGTGGGGTGGATTGGATTGGAGTAGAGTAGACGGGTGGATTGGATTGGATTGGAGTAGAGTAGACGGGTGGATTGGATTGGATTGGAGTAGAGTAGACGGGTGGATTGGATTGGATTGGAGTAGAGTAGACGGGTGGATTGGATTGGATTGGAGTAGAGTAGACGGGTGGATTGGATTGGATTGGAGTAGAGTAGACGGGTGGATTGGATTGGATTGGAGTAGAGTAGACGGGTGGATTGGATTGGATTGGAGTGGGGTGTGGTGGATTGGAGTGGGGTGGGGTGGATTGGATTGGGGTGGGGTGGGGTGTATTGGATTGGGGTGGGGTGGGGTGTATTGGATTGGGGTGGATTGGGGTGGAGTGGATTGGATTGGAGTGGGGTGGGGTGGATTGGATTGGACCATGCACACAGAACCTCTAGAGGACGACTTCTTGTTCAATAAATTGTCCTCAACTCATGCCACATACCAAAGCCTACCCATGCTCCCCGGTATGCTCAAACATGCGCAGCAAATATTCCAAGAACCAGTTAAAGGAAGGCCTATAACCTCAAGGGTAGAGAAAAGGTACAAGCCACCACCCTCAGATCCCATTTTTCACACACCAGCTGCCCCCAGATTCAGTAGTGGTCAGCGCAAAAGGGCTAACTTACAGTCCTCTGGAGATGCACCCCCTCCATATAAAGAAAGCAAAAAAGTTGATGCTGCAGGGAAAAGGGTGGCGTCACAGGCAGCTAATCAGTGGCGCTTAGCTAACTCGCAGGCCCTTCTTGCTAGATACGATAGGGCTCATTGGGATGAGATGAAGGACATTATTCAGCATCTCCCCAAGGACCAACAGAAGATAGCCCAGCAGGTACTAGAGGAGGGACAGGCAATTACGAACAATCAAATAAGATCGGCTCTGGAATCAGCAGATGCAGCCGCACGGACTATAAATACGGCTGTCACCATTAGGCGACATGCATGGCTCAGGCCATCAGGTTTTAAACCTAAAATCCAACAGGCCGTCCTTAACATGCCTTTTAATCAGCAACAATTATTCGGCACACAGGTGGACACAGCCATAGACAAGATGAAAAAAGACGCCGACACTGCCAAAGCGATGGGAGCTCTTTATTCATCTCAATACAGAGGCTCATTTCGGAAGCCTCAATATAGGGGAGGCTTCAGGCCACAACTTTCCGAGCCATCTACCTCACAAGCCAAGCCCTCTTTACCAGACACAGTACCAAAGAGGGGGATTTCGGGGATCCTACAGAGGACAATTCCCCAAATCTAGAGGGAATACCAATCCTCAAAACAAGCCACTAATAACAAACAGTGACTTTACCATCACCTTCCCTCAACACACTTCCCCTGTGGGAGGAAGACTGAAAATGTTACACGACCAATGATTACACATCACAACAGACACATGGGTACTATCCATTATCCAACATGGTTACTGCATAGAGTTCACACAATTTCCTCCAGACATTCCCCCAAAAGCGCACAAACTTTCATCGCAACATCTTGCAATGTTGTAAACAGAGGTACAGGCACTAATACTCAAACAAGCCATAGAACTTGTGCTGCATCATCAAAAAGGAACAGTGGTTTTACTCCCTATACTTCCTTATTCCCAGGAAGGACAAAACATTAAGACCAATATTAGATCTCAGGACTCTCAACCTCTATATCCAATCAGAACACTTTCACATGGTAACGCTACAAGATGAAGTCACAGTACTACAACAGGAAGAATTTATGACAAGACTGGATCTAAAAGATGCGTATTTTCACATAACCATCCATCCAGCTCACAGAAAATACCTGAGGTTTGTTATACAAGGAAAACATTACCAATTCAAAGTATTACCTTCGGGATAACAACAGCCCCCAGAGTCTTTACAAAATGCCTTGCCGTAGTCGCAGGATACATAAGAAGACAACATATGCATGTATTCCCATATCTCGACGATTGGCTAATAAAAGCCAACACTCAAAAACAGGGTCAACATCATACACGTTATGTAATAAACACCCTACACACACTAGGGTTCTCAATAAATTACCAAAAATCACACCTGCAACCATCACAAATTCAGCAGTACTTACAGGCTACACTAAACACTCAAAAGGCGCTTGCAAGTCCAAGCCCACAAAGAGTGCAATCGTTCCACATTATATTGCCAAAAATTCAGCCAAACCAGCAATACAATGTCCGTTTTGTCATGAAACTGCTAGGCATAATGGCATCATGCATTGTGTAGGAAGTTGGCTCTGTATGTACTATTTCAAAGTAAGAAATAGCATGAACAGAGTACAAGGGTTCCCCTTAGAGGAAAGATAGTGGCAAAAAAAGATAATTCTAATGCTCTATTTTGTGGTAGTGTGGTCGAGCAGTTGGCTTATCAGAGGGTAGTGTTAAGCATTTGTTGTACACACAGGCAATAAATGAGGAAGACACACTCAAAAGACAATTCCAGGCCAATAGGTTTTTATATAGAAAAATATATTTTTAGTTTATTTTAAGAACCACAGGTTCAAGATTTACAAACAGTACTTTAAATGAAAGGTATTTCACTCAGGTATCTTAGGAACTTCGAATCATCACAATAGCATGTACAGTTTTGGCAAAAATGGCAATAAGCTATTTTAAAAATGGACACAGTGCAAAATTCAACAGTTCCTGGGGGAGGTAAGTATTTGTTAGTTTCACAGGTAAGTAAAGCACTTACAGGGTTCAAAGTTCGGTCCAAGGTAGCCCACCTTTGGGGGTTCAGGGCAACCCCAAAGTTACCACAACAGCAACTCAGGGCCGGTCAGGTGCAGAGGTCAAAGTGGTGCCCAAAACACATAGGCTTCAATGGGAATAGGGGTGCCCAGGTTCCAGTCTGCCAGCAGGTAAGTACCAGCGACTTTGGAGGGCAGACCAGGGGGTTTTTGTAGGGCACCGGGGGGAGGGAGGGGGACACAAGCAGGCACAAAGTACACTCTCAGCTGCACAGGGGCGGCCGGGTGCAGTGTGCAAACAGGCGTTGGGTTTGCAATAGGTTTCAATGGGAGACCTAGGGGTCTCTTCAGCGATGCAGGCAAGGGGGGGGGGGGTTCCTCTGGGTAGCCACCACCTGGGCTAGGAAGCACTGGAGTTCGGTTCCTTCAGGTCCTGGGGCCTGCGGGTGCAGTGTCTTTACCAGGCGTCTGGTTCCTTAAAGCAGGCAGTCGCGGTCAGGGGGAGCCTCTGGATTCCCTCAGCAGGTGTCGCTGTGGGGGCTCAGGTTGGTCAACTCTGGCTACTCACGGGCTCTCAGTCGCCGGGGAGTCCTCCCTGTGGTTAGTTTTCCGCAGGTCAAGCCGGGGGCGTCGGGTGCAGAGTGGAAAGTCTCACGCTTCCGGCGGGAAACGTGTGGTCTTTAAAAGTTGCTTCTTTTTTGCAAAGTTGCAGTTTCTTTGGAACAGGGCCGCTGTCCTCGGGAGTTCTTGGTCCTTTTAGATGCAGGGTAGTCCTCGGAGGCTTCAGAGGTCGCTGGACCCTGGGGGACACGTCGCTGTTGCAGTTTTTCTCAAAGGGGGAAACAGGCCGGTATGGCTGGGGCCAAAGCAGTTGGTGTCTCCGTCTTCTCTGCAGGACTTCAGGTCAGCAGTCCTTCTTCGTATTCAGGTTGCAGGAATCTATCTTGTTAGGTTCTGGGGGGCCCCTAAATACTCAATTTAGGGGTGTGTTTAGGTCTACTACTAGCCCTGAGGGTGGCTACACCCTCTTTGTGCCTCCTCCCTGAGGGTAGGGGGGCACATCCCTAATCCTATTGGGGGAATCGATTTCTAAAAGTCAGTCACCTCTGCTCAGACACCTTAGGGGTTGTCCTGACTGGCCAGTGACTCCTTGTTTTTCTCATTATCTCCTCCGGCCTTGCCGCCATAAGTGGGTCCGTGGCCGGAGGGGGCGGGCATCTCCTCTAGCTGGGATGCCCTGTGGCGCGGTAACAAAGGGGGTGAGCCTTTGAGGCTCACCGCCAGGTGTTATAGTTCCTGCAGGGGGAGGTGAGAAGCACCTCCACCCAGTACAGGCTTTGTCACTAGCCAGAGAGTGACAAAGGCACTCTCCCCATGTGGCCAGCAACATGTCTGGTGTGTGGCAGGCTGGCAAAACTAGTCAGCCCACACTGGAAGTCGGGTATGTTTTCAGGGGGCATCTCTAAGATGCCCCCTGGGTGTATTTTACAATAAAATGTACACTGGCATCAGTGTGCATTTATTGTGCTGAGAAGTTTGATACCAAACTTCCCAGTTTTCAGTGTAGCCATTATGGTGCTGTGGAGTTCGTGTATGACAGACTCGCAGACCATATACACTTATGGCTACCCTGCACTTACAATGTCTAAGGTTTTGCTTAGCCACTGTAGGGGCATAGTGCTCAGACACCTATGCCCTCACCTGTGGTATAGTGCACCCTGCCTTAGGGCTGTAAGTCCTGCTAGAGGGGTGACTTACCTATGCCATAGGCAGTGTGAGGTTGGCATGGCACCCTGAGAGGAGTGCCATGTCGACTTAGTCATTTTCTCCCCACCAGCACACATAAGCTGGCAAGCATTGTGTATGTGCTGAGTGAGGGGTCCCCAGGGTGGCATAAGACATGCTGCAGCCCCTAGAGACCTTCCCTGGCATCTGGGCCCTTGGTACCAGGGGTACCTGTTACAAGGGACTTACCTGGATGCCAGGGTGTGCCAATTGTGGAGACAAAGGTACAGTTTTTAGGGAGAGAACACTGGTACTGGGGCCTGGTTAGCAGGCCTCAGCACACTTTCAAATCATAACTTGGCATCAGCAGAGGCAAAACGTCAGGGGGTAACCATGCCAAGGAGGCATTTCCTTAAACATCGCCATTGTCCAAATGCAAGATTACACATGCAGTCCTTACAACAGTGCCTCTCAAAACAATGGTCGCAGGCACATGGTCGTCTCCAAGATCTAGTGTTGATAGACCGCCAAACACACATTTCGCTTCACTGGTGGAATCCCACAAATTTAGACAAAGGACGGCAATTTCAAGACCCTGTGCCTCAAGCCATTCTCACAACAGAAGCATCAATGATTGGATGGGGAGCACACCTCAACAATCACAGTCTTCAGGGACAATGGGACAACAAACAGAAACAGTTGCACATAAATAACTTAGAACTACTAGCAGTGTCCCTAGCACTAAGAGCCTTTCAACCTCTTCTTACTCACAAACACATTCTTGTCAGAACAGACAATATGACGACAGTGTACTACTTAAACAAACAGGGAGGGACCCACTCATCATAACTTTGCCTTCTAGCACAAAAAAGTTGGCATTGAGCAATTCACAACAACGTACACCTGGTAGCTCAATACATTAAACTTATTTTTATTAGAGGGCAAATTCCACCTGACTTCTTGGCTGTCTCCAATGCTCAGAAAAGGACCAATTCCCAGGCTACCAGTGATGTTCCACCTTCTGAAAAGGAAAGGAAGCTCATTGATGCTTCTGGCAAATGAGTTGCAGCATAGTCCGCCAACCACTGGCATGTAGCAAATACTCTGGGGTTATTAGCCAGATATGATTGTTCCCGTTGGGACAAAATGGAGGCACTTCTCCCATACCTCCCAGAGGAGCATAGGAAGAGAGGGCAGGAGATTGCTACTGAGGGGCATCTCATCTCTAATAACTCAATTAGATGTGCCCTAGTCACTGCTGATTCAGCTGCCAGTGGAATAAATGCAAGTATTTAGCTATGCCGTCATGCCTGGCAGTGCATATCTGGGTTTAAGCCAGAAGTAAAAGCTTCTTGAATGTTCTTTTTAATAAGGACACCCTTTTGGCCCTCAGTTTGACAAAGTGCTGAAAAAAAATGAAAAAAGATAAGTTTGTAAAGCCCATGTGTGCACTTCAAACACCAAGTCCCTGTGGCACCTTTTGCTTCCTATCCTGCAAACCAGGCTCAAAACAACCTCTTCAGTTGCTTTGTCCTCATACTGTTGAGGAACGAGTCATCAGTCCTCTCCCCGAGCCTACTGCAAGGGCACAAAGAGGGGCAACAACAGAAAAGGAGGAGGTGAAGGTGCTTCCCCATGTGGTGCAACACCTGCCACAAAGCAGTGACTCCCTTCTCCTCCTCCCCAATTATTCCACATGTCGGAAGATTGCAGCAGTTCCTCCCAACTTGGCAATCCATAATATCGGACCAACATGGTTACTGTCTGGGGCTCATTTCCACCCCTCCTAAAAATTCCCACCTTCCAATCACAGACTTTCACCGGAATATCTAATTCTGCTCAAACCAGAAGTTCAGGCTCTTACGCAAAGGAGCTACAGAACCTGTCCCTACACAACGTCAAGGGTCACGAGTACACTCGATATACTTCCTAATCCCCAAGGACAGGTCCTCACGGCCAATCTTAGATCTACAGCCATTAAATCACTGCATCCTATTAGAACATTTCCTTATGGTCATCCTTCAAGACCTGATCCCATCTCTCCAACAAAGATATTTCCTTTTGTAGTAAAGCACACTTGTTGGCATGATTAGCCCCCACTTTTTGCATGGGTATCTGATGTAATTTAGATTGAAAGTACACTGGGTTTCTGCTACCCGCCAAGTGTCAGAACGTTTAGCACCTTCTGTAAGTCCCTTGTAAATGGTACCCCAGACCAGAGGATCACTAATGGCTGCAGCACAAATTGGGCCACCCAAAGGGGCCCCTCACCGTGCTTGCCTTGTAACAAAGCTCTTGTTTTTTCAAAGTATTTATAAAAAAAAAAGGGTTATTTTTTTTAATTTGGTCTCTGATTTATTCTTTGAGTGTGTCTCATTTATTGCCTCTGTGAGTACAACAAATGCTTAGCACTACCCTCGATAAGCCTAATTGCTTGCCCACACTACGACAAAATAGAGCGTTAGTACTAGCTACTTTTGACTCTGCAATCCACTGGACTATCTGCATGGTGTACTTCTTTTTTAGGGCATCTTATGGAGAGCCATCTTCCTACACCCCTCAGCATTAGTCTTAAAGGACACCCATTTTCCCATTCCCAAACAGCCAACACCAAGCCAATACCTCAGTTTGGTGATGGCATTCAACGATTACCAGTTTAAGGTCCTTACATCTGGGTTAGCTGTTGCACCTCGTGTATTCACAAAGTACCTTGTGGTAGTAAGAGCATGTTGACGCAGTCACAACCTTCATGTCTTTTCATATCCAGACGACTGGGTCATCAAAGCCAGCACTCTCCCACTATGTCTCCATCACACCCAAACTACCGTAGGCTTACTACATCAGCTAGGCTTCACCATCAATTTCCAAAAATCTCACCTTTAGCCTTTGCAGAGTCAACCATATCTAGGGGCTATTTTAAACACATGCCTGGGATTAGCCTATTCCAATGCAGCAGGAATACAGATGTTTCAAACATAAATATCCTGTTTCCGAGCCAATCAACAAGTAAGTCAGAATGGTCATGGGACTTCTGGGTATGGTGTCTTCATGCATCACTATATTGAGAAATGCACGACTTGACATGCGTCCACTGCATGAATGTCTGGCTCATCAATTGTCTCAGTTACAGGGTCAGTAGAAGGATCTATTGTTGGTAGATAGCAGCACTCATTGCTGTGTGCAGTGGTGGAACAAAAACAACCTGTTAAAGGGGCAGCCAATTCTTGACCCTTTTCCTCAAACTTTACTCACAACAGACGCATCACAAACTGGGTGGATTGCTCACCTTCATAACCTCACAGTCCAGGTTCTCTGAGATACCAAACACTAGGGTCTCCATATCAACTACCTAGAGCTTCTAGCTGTTCCCCTACTGCTAAAAGCATCCAGTCTTCACCTTGTCGGCAAGGTTGACTTGATCTGGACATACGACATGACAGCAGTGAACTGGTTACAGAAACAGGGGGTGGGGGGGGGGGGGGCGCTCATTCTCTACAGTTATCTCACCTATCACAGACACTGGTGATGGGCTCTACGTCACAACATCCATCTGTTGGCAGAACATCTTCCAGGAACAAACAACAATTTTGCTGACTTTCTCAGCAGGATGTGACAACAAGTCAATGAGTGGGAACTCTTTCCACAATTCCTACTCCCCTGCTTTAAAAAAAATGGGAGTTTCCAGACAGAGACCTGTCCGCAACAGCGAAGAATGCAAAATGCCCCAACTTTGCCTCCAGGTTTCTTCCCAGCCCCTCCCAAGGAGTTGAATCTAGAAATGTGGCTCCTGAGGGCACAGAGTTTGGCTACCTTAACTTCCCACAAGAACATACGTACATTCTTAAGGAAGCTTGCAAACCCACCACTAGAGCATGTTATGCAGCAAAATGGAAACGTTTTGTTTGCTATTGCCGTTCAAAACAAATCTACTCTTTCAAAGCCTCAGTGCAAGACATTGTCTCCTACCTTCTTCACTTACAGAAAGGAAACTAAGCGCACATTTCTATATCTTTGCATCTTGCTGCAATAGCTGCTTACCTACAAGATATGCAGCACCCTTCTCTTTTAAAAATTTTGGTTGTCAAAGCTTTTGTGGTAGGGCTTAAACGAGTGATTCGACTAAGGCCTCCTCTGTGTCTTTGTGGAATCTTAATGTAGTACTTACAAGACTCATGGGTCCCCCATTTGAACCCCTACACTATTATTCTCTTAAATTTTTAACCTGGAAAGTGGCATTCTTAGTGGCCATCACTTCACTTTGGTGTGTTAGTGAGCTCCAGGCTTTAACCTTACAAGAATCTTTCTTCGAAATACAGAGATAAGGTGGTTCTTTGTACCAATCCTAAATTCCTACCTAAGGTTGTATCTCAATTTCATCTCACCCAATCCATCGAATTGCCAGTTTTTCCCTCAACCAGACTCTGTTGCCGAGAGAGCTCCTTAAACACTAGATGTTAAAAGCGCCACTATGTTCTACATTGATAGAACTAAAACTTTCAGAATGACTAAAATACTTTTTGTTTTTGTCGCCTTTTCACCACCGCACAAAGGCAACCCCCCTATATCCAAATCAGGCAAAGCCAGATAGGTAATAAAGTGCATCCAAACTTGCTATGCTAAGACCAAGAAACCTTTACCTGTTCCTCCCAAAGCACACTCCTCTCACAAAAAGGGAGCAACCATGGCCTTTTTAGGAAATATTCCCCTAGCTGATATATGTAAGGCAGCTACGTTGTCTACACACGTTGTGTGGGTCTATTAGTATGCCAACAAGCCAATGCAGGACAGGCAGTGCAAGATACACTTTTTTCCAAACCGCTAAAACATCCTCAGGTTAACTACCACTTTCAGAGGGCACCGCTTTAGAGTCTTTGCAGAGCATGTTTATCTACAGCCAGACATGCCAACAAATGGAAACTTTTACTTACCCAATGAGCATCTGTTTTTTTTTTTAATGTTTATTGAGTTTTCAGAAAAACTGGAATAAGACATGAGTCACATAAGCACCATATATAGCATTACATGGTAGGATTATTGTATCATTACAAACCATAAGTAAATAGTGGATATCAGACTCATGGAAAGAAGACAGCCCAAGAACATAGGCAGAGAAAATATAGAAGAAAGAAAAAAAAACTGTTCTCCTCAATAGTACATAAAATATAACATGATGTCCAACAAGCATGGGACCAAAGTGTCTGAGACACACCATTTAGTTAGACAGGGTGGGTGCCTAGACAGAAGGCTCATACATACCCCAGTACAGTTCAGCTAAGTAGTTTCGAATATTGATCTCTCCAGAGTAATGCAAGTCATTCAGACACCTCAGGGCAGTCCTAAAGCTTGTTGTGGGGAATGTGCCCAACAGTAAGCTAATAGGTCTGCATTTCTCCAGAGCAAGGTTCAGGGAGGGTGTTCGCCGTTCTTGGTCTCCACCTTCAACACAAAAATATTTCCACAGTCCCCTCCCTTGATTGGCACACCCTGTAGTTTTAGTTCTATGTAGTAATCCGCTTCCACTTGTTTCCACATCAAAAGCAATTTCAACCAATCGCTTACGTAAGGGGCAGTAGGGGCCTTCCAGTACATCGCATTTGACATTTAAATAGAACAAAAGCTAAGTCGATAAATTTGTCTGTGCTTGTCTATTGCCGTTCTCGTACGTACTCCTAATAGACATGATTCCAGCGTGGGTACCAATGTGTGATCAAGTAATTTTGCTTCTAATCGTCACGATCTGGGTCCAATTATGCTGGAGTGGTTGACAGTCCCAGACCACGTGATTAAAGCTTGCCCCATAGTGTGACATCGGGGACACGCTGCGTTCACCCCTGGGAACATTCGGATTATCCTGTGGGGGGAGAGATATGTCTGATGGAGGTAACTGAACTGTGTATATTGGAACTGCATAATACAAGACACCTCATCTGGCGCACCGCTTGGTTCCACTGTCCATCATTCAATGGAGCAACCAACACCATATCCCATCTCACTCCCCCCCCCCCCCCCCCCCCCTCCCCCCCCCCCCCCCCAAAAAAGTGCCCAGAGACCAGGATACTCAGCCAATCCTCAGATAGTCTTCCTAATCTGTCAGGCGAGGAAGAGTAGGGAAGGCGGCTGCTTTGTTGCAGGGCATACTCTGACTCACATCCTCCTGTCCAGGACATTCCCTCTGGGGAACTGACTTACCTCAACAGTTAATAGTAACCAATCTGAATTGCCTCTAGTCTGTGTTTTTAATGTCTTTACCCATTTGTTTTATCGTGGGGCTAGAGGCATCCACCTCGGATTATCCTATTTTAGCCAGGGCCACCCCCAGCTTACCCAAAGTGGTTACCCTACCATGACCAACAGGGTCAGGAGGCCTGTCTTGCTATTTGGCATGGGGTCAGACACCCATGTCAAGGACAGTGCAGCCATAAACGCCAACACCCAGCAGAGGCCACAGACAACTGTCAGCGCCCAATACCATACCTTTAGCTTTTCACCAACCAGGGAAGGGGCTAAGATTCAGGCTTCTTTGGATTCAGGGTGTCTGTCTGCTGTGGTTGAGTAGGGGGTTGCTACATCTTGTAGTAAACACCCTCCTTCCAATCTCTCTTCTGTTAGCTGAGGAGCCACCAACGCATGCTTAACAGTTGCCTGACTGGTCAGGACTTCTTGTGGGTCAGGTTGAACTTTACCAGTGCCGCTTTTGGAGTTCTCCCCTTCTGGAGCAGAATCTCCTTGGCTTACTGGAACCTTGGCTAAAGGCTGTCCACCTTTTCTGCACTGCCTTCTCTTTTTTTTTTTTTTTTTACTCTTCTGGGGCCTACCTTTAGGCACTTCAGGGGCAGCACCTCCAGAATCCTTGGGATTGGGTTGGTACTGGACCAGCTTCTCTTTTGGGCTCTGATCAACCTCTGGGTAGTCATTTCCAAGGAGACAATCAAGGGGAAGGTCTGTACTGACTTCCACCCTTCTCCAGCTAAAAGTCCCACCCACTTCTAGGGGCCACTTCAAAGCCTATTAATGACCTTTTTTGGGCTAACCCTTATTCTGACAGTCTCACCTGGGATGTACTGGTTTGAGAGCACCAGCCTGTCATTCACGATAGTGTGATTGGCACGTGTCTCTCAGGACAGTGGCCGGGATTCCATTCACCAGTAGGTGGTGGAAGTGTCTACTTCCCTCTGGAATCTCCAACTCACCTGTGGGGCCCTTTTTCTAGTTGAAGGCTATGAGGACCTCATCATCTGAAGTCATCCCCAGTGGCTACAGTGGTCACCTCTGGGGTTTTGCTAGAGGGTTTGTTTTTGGGACAAGAAGTGTCCTTGGTCTGGTGTCCTGTCTGTCTACAGTTGCAGCACCATGCCATAGTTGCATCCCAGTTCATACCCTGGTACCCACTTTTGTTTTGGGATGTGTTTTGGGGTCCACCCACCTGGACAGGTTTTTTGAGCCCCACTGGTGAATCTTTTGCTTTATTTCTAGGAGAGTCGCCCACCTTCTCCTGGGGAGTCTTTGTAACCCCTTTCTTTTGGTCACCCCCAGTGGAAATCTTAGTCACCCTAGTCTTGACTCAGTGGTCTGCCTTCTTTCCCATTATTTGGGGAGAAATTGGACCTAGGTCTACCAGATATTGATGCAACTTTTCATTGAAGCAGTTACTTAAAATGTGTTCTTTCATAAAGTAATTCTAAAGCCCATCGTAGTCATGCACTTCATTTCCGGTTACCCAACCATCCAGTGTTTTCACTGAATAGTCTCTAAAATTAACCCAGGACTGGCTTGAGGTTTTATGAGCCCCCTGAACCTAATTCTATACTCCTCAGTGGTGCATATAAGCCCTCAATCAGGGTAGCCTTCATGTAGTCATAGGAATCAACATCTGAACCAGTGAGTGTGAGGAGCCTAATCCTACACTTACCAGTAAACAGTTCCCAAGGGAGAGCTCCCCAATGAGATATTTTTAAATCTTCTGGTCCCACATGCTCTCTCAAAGGCTGTGAATCACTTGGTGATGTCACCATCCTCATATTTGGGGGCAATCATGTTGGGGATTTTAGGGCTGTCAGAACACTCTGTCCCTAGTTTTTATGTTGCTTCCACCATTAATGGGTGCTAAACCCATTTCTGTTTTCTCCCCTTTTGTATTCAGGAGCTGTTTCTTCAAAGCTGATCTTTTGGCCATCCTTGCTAGAAGGAGGTCCTCTTCATTGAGGCTGCCCTCAATTTTCCCAGAGGAACTGGTCTCCCTTGTGGGAGACCTAGATCCTATGAGTACTATTCTTGGAGACTGGGACCTTGGGACCCTGTCCTCCCTAGTTAGGTTAGGAGGGTGGAGTTCATCCTCCTGATCCTTAACTTCTTCCCCATCTGAGGGGAGGTATTCCTCCTCAGCAGGGTGGTCCCTTGTATACTCTGCTAAGAGCTCCTGGAGCTTGACCTTGGTAGGATGGGAACATGTTTTGATTTTCTTGACGCTGCAGAGATTCCTTAACTCTCTCCTCCCAAGTTGGAGGTAAGGGGTGAGGTTAAGTTCCACCACCACATTCTCTGAGCTGCTTATTTTGTTTACTAAGTTTGGGGATTACTTTTAGAAACTACAAACGACTTCTAGTTACTAATCTCTACCTTAACTTTAAGTTTAAAAAGAAATGCAAAGGGTACTTAACCAAGGCCCTTGCAGGACTTTAAAAAATTAGGAAAAATTGCCAAATTCAAAAATCAGTTTCCTAAAAGCAATTTCGTATTTTAGTTGTGTGATCAGATATTGGCTGAGTAGTCCAGCAAATGCAAAGTTGTATATCCCACTGCTGATCCACCAGTATAGGAAGCTGGCTCCTTATATACTATATCAAAGTAAGATATAGTGTGCACAGAGTCCAAGGGTTCCCCAGAGGCTTACCAGAGGCTAAAGTAGATAATACTAACGCTCTCTTTTGTGGTAGTTTGGTCGAGCAGTTAGACTTATCGGAGGGTAATGCAAAGACACACACAGACAATAGAGAAAGCACACACTCAATGACTTAACTCCAGACCAATGGTTTTTATGTAGCAAAAATATATTTTCTTAATTTATTTTTTAGAGCCACAAGATTAAAGTTGCAGGTAAGTACTTCGATAGATTCATATTTTCACACATGTATCAACAGTACTTTGTTTGTAATCAATAAGTTATACAGTTTTTGAAATATTGGCAATGATGTGCTTTAAAACTTGACAGTGCAATTTTCAGAAACAGTTCCTGGGGGTAAGAAAATTTAGATTTATTTGCAGGTAAGTACAACACTTACAGTTCCAGTCTCCAGGGGTTAGGAAGCCCAGTGGTTGAGGTTCAAGTTAATCCCAAACACCCACCACCAGCAACACGGGGCCGGCTGGGTGCAGAGGTCAAAGTGTAGGCAGAATTAACATGGGCTCCTATGGAGACTTGGGGCACTCTGCGTCTTCAGAAGGCAGACTTTGAGGGGGGGGGGGGGGTTTAGAGGAGCACTAGAGGGGGCCACAAGTAGGCACAAAACATACACCTTCAGTGGTGCTGGGGCAGCTGGGTGCAGGGTGCAAACAAGGTGTTGGGGTCTCCAATGATTCTCTGAGGGGACCCCTGGGGTCCATCAGAGGCTGCAGGCAAGGTCCAGAGGGGTCAGCTCAGGCAAACCACAGGCTGGACATGGAGGAGGGCCGCCTGCTGAACGTTGCTGCACCAGAGGTCGGGCTCTCCAAGGCCTGGGGGCTGCGGGTGCAGTGTGTCTTTAGGTGTCGGATATCTTCATCCGGAACTTTCACGGTCAGGGCGTCCTTGGAATTCCCTCTGCAGGCGTCGTCATGGAGGGGTGGAGAGTTCAACCCAGGATGGGCACTTGCTCGCTTTCGCCTGGAGATCCTCTCTAGCTGGTTGGGCTACCTAGACATGGGCCGTGGGTGTCTGGTGCAGAGTGGTTACGACTCAGGCATTCGGAGTGAGGCTGGAGTTCTTAGTTATTTCTTCTTGGACAGGGCCGCTGTCCATAGGAGTTCTTAGTCCTTTCGAGTGCAGGGCAGTCATTTGGAGCTTGGCAGAGGTAGCTGGTCCTGCTGGATATGTTGCTGTTCTTTTGAGGGTTCTTTGAAGCAGGAGACAGGCTGGTAGGGCTGGGGCCAAATCATTTGTCATCTTCCTTCTTCTCTGCTGGGGGTTTCAGCTATGCAGTCCTTCTTGTCAGGTCACCAGGAATCTGAGAAGCTGGGTTCAAGGGAGCCCTTAAATACAAGATTTAAGGGTGTTACAGAGGTAAGGGGGCCAATGGCTACTGCCTCTGAGGGGGGCTACACCCTTCCTGTGGTCACTCCCTTGGGTGGGGGAGGCACATTCCTAACCCTATTGGTCCCTATCCTCCGAACCAAGATGGAGGATTCTGCAGGGAGGAGAGGGTCACTTCAGCACTGGACATCTTAGGGGTTGTCCCAGCTGAAGTGGTCACTCCTTGTTTTTCCTAAGTTTCCCACTGAAGTTGCCACCAAAAGTGGGGATTTGTCCAGGGGGGAGGAGGGCGAGCATCTCCACTAGCTGGAGTGCCTTGGGGCACTGTAACACTAGGCCTGAGCCTACAGTTCCTGCAGGGGGGAGGTGTGAAGCACCTCCACCCAGAGCAGGCTTTGTTTCTGGCCCCAGATCACAAAGGCCCTCAACCCATGGGGTCACAAACTTGTCTGCTGGTGGCAGGCTGGCACAGACCAGTCAGTCTTACACTGGAGGATTGGGTAAAATGCAGGTGGCATCTCTAAGTTGCCCTCTGTGGGCTTTTTAGAGTAAATCCAACACTGGCATCAGTGTGGTTTGATACCAAACTTGCCAGTATTCAATGAAGCCATTATGGTGCTGTGGAGTTTATAATGACAAACTCCCGGACCATGTACTCAAAATGGTGACATTGTAAGGCATATTGCTCATGCAGCTATGCCCTCACCTGTAGTATAGTGCACCCTGTCTTAGGGCTGTGAGGCCTGCTAGAGGGGTGACTTACCTATGCCACAGGCAGTGGTTTGTGGACATGGCACCCTGAGAGGGGTGCCATGTAGTCTTTGCCTTTTTCTCCCTATCAGCACACACAAGCTGCCAGGCAGTGTGCATGTGCTTAATGAGGGGTCCCTTAGGGTGGCATAATATATGCTGCAGCCCCTAGAGACCCTTCCGTGGCCACAGGGCCCTTGGTACCATGGGTACCTTTTACAAGGTACTTAACTGTGTACCTGGGCTGTGCCAATTGTGGAAACAAAGGAACAGTTTTAGGGAAAGAACACTGGTACTGGGGCCTGGTTAGCAGGGTCCCAGCGCACTTTCAATCAAAGTTGCCTGGCTGGCTAACTGCAACAAGGGCCAGTTTCCTACACTCTCCAATGTTTGAAAATGTTGTCTTGGGTTTGGCATAATTTGATAACTTGATCTGCCAAAATCCAGCAGTCCGATGACATGTGCTCAGATACTTGGCATCTGCCCTTGGGATAGGATGAGCATGTGTCTTTGTGACGTTGTTGATCTTTCTATAGTCAACACAAAGCCTAATTTATCTCTTCCCATTCTGAGAGTGAATTTTTGGGACCAGCAACAGGGGGCTAGCCCCAGGACTGTGAGTGCTCATCGCTCCTAGGTCCTGCTTCTTTTGCAGTTCTGCTGTAATGCAGTCTCTAATATGGTCAGGTTGCCTATAGAGTTTACTTTTTATGAGCAAACTGTCCCCTATATCAATGGTGTGTTCACACCATGCGTCCTGTCCAGGTGTTTGAGAGAACAGTTTGAGAAATGTCCTAGGAGATTCCTGAAGTCTTCTTTTTGTGAGTCAGAAAGGCCGTCAGCATCATCACTTGGGCCCAGGTGAGCAGGATCCCAGTGAACACAGTCAAACACACTGACAACAGACAGAAAATGGGGGAACCATGCCAAGAAAGTGGGTACTTTCCTACAGGGGTGAACATCCTAAACCCTTGAAGTGGTTCATCTCCCTACAGGGAATGGACTTTATGGTGGGGCATCGCCTGGAGTCTGACCACACCAGTGCTGATGGTATCTCTAGATTCGTCCATTTTAGTGAAGAGAGCTCCCAAGGGGTTGGTTAGCTCTCCCCACTTTCAGCTGGGGGGCACACATGTTAGACCTGACAGCCTTAGGATGGTCTGCCTCCCTCCATTATTTGATCTTGTTTTTGGTGGTTTTAGGACTCTGCACACTTTACCACTGCTAACCTGTGCTAGAGTGTATGTGCTTTCTTCCCTAAACATTGTAACATTGGCTCATACCCAATTGACATATTTAGTTTACCTATAAGTCCCTTGTAAAGTGCACCAGATGTACCCCGGCCCTATAAATTAAATGCTACTAGTGGGCCTTCAGCACGAATTGTGTTATCCATGTAAGTAGCCCCTTAACCATGTCTCACTTCTGCTATTGCAAGGACTGTGTGTGCAATTTCACTGCCCCATTCAACTTGCCATTTAAATCTACTTGCCACGCCTTAAATTCCCCTTTTATTACATATTAGTCACCCCTAAGGTAGGCTTTTGATAGCCCATAAGGCAAGGTGCTCTGCAAGTAAAAGGCTGCGTACATACTGTTAAGTTTTGTATGTCACAAAGTAGTTTTTCACTGGTTTGAAGCCTGTCCCTCTCATAGGTTATCATTGGAAATTCCCTTAAATATACATTTAAGTGGTAATTTCCGATCTGAAAGGAGTGATATTGTCATGTTTGGAACAGTTGGAATGGTAGTGAGAAATCCTGCTTTCTGGTGAATTTGTATTTAACATTACTGTTTTGGAAATGCCACTTTTAGAAAGTAGGCATTCCTCTCCACTTACTGCTCTGTGTGCCTTACAGCCTGGCTCCAATCCACGTCTGATGTGTACTGGTTGACAGCTCCCCCTGTGCATTCCACCCAGACAGGCGTAAACACAGGACACTCAGCTGCATTTGCATGCTTATAGATCTTCCTGTGCAGGAAGGGTGGAGGGGCTCTCACTTACACTTCAAAGGCTAGTGGCCGGACCTCACACAAAGGACTGATTTCCCGCCAGATCTCCTGGCAGACTATGCTGAGTTGAAAAGGGAAGTTGTGCACTTCAAAACTACTCTTGAAATTTCCTCCCACTTCAAAGGCACATTTGGGTATATTTACTGGGTCTCTGTCCCCACCAGAATCAAACACTTCTGGAGTTACAACTGGATTGTGTGAGTGTCTGCCCTGCTGCCCAAAGTCATCAGAACTGCTTTTCTGGGAGAACTGCTCTCCTGTGTATTACCCTGCTACCTGCTGACCCATGACTCTGCTGAAGGACTTTGCCTTCCCCTGAAAGTGCTGTCCAAGAGCTTGATCTGAGCTTGCCTTCTGGTAAGAAGTCTCAGGGCCCCCAAAGACTTCATCTGAGAGGGAAAATTCACTGCGTTCAAAAATCGACACAGCTCCTGCCTCACGGCTGAAAAATCATCGGATTGACGCAATACCTGTTTTATCACCGCAGTGTCTTTTGGAATTTCCACACATCACCCGTGCGCATCGCAATAACCTCGCACCGCAATGAAGAACTAAGCCTGGAAATTGACACATCACCTTGCCGCATGGAAAGAATTGAGACATTACCTCTGCTGCACCAGAAAAAAGGACGCAGCACTTTATTTTTTTGCCGCATCTCCTCCTCTGTCGCTCCTCTGTTCTTTTTGAAGCATCCCAGATTCTGTGTGTTTAAAAGGCTACAACCACTGATTCTTATGGGTTAAGACTCCGGTAAATCTTTAAAAAGTGAAGTCTTGACTTGTGCATATTGGATTGTTGTTGTTTGGGTCTTATTTCATTCAGTTAAATATTATCTAGTGTTCTAAACTGGTGTGAAGTACTTTTTTTGTCAGTCACCTGGTCTACACTACACACCTTTACCAAACTCTACTATGTGGACATTTTAGCACGTCTATTATCCATGGTGGGCTTCACTCTGTTAAGGACCTTGTTGGAGACATTTGCTTTAGCCTTCTGCTCGCAACTTGTTATGGAGGGCACTTCTTTACAGTCTATGCTAAACATGTGTGTCTACAGCCACACATGCTGCAAACGAGAAATACTAATTATCGTGGAAGGATCTGTTCTTAGTGCTGTAGATTTAAATCCACCTGCCCTCCTCCTGAGAGGCCTTTATTTTGCATATGTCTTGCCTCCTGTATTTCACTGCACATTACGCTTGATTTAACTTCCTTATGTTCACACTCTCCCCCTCTGTGCGAGAAACGATCTAGCATGAGGTTAGTGCCCATGCGCAATGTGCACATAGAAGAGTCATCATACCACATCCTGTGAATGAAGACTGCTTTGAGCAAAAATAACTTTCAGACTTCTGTCACCAACCCTAGATGGCAGGAGTATGCTAAGCATGTTAATCTACAGGACTGAAGGCTACGAGCAGATACCTAAAGGGAAAGTAGCATTTTCCTTTTTAATCTGTCTCAAGTCCTCTGCCTCCTGTGGCTATACAATTGCTACCACTGTAGCTTCAATCGTTTTACCCTTTTAAACTAAAAATAGTAATGTATTTTCTCTTGGAAGCTTTGACACTCTTAAAAGAGGGTGATACACAAAGCCTTTAGATGCAAAAATTCATTTGGTTCAGACTTATTATGCAAGCGTTTTCCCATTCTGGTCGAAAATTGTAAGATGAACTCTTGGTTTGTGTTCCCCGTTATTATTGATAAGCCAATCTTTTTATGAAGGGATGGGTAGGGGGATTCATGGTGGGCTGCATCCAGAACCAGATACCTCCTTGAGTAGGTATGTCTTCAACTCTGGGTTATAATTTGTTCCTAAATCTGGTTCCTTGTACTCTAATGGCATTGCACCACTGCTCCCCCTTTTTTTTTTTTTATTTCGCTTGTACATTATACTGGAAACTTCCTGATAAAAGGGTACAGCTGTGATGTAGTGCAGAGCAAAGTTTAAAGAGATTGTGGCCCTTTCTCAACAAAGCTATAAAGACAATGTATTTTTCTGATTCATAGTGAGTCTGTTTTTTCAGTATGGGGCAGGGTTGAATTCTATGCTGAAAGAAATGATGCATCCCATTAAAAATGTTTATCATCTGAGTCCCTTTGGGTATTTACGGTGATCTTAGTGCTGATGTGTTGGATACAGATAATTGTGATACTTGGTCGTCTTTGTATGTACTTCTCTGTGTTTCATGGAGTAAAGGGCTGCGTTGTGAATGAGAAAGATAAGTGTTCGCTGGCATGTGTGGCTGTAGATACACATGCTTTGCATAAGACCGCCTTCTAGTGTTGGGTCCTGAGTGTTGCAAGTTATTTTTGTTTGAAGAATCCTCTTGAGTCACAAGATCAAGTGACTCCTCCTCTTGGTGATAATGCGCATGGGCATTGAGTACTTTGTTAGATTGTGTTCTCTCTGCCGTCTGGTTCGGATGTGTGTTCCTCTTGCTCTGATATTCCTTGGCTCTGTCTATTCCGAACTCTTCTTTTCTGCCTTTCTTTCGGCAACGGTACTGTGTTTCAATTGCGTTTTCTCTAGCTAACGCACTCGCCCCGAATTTCTACATCGCGGGTCGGTTACCTGCCCTTTGGGGCGCCAGCGCCCACCTCAGGCCTTCTGCTCCATGTGGTGTTGAGAAATGCAGGGCTGATGGAAGGCAGTCCATTTTGGTTTTGCCCTTGTTGCCTTTGAAATTCCCACACACCGAACAACATCTGGTGTGTAACCTGTTTGTCCCTGGATTACAGAGAAGAAACTTGCAATGCCTGCCTGTCTTTTTGATCCCGATAGACCCTACGGGACCGAAGAGCGTGTCGTTTGGAGATGGCGTTAAAGGCACCGGACGACACTTCTTTCTTCATAGAAGAGTCGGATGTTAAATCGGACATCGAAATCCAGCCGCTCACCTCAGTGCAACCTGTGAGTACATCTGCTCCAGCCTCCCAAGCAAAGACTCTAAAAAAGCCCCAAGAACAGGTTACTGGTTCACCACTGCCTTTAGGTCGTGGTCGGATCTGAAAATTTCATTTAGATGCCCCATCTTCGGGCTTGGCACCATATCATTCAGCCTCGGGATCGAGTCGAACATTGACCTGAGCGCTTCGGCTCCGAGCAAGAGGCCATCTACGTCAGCGTCGGAGCAGACAGCTTCGAGCCGGCACAAGACTTCTGCTCCGAAAGCTTTGGAATTGAAAATTCTGCATTCCAGATACTTGTGCTTTTCGTCAGAAGCGTTACCAGTGGAGCCAATTTTCCAAAGCGCCAGCTCCATATTCCGAAAGGAACAGAACAAATTATTGCCTCTTTACTTGTCCCAATTAAAAGGAAACTGACCTTTCAGTAGACGTTGGACTCTGCTCCTACACCTAAAATCATCTCCAGAGACTAGGACAAGGCTCAAATTCAACCTCACCCTTTTCAGCCACGCTTTCCTGTCCTTCCTCTTATTCCACCACTTCTAAAATCTCCTCCATCTACTATTGAGCCACAATTTTCACCACAATGTTCACCATCACCACAGATAATTTGGGGGATATTAAACAAGACATAGACCCATGCGATTCTTATGCTCCAGATCCCATACTTCCAAATGCCTGATTTATATCCTGCACGACCTTCACCTCCTGAAGACACAACATCATATCAGCAGGTCATAGCACGGACACCTGCATATCATAATGTACGAATGCATTCTGACCCAATTGAGGGAGTTTTTTTTTTTTTTTTTTTTTTGAGACACTATCAACCATAAAAAGTCAATTTCTTCCCATGCTACCAGGCATGCTCAGAAATGCCACACACATTTTCAAAGAGCCATTTAGATCTAGGGTCATTACTCCAAGAGTTGAAAAAAAAATACAAAGCGGCTCCTACAGACCCTATTTATATGTATTGGGTCAAAAAATTCCCCCTAACTCCATTGTTGTCAGCAAGGCTTGGAAACGTGCTAATAGTCAGTCAACAGGAGATACACCTCCACCTGACTAAGAGAGAAAAACACTAGATGTGGCAGGAAAAAGAGTAGCTGCACAAGCAGCCAATCATTGGCATGTTGCCAATTCACAGGCACTCCTAGCACGCTCTGATAGGGCTCACTGGGATGAAATGGAAGACCTCTTCCAGTATCTCCCAGAGGAGCATAGCAAAATGGGACAAGAAATAGTTTCTGAGGGCTGAACTATTACAAATAATGCCATTAGGGGTGCCACTGATGCAGCTGTTACTGCAGCACGTGGTATCAATACCAGCATCATTATTAGAAGGCATGCTTGGCTCAGATGTTCAGGTTATAAACTTGAAATCCAAAAGGCAATTCTAAACATGGCTGTTTACAAAGAACATCTGTTTGATCAGGTGGAGGATACCACTACTGAAAACTCTCACAAACACCATCTTGCTCTTCTAAAAGAAGCGGTTCAATCCCTTCTTCCCAAATGGGCTATAGAACCAGTTCCCCTCTCACAACAATGTCTAGGAGTATATTCCCTATACTTCCTTATACCAAAGGAGGATGTGTCACTAAGGCCAATTCTAGATCTCAGAACACCCAATCTATACATTCTCTCAGAGCATTTCCATATGGTCACTCTACTAGATATCATTCCCTTATTACAACAAGGCAACCTCATGACAGCTCTAGATTTAAAGGATTCATACTTTCACATTCACTCAGCACACCGCAAATATCTAAGATTTGTCGCTGCGGGGAAACATTATCAATTCAAAGTCTTACCATTTGGGTCACAACCGCTCCCAGGGTCTTCACAAAATGTCTTGCCTCATCTCAGAAGGCAACACGTACATGTATTCCCTTACTTGAATGATTGGCACATCAAAGCCAGTACCATCCAGCAGTATCGGTTATACTCAAGCCACAGTAACCCTTCTCCACACTCTAGGGTTCACAGTCAACTTTCAGAAATCCCAGTTTCAACCTTTGCAGATATAGACCTATTTGGGAGCAGTCCTCAATACTCAGGCTGCTTTGGCATAGCCAAACCCTGCTCGAATTCACTCTTTTCAGACTTTCCTTTCACAGCTACAACAAAACTAATCTTACACAGTAAGTGGTGCAGTTATTACGGATGATGGCGTCATGTATTGCCATAGTTCCCCATGCCAGACTACTCATGGACCCCCTACAGCAGTGTTTATCTCGTCAGTCATTTGTCACAGGGCATCTTCAGGATGGAGTGTTGTTTGGACTGCCAGATTCACCCCTCTCTGCAATGGTGGAATCCCTCCAACCTTTCCAAGCGGCGGCCCTTTCAATACCCTGTACCTCACATCATTCTGACTATGAATGCATCACAGAAAGTTTGGGGAGCACATCTCAACAACCTCACAATTCAGGGGTTATGGGATCTAGTTCAACAAACTTCTCACATCAGCTGTTAGGTGTTACAGGCAGTCTTTCTAGCACTCAAATCTTTTCTACCTCAACTCTCCCACAAAGCAGTGGGGTGGGGGGACAATTTGGAAATAGGCAATTCACCACCACATTCACTTGCTGGCAGAGTATCTCCCAAGGATGTAAAACCAATTTGCAGACCTCAGCAGGATGCAGCAACAAGTCTATAAATTAGAACTACACCCCCAAGTACTTTCAGTGTTTTCAAAGGTGGGGGACAACAGAAAAGGATCTTTTCACCACCGCAGAGAATTCAAAATGCCAAAAATTTGTGTCCAGATACCCACACTCTGTCTAAGGGCAATGCTCTATGGATGAATTGGTCAGAGATATTTGCTTATGCTTTTCCACCTCTTCCACCTATTCCGTCTCTAGGTCACAAAAAGACAGCCCTCACTCACCATGATCCTTGTAGCTCCCACATGGGCGTGTCAACCTTGGTTCACAATCCTGCTGGATATGTCAGTGGTTCCTCACGAGAATCACCCAAGACGTTCTCACTCAGTCACAGTCAAATCAGACATCCAGATTCCAAGGCGCTCAATCTTGCAATATGGCTCCTGAGGTCATAGAATTCGGCTATTTAAATCTGCCCTCTGAATGTATGGAAATTCTTAGGGAAGCAAGTAGACATACAGCTAGACAAAGTTATGCTGCAAAACAGAACCCTTTTGTTTGCTATTGCCAACCTAAGCACACTGACCTATTAAAAGCCTCAGTTCAGGACATTGTTAATTATTACATTAATACATTATTACAAAAAGCAAACTTAGCATATTCATCTATTAGACTTCATTTGGCAGGTATAGCTGGTTACCTTCAAAACAGACAATATACCTCTTTATTCAGGATTCATTAAAGCCTTCATGGAAGCCCCCAGTCCCAATATGGAACCTAAATGTGGTCCTCACTAAGCTCATGGGCCAACCTTTTGAGCCCATGCATTCTTGTTGTAGGAATTTGGCTCTGTATATACTATCTCAACGTGAGAGATAATGAGCACAGAGTCCAAGGGTTCCCCTTGGAGGTAAGATAGTGGCAAAATTAGATAATTCCAATACTCTATTTTGTGGTAGTGTGGTCGAGCAGTAGGCTTATCAGAGGGTAGTGTTAAGCATTTGTTGTACACACACAGGCAATAAATGAGGAACACACGCTCAAAGACTTAACTCCAGGCCATTAGTGTTCATATAGAAAAATATCTTCTTTATTTTTAGAACCACAAGTTCAGGATTTGCAGTAAATACATAAAATGCAACGTACTCCACACAGGTACGTTAGGAACTTTGAATTAGAGCAATAACATATACGGTTTTTGTTAAAATGACAATAAGCTATTTTAAAAGTAGACAGTGGAAAAATCAACAGTTCCTGGGGGAGGTAAGTATTGGTTAGATTGTTAGGTAAGTAAGACACTTACAAGTCTCAGTTCATGGGCATAGGCAGCCCACCGTTGGGGGTTCAAGGCAACCCCAAAGTTAACACACCAGCAGCTCAGGGCCAGTCAGTTGCAGAGGTCAAAGAGGTGCCCAAAACACATAGGCGCCTATGGAGAACAGGGGTGCTTCGGTTCCAGTCTGCCAGCAGGTAAGTACCTGCGTCCTCTGGGAGCAGACCAGGTTTTTTTTTCTAGAGCACTGGGTGTGGACACGTAGGCACACAAAACACACCCTCAGCGGCACAGGGGCTGCTGGGTGCAGTGTGCAAAGCAGGCGTCTGGGTTTGGATTGGTTTCAATGGAGGGACCCGGGGGTCACTCTAGCGGTGCAGGCAGGACACAGGGGGGCTTCTCGGGCCAGCCACCACCTGGGCTAAGCAAAGGGTCGCCTGGGGGTCACTCCTGCACTGAAGTTCGGTTCCTTCTGGTCCTGGGGGTGGAGTGCCTGGTCTAGGCGTTGGGTCCCTTGTTACAGGCAGTCGTGGTCAGGGGGAGCCTCTGGATTCTCTCTGCAGGCGTCACTGTGGGTGTCCAGGGGGGTCGTCTCTGGCTACTCACGGGGTCACAGTTGTGGGGGAGTCCTCCCTGTGGTGGTGGTTCTCTGGATCTCGAGCTGGGGGCGTCAGGTGCAGTGTGAAGTCTCACGCTTCCGGCGGGAAGAGTGAGGTCTTTGAAGTTGTAGAAAAGTTGCAAGTTTGTTGCTGATTGTTGAGCAGAACCAACTGCTCACAGGAGTTTCTTGGTCCTGGGATTCAGGGCAGTCCGCTGAGGCTTCAGAGGTCTCTGGTCCCTGTTGGATGCGTTGCTGGTTGCAGGTTTTCGAGTCAGAAGACAGGCCGGTAGGGCTGGGGCCAAAGCAGTTGTCGTCTCCGTCGTCTCTGCAGGGCTTTCAGGTCAGCATTCCTTCTTCTTGTTTCAGGTTACAGGAATCTGATTTCCTGGGTTCTGGGGTGCCCCTAAATACTAGATTTAGGGTGTGTTTAGGTCTGGGAGGGCAGTAGCCAATGGCTACTGTCCTGGAGGGTGGCTACACCCTCTTTGTGCCTCCTCCCTGTCGGGAGGGAGGTCACATCCCTAATCCTATTGGGGGAATCCTCCAGTCTCAAGATGGAGGATTTCTAAAAGCAGGAGTCACCTCAGCTCAGGACACCTTAGGGGCTGTCCTGACTGGTGGGTGGCTCTTACTTGTTTTTCTAATTATCTCCTCCAGCCTTGCTGCCAAAAGTGGGGGCAATGGCCGGAGGGGTGGGCATCTCCACTAGCTGGGATGCCCTGTGGTGCTGTAACAAAAGGCATGAGCCTTTGAGGCTCACCGCCAGGTGTTGCAGTTCCTGCAGAGGGAGGTGAGAAGTACCTCCACCCAGTGCAGGCTTTGTTTCTGTCCTCAGAGAGCACAAATGCTCTCACCCCAGGGGGGCAGAAACTCATCTCAGTGGCAGGCTGGTACTGACCAGTCAGTCCTGCACTGAAGGATTTGGTAAATTACAGGGGGCATCTTCTAAGATGCCCTCTGTGTGCATTTTGTAATAAATCCAGCACTGGCATTAGTGTGGGTTTATTATTCTGAGAAGTTTGATACCAAACGTCCCACTATTCATTGTAGCCATTATGGATCTGTGGAGTTCGTTTTGACAAACTCCCAGACCATATACTTAGTATGGCCACACTGTACTTACAATGTCTATTCTTAGGCTTCGACACTGTAGGGGCATATTGCTCATGCAGCTATGCCCTCACCTGTGGTATATTGCACCCTGCCTTAGGGCTGTAAGGCCTGCTAGAGGGGTTACTTAACTATGCCACAGGCAGTATTTTGTGTGCATGGCATCCTGACGGGGATGCCATGTCTACTTTGCCTTTTTCTCCCCACCAACTCACAATCTGCAACGACAGTGTGCATGTGTTAGGTGAGGGGTCCCTTAGGGTGGCACAACACATGCTGCAGCCGTAGGGACCTTCCCTGTTCACAGGGCCCTTGTTACCACTGGTACCTTTTACAAGGGGCTTATCTGTGTGCCAGGGGTGTGCCAGTTGTGGAAACAATGGTACATTTTTAATGAAAGAACACTGGTATTGGGGCCTGGTCAGCAGGGTCCCAGCACACTTCTCATTCAAATCAGCATCAATATCAGGCAAAAAGTGGGGGGTAACTGCAACAGGGAGCCATTTTCCTACACTTGTCCTTTGCAGCTCCTTGCCTGGAAGGTAGCCTTCTTGGTAGCTATCACTTCTTTAAGGAGTGTAAGTGAAATACAGTCTCTAACTTTAGAAGAACCATTTTTTCAATTACATAAAGATAAAATAGTTCTTAGGACAAATCCTAAATTCCTTCCAAAGGTAGTTTCACTATTTCATATTAATCAGTCATTTGAGTTACCTTTTTTTTTTTTTTTGCTCACAACCAGACTGGGTTGCAGAGAGAGCTCTTCACACACTCGACATTAAGAGAGCTTATGTATTATATCGACTGAACTGAACAGTTTAGGAAATCCAAACAGCTTTTTATTGTATTCTCCATGCCTCACAAAGGCAATCACATTTAAAAAAGCGGTATAGCCAGATGGATAGTCAATTGTATTCAAACCTGTTATCTTAAAGCTAGAAAGACAGCTGCCTAATACTCCTAGGGCACATTCCACTAGAAAGAAGTGTGCCTCTATGGCTTATTTAGGTAACATTCCACTAGCTGAGATTTGCAAAGCTGCTACTTGATCTGCACCACGTACATTTTCTAAACACTACTGTGTAGGTGATCTGCTAGAGACTTCTAGTTGCAGATTCCTTACCTTAGAATTTTGCCCCAGGCGTCAGACTGGATCTGGAGATTTTTCTTAAAGCAATACCCTTGGGCGTCTGCAGGTGGCGTCGGTCGACTCCGCGGTCGTCGTTGGCGTCGTGGTCACCCTGATGATGTCGGGAGTAGTATATAGACATCGCCCTCGCCCAGTGACAACAGTTCTTATCTTTCTGCGCCACACACTGATCCGAGAAGAGCTACCCTGGCTATTTTTTTGGTCGAATTCAACAGTTTTGTTGATTTTTTTTCTTTGCGACTTTGGTGTGTCGAGGATGTCCCTGAAGACCCGGGTTCAAGCCATGCGAGGACTGTCATCGGACGATGTCTGTGACGGATCCTCATCAGGTGTGTCTGTGGTTTCTCGAGTGCGGCCACGACCCGAAGTCATGCTCTGAGTGCCAGGCCATGCCCCTGAAGGCTTTGAGGGAGTGGTCCCTAAAGCTAATGGCGGCCCGGCACTCGACTCCGCGTAGGTCCCGGTCTTGTTTGAGAGGAAGGTCTCGATCGGTCGCGGAGTCATCACCACTCGTCTTCTTCTAAATCCTCGGGTCAAGGTAAGAAGAAGTCAAAAGTCCCATCGCTCTCCGACTTCGCCCCGCTGCTCGGCAGACGCAGGAAAGAGCGTCCACGCACTAGGCCTCCGTCCTCGGAGCCTGTGTCTGGGTCGGCTCCGCGCTTCCCCGAATTTCCCGGAGCGATCCCACCCAACTTAGTTTTATGAGGCCATGCGCCTCACACTTGGGTGGGCCGACCCTGATACGGCGCCTTCAGACCCAAGGGATTCTTCGGCTGAGGGGCCTTTGGGTTCCGCACCTGCGGCTTCGGGCCCGGCCACCAAGGTCACCTCTGGATCCGTGCGCAGATCCGCACCAGCGCCGGTCGCACCTTTGAGACCTTCCCTGGCGCCGGGTCGATTGTTGATGCTCCCGACGTCAGTGGTGCCCACTGTCGACGTCAACCCGATTCTTAGCCCCAACAAGTCAGAGCAGTGTCGAACGACACCACCTTTGGCTTTGATGTGGCTTATTCGTCCCAGGTCGGATTCGGACCCTTTTTCTTATGAGTGCGAATATGGGGAGGAATTGGAGGGGTCCCTGGACCCTTATGAATACCAGGATGACCCTACTATGGACTGGACTCGGGAATTGGGTAAAGCCAGTGGTCTGGATACTTCTCCTGACAATGGCAATGTGTCTCCTTCTACTGTGGCTACGGCGGAGGGAGCAACTTATGGTATGGTGGTCAGTAGGTCAGCTGAGGTGCTTGGTCTTGAGCTTCCCACTGTTGAGGTCAGGTCTAATCTCCTGACGGAGGTGCTTCAGCCTGGGGCTTCTACTTCAGAACCCCTTTTGCCTTTTAATGAAGCCCTTACCGATGTCCTTTTGGGTACCTGGTCCAAACCCAACACAGGGGTCCTGTGAAAAGGACTATCGCACGCCGCCATCGATCCACTCCGAGCGACCCTAAGTTCCTGTCCCATCACCCCACGCCTGAGAGTCTTGTTACCCAGGCTTCCTCTTCTTCAGGCGAATAGAGAATCCAAAAGGCTGGAACAGTTTGGCAAGAAGTTTTTTTTTCTTCCTCTAATCTCGCGCTGCGGTGTGTGAACACCGCATGCCTTTTGGTCCGCTATACCCACTCTTTGTGGGATACGGTTGCGCAAGTCCTGCCGCAGATACCGGGGGAGGCCCGTGCTACTGTCTCCCAAGCTGTGAAGAATGGGAGATATGGCAAAGTTCACAATCCGTTGTGGGCTGGACACGACCGACTCTCTGGGCAAAACGGTTGCTACGACAGTGGCCTTGCGGCGCCACGCCTGGTTACATACATCTGTTTTTTCTGGGGATGTCCAACAGTCACTCATGGACATGCCCTTCGATGGCACCCGTCTCTTCTTAGACAAAGCGAGTTCGGCCTTGGAGAGATTCAAGGATTCCCACGGCTACGGCTCGGTCCCTCGGTCTTTCCTCGGCCCCTCGCCCACCACAGCCCTTTCGTGGCCACAGAAGGGGCTCCCTGTCGCGTCTTCCACACAGCGACCGTGCCTCGCACGCTGGTCAGCCTATGTGTGGCCGAGGACGCGGAATGCCACGTGGCCGTGGGACAGGGAACCAGAGGTCTGTCTAGTCCACCTCTGCCCCCGCTGCAGCCTCCAACCCCTCCTAGTCCGTCCCCTCACTCCCGTCCAGTTGGTGGCAGGATTCGCCATTACCTGCCCCACTGGAAACGTATCACCACAGACAGGTGGGTTTTGCAGATCATTCAAAAAGCGCTACTCCCTCCCTTTAGAATCTGCACCACCACCCATGCCGCCATCCTTCAGTCACCTTCCAGAGGATCATTTGGCGCTTCTCCGACAGGAAGTCGCAGCTCTCTTGGCCAAGGGAACTATAGAAAAGGTCCCTGTGCCAGAAGTAGATTGTTGTTGTTATTCCCTCTACTTTCCGATACCAAAGAAGAAGGGCTTACGTCCTATCATAGACCTTTGGGACCTAAACTACTTCCTCAAGAAGGAGAAATTCAAAATGCTCACCCTGGCTCAGGTTCTGTCTGCCTTGGACCCAGGAGACTGGATGGTAGCAGGACGCTTATTTCCACATCCCCATCCTTCCTGCCCACAGACATTACCTATGATTCATGGTAGGTCACGAGTACTTTCAGTTTACCGTGCTCCGCTTCGGCCTTACCAGCGCCCCCTCGGGTGTTCACGAAAGTGATGGCGGTGGTTGCAGCTCATCTGCACAGATTAGGGGTTTCAGTCTTCCCCTACCTTGACAACGTCGTTGAAGGCTGACTCGCCCCAGAAAGTCGTCTCCCACATTCAGACTACGGCGAACCTCCTGCATACGCTGGGATTCACTATCAATGTGCCAAAGTCACACCTGACACCCTCTGTCGCTCCCTTTCATCTGAGCAGATCTGGACACAGAGCAGTTTTGGGCTTATCCTCCCAAAAACGAGTCCAAGACATTCAGGCTATGATTCCGATCTTTTGGCCTCGTTCTTGGGTTTCGGTGAGACTGACTCTGAAGCTTCTGGGCCTCATGGCCTCCTGCATCCTGCTTTTAACACATGCCAGATAGCATATGCGGGCGCTGCAATGGGACCTCAAGTTCCAGTAGGCACAGCATCAGGGGAGTCTCTCTGACCTGGTCCAGATCTTGGAGGGAACTGCGAAAGACCTGCAGCAGTGGTATAGGAAGTTGGCTCTGTATGCACTATTTCAAAGTAAGAAATAGCATGCACAGAGTCCAAGGGTTCCCCTTAGAGGTAAGATAGTGGCAAAAAGAGATAATTCTAATGCTCTATTTTGTGGTAGTGTGGTCGAGCAGTAGGCTTATCAGAGGGTAGTGTTAAGCATTTGTTTTACACACACAGGCAGTAAATGAGGAACACACACTCAAAGACAATTCCAGGCCAATAGGTTTTTATATAGAAAAATATATTTTCTTAGTTTATTTTAAGAACCACAGGTTCAAGATTTACAACCAGTACTTTAAATGAAAGGTATTTCACTTAGGAACTTTAGGAATTTGAATTAGCAAAATAGCATATACAGTTTTCACACAACTGGCAAATAGCTATTTTAAAACTGGACACTTGGTGCAATTTTCAACAGTTCCTGGGGGAGGTAAGTGTTTGTTAGTTTTGCAGGTATGCAAACCACCTACAGGGTTCAAAGTTGGGTCCATGGTAGCCCACCGTTGGGGGTTCAGGGCAACCCCAAAGTTACCACACCAGCAGCTCAGGGCCGGTCAGGGGCAGAGGTCAAAGTGGTGCCCAAAACGTATAGGCTTCAATGGAGAAGGGGGGGTGCCACGGTTCCAGTCTGCCAGCAGGTAAGTACCCGCGTCTTTGGAGGGCAGCACAGGGGGGTTTTGTAGGGCACCGGGGGGGACACAAGTCAGCACAAAAAGTACACCCTCAGCGGCCGGGTGCAGTGTGCAAACAGGCGTCTGGTTTGCAATGCAGTTCAATGGGAGACCAAGGGGTCTCTTCAGCGATGCAGGCAAAGGGGGGTGGGGGGGGGCCTTCTCTGGGTAGCCACCACTTGGGCAAGGGAGAGGGCCACCTGGGGGTCGCTCCTGCCCTGGAGATCGGATCCTTCAGGTCCTGGGGGCTGCGGGTGCAGTGTCCTTACCAGGCGTCGGGTCTTTGAAGCAGGCAGTCGTGGTCAGGGGGAGCCTCTGGATTCCCTCTGCAGACGTCGCTGTGGGGGCTCAGGTTGGTCAACTCTGGCTACTCCCGGGCTCGCAGTCGCCGGGGAGTCCTCCCTGTAGTGTTGTTTCTCCACAAGTCGAGCCGGGGGCGTCGGGAGCAGAGTGAAAACTCACACGCTTCCGGCGGGAAACGTGTTGTCTTTAAAAGTTGCTTCTTTGTTGCAAAGATGTTTCTTCTTTGGAACAGAGCCGTTGTCCTCGGGAGTTCTTGGTCCTTTTAGATGCAGGGTAGTCCTCTGAGGCTTCAGAGGTCGCTGGACCCTTTGGAACGTGTCGCTGTTGCAATTTTTCTTGAAGTGGGGAGACAGGCCGGTAGAGCTGGGGCCAAAGCAGTTGGTGTCTCCGTCTTCTCTGCAGGTTTTTCAGCTCAGGTTGCAGGAATCTATCTTGCTGTGTTCTGGGAGCCCCTAAATACTCGATTTAGGGGTGTGTTTAGGTCTGGGGGGTTAGTAGCCAATGGCTACTAGCCCTGAGGGTGGCTACACCCTCTTTGTGCCTCCTCCCTGAGGGGAGGGGGAACATCCCTAATCCTATTGGGGGAATCTTCCACCTGCAAGATGGAGGATTTCTAAAAGTCAGAGTCACCTCAGCTCAGGACACCTTAGGGGCTGTCCTGACTGGTCAGTGACTCCTCCTTGTTTTTCTCATTACCTCTGCCGGCCTTGCCGCCAAAAGTGGGGCCGTGGCCGGAGGGGGTGGGCAACTCCACTAGCTAGAGTGCACTGGGGTGCTGTAACAAAGGGGGTGAGCCTTTGAGGCTCAGCACCAGGTGTTACAGTTCCTGCAGGGGGAGGTGAGAAGCACCTCCACCCAGTACAGGCTTTGTTACTAGCCACAGAGTGACAAAGGCACTCTCCCCATGTGGCCAGCAACATGTCTGGTGTGTTGCAGGCTGCTAAAACTAGTCAGCCCACACTGGTAGTCGGTATGGTTTCAGGGTGCATCTCTAAGATGCCCTCTGGGGTGTATTTTACTATATAATGTACACTGGCATCAGTGTGCATTTATTGTGCTGAGAAGTTTGATACCAAACTTCACAGTTTTCAGAGTAGCCATTATGGAGCTGTGGAGTTCGTGCATGACAGACTCCCAGACCATATACTCTTATGGCTACCCTGCACTTACAATGTCTAAGGTTTTGCTTAGGCACTGTAGGGGCATAGTGCTCATGCACTGATGCCCTCACCTATGGTATAGTGCACCTGCCTTAGGGCTGTAAGGCCTGCTAGAGGGGTGACTTACCTATGCCACAGGCAGTGTGAGGTTGGCATGGCACCCTGAGGGGAGTGCCATGTCGACTTAGTCATTTTCTCCCCACCAGCACACACAAGCTGGCAAGCAGTGTGTCTGTGCTGAGTGAGGGGTCTCCAGGGTGGCATAAGACATGCTGCAGCCCTTAGAGACCTCCCCTGGCATCAGGGCCCTTGGTACCAGGGGTACCAGTTACAAGGGACTTACCTGGATGCCAGGGTGTGCCAGTTGTGGAAACAAAGGTACAGGTTAGGGAAAGAACACTAGTGCTGGGGCCTGGTTAGCAGGTCTCAGCACACTTTCAAATCATAACTTGGCATCAGCAAAGGCAAAAAGTCGGGGGGTAACCATGCCAAGGAGGCATTTCCTTACAGGTAGCTTTCGAATCCAAATTGGCTCCACAGCAGATCCCTCTCCCTTCCCCAACCAGATCTCTATAGTGACAGATGCGTTGCTTCTGGGTTGGGGCGGCCAAATGGGAGAGGCGGAGATCAGAGTCCTCTGGTCTCCGGCAGAGTCGGGACTCCATATAAATCTGCTGGAGCTCCGGGCGATCAGGCTGGTGTTGAAAGCATTCCTTCTCTCTCTCAAAGGGAAAGTAGTGCAGGTGTTCACGCACAATACTACAGCAATGTGGTACTCCAACAAACAGGGCGAATTAGGGTCCTGGACCCTTTGTCAGGAGGCACTACGCCTCTGGACATAGCTGGAACATCAGGGCATTACCCTGATGGTTTAACATCTGGCGGGCTCCCTCAACGCCAGAGTTTACGAACTCAGTCGTCGATGCACAGCCGATCTGTTCACCTCCGCAGAGAATGCACAAGGTCAGCTGTTTTGCACGTTGGAGTTTCCAAGGCGTCACTCGCTAAGAGACACACGTCTCGAGTGGAACTCCAACCTCCTTTACGCCTTCCTGTCTATCCCTCTTCTGCCCAGAGTTCTCAAGAAAATCAGGAACGACCGGGCCAAAGGATCTTGGTGGCTCCGGACTGGGCACGGAGAGTATGGTATCCAGAGCTATTGAGCATGCCAGTCGATCCTCCACTCCGTCCGCCTCTTCGGGCGGATCTTCTGTCGCAGCAACAGGGGACGGTTCTTCACCCGAACCTGTCCAACCTCCGCCTTCATGAGTGGAGATTCAGCGGCGCCAGTTGATGGCTTTTGCCCTTCCACCCGAGGTCTGCAATGCTATCTCGGCAGCCAGGTGTCCATCCACCAAAACGGTATACGCCTGTTGTTGGATTAAATTTGTGGCATGGTGTACCAGCAAATCTGATCCCCTTTCCGTCCCTCTATCTGTGGTTCTTCTGTTCATTCTTTCTTTGGCCCAGGAGGGCTTTGCTTTGGGCACCCCTAAAGGGTATTTTCTGCCATTTCAGCCTTTTTTAGGCTACCTGATCAGCCCTCACTTTTCAACACTCTTTAAATCTCCTATTGTGAGTAGATTCCCCAAAGGTCTCACCCATTTATTTCCTCCTACTCAATTTATCATGCCTCAGTGTCACCTTAATCTTGTACTTACTTGATGGGTACCCCCTTTGAGCCAATGCATAATTGTCCCTTGCAGCTCCTCATCTTCAGAACTCTTTCTGGTCGCTATCACCTCTGCTCGCAGGGTGAGTGAGCTTCAGGCCCTTTCCTCAAAACCTCCCTACTTGTCTGTGCACCTTGACCAAGTTGTGTTGTGCACTAGGGCTTCCTGCTTTCCTAAGGTGGTTACAGCCTTTCGTGTAGGCCAGTCCATCAGTCTGCCTACTTTCTACGCACCCCCGCATCCTTCCCATGAGGAGGAGAGACTCCACTGTCTGGACCCAAAAAGAGTGTTGGCGTTTGTAAGGAAATTGGGTTACCCCCTGACTTTTTGCCTTTTGTTGAGGCCAGTTATGATTGAAAGTGTGCTGGGACCCTGCTAACCAGGCCCTAGCACCAGTGTTCTTTACCTAAACTGTACCTTTGTTCCCACAATTGGCACAGCCCTGGCACCCAGATAAGTCCCTTGTAAATGGTACCCCTGGTACCTAGGGCCCTGATACCAGGGAAGGTCCTTAAGGGCTGCAGCATGCATTATGCCACCCTAGGAAACCCTTCCCCAAACCCATGCACACTGCCATTGCAGACTGTGTTTGTTGGTGGGTAGAAAAAGGCAAAGTTGACATGGCATCCCCCTCAGGGTTCCATGCCCACAAAACACTGCCTGTGGCATAGGTAAGTCACCCCTCTAGCAGGCCTTACAGCCCTAAGGCAGGGTGCACTATACCACAGGTGAGGGCATAGCTTCCTGAGCACTACACCCCTACGGTCTCTGTCCATTCTTAGACATTGTAGGTGCAGTGTGGCCATATTAAGTATATGGTCTGGGAGTTTGTCACTGCAAACACCACAGTTCCATAATGGCTTCACTGCATACTGGAAAGTTTGGTATCAAACATCCCAGCACAATAAGCCCACACTGATGTCAATGTTTAATTTATTCTAAAAAACACACAGAGGGCATCTTAGAGATGCCCCCTGAATTTTATCCCATCCTCTAGTGTAGGACTGAGTGGTCTGTGCCAGTCTGTCACTACCAGACAAGTTTCTGACCCCATGGGGTGAGAGCCTCTGTGCTCTCTGAGACCAGATACAAAGCCTGCTCTGGGTGGCAGTGCTTCAAACCTCCACCCTTACACTGTAACACCTGGTAGTGAGCCTCAAAGGCTCAGGCCTCGTGTTAAAGTGCCCCAAGGCACTCTCGCTAGTGGTGTTCCAAACCCCCTCCCCCCAACCCCCACCTGCCCCCCCCTTCGTGTCCAGGTGGTCCAACCAGCTAAAGAGGATCCCCAGGTGATTCCGAGCAAGTTCTCACCCTGGGGTGGCTTCTACACCACTCCATGACGATACCTGCAAAGGGAATCCCAAGGATCCCATGACCACGAAAGCTCCCGAAGGAGATATTGGACACCAAAGGACCCACCGCACACCCCAGGCCTTGGAGAAACTGACAGCCGGTGCAGCCTCGTTCAATAGGAGGCCTTCCTTGCTGTCCAACCAGTGGTGTGCCCGAGACATGCCCCTGGAGCTCACCTGCAGCCTCTGAGTGATCCCCAGGGTCCCATCATAGACCAGCATTAGAAGCCCTAAATTCTGTTTCCACCTGGCCGCCCCTCTGCTGCTGAGGGTGTGTGTTTGGTGCCTACTTGTGGCCCCTCCAGTGCTCCTCTAATCCCACTTGGTCTGCCCTCTGAGTCACGGGTACTTACCTGCAGGCAGACTGGATTCCGAGTGCCCCCTGTTTCCATGAGAGCCTACATTAAAATTGCTCATCTTTGACCTCTGCAACGGCCCCCACCCCCACGTTGCTGGTGGTGAGTGTTTAGGGGTTAACTTGACCTCCAACTGTTGGACTTCCTAAAACCCAGAGGCTAAAACTGTAAGAGTTGTACTTACCTGCAAATCGATCTAACATTTCTTTCCCACAGAAACTGTTGTGTAAATTGAAGTGTCCATTTTTAAAACGGTTGTAAGGAAATGCCTCCTTAGCATGGTTACCCCCTGACTTTTTGCCTTTGCTGATGCCAAGTTATGATTTGAAAGTGTGCTGGGACCCTGCTAACCAGGCCCCAGCACCAGTGTTCTTTCCCTAAACTGTACCTTTGTCTCCACAATTGGAACAACCCTGGCACCCAGGTAAGCCCCTTGTAACTGGTACCAAGGGCCCTGATGCCAGGGAAGGTCTATAAGGGCTGCAGCATGTCTTATGCCACCCTAGGGACCCCTCACTCAGCACATACACACTGCTTGCCAGCTTGTGAGTGCTGGTGGGGAGAAAATGACCAAATCGACATGGCACTCCCCTCAGAGTGCCATGCCAACCTCACACTGCCTGTGGCATAGGTAAGTCACCCCTCTAGCAGGCCTTACAGCCCTAAGGCAGGGTGTACTATACCACAGGTAAGGGCATATGTGCATGAGCACTATGCCCCTACAGTGTCTAAGCAAAACCTTTGTCATAAGAGTATATGGTCTTGGGAGTCTGTCAAACACGAACTCCACAGCACCATAATGGCTACACTGAAAACTGGGAAGTTTGGTATCAAACTTCTCAGCACAATAAATGCACACTGATGCCAGTGTACACTTTATTGTAAAATACACCCAGAGAGCATCTTAGAGATGCCCCCTGAAAACATACCCGACAGTGTGAGCTGACTAGTTTTTGCCAGCCTGCCACACACCAGACATGTTGCTGGCCACATGGGGAGAGCGCCTTTGTCACTCTGTGGCCAGGAACAAAGCCTGTACTGGGTGGAGGTGCTTCTCACCTCCCCCTGCAGGAACTGTTAACACCTGGCGGTGAGCCTCAAAGGCTCACCCTCTTTGTTACAGCGCCACAGGGCATCCCAGGTAGTGGAGATGCCCACCCCCTCTGGCCACTGCCCCCACTTTTGGCGGCAAGGCTGGAGAAGATAATGAGAAAAACAAGGAGTCACCACCCCCCAGTCAGGACAGCCCCTAAGGTGTCCTGAGCTGAGGTGACTCTTAATTTTAGAAATCCTCCATCTTGTAGAAGGAAGATTCCCCCAATAGGATTAGGGATGTGCCTCCCTCCCCACAGGGAGGAGACACAAAGAGGGTATAGCCTCCCTCAGGGCCAGTAGCCATTGGCTACTGCCCTCCCAGACCAAAACACACCACTAAATTGAGTATTTAGGGGCTCCCAGAACCGAGGAAGATAGATTCCTGCAACCTAAAGAAGAAGGACTGCTGACCCGAAGCCCTGCAGTGAAGACTGAGACAACTGATTTGGCCCCAGCCCCACCGGCCTGTCTCCCTACTTCGAAGAAAACTGCAACAGCGACGGATCCAATAGGGTCCAGCGACCTCTGAAGCCTCAGAGGACTACCCTGCATCTAAAGAACCAAGAAACTCCAGAGAACAGCGGCCCTGTTCCAAAGAAACTGCAACTTTGCAAAAAAGAAGCAACTTTTTAAGACCACACATTTCCCGCCGGAAGCGGGAGACTTTCCACTCTGCACCCGACACCCCCGGCTCGACCTACGGAAAACTAACACTACAGGGAGGACTCGACGGTCACTGCGAGCCCGTGAGTAGCCAGAGTTGACCCCCCTGAGTCTCCACAGCGATGCCTGCTGAGGAAATCCAGAGGCTCCCCCTGACCGCGACTGCCTGCTTCAAGGAACCTGACCCCTGGAAACCACACTGCACCCGCAGCCCCCAGGACCTGAAGGAACCGAACTCCAGTGCATGAGTGACCCCCAGGCGACCCTCTGCCTAGCCCAGGTGGTGGCTACCCCGAGGATTCCCCCGTGCCTGCCTGCATCGTTGAAGAGACCCCCGGGTCTACCCATTGTTTCCAATTAGAAACCAGACGCCTGTTCGCACTCTGCACCCGGCCGCCCCTGTGCCGCTGAGGGTGTACTTTCTGTGCCTGCTTGTGTCCCCCCCTGGTCTGCCCTCCGAAGACGCGGGTACTTCCCTGCTGGCCGACTGGAACCGGGGCACCCCTGTTTCCATTGAAGCCTATGTGTTTTGGGCACCACTTTGACCTTTACACCTGACCGGCCCTGAGCTGAAGGTGTGGTAACTTTGGGGTTGCCTTGAACCCCCAACGGTGGGCTACCTTGGACCCAACTTTAAACCCTGTAAGTGTTTTACTTACCTGTGAACTTAACATTTACTTACCTCACCCAGGAACTGTTGATTTTTGCACTGTGTCCTCTTTTAAAATAGCTTATTGCCATTTTTATCAAAACTGTACATGCTATTGTGATTATTCAAAGTTCCTAGAATACCTGAGTGAAATACCTTTCATTTAAAGTATTGTGTGTAAATCTTGAACCTGTGGTTCTTAAAATAAACTAAGAAAATATATTTTTCTATATAAAAACCTATTGGCCTGGAATTGGTCTTTGAGTGTGTGTTCCTCATTTATTGCCTGTGTGTGTACAACAAATGCTTAACACTACCCTCTGATAAGCCTACTGCTCGACCACACTACCACAAAATAGAGCATTAGAATTATCTCTATTTGCCACCATCTTACCCCTTAGGGGAACCCTTTGACTCTGTGCACACTATTTCTTACTTTGAAATAGTATATACAGAGCCAACTTCCTACAACAGTTAATTTCCAATATTTCAAAATCTGTATAACTTATTGATTTCAAACACAGTACTGTTTATACCGGTGTGAAATATGAATCTATTGAAGTACTTATCTGCAACTTGAATCTTGTGGTTCTAAAAATAAATTAAGAAAATATATTTTTACAATATAAAAACCAGTGGTCTGGAGTTCTCATTGAGTGTGTGCTTCTTCTATTGTCTGTGTGTGTAAAATTCTTTGCACTACCTTCTGATAAGCTTAACTGCTCGACCACACTACCACAAAAGAGATCATTAGTATTATCTAATTTAGCCTCTAAGCCACTGGGGAACCCCTGGACTCTGTGCACACTATATCTCATTTTGATATAGTGTATAGAGATCCAGCTTTCTACAGTATGCTTTTAAGTTGAATGTGGAGACAGTAGCAGCTTTCACTGTGTGTTGTGAAATACATGTGTTTATGGGCTTATCCTGCTTTGCAGATAATTTTTCTCTCACTTCAACTTGGGGGGGTCTGCAATAATTGTTCATTGTGGTCCCTCTACTACTACCACCCGTTGCCCTGTTTGAAGTAGGAATCAAAGCTAAGCATATTTATAGTAATGCAAAGATAAAAAATATATCAACATTATATAAAAATGCAACCTTGTTTCTAATGATTATAACAACACCTGTGCCTACAAAATAATCAGAAGCTTTTCTTTGCATTTTCTTTGCATAGACTGGTCTTACACCTCTTATGGAGGCAGCTTCTGGTGGATATGCAGAAGTTGGAAGAGTTCTTCTTGACAAAGGAGCTGATGTCAATGCACCACCTGTGCCTTCTTCAAGAGATACTGCATTAACAATTGCAGCAGACAAAGGACACTATAAGTTTTGTGAACTCCTCATTAATAGGTAATGGGTACATTTTACATGTTCTGTGAGCTGCAATTCCGTTTTAAAGCACCTTTGTAATTGCCATTTTAATTTTTCAATAGTATCTGTTCTTTTAGTGTAGAGTATATACTTGTGATGCAAATGCCTTCCTTTTGATCCACATCCTACAGTATCTCCAGGCATATAGAAGGGTCCTTGGATTTGTTTTCTTTAGCTGCCCACCTCACTGGTGCCTATAAATGTCACCAATGCTGCTGAAGCATACATTGATGCCTTAATTGTATAAAAATGTCCCTGTTGACTTTTGTTTCCTTCTTTTTCCATGTGCAAATGAGGCTATGTTCTGGAGCATTTGATTTGCTCCTTTATACTAAGCTTAATGGTACCTGTTAGCTGCCTATCTCTGGGACAGAATCAAATGGGTACTGCATGTGGTGCATGAACCTGTCATGATTCAGCAGCCTGAAGCACCAACTTCTTGATGCGGCCAGATCATATTTGGGAGAGGAAGTCAAAGTTGTATGTGGCATCCTACTATTCGGAGAAGAGGTCCAAATCTCCAGATCTGTAACCAGATGCGCATAAACTCTTTGATAAACTCCTCACAGCTATATTAGAATAATAAAATCAGAGACCTTTTCCCCCTTTGCTGGAGATCCATTTCTAACAAACTGCACCATCATTGTCAGTCTAATAATTTGTGTAAGAAGTTAGATTATCAGTCGAAGGCGGTTAAGTACCCACCTCAAGTAATAATCACGATCCTCCACTAAAGTCATTAACTAAACCAGAGCGCCACATCCTGGTAGCTATGGCAGATAGCAGACAAGCCTAACTTGGAGGCCATGCGTAAAGAATTTATGCAGGCTTAACTTAGAGGCAATGTGTAAAGTATTTAGGTAGTACTAAAACTGTAATGAAGCCAAAATTCAAAACAATAAAATGACCAGAATGATTTAGAAATATAAAGCAAAATGTTATAAATAAAATGGCAAAAATCCATTAAGTGGAACATTGATATGAATGTTTTAATTGGAGATGGCACCAGGAAGTACAAAGTGCCAATGCTAGTCAGTGGTTGCGATTGAACAGGACCTAAGTCCAATTTGATGCTGACGGTAATGGAGCGTGAATTGGGCACCCTAACCAGGTTCCTCCTAGTCAAAGATTTTAAAATCTGACGTCTGTCCTTTAAGTCCCAACCCACCACAGGAGTACACTTCTAAAGCCCTCAGGCTTCAGTGTAGGCACTTATAGGCTCACAGGGTGGCGGGCAGAGGCCTAAAAAAAGGCCGTTCTAGGTCCAGATGCCACTGCTCAGCTGGCTTGAAGAAGAAGAGAAGGTTGTTTTTGCTTTTTTTGTTTTTTTTACTCTGTAGGTCCACGGGACAAAATGCTATTGTCCGGGGGGATTTTTCTTAAACTTTTATAGAGTAGTGTATATGCCGTCTGGGTTTAAACCCTGTGGGTCCTGTACCTGTCAAATGTCAGTCACAGACCCTCATTCGGTGTGTTTGTGGTGTCTGGGTACTCCTCACGACGCCGACGGCTGCGACGCCTGCCATCGACTGAAGCCCAAATCCTTGAGGGAGTGTTGAATAAAGCTCCTGGTTGCAGTGGCAGACCAGTCTTCTTCCCAGAGGCGTCGGAGCCCATCTTCTTCCTTGCGGTCCTGGGAGCATTCCAGAAGTTGTTTGCGTATGGTTCCGTCGACGTCCGGAGGTTCACCGGAGTCTCCAAGTAAGTCTTCCCAGATGTTGTCACACCCTTCTGCGTTACCTCCATGCGCTCTCCTCCATCCGAGTCTGTGCTTGAGTCGACCCTTTCCCTTTCGCCATATCCCGGGACCGGGGCAGCTCTGGCCCAAATGCAGTACTGCTACTCATCCCTGCTTTCCATTTTTGGGCCTCCTGCTCCCTCTGGAGCTCCTTCGGGCCCTAAGGAGGTGGTGAGTGCTCTGACGGGGTGTTCGCCATTGGTTTCGACCTCGGTGCCTGTTCAGCCTCTTGACTCCAACTGCAGAGTCAGATCGGTCCCGGTGCACTGTCACGTGCGACCTCCGTCTTCTCCATCTAATCCTGTTGCCGTGATGCCCCCCACGGCGCTGTTTGCCTACTCGACTCTGCTCAACACTCCTACTCTGATTTCCCAGGAGTCGGAAAACGCCTCTTCTGAGGAGGCTACCCCTGTTCGACTTGGGCCGACATCCACCCAAACACCAGGAGCAGCGCCATTCAAACTGGATCCACCTTCTGAGCCTTCTACACATCCTCAGGCTCCTTTTATGGGTGCCGTCCCAGGTTCATCCTCTGATTGGATGTTTGTCCTAGCCACTGCAAGTGGCCTGGACTCCACGCAGGCATCCAGCCTGCTCTTTTCACCTGGAATGGCAAATGAAGCCAGTACTGCCTTCGTAGACATGTCAAGGCGGGTGGCTGCTCTTTTGCACTTGCAACTTCCAATGGTGCAATTATCTACAGACCTGTTATTGGATTTTCATCCTGTCTTCCACTAAACCACTACTGCCTAATTGCGAGGGTCTTTATGACATCCTTCTCGATGTCTGGAACCAGCCTGTCTCTCGTCCTTCTGTGGACTGCTCTATACCCTACAGGCACCGGCCAGCACAGGAGGATCCCTTAAGCCTTCACCACCACCCCCCCTACTCCTCAAAGCTTTGTGGTACAAACTGCTTTGTGCATTCCTGACGTGGTGCAGATTCCTCCTGCCCCACCACACAGAGGGGCCAGACAGCTGGATGCTGCTGGCAGACATATGTTGGTTTCCTCTAGTGCTGCCCTACACTCCACTAGCACTTCCTGTGTTTTGACTTGCTTCTCCCATGCTCTTGGACTCTGTGGAGCCTTCTATCCCTGAGGATGCTCGCACTGCCCTGACGCCTTTTGGTCAGAGATGGTCAGCAGGCTGCTCGGATCACGGTTTGCACTGGTATGGATTCTACAGATTCTGTTGGTCAGCTCATGGCTGCGTCTGTTGCAGTACGTCAAAGGGTATGGATATATCCCATTTTTAATTTTGCTTCTTTCTCCTGTTCTGTGCTGCAAAGTTCTGTCGGCTCCTTTTTGAGCAGATGTTTATTCCGCCTTCTGTTCCCATGCATGGCTGCATTTGTTGCCTTTTCATGATTGTTTTCGTTGACAGGGGTTACTTCTTCCCTTTCATTTCTTTTATCAAGGCCATTCTTTGTATTATGTACACATAATGATGTTAGGTTCTTTTACCATATGTCGTTCCATTTCCACTTCAAGGGTTCTGTCTGTAGTCCTTCTCTAATACCATGCTTTGTTGATTGTGTATGTAAGCTCTGCACTTTTTACACGCAACTTATTATTATTTTTTTTTTTTTGTCCTGCCAACTCGATTGACTGGGTGTGGGACCCTTCTTCTGAGTGCAGAGTTGTGCCTGCGGGCCCTAACATTTTACTGGTCTTCCAGTTATCACACAGATTGCACTAATACAGACATCTCAGCTAGCCCAATCGGGAGAGGAGAAAGCACTGTACTTCCCTTTGACAGTGACTTTTGCGGGGCAGTTGATGCCTCCAAACACAAGGTGGTCTTGTATGCCACCACCCTGCGAGAAGACCCCACAGCAGCTCATTGAAAGCTATTACGCACCCCTCCCCATGAGGGAAGACTGCTTGATCCTTGGTCCCACTACCTCTAGGGCAGCCAGGAGCAAAGCCTGCCAAGGCGACCGCAAAGCGTAAACATAATCAGTGGGTCAATATCTATGCCTTTGACAGGCTTAAAAGATCATTGTTATTCCACGTGATGACCCCCGCCAACAACCTCTTGACAGCAACCCCTTATACTGCGGGTTCGGATCCAGGGGCCTTTGACTCTAGTACCTTAATGGTCAATTCACTTGACACAGAGGATGCATGTGACTTGCAGGGGGACTAAGATGGTAGATCTGGAACATTGCATGCTGCCTGTCCTCTTGCTCCTTCAAACCCTGGTACAGCTTAGTCTGACCCGATGACATGCTAAATCCAGATTATATTTTCCATTCCCGCTCTACGGGGTGGATCCCGGCAGAAAAAGTTGCGCTGTGTGTCCCAGGCGGTTCGAGGAAGCCCCTTGACAAGGAGATGCACAACTGCCTTTTTGGGGGAGGAGAAGGGGGAGGTGCCATCGCCTCTCGCCTCTCTCAGGAGTGGAATGTTCACTAACCTGTGTGAAAGATACTAGGAGGGTCACCTTTCTGACCAAGTATATACGTGACCTCAAGAAAGATATGGAAAAATCCTGGTACTCCTATCAGAACAAACTCCTGGATAGGACGGCGCACCTCTCTAAAATCCTGGATATGGCGAATGTAGACATAGCCTCCGAATCCCTGGTTCCCCCAGATTTACTCTTGGGATTGGCTCAGTGGGCTTAATGAGCCATTATCCTGTTGGGGAGCACCATTTGTGCCCTATCAGCGGAGCACTGGAGGTCAAAGTAGACCCCAGACTGAGGGACTTCGTTAACTCAGAAGCTGGGGAGGTAGGGCAAGGTGGTCGGGCAAAGTGGTCTCTTTAGTGACTCGTTTGTCAAAGAACTTGGCACATTTGTAGCTACCTTCTCCTCTCTGGACAAGGCACAGAGGTCATGAAATGCATCGCCCCCATACCCCCTCAATGCTTCAAAGGGGACACCAACCAAGGTTAGAATAGCCCCTTCTTCCCCCTCAAGGGTAGTGGCCAGGCTGGCACTATTCATAAACTGGTGAGCGTGCACCAGCGTCGCTTGTGTGTTACAATGGTATGCGGTTTCCACATAGAGTTTTAGGGCTCTCTGCACCAGACCAGGGGTCACTCCACCTTCAGGTTCTCGGCACATGATGCGGAGCTAGTAGACCGAGATGTCAAAACGCTTTTGGAAAAATGTGGACTCTCCCCAACATCCTTACATCCCTTGAATTTTCTCAGCAGTTTATTTTTAGTGGCAAAAAGGAGTCTGAGCTAGCGCCCTATCATTAACTGTAAGGCCTTAAACATATAACTGGTTTTCCGCCATTTCAGGATGGTGGGGTTCTACCTCCTCCAAGATCGCTTGCTCTATCAAGGTTGACTTGTTAGGCTGAACCTGAAGGATGCCTGTCTAGCCATCCCCATCTGTCATCCGCACTGACGAGTTCTCCAATTCACATGGCACGATTAGATCTTCAAATTCAAGTCCCTTTAGTTCTGCCTATCTTTGGCATTGTGGTGCTTCACCAAGGTGCTCAGGCCAGCAATAGAGTACTTTAGGACCTGAGGGATTCGTCTCATGGTATAACTTGATGACATTCTCCTGATGGGCCAATGCCTGGCCAAGCTCGCAAAACCTCTCCAGACGACCATCTTGCTCTTCGCATTCCTGTGGTCTGTGATCAACAGGGATGAGTCTCACCTAATTCTGACCCAGAAGTTGATCTTCCTGGGCTTCGTCATAGATTCCATCGATGCGACCTTGAGGCTTCCCTCCAGGAAAGTGGTGAAAATCCAGCATTCACTTTGAAGGAGTGAACCTCCCTGCAAAAACTGGTGAGAATCAAAAGGACAACTTTAGCAACATAAAAGGATGATGAACGGAGTGCTGAACATCATGGGACACCTCTTCTCATCCGTACAGGCCATATTCATGGGGTCACTACACTACCAGGCATTGCAATTTCTAAAGGCTTCCCCTTTCTAGATGGGCCTCACCTATTCACAGGTCGATCCAGTCTTAGTTGGAGCCAAGGAGGTGATAGGGTGGTGCTTGGCTCATATGGATTCCTGGAATGGGAGAGCCATAGTTGGATCCAACCCAGATATGTTGATTGAGTCTGCCAGCAGTACAGGCTGGAATTATCCAAATGCTGTGTTTGGGCATCTCAAGAAGAGGCTTCATATCAACTGCGTGGAACTGTTAGCGAGCATACAAATGTAATTCTCCAGTAATCACATTCCATAAGATGAGGCATCTCAGTCATGTAATAGCCGGCAACTTAGAATTTTTAAACAATCTGCTACTTTGACATGTCCTATTTTGCTTTTGTCTCCTTATTATGTCAGTATGATTCTTATACAGCACAGGACCACACACACACACACCAAGGTTTCTTGACACTAGACCTTAGAGTCCCAATATTCATAGTTGTAAACCCTGGCGAACATCCAGTTTGTTTGTGTAATTTCACAGCCTCCATTTTTCGTTCTTGATCATGGTCCGGCAGCCCCCTCCTTTAAATTTTACCAGTTTTTCTTTATTTTAGTTGTTATCTTAACATCATACTTAGTGTTTGCAACGTAGGGGGTTCGTTTCGGAAGCATGGCCATAGACCCCGTGCCGCTGCTGCTAGTTTGGCATATTGCAGATATTGATTTGATCCCAACCCTAATAAGTCTATGGCATCTGCCTACGTAATAAATGCTTTTCCGTGATAAAGGTCTCCCAGGAGCTGGCAACCACCCCCCTCTTTCCATTTTTGTTCCAACATAACATTTGCAATTTATGCAAAAGGTTTAAGGTCCCACATCAGCATATCCCTTGCTTGGGGGGCACAGTGTATCACACATGTGACCACATGCTCCTAAATCATGCATACCTGATGAATAGTATCTTCTGGTACCCGTGATCCACTCATGAGCAAGGTCAGCTGTGTCAGGCCTCCATACATTCCCCGCAGGAGAGCCTTCTCCCAGTTGTCGTTATCGTCTAACCAATGTATTGTATGCTGAAGGTTGTATGCCATATAGTACAGTTAAATATTTGGAATCTCTATGCCGCCCCGTTCCCAGGTTTTTTTTTTTTTTTAGCATAGAGAGACCTATTCTCTTTTGCTTGTTGGCCCAAAGTAATTCCAGGATTAGGCGATCTCTGAATTTCTGTTCCATATAAGTTAGCTGCATACCTTGGTATCTGGTCCCCTCACTGCACCAGGGGGGACCGACCTGTGGGGAAAAGTCAATCTGAGTCCCCGCTAACGTTCACGTTGGGAGTATGCGTGATTCGTGGACATTTACACATACACCTGATGCCTCTCCAAAGGCTTGTAGAGCCTGAGGAGTATATGTGCAGAATAACTCAGTTGTCTGAGATACACCAGGGCATCACCCGCATATAGAGGTACCACATGAGTGGTATCTCCAACATGAATCCCCCAGGGTCCCAAAGCCCGGCGCAGTAATATAGCCAGGGGCTTCAAGGCTAATGCATATAGGTGATAGGGGACAGCATTGCCTGGTTCCTCTCAGTACCTCAATTTTTCCTGGACAGCAGGGTGCTCGTGGGCACACATGCTGCTAGATCCTTATACAACAATTTCACCTGCTCAATGTACTGTGGCCCATTTTGTTCCAGCACCAACCATAAATAGTCCCAATCTACTGAATCAAACACTTGTTCAGTGTCTAGAAATGCAAGAACCCAGGGCTCTACTCTCACATGTAATGCATTGGATATGTGCACTAGGCATCTTTAGATTGTCCAAGGTACTCCTGCGGGGTATAAACCCATACTGGTCTGTATGTACCAACAAGGGTAGGTGTGGGAGCAAACGTGCTGCCAGGACTCCACTCTATATTTTAACGTCTACATTCTACAGGTATAACGGCTTATATGACGGCAGTTCTACTGGGTCCTTAGCAGGTTTAGAGAGTAATACAAATAATGCCTTGCGCGTGGAGGCGGGTGATCTTCCCATTTAGTGTGCCCCGCCATATATATTTCAAGAGGTTTCTCTGACAGCCTATCGGCATAACGTTGTTAGAATTCCGGTGGGAGGCCGTCGCCTCTCTGCGTTTTGGCAGTTTTAAGGCGTCTAATGGCAGCCATAAGCTCCTCCTTGGTAATGGGGTTATCCAATGCGGATCTTTTGTCTCCTCCCAGTGCCAGGAGAGTCATCTCCACCATGAAAGCAGTACCATGATCTGGGATTGGCTCTTTGTGTTTCTCATATAGGCAGCCCAGATGTGATTGGAATACTTCATTTATAGCTATTGGAATGGAAATCAGGGCTCCCTGCTTGTTCTGCATTTTTACCACAGGTTCTCGGTTCTCTTGTTGTCTAAGCAGTCGTGCTACCATGGCCTACCGTCCAATCCCCCTCAGCAGGCAGTAGCTGCCTATAGGCCGTGTGGGTGTGCTTTTTCAGCCTGCGCCAGTTGTTGAGGAGCTCCCTCCGGGCGTGTTGCCTCTTGCTCCGTTTGTCTGGCTGTGACAGGAGGTCCTTTGCCAGGTTCTGCAAACGTCTCTTCTGATAGGTAATATCCCTTTTAAATTGCTTCCACACTCCATAGGTGGTCTAGAAGATGGTGATGAGGGGTATGCCTCATCGCCTCCCAGTCATGTGACCTACTGCTAGCGCTTCCCCAGTTCTCATTAAAAAAGTGTGAAAGTTCTTAAAGTGTAGACTCAAAGGGACCCTGAGAGACCCTCTGCCCGTAATCACCCTAATGGAATCGTCGGGCGCTGGACACAAAACAGTAGTCCAGCCTGCTATGATTTCCAGTTGCGGGTGTATAACATGAGTAAACCCTGTTCTGCAGATACTTCTTCCTCCAAGGGTCAGTCAGCTTGACCTCCCGAAGAATGTAGAATACCTTCTCGATTATGTGTGGCTTACTTTATAATTTCTTGGATGTTCAGTCTAATTCACCATCTAATACACAATTGCAGTCTTGAAGATGGTCTTCCGCTGGCTCTGAACTTTCTGCGTGTAATCAGGAAAGACTAAAATAGGGTTGCGTTCAAACTGTGGCCGCCTCTTAAGCCGAACGTGTTGCAGGATAGCGTCCTAATCTCTAAAATTAGAGACTAGGAATAATCTCATGCAGTGGTGCACCAGCTTTAGGCGTGGAGGCCAGCGCATTGAGACCTCTTGATGGTGAAAAAGTTGGAGAGCTTTTGTATTGCCATGACTGCTAGAAGCCATTCCTCCAAGAAGGCCTCCATTGACCACCCCTCTGCCTTCTCCAGAAACCCCACAGAGCATAAGTTGTTCCTCCTAGATCACCCCTCAGAGTCTTCCACTCGTTCTTCCAGTCGCTCCGAAAGTTTTTGAAGGGATGCTACTGTCTCTTTTAGGGCAGTTATGTCCTGTTGCACCATTTTCTTTGGTGGCTGTCTCTCTCTCTGCAGAAGAAGAAAACAAGGCGATTGAGCCCTCTTCTGGATGTCTGGGAAATTGGACAACTTCCTTAAACAAGCATTGACAAACCCAATAGGTTTCGCCTCTGTGAGATCTATTGGCTTTGTCATTGTTTTTTTCAAGACATGTTGCATAGTAGCGTGGGCTGCTGTTCTATATGGCTTAAAGTAAAGATTAAAAACAAGTGCTTTGACGTCACCAGTGTTGACCATATCTAAGTGTTTTTTTCCTTTTAAGACACATCACACAATACCAATGGTATCTTGGCTCTGTCTGTACTGCTCATGAATACCATGTGAGTATGAGTATAAGAATGTGGTGCTGGCATAACACCCATGCACCGACTGCAGAATGATGAAGCACTTAGTGTCCCCAGTGGCGTGGCACAGGGTGGCATGGCAGACACACTTCAGTTTTTCCTTGGCACCTTTCAACACCATAACTGATAAACTGATCTGTCAAATATTGTCAACGCCTTTGTTAAGCGTACTAAGCAGTGAGGTGGGACTCAGACATCCCCTGAAATGTCGCTTGTCTGAAATTTACTTTCGTCTTTGAAGAAAATTGCACTTTTAAATGGTCTCAAATCTCATTCAAATCCGACAGCACTCGATAAGACATCTGGCAAAACAGGAGCATTTCAGGCAAGATGCCTCCTTACTCCAGCTTACCTTTTTTGAAAAAAGGACGTCACATTAGGAGAATACCTTTGATTTGTCAGAAAATAAGGCAGTGCAATGACCAGAGGTTCCTGAAGAACGCAGCAACCTGTCACGTTGAAGAGAGGCTTTCTACTTTTGCATGATACTGAAAGTGTGCTGTTTAGTAAACAATTTGAAAACTTAGTGATACATAAATTATGCAAAAGAGAAAAGGGAGCTTCTGGGTATGCTAACACTTTAGGTAGAAACATTCCAAGTGAAAGACATTTTCTCTAATTTACCTGCTCAAGTTTTTTCTGGCACAGTTTTTAAGCCTTAGATGAATGAAATGCCATTGATGCACAGCTAGAAAATGAAATAAGCATTTACCGTTGGGAGTAACATTAATCCAGCCTTTAGATTAGTACATCCATGCCCACTTGAAATAAAAAAAAAAGCAGTTTTGGCAAGCAGCTTATAGTCAAATCTCATCAGAGCGCTACAACTTAGTCCAGACATGAGCAAGGTATCCAGCTCCCATCAAGGCACCCAGTGATTCAAACCATAAAAAGGATCTCAACCGGAAGATATTTCAAGTGACAGGCGTCAGTCCGTGAGTGGCACCTAAGATTTCTGGCAGTCTTTAAGTATTAGATTAGCAAAAGGCCAAAAAGACAGACTTTCACCATTCCAGTCAAAATATTATTGATGATGGATTAATAGAATGCCACCAAGCCCCCTTGTCTTGAAGTATGCGTAACTCTTAGCGTGCTTTGGTCTTCCTGGACCTCATCAGAGGCATAGAGTTAATTCAGAGGTGTGCAAAGCATCCAGTACAAGTGAAACAAACATGCTCCGAAGCATAGGGTGAGCTATAAATTAAGCAACTACCATAGAGGCACTAAGGGTAACGTTCCATTCTGTTTGCACCAAACAAGAGTAATTTACTGATCTTTTTTTATAGTGTTTTGGTCTCAATACTGCCCATCAAAATTGAGCCGAGCTGTTCATGTGTTTTTTTTTTTTTTCTTTCTGTGCCGGGGCCTTAATGCTGCTAAAGGTATTGCCTGGTATGTGTGGGCGAAGTTAACTTCTTGGCAAAATCTCACACGGATGACGACGGAAAGCTACATTGTGTAGTTTCTTGAACCTTTAGGATATCAGCGATGTTTAAAAACTCCATAAGATCACACTCCATGCATCTCTCATATGCAAGTTTTAAATGTCATCCATCTTAATTAAATTCGGATGCGGAATAAAAAAAATAAAATAAGAATAGTAACTCAATCCTTGACTAACTGGATCGGGTGAATTTCAAATAATTTCAAAATGAAATAACTTAGTTATTAATGCACATACAAAAGCTACTTTGATTCGACCTTTCAATAAACTACATGGACTATGGTTTCAGTCAAGCAAATTCTGTACTCTTCCAACTTTGTTATTCTGGGTCGAAGCTGAGAAACTATATCCTATTTTCATTAGATAAAAAACACACTTTTTATATAATTTAGAAAAAGAAAAAAAGATTTTGGACAGTGTCTTTAGCAAGCATGGAAAATGTGTCAAATATCTCAACTGGTGATTCTGCCTGAGAAAGGGAACTGTGCAGTGTTAAAAGCAAGAAAATGAAAGTATTTGCTGGAATACCAACTTTATTCTGTGATTTAACACAATCACTGAAATCATCAAAGGAAATAAGCATGTTTGATGGTATATGTGTGGCTGTGGACACACATACGCTGCACACTCCTGCCATCTAGTGTTTGTTCCGGAGTGGTGCAAGTGGCTATTCTTCGAAGAAGACGTTCGAGTCACTTGATCTTGTGACTCCTCCTCTTGGTGATATTGCGCATGGGTGTCAACTACTTTGTTAGATTTTCTCTCCGCTATCTGGTTCGTAGTTGTGTGCCTCTGCTCCATGTTTTTGATTCCGTTCTGTTCAGTTCCTTCTCCTTTTCTTCTATTCCGACAGCATTGTCTTTGATCACGCATTTCTATATTTTGCACTTCCTACGTTTTTCATCGGTTCGGGCTTCAGCCCACCGCCGTTTGCGGCGTTATTGCCCATCGCGGGCCGACCTTCTGCGTGGCTGGCATCAATGGAAAAGGCTCCCTGATGGAAAGTTCTCCATTTCATTCCTGCCCACAGTGCCACGCTAAGTTCCTGCACACCAAGCAACACCTCTTGTACAACTTTTGGCTCTCTCCAGACCACCATGAGGCTGACTGCAATGTTCAGGGACCAGAGGGCTCGGCGACATGAGATGGCACAAAAGGTGTTGGACAACACCCTGGATCTCTTCAGGGAAGGGCACACCCAGGAGGAGCCAGCAGCCCATGAGGAAGAAACTACCTCCGCTGAGGACAGGTCCAACTCTGATGTGGAGTTTGACATCGAGAGCCAAGAACTTTTTATTGCCCAGCGCATGAGTACTGTGCTCTCCCACAGAAATTCTACAAGAAGGCCCCACTGCCTAGCCCAGAGTTCGCCGATCCACCATTGCCTCCCGGCCATGGTCAGCACCGAAAGACTGTTTTGGCCTCCCTCCTTCAGGCTCAGCTCCATAAATTGCCACAAAGGTTAAAGCCTCCACCTCGACCATATCGGACCTAAAAAGTTTTGGTGTCGATTGCATCCTCTGGACCGATCTGGCAGCTGACTTCTTTGACCTCAGTGCCGTGCACGATCTAGAAGCATAAGCCTTTTGGGACAAAATTCTTGGAGCTGAGGGATTCTGGTCAGTCTTCCACTATCCCTTCTCCAGTCGAGCTAACCCTTGAAAAGCTGGATGCTAGACAGCTCAAAATTCACATCCAGAAGGGGAATGATCACATCATTGCAACTCCTTCGTCTCCTGCATTTCCAAAGAGGAAATTAATATTTGAGGAGGCGTTGTGTAGGAAAGTAAACTCTTTTTGACATGGTTACCTCCACTTTTTGCCTGCTATGACTACGCTTGGACTGTTTTCACTGGGATCCTGCTAACCAGGGCTCCATTGATTGTGCTCTCTCCCTCTGAATTTGGTTTCCTAGGACTCTGCACACCCCACAATTGGCATACTGGTGCCCCTATATAAGTCTCTAGTATATGGTTCTTAAGTAACCAGGGCATTGGGGCACCAGGGATTCCCCATGGGCTGCAGCATGTATTGTGCCACTAATGGGAGCCCATGCAAGATGTGTGCAGGCCTGCCATGGCAGCCTGCGTGAAAAGGTGCAGGCACCCTTTCAGTACAGGTCACTAAGTCACCCCTATGGCAGGCCCTCCTAGCCCAGAGGGCAGGGTGCGGGTCCCTGTGTGTAAGGGCACACCTGCATGAGCAGAGTTGGCCCTACAAACTCCAGCTCCATTACCCTGGACTTTGTAAGTGCGGGGAAGCCATTTTACCGATGTATTGGACACTTGTGTCTAGCTAGATAATGGTAACTCCGAACCTGGGCATGTTTGGTATCAAACATGTTGGAATCCTACCCCACTACTGTTGCTGGTATTGGTTGTGTGCTTCTGTGCACTCTGGGGGCTCCTTAGAGGATCCCCAGCATTGCTCCTACCAGTCTTCTGGGTTTTTCTGGGCAGCCTGTGCTGCTGCCACCCCTCAAGCAGGTTTCTGCCCTCCTGCTGCTTGACCAGATCACGCAGAGGAAGGCAGAACACAAAGGGTTTCCTTTGGGAGAGGGAGGTAACACCGTCTCTCTTGGAAACAGGTGTGAGAAGGCTTGGGATGGGTAGCCCTCCGGAGACACCAGTATGCTCTGAAGAGCACAGTTGGTGCCCTCCTTGCGAAACTGGTTTGCAGCAGTCCAGGGACCCCCGGTCCCTGCTTTGGTGCAAAACTGGACACAGGAAAGGGGAGTGACCACTCCCCTGTCCATCACCACCCTAGGGTTGGTGCCCAGAGCTGTTCCAGGTGTCCATTTAATTCTCAAATTTTGGAACCAAGGTGGACATAGGCCCGTGGGAGCATCTGAGTGTCCGGGTCAGGTTGGTGACATCACAACCCTCTCCTGATAATTAGTCAGCCTGATAGGTGACCAATCTCCCCTTCCTGGGCTATTAAGAGTCTCCCGCCTGGGTGGGTCCTCAGATTTGATGTGCAAGATTCCATCAGGATTCCTCTGCAATGTTTACTTCATCTTCTGGTCACCGGAACCGCAACTGGACTCTTAGGACCCAACAATCTGCAACTTGAGCGATAACTGTGCTTTGCATCATTGCTTTTCCAGCTCCTTCCAGCAATTGCAACATTTCCCCAGCTGTGCATCCTTTGAGGGCAACTAGATTTCAGCCTGCACCATGAAGTAAGAAGGAATCTCTCTCGGAGTGAAGGAGTCACTCTCCTGCATCTACAGGCATCAACTGCAATTGCAATGGGCTGCTTGGATCTTCTCTTCTCCAGAGCTGCTTGGGTCCTTTATCGCAGGTGGTGGTCTGGAGTGGTCCCCTTGATCCTCTTTGCCAGCTCTCCAACTTGGGGAGACGGTAAGCCCTTTGCTCTCCGTGCAGGACAGTATCCCTGTGCACTGTGACTCTTGCAGCAACCAATGCTTGTGTGCTTCAGCTCCAAGGGATCTTCAGGCTTCATGTAGCCCCGGCCCCCAGCACTTCGTCCTGCCAAGCACAGTCTCCTCTGCTGCTCCAGTGACATGGGACTCCTCTCCAGGTGTGCTGAATGGGCCTCACTGTGCCTGCTGTGCCTGCTGGCAGTGGGTTGCCTGTGGGGGCTGCATCCTCTTTTTGTGACTGCTGAGGGTCACCCCACATTCCTCTCCTTGGTTCGAGTCCCCTGGGTCTTGCTGGTCCTCTTCATCCTTGCAACTCGTTGTCTTCCTCTCTTGCATTTGCCAAGGCTTGTTGGTTGTTCTTCAGCATCACTGACCCACTGCAACCCGACAGCCGAAGTAGGACACCATCTGCATCACTTCAGGGACTCCTCCTGTGCTCCAAAGCTGGTCTTCATCGTCGACCATCAACCTGGTCCGGCATCCACAGAAGGGTGGGTAGTGGCTCCTGCCACCACCGGACACTCCATCACGAACTGGACTTGGTCCCCTTTCTTTGCAGGTCCTCTTCTGTCAGGATCCATCTTCTGTTTCTTCCAGTCTTGCTTGGGTCTTCCACAGTCCTTTTCCAAAGTCCTCCTGTTAGTTTTGGGGTAAACCAGGTACTTACCTTTTCTCTCCTGGTCGCTGGGGGTCCCTCTGGCACTCACCCTTTACGGTTCCTAGTTCCTCTAGCTCCCCTCTAATGATTTCACAACCTTGGGTGGGGGGCGGTTTCTCGCATTCCACTTTCCTAGTATATGGTTTGGTCCTCCCCTAAGACCAACATTGTTTTCTATTGCTTTTACCAATGCCTATTGCTTTTTATGCTCTTTACTAATTGCTGATGTGTATATAATAGCGTGTTTACTTCTCTCCAGTTGGGGAGACTGACCAATAGTATTCTAGTGTTCTGGTTACCATATTAAAGTACCTTTATTTTTAGAACACTGTGTGGTTCTTTCATGTGTGTAAGTGCTGTGTGGCTATAGTGGTATTGCATAAGCTTTGCATGTCTCATTGATAAGTCTTGGCAGCTCATCTACAGCTACCTGTAGGGAGCCCTGGCTACACCTCACTAATAGGGAATACCTTGACCTGGTATAAGATGATAACATCATAGATGCTCACCACACACCAGGCCAGCTTTCTTCACCTTGGACATTCCTATTCCTCCAAGGAAAATGGAAAAGGGTAAGGCCACCAGCCTGGTCTGGCATCCTTCTCCACCTCCTCCTCTACCTCCTCCACTGCTACCACCACCGCACCACCACCACCTCACCACCACCACCTCCCTGCCACAATCCCTTGTACGTAGTACACTGGACGACACACTTCAAGGGTCTCTGCGGTCTTACACTGGGGAGTTAGGGGGTCTACCTGATGATGCTGGTCCATGGGATGCTTATGACCCAGATCCCATCACTCCCAATGATGCAAATCTTTATCTTGCTTGCCCTTCTCCTCCAGAGGATACTATCTCATTTCGAGTGCGGCGGTGTTCCATAATGTCCAGCTCCACAAACAGCCCATAGAGCAGGACTTTGTTAGATACCCTCTCATCAACATACAGAGACAATCCATACTCTTCCCCCCAACCACCCTCCTGTCCACAATGCTCCAGAATAACACCCCCCCCCCCTTGGGTGGATAAAAAATATAAGGTGGCCCTTTCAAATCCCCTTTTCATTAGAGTACAAGGACCACTTGACTCTGTAGTTGCCACAACAGTGAAGCAACTAGGGACTCTCCTCCTCCAGAAAAGGAGAGCAAACGCTGCAGGAAACAGGAAAGAGGTTTGCGGCACAAGCCACAATCACTGATGCATTGCCAATTCTCGGGCCTTTTTGCCCCAATATGATCCTGCACTTTGAGACGAGATGGAATAATTGCTGCAATACCTTCCTGAAGAACACCATAAACGGGGACAGCAAATTGTCTCTGAGGGCCAAATAATTATTACTGATTCAATACGGTGTGGCCTAGATGCAGCAAACAAATCAGCCAGGGGTTTCAACACCTGTATCCTCTTAAAAAGGCATGCTTGGCTTTGGTATTCTGGTGGCAAACTAGAGGTCGAACATGCAGTCTTAAACATGCCCTTTGACATGGAGCACCTGTTTGGACCACAAGTGGTTACCAGGCATGACAGAATGTAGAAAGACACAGATACGGTGAAGCCCATGGGCGCCTTAAAAACTTCCACACACACAGGATCCTTTCAACACCCAGGGTACAGAAGCGTCCACGTCCCAACACAAGCAGCCTCAATCATACTACAGCAGAGGCTCCTAAAGCGATTCATACAGGGGAACTAATAACAAACGTAGAGGGAAGAGTACTGCCGCACGTGGATCCAGTTCAAAGCAGTGACTATTTACACCATCCCCCTGGCCGTATAACACCTGTCCGGGGGAGACTTCATCTTTTTCATTTGGTCTGGACACCATCCGCACAGACCATTGATTCATTGCCATTATCCAACATGGCTGTCATTACCTCCCCCTCCTTCCCCCCAAATGCCCCAATAACATTCTCCCTCACACCCATGGGTTATTGCAGGAACACCTGTCACTTCTCAAGCATGAGGTCCAAGCCCTTTGTTGTAAAGAAGCCATAGAACCCATTCCCCTGCAAAACCAGGCTGCGGGAGTATACTCACTATACTTCCTGATTCTCAAAAAGGACGAGTCTCTCAGACAAATCCTGGATCTCGGACTTCTAAACATATACATCCAATTTGAATACTTCTACATAGTCACTCTTCAGGATGTCATTCCCCTTCTACAACAAGGGGACTTCATGACAACTCTAGATCCAATAGATGCCTACTTTCACATACCAATCCACCCTGCACACCAAAAATATAAAGATTGCATTGCAGGCAAACACTTTCAATTCAAAGTCCTTCCGTTTAGGGTGACTCCTCCCCCCCCCCCCCGGTATTCACAAAATGCTTAGCAGTGATCGCAGCGCACCTGCGAAGGCAAAATGTCTGCTTCGTCCCTTACCTGGATGACTGGTTCATCAATGCCAGTACACTCTGCCAGTGACGACAACATTCTCAGCCGACAGTGGACCTCCTTTACAAACAACAGTTCACTCTCTACATCCCCAAATCTCATCTCCAACCTCTACAAATGAACCCTTACTTGTAAGCAATACTGAATGCAGAGTTAGGGTTAGCATACCCCAATCCCGCTCCCTTTCAAAATTTCCAGACACCTCTGTCAACCTGAACAGATTGATCCTATGAATGCCACCGTATAGCACATTGGTTGCTGTCTGCTTCATTTTCAGAAAGCATATCTCACTTACACTTCCATACGCTTTCATCTAGCAGCAATAGCTGCATGTCTCCAGAATAGACAACTTATCTCACTATTCAGAATTCCAGTAATTAAAGTTTTAATGGAAGGAGGTTCTCCCAGGCCCCTTGTGGAACCTTGACATACTCACTAATCTTATGGGTCCACCATTTGAGGCACTCTACTCATGCTCACTTCGATTTCTATCATGGTAGGTGGCTTTCTTAAGTGCCATCACTTCACTTCGATGTGTTAGTGAGCTCCAGGCACTAACCTTAGAAGGACCTTTCTTCTAAATTCATAGAGACAAAATAGTTCTTCAAACTAATGCTAAATTACCACCTATGGTGGTTTCTCAATTTCACCTCAATCAGTCCATTGAGCTCCCAGTTTTCCCCCCCACCCAGATTCTGTTGTGAAAAGGTCTCTTCACACCTTGGATGTCAAAAGAGCACAGAACGAAAACTTTTAGGAAAAATAAATTCCTCTTTCAGCCTTTTCTCCACCTCATAAAGGCAACCCAGTATCCAAATCAAGCATAGCCAAATGGAGAGTCAAATATGGTTAAACTTGCTACATTAAGGCTGTAGGAAGTTGGCTCTGTATATGCTATTTCAAAGTGAGAAATAATGTGCACAGAGTCCAAGGGGTCCCCTTAGAGGTAAGATAGTGGCAAAAGTAGATCATTCTAATGCTCTATTTTTGTGGTAGTGTGGTCAAGCAGTAGGCTTGTCGGAGGGTAGTGTTAAGCATTTGTTGTACACACACAGGCATAAATGAGTAACACACACTCACTTACTCCAGGCCAATAAGTTTTTATATTGAAAAATATATTTTCTTACTTTTAGGTTCAAGATTTACATCAAACACTTTAAATGTAAGGTACTTCACTTAGATACTTTAGGAACTTTGAATGAACACAATATCATGTACAGTCTTTATAAAAATGGCAATAAGCTATTTCAAAAGTGGACACAGTGCAAAAATCAACAGTTCCTGGAGGAGGTAAGTAAAGGTTAGTTTTGAAGGTAAGTAAAACACAAATCTCAAAGTTGGGGCATAGGTAACCCACCGTTGGGGGTTTAAGGCAACCCCAAAGTTACCACACCAGCAGCTCAGGGCCGGTCCGGTGCAGAGGTCAAAGAAGTGCCCAAAACACATAGGCGCCTATGAAGAACAGGGGTGCTCCGGTTCCAGTCTGCCAACCGGTAAGTACCTGCGTTTTCGGAGAGCAGACCAGGGGGGTTTTGTCGAGCACTGGGGGACACACAAGTAGGCACACAAAATACCCTCAGCAGCACAGGGGTGGCCGGGTGGAGTGTGCAAAGCAGGCGTCTGGTTTGTAATGGGAATCAATGGAGGGACCCAGGGGTCACTCTAGCCGTGGAGGCAGGGCACAGGGCGGGGCTTCTCTGGCCAGCCACCGACTGGGCTATACAGCGGGTCGCCTGGTGGTCACTTCTGCACTTGAGTTCAGTTCCTTCTGGTCCTGGGGGCTGTGGGTGCAGTGCTTGGTCCAGGCGTCTGGTTCCTTGTTACAGGCAGTCGCAGACAGGGGGAGGTGGTGAGAAGAGGGAAGATAATGTGAATCCGGTGGAGAAGGCTGCTGTACAATCTTTGGCTTCTCTGTGTTTAAAAATCTTCACCGGTGAAGTGCCAGTTTCCAAGCCTTGTTGGAATGCTAGTTTCCTCTTTGTTATAGGAGGAGGAGAGGCAATAACCTTCCCTGTATCTTTCTGGATTGGAATTCTTCTTTGCTTTTAGTCCAAGACCTCAAGAATTGGTCTAACGTCCGTTCCCTCTGTTTCCTGTTGTGAACATGAAACCTGTTTGCTTCTCACCAATGAATGCACTGAAAGCTTGGTGGCAGCATGCTTTCCACAGGCCGAAAAAGTGGTCTGATCAGTAAGAGAAAGTTTTTTCGGCTCCAAGGAGCATTTATGTTTCGGCTCCAGTGAGGTGTGTAGCTGTCTCGGTTCTAAAGCAGAAGCCTCCATTTTTCGACTCGACGCCGAAACAGGCGTGGCAGTCTGCTCGGTGGAGTGAATCTTGGCCTTTTTTAACGCCAAACCCGTGGGTCGGTCGACCATCTATTGTTTTCGGGTTAAATCATGGCCAGCAAGCAGTGGTAGACCCAAGACCTTCTGTGATTTTTCAAAATTGGTTTCTGATGGGAAAGGGCTGGTGTACTCACATACTGCGCCGCAGGTAATATATGGCTGTCCCCATCTGAATCACGGTCTGAGTTGGAGTCTCGGATAGAGACTGCAGTCTGTGCCTGTTCCTCACCAAAGATGTCGGGCATTTATTCCGTCGGAATCTCTAACCGTCTTGCTCTTCGATCCCTCAAGGTCTTCTTGGATCGGAAGGATCGGCACGTCTCGCAGGTCTCTTCTCTGTGGACCGGAGAGAGGCCGAGGTTACACACAGAGTGCAGGTCGGAGCGGGGAACTTGGCGTGGCACCGAGGGCAAGAATCAAAATGGAGTCTACGAAAATGGCTCCCTGTTGCAGTTACCCCCCACTTATTGCATGATATTGATGCTGAGAAGTGTGCTGGGACCTGCTAACCAGGCCCCAGCACCAGTGTTCTTTCCCTAAACTGTACCTTTGCCTCCACAATTGGCACAACCCCGGCACTCAGGTAAGTCCCTTGTAACTGTTACCCCTGGTACCAAGGGCCCTGATGCCAGGGAAGGTCTCTAAGGGCTGCAGCATGTCTTATGCCACCCTGGGGAGCCCTCACTCAGCACATGCACACTGCCTCACAGCTTGTGTATGCTGGTGGGGAGAAAATGACTAAGTCGACATGGCACTCCCCTCAGAGTGCCATGCCAACCTCACACTGCCTGTGGCATAGGTAAGTCACCCCTCTAGCAGGCCTTACAGCCCTAAGGCAGGGTGCACTATACCACAGGTGAGGGCATACGTGCATGAGCACTATGCCCCTACAGTGTCTAAGCAAAACCTTATACATTGTAAGTGCAGGGTAGCCATAAGAGTATATGGTCTGGGAGTTTGTCAAACATGAACTCCACAGTTCCATAATGGCTACACTGAAAACTGGGAAGTTTGGTATCAAACTTCTCAGCACAATAAATGCACACTGATGCCAGTGTGGAATTTATTGTAGCATACACCCAGAGGGCATCTTAGAGATGCCCCTTGAATACCAGTCCGTCTTCTAGTGTAGGCTGACCAGTTTCTGCCAGCCTGCCACACACCAGACATGTTGCTGGCCACATGGGGAGAGTACCTTTGTCACTCTGTGGCCAGGAACAAAGCCTGTACTGGGTGGAGATGCTTCTCACCTCCCCCTACAGGAACTGTAACACCTGGCGGTGAGCCTCAATGGCTCACCCCTTTTGTTACAGCGCCCCAGGGCATCCCAGCTAGTGGAGATGCCCGCCCCTCCGGCCACTGCCCCCACTTTTGGCGGCAAGGCTGGAGGACATGAGAAAAGCAAAGAGGAGTCACCCACCAGTCAGGACAAGCCCCTAAGGTGTCCTGCGCTGAGGTGACCCCTGCCTTCAGAAATCCTCCATCTTGAGTTTGAAGGATTCCCCCAATAGGATTAGGGATGTGCCTCCCTCCCCACAGGGAGGAGACGCAAAGAGGGTGTAGCCACCCTCAAGGACAGTAGCCATTCGCTACTGCCCTCCCAGACCTAAACACACCCCTAAATTTAGTATTTAGGGGCACCCAAGAACCCAGGAAATCAGATTCCTGCAACCTAAAGAAAGAAGGAGGACTGCTGACCTACAAGTATGCAGAGAAGGAGGAAGACAACTGCTTTGGCCCCAGCCCTACCAGCCTGTCTCCAACTTCGAAAACCTGCAACCAGCAACGCATCCGACAGGGACCAGTGACCTCTGAAGCCTCAGTGGACTGCCCTGGACTAAAGGACCAAGAAACTCCTGTGAACAGCGGCCCTGTTCAAAACCAGCTGCTTCTTTGCAACAAAGAAGCAACTTTCCAAGACTGTACGTTTCCCACCGGAAGCGTGAGACTTCTCACTCAGCACCCGACGCCCCTGGCTCGAGATTCAGAGAACCAATACCTCAGGGAGTACTCCCTGGTGACTGTGAGCCTGTGAGTAACCAGAGACGACCCTCCTGAACCCCCACAGCGACGCCTGCAGAGAGAATCCAGAGGCTCCCCCTGACCGCGACTGCCTGTAACATGGAACCCGACGCCTGGAACCAATGCTGCACCCGCAGCCCCCAGGACCTGAAGGAACCGAACTTCAGTGCAGGAGTGACCCCCCAGGCGACACTCTGCCTAGCCCAGGTGGTGGCTGTCCCGAGAAGACCCCCCCGTGCCTGCCTGCACCGCTAGAGTGGCCCCCAGGGTCCCTCCATTGGTTCCTACCTGAAACCAGACATCTGCTTTGCACACTGCACCCGGCCGCCCCTGTGCCGCTGAGGGTGTTTTTGTGTGCCTACTTGTGTCCCCCCCCATCCCCCCCCCCAGTGCTCTACAAAACCCCCCTAGTCTGCCCCCCGAGGACGCAGGTACTTACCTGCTGGCAGACTGGAACCGGAGCACCCCTGTTCTCCATAGGCGGCTGTGTGTTTTGGGCACCTCTTTTATTCAAAGTTCCTAAAGTATCTAAGTGAAGTACCTTGCATTTTACATGTTTAATGTAAATCTTGAACCTGTGGTTCTTAAAATAAACTTTTTCAATATAAAAACCTATTGACCTGGAGAAAGTCTTTGAGTATGTATTCCTCATTTATTGCCTGTGTGTGTACAACAAATGCTTAACACTACCCTCTGATAAGCCTTCTGCTCGACCACGCTACCACAAAATAGAGCATTAGAATCATCTACTTTTGCCACTATCTTACCTCTAAGGGGAACCCTTGGACTCTGTGCACACTATTTCTTACTTTGAAATAGTATACACAGAGTCAACTTCCTACAATGCCTTTTAATAAACAGCATCTTTTTGGACCTGAGGTGGATACAACCACTGACAAATTTAAAAAAGGACTCTGAAACAGCAAAGGCCATGGGAGCACTTTACACAACACCTTTTGGGGGCACATTTTGTAAACCTCAATTTAGAAGAGTTTTTAAGCCACAAACTTCAGAGGCCTCTTCGTTCCAACAAAAAACAGGGACAACAATATTATCCCAAGGGATCTTTCAGGGGCTCCTATAGAGGAAACACTTTCAGATCTAGAGCCATATCTGCTGCTGCAAGAGGTGCCTCCACCTCATCAAAGCAGTGACTTTGCTGCATCCCCACACAGCATACATCTCCTGTGGGAGGAAGACTGCAATATTTCCTTCTTCAGTGGCAACAAATTACAACAGATCAGTAGGTACTGTCAATTATCTGCAGTGGTTATTGCGTAGAGCTTATCTCCACTCCTACAAACATTCCTCCCCGTTCACACAGGCTTTCTCCCAAACACATTGGTCTGTTAAAACAGGAGGTAGAATCTCTTCTACTCAAAGGTGCAATAGCAGTAGTTCCCATCTATCAACAAGGGACAGGGGTATTTTCTTTATACTATAAAAAAGAATGGCACTCTCCGAACAATTCTCGATCTCAGACCTCTAAATCAGTTTATTCTGTTAGAGCATTTCCGCACGGTCACTCTACAGGATGTCATTCCCTTGTTATAAAAACAAGACTACATGACAGTATTAGATCTAAAAGAAGCTTACTTCCACATTCCTTTACATCCAGCACACCACAAGTATTTAAGGTTTGTGATAGCGGGAAAGCACTATCAACTCTAAGTACTACCCTTTGGAGTAACAGCACCAAGGGTGTTCACAAAATGCCTAGCAGTAGTTGCTATATACCTCAGAAGACAGTACATACATGTCTTCCCATATCTGGACGACTGGCTCTTAAAAGCCAGCACCATTCACACCTGTCAACAACGCATGCGATACACAGATACCCTGCACAGGCTAATGTTCACAATCAACTACCAGAAATCTCACCTCCAGCCAGCACAAATTCAACCATATGTAGGAGCAATTCTGAACACTGTCGGCATCAGCCTACCCAAATCCACAACGAATTCAAGCGTTTCACACTCTAATATCCCAATTACAATTCAATCAAACCTACACAGTAAGGTTTATCATGAGGCTATTGGGAATGGTGGCATTATGCATAGCAATAGTGCCCTATGCACATCTAAACATGAGACCGTCTGAGGCACAGGGTTAACTACAGGATCTAATGTTGTTGGACCGCCAAACTTCAAACTCTCTGCAGTGGTGGAATCAAACCAACTTATCAAAAGGACGACCATTTCAAGACCCTGTGCCACAGACCATAATCACCACAGATGCATCAATGACAGGTTGGAGAGCCCATCTCAACCGTCTTATACAGGGAGAATGGGACTCAATACAACAAACTTAACACATAAACCAATTGGAATTGCTAGCAGTGTTCTCAGCACTCAAAGCATTCCAGACACAGATCACCCACAAAACAGTGTTAATAAGAACAGACAACATGACAATGTATTATCTGCAAAAACAGGGGGGACACACTCATCCCAATTTTCCCTTCTAGGACAGACAATTTGGAAATGGGCAATTGACAGTCGCGTTCAGCTGATAGCAAAGTATAGCCCAGAGATAAACAACAAACTTGCGGACCTCTTAAGCAGGACGCAGCAACAATTACACAAATGGGAGATTCACCCACAGGTAATTCAACAGTACTTTCACATGTGGGGAACACCAGAAGTAGACCTTTTTGCAAAAAGCGAAAACGCAAAATGCCCAAACTTCGCATCCAAGTTCCCACTCCCTCGATCCAAGGGCAGTGCTCTATGGATCAATTGGTCAGGGATATTTGCTTACTTTTTTCCCCCTCTCCAACTAATTTCATTTCTGGTCAACAAAATCCATCACACCTCTCACTCGGATATTCATAGCTCCCATGTGGGCACGTCAACACTGGTACAGTGTTGTTAGATCTGTCTGTAGTAACACATCACAAGTTCCAAAACAGACCAGACCTTTTGACTCAAAACAAAGGTCAGATCAGGCATCCCAATCCAAGTATGCTCATCCTGGCGATTTGGCTCCTATGCTCATAGAATTTGGGTATCTACAGCTTTCATTAGAATGTATGGACATTCTAAAACAAGCATGTAAACCTACATCCATGCAGTGCTATGCAAATAAATGGAAACTTTTTGTGTATTACTACAAACCTAAAAACATCGATCCACTTAAAAGATCAGTACTTACAGTACAGTATGTTATTTGCTTCTTTTAGAAAAAGCAAATCTTGCATATTCATCTTTAAAATTAATTTAACAGCAATATTAGCCTACCCCCAAAACAGACAACATACCTCTCTATTTAGCATTCCTATCATAAAAGCTTTCATAAAGGCCTTAAAGGTTATTCCACCTAGAGCTCCACCAGCCCCTGCCTAGAATCTTAACATTGTGCTCACAAGCCTTTTTGGTCCACCATTTGAACACATGCATTCTTGCACTCTTAAATTTGTCTCATGGAAAGTTGCATTCCTGGTAGAAATTACTTCCTTAAAAAGAATAAGTGAAATTCAAGCATTCACTTTAGAAGAACCCTTCTTTCAAGTTCACAAACACAAAATAGTACTTAGGACAAATCCAAAATTTCTACCCAGAGTGGTTTCACCATTTCACATCAATCAGTGGAATTGCCAGTCTTCTTTCCACAGCCGGATTCAGTTGCTGAAAGAGCTCTCCACACCGTTGATCTCAGATGAGCTATTGTGTATTATATAGATAGAACAAAAGACTTTAGAAAATCTAAACAACTTTGTAGCTTTTCAACAGCCTCTTAAAGGTAATTCTATTTCAAAACAAGGATTGGCCAGATGGATAGTAAAGTGTATTCAAACTTGCTATCCTAAAGCTAAAAGGCAACTATTAGTAACCTGTAAAGCGAATTTTACTAAAAAGAAAGGAGCTTCAATGGCTTTCTTAGGAAATATACCAATGGCAGACATGTGCAAAGCAGCCGCATTGTCCACACCCCACACATTTACCAAAGACTATTGTGTGGATGTGTTAACTTGCCAACAAACAAATGTTGGTCAAGCAGTGCTTAAAACACTATTTCAAACTACTCCAACTCCTATAGGCTAGCCACCACTTATCTTAGGAGGGGAAGGCTTTTCAGTCTATGCAAAGCATGTGTATCTGCAGCTACACATGCCGTTGAACGGAAAATGTCACTTACCCAGTGTACATCTGTTCGTGGCATGTAGTGCTGCAGATTGACATGCGCCCTTCCTCCTCCGCAGAAGCTTGTAGCTGTTATAGTATTTTCTTATGTAAATATGTATATACATTGAATGGACATCTTCTTTACTTACTATATATATGTTCATATACAATTCTTCACACATTACTTCATCCTCCTGCGAGAAAACAATCTAACAAAGGACTCAATGCCCATGCGCACTATCACCGACAGGAGGAGTCACTCGATCTGGTGACTCGAAAAAGCTTCTTCAAAGTAAAACTCCACACCGAGCCCAACTCTAGATGGCGAGTTTATGCAAAGCATGTGAATCTGCAGCACTATATGCCACGAAAAGAGGGACACTAGGTAAGTGACATTTTCCGTGTGTGTGTGTCTGTGTGTATTTACATTTAGCATGGACATCTCTTTTCCTACCCATACCTTCTACTCATTTCTCACCCGCCTGCGGAAAAACAATCTAACAAAGAAGTTGATGCCCTAGTGCAATATCACCAAGTGAAGGAGTCACGAGAATGAGTGATTTGAAAGTCTTTTTTGAAGAAAAACAACCTGCACCACTCTGGACCCAACACTAGATTTCAGGAGTATGCAGTTTATATGAATCTACAGTACTACAGGCCATAAGGAAAAGCTTACAGGGTAAGTAACAATATTCTTTCTGTTTTCTTTCCCTTTTTTGCCTTAAATCAGTTACCTAATATTATTTAACCCTTGAGAGACACTTTGTACAGAAACTTATTATTTTCCCAGCGAGAGGCACTCATTTTACTGACCTTGGAGGGATGAAAGCCTGTGACTACTTGCTGGCATTCGTGTCTGTGATTCATAGGTTGTACAAAAGTCACTGTGGCTGGCACAATTGCCACAATAAAGCTCACAGAAATTAGAATGTCAGCTTTACAGAGAAATGTCTGCAGCGAGGCATCAACCGGCTGAGGTGTACCAAAAAGCTTTTTTCACCTGTGTCTTTCGGGAAAGGGGCCCAATATTCTGGTATAATTTGATGACACTGCTTGACCAGTCAGTCAGTAGGCAGTGGTCAGTGACCGTAAACTGTACTTGGTCCAGGCTCCACACAACATCTTGGATGGCAAAGCAAACAGAAGGAAGTGAAAGTAGACAACATGCTGGCCAATCAGAAGCACATCTTTGAGAGCGAATTTGGACTAAAACAGTGGTAAGTTCAGGTGAGAAAGGGGTGAGTTCTAAGCCCCTTTTTTAAGAATTTTTTTGTTATCCACAAAAACTTTTGCAAGCACAGAGCTCAAGCGAAAACTCAACAGTCCTTTTGAATGGTGACCCTTTAAGTACTCCCCTTTGATGCTTCAAGAAGGAGACTTCCTTAACTGCCTAAATCTTCAAGATGTTTACTTTCACATTCCTACGCATCAAAACTACAGGAAATATCTCCGCCTTTCTTTGGTGGGGCACTGCTACAATTTCATGTTGCCCTTTCCATATAAAGTGTGCTCCTCGGATTTGCACCAAATATCCAGTACCGTTGGCTGCCTTCCTGAGATGTCAGGGTCCCCAGCTATACCCCTAGTTTGGAGGACAGACTTGTCAAGACTCCATCCACAGAAAAGGCAAAAGATTGTGTTTCCACCTGCATCATCCTGTTTCACAGATTAGGCTTGACACTGGACTTCGAGAAACCTTTGACTGAACCAGGAACACGATTGCAGTTCTTGGTAGCAATCCTGGAAGCCCACTGGTGAAAAACCTTTCCTTAATCAGAAAGATCACTAAAACTCTGTTGTCTCAAAAACCTTTGGTTCTAAGCAAGCAGATGACACTGTACAAATATCCCCTGGGCCTAATGATCTCCTGCTTAGTGTTAATACCCGTATGCTGGCCCAGAATTATATTTGTACAACTAGACAATCAGTGGAAGTAGGTAAATAGCTGGTGCTTTGACATACTCCACCTGACCAGAAGACCCACAGGCACTGCTTTGGTGGTGATTGTCTTTAAATGTGGGCCTCCCATTGCAACCTTCATCAGACAGAATAGTACCAAGGATGCACCAGTGGAGAAGTGGGAAAGTCCTATGCAGGACCTAATCACCAGAGGCCTCTGGTCTGACACAAAGATGATCCACATCTTGGAGTTGCAGGCCATACGGCTAGGTGTATGATCTGAAACATTCTGGTCCAGGCCATGTGGAGGTGTTTCTGTACATAGTCATAGGCTCCCATCCCAGGTACTTACAGGCCTATAGCAGCCCTATTAAATTCCTCCATGCTGCCAAGAGAATTCTTCAGTGAGAGTCTATTTGGTGGCGATTTCAAGCTTTAAAAGAACTGAAGACACTTACAGCATGATTTAGATCTCGGTTGACGGAATAGCCCATCACAAACATGATGGATATCCCATCAGCCATATTATGATCTCCATAGGATATAATGGGATTGTAATGTGGTGGGCGGGATATTCATCACGTTTGTGTTGAAGCATTCCCTTCTCCTAAGATCTATTCAGTGTACCACTAAGGATTCTAAACAGTTTATGAAGGGGCTTTAAAGGGCCTTTTAACCTGTACAGTTTCCTCTCCCCCACACTCCTAGTGCTTTTGGAACTGAACATAGTATTAAGCCAGTTTATGCTGCCTCCCTTTGTTCTTATCCCTTCAACGCGCCTGAAGTTCATCTTTCGGAAAACATTGCCTTTGCTTGCCCTCACATCAGCAAAAAGGGTACAGAAGTTGGAGGCAATAACCACGAACAAGCTCTTTATCTTGTTTATTAGAGACAAAGTAATCCTGTAAACGTATCAAAAGTTTATACCTATAGTCCCTACACTCAAATGTATCTGAGTGAGGCAGACATTTTCAGTTTTTTCCCCCTAGTTCTACCACATCAGCTGAAAAAACTTTGCACTTGTGGGATGTCCACAGGTGGATTAGATTTTTCATGGCAAGATAAAATGCTTAGGCAAGTTATCCCACCTTTTTGTGACCGTCGGCCAACCGAGGACTGGTTGCTCCCTGACCAAACAGGGAATTGTACGTTATCTGTTCACTTTGCTGTGGCAGGAAGTTTTGCAAGTTAAGTGTCCACTCCAAGGTCCGAGTTAGGATACCACCTACCAGAAGCATGGCAATTATTCTACACTGGAGTACATTCACCAGGCATCTGCATTGCAACCAGGTGGAAGAGCAGGCACTCTTTTCCGCAAGCGTATCTGGCTGATTGTAAGCCAAGCAGCTATTCATCAGTAGGACAGGTAGTGCTCGACAACCTGTTTCAGTAAAGGGGACCTGCTTCAATCTTTATTCTAATAATATGTACTGCTTGGTAGTTTGGTTTAAGCGTGTGGCTATATAAGAGAACAGGTGCTGGAGAAGAAAATAGGAACTTAACTGTAATTCCAGTTCTTGAGAATTGGTGTCCTCTATGTGTTTACGCACGATCCTCCCGTTTCCTAGATCAGAGGCTCCCTTCTGCCAGATGCACACCTCACATTTGTACTTTAAAATATGAGCCTCAGTGGCCTGTAAGGGAAGTAGAAGAGTTCACCATTGCTGAATTGTGGATTGTTTCAAATGAAGTGAGTGTGCAACAAAACAAACACTGTTGTTGAGGCCTATGGCCACTGTAACAATGTTTACAGCTATTTAAAGTTACCAGGGATACCCGGCCTGACTTCAAAGAATGATTGAAGCATATGAATATATGAAAGATACCAATGCTGGAGAGTTAGAATTATAGATAAGTAACTAATTTATTTGTTAAAACATACTGTCAACTTATTTTATCAGCCACAAGGTCGTATAAATTGGATTAGCACTAATCAGTCTGTTCATTTTGCCTATAACCAGTGGTTTATGTTTTAGGGGAGCGCACATTGATGTTCGAAATAAGAAGGGAAACACTCCGTTATGGTTGGCAGCAAACGGTGGTCACTTTGATGTTGTCCAGTTAATCGTACAGGCTGCAGCTGATGTAGATGCAGCAGATAATAGGAAAATTACACCTCTTATGTCTGCGTTTCGCAAGGTAATTTGAATACTTCAATTACTGCTCTTCTATTCATAGTTTTTCTTTTTTTTTAATTGGTATGCACATCATTCGTGAAGTGAAAAAAAAAAGATTATTTTAAAAGTATGTGCGAATGCTACTGAAAACATTCACTACATAGCTCACTGCGTTTTATAAACCTAGCCCCTGTGTATGTGTGCAATAAATCTTTTTTCCTGCTCGGTCATTGATAACATAAAACGTTATTTTTTTAGATCGCACCCTACCAGACAGTGTAGCTGCCTATGTATGCGAAAGACTTTCATAAAGTTGACCTAGAAATGCGTTCTGCCTGTCGCTAACTATTGGGTTTGTGGTTTTTAACTCATATGTTCTGGCTATCCATTTGCTGGCGTAGGTTCTGCAGATTCACTTCCTCCCTTGCATGCCAAAACCTTATTTACCAGGATCCTTCTGAGAGCTGCCTTTCTGTACACAGGCATGTACATTTTGTTCTTATCTCGTGTGCATTCACAGACAAGTGAAGCTGTGTTTTATTTGCTTTGGGCTGACTTCAAAGTGAGATTGTTTCTAAGAAAGGGGCATGCAGATTTTTCACCCCAGGAAGCCCGCTAATGCGCCTCCTATGCATCATTTAAGAGTTTGTAACATAACCCTTTTTGCTTGTATTTCCCCTGACAGCGGCTTCAAATACTTAGTTAATTTGTATGTTGTGCAAGATCTCGTTTCCTTAAACTGTTTCAATGATGGTTAGTTATATGCCCCCATTATTCTGTGTAACATTATACCAAGGACAGTTTAAAATGACAGGATAAACGCAGGTACATGTTTAAAAAGGCCTGCTAGTTATGAGATTAAAACCAGTTTTCGCACATCACAGCCTGCGTGTCCGATTTTCAGTGCTTTTCTGCTAAATTAGGATGGTAAAAGAAGCCTCTGTTGTAAAAACATTCACAGCTCTTCCTGCTCAGAAGAGTTAAGCATTTGTTTTTGCACTAAGCACCGTTTACAGAAATGCGTGATATTAATGAGTTCTTCGTTTCCGCTCCTCCTGCTCTGATGAACTGACAGTGCCTTTGGCGATGCACAGCCACGCTTGTGCTGATGTGTTTGTGCTCTGTTTGCAGACATACAGCGAGAGACGCAGGGCCTTGTGCTGATAGCAGAGGCAAGCTTTACAAAGAGACCACAGAGTGCAAGGGATGGGGAAGGTTGTGGTGTAATGGCCAGAGCGGCCGACTTTGGAGCTGGGGAACCAGGTTTGAGTCTCGGCGTCAGCTCAGCATCCTGAGATTCTGGACAAATGACTTAATCATCCCGTGTCTACCAATAAATGAATGTGTCCTTGTGTAATGTAACTGGTGCTCATGTAAAGTGCTTCAATACCTCATAGTCAAGTTCACAATAAAACTACAAAAAAAAGCCTTGAAGAGGACACACTCGAGGGTGGGCCCCTCCATTTGAGATTGCCCTGTGCCAATAGTTTGGCAACCTTCCATTTGAGAGAACAAAACTAATACAGTTACTTCTAAATAACAGGACAGCCAGCAGAACTTGAGGTATTGCCTCAAGTCCAAAGCAGCATTTCAGAAAGGTTTTGGTATGTCATTGGTATGGCTTGGCAATGCAGTATTTCTTTGGGGTGCTATGGTATGTACGACAAGTGAAGGGTTACTTGATTTGCTCACAAAGTCAATGGCATTGCTTCCAGACAGTTGTGTTAAATGTAACGCCAACGAAAAATGCATAAAGGAGTTTACTTGAAGCCTATTCTGGCTTGTGAAAAGGAAGTGCAGACTAAGGTGCCATGTCTAATACTACTCAAGTTTTAATGTGGCGGTGCTTGTTCGTTTTCACTGCATCATGTGCCTGCAGTCAGTATTGAATTGTCAGATCTCATGTTAGAGGACAGTTCACGTTCCCTTATCAAAAATGATATGAATCTGCTGAAGAGAACAAGTTCAGCAAATGGATACTTAACATAGCTGATGTATTTCATGACCCTTCTCTTCTAAATATAGCCATTATTGCTGACGTTTAGGCTGTTTTGTTCAGTTTGCGGTCAGTGGTAGGGATAATAGCTCGTCCTCCTATTGTGTTAAACTCCGCACCTTGTTCTGTTTAGCTGCCGTTGTATACCACACAAGTTTGACTCCGAACATTAACATCATGCCCACAAAATCGCAACAGATGTACAGAACTAAATGCATTCTCACTGGCCCCATCATAGTGCTTTTGAAAAAAATATACTTTTAGCCATGCTCTTCAGCACCCTCGCTGCTTTGCACCATGGCTTAAGACATTGACAAAGCCAGTGGCTCTTGCATGGGCGAGACCCGTTGATTTTGCCAATGCGTGTTTTAAATTGAGGAGCTGCGTTGTTCTTGCATTTCCTATTAATTCCTCATGGCTAGCTGCGAGGCTAGAAACTGCATCCGTAGCTGTTAATGCATCGTGGCTCGTATGCATGCCCTTGCAGTTTCCTTTTTTCCACCTAATGGTGTGGTTTGAAACTTCACTAACAATCTGATAATTTCTAATGTGAGACCCTTCCCATGATACCCTTAATATATTTCTCCTTTTGGATTTTTCTTGCTATTCATCCCCCCTAATAATGGTTTTCCTTCAACTCTAGTTGCAGTTGCTGCAACACTCGGACATTAACACATGTGCATAGCCTTTGGCGGTTTACAGCACGTAATCCACATAACTCTTCATCTCTTGCAGTGCACATCTAGGCTCTGCCATTGCTGTTAATTCTATACTGAACCACCTGGTTTGCATGCAGATTAAGGGTGAACCAGACCCATAGACCTTGGATTGCTTCATTAGGTAAAAGAGTCAGAACGTGAGTAACCTTTGTGTCTGAGTTTGTTACTCCCCTCCACCTGCCTCCGAGCATCACCCCAATCACCCCCTAGCTATCTCCGCATCACCCTTACCAGCCCATCAGAAGCAATGCAGTGTTTCTGTTAGGGTTGAAAGTTCCACTTTCCTCTTTCAAGAGGATGCATTTGGCAGATCTCTCCATTGCTACTAGTAACCATATGTGCCTGTACCCAAAGATGCTGGAGCAGTGCCTGCTTTAGATGCACTGCCCTGCGAGGTTCTAGGCTGTTGTCAAATAATATGTGCTTCAATGTGCTGGTGGCCTCAACTAACTTGCATAAAGCCCTCTAACAGGCTCAAGAATCAGGAGACATTCTTTCTCCGCATTTGCAATGTTCTTGGATAGCAGGTACTGGGATGCTGTAGTCAATCCAGTCTCTGAAAGAACCTGAACTGAACCTGGTGATGATGCTTGCTTCTTTGAGAGCCAAGGTGATGCACTTATATCCATAGGGATGCCTACCTTTTGGTGTTTTACAGCAAGAAAGTGTAGTTGTCAGGTGAACTTTCTCTGAGACAGTTTGAGTATCACCAAGGCGCGCTGTGGTTTGTTTGCTCTCAGACTTTAATCTGGATGGGGTACAAGTTCCTACTCCAGTATAAGAAAGCTGAAGATTAGAAGCTATCATAGGACGTCTTCAGTATTGATTGCAGATGAGGATGACCTTTTTATTTTTAAAATTTTAAGTAGAGATCCAAAGGAATGTCAACCTCCTACCTTTTGATTGGAACAATTTGTTTAATTAAATGCTGCATGAGGCCCTCAAAAAGGACGAGGTGTGCACAGACATGTCTGATTAGCTCACTGTCTCCCAAGACCACCACTTCTTTCAGCTTGTGAAGCCCTTTCATGGATTGGGAGTTCTCTTGTCCAAAGTCCGCAGAACAAAAGAAGACTCATCTGAAGTAAAAAAACAAGCTTGCTCCCTAGTGAAGGAAGCTGGCCTGGTGTGTAGTGAACAACTATGTTGTTATAACCTTATACCAGGTATCCCTTATTAGTGAGGTGTAGGCGGTGTCTAGGAAGCCCGGGCTCTCTAGAGGTAGCTGTGGGTGAGCAGCCAAGACTCATCTAGAGACATGCAAAGCTTATGTAATACCACTATAGTCACAAAGCACTATCACACATGAAAGAACCGCACTGTGTTACTAAAATAAAGGTACTTTATTATAGTAACACAAATAATAGAATACTGAGTAGGCAATTCCCCAACTGGAGGTAAGTAAACACAATATTGTATACACATTAGCAATCAGTAAATAGCATAGAAAGTAATAAGCATTGGCAATAGCACATAGTGAGGACCCCTGGGGGGACCAAACCATATACTACAAAAGCGTAATGTGTGAAAGGCAGTCCCCCATCCAAGGAAGTAGAATCGGTAGAAGGGAGCTGGAGGAACTAGGAACCCCAGGAGGTGAGTACCAGAGTGACCCTCAGTGACCAGGAGAGCAGAGGTAAGTACCTGGCTTTCCCCAAAACCAACAGGAGGACTTTGGAAAAGGATTATGCAAGACCCACCCAAGACTGGAAGAACCAAAAAGTTGATCCTGACAAGAGGACCTGCAAAAGATGGGGACCAATTCCAGTTCGTGATGGAGGGGTCCAATTGTGGCAGGAGCCACTACCCACCCTTTTGTCGAGGCAGGACCAGGTTGACGGTGGACGAAGACGGTCAGCAGTGCAGCACAGGAGATGAGAAGTCCCAGAATTGATGTAAGTGATGTCGACAGTCGAGATGCAGTCGGTTAGTCATGTTGGAAAACCACCAACAAGCCTTGGCAAATGCAAGAGATGGAGAATAAGGTTTGCAAGGCTGAAAAGGACCAGCAAGAGCCAGGGGACTCGACCCAAGGAGGGGAATCTGGGTAACCCTCAGCAGCTGGGAGAGTCACAAGAAGAGGAGGCAACCTACTGGCAGCAGGCACAGGAGTTGCAGTGAGGCCCACTCAGCACACCTGGAAGAGTGTCCAAGGTTGCTGGAGCAGCAGGCAGGGGACTGTGCTTTGCAGGAAGAATCGCTGGGGCCTGGGGCTACACGAAGCCTGAAGATCTCTTTGAGGAGGAACAAACAAACCTTGGTAGCTGCAAGAGTGGCTGTGATCTCAGGGGTACTGCCCTGGAAGGAGAGGCAAGGGCTTACCATCTCCCAAGTTGGACAGCTGGTAGAGAGGACCAATGGGACCACTCCACCCCCCCACCTGTGATGCAGGATCTATGCAGTCCGGAGGAGAGAAGATTCACGCAGCCGGTCGTCGTTGCATTTGGTGTCTGCGGATGCAGGGGAGTGACTCCTTCACTACGAGGAAGATTCCTTCTTACTTCTTGTGCAGGCTGAAGACCTGTTGCCCTCAGAGGATGCACAGCTGGGGAAATGTTGCAGTTGCTGGAAGGAGCCAGAGAAACAAGATTGTAGAGCAGAGTCATCACTGTAGTTGCAGATTTTCAGTTCCTGGAGGGTCCTGTTGCAGTCCCAGTGGCCAGAAGATGAAGTAAACGATGCAGAGGAGTCCTGCTGGAATCTTGCACATTTACTCTGAGGGCCCACTCAAGGGTGAGTCCCGAAATAGCCCAGGAAGGGAGATTGGTCACGGAGCAAGTTGACCACCTATTAGGAGAGGTCTGTGATGTAACCTACCTGACCCGGCCACACAGATGCTCACATGGGCTTCTGTCCACCTTGGATTCCAGATGGCAGAATCAAGTGGCCACCTGGAGGAGCTCTGGGCACCACCCCTAGGGTGGTGATGGACAGGGGAGTGGTCACTCCCCTTTCCTTTGTCCAGTTTACGCCAAAGCAGGGACCGGGGGCCCCTGGCTGGTGCAGTTTTGGGGTATGATACCAACATGTTTGGCACCAAACATGGCCAGGGTCAGAGGTACCATTATGTAGCTGGAAACAGATACCGCTGTGTCCAGTACACAGGCAGAATGGCTTCCACGCACTTGATAAGTCCAGTGTAATCGAGCTGGAGTTTGTAGGGGCACCTCTGTGCTCATGCAGGGGTACCCTCACACACAGGTACCTGCATCCTGCCCTCTGGACTAGGAGGGCCCACCATAGGGGTGACTTACAGTGACCTGGTGCAGTGACTTGTAGTAAATAGGGTGCATGCACCCTTTCACACAGACTGCAATGGCAGGCCTGCAGACACATTTTGCATGGGATCCCACGGGTGGCACAATACATGCTGCAGCTCATGGGGAAGCCCTGGTGCCCCAATGCCCTGGTTAACGAAGTACCATATACTAGAGTTATATGAGGGCACCAGTATGCCAATTGTGGGTTGTGCAGAGTCCTAGGGAACCAAATTTGGAGGGAGAGAGCACAATCACTGGGGTCCTGGTTAGCAGGATCCCAATGAAAACAGTCCAAGCATACTGATAGCCGGCAAAAAGTGGTGGTAACCATGCCAAAAAGAGGGTACCTTCCTACTCCTGGGCTTCCACTGTGAACAGGAAGTTACTTAGAAGCAACTAGCCTCCCTCGCACCATCTTAGGAGGCATATTTTATTCCTGCAGGGAGGAAACTGTCTTTGCAATGAGCTTGACTGCTTTTGTTGGTGAATAATGGTCTACCTCTAACCAATACATGCCTATCCCAGGCTGCATTCAAAGAAACCTTTTTAGGAGGTTGAAAGGACCCACCTTGCAAGATGCTCACTGGTGGCCTGAATAATACTATTTTCTTGCAAGAAAAAGGGCTCTACCCCTTTTCACAACTGCATGGAAAATACATATTTAAAAGTTCAAGATGTGGAATCAAATTTGATCATAAAAGGGAGCATATTTTGAAGTTCAAGTTTATGAAATTAGCTCAAATCCTGGCAGCTATGCACACTGCGTTCATCTGTGTACCCATCTTGAAGGAATGCTCAAAATACTTATGGTGCAGTGTAGTAAACCATCTGTCGCCATACAAGCCACTGGCAGTCGATATTAAAGTTGCTGCTCAGGTGTTCATCAAAATCCCAGCCCCAATGGTGTCATCACTGCCTCATCAGAAGCTGGACTGTTTCTAAACCTGGACGATTACCTCATGCAAGCAGCATGAATGGAGCATTGAAGTCTGAGCCAACGTTCCCCTCCAATATTCCATATTGTTTTTTTTTTATTCACTCAAAGTCTACTATTCAGGATGATACTGGTTATAGGGGCAGTTTTGGATTTCAGCCTGACAACTTACTTATTCCGGACTCAGTAATGGCCATCTGGCAAGTAGTAAACCTTTTAGTTTTCTTTCTTTTTTTTTTTTTTTTTTTTTTTTTTTTTATTATGACTTTTTATTACATTTTAACTTGTGCACCCCAGATCAAAACAATATCTGTAATTTGGCACCAAAGTTAGAGAAAAGGAACAACAATGGACCCCTCCCACCTACCTGCCCCCCTGCCCCCTTCAAACTCCCCACAGACACCCTGACAAATCCTTAAGCAATTCTTGATTTGGTCCCAATTCTCCCCCCACCCCCATCCATCCATAGTTTACAGTCCTCCGCGAACTCCAGTGGAATCAGTCATTACCTCCCTACTGAGTTAGTGAATGTTACGTCATACAACCGCCCCATAACCTTCCAAACATTTTCGGACAGACTCTGTTTGTGTATGTTACCTTTTCTGCCATCATGAATCCATCCATCCCTCTCCTCCACATGTCTGCCATGGGGCCAAGCTCTGCTCCCCACAAACGGCTAATATCCCTTTTAGCCACCACCAACCAGAGATTGCAGAAAGTGAGTTTAGCCCTGGGCACATCCACATCATTGGGGATTTCAAGGAGGATAAATTAGGGGTCAAGCGGGATCCACTCCGAGACCACCCCCTACAGTTCCCCTATGATCTTCCCCCAGTATTCCTGCAATACATGACAACCCTATATGGTATGGAAAAAGGTGGCAATCTGCCCCTGACATCGTATATCGTTTGGATGTTGTGCCCACCCCATAGTATGTAGACGCTGCCTATCATAAACCCTATGTAGGATCCTAAACTGAATTAATCGCAGCCTGGATCTGATGGCAACTTCTCGGGAAACCTCAATGCTGCTTCCCAGTCTATATTCTCCATTTCCCCTAAGTCAGCGTCCCACTGGTTGCGTAATCTACTAAGGGTGTCCGCCATATTATTGTTAATGGTCCTGTGCACCATAGTAATGGCTTTAACAGTTAAATGCTCTATCTGATAGAGACATCTAGTTGCAGATTCTGTATTTCCATCCCAGGGAGGCCCTCCAAGCATGTCTCAGTCGAGCATAGTAGAACAAATGCATCTTGTTGAGCCCATATACGGTCTGCAGTGATTAAAAGGGCATAAGATCCCCCCTTCCAACACATCTTCTAGATTGGAGATTCCAATACGAACCCACACCTTGAATCCAGTCAATTTGCCATTTTCCGACAGCCAGCCACCCTCCCACGGGGAGGTCATCCTGGTGGATCTGCTCATCCGTCCCAGCACCTTGGTAGCCCTAGACCAGGCTCCAAGAGCCGCCTGTGTCGCGGCCAGTAGCCGTCTCACTCCCCCACCTACATGTAAGTAATTTAGACCCAATCTCCCCTCCCACTGTAATCTCTCCTCCCACTGTAATCTCTCCAGACTGAAAGTAGTGTGATCACTGGGGGAAAACATCCAGTCGTTAACGTTGATCTAATGTGCCGCCCAATAATATGCTTCCAAATCCGGCAGGGATATACTGATTACGTTGCAGGGTTTTGAGTGCAATTCGCTGGTGCCTCTTCTTCCATAAAAAGGCCTGTACATACTTGAATCCCTCACTAGTATTTTAGTTGATCTGGAAGGGAGTGGAGAACCGTGTCCTCCTGTGGGGCGTATAACACTGATTTATCCCAGTTAATCTGGGTAGGGAAATGCCACCCTTCGCATGGTTCCCCCCTAACTTCTTGCCTTTTGTTGATGCTAGTTATGATTGAAAGTGTGATGGGATCCTGCTACCCAGGCCCCAGCACCAGTGTTCTTTCCCTAAACTGTACTTTTGTTCCCACAATTGGCACAGCCCTGGCACACAGATAAGTCCCTTGTAACTGGTACCAAGGGCCCTGTGGCCAGGGAAAGTTTCTAAGGGCTGCAGCATGTATTATGCCACCCTGGGGACCCCTCACTCAGCAAATGTACACTGCCTCACAGCTTGTGTGTGCTGGTGGGGAGAAAATGACTAAGTCGACATGGAACTCCCCTCACAGTGCCAGGCCCACCTCACACTGCCTGTGGCATAGGTAAGTCACCCCTCTAGCAGGCCTTACAGCCCTAAGGCAGGGTGCACTATACCACAGGTGAGGGCATAGTTGCATGAGTACTATGTCCCTACAGTGTCTAAGCAAAACCTTAGACATTGTAAGTGCAGGGTAGCCATAAAGAGTATATAGTCTGGGAGTCTGTCAGTTACGAACTCCACAGTTCCACAATGGCTACATTGAAACCTGGGAAGTTTGGTATCAAAATTCTCAGCACAATAAATCCACACTGATGCCAGTGTGGGATTTATTGAAGAATGCACACAGAGGGCATCTTAGAGATGCCCCCTGTATACAGTCCAATTCCTAGTGTTAGGCTGACCAGTTCCTGCCACAACCAGACGAGTTTCTGGCCACATGGGGTGAGTGCCTTTGTCACTCTGTGGCCAGGAACAAAGCCTGCACTGTGTGGAGGTGCTTCTCACCTCCCCCTGCAGGAACTGTAACACCTGGCGGTGAGCCTCTAAAGCGCATGCCTGTTACAGCGCCCACGGCATCCCAGCTAGTGGAGATGCCTGCCCCTCTGGACACAGCCCCCACTTTTGGCGGCAAGTCTGGAGGAGATAATGAGAAAAACAAGGAGGAGTCACCCACCAGTCAGGGCAGCCCCTAAGGTCCCCTGTGCTGATGTTACCCCTGCCTTTAGAAATCCTCCATCTTGATTTTGGCAGATTTCTCCAATAGGAATAGGGATGTGCCTCCCTCCCCTCAGGGAGGAGGCACATGGAGGGCATAGCCACCCTCAAGGACAGAAGCCATTGGTTACTGCCTCCGAGACCTAAACACCCCCCTAAATTAAGTATTTGGGGCGACCCTGAACCCAGGAACTCAGATTCCTGCAACCTACAACATGAAGGACTGCTGACCTGAAAGCCCAGCAGAGATGACGGAGACACCAACTGACTTGGCCCCAGACCCACTGGCCTGTCTCCAGACTCAAAGTACCTGCACAGAGAATCATCCAGCTGGACTAACGACCTCTGAGGGCTCAGAGGACTGACCTGCACCTGAAGGACCAAGAACCTCCTGGGGACAGTAGCTCTGTCCAGAAACAGCAACAAAATTGCAACAAAGAAGCAACTTTAAAGAGACTCTCACTTCCCGCCAGAAGCGTGAGACTTCACACTCTGCATCCAATGCCCCCGGCTCGAGTTTGGCGAAACCGACACTGCAGAGAGGAATCCCAGTTGACTCCAAAGATGTAGACACCCTGAGTCGACCTCCCTGCACCCCCACAGCGACGCCTGCAGAGAGGATCCAGAGGCTCCCCCTGACTGTGACTGCCTGGTAACAAAGGAACCTGATGCCTGGACCAAGCACCGCACCCGCAGCCCCCAGCCCCCATGACCGAGAGAAACCACCTACCAGTGCAGGAGTGACCAGCAGGTGGCCCTCACCCTAGCCCAGTCGGTGGCTGGCCCGAGAAGCCCCCGTGCCCTGCCTGCATCGCCAGAGTGACCCCTGGGTCCCTCCATTGTTTTCAATAGCAAACCTGATGCCTACATTGCACGCTGCACCCAACCGCCCCTGTTCCGCTGAGGGTGTGTTTTGTGTGCTTGTGTGTATCCCATTCCCTCCCAGTGCGCTACAAAACCCCCCTGGTCTGCTCCCCGAGGACGCAGGTACTTAGCTGCTAGCAGACTGGAACCGGAGCACCCCTGTTATCCATAGGCGCCTATGTGTTTTGGGCCCTCCTTTGACCTCTGCACCTGCCTGGCCCTGTGGTGCTGCTGCGGTGACTTTGTGATTGCCTTGAACCCCCAACAGTGGGCTGCCTATGCCCAAGAGACTGACTGTGTAAGTGCTTTACTTACCTGCAAAAACTAACCAATACTTACCTTCCCCAGGATCTGTTGGTTTTTGCACTGTGTCCACTTTTAAAATAGCTATTTGCCATTTTAAGCAAAACTGTGTACTACTGTTTTAAATCAAAGTTCTATACTTGCCTGTGTGAAGTACCTTGCATTTTATGTACTTACCTCAAATTTGAATCTTGTGGTTCTAAAAATAAATTAAGAAAATATATTTTTCTATATAAAATATATTGGCCTGGAGTTAAGTCTTTGAGTGTGTGTTCCTCATTTAATGCCTGTGTGTGTACAACAAATGCTTAACACTACCCTCTGATAAGCCTACTGCTTGCAATTCTTTTTAGTCTTTCCTATGGCCGTCAGCCTCGCCGGTGTCCAATAGACCCTATGTAAAGTAAACAAATGATTTTTCTTCATGCGGGTCGATTTAATGGTAAACCACAGTCTGAGACATGATAATTCCCATAAACTAACAACATCCAGGTTTAGAAAGACCTCCCTCCACTTAAACAACGGAAGCGGCAGATCCTCTTCCGCCGCATCTAACAATGCCTGATACCACAAAGCCACTTCCTTATCAATACATTTCCGCCTTAATTTCTCCTCCCAAGGACTCTTCCTAATTTCTCCTTTCTGAGGAGACTTGACCCAACTGGACAATTGATAATATTTAAAATTAGAGCCTGTATCACCCGCTCGTTCCAAAAATATAAACAAAGGTACCGGCTCAGAGTCCTCTATAATTTGCCCCCATTCAGTCACCCCATTGGCTTTCAACGGGCCTGATAGCTTATCTAGAAAACACTCAGGAGTACCTGGTGAATCCCAAATGGGTGCCGAACGACAGTAATAAGATATCCCTAAAACACTCCGAATCGTGCCTGTTTAGGGATCTTGAGTAGGACCTTCTTAAAATATTTTGGATGACCAAATTTGTATAGAAAGTTGTCGGCTTCATCCGTAAGATGTGTCAGGGCCTCAAAAGGATTCTTATGTTCTTAAATTGAAAAGCAAGATAATATTTATAGAAATCTGGTAATGCAATCCCCCCTTCTTTCTTTTTACATAGCTTTTTTTCACGCTATTCTGTTCCCTTTAGATGCCCATATAAATGCAGATAGATCCCCCTGTAATTTTTCAAACCAGCATGCTCTAAATTCTAGAGGAATAGCATTAAATAGAAAAGTCACTTAGAGGTAGCAGGCAATGGGGGGGGGGGGTGTTGTCTAGGGTACGCCACGGGCCGGACAGGTAAGAGAGCCGCCTGCTGGTTGAAACTACACTGGGGGTCAGGTTCTCCAAGGCCTGGGGGTGCACTGTGTCCTCGAGGCATCTGTTATCTTTGTCCGGAGTTTGCGGTCAGAGGGGTCTTCTGGATTCGCTGTGCAGGTGTCATCATGGGGCTTGGAAGGGTCAACCCAGGGTGGGTTCTTGATCCCAATCGCCTGGTGACCCTTTTTTGCTTGGTGGACATCCTGGACACGAGCTGTGGGCATCAGGTGCACAGGGGTCAGGACTCGTGCATCCGGAGTGAGGTGGGAGTCCGTGGTTGAAAGTTTCTTTTGGACAGAGCTGCTGTCCTCAGGAGTTCTTGTCCTTTTGGGGTGCAGGGCAGTCCTCTGGAGTTCTCAGAGGTCGCCGGGCCCGCTGGACGCGTCTCTGTTCTTCTTTCAGGTTCTTTGTAGCAGGAGACAGGCCGGTAGGGCTGGGGCCAAAGTAGTTGTTGTCTTCCTTCTTCTGTGCTGGGGTTTTCAGCTTAGCAGTCCTTCTCTTTGTAGGCCACCAGGAATCTGGTGAGCTGGGTTCAGGGAGGCCCTTAAATCCGAGATTCAGGGGTGTGTTAGGGGTCAGAGGGCAGTAGCCAATGGCTACTGTCCCTGAGGGTGGCTGCACCCTCCTTGCGCCCATTCTCTTTAGGGAGGGGGGCACATTCCTATCCCTGTTGGTCCCTGTCCCCCAAACCAAGATGAAGGATTTTGCATGGGGGGGGGGGGGGCTCCCTCAGCTCTGGACACCTTAGGGGTGGTCTTGGCTGGGGTGGTCACCCCTCCCTCTTTTCCCTAATTTTCCCACCAGACTTGCTGGCAAAAGTGGGACTTTGCCTGTGTGTGTGTGTGTGTGTGTGTGTTGGGGGAGGGGGGGTTATTGTGCTGAGAAGTTTGATACCAAACTTCCCAGTATTCAGTGAAGACATTATGGTGCTGTGGAGTTTGTAATGACAGACTCCCAGACCATATACTTAATATGGCCACACTGCACTTACAATCTTTAAGAATGGACTTAGACACTTTAGGGGCATATATAGGGGTATAGTGCACCCTGCCTTACAGCAGTAAGGCCTGCTAGAGGGGTGACTTACCTACACCACAGGCAGTGGTTTGTGAGCATAGCACCCTTAGAGGGGTGCCATGTCGACGTTGCCTTTTCCTCCCCATCAGTACACCTAAGCTGCAAGGCAGTGTGAATGTGCGGAGTGAGGGGTCGCCTAGGGTGGCATAATAAATGCGAAGCCCTTAGAGACCTTACCTGACCACAGGGCCCTTGGTACTATGGGTACCTTTTACAAAGGACGTAACTGTGTGCCAGAGCTGTTCCAGTTGTGGAAACAAAGGTACAGCTTTATGGAAAGAACACTGGTGCTTGGGCCTGGTTAGCAGGGTCCCAGCACACTTCCAATCCAAGCTGGCATTAACACAAGGCAAAAACTGGGGGTGACCATGCCAACTACCTAGCCAACAAGCAAATGTTGGCCAGGCAGTCCTTAGGACATTATTTCATGCTACTTCAACTCCTACAGGCTAGCCGCCGCTTATTTTGGAGGGGACTGCTTTACAGTCTATGCAAAGCATGTGTATCTACAGCTACACATGCCATCAAACAGAAAATGTTACTTACCCAGTAGACATCTGGTCGTGGCATGCAGTACTGTAGATTTGTATGCGCCCACCCTCCTGCCCGGATGCCTGTGGTCGTTGCACTACCACATATTGTAAATAAGTATATTAATAACATGGGCATCTGTATCTATCTACACTCTTTACTTCACCCTACTGCGGGAAAACATTCTAACGAAAGACTTGATGCCCATGCATACTATCACCGAGAGGAGGATTCACTCGATCTCGTGACTCAAAGATTCTGCTATGAAATACAACTTGTAACAGTCTGAGCCCAACACTAGAAGGCAGACTTATGCAAAGCTTGTGAATCTACAGCACTTCATGCCACAAACAGATGTCGACTGGGTAAGTAACATTTTCCGTACCCCATTTAGACGATTGCTGATAAAAGGAAATTCACAACACAAATGCAAAGAACACAGACAAAATGATGTCAATGCTACAGACTCTGTGTTTTTCTCTAAACAGTGAAACTGTCACCGACATCAGAACAAGAAAATCAGTTCCTTGGAGTGAGAACCAATTCAGTAGAGGGCAAAGTATACCCTTGTGAGAAAAGAATAAGGTATTTTATACAAGGAACTCACCAGTAACAGAAGGGTGAGCCTCTGACATGGAGAACTGTGAGAAAATGTCTTGGGAAAATGGCATCTTGCATACCTCTCATACCAATTGCAAGGCTCCAAATGAGACCAATCGAGGAATGATTCAAAATCAGCAGGTCACAAGCCAGAGGGAGTTAGGAAGATGTAATGGTTGTCAGACACAATATACATGAAGAACATGACAAATACAGCAATTTGAAGACCATTCTCAGACTCAACTCCCACAGTAGCCATTACCACAGAAGCCTTTCATATGGGTTTGGGAGTTCATATGGGGAGACTGAAAATCAGAGAACTTTGAAGAGAATAGGAAGCAGTCCAACATATGAGTTTGTTAGAGCTAAAATCTTTGTTACTATCCTTAAAAGCCTTTCAAAAAAAGCTGTGGGGAAAATCATTGTTAATTCAGACAGACAACACAACAACGATGTTCTGTCTCAGCAAACAGCATGGTACAAAATCATGTCTACAGTTGAGGATAGCACAAGAGGTCTAAAATTGTGCCATCCAGAGACAAATGAAAATAACAATACACCTGCCAGGGAAGGACAATGTACAAGCAGACAGGCTGAGCAGATAAGCGTCCACATCTCACGAATGGGAACTCAAACGGTACTCAAACAGATTTTCACCCAGTGTGGATCTGTTTGCAACACCAGAGAAAGCAAAATGCCAATTATCTGCACCTAGGCACCCACACCCCCTATCTCTGGGAATGCTTTGTCGATAGATTGGTAAGGGGAATCTGCTTACGCCCGATCCCACTTTTGCAGAAGTTGATCAACAAATGCAAACAATCACCAGTGACACTAATTCTAATAGCGCCACAATGGGAGAGACAGACCAGGTTTGCAGACTTAATAGAAATTGCATGCAGGAGTCTGACTCTATATGGTGCACTAAAAAAAAGTACACCTTGCAGATAGTCAGTGGATCCCCAATTTTGGTTTGAAGATGCAAAAGTCGATCGGACTAATGCTTTATTTTGTGGTAGTGTGGGCAAGCAGTTAGGATTATCAGAGGGTAGTGCTAAGCACTTGTTGTACTTACAGGGCAATAAATGAGACAAACACTCAAAGAATAAATATGAGACCAAATTAGAAAAATAACACTTTTTCATGTATGTACTTTGAAACCAAGAACGTTTTTTACAAGGAAAGCACATTTCTTAGCTTAAATTATTTTTACTTGCAAAAATCAATACCTTGCAAATTCAGAGTTCTTCAATGTTAGCTTATGGAAGGTAAACACATTCAGCAAACAAGCACTTTGCGACGACTCGCGGGACTGATCATGTGGACTTAAGGTGAGTACTGGTCACTCCGGGCAGCACTGGCTCAGCGGGCCGGGTGCAGTGGTGTAATATAGCATTGGGTGCCCACTGTATTTCAATGGGGATTGGTCTCCATGGATTTAGGCTGTAGGCTCTGGCTTAAGGGGTGGGGGTGGGGGGGGGCGGCAGTCAGGGACAACCAACAGGTAGGTCGCAAAAGTGGGGTTTTCGAGAATGTAGGTGCACCTTTGGTCCTCTTCACAAGGGCCCAGGGTTGATGGATGCAGGTTTGTCCTTTGGCATCGGGTTTCCTTGCCCAGGAGCACTTGCGGTTGGAGGGGTGGGGGTCCTCGAGGAGGAAAACAGAGTCAGCAAGCAGAGAGTGTACAGCGACTTACAAGATCATTCTCCTGGGTTTAAGGTGAGTAGTGGGCAAGGTCCAAGGCAGCACCCACAGTGCACACTCAGTGGCACGGGGATGTCAAGATGTAAGGTGCAAAACAGCATTGGTTGCCCAATGCATTCCTATGGAGATTAGTCCCTATGATAAGAGGCTACAGGCGAGGACTGGGTGTCCTGTTTGGATGAGCCATCAAGTGGGCTCAGGTCTTGCGATGCTGGGGGATGTAGGAGCACCAGTGTCAGTCTGAAGTCCTCTTCAGTGGTTCTTGGGTCCCTGCAAGGATGCAGGGGAGCACCTCTGCTACACTACAGGAGTTTCTTGTGCTGGGGTGAACACTTGCAGTCCTGCCAAACTTCTGGAAGTTTCAGTAGCTGGAGGATGAGGTATTTTTTACAGTTGTCAAAGTCCACAGGCAGGCTGGCAGAATTGGTGTGAAGACCTTAATAGATCTTTGTTTATTGTCTTTTGCGTCTCTGGAGTGTCCTTCAGGTCAGCAGGGATCTGAGTTCTGGGTTTCAGTGGTGACACCTAAATACTCAATTTGGGGGCATTACAGGGAGTGCCCACCTTTCGGGTGACTCATCCTTTCTATGACCACTTCCGTTGGGAAGTGGGCATAACCCTTACCCTAGTGGCCTAATTCCTTCCAAACGAAGATGGAGGACTTTGAAAGTGGTGTCCACTTCAGCTCATCCTCCTTAGGGATGGGACTGGTATGAAGTGGGCACTCCTCCTAACCTGCCTAACTTCCCCCCCCCGTCCTTCCGCAAAAGTGAGCGGGGAGAGACCTGGGTTGCATTACAAAGGCAGTAAGGCCTTTGAAGCTTCCTGCCCTGGAATGTCCATCCTGCCTAGAGATGTCTACACCCCCACCCTCGCAGGCCTTTGTCTCTGTGCCCCGTTAGTGGTGGCTCTCACCTTAGAGGGGTCAGAAACGTGGCTATGGTGGCTGAACTGATTGGGACCAGTCAGTTAACACATTAACAGTTTGTAGGTTTTCAGGTGGCACCTCTAAAGTGCCCAGTGGGTGCATGTATTGGTGAATCCAACACTGGCATCAGTGTAGGTTCATCAAAACGAGATGTTTGATAGCAAACCTCGCTATCTTCAGTGAAGCCATCAGGTAGCTGGGGAGCTCGTAATGACTAGTGTCAAGCACTTTTTTAAATGGCTTTCCTGATCACTTACTAAGTCTGAGATTTGATAGAGACATAACAGGGGCATATCTGCTTGTGCAGATATGCCCTCACATATAATGCACCCTGCCTTAGGGCTGTAAGGCCTGCTAGAGGGGTGACTTACATATATTACATGCAGTGCTAGGGGACATGACACATAGGCTAGTATTCAATGTTCTGTTTTCACTTTTTTCTCAACCAAGACATAAATCTTGCAATGGCAGCCTGGCATGTGCTTGGTGAGGGGTTCCTTAGGGCTGCACAATTCATACTGCAGCCCTTAGGGAACCTCTTTAGTGTTCTAGGTACCAGGGGTACCACTTACTAGGACTTAGAGGGTGCTAAAGATTTTGCCATTTGGGGGAAAGGACTGTGCAGTTTTAGGGGAATGAGATCTGGCAGTGGGGACCTGGTTAGCAGGAACCCAGTGCACTTTCAGTCTTAATTACATCAGATACCGGCAAAAAGTGGGGAGCTAACCATGCCAAAAGGGTGCTTTCCTACATTGCAGAAGACAATGTATGGAAAATACCAGGCCTTCAGAATCTACTCCACTTGCAAGGGGGACAATTTCTCCACCCAGAACCAAAACGCTAAGTCTAGCATCTTCACTCCTTAGAACATAGCGTGTGGACACTTAAACATACCAGAGAGCACAATGGCATGAGCAAGAAGACCAACAAGAAGAAAATGTCACTCTGCCAAATGGAAAAGATACTCAAAATTTTGCAAAAGACATACCTTACTACAAGACACTACAAAAGACACAACAGTCTTACTGTGCCTTACTCATCTGTTGGATGGCAAACTGAATTATGCTTCAATAAAAGTACTTTTGGCAGCAATAATGGCCTACACAACAGGCTATATAGGTAGGGGTTTCTTCACAACACCAGTAATCAACAGATTCTGGAGGGAGCAAAAAGATTAGCACCGCCAAGAAGTGTACCAGCACTGACTTTGAACTTTAATTTAGTGTTAACACAACTAATGAGGAAACCTCTTCACATATTGTCCTTTAAACTGGTCACTTTTAAAACAACTGCCCTTGTAGCAATGACATCTCTGCATAGAGTAAGTGAATTGCAAGCTTTCACATTACTAGAACCATACATGCAAATACACAAAGACAGGATAGTAATGAGGAGAGAACCGCATTTCTTGCTGAAGATCGTATCCTTTTTTCACATAAATCGATTGTGACCATGGTTCTTTCAAGATACAAAAACTCAAGTGCAAAGAGCTGCATAAGTTAGACGTTAGAAGAGCAATAATGTATTCTATGGAAAAAATGTAAACCAATCAGAAGAGGAAAGCAACTATGTGTCTTTTGCAGACAATAGCAAAGGAAAACCAGTTACAAAGATTACCGTTTGTAGATGGATCTCACAGACTAGACAGATGTCATGAACCGGACCAAACCATGGGCACACCCAACTCACAAAAAAGAAGTGACAATAGCCTTTCATGCAAATATACGACTACAGAATATTTGCATAGCTGCTACTTGGTCATTAGTTCACACTTTACAAGACACTATTGCATAGACATTCAACTAAACAAAGAAGCTCAAGTGTGACAGAGTACTGAAACTTATATTTGCAAGCTCTAACTCATCTTCAACTCATCCACCACAAGGTTAAGAAAAGAAAATGCTACAAAATCAGCATACACAGCACGTGAATCCAGAAAAGATACACTCCGCAAAAAGAAATGGTTTCTTACCTGTAGGAGTGGATTTGCATCTTGAAGTATTTTCTTGATTCACGTGCGACCCATCCACCTCCTAAGAAAATGAGGGAGCTTAATAAAAAAGAATCTGAACATTGTGACCATGTGTGGAAGCTTCTGGGAAAGGCATATGACATCAGGAAGGGCTGGATTAGACACCAAATGGTGGAACTGTTAATGTCTTTAAAAAAAGAGAGAGAAGCAGGACTATTAGTATACTAAGGATTCTGGACCCAACAATTATATTGCAGAATAATGTACAGCATGTGAATCCAGAAAATTCTTCAATCTGCAAAACTACTCCTACGGGTAAGAAACCATTGTGTTGCCCTCCATGGAGTAAGGACTGTAGGAAGCTGGCCTGGTGTGTGGTATATACGTGAAGTCCATACACCTTACACCAGGCACAAGTATCCTCTATTGATATAGTGTTGGCAGAGTCTAGAATCCAGACTGCCTAGAGGTAGATGTGGATGAGCAGCCAAGGGTTATCTAGGAGACATGCAAAGCTCATGCAATAGTACTAGATAGGCAACCCTCCAGTTGGAGGTAAGTAACACACTAAATATGTACACTAGTAAACAGAAATAGGCATAAAAAGCAGTAGAAAACAGTGCAAATAACAATAGATAATAGTGACCCTAGGGGGAGCCCAAACCATATATTAGAAACATGTAATGCAAATGCAGTACCCCCACCTAGGTAAGTGGAATTTGTAGAGGGGAGCTGGGGTAACTAGGAAACCCTAAAGGCAAGTACCACAATGCCCCCCAATGACCAGGAATGAAGGAGTGAGTTACTGGATTTTCCCCAAACTACCCAAAAGCACTAAAAAGACAATGCAGCACCCAGACATGACTGCAAGAAGCCAGCTGTGGATTTCTGAAGAAGACCTGAAAAAGAAGGGGACCAAATCCAGAAGTTGACGGAGTGTCTGGTGGTTGCAGAAGCCACTACCCCCAACCGTCTGTGGTTGCAGGAGTTGGTGGACAGTAGGACGAAGACAGTCAGCAATGCTGCACAGGAGTCGGTGAAGAGTCACTGGAGGATGCAGTTGATGTCCCACGCCGGATGGAAGATTGCAGTCTGTCTGTGGCATGGAAAAGCCACCAACAAGCCTTTGTAAAGGCAAGAGTTGCGGGAGAAGAAAAGGCGAGAGCTGCCAGGGACCCACAAGGTGCAGAGGACTCAACCCACAAGGGGGAGTCTCAGCGATGTAGAGATTCCAGAGAAGAAAAGGCAGTCCCCACATGAGACCCACTGAAAGAGGAGCCAGAAGACATGGAGGAGCCCACGCAGCACAACTGAAGAAGGGTCCCACGCTACAGGAGAAGCATGCAGAGGGCTGTGCTTCACAGGAAAGAGTGCTGGGGCTACACAGAGCCTGAATATCCCTTGGAGGAGATGCCAACAAGCCTTGGTAGCGGCAAAAGATGCGGTGCACGAGGGTACTGGTCTGCGTGGGAAGGCAAAGGCTTACCCTCCACCAAAATTGGACAGTTGGCAGAGAGGACCAAGTGGAACACCCCAGACCACCATCCGTGATGCAGGATGCACGCAGGTCAGGATGGGAGGAGATCCACCCTGCCCGTCATCGTTGCTGTTGGTGCCCGCAGATTCACGGGAGTGACTCTGTAGGAAGTTGGCTCTGTATATACTATCTCAAAGTAAGAGATAGTGTGCACAGAGTCCAAGAGTTCCCCTTAGAGTTAAGATAGTGGCAAAATTAGATAATTCTTATGCTCTATTTCGTGGTAGTGTGGTCGAGCAGTAGGCTTATCAGAGGGTAGTGTCACGCATTTGTTGTACACACACAGGCAATAAATGAGGAACACACACTCAGACTTAACTCCAGGCCAATAGTTTTTATATAGAAAAATATATTTTCTTAATTTATTTTAGAACCACAAGATTCACGATTTGAAGTAAATACATCAAATGCAAGGTACTCCACACAGGTAAGTTAGGAACTTTGAATTAGAGCAGTAACATACACAGTTTTATTTAAAATGGCAATATACTATTTTAAAAGTGGACATTTAGTGCAAAATATCAGTTCCTGGGGGAGGTAAGTAATGATTAGTTTTTCAGGTAAGCAAGGCACTTACAGGTTCAAGTTCCTGGGCATAGGCAACCCAACGTTAGGGGTTCAAGATAACCCCAAAGTCACTGCACCAGCAACACACGGCCTATCTCAGGTGCAGAGGTCAAAGGAGGGCCCAAAAGACATAGGTGCCTATGAAGAACAGGGGTGCTCCGGTTCCAGTCTGCCAACAGGTAAGTACCTGTGTCTTTGGAGGGCAGACCAGGGGTTTTTGTAGAGCACTGGGGGGGACACAAGTAGGAACACAAAACACACCCTCAGCGGCACAGAGGCGGCCAGGTGCAGTGTGCAAAGCAGGTGTCGAGTTTTGAATAGAAATCAATGGAGGGACCCGGGGGTCACTCTAGCGGTGCAGGCAGGGCACAGGGAGGCTTCTTGGGCGAACCACCGACTGGGCTAGGCAGAGGGTTGCCTGATGGTCACTCCTGCACTGAAGTTTTGTCCCTTCTGGTCCTGGGGGCTGCAGGTGCAGTGCTGGGTCCAGGTGTTGGGTTCCTTGTTACAGGCAGTCGCGGTGAGGGGGAGCCTCTGGATTTTCTCTGCATGCGTCGCTGTCGGGGTCTGGGGCGTTGTCTCAGGCTTCTCACGAGGTCACAGTCGCCTGGGAGTCCTCCCTGTAGTGTTGGTTCTCTGAAGCTCAAGTCGGGGACAGCGGGTGCAGAGAGTGAAGTCTTGCGCTTCCGGCGGGAAGAGTGAGTTATTTAAAAGTTGCAAGAAAGTTACAAAGTTGTTGCTGTTTTTGAACAGTGCCGCTGTTCACCGAGTTTCAGGGCAGTTCTCTGAGGCTTCAGAGGTCGCTGGTCCATGTCGGATGCGTCTCTGTGTGGGTTATTTGAGTCTGGAGACAGGCCGGTAGGGCTGGGGCCAAGTCAGTTGTCATCTCCGTCGTCTCTGCAGGGCTTTCAGGTCAGCAGTCCTTCCTCTTTGTGTAGGTTGCCGGAATCTGATTTCCTGGGTTCTGGGGTGCCCCTAAATACTGAATTTAGGGGTGTGTTTAGGTCAGGAGGGCAGTAGCCAGTGGCTACTGTCCTGGAGGGTGACTAAACCCTCTTTGTGCCTCCTCCCTGAGGGGGGGGGGGGTCACATCTCTAATCCTATTGGGGGAATCCTCCAATCTCAAGATGGAGGATTTCTAGAGGCAGGGGTCACCTCAGCTCAGGACACCTTAGGGGCTGTCCTGGCTGGTGAGCGGCGACTCCTTGTTTTTCTCATCTCCTCCAGCCTTGCCGCCAAAAGTGGGGGCAGTGGCTGGAGGGGCGGGCATCTCCACTAGCTAGGATGCCCTGGGGTGCTGTAACAAAAGGCATGAGCCTTTGAGGCTCACCACCAGGTGTTACAGTTCCTGCAGGGAGAGGTGAGAAGCACCTCGACTCAGTACAGGGCTTGTTCCTGGCCACAGAGTGATAACGGCACTCTCCCCATGTGGTCAGCAACTCGTCTGGTTGTGGCAGGCTGGCAGAAACTGGTCAGCCTAGCACTAGGAGTCGGACTGGTTTTCAAGGGGCATCTCTAAGATGCCCTCTGGGTGTATTTTACAATAAATCCCTCTAAGGGAGAATTTTGATACCAAAAACTTCCCAGATTTCAGTTTAGTCATTATGGAACTGTGGAGTTCGTAATTGTGTCAGACTCCCAGACCATATACTCTTTATGGCGACCCTGCACTTACAATGTCTAAGGTTTTGCTTAGACTCCATATGGGCATAGTGCTCATTCAGCTGTGCCCTCACCTGTGGTATAGTGCACCCTGCCTTAAGGATGTAAGGCCTGTTAGAGGGGTGACTTACCTATGCCACAGGCAGTGTGAGGTTGGCATGGCACTCTGATGGGTGTGCCATGTCAACTTAGTCTTACAATGGGGCACCAGTATGCCAAATGTGGGGGGCGGTGGGTGTGGTCCAAACAACCACATTTAAAGGGAGAGAGCATACTCACTCACTGGGGGCCTGGTTAGCAGAATCCCAGTAAACACAGTCAAAACAACTGACAACCGGCAAAAAGTGGGGGTAACCATGCCAAACGGAGGCTACATTCCTACAAGGAAGTTCTGTACATGAAGAAAGCAGAGTATTGATCCACACACTATCAGAGCTTGGCTTCAGAGCATTTTTCATGTGGAACTAACCTTTGCAAACTTAAGTCTGCTCAGAGAGCTTGAAAGTCCTAACAGCTTCCAGTAAATCATTAAGTTGGACTCAGTTAAAAAGGAAATGGCTCATGTGCTTCCACTGGACAGTAGTAGAAACCATCAACCATCTGACCTGCTGAGTGGATGGCTATACATCTTTTTCGTGATCTGGTTGTGATGGGGGTTGTTGGTGGATGTCTTGCTACAGAGCCAGTGGAGCCAATCAGGACAGGACTTGTGTCTCTCCCACAACCAAACCTAACTGGATTCCTTAACCATAAACATAACATCACTTCTGATCAGATAGCAATGGCCTCCCGAGCCCTGAACCTGGGACAGACCAGTTTTCGGCATAGTTTTCTTTTTAAAACCGTTCACTTCATATGACTTAAAACTTAGTACATGGACACCCCTTTTCAATTACTATGTCAGCCAGGCACATAAGTGAGTAGCAAGTATCTGAACCTTTACAGTTTTCCAATAGGACAAATGTTAGATGATTCATATAACCTTTGTTTCAAAAGTACTGTCAGAGTTCCATCAAAATTAGTAGATAGTGCTTTTTATCTTGTAGACTTAAGCTGCAGATTCCTTACCTTAGAATTATCCCTAGGTGTGAGACTGGAACTGGAAATTTTTCTGGAGCAGTACCCCTGCGCGCCAGTAGGTGGCGGTGTTTGGCTCCATGTGGGTCGTCTAAACTGGAAGTGATGTTTGTGGGGCCTATTTTGTAGCCAACACACTGACACCAGTTCTTTTCTTGCTGCACCAGTCAGTGCTGATCCAGAGAGAGCTAGCCCCAGCCATTTTTTTTGTAGTCTTTGGTGTTTTTTTTTTGTTTTTCAAAGGTTTTTGAGACTTGTCTCCTGGTGCGACAGAGATGTCGACGAGGAAGGCTGGGTTCGAGTCCTGCGACTAAGGTCACTGGAAAATCTGATAGGCATGCATTGTTTTTCTCTTGGCTTAGAAACAGCCTGTGCTGTTCTGACTAACAATTTGTGGCGGTGCGAGGCTGTGATTGTGGCCCGGTGGCAACTAAGGCTGCCGTTGACAAATTTATATCGTAATGCATCACCCACTGTCGCACTTTGCATGAAGCTTATCCTCCATTTATTGGCAGGGCACACAGAACCAGAGGTACATTGGGGTTGGTGGCTTGATTAACAGTCATGACATCTGTAGGAATCTGGCTCTATGCATACTATATCAAAACGAGGTATAGTGTGCACAGAGTCCAGAGGTTCCCCAAGAGGCTTGACAGGGGCAATAATGGATAATACTAATGCTCTGTTTGTGGTAGTGTGGTCGAGCAGTTAGGCTTATCACATGGTAGTGTTAAGTATTTGTTGTACACACACAAGCAATAAGTGAAAACACACACTCAATGGCTTAACTCCAGGCCAAAAGGTTTTATATAGAAAAATATATTTTATTAATTTATTTTAGAACCACAGGATCCATTTAGCAGGTAAGTACATTAAATGAATGGTACTTTGCATAGTAATAGTTAGGACTTTGAATCAAATCAATATTGTACACTGTTCATTAAATTGGCAAAAAGCTATTTTAAAAGTGGACACAGTGCACTTTTCAACAGTTCCTGGGGCAGGTAAGTACAGTACAGCTTCTGAGGTGAGTACCACACTTACGGGTTCAGTCTCCGGGGCATAGGCAGCCCACCGTTGGGGGTTCAAGGCAACCCCAAACACCCAGTACCAGCAACACAGGGCCGGTCAGTTGCAGAGGTCAGACAGGAGCCAAAATAACGTGGGAGCCTATGGAGCCTGGGGGTACTCCAGTTCCAGTCGGCTTGCAGGTAAGTACCTGTGTTGTCGGAGTACAGACCAGGGGGCTTTTGAGGAGTTCTGGAGGGGCTTCAAGTTGGCAAAAAACCACACCCTCAGCGGTGCGGGGGCGGCCCCATGCAGTGTGCCAACAGGGCATCGGGTTCTCAATAGAACTTTTTGGCGAGACCCGGGGATCACATAGGCACTGCAGGCAGGGCACAGGGGGTGCCTCTCGGGCATGCCACCGACTGGGCAAGGGTGAGGGCCGCCTGCTGGTCGTTGCTGCATCAGTGGTCGGTTTCTCACAGGCCTGGGGGTTGCCGGTGAAGTGCTTCTCCAGGCGTCGGATATCTTTGTCCTGGGCAGTCGCGTTCGGGGGGTCCTCAGGATTCCCTCTTCAGGCGTCGTCGTGGGGGTGAGGAGAGGTCAGCACAGGGTGGACACGTCATCGGAGTCACCTGGGGGGGAGGGGGGTCCTCCTGGAATAGTTGGTTTCTCTGGACACGGGCTGGGGGTGTCGGGTGCAGAGTGGTGTGGACTCAAGCTTTTTGAGTGAGGTGGGAGTCCCTTTAACCCCTTCGCTGCCATGGCTTTTCCCCTCCTGTGCCGAGCCTTTGGCTATTTGGGGTAGTTCACGCTTAGGCCCTCATAACTTTTTCTCCACATAAGCTACCTATGCCAAATTTGCTTCCTTTTTCCCCCCAACATCCTAAGGATTCTAGAGGTACCTAGACTTTGTGGGTTCCCCTGAAGGAGACCAAGAAATTAGCCAAAATACAGCAAAAAGTTTGTTTAAAAAAAAAATAAAAGTGGGAAAAAAGGACTGCAGAAGAAGGCTCGTTGGTTTTTCCTGAAAAATGGCCTCAACAAAGGGTTTGCCGTGGTAAAATCACCATCTTCCCAGCTTTCAGGAACAGGCAGACTTGATCTAGAAAACCCCATTTTTCAACACAATTTTGACATTTTACTGGGACATACCCCATTTTTACTCTTTTTTTTGTGCTTTCAGCCTCCTTCCAGTTAGTGACAGAAATAGGTGAGAAACCAATGCTGGATCTTAGAGAGCTAAACATTTTAAAAGTAGACAAAATTTTGAATCCAGCAAGGGGTAATTTGTGTAGATCCTACAATTGTTACCTACAGAAAATAACAGCTGAAATATAAGAATATTGAAATTGAGGTAAAAAAAAACTGCAATTTTTCTACACGTTTTGCTCTAACTTTGTTCTGCGATGTCAGATTTTTTTAAAGCAATGTACTGTTACATCAGCTGGACTCTTCTGGTTGCGGGGATATATAGGGCTTGTAGGTTCATCAAGAACCCTAGGTACCCATAGCCAATAAATGAGCTGCACCTTGCAATGGGTTTTCATTCTATACCGGGTATACAGCAATTCATTTGCTGAAATATAAAAAGTATAAAAAAAGGTATAGAGAAAAACTTTGTATTTCCTAAATGGCCACAAGAATAGGTGTTGAGAAGCAGTGTTTATTTGCACATCTCTGAATTCCTCGGTGCCCATCCTAGCATGTGAATTACAGGGCATTTCTCAAATAGACTTTTTTTTTTTTTTTACACACTGTCTTACATTTGGAAGGAAAAAATGTAGAGAAAGACAAGGGGCAATAACACTTGTTTTGCTATTCTGTGTTCCCCCAAGTGTCCCGATAAAAGTGGTACCTCATTTGAGGGGGTAGGCCTAGCGCCCGCGTCAGGAAATGCCCCAAAACACAACGTGGACACATCACATTTTCACAAAGAAAACAGAGCTGTTTTTTGTAAAGTGCCTAGCTGTGGATTTTGGCCTCTAGCTCAGCCGGCACCTAGGGAAACCTAAAAAACATGTGCATTTTTTAAAACTAGACACCTAAGGGAATCCAAGATGGGGTGAATTGTGGGGCTCTGACCAGGTTCTGTTACCCAGAATCCTTTGCAAACCTCAAAATGTGGCCCAAAAACACTTTTTCCTCTCATTTCAGTGACCTAAAGTTCTGGAATCAGAGAGGAGCCACAAATTTCCTTCCACCCAGCGTTACCCCAAGTCTCCCGATAAAAATGTTACCTCACTTTTGAGGGTAGGCCTACTGCCCGCGAAAGGAAATGCCCCAAAACACTATCTGGACACATCAAAATTATCAAATACAAAACTACCTGTTTTTGCAGGGAAGGGGCACCTGCGTTTTTGGTCATGGGCTCAGCAGCTATCTAGGGAAACCTACCAAACCCAGATATTTCTGAAAACTAGACACCCGAGGGAGTTCAGGGAGGTGTGACTTGCATGGATACCCCAATGTTTTCTTACCCAGAATCCTCAGCAAACCTCCAATTTAGCTTAAACATAAAATCACATTTTCCCACATTTCTTTGTGGGATCACTGCACCAGGACAAATTTCATACCACCCTACGTTCCCCTCAATCTCCAGGTAAAAAATGATACCTCATTTGTGTAGGTGGGCCAAGTGCTTGTGACCGAAGAGCCAAAAACATGTCGAAATTGAGGGGGGAACCAAAGTGGGTCCAAAAGGGCAGTTTGAAAAAAAATACATTTTTAGGCTGACAAGTGCAGCAGAATTTTTATCGGTATAGATGGGACAATACTGGGTGGTAGGAATTTTGTGGATTCCTGCAGATTCTGGAAGATTCCATTGCAAAAACGTGGGAAAAATTTGTGATTCCCAGCAAAGTTGGAGGTTTGCAGGGCATTGTGGGTAAGAAAATGGTTCGGAATGCATGTGAAGCACACCACCCTGGAATCACCCAGATGTTTAGTTTTCAGATGTGTCTAGGTCTTGTGGATTTTTCTACATAGCAGCGTCCCAAAGTCCCTAAAGTGCAGCCCTCACCATTCCAAGTGGGACTACTTTAGAGTTAGCCAAGCTCTCATAGCCCAAATGTAAAACCAAAACCCAAAATAACCAAATGTCTTCTTGCTTGCTGTGGGATAAGATGTTTTAGAGTGCGGGGGATAGCTGAAAGACTGTTACCCCCTTCAGTTGGGGTGGGGGCATAACCAGTCCCATACTGGTTGGTAGCCACCACCCCACAGTTTTTCGTTTTTTAAAAGATTTATACTTGGTACCTAGTAGACTTGCTGCCCCCTGCAGTGTGGATTAGGGGTAATTGCCCCATCTGTCCACTGGTGGGCAGAACAACTCTGGTCCCATTTATTTGGGGTGGAGGTATGGCCATACCCCCCCCCCCCTTATTTTGGGAAAAACAAAACTTCCCTGGACTCTGGTGGGCTTTCTGCCCCCTCTTTGGGGCAGATGGGCCTTCCACAAATAGGCCAATCTGCCCCAAGGGGGCAGATATGGCCAACTGTAATGTTCCCCCATGGGGTGCGATCCTTACCCAAGGGGCTGCCCCCTTAGAGAAAACACACACACACACCAATCACTGGTGCCTAAGTGGTTTCTGCCTCCCCGGGGGCAGATCAGCCTAATAACAATAGGAAAAGCCCTTGAAAACAATTGCCCCCCTGGGGAGCGACCCTCGCCCAAGGGGTCGCTCCCCTTATCCCCTTATGCCAGTTTCACTTTTTATTATAAATCCCTGGTGTCTAGTGGGCATTTCAGAAGCTGGATCGCTTTACAATCCGGCTTCTGAAATGCAGGCAGTCCCCTGGAGGCTTTTCAGGGGTCGCTGGTCCTGTAGAACGCGTCACTTTTCGGTTGCCGGGTCTTTGAAACAGGAGACAGGCTGTTAGGGCTGGGGCCAAGTCAGTTGTCGTCTTCTCTTCTCTGCAGAGAAGTGAGGTCATCAGGAATCTGATGATCTGGGTTCAGGGTTGCCCCTAAATACTATATTTAGGGGTATGTTAGGGTCAGGAGCAGTAGCGAATGTCTACACCCTCCCTGTGCCAACTTCCTCTGGGGAGGAGGCCACATCCCAATTGGTCCTAATCCTCCAAAGCAAGATGGAGGATTTCTCAAGGAGGGGGTCACTTCAACTCTGGACACGTTAGGGGTGATCCTGGCTGAGGAGATGATTCCTCCTTGTTTTTCTCATGATCCCTCTGAACTTGCTGACAAAAGTTGGGGGCTTATCCAGGGGGAGGGCATCTCCACTTGCTTGAGTGCCCTGAGGGCATTGTAACACCAGGCCTGAGCATTTGAGGCTCACCACCAGGTGTTACAGTTCCTGCAGGGGGGAAATATGAAGCATAGGCACCTATGTGTTTTGGGCACCTTTGACCTCTGCACCTGACCGGCCCTGAGCTGCTGGTGTGATAACTTTGGGGTTGCCTTGAACCTCCAACGGTGGGCTGCCTATACCCCAGAACTGAGACATGTAAGTGTCTTACTTACCTCCTAATCTAACCTTTACTTAGCTCCCCCAGGAACTGTTGATTTTTGCACTGTGTCCACTTTGAAAATAGCTTATTGCCATTTTTACAAAGACTGTACATGATATTGTTCTAATTCAAAGTTCCTAAAGTATCTATGTGAAGTACCTTACATTTAAAGTGTTTAATGTGAATCTTGAACCTGTGGTTCTTAAAATAAACTAAAAAAATATATTTTTCAATATAAAAACATATTGGCCTGGAGTAAGTCTTTGAGTGTGTGTTCCTCATTTATTGCCTGTGTGTGTACAACAAATGCTTAACACTACCCTCTGATAAGCCTACTGCTGGACCACACTACCACAAAATAGAGCATTAGAATTATCTACTTTTGCCACTATCTTACCTCTAAGGGGAACCCTTGGACTCTGTGCACACTATTTCTTACTTTGAAATAGTATATACACAGAGCCAACTTCCTACAGTGTGGGTTTATTATTCTGAGAAGTTTGATACCAAACTTCAGTATTCAGTGTAGGCATTATGGAACTGTGGAGTTCGTTTTGACAAGCTCCCAGACCATATACTTAATATGGCCATTCTGTGCTTAGAGTGTCTAAGAATGGACTGAGGCACTGTAGGGGCATAGTGCTCATGCAGCTATGCCCTCACCTGTGGTCTAGTGCACCCTGCCTTAGGGCTTTAAGGCCTGCTAGAGGGGTGACTTGCCTATGCCACAGGCAGTGTTTTTTGTGCATGGCTCCCTGAATGGATGCCATGTCGACTTTGCCTTTTTCTCCCCACCAATGCACACAATCAGCCATGGAAGTGTGCATGTGTTAGGTGAGGAGTCGCTTAGGGTGGCACAACACATGCTGCAGATCTTAGGGACTTTCCCTGGTCACAGGGCCCTTGGTACATCTGGTACCTTTTACAAAGGACCTATCTGTGTGCCAGAGGTGTGCCAATTGTGGAAACAATGCCACATTTTTAGGGAAAGAACACTGGTGCTTGGGCCTGGTTAGCAGGGTCCCAGCACACACTGTCAATTCAGCATCAATATCGGGCAAATAGTGGGTGGGGTAACTGCAACAAGGGGCCATTTTCCTACAACATCCGTCCCATTTCTGCCCAGTGGCTAAGTTGATTACCCAAATGCATTCTCCAGACTATATCCTGCAACTGCAATACCTAATTTGGCAGATAATTTCTTTGCAGTCTTCTTGTCTAGCACTAAACTTCAGATGTGGACTTCCCCCGCCTCATTTGTAATTTTCAGTGGTTTTTAGATCTTCTGAAAATATGAGAATGGAAAATAGCAAAGGCACATCAGTATGCAAAAGTAAGTTTGATCTTCACTCAGTTTCTGTTCGTACGCCTCTCTCCCCTTTCTAAGCACCCTCCAGTTGACCTTTTATCAACCAAAAAGATACAGTAATAGCAGGCACTTGGAACGCATATATACAAGGATGGGGTTGTATGCCACATATGATTCTTAGAGGTGTGTTGTGCAGAGCTTGTAATGATCAGCTATAAAATAATTTCCAGTTCTGGCAAAGTAGAATACCTGAAAGTTAAATAAAGAAAATAGTCTATGGACCAAGAGCAACAATGACTATAAAATTAAATGTATTCTTTTTATATTAAATATTGTCATTGGAAACTGACAGAAATATCCCTTTTACCATCTTGCTTTAACTTTGAACCATAGCTTTTAACTTGCTACATCATGCATTCTTCTAACTGCAGAATGTTTTTTTCCACAGGGCCATATAAAAGTAGTCCAATACTTAGTGAAGGAAGTTAACCAGTTTCCATCTGACATTGAATGCATGCGATATATAGCAACCATAACTGACAAGGTAGGATTATGACCAAAATGTAAAAGGTTGTTGTGCAATCCTTAGTTGTACTGGATTCTTATTCATCTATACATCCTTAATGGTAATGTTTTTTTTCTCAGTAAAGAACCGTAGGTTGTTTTCACGTTTCTCCCTTGAGGTAAGCTTTATCACAGTTAGAGCTTTACCTTGGTGCACTACAATTTAACAGTTATGGCCAATCTATTAGTATTTGCCATTAAATGTACAAGGTTTCAGTTCTTTACTGGTGAATAAGATGTTTTGTTGTGTTACAGTAATCAGCAGAAAATAATAATGAGAATTCCCAGATGTATTTGTCGTCCGCATTCTGTGTCAGTCTAGCTTTGTGCCTTGTAGGTATGCTACACATTCTTGCTAACACCCCATTGCCATAGACATTTCAGAGGAGTGCTTCCTTCCTATATGCTAAATCACTGTGTAGAAAATCTCAGTCTTAATGGTAGGGAAAATCTCTTCTGATGTGAGAGGAATTTGTCAAAGGGCTTTGGAGTAGATTATCATTATTTGTATAAAACATCTGATAGAGACTTCTTGTTGCAGATTCCTTACCTTTGAATTTCCCAAGGCATCGAACTGGATCTGGAGACTATTTCTCCAAGCAGTACCCCTTCGCGCCGTAGGTGTCGTAGTCGCCATGATGATGTCACTGTCGTATATAGGTGCCATCCCGGCGCACTGAGGTCAGTTATTTTCTTTCCTCGCCAACCTACGCGCAGTTCCGGAAAAGAGCTACCCCAGTCATTTTTTGACTAACTGCGACATTTTGTCAAATTAGTTTTTAATGATTTTTGGTGCGTCGAGGGATGTCCCATAAGACTTTATTTAAGCCCTGCAACTCCTGTCACCGCATGATGTCAGTGATGGATCCACACCTCGTCTGCCTCTGGTGTTTTGAACGCGACCACGACCCGAAGTCATGCTCCGAGTGTCGGGCCATGAACATGAAAGCTTTGAGGGAGCTGTCCCTGAAGCTCCTGGCGACCCTGCACTCGACTCCGCGTCGTTCCCGTTCAAGAGGAAGGTCAGGAGACCAGTCGCGGAGTCACCACTATTCTTATTTGTCCAAGTCATCTGGACATTCAGGTAAGAAGAAGGCGAAACGTTCTTCGACTTCACCCCGTCACTCGCACGACGCGAAGCTAGAAGAGCGTCAAAGCTCTAGGTCTCTGTCCTCAGAGCCTTATTCTGGGTCCGCTCCGTGCCTCCCTGAAATTCTGGGGCTAACCCTGCCCAACTTGAGGAGTTCTGTGAGGCCATGCGCCTCCTATTTAGGCAGCCCAACCCACCCTTGGTGCCTTCGGGCCCAGGGGATTCAGGGAGGGCCTCCTTGGGTTAAAAGTCGGCAACTTTGGTCCCGACTCCGGAGGGGACCTCAGGATCCGCTTCCAGATCGGTCATGACTCCGGTCATGCCAACGCGACCTCCCCTGGTGTCCGGTCAGACCTCAACGCTCCCGGCGCCGATTGGGACTACAATCGACATCAACCCTGTACTCCTTCCCGACGACCCAGAGCCGGAACAACATCGCTTGACGCTGAGTCCGTTTTTCTATTGGCTCTGCTTTGCCCAGGGTTGATCATGAGCCCTATTACTATGGGTATGGATATAGGGGTAGTGTAGAGGGGTCTCTGGATGCTTTAGAAGACCAGCTTGAGTCTAAACTGGACTGGGTACAGGATTTGGGTGAGGCCAGTGGGTTGGACACCTCCCCTGACACTGGCATGTTCTCTTCCTGTACCGTGGCTACGGAGGAGGGAGCGTCTTATACTATGGTGGTGAGAAGGGTGGCTGAGATTTTTGAACCTCTAGCTTCCTTCTGTGGAGGTCAGGCCTAACCTCCTGACTGAAGGGCTTCAGCCTGGCGCATCCAACTCAACCCCTTCTTCCCTTCAACGAAGCATTTACAGACGTCCTACTGGGGACCTAGTCCAAACCCAGCACAGTGGATCCTGTGAATAGGACAATTGCCCGCCGCAGTCGGCCTGCACCGAATGACCCAAATTTCCTTACCCAACACCCTATGCCTGAGAGCCTTGTCATCCAGGCTTCTTGATCCTCTGGCGCATTCCCTACCACTCCCCCAGACGGGTAATTAAACAGACTGGACTATTTAGGGAAGAAGATGTTTTCTTCTGTCAATCTAGTGCTGCTGTCCATGAACACTGCATGCCTTTTGGGCCGCTATTCTCATACTCTGTGGGATGTGGTCGTGCAAGTGCTGCTTCAAGTTCCAGAAGAGGCCCGTAACGTTCTCGCCCAAGCCATGACAGATGGGAGAGACGCAGCCAAGTTCATGATCCATTGTGGACTGGATACGACCGACTCACTAGGCAGATCCGTTGCATCGACGGTGGCACTGAGACGCCACGCCTGGTTGAGGACATGTGGCTTTTTGGGGGATGTCCAGCAGTCCTTGATGGACATGCCCTTTGATGGCACTAGCCTCTTTGGAGACGAGGCAGACTCCGCGCTCGAGTGCTTTAAGGATTCCCAGGCTATGGCTCGGTCTTGGCCTCTCAGACACTTCTCGCCCCCCTCAGTACGCCTCTCACTCCTTTTGTGGCTACGGAAGGGGCACCCAACCGCATCCATTTCCCCTGGGCCACTGACCCGCGCATGCTGTACAGCCCCTGTGCGGACGCGGGATTTACCAAGCTTGTGGATCAGGGAGTCAGCGGGGCCACCCAGTCCACACCCGCCCCACTCCTCTGCCTCAAAACCTTCCTAGTCCGTGGGACATCCAGGACCAGTTGGCGGCAGAATTTGCCATCATCTTCCTCACTGGGAATCCATTACCATGGACAGGTGGGTTTTATAGATCGTTTGAAGGGGCTACTCCCTCCCCTTCGAGACTTCTCCTCCAGCCATGCCACCATCATTCGATCACCTGTCAGAGGATCATTTGGCACTTCTCCGCGAGGAAGTCAATGCTCTTGGCCCAGGGAGCCATAGATAAGGTCCTTGCGTCAGAGGTAGGTCGTGGTTTCTATTCCCACTACTTTCTTCCCAAAAAGAACAAGGGCATTCACCCTATCCTAGACCTCTGGTCTCTCAATCTCTTCCTCAAGAAGAAGTTCAAGATGTTAACCCTGGCTCAGGTCCATTCTACCCTGGAGACTGGATGGTTGCATTAGACTTGCAGGACGCCTATTTCCACATTCCCGTCATGCCGGCCCACAGACATTACCTTCGATTTGTGGTAGGTCACGAGCACCTTCAGTTCACCGTGCTCCACTTTGGCCTTACCAGTGCCCCTCGAGTGTTCACGAAAGTGATGGTAGTGGTTGCAGCTCATCTGCGCAGGTTAGGGTCCCAGTCTTCCCCTACCTCAATGACTGGCTGTTGAAGGCGGACCCACCCTAGAAAGTCGTCTCCCACCTCCAGAATTTCGTGAACCTCCTGCATTCGCTGGGGTCTACTATCAACGTGCCGAAGTCACACCCGATTCCCTCTCAGACGCTCCCTTTCATCCGACCTGTTCTGGACATAGTGCAGTTTCGGGCTTATCCTCTCCAAAAAGCGAGTCCAGGATATTCGGGCTGCAATATCGATGTTTCACCCTCTAGCCTGGATTTTGGTAAAAATGACTCTAAGTCTGGTAGGCCCCATGGCCTCCTGCATTCTGCTGATCCAACATGCCAGATGGCATATGCAGGTTCTGCAGTGGGACCTGAATTTCCAGTGGGCCCAGCATCAGGGGAATCTCTCCAACATGGTTCAGATCTCGGAGGGAACTGCAAATGACCTGCAGTAGTGGTTGTCTAATCCAGATTGGGTCAGTGGCAGATCCCTATCCCTTCCCCAACCAGATCTCACACTAGTGACAGATGCATCACTCCTGGGATGGGGCGGCCACATGAGAGGCGGAGATCTGAGGCCTCTGGTCTCCAGCGGAGTCCGGGCTCCACATCAACCTTTTGGAGGTCTGGGTGATCTGACCTACATTGAAAGCATTTCTTCCCTCGCTAAAAGGGAAAGTAGTGCAGGTGTTCACTTACAATACTACCGCCATGTGGTACTGCAACAAGCATAGTGTGTCCACTTGAACCTCCCACAACATCAGGGGACCAGTATATACTGGTAGTAGTGGATCATGCTACCAGGTACCCTAAGGCAATTCCCTTAGGTACACTACTGCCCCTGCAGTAGCCAAATCACTCATAGGTATTTTTACCAGAGTGGGATTTCCTAAGGAGGTGGTTTCTGACAGAGGTACCAACTTCGTGTTAGCGTACCTAAAACATGTGGAATGAGTGTGGGGTGACTTACAAGTTCACCACACCATACCATCCACAAACCAATGGTCTTGTAGGAAGGTTTAACAAGACATTGAAGGGCATGGTCATGGGGCTCCCTGAAAAACTCAAAAGGAGATGGGATGTCCTCTTGCCATGCCTGCTTTTCGCTTAGAGACGTGCCACAGAAAGGAGTAGGGTTATTTCCCCTTTAAGCTTCTGTTTGGCTATCCTGTAAGGGGACCACTGGCACGTGTAGAAAAAAGGCTGGGAGAGACCTCTCCAGAAGCCTAAGCAAGATGTAGTGGACGATGTACTAGGCCTCCGCTCCAGGATGGCAAAGTACATGGAAAAGTCAAGCAAAAACCTTGAGGCCAGCCCACAAGTCCAGAAGTTGTGGTATGACCAAAAGGCTGCAATGGTTGATTTTCAGGCAGTTCAGACAGTCTGGGTTCTGGAGCCTGTGGCTCCCAGGGCACTTCAGGACAGATGGAGTGGCCCTTACCCAGTGCTAGAAAAGAGTCAGGTCACTTAGTGGACCTGGGCACTAGCAGGACATCCAAGAGGGTGTCTATTTTAACCGCCTTAAACTCTATAATGATAGGGCAGACTTAACAATGCTGATGGTTACTGATGAGGGTCAGGAAAGGGAGAGTGAACCTCTCCCTGAGCTCCTCGCAACTGACCCTAAAGATGGCTCAGTAGATGGAGTTGTCTACTCAGACACCCTCTCTGGCCAACAGCAAACTGACTGCAGGCAAGTCCTCCAGCAGTTTTCTGAGCTCCTTTCTTTGACCCCTGGTCAGACACACCTGTGTACCCATGATGTGGACACAGGAGGCAGTTTACCTGTCAAGAATATAATATTCACACAGTCTGACCAAGTCGAGGAAAGCATCAAACTGGAAGTCCACAGGATGCTGGAATTGGGAGTGATAGAGCATTCGGACAGTCCCTGGGCTAGCCCAGTGGTCTTGGTCCCCAAACCTCACACCAAGGGTGGAAAGAGAGAGATGAGGTTTTGTGTGGACTACAGAGGGCTCAACTCTGTCACCAAGACAGATGCTCATCCCATACCAACGGCAGATGAATTCATTGACAAATTAGGTGCAGCCAAATTCTTAAGTACCTTTGACTTGACAGCAGGGTACTGGCAAATCAGAATGGCACCAGGAGCAAAAGAGAAAATAGCATTCTCTACACCTGATGGGCATTATCAGTTTAGTGTTATGCCCTTTGGCTTAAAGAATGCCCCTGCCACCTTCCAAAGGTTGGTGAATCAAGTCCTTGCTGGCTTGAAGTCCTTTAGTGCAGCATATCTAGATGATATTGCTGTGTTTAGCTCCAACTGGCAGGATCACCCGGTCCACCTGAAGAAGGTTTTGCAGGCCCCGCAAGCAGCCGGCCTCTCTATCAAGGCATCCAAATGCCAGATAGGGCAGGGCACAGTGGTTTACATGGGACACCTTGTAGGTGGGGAGGCCAAGTGCAGACATTACAACCCAAGATCCAGACCATTCTGCACTGGGAAGCTCCAAAAACCCAGACTCAATTCTGGGCATTCCTTGGTTTGACTGGATACTATGAGGTTTGTGAAGGGAAACAGATCCATAGTGACACCCCTCACAGAACATAACTCCAAGAAAATGCCAAGAAACGTTAACTGGACCTTGGCCTGTCGAAAGGCTTTGACACCCTGAAAGAAGCTATGTGCTCAGCACCAGTTTTGAAAGCTCAAGATTATTCTAAGCAATTGTAGGAAAATGGCTCCCTGTTGCAGTTACCCCCCCCCCCCACACTTTTTGCCTGATAGGGATGCAGACTTGACTGAGAAGTGTGCTGGGACCCTGCTAACCAGGCCCCAGCACCAGTGTTCTTTCACCTAAAATGTACCCTAGTTTCCTCAATTGGCACACCCCTGGCACACAGATAATTCCCTTGTAAATTGTACCAGTGGTACCAAGGGCCCTGTGACCAGGGACGGTCCCTAAGGGCTGCAGCATATGTTGTGCCACCCTAAGGGACCCCTCACCTAACACATGCACACTGCCATTTTAGGTTGTGTGTGTTGGTGGGGGGGAAAAAGGCAAAGTCGACATGGCATCACCCTCAGGATGTCATGCCCACAAAATATTGCCTGTGGCATAGGTAAGTCATCCCTCTAGCAGGCCTTACAGCCCTAAGACAGGGTGCACTATACCACAGGTGAGGGCATAGCTGCATGAGCAATATCCCCCTACAGTGTCTAAGTCTATTCTTAGACATTGTAAGTACAGTGTGGCCATATTAAGTATCTGGTCTGAGAGTTTGTCAAAAACGAACTCCACAGCTCCATAATGGCTACACTGAATACTGGGCAGTTTGGCATCAAACTTCTCAGAATAATAAACCCACACTGATGCCAGTGTTGGATTTATTAAAATATGCACACAGAGGGCATCTTAGAGAGGTCTGTGCCAGCCTGCTGCTGAGAGATTAATTTCTGACCCTCTGGGGTGAGGGCCCTGGTGCCCTCTGAGGCCAGAAATAAAGCCTGCTCTGGGTGGAGGTGCGTCCCACCTCCCCCCTGCAGGAACTGTAACAGCAGTGAGCCTCTAAGGCTCAGGCTTCGTGTTACAATGCCCCAGGGCACTTCAGCTAGTGGAGATGCCCGGCCCCTGGACACAGCCCCCACTTTTGGCGGCAAGTACAGGGGAGATAATGAGAAAAACATGGAAGAGTCACCCGCCAGTCAGGACAGCCCCTAAGGTGTCCTGAGCTGATGTGACCCCTGCCTTTAGAAATCCTCCATCTTGATTTTGGAGGATTCCCCCAATAGGATTAGGGATGTGCCCCCCTCCCCGCAGGGAGGAGGCACAAAGAAGGTGTAGTCACCCTCAAGGACAGTAGCCATTGGCTACTGCCCCCCAGACCTAGACACAGCCCTACATGTTTAGTATTTAGGGGCACCCCAGAACCCTGGATATCAGATTCCTGCAACCTGAAGAAACAAGAAGGACTGCTGACATACAAGCCTGCAGAGAAGGAGGAAGATGACAACTGCTTTGGCCCAGCCCTACCGGCCTGTCACCAACTTCAGAAACCTGCTCCAGCAATGCATCCGACAGGGACCATCGACCTCTGAAGCCTCAGAGGATTGCCCTGGACTAAAGGACCAAGAAACTCCCGTGAACAGCGGCCCTGTTCAAAACCAGCTACTTCTTTGCAACAAAGAAGCAACCCAGCTTTAAAGACTGGACGTTTCCCGCCGGAAGCGTGAGACTTCACACTCTGCACCTCATGCCCCTGGCTCGGGATCCAGAGAACAAACACCCCAGAGAGGACTCCCTGGCGACTGCGCGCCCGTGAGTAACCAGAGACGACCCTCCTGAGCCCCAACAGCGACGACTGCAGAGAGAATCCAGAGGCTCCCCCTGACCGCCTGTAACAAGGGACCCGACACCTGGAACCAGCACTGCACCCGCAGCCCCATGGACCTGAAGGAACTGAACTTTGATGCAGGAGTGACCCCTAGGTGACCCTCTGCCTAGCCCAGGTAGTGGCTTCCCCACCGATAAAGTGACCCCCGGGTCCCTCCATTGGTTCCTACCTGAAACCCGACACCTGCTTTGCACACTGCACCCAGCCGCCCCTGTGCTGCTGAGGGTGTGTTTTGTGTGCCTACTTGCCCCCCCCCCCCCCTCCCCCCCAGTGCTCTACAAAACCCCCCATGTCTGCCCCAGAGGACGCAGGTACTTACCTGCAGCCAGACTGGAACCGGAGCAACCCTGTTCTCCATAGGCGCCTGTGTGTTTTGGGCACCTCTTTGACCTCTGCACCTGACCAGCCCTGAGCTACTGGTGTGGTAACATTGGGGTTGCCTTGAACCCCCCCAAAACGGTGGGTTGCCTATGCCCCAGAACTGAGACTTGTAAGTGTTTTACTTAACCTCCTAATCTAACCTTTACTTACCTCCCCCAGGAACTGTTGATTTTTGCACTGTCCACTTTGAAAATTTGCCATTTTTACAAAGACTGTATGTGATATTGCTTTTATTCAAAGTTCTTAAAGTATCTAAGTGAAGTACCTTACATTTAAGTTATTTAATGTAAATCTTGAACCTGTGGTTCTTAAAATAAACTAAGAAAATATATTTTTCAATATAAAAAAACCTATTGGCCTGGAGTAAGTCTTTGAGTATGTGTTCCTCATTTATTGCCTGTGTGTGTACAACAAATGCTTAACACTACCCTCTGATAAGCCTGCTGCTCAACCACACTACCACAAAATAGAGCATTAGAATTATCTACTTTTGCCACTATCTTACCTCTAAGGGTAACCCTTGGACTCTATGCACACTATTTCTTACTTTGAAATAGTATGTTCGATGGCATCTGTCGCTGTAGATACACATGGTATGCATGAGCTCGCCATCTGGTGTTGGGTCGGAGTGTTACAAGTTGTTTTTCTTCGAAGAAGTGTTTTCGAGTCACGGGACCGAGTGACTCCTCCTTCTGTGCTCATTGCGCATGGGCGTCGACTCCATCTTCGATTGTTTTCTTTCCGCCATCGGGTTCGGACGTGTTCCTGTCGCTCCGGGTTTCGGAACGGAAAGATAGCTGAAAACTGAAGATTTTCGACGGTATCGTTGCGATCCGGTTCGAGATAGACACATACGACGACGCGTTGAACATCGAAGCGCTTCGGTGCCCTTCGGGGTAGATTTCGGCACCCCGTCGGGGCCTAGTCGGCCCGACCGCGTGGAGAACAACGCCGATGGAACGGACCCCGTTTCGATTCTGCCCCGAATGCCACAACAAATATCCTTATACGGACCTACACTCGGTCTGTAACCTGTGCCTGTCACCCGAGCACAGCGAAGAGTCCTGTGAGGCCTGTCGGGCGTTCCGGTCCCGAAAAACTCTGCGCGACCGTCGAGCGAGGAGACTGCAGATGGCGTCCACGCCAAAGGAGCGTCGACAGTTCGAGACAGAAGAGGAACAGGAGGAATCCTTTTCCATCCAGGATTCAGACTCCGACGAGCTAGACTCTACAAAAACTGTGAGTAAGACGTCGAGATCAGAACTTAAAAAAGGAAAGAAGGCCCAGGGGACGCCACTGCCAACCGGCCATGGCTCCACCCAAATTCTCGGTGACCAACAATCGGCACCGAAAAAGGCCCATTCAGTGTCGAGATCGTCCGACTTCGGTCGAGACACCGGCACGCAGCCTCCTCGGGACCGAGAGAGTGCTAAACAGAAGCATCGACACCGAGAGTTCGGTGTCGACACGGATCGACGCCGAGACAGTGGCGCCGAAGACCATAGAGGCCAAGAATTTTCGGCACAGAAAAAGAGGAAGGTTACCTCGGAGCCGAAAAAACAATCAACAGGGTTTTCGGAGCCGAAAAAAGCGACATCAGACCCTGTTTCAGGCTCCTATACTGAAGAGCATTCTATGTCTTCACAAATGAAGAAACATAGATTTGAACAAGAACTGCAATCCACTGACGTGGATCACACGCAAAAGCGTATCTTTATTCAGCAGGGGACTGGGAAGATCAGTACCCTTCCACCTGTCAAACGAAAGAGAACGCTTCAGTTTACTCCTCAGCAACAAACAGCACAAAAGGTAACACCTCCTCCCTCGCCTCCACCTGTAACTCCGGCTTCGCCAACTTACACCCCGTCACATTCGCCAGCTCACACCGCCATGAGCCACGATGACCAAGATCAGGATGCGTGGGACTTGTACGACGCACCAGTGTCTGATAACAGCCCAGACACATACCCAACTAGGCCATCACCACCGGAAGACAGCACAGCCTACTCACAAGTGGTGGCTAGAGCAGCACTATTCCATAATGTGGAACTACACTCGGAACAAGTAGAGGATGATTTTTTATTTAACACCCTCTCTTCAACCCACAGCTCCTACCAAAGCCTGCCGATGCTCCCAGGCATGCTACGCCATGCAAAGGACATTTTCAAGGAGCCAGTTAAAAGTAGGGCAGTGACGCCTAGGGTGGACAAAAAGTATAAGGCGCCTCCTACGGACCCTGTATTCATCACCTCTCAGTTGCCACCAGATTCTGTGGTGGTAGGGGCTGCCAGAAAACGGGCAAATTCACACACTTCTGGGGATGCACCTCCCCCAGATAAAGAAAGCAGGAAGTTCGATGCAGCCGGGAAGAGGGTTGCTGTCCAAGCAGCAAACCAGTGGCGCATCGCAAATTCACAAGCGCTGCTTGCGCGATACGACAGAGCCCACTGTGATGAGATGCAGCATCTCATTGAACATCTCCCAAAAGATCTGCAAAAAAGAGCAAAACAGGTTGTTGAGGAGGGTCAAAACATTTCCAACAATCAAATACGCTCCTCCATGGATGCAGCAGACACGGCCGCAAGGACCATTAATACGTCGGTTACCATCCGTAGGCACGCATGGCTCAGAACGTCTGGATTCAAGCCAAAAATTCAGCAGGCAGTGCTTAACATGCCAGTCAACGAAAAACTTCTGTTCGGTCCGGAGGTCGACACAGCCATAGAAAAGCTCAAGAAGGACACTGACACTGCCAAGGCCATGGGCGCACTCTACTCCCTGCAGAGCAGAGGATCTTATAACACCTTCCGCAAAACACGTTTTAGAGGAGGGTTTCGGGGTCAGGCCACACAAGCTAGCACCTCACAGTCCGCACCGCCCACCTACCAGGGACAGTACAGGGGAGGTTTTCGGGGCCAGTATAGAGGGGGGCAATTCCCTAGGAATAGAGGAAGATTTCAAAGCCCCAAAACCACTACCAACAAGCAGTGACTCACACGTCACTCACCCCTCCCACACAACACCAGTGGGGGGGAGGATACGTCAATATTACGAAGCATGGGACAAAATAACTACAGACACATGGGTCCTAGCAATTATCCAACATGGTTATTGCATAGAATTCCTGCAATTCCCTCCAGACATACCACCAAAATCACAAAATTTATCAAAATACCATTCACAGCTTCTAGAGATAGAAGTTCAAGCACTACTGCAAAAAAATGCAATAGAATTAGTACCAAGCACACAAATAAACACAGGAGTTTATTCACTGTACTTCTTGATACCAAAAAAGGACGAAACACTGAGACCAATTCTAGACCTCAGAGTAGTAAACACATTCATCAAATCAGACCACTTTCACATGGTCACACTACAAGAAGTGTTACCATTGCTCAAAAAACACAACTACATGACAACCCTAGACCTCAAGGACGCATATTTCCATATACCAATACATCAATCACACAGGAAATATCTAAGGTTTGTATTCAAAGGAATACATTACCAATTCAAAGTATTGCCTTTTGGTTTAACAACCGCTCCAAGAGTATTCACAAAATGCCTAGCAGTAGTCGCTGCACACATCAGAAGGCAGCAAATACATGTGTTCCCGTATCTAGACGACTGGCTAATCAAAACCAGTTTGCTCACACAATGCTCAAACCACACAAATCAAGTCATACAAACCCTCTACAAACTAGGGTTCACCGTCAACTTTGCAAAATCAAACATTCTGCCAAGCAAAGTACAGCAATATCTAGGAGCCATAATAGACACGACAAAAGGAGTAGCAACGCCAACTCCACAAAGGATCCACAATTTCAACAGAGTCATTCAACACATGTCTCCAAACCAAACAATACAAGCAAGAACAATACTACAGCTCCTAGGCATGATGTCCTCATGCATAGCCATTGTCCCAAACGCAAGACTGCACATGAGGCCCTTACAACAGTGCCTAGCCTCACAGTGGTCTCAAGCACAGGGTCACCTTCTAGATCTGGTGTTGCTAGACCGCCAAACTTACCTCTCGCTTCTATGGTGGAACAGTATAAATTTAAACATAGGGCGGCCTTTCCAAAACCCAGTGCCACAGTACGTAATAACAACAGATGCTTCCATGACAGGGTGGGGAGCACATCTCAATCAACACAACATAAGAGGACAATGGAACATACATCAAACAAAACTGCATATAAATCATCTAGAATTATTAGCAGTTTTTCAAGCACTAAAAGCTTTCCAACCAATCATAACCCACAAATACATCCTTGTCAAAACAGACAACATGACAACGATGTATTATCTAAACAAACAAGGAGGAACACATTCAACGCAGTTAAGCTTGTTAGCTCAAAAAATATGGAAGTGGGCAATCCACCATCAAATTGGTCTAATAGCACAGTTTATTCCGGGGATCCAGAATCAGCTGGCAGACAATCTCTCTCGATCACCAGCAAGTCCACGAATGGGAAATCCACCCACAGATTCTGAACACCTACTTCACACTCTGGGGAACACCACAAATAGACTTATTTGCAACAAAAGAGAACGCAAAATGCCAAAACTTCACGTCCAGATACCCACACAAGCAATCCCAAGGCAATGCCCTATGGATGAACTGGTCAGGAATATTTGCTTACGCTTTTCCTCCTCTCCCTCTCCTTCCTTACCTAGTAAACAAATTGAGTCAAAACAAACTCAAACTCATTTTAATAGCACCAACTTGGGCAAGACAACCCTGGTACACAACACTGCTAGATCTGTCTGTAGTACCACACATCAAACTGCCCAACAAACCAGATCTGTTAACGCAACACAACCAACAGATCAGACACCCGGACCCAGCATCGCTGAATCTAGCAATCTGGCTCCTGAAATCCTAGAATTCGGACACTTACAACTTAGCCAAGAGTGTATGGAAGTCATAAAGCAGGCCAGAAGGCCATCCACTAGACACTGCTACGCAAGTAAGTGGAAAAGATTTGTTTGGTACTGCCATCATAATCAGATACAACCACTAGACGCAACTCCAAAACATATAGTAAATTACTTGCTCCATTTACAAAAAGCAAAGCTAACCTTCTCTTCTATTAAAATACACCTTGCAGCAATATCTGCATACCTGCAAACTACCTATTCAACTTCCTTGTATAAAATACCAGTTATCAAAGCATTCATAGAAGGGCTTAAAAGAATTATACCACCAAGAACACCACCTGTTCCTTCATGGAACCTAAACGTGGTTCTAACAAGACTCATGGGCCCACCTTTCGAACCCATGCACTCTTGCGGAATACAATTCCTAACCTGGAAAGTTGCCTTTCTCATCGCCATTACATCTCTAAGAAGAGTAAGTGAAATTCAAGCGTTCACAACACAAGAGCCTTTTATACAAATACATAAAAATAAGGTCGTCCTACGACCTAATCCAAAATTTTTACCAAAAGTTATTTCACCATTCCATCTAAATCAAACGGTAGAACTACCAGTTTTTTTCCCACAGCCAGATTCTGTGGCTGAAAGAGCACTACATACATTAGATGTCAAAAGAGCATTAATGTACTACATTGACAGAACAAAAAACATCAGAAAAACTAAACAGCTATTTATTGCATTCCAAAAACCTCATGTAGGTAACCCAATATCAAAACAAGGTATAGCCAGATGGATAGTTAAATGCATCCAAATCTGCTACCTTAAAGCAAAAAGACAACTGCCCATTACTCCCAGGGCACATTCAACAAGGAAAAAAGGTGCTTCAATGGCCTTTTTAGGAAACATCCCAATGCAGGAAATATGTAAGGCAGCCACTTGGTCTACGCCTCACACATTCACCAAACACTACTGTATAGATGTGCTATCCGCACAACAAGCAACAGTAGGTCAAGCTGTATTAAGAACTCTATTTCAGACAACTTCTACTCCTACAGGCTAAACCACCGCTTATGGGGAACTAACTGCTTACTAGTCTATGCATACCATGTGTATCTACAGCGACAGATGCCATCGAACTGAAAATGTCACTTACCCAGTGTACATCTGTTCGTGGCATCAGTCGCTGAGATTCACATGGACCCACCCACCTCCCCGGAAGCCTGTAGCAGTTCAGAAGTTACCTTCAATTTTGTACATTTGTATATATATTATTTAATCCTTTAATAGGTACATACTTACATTTTTCATTGCGCGGGCACTATTACTATAGTACAACTCCTACCTCACCCTCTGCGGGGAAAACAATCGAAGATGGAGTCGACGCCCATGCGCAATGAGCACAGAAGGAGGAGTCACTCGGTCCCGTGACTCGAAAACACTTCTTCGAAGAAAAACAACTTGTAACACTCCGACCCAACACCAGATGGCGAGCTCATGCATACCATGTGAATCTCAGCGACTGATGCCACGAACAGATGTACACTGGGTAAGTGACATTTTCAATACAGTGCAACTTCCTACAGCAATTCATTGTGCAGACTGATGCATCTGAACATGGGATAGGAGCAGTCCTATCCCAAACCAATGATGGCCTTGACCAGCCTTTTGCTTTAATTTAGTAGGTTACTCCCCAGGGAACAGTGTTAGAGTGCCATTGAGAGAGAGAGAGAGGCCTTTGCTGTGGTTTGGTCACTGAAAAAGTTGAGACCATACCTGTTTGGTACTCATTTTATAGTTCAAACCGACCACAGACCTCTCAGATGGCTCATGCAAATGAAAGGAGAGAACCCTAAACTGTTGAGGTGGTCCATATCCCTACAGAGAATGGACTTTGTAGTGGAACACAGACCTGGGACTGCCCATGCCAAAGCAGATGGCCTAACTCTTTGCCTTTTGTTGATGCTAGTTATGATTGAAACTAACCTGATTGATGCTAACCAGGCCCTAGCACCAGTGTTCTTTCCCTAAACTGTACCTTTGTCTCCACAATTGGCACAACACTGGCACTCAGGTAAGTCCCTTGTAAATGGTACCCCTGGTACCAAGGGCAATGTAGCCAGGGAAGGTCTCTAAGGGCTGCAGCATGTATTATGCCACCCTGCGGACCCATTACTCAGCACATGCACATTGCCTCACAGCTTGTGTGTGCTGGTGGGGAGAAAAAGACTAAGTCCACATGACACTCCCCTCAGAGTTCCATGCCCACAACCCTCTGCCTGTGGCATAGGTAAGTCACCCCTGTAGCACGCCTTACAGCCCTAAGGCAGGGCACAGGTGAGGGCATAGTTGCATGAGCACTATGCCCCTACAGTGTCTAAGCCAATTCTTAAGGAGTGTAAGTGCAGGGTAGCCATAAAGAGTATATGGTCTGGGAGTTTGTCAAACAGAAACTCCACAGTTCCATAATGGCTACACTGAATACTGGGAAGTTTGGTATCAAACTTCTCAGCACAATAAATCCACACTGATGCCAGTGTGGGATTTATTGAGAAATGCACACAGAAGGCATCTTGGAGACGCCCCCTGTATACCAGCCCAACTACTGGTGCTAGGCTGACCAGTTTCTGCCAGCCTGCCACATCCAAATGGGTTTCTGGCCACATGGGGTGAGTGCCTTTGTGTACTCTGTGGCCAGGAACAAAGCCTGTCCTGGGTAGAGGTGCTTCACACCTCCCCCTACAGGAACTATAACACCTGGCGGTGAGCCTCAAAGGCTCAAGCTTGGTGTTACAGCACCCCAGGGCACTCCAGCTAGTGGAGATGCCCGCCCCCCCCAGACACAGCCCCCACTTTTGGCGGCAAGTCCGGGGAGATGAGAAAAACAAGGAGGAGTCACCCTCCAGCCAGGACAGCCCCTAAGGTGTCCTGAGCTGACCCCTGCCTTAGGAAATCCTCCATCTTGCTTTGGAGATTCCCCCCCAATAGGATTAGGGATGTACCCTCCTCCCCACAGGGAGGAGGCACAAGGAGGGTGCTGCCCTCCAGCCCTAAACACACCCCTAAATTGAGTATTTAGGGGCGACACTGAACCCAGGAAACCAGATTCCGGACGACCTGAAACGAGAACAAGGATTCCTGACCTGAAAGCCCTGCAGAGACGACGGAGAACCTGCAACAGCGATGCATCCAGCAGGGCCAGCATTCTCTGCGGACTCAGAGGACTGCCCTGCACCCAAACGACCAAGAAACTCCTGTGGACAGCGGCTCTGTCTAAGCAACAAAGAAACAACCAACTTTAAAGGGACTCCAGCCTCACTCTGGAAGTGTGAGTCCCCAACACTCTGCACCTGACGTCCCCAGCTCGTGTCCAGAAGTACCAGCACTTCAGAGAGGACTCCCAGGTGACTCCAAGGACGTGGAGACCCTGAGATGACCTCCCCGCACCTCCACATCGATGCCTGCAGAAAGAATCCAGAGGCTCCCCCTAACCACGACTGCCCGGTAACAAAGAACCCGACACCTGGAAGAAGCACTGCACCTGCAGCCCCTAGGCCCGTGAAAAAACAACTACTGGTGCAGGAGTGACCAGCAGGCGGGTCTCATCCTTGCCCAGTTGGTGGCTGGGCCGAGAAGCCCCCCGTGCCCTGCCTGCATCACCAGGGTGACCCCCGGGTCTCTCCATTGATTTCAATCTAAAACCCAACACCTACTTCGCACACTGCACCCTGTGCTGCTGAGGGTGTATTTTGTGCGCCTGTTTGTGAACACAGACCCCCCCAGTGCTCTAAAAATAAATCCTGGTCTGCTCACTGAGGATGCAGGTACTTACTTGCTAGCAGATTGGAACCGGAACACCCCTGGCCTCTATAGGCGCCTATGTTATTTAGGCCCTAATTTGACCTCTGCATCTGACCGGACCTGTGTTGCCTGTGCTGGGTGTTTGGGGTTAACTTGAACCCCCAACGGTGGGCTGCCTATGCCCCGGAGACTAAACTTGTAAGTGCTTTACTTACCTCAAAAACTAACTTGTACTTCACTCCCCCAGGAACTGTTGATTTTTGCACAGTGTCTACTTTTAAAATAGCTTATTGACATTTTTACCAAAACTGTGTACATTACTGTTTTAATTCAAAGTTCCATATTTACCTATGCTAAGTACCTTACTATTTATGTATTCACTTGAATTCTGAATCTTGTGGTTCTCACATAAATTAAGAAAATAATATTTTTCTCTATAAAAACCTATTGGCCTGGAGTTAAGTATTTTGAGTGTGTGTTCTCATTATTGCCTGTGTGTGTACAACACATGCTTAACACTACCCTCTGATAAGCCTACTGCTCGACCACACTACCACAAAATAAAGCATTAGTATTATCTAATTTTGCTACTATCAACCTCTAAGGGGAACCCTTGTACTCCGTGCACACTATATCTCTCACTTTGAGATAGTATGTATAGAGCTAACTTCCTACAATCTGGTACCCAGAATAAATCCCATACTTTGCAAAAATGTGAAAGAATCTCGGCAGAGAATCTAGGGGTTTTACCACATAGATAAGTATATCATCATATACAGAGCCAACTTCCTACAGTAAGGCTGCATGTGTACCTCTTGTGACATGGCTAGGGCTTTTCCCCTTTTCACTTGCAGTGCTCCGACATTTGAAGGAGTCGGAGCACTGCTACTGTTAGGAAACTACCTAATCAATGTATCTAATGGAATTGGTTCCCTTCCTTTCCTTACCTAACTTCCCCACCAAAATCTTGTAGCAAAGCACAAGTTCCTGAGCAATGAAAAACCAACTGACAAACTTGGAATTCACCACATGCCGAAAGTAAAACCTAAAAGTATCTGCAGAGCAGGTCCTTGAAATAAAGTATCTTGTGACATGAAACCTTTATTGCTAATGGGATAAATATTGTAACACCTCCACGTTAATCTCCTTTACTTGCCCCCACTGAAATAGTATGTCAGCAGTCCTTGTAGATGGGGATAAAAAGTTCACACAACTCTAATATTTTAAGAATGGATTATTGTAAATGTGGAAGTCAAAAGAGGATTTGGAATGTGGAGGACAGATCTGACTCAACACAAGATACAGAAATACTGCCAAAGGGACACAACAAGAGAAAGTCAGTCCTGCAGCACCATGAATGCTGTGGAAGTTTAAAGATTTCAGTTATGCTTTTAGCAGCAGTGCCTGAAGCCGCTTAATGAATGTATAAAGCCTGGCTCTTTATATAGTGGACCAAAATGAGGTAGATTGTAAAGAGTCCAAGCAATCCCCAGAGGTATCACTGAGGCACAAATGGCAATCCAAATGCTGTCTTGTTGGGTAGTGTGGCTGTGTACTTAGGCATATCAGAGGGTAGTGCTAAGCATGTAAGGCACACACTTGTGCAATAAATGAGACACACAGTCAATAAAGTAATCGGACACCAATTTATAGTTATAAAATGTACTTTCATATGAACTTTAATACCAAGATCACTTGAGTCAGGTGAGTACTTTTCGAGTTATGGATTTTTAGAATTTTTTAAATTATACAGTGCATTTGTCAGGTAGCTGCAATGTAATGCTATGGAGGAAAACAAAGACAAACCAGCTAGAGTACAATGACTTATGGGACCAATGTCCTGGGCTTAAGGTGAGTTTGGGGCATAAGGTCTGAGGGCACACCAACAGGTCACCTCTGGGAGCTCTGGTGTGTCCAGATGAAGAGGTGTTTTATGGTGTTGCATGCCAAATTCAAGACTATGGGGATCTGTCTGGTTACAAATTTGTTGCAGGGATGGACTGGAAGGACAGTCCAGAGGAACCCACATGGAGGTTCGAACCCTTGAGGTCCTCTGGCCTGTGGGGACACCATCAGTCCACTCCGCTACGGGCTGTATGGTGCGGGTGTAGTGGTGTCTTCTGGCGTCGGGTCCAGTACTGGAGTATTTGACAGTTGTAGGAGAGGCCCACAGAAACACTGCAGTCATGGACTGGCGAGGACTGGGGGGGTCCAGTTCGACCAAGCCAATTAGTGGGCTCTGGTCTCATGAGGTGGGGAGACATGAAGACACCCTTGGTTCTCTTCTTCAGGGTCTGGGACGGATAGGTGTCTCGGGGGTTGGTCTTTGTCTCCTGGTCGCTCATGATTACAATGGGGTCTGCAGAAACAATCTGCAGATGCTGTAGTGAAGTCCACAGTGGCCGAGCACAGGGTGGGCTTCTTTTCTGGAAGGCCTAGCGACTACGCTGACACCGTTAGCGCACTTCAACATGGACAGGATGGCCTGCGTGCAGTGGTAATGTCCGGCATTCGGTTCCTGGCGGTCCTGGGCCTCTCAGGCCTTTCACGGGTGCCTGGGAATGCAGGGGAGCAGCTCCTGTACTCCAATGGAGTTCTTCCTGGTTATTGGCGAAGCACAGGTAGCTCCCCCAGTTTCTTTGAGGTTTCAGCGGCAGGACAGGTCAGTTGCTCCTTGAGTGTCCGGTTCAGCAGGCGAATCAGTCATGCGCCTCGGTTCTCGGGTTCAGCAGGTTTCCTGCCCACTCCTCCTAGTGTCCATTGAAGGTCTGGTTTCAGGGTGGTCCCCTAAATACTCTATTTAGGGGGCATTAAGTGGAGTGAAGGGTAGTAGCCAATAGGCTACTTACCCTTATGGCCACTACACCCCCTAAATGACCACTTCATGTGGTGAGTGGGCATCACCATGTCCAGAGTTCTTAAGTTCCACCACATGCATGATGGCAAAATTTCCTAAGTCGTGTCCACTTCAGGCTGGTCACCCTAGGGGTGTTCCGAGTTTGGAAGTATGATACGCCTCCCGCATAGCTAATTTTTCCTCCGAAGGCCAGATCTGCATACCAAAGATGGTGAGCTTCTTTGAATGTTTTGCCTTGGGATACTGGTCATCCTGTGGGGAGGGGTGTGTAACACCCCAGCGTGGACAAGCTTTTGTTTCTGACCTCTCGAGAGCGAAGCTTTCACCCTGGGAGGTCAGATTCTTGTCTGTTGTGGCAGACTGGCCAGAACCGGTCAGTGAGCTCACCAACAGTTGGTAGGTTTTTCAGGGTGCACCTCTAAGGTGCCCTCTGGGTGCATGTATTAATAAATCCAACACTGGAGTCATTGAGGGTTTATTAATACAAGATGTTTGATACTAAACATCCCTGTGTTCAGAGAAGCCCTCATTTAGCTGTGGAACTCGAAGTGACCAGTGACCAGCACAGGTATTTAAAATGGCTTCCCTGCACACTTAGTATGTCTAAGAACAGACCGACATAGTAGGGGCATATTTGCTAATGCATGTATGCCCTCACTTGTAATATAAAGCACCCTACCTTAGGTATGAAGGCCTGCTGTAGGGGTGACTTACAGATATTGCAAACAGTGTGTGCCATTTTGTGTTTTCAATTTTGGGTGCACCTGGTCAATCAGCCCACAGTGGCTGTCTACATAAGGTTGGTGCTGGGTCCCTATTAGTGGCACAAGTTGTGCTGCAGCTCTAAGGGGCCCTCTTCAGTACTCATGCCCTAGGTAGTAGGGGTACTGTTTACTGGATATGTATAGAGGGGCTGTAGGGCTTGGTCACTAAGGGGTCACTGTTTTAGGGAAGGAACATTGGCACTGGGGACATGGTTGGCAGGCACTCAGTGTACTTCTGTCCAAGTTGCATCTAAAAAACAGGCAAAGGGGTGGGTAGTTACTGCAACTAGAACACAGCTCCCTACTAAGGAGTTGGCCCCACCCCTAATCCAAGGAGATTATCGCAGAGGGCATATTCACTACTTATTACTGCACCAGTTGACAGGCTGACTAGATAGTTCCTCATGAAGAGATCAGCTCTGTAACAGAGTGGTGCCATCCCAAGATTAAATGTTTTCCTCAGCACACATCAATGACGAATTGGGACAACTGTGAGAATCATAGAGAATTTAGGGCCTGGTTTAGAGTTTGGTGGAGAGGTTACTCTGCCACAAACGTGACGGATGTCCAGTCTACTGTATATCTGATAGACATATCTAGCTGCAGATTCCTTACCTTCAAATTCTTCCCAAGGGGCCAGACTGGATTTGGAAATTGTTTCCCTAGCAGTACCTCTGTGTCGCTAGAGGGCATCGTGCAACTTCCTAGCGACGACGTCCACCAGATGTGAAGTCAACGGAGTGCATACAATCCCCTCCCCGACGTGCTGGGGTCAGTTCCTTCTTTTCCACGCTACAACACGGATCCAAAGTTCCTCAGGCCTACTTGGCCTATTTCGACAAAACATTCTTTTGTTGAGGGAAGTGTGTGCTTTATTGAACCCCCCCCCCCCCCCCCCCCCCCCCCCCCCCCAAGCTCCCCACCCCTTTCTACTTGTCCCTGGGGTTTAAACCTTTTGGGTCCTGTGGCAGGCTGATGTTGGCCACGGACTCTCATACTGTTTGTATGTGGTGCCCCAGGGAATACCACGACTCAGAGGATTGCCGCTCCTGTTGCGAGAACGCTGTATGAAGATCTTGGTGGACGCCAGGCTCCACCGCAGTCTCTCACTCCATGTCGCAAGTTTGTTCCAGGAGCCGTTCCTGAGATCGTATGTCACCCTCCCCGTCAAAGGAGCAGACTGCGAGGTGCAGGCGGTCTGTCATGGCAACCACCTTCTTCAGGTAAGTCTGGCGTCTGACACCCTCTCCCAATCCCTGGTTTAGGAGTCAGTGCATGAGTCCACCCCGTGCCTACCTACTTTCCCCGGAGCTGGGGCGACTCTGCCTAGTCGCAGGATTATTATAATTCTCTTCATGCCATCTTCAAGCCCAAACATCCCTCTGGTGCGTTCCTAGCCCTAAGGAGGTGAGAGGAGTCCCATCTGACTTCACTCCGACGGGCTCGCCCATGACATCAGATAAGCCCTCCGGATCCGTACACTGATGCATTCCGGCTCCCGTACACAGCCCTCTGGGGTTACCACTTAGGACGCTAAAGTCAGCAGCGCTGGTCAACGCTGAACGAATGACCCTATCTTAAACCAGACAGCGTCTTGTGCGGTGCCAGTGATGCTGCCCAGCTCGGATAACTTTCCTTCTTTTCATCAGCCTCTTGCCAGTTTTCCTTCAGGGGAACAGGCTTTTGGAGGTGAAGGAGTGGAGTTGGGATTTAGCAACCTTGTGGATGAGACTGTTCAGCCTTCTCTAGTGGGCAGTTGGCTGACTGAATTGGGTGAGGCTAGTGGCTGTGACTCCTCACTGGCTTTGGACCTCCTTTTCCCTCCTAGCCTTGCGACAGAGGTGATGTCTTCCTTCACCAAGTTATTGAAGAGGGCAGTAGCGGTCCTAGAGTTGCAGCTCCCCTCTGTAGAGGTGACCACTGACCCCTTGATAACAGTGCTTCACCAGGGCCAAACAGTAGTGTATAGCCTGTGCTTCGATCTAGTGAGGCATTATATGATCTTTTTAAGGGGCCTGGGCTAAGCCTGCTACAGGCGCCCCTGTGGACCTATCCATAGCCCCCACCAGGGACCCAGTTTCTTTTTCAGCACCCAACTCCAAGATGTTTTGTGGTGCAGGCTGCTACAGCCTCTTCTGACCTCAGTGTCCTCCCAAACATTCTTCTGGACAGGGAGTCCAGATGGCTGGAAACTTGTAGGCGAATATTTTCTATTTAACCAGTTTGGCCCTGCGGTTGATAAACACCTCTTGTATTCTGGGCCATCTTTCCCATGCATTGCGGGATTTGGTGGCATGCTTGCATCCTTCGTTTCTGGAGAAGACCCAGAGCGACCTCACCCAGGCACTCCAGGATGGGCGATAGACAGCTAGGTTTGTCTTAAGGTATGGTATGGATACTACGGACTCAGATGGCTGAGCCTCTGTAGCACTGCACCATCATGCCTGGCTATGCCACTTTGGCTTTTCAGAGGCTGTCCGATCCACCTTGGAAGACGTGCTCATCGATGGTGCCCCATCTGTTCGGCACTCATGCCGATTCTGCCTTACAATACTTTAGAGACTACTGGGGTGATAAAGATTCATGACTATGTCTATTCTTATGACTTATGGATTGACCCAACCCTTGGTGGAGTCATACTACCTGTTGAGCCAGGTTGTGGCTCCCTTTTTTAACTGAGCCTGAGCCATTCCACCTTCTAGCGGCACGTGGTACGGGGTTCCTGCCTCTGCAGATATTCCTTCTTATTTTTTTTTAGTGGTTTTTGCTGATGGCTTTCTGGTGTATGTTGTCTGGAAGATGTATATTTCTTGTGACTTTGTAAGTTTAGCACCTATTGAGACAAGGTTTTTACTTTTTCTCTGAAATGGGCTTCATGCTCAAGAGATGGTACCAGTATGTATGTACCCTTTTCTGTGTAGAGTATTTTCTATATGCCTTGCAGGCTTTACAAAATATCTTGTAGGGAACTTGTCTTTTTATAGCACCTTGTGCTGCTGGTGGCGGGCTCTCCAGCACAGGGGCTTGACCAGTCAAAGCTGATCAATTCACTTATGGTGGCAAAATAGCTACCCTTTGGATTGTTTCTCTTTGCTATTAATATTGAAGCGTTATTATGCTTCGCTTTCTCCTCTTGTTCTTCTCATGAGGTTTTTACAGTCCCATGTGGAACAGTTGGGCAAGTGGCACCACCATTTCACATCCATGCATCTTGCACTTTTTTAGTGACCAATCTCTTACTATGCCTCAGCAGCATGTGCAAATTCCTTCTTGTGTCAGTGCAAGTCATGCTCGTGGCATTTTTCTCTTGTGCTGTCAGTCTTGCTGTACTTACACTGCTTCTTCTTTTCAATATTTATAATAATTTCTAATCGCTTAGAGGTAAGGCCCTGCACCTTGGCTGCTACAGGCTCCTCTAAGGCTAGAGGCCACACTCATCCAGGGCTGCCAGATTTCTACATATTTATTTTTAAGCCGCCGCCATGTGATCATCTTCTCCATTGATGGCTATCCTCCATCTATGGTGTATCTCTTGTTGTTTATGGATGTTTTTTTTTGCTGGCACCCACCTGTTGGGTTTTGTCCCTGGAGAACTTGTTTTAGTTTTGTTCCATTTTTCAGTCCGGTTTTCTCGTCTGCTGTTTTCTTTTCAGCTTTTGTTATCAGCAATTTGATAAGACAACTGAGTCAGTTGGCATTGGTTTCCATGCTTTGATGGTATCTCTTTTATTGGTCTGTGATGTTCTCCACACTTTCCTTTCTCTTACATTAGTTCTGTCTTGCCAATTGCTTTGCCCTCATATATTTTTATGACTTCATCATAGTATTGGCTTCTGCCTTGGGCGATACCTAATTATACCTATTTTCCTTGTTGTAACATTGACAATTATTTTTTTCTTTCCTCCTGTGTGCATTCTACTTTTTAGATGTACCAGAGACGCTAACGTATCAAAAGTCAAATCATACTTTATTTCGACCATAGGTCATAAAAGTTGTACATAAAATAGTAGAAAAAGAAAGCACATTTGTTATCATTGTGCTTTGCAAAGCACCATGTTGGCTTAAAATAGAGTTTAGAATAAAAATAGCTTCTCTAAAGCCATAGATACTGGCAATACAAAGTCAGTCATAGGCCATAGCCTACTTTAGTCCACCATTATTACCGGTGCATAACTTAACATTTAAGTACCAAGGTTTCTAAAACATCTGCATCACAAGATTAAAATAGTACAAGTATTTAAAAGCCGGCAAAACAATAAAAAGTGATTACAGATTCAATTTTTCCTGAATAATACCATCATTAAGGTTAAAACAAGTAGTCTGACTCAAAATCTAAAATACTAGGTTGATATATAAAGTGACACAATTTCATAATAATTTAAATTATATACTTTGGCAAAAGGAGCCTACTACCTGCACAATCATATGAGCAAAGAAACTGGGGGACAAGATTTGCCAAAAAAAGGAAACCCTCAATTTAAGCACAATCAAATCATTAGAGACACACGCACAGTATGTCAGAAAGCTTATATCGTAACTTAAAACAGATATTGAATTCATGTTAAAATGGCATGAATACAGACCACCCCGTTACTATGAAGGATCTGCTCGTTGGCTTTCTCCCAATAGCTGCTTGACCTGTGAAATAGCGTTAGCTGGGATCGACTCTGGCCTCTCCCAAAATTGAGGGAAACCAAAGTCATTCCAGACTGATTTCATCTCCCTCAGCCAACTGTCTTTTTTCCAGCTACATTTATTCCTTATAAGGTGTTTAATTGCCTTGCGAAAAGTTTCCAGTTCCTCTGTCCTCTATAGGCGGATCCAATATGAGAGGCCTCAAGCCCGCTATATCTTTAATGCTATTCATCCTGAGATCAAGTCTAAGGGGGATCATCGGGGTACCCTTCCCCATCCTGGCTATATGTCCAATAAAATAGTTCTCTCTAATTTGTAGGGCATCCAGATGTCTTTGAAAGCCCCATAGCTCTGCACCATACAGTGCAGCGCCCCGGATCTGAACCTTGTAGATTTCTGCAATGGGGTTTAATTGGGCGGCTAACTACAGCTCTGGCTTTACGTCTCAAAGCCCCTCCTCTTTGGCATATATGTGCTCCTTTTCTGATATGTGCATCCCATCTACCGGAGTCCACCAGCCCGATCCCCAAATAGTCAAACTCGTTGACCCTTTCAATGGAATAGAATTCATTAATAAACTAGCTTTCACTTTCTTCTTTCGCGAGCGGCAGACCATAAACTTTTTGTCCCCGACACTGACCTCCAGACCAAAGTCTCTACAAAATAAACAGAACTGATCACCCAGATTTTGCAATCCCAAGGGTGAATTAACCAAGATGATGGTATCATCCGCATAAAGCAATCCTGGGATTTTCTTGCCTGCCAACCTAGGTAAGTCGTTATTACAATTTGTTAAATACTTAATACAGTTGTTTATATATAGAAAAAGAGGGTAGGGGCAAGGACACAGCCTTGCCTTACTCCTCTCTCAATGATAACTGGGTCTTTTAATTCATCATCCTTGCCACTCCTGATTCGGGCAAAAGTGCCTTCATGAAGTCGGACAATAAGGTTCAAAGGGCCTTTAGGGACTCCCATGCTGGTCAGTGTCAGCCATAATTTATTCCTGGGTACCAGGTCAAAGGCCGCTCGAAGATCAGTGAAGGCCACATATAGATTTCCACCTCCGATGTCCACAGTCCTCCATTTAGTTGCCAAAAACCTCAGGACTTGATCTATTGTACTAACCGCAGGTCTAAAACCTGCCTGTAAATCAGAGATGGCCCACTCTTTGTAATCCACTCTTCTAAATGAAACAAAATCTGCTTCGCAAAAAGTTTTTTAAAGTTATAGAGTAGGCGTATTGGACGATAATTAAAAGGATCGCAGGGACTGCCTTTCTTAAAAAGGGGAACTATCTCAGCTCCCCTCCGTGTGCAAGGAATGGGTGCCTCTGCGGCAACTGCATTACAAATCTTGTTCAGGTAGGGGGTCCGGATATCGGGGTTTGATTTATAAAGATCGCCAGGTATTTTATCGAGACCCGGGGCCTTTCCCCACTTGAGGGAAACTATTGCTGCCTTAGTTTCGGCTAGGGAAAACCTAATTGGAGGGATGCCGATTTCCATAATGCTGATCAGCTCCATAAGATTAGGTTCATTTACCCCTGAGTAAAGTGACCCAAAAAGATTTACCCATACTGCCAGGAGGATCGAAGTACCAGGCAAGGGCTGGGAATCACCACTGTCATTTGAAATCAGCTTCCAAAACTTGGAGGCATCGTTAGCTCTTGCAGCCTCCAAAAGAGCAGCCCATTGTTTCTCCTCCCAACTTCTTTGTGCCTTTAAAAAGTTCCCACCTATAACTCTCTTGACTGTCTTATCCCTCTTCTCAGGTCCCTCAATAATTTGTGCTTAGCTTCCCTACATGAATGGTTGAACCATCTCTTGCTACACCTGTTTTTTGTTTTAGTGACAACTTCTTTAGTAAAAAGTTTTTTTTAAGGAGTTGAATAATTCCATATGAACAGCCAGGAGCCTATTATCATCCTTGAATAAATGGAGCATATGCTCCATTTGATATGCCAAAAGGCTGTATATTGTTGAAAGGGAGCTTAGAGAAGAATTGACAACATTCCACTTGACATTCTGTTTGTTAATTGTCATGGTAAGCTGCTGCACATAGTCCCTGGAATCAGGGGCCTCTATTATGGGCAGAGGACCCCTAGTAGATAGAATCAATGGGGCGTGGTCGCTTTCTTCATGTTCTTTTACCACCATATCAACCATATGCCACCGCAAACGAAGGTCTAATAGAAGGTAATCAATATAGCTCCACGCCTGAAAGTGGGGCAAGTTTAACATCTGAGCAGTAGCGACCGTTACAAGCATGGAGACCGTATGCAAGTGTAATATCAAAAATTTGGTAAGCCGTTCTGCTCATTCTGAGATTTTTGTTCGTTACTAATTGCAGGATACCGCAAATAATGTCCCCTTCTTGGTAAAGCTCTCGGGCCAGAGGATAAGGCTCAAAAGTAGCATTGAAGTCCCCTGCAATTAAGATGTAATGAGTAGTGGATCTACTGGATAAGATATTATGATGAACAGTTAAAGCATCAGGCTCGCAGTTACTGCCCACACTCCTGCTATATATATTCACCAAAAGTAGGTTTTTTTTCTCTTTGGGTGGATAGTGTTAAACCTTGTAAGTCAGCACAACCCATGTCCACTTCCTCAACCTGACACTTGAGGGAACTGCAAACCCATACAAGTAAACCACCTGAGGGTCTTCCAGAAGTCACCTTACGTGCTGAGACCCAAAAACTTTTAAAACCGAATCTGTGCTTGGGGTCCAGGGCCCGTGCTTTTTGGATCAGGCATAGCTAGTGCTCATCTATAAAAGAGCCCCAGTCTGGGATTCGCATTTTAGACTCAAGCCCGTCTATATTCTAACTAAGAACTGTAACCGACGCATCATCCTGGGTTTGTGATGCAATCTGTGTGGGGGTCATAGAGTTCGGATTGCCCATTAGAATGACCACTAAACTACCCACTCTAGGTCCCCCAATATCTTTATTTCCAATGGTATCGCACACCCCAGTAGATTCAGAACGAGCCATGTTCCAACCAAGCGCAATGGCCGGTGTCATTCTGAGCTAGCGGTACAATTTGTGTAAGACCCACAGAATCCGCATTTACAGGACGTTCTTCTTCCAGGCTGCCTACTCTGAATCCCCCGCTGGCAGTTTTTTCTTGGGACAATTGTTGTCTAGGCCAATAGTTGCTGTTGTGATCTTTGCTAAATTCTAGTAAAGCATTGTTCAATGCTTCATTAATGGGTTCTTGGTTTATCCCCTTTACCTATTCACAGAGCAGCTTTGACTAAAATTGTGTATTTATGTTTTTTTATGACGAAGAGCTATCGCTCACTGGCATTGCCTTTTGACTCTCAGCCCCCAGGTACTGGCAGAACATGAGTTCAATCCCACCTTGGGGGCAGGTGTTTTTTATGTTTGCAATTGTCTGTTGTCTTCCGACACATTTTGTCCCGCTGACATGGTAACGTTATTCCCATGCTTGCAAGCCTTTTGACTTTAACTGCCTGCGGTCCCTTCTGTGGTTCTTATGGTGGCTCATGTTCTTACTCACCTCAACTTCTAAGAGTATCTGTTCTCTTTGTAGACCGGCTTGTTCTAGTCATTAACATTTTGCAGGATTAGTTGTTTGCATTGTTACGCAGTGCCCAAGAAGCAATCCCTGAGGGCTTGCATGCTCATTCTGCATTCTGGTCCTGGATATGTACCTGGCAGCATCTTGGGTATCCCTGCAAACGTTTACCCACATTACTATCTGGACAGTTAGGTCATTTGCTGTGATGGAAATTTGCCCTTTCGACCCTGCAGGTCTTCCATGTCTGAAATCAGTCCTCAGGCCTTCCCTCACAAATGGTATTGCTTTGGTATCTAATTCCAAGGTAAGTAATCTGTGGATAGTTGTCTCTATAAGATGAACAAGTTGCTTACCTTCGGTAATGCCTTATCTGGTAGAAACACTATTAACCGCAGATTCCTTACCAACCCACCCATCCTCCTTTCGCTGCAAACTGATTTCTGTGAGCAAGGACTCCCCTTTCAGGGGAAGCTCTATGAACTGATTTCTCTTTTTTCTTAAAGATCCCTTGTTGACATTAAGATGCCTTCATTGGGAGTTCTTAATTGTTTAACTCAGATCTCTTTTTTGGCACACTGTTCCATAGGCAGTTTTTGTAAGTGGCTCTGCATGTTGGCGTGGAAAAGAAAAGGGAAGAACCTGACGTCAGCACGTTGGGGAGGGGATTATATGGACTCCGTCAACGTCACATTCGGTGGACGACGTTTCTACAAGTTGCACAATGCTCTCTACCAACTAAGAGGTACTTCTAGGGAGAACATTTCCATGTTCAGTCTGGCGCCTGTGGAGGAATTTCAAGGTAAGGAGTCTGAAACTAGATCCTGTCACTACCAGATAAGGCATTACCTGAGGTGAATAACTTGTTCTACAAGTTCCTTAGGCTATTATGGAACTGTAATACGGCGGATGGGATATCCGTCATGTTTGTGACGGAGCAGCCCCCTTCGCCAAACTCTAAATCAGGCCCTTAGTCTAAAACAGTAGCTGATGCCCGTATATCTGCCATACTATAATAATAATAAGCCACTAGTACTAAAGATGCCAAAATATGATGCTGTAGTTTTAAATGACACTTCATTAAACAGTTATTTAAAGTAGCATGTACCATTCATGCTCTACATTTGCCTACAGATAACATAGTATGCGTCTTTGCTTCCTCACTCCCTTGTCATCTTTACTTAATAATAAGCCACTAAAGAGTCATGCCTGCTAACTTTCTTTGAGTAGTTCAATGCATTTTGTATTTAAATTTGTAAGCTTGATGAGTGCTTAGATGGGACTCTGCATCTGATACTCCTCTTAATTGAGGTATGCATTGTAGGAAGCTGGCCTGGTGTGTGGTGAGCACCTATGGTGTTACCACCTTATACCAGGTCAAGGTATCCTGGTATCCCCTATTAATGAGGTGTAGTCAGTGTCAAGGAAGCCAGGGCTCCTAGCGGTAGCTGTGGATGAGCAGCCAAGACTGATCTAGGGGACATGCAAAGCTTATGAAATACCACTATAGTCACTTGGCACTCACACACATGAAAGATCCACCTAGTGTTAGAAAAATAAAGGTACTTTATTATGCTAACACAAATACTAAAATACTGTAAAGGCAATAATCTACTAGCAGGTGAGTAAAGACACTATTATATACACATTAGTAATCAGGAATGGGCATAAAAAGCAATAGAAAGCAGTGAAATAACAGAAAACAATAGAGACCCTAGGGGGAGACCAAACAATATACTAAGTAAATGGAAGATGAAAGACAGAACCCCCCCACCCAAGGAAGTGGAATCTGAAGAGGGGAGCTGGAGGAACTAGGAACCCCAAAAGGTAAGTACCAGAGTGCCCCTCAGTGACCAGGAGAGAAGAGATAACTACCTGTTTTTTCCCTAAACCCACAGGTAAACTTTGTAAAAGGACTGTGCAAGACCCAAGCAAGACTAGAAGAAACAGAAGATGGATCCTGACAGAAGAGGACCTGCAAACAAAGGGGATTAAGTCCAGTTCCAATTGGAATGCCTGGTTGGGGCAGGAGCCACTACTCACCCTTCCTGAGATGCAGGGCCAGGTCGACAGTGAAGACCAGGAGTTGGCTATGCAGCACAGGAGCAGGAGAGGAGTTACAGAAGTGATGCAGTCAATGTCCCACATCAGAAGAAGAGTTTCAGTCAGTGGTGTGGAAAAACCACCAACATGCTTTGGCAAAGGCAAGAGTTGCATATGAAGAGTTGCAGAGCTGCTGGGGACCAGGAAGGTCCAGAGGGACTCAACCCCAGGAAGGGAGTCCCAGACGACCCTCAGCAGTGAGGAGAATCAGAAGTAGAGGGTGCAGCCCCCACAGGCAACTCGCAGGCACTGGAGTCGAAGTGAGGCCCACTCAGCACACCTGGAGAGGAGTCCCACATCGCTGGAGCAGCAGGCAGGAGACTGCTTTGCAGGGAAGAGTGCTGGAGGCCGGGGCTACACGGAGCCTGAAGATCCCTTGGAACATAAGTCAACAAGCCTTGGTAGCTGCAAGAGTCACTGTGCATAGGGGTACTGTGCTGCAAGGAGAAGCAAGGGCTTACCGTCTCCCACGTTGGGCAGCTGGTAGAGAGGACCAGAGGACCAAGGGGATCACTCCAGGTTACCACCTGTGATGCAGGATCCACGCCCTTTTGCAGGAAAGAAGATCCACGCTGCCAGTCGTCCTTGCAGTTGGTGCCTGCGGATGCAGGGTGAGTGACTCCATCCCTCCAAGGGAGATTCCTTCTTGCTTCTTGTGCAGGCTAAAGACTTGTCACCTTCAGAGTATGCACAGCCAAGGAAATGGTGTAGTTGCTGGAAGGAGCCGGAGAACAATGTTGCAAAGGAGTGTCGTTGCTGGAGTTGCAGATTGTCCATTCCTGGAGGGGCCAGTTGCAGTCCCGATGGTCAGAAGATGAAGTAAACTATGCAGAGGAGTCCTGCTGGAATCTTGCACATCGAATGTGAGAATCCACCCAAGAGGGAGACCCTAAAAAGCCCAGAAAGAGAGATTGGACACCTAGCAGGGTGACCACCCATAAGGAAGGAGAGCTGTGATGTCTCCTGTCTGACCTGGCCACTCAGATGCTTCCATGGGCCTCTGCTCACCTTGGATTCAAGATGGCAAAATCAAGTGGCCACCTGGAGGAACTCTGAGCACCACCTCTGCGGTGGTGATGGACAGGGGAGTGGTCACTCCTTTATCCATTGTCTAGTTTCGCACCAGAGCAGAGAGCGGTGGTCCCTGGACTGGTGCAATCCGGTTTATGCATGGAGGGCACCAACTATGTGCTTCAAAGCATACCAGAGGCTTCCAAGCCATGTAACACCTATTTACAAAGGTAGTGGGTGTTGTCTCCCACTCCCAAAGGAAATCCTTTGTTCTGCCTTCTTGGGATTGAGCTGTTCAAGCAGCAGGAGGGCAGAAATCCATCTATAGGATGACAGCAGCATGGGCTGCCTGGGAAAACCATGCAAACTGCTAGGAGCAAAGCTGGGGTCCTCCAAGGAGCCCCCGGAGTGCATGAAATCATACAACCAATACTGGCAACAGTATTGGAGTAAATGATTCCAACATATGATACCAAACATGTCCAGAGTTACCAATATGTAGCTGGAAACAGATAGTGCTGTGTCCAGAAAATGGGTACAATGACTTTCCTGCACTTAAGAAGTCCAGGAAAATGGAGCTGGAGTTCATAGGGACACCTCTGCTCATGCAGGGGTGCCCTCACACACAGGTACTTACACCTTGCCCTCTGGGCTAGGAGGACCTGCCATAGAGGTGACTTGCAGTGACCTGTGGTGAAAGGATACATGCACCTTTTCACGCAGGCTGTAATGGCAGGCTGTAATGCCAGACCTGCAGACATATTTTGTATGGACTCCTAGGGGTGGCATAATACATGCTGCAGTCCATGGGGAACCTCTGGAGCCCCAATGCCCTGGGTACCTAGGTACCCTATAATAGGGACTAATATGGGGGCAGTATGCCAATTTTGGGGAGTACAAAGTCAGGAACAGCCACATTTAGAGGGAGAGAGCACAGTCACAGGGGTCCTGGTTTGCAGGATCCCAGTGAACACACTCAAAACACACTGACAGGCAAAAAGTGGGGGCTAACCATTCCAAATAAAAGGCTACTTACCTTTGTGCATGTGTGCAGAGCCCTTCTGATGATACAAGAAATCTTCCAAATTATGTTGCCTCACCTTTTCTTCTCTTCGTAGACGGCCCCATTTTGAACAACCGCAGGCAGTGAGCGGAAAATGCTTCTAATCAAGGAGTTTTTTTAGTAAAACAATTGAGTCTTATAAAGCATATGACAGATGTGCAGTCAAAGGAAGAAAGCTCTAGAAAATTGAATGAGAATGAATCTGCTATATACATATGAGGAGTTGTGACTCTAGGCTTTGAATCAAAACAGTAACAGAAGAAAAATGTTGACCGTTGAGGGAGGGAGGAGGAGAAAGATGGGAAGAGTGTGGCATATAAAGAACTGCATTGATGACCAGATAGACAACAAACAGCAAAAAATTTAATACCAGGCTATCCATGTAAAGATAGCTTGGGGAACCTGATTGTGCTGTTGTGTAATTTGCACTGTTAGGACAGCAGAATATTCACAAAGGCCATTGGCCTCCTCACTGCAGGTGTTCAAATTACACTTAATTAGCATCACTAAAGGTAAAAACACATTTCCAAAGTTGTGTTTAAGGGAGGTTGATGGAAAGATCTTATTCAAAAGCAATAACCCTCAGCTTCTGTTGGCATGTGGGATTGGGCAGCTGGGGCTATTAAAGGCATGCAGAAAAGACGGTAGTAAATCACATTACCCTTTTTCCAGAATTTGTCAGGGAACCAACTAAAAATACGATGTGGACTTTACATTCTGTACTATTCTTAAGCAAACCTTTTGGGCAGTTACTGGAACTGAAAACAGAATAAAAAGGAAATTCTAGACAGTGCGCAAGTAGTACCTTTTTATCTCCATTTAATGAGGTTGCTACCTGACATTCCAAACAAGGAAGTTGCCAGAAAATGAAAGTACTTCCCACTATGAACCAGAGCTCTGATGGCACTGAGCAGGTGAGCTTGACCCTTCCTAAAAGAGCTACCTTGAGTCTTCGATCCAACCATCTATCCATTCACCTGCTGATGGCCACCATTTCCTCTTTATATTCGGTCATCCAGTCATTCCATCCATTTGTTCACACATCTTCCATCTAGGCGTGTATCAATCCTTCAACCCATACATCCATCCTTTGACTTACCCATCCATCAATAAAACCTTTCATCCACCAGTGCATCCTTTTTTCCATCCATCTACTTCGATTTCCATTTCCCTGCCATCCTTTCATCTGTCCATCTACGTAGACATTTACCCGTCCACCTACTCATTCATTCACCCACTCATCTATTCATTCTTTTTATCTCCTTTCCTATATTTCACCTTTCCTTCATTTCATCCTTCAATCATTATTTCCTTTTTCTGTATCCCCATCTTTCATTCTTCCTTACATTGTTAATCAGGAGCTTTTATCTGTAGACCTGCAGACAGAAGAGGCTTGTAAAGAACCTAACCCCTGCTGTAGCTGCTCAAGAGGGGGTTTTCAAAACTCTAAATTCCAAAGCATATACAACACCAACATTATCTCACTGAGTTATCTATCATAATACATAAATCACTGGCCATTTCAGGGCATGCACTGCTCTATATCAGCCACATTGCTTTGATTGCAGGAAACTCACCATGTTGTTGTTTCATGGGAGAGGCATGCGGCGGCTATGCTTCACAGTTCCATGGAAGCAGTGACACTAAATATCTGCTTAAATAAAGTGTGTAATATGCAGTTCAAGACCTGCTTGTTATAGAGAGATAGCTGGGAGACATGACAGATATGTATGGCGGACTGTAAGCATACTCTTGAACTTTGTCATACTGTTCTACTCTGCCTGCAAAAAAAAAAAAAAAAGCTGTGAAACAGGGAACCATTGATATTTCCCATGCTGCCCATCTCCTCAAGACAGCAAAGCAAGTTTGTTACCAAGCCTCCAGGTCCTTTATAGAAAAAATATGTTCCTGTATTAATACATTTTTGTTTTGTGATTACATTTTGTAAACACTGGAAAAAACATTTTCTCTAGCATATCTTTGTGGCTGTGAAATGTATATGCACTGCAAACCATTGATGTTTCTTATTTGTAGCTTCTTAAGTCTCCTTTCCTCTTTCCATGAGATGGGACTGCCTAGGCTGCACTATTGTGGCTTTAAGCTGTTAGTGTCACACAGTCAGCTTTTTACAGGAGTTGCCGTGAATAATTTATCTTGCTTAGGAACAATCACCCAGGGCATGCCTATCCTCTGGGCTTCACCATTGATACGAGGTCCCTGCAGAACCACCTTGCTTTCCTGCAAGGTAAAGATTCACTGATCCCTTAAGGGATGTTAGATTTCATATGTAGGAAGAAGAGCTAGGAGGCAAATACAGATGCTCGGACCCCGCCACTCCTCCTCTCTGAGAGTAATCAAACCTGCCTGTAGGTTCCCTTCCTCTCCTACATGGAAGTCTCCTCCCTGCCATGTGCAGTTGGTGTGATTAACCTGGCCCGGTTAAGATAAAATAATTACCTGGTTGATATAATGTTCAGACCAAACATTTCCCCCACTCCATATGTACTTAGACAACTTCAGAGAGTCTGTTAATTCAAACAGCCTCTGCTGAATTCAGGCACAATGTATTCCCAACATCTCCTTCAGACTTGGAATCTGAATTTCGGATCACTGCACTTTCCTCAGCACCACACATTTCCTCAATGTCAAGTGAACCCCTGAAGTTTAAGAAATGGAGACTGAAATTTCCAAGTCCTTTGTCTCACTCCTCAACCCTCTGGGTTACTTCTCAAAGGAGGACCATGCTTGCAGAATTTGCAGCTCTGACCCAGACTCCTCCCAAAGCTTGTGCCTCCATGGTTTCTGATTTGTTGCATAAGGCAAAGTCGAGACTGGCCAGAATGCAGTTTCCCTAGTCATTTGATCCTTTCTTCAGGACTATTCTTGAAGTGGGCAGTGGCGTGCCTGTGGAGCCGACTGTAGCAGATGGAGGAGTCACTAGCGGAAAACATTTGTGTTGAAAAGAAAAAGGTAAGGGCAAATTTTAACAGTGACTCAATGATGAGTGCCTGTAGGAAAGTGCCACTGTTGGCATTGTTACCCCCTCCCCTCCCCCCAACACTTTTTGCCTAGTGTTCATGCCAACTTTGATTGAAAGTGTGCTGGGACCCTGCTAACCAGGCCCCAGCACCAGTGTTCTTTCCCTAAAACTGTACCTTTTTTCCACAATTGGCACAGCCCTGGCGCACAATTAAGTCCCTTGTAAAAGGTACCCATGGTACCAAGGGCCCCGTGGCAAGGGAAGGGTCTCTAGGGGCTGCAGCATATATTATGCCAACCTGGGGGACCCCTCACTCAGCCCATGCACACTGCCTTGCAGCTTCTGTATGCTGTTGGGGAGAAAAAGGCAAAATTGACATAGCACCCCTCTCGGGGTGCCATGCCCACAAACTACTGCCTGCGGCATAGGTGGGTTACCCCTCTAGCAGGCCTTACAGTCCTAAGGCAGGATGCACTATCCCACAGGTGAGGGCATATCTTCATGAGCAATATGCCCCTACAGCGTCTAAGTCCATTCTTAGACATTGTAAGTGCAGTGTAGCCATATTGAGTATATGGTCTGGGAGTTTGTCATTACGAACTCCACAGCAGCATAATGGCTTTACTGAATAGTGGGAAGTTTGGTATCAAGTGTCTCAGCATAATAAACCCACACTGATGCCAGTGTGGGAGTTATTGAAAAATGTAGAAAAGGGCATCTTAGAGATGCCTCCTGTATGTTAGCCCAACTGCTAGTGTAGTACTGATCAGTCTGTGTTATCCTACCACTTTCAGATGAGTTTCTGGCCTCCTGGTGTGAGTGATTTGTGCACCCTGTGGTCAGAAAGAAAGCCTATCCTGGGTGGGCAGTGCTTCACACCCCCCCCCTCCCCCCCCACCCTTGCAGGAACCCCAACGCCTGGGGGTATGCCTCAAAGGCCTAAGCCTTGGGTTACAGTGCCTCAGGGCCCTCTAGGTAGTGGAGATGTCCGTCCCCCAGACAAAGCCCCACTTTTGGCGGCAAGTCTGGTGGGAAAATTAGGGAAAACAGAAAGGAGTGACCACCCCAGCCAGGTCCCACCCCTAAGGTGTCCAGAGCTGAGGTGACCCCCTTCCCTGCAGAATACTCCATCTTGGGTTGGAGGACAGGGACCAATAGAGGTAGTAGGAATGTGCCTCCTGCTTCAAAGAACCTGCAAGAAGAACTGCAACGCTTTCAGCAGGCCCAGCAACCTCTGGCAACTCCAGAGGAATGCCCTGCACCCCCAAAGGGCCAAGAACTCCTGAGGACACCGCTTTGTCCAAAAGAAACTTTCAACTAAGGACTCCCACCTCACTCCGGATGCATGCGTCCTGACCCCTGTGCATCCGACGCACACAGCCCGTGTGCAGGTGGTCCACCCAGCAAAAAAGGGTCCCCAGATGATTGGGAACAAGAGCCCACCCTGGGGTTGATCCCTCCAAACCTCCACGATGACGCCTGCAGAGTGAATCCAGAGACCCTCCCCCCCCGAGCTCTGGACGAAGATGTCCGATGCCTAAAGGACCCACTGCACCCGCAGCCCCAAGGCCTTGGAGAACCTGACCCCAGTGCAGCATCGACCAGCAGGCAGCCCTCCTACCTGCCAGACCAGTGGTGTGCCCAATACACACCTCCATCCCTCCCCCCCCCCCCCCCCCCCCCCCAATACCCCTTCCCATCCGGTGCAGCATCAACCAGCAGGCAGTCCTCTTACCTGCCAGACCAGTGGTGTGCCAGATACACCCCCCCCCCCACCCAAAAAAAAAAAAATCTCACCTCCAGCCTCAGAGTAACACCCGAGTTCCCCTCATAGAGTAGCATTGGAACCCGATGCCCTGTTTACACCCTGCACTCAGCCGCCCTAGTGCCGCTGAGGGTGTGTGTTTGGTGCCTACTTGGGGCCCCTCCACTCCTCTCTTGAACCCCCCTGCACTGCCCTCCGAGTTGCGAGTACTTACCTGCTAGCTGACCGGATCCCGTGTACCCGCCTGTCTCCATAGGAGCCCACGTTAATTTGGCGCCTCTTTGACCTCTACATCCGACCAGCCCCGTATAGCTGGTGGTGGGTGTTGGGGGTTAACTTGAGCGCCCAATGGCGGACAACTTAAAACCCGGAGATAAGAACTGTAAGTTGAATACTTACCTGTAAAACTGTACAATCTTTTCTTCCCTCAGGAACAGTTGAAAATTGCAGTATCCACTTTAAAATAGCTTTTTTGCCATTTTAAAGAAAACTGTATACACTGGTGATTCCATTCAAACTCCTTATTATAACTATGCAAAGTACCTTACATTTAATGTACTTACCTGAAACTGAATCTTGTGGTTCTAGAAATAAATTAACAAAACATTTTTTTCTTTACAAAATCATATTGATCTGCAGTTAAGTCATTGAGTGTGTTTCCTTTTATTGCTTTCTGTGTGTACAGCAAATGCTTAACACTATCCTCTGATAAGCCTAACTGCTCATCCACACTACCTCAAATAGAACAGTAGTATTATCTATTATTGCCTCTGCCAAGCCTCTGGGAACCCCTGGACTCAGTGCACACTATATCTCACTTTGATACAGCAGAGTCAGCCTCCTACAGAGGGGTATTGCTCAAGCAAATGTTTCCGAATTCACTCTGTCGCCTAGGAAATTCAAAGGTAAGGAATCTTCAGCTAGAAGTCTCCATCAAATCCAGCATTCACATTGATTTTTTAAATTCTAGTAATCTATATACTTCTCTTGATAGGTGTATTTCCAACCTACCTTCCCATACTCTGGAGGACGCCCCCTCTTTTACACCTCTTGTTCAGAAAGTATAAGAGGCATTGGAAATGACTGTTTTCTGCAGAAGTAAAGACTAATATTTTGATGGGAATATTGTAGTCTTTTGTTGGCAAAGTGTCTTTTTATTGTAAAAGCTATGATTGTGTTTACTGTGCTTGGTTGACCACGGACTCTGATTGTACTTTACAAGGGATGAAGCCTAAGTGAATACAATGGTGAAGCATGGTAGAGGATCACATGTTTGCACTTGGGGGAGTACACAATTTGTGTATTTGTATGGAAAGGAATGTTTGTGTTTAATGGCTTGGAGGCTCCTTTGGGTCCTCTAAACCAGTAGTGATTGGGGTGAGAAGGATTGGAACATGGTGATGGACTTCTTTCAGGATAGGCCAAGTCAGAGGTTTTTTGGGATGTGGGGGAGGGGTTGCTAGTGCTCTCACGTCGGAGTACGTTGACCTCATGCATGTAATTAATGCAACCCAATTACAACCGATTTTTCACAATACTTGGCAGCAGGTAGGATATATGCAAGGCTAGATCTGGTTGTTCATTCTAATGAAACTAGTGACTCTGTAGAACTTGGGTTGATAGCTTTCTCTGATTATGTCCTGGTAATTTGCACCATCACTTGGAAGTCTTCTGCTCTAACAAAGGCACACTACTGAGACCCAGTGACTGAGACATCAATACAATACTAGGAGAAGACCCCCATAAGGTGGAAAGATTCAGCAGGCTCTGTCAACGGTTCTGTTCTGCCCACACAGTAGATATGAATTAGCATTATATCTGGAACACAGTGGTGTGGAGATTTAGGGTGCTGCAGGTACAGGAGCTAGATAAACCCATCCACAAAGATGAAATAATTGCAGCTGTAAAGTCTTAAGCATCCAAGTACACCTGGCTAGATGCATTTGCGCCCTAGTTTTACAAAACATTATTCCAAGATATGATGGGCTTTCTCAAATGGCCATTTAACGTATTTGCTGGCTCAAGATGAGTGAGGATGACTACAGTGGAAGCAGGTAATAGCTATTGTTCCTAAATCGGGGAAAGACAGAGAAGGCTGTGGGTTATGCAGACCATTTTCCCCTTCTCAACATGTATATCAAGATCTTAGCTTACTTCCTGACAACCAGACCTAATGAAGTGCTACGCCAGTTGGTCCGGTCAGGCGAAACATGACTCAGTAAAGGTTAAAGGGGTTAGTGAAAATACTGAAATGGTTATTCTGATGGACACAACACTGTGGCTCAAGGGTGAGGTGTCTCTCCCCTCCCTCAGTCGTGTAAATGCCTTTGACAGGATTGAATCGTGCATTTTAGAGAGACAATGAACGCCTTCAGCCACTGTCAGCAACATTGCTGCCTCCCAACAACTGGGACAACCTGTTCAACTTCTTTCACAGCAAAACCTCAAACATGTACAGCAACATTGCACATCAATCCAACCCTAGAGAACAACTCTTACCAGAAACAATATGCCGGCAATCATGCGGACCATCCACTCAGGGGCTGCAGTAGACCCATGCCACCACCACATCTACATCCTGGGACCATCACCATTCGGCACCACCCTGTCCCACACAATCAACACCTTCATCACGTCAGCCACTTTCTAGTATAAAGGGAAACTTGAAGAAATCAACACCCTCTTAAATAAATCCACAGCCAACCTGAAACAACTGAGCAAATTGCGACCCCTCTCCCTGCTCCCCAAAGTGATTGAAAAGGCCATTAACAAACAACTCACAACCCTTTTTTAGACAACACACAATCAGGATTCAGAAAGAACCACAGTACCAAAACAACACTCATTGCGGCCCCCATTGAGATTTGAAACGTTATGGACAGAGGAGAAACAGTGGCCCTCGTCCTGCTCGACCTCTCCATGGCCTTCTACACTGTCTCCCACAAACCCTTATCAGAAGACTCCACACGATTAACATACAAGAATCTGCTCTCAGAACTTCTCACACACACATACAAACTCCTATGGAACACAATCAAAGTACCTGAACAGCCGCAAACACTTTTACTGACCCACCAGGCACTTGAGCTCGGCCTCACTCACACACATTTCCTATAGCCACAAAAGTAACATTTGAGGTCGCTCATTCGTTTGCATTGCACCCAACACATGAAAGGACCACCCTCAGCACATCAGAGCCTCTCCCTCACTTCTTGAATTCAGCAAGAAGCTGAAGACCTGGCTCTTCACATAAGCACCTTTGGACCACACACACCTTACCCAAGTGCCTGGATACCCTCTTGGGTGATGAGTGCGCTGTATAAATCAACATAACATAACACCTGTTAATTTGACACCTTGTACATAATTATGATGTATATGAAATTGCTGCTCCGTATTAAAAACTGGTCTTAAGTCCATAGTCTCCCAGGCCGTTGCAGGAGTGCCCACTGTCTTCCCCTCTGACTTTATGAAGCCATGGGTGCAAGGAGCTCGCAATCACTTAGACATTGAGGGACTTTGAACAGGACCAGATTCAGTTAAATTCCCAATGTTTGCCAGCCATGTACTGTTCTGCATGTTGGACCCAAATTTCAGTTCCTTAGCTACTTGAGGAACTGGACCTTGTTCCTATAGTATCAGTCTTTAAGGTAGTCAGAGGTGCTGAGTCTTTCTCTGGACTTACGGACATCAAAGTGGCTGAAGGACGTTCCCCCAAACCACCAATCAAATGTCTGGAAATCAACATTATGCCATAGGCAGGGGAGTTCTTTCAGGCAAAATATCCACCACTGGTGTCTTCAGTAAAAAGCAGACTCTCCCAGTGTCACACCTTACAGCTTTTCTGCCTTCGATGTCTAGCTTCAGTTAAGGTGACAATCCTCCTATTGATCCTGTGGCTGTTCGAGGTCATACCCATAGATATACTAGCAGATTCTCTGGCGGTTATACAAAAGCCATATATGCCAATTTTATAGATGGGAAAGACTGTGTGTGGCTGATGTTCAGGTTACTACAATGCAAGGAAGAAAGTATCTGCATATCACACATCTTGAATTGTTATAGGGCTGTACAAATACAGCATGTATGATATTGGTCTAGAAAATCTAGTAGTAATGGTAGTTCCTTGACCGCTAGCAATTACTCTGGGAGCTCTCTCTCTGATCATAATACTCCTCTCGGCGGCCAGACCGATAGTGTTCAAGTGGGATCGCCTTCCCCTCCCGTGCACGTGGGAGTGTCACGCCTGTCCCACAGGTATTGACTGACGGCTCCAAGCGTTCACACACCATACATGAAGAAAGAGGAATCTCAGGATGCACAGTATACCCCATGTGGGGGGAGCAGGGATAAATGGGGTGAGGATGGTTAAAAACCTATTTTAAGTGAAATCAATGTGTTAACTTTTTCGAAACCTTAATTAAAAGCATTGAATAGTAAATTGTGTTAAAGCTATGCTTTTTTTGTTTTACAGTCCATTCCTAATAGAACTGTTTAACAAGCTTCCATCTGTAAAGCTCCTTTCTGGAAAATCAGTGTAGAATTAAAAACATTTAAGTCCATAATTTCGGAATCTAGATTGACAAATGAAAGATTACGCTCTGGCTGATCATTACCTCTGCAGTGTCATTAAGTGACATTGGTTGTTCTCACTGGGTAATCAAGTTGCGAGGACAAGATTACTTTATTGGCACAGATGCCCCCCAAAAGTAATAGAGTTTTAGGATAATTTTTTTTTTAGTATTTTAGGAATGCTATTCAGAAGTCGCTCACAATGATCCTAGTAGCTCCCACTTGGGCTTATCAACCCTGATTAACAACACTACTGAACCGCTCCATAGTTCCCACAAGAAGCTCCCCAACAGGCGGACCTTCTCACTCAGAACCATGGAGAAATCAGGCACCTAGATCCCAAATCTCTCATCCTAACAATTTGACCCCTGAGGTCATAGTTCGGTTACCTTAATTTGCCACCAGAATGTATAGACATTCTTAAAGACGCCATTAGACCTACCACTAGAGCTAGCAATGAAGCAAAGTGAAAATGTATTTTCTTCTACTGTCACTCACAGCAGATCAGCCCTTTCAGAGCTCTTGGACAAGACATTGGACCTGATTCCGACTTTGGCAGAGGGGATTACTCCGTCCCAAATGTGACGGATATCCCGCCCCCCCATATTACGAGTTCCATAGGATATAATGGACTCACAATTCGGCGGGCGGGATATCCGTCACATTTGGGATGGAGTAATCCCCTGTGCCAAAGTCGTAATCAGGCCTATTGTCTGCTACCCACCGGCTTATTTTACAAAAGGCTGGGTTAGTCTCCACATCTATAAGATTACATCTCATTGCAGTGGTTGCCTGTCTTCAGAATAGGTAACACCTTTCTTTTTTCAAGGCCTCAGTGATTAAAGCCTTCATGGAGGGTCTCAAAAGAGTTAGTCCACCATGGGTTCCACTCGCGCCTTGATGAACCGCAATGTCGTTTTCACAAGGCTAATGGGCTGTCCATATGAAGACATGGGCCCTTCAATTCCTTTCTTGTAAGGTGGCATTTTTAGTCGCCATCACTTCAACCAGATGTGTTAGTGAGTTCCAGGCTTTAACCTTAGAAGAACCATTCTCCCAGCTACATAAAGACGGAGTGATTCTCCACAACACCCTAAATTTCTCCCTAAAGTGGTTTCTCTATTTCACCTCAATCAATCAAATGAATTACAATTTTTTTCCCCACACCCAGATTCTGTTGTGGAAAGGGCTGTTAGATGTTAAGCACCCTTATGTTCTATATTGATAGAACTAAAACTTTCCGAAAAACTAAACAACTTTTTTTTTGTTGCTTTTTCACCTCCACATAAGGCAACCCTATATCCAAATCAGGCATAGCCAGCAGAATGGTAAAATGCCAAGACCTTTACCTGCCCCTCCAAGAGCGCACACTACTCCAAAAACGGAGAATCCATGGCTTTTCTAGGAAACCTTCCCATAGCTTGCAAATGTAAAGCAGCTAGATGGTCCACACCTCACACTTTCACCAAACATTGTGTGGATGTTTTAGCATGCCAACAAGCCAATGTAGTTCAGGCAGTACTACATACAATTTTTCAAACAGCTGCAACTCCCACAGGATAGTCACTGCTTCTGAGGGGGGACTGTTTACAGTCTTTGCAGAGCATGTGTATCTACAGCCACGCAAGCCTTGAACAGGATGTTACTTACCCTGTAAACATCTATTCGTGGCATGTGGTGCTGTTGATTCACATGCACCCACTCTCTTCCCTGGACACCTGTGGCCATTGCAGTTTATTCTGCTCTTTCCCACATAGAGATTTCATAACTTACACTTACGCTACACTCCATTCTCACCCTCCTTCGGTAAAACAGTCTAACAATGAAGACAGTGCCCATGCACAGTATTACCAAGAAGGAGGATTCACTCTGCCTTGTGACTCGAAAAACTTTCACATCACAGGAAAAGTCATTCTTACTGTCACAAAGCAGAGGCTCTATTGGGTATACGAGTTAGTATAACCTGAAGGCACTATAGTCACACAAAAATGATTACATTTGCTCTCACACTGAAGTTCACTTCTTATCTGATTGAGACTGTAGGAAGCTGGCTATCTATGCAGTGTACCAATGTAAGGAGACACAATGCAGATAGGCCAGACGACCCTTATTGGTTTACAAGATTTAAAATATTAATCCCAAACGCTTTCTTTTTGGTGGTATTGGGCAAGCAGTTAGGCTATCAGAGGATAGTGTGAAGCATTTATTGCACAAACAGAGCCAGTAAGCAGGACTCAATAAAGAAATGCAACACCAGTTTATAAAAATAACACAAGTTTTTATTAATTCAGACACCAAGATCAACGTAATTGGGTAGGTACTTTTCGAATTATCAAATTTTGAGTCACAATAAACACTTTTACTGTGAGCTTCAAGCAATAATGGTATCCTATGGGGAATAAACATATACTGCATAGGGTCACTTAGCAACGACTTACAGGACTGTTCTCATGGATGTAAGGTGAGTAGGGGGCAAGGTCCAACACATCACCAACAGGTCATCTTGGTAGGCACTGGCGCGTCCAGGTGCAGAGGTGTGTTTTGGTTTCGGGGGCCTTGTTCACTTCAATGGAAAGCGGTCCTGTGACAAAGAGGCTGCAAACAGGAACTGGGGGGCCAGTCTGGCTGAACCCGCAGTGACACAGTCAGACGACTCAAAATCAGGCAGGTGGGGTGGGGGGGGTGCAATGGTGCTTTGAGGCATCTGGTTGTGCTGGTGAGCTCTATCATGGTTCTTGGTCCCAGCAGAAAGAGCTTGCAGGCACTGACTGGGGGACCAGTCCAGCCAAACTTAAGGGTGGGCTCAGATTCTGAGGGTCTTGGGACTCCATTGGCACCATCGCCTTCCTTGGACTCGGGCTGTGGGGCTCGGTGCAGTGGTGCTTTGAGGCATCTGGTCGTGCTGGTGAGCTCTCTCATGGTTCTTGGTCCCAGCAGAAAGAGCTTGCAGGCACTGACTGGGGGACCATTCTGGCCAAACACAAGGGTGGGCTCAGCTTCTGAGGGTCTTGGGACTCAATTGGCACCATTTCCTTCCTTGGACTCGGGCTATGGGGCTCGATGCAGTGGTGCTTTAAGGCATCGCCATGGTCCGAGACTCGCTCTGTGACTTTTTGAAGAGGGGAAACAGGGCAGTGAAGGCCGCTCTTGTGACTGGGCTTGTGTATCCTGGCATCCCTCGACGCTAGGTCTGCTTTTGTACTATTGTAGTCCAGATTGAACCACCAACATGCCTTGGTTGCCTTAAGGGGTCCAGTATCCCAGGTATAGGTGAGGGAGACTCTGGGAGAGGGTCAACGTCTTGAGAGGTCCGTGAAGTGCGGGGCTGACTTTCTGAGCTGCAAACAATCTCCTCTTGGCTCTTTAATCCCTCAGTGAGCCTAATGGCCAACGTGACAGAGTATTAGATTTTGGAAGCGGTGCCTGTACATGCAGGGGAACACCTCCTCTGCTACCAGGGAGATCTTTTCCAGTTGTTGAAGTGCTGGGTAGACCTCCAAGGATTTTGAGGAGGATGTCCAGGTCTTTATGAAGTCAGCGCAGCGATTGTCTAAGAGCAAGCAGCCTGGCAAGGTTTTTCAGCAATCTTTGGTGCAGGACTTCAGTTCTCACTCTTCGGTCGTCCTTCTGTCTTCCGCAGTTCCCAGTAGTTGAGTCTTGACTTGATCTGTTTTCCTGGTGTCTGGGGGCCACCTAAATAAATAATTTAGGGTTGTTAAGGGGAGTGAAGGGTAATGAAGGGTAGTAGCCAATGGGCTATTTACCCTTGGGGTCACTACACCCCGATGGCAACTTCCTGTGGGGAGTGGCCTTCACCCTGTCCCAGAGTTCCTGATTCCAACATACACAAGGTGGTGGAATTCTCCTTTTCATGTTCACTTCAGACTGCCCACCTTAGGGGTGTGCTTAGCCTGTAAGCATGACAACAAGCCAATATAGGTCAGGTAGTAATTGTGACATGCCTCCTGACTGGCTAATTGTCCGGCTTGTCCTGGTGCCAGATGGGCCTCGGGGTAGGAAGTTGCCTCACCCAGGTCTGGGGGAAGCTGGGGTCACATTGTCAAAGGAGGCAGGGACTTTGAAGTCCCTGACCTTGGTATGCAGTTTTAGTAGCCATCTTGCTGGAGGACATAACACTGCATTGTTTGTGACCTTTGAGGGCAGGACTCCCGCCTCCAGGGAGTCAGAAAATTGTTTGTGGTGGCAGGCTGGTCGATACCTGTCAGCCAGAACACTAGATGAGTAGTAGGGTTTCAGGGGGCACTTCTGAGGGTGCTCTCTTTGTGCATGTCATAATAATTCCAATACTGGCATCAGTATGTATTTATTAAGATATGGTGTAATATGGTTAATATCAAACACCATTATTTTCTGTGCAGCCATCATGTAACTGCGTCACTTGTGTTGACCACTGTCCAGTACATGTTCTAAGATGGCTGGCCGGTCACTTGGTATATCTAGGAATTGAACTAGACATCACAGGGGCATATCTGCTTAAAGATGTGCCCTCACATGTATTATAATGCACCATGCCTTAGGGCTCTTAAGGCCTGCTGTAGGGGTGACTTTCATATAATACATGCAGTGACTTCGGCATGGCACACAGTGAGTGTGCCATGTCATGTTTTCACTCGGGGCTTGCACCCGACATGCAGTCTGCAATGAAAGGCTGTGTGCAATTTGCGCGTGGGTCCCTTATGGTAGTATAAGATATGCTGCAGCCCTTAGGGACCCTCCTTAGTACCCATGCCCTAGGTACCAGAGGTACCATTTACTAGGGACTTGCGGGGGGAGGGGAAATGCGGGTGGTAAAGTCCTGTGCCATTTGGAAAACAATCCAGTTCGATGGCATCTGTCGCTGTAGATACACATGGTATGCATGAGCTCGCCATCTGGTGTTGGGTCGGAGTGTTACAAGTTGTTTTTCTTCGAAGAAGTGTTTTCGAGTCACGGGACCGAGTGACTCCTCCTTCTGTGCTCATTGCGCATGGGCGTCGACTCCATCTTCGATTGTTTTCTTTCCGCCATCGGGTTCGGACGTGTTCCTGTCGCTCCGGGTTTCGGAACGGAAAGATAGCTGAAAACGGAAGATTTTCGACGGTATCGTTGCGATCCGGTTCGAGATAGACACATACGACGACGCGTGGAACATCGAAGCGCTTCGGTGCCCTTCGGGGTAGATTTCGGCACCCCGCCGGGGCCTAGTCGGCCCGACCGCGTGGAGAACAACGCCGATGGAACGGACCCCGTTTCGATTCTGCCCCGAATGCCACAACAAGTATCCTTATACGGACCTACACTCGGTCTGTAACCTGTGCCTGTCACCCGAGCACAGCGAAGAATCCTGTGAGGCCTGTCGGGCGTTCCGGTCCCGAAAAACTCTGCGCGACCGTCGAGCGAGGAGACTGCAGATGGCGTCCACGCCAAAGGAGCGTCGACAGTTCGAGACAGAAGAGGAACAGGAGGAATCCTTTTCCATCCAGGATTCAGACTCCGACGAGCTAGACTCTACAAAAACTGTGAGTAAGACGTCGAGATCAGAACTTAAAAAAGGAAAGAAGGCCCAGGGGACGCCACTGCCAACCGGCCATGGCTCCACCCAAATTCTCGGTGACCAACAATCGGCACCGAAAAAGGCCCATTCAGTGTCGAGATCGTCCGACTTCGGTCGAGACACCGGCACGCAGCCTCCTCGGGACCGAGAGAGTGCTAAACAGAAGCATCGACACCGAGAGTTCGGTGTCGACACGGATCGACGCCGAGACAGTGGCGCCGAAGACCATAGAGGCCAAGAATTTTCGGCACAGAAAAAGAGGAAGGTTACCTCGGAGCCGAAAAAACAATCAACAGGGTTTTCGGAGCCGAAAAAAGCGACATCAGACCCTGTTTCAGGCTCCTATACTGAAGAGCATTCTATGTCTTCACAAATGAAGAAACATAGATTTGAACAAGAACTGCAATCCACTGACGTGGATCACACGCAAAAGCGTATCTTTATTCAGCAGGGGACTGGGAAGATCAGTACCCTTCCACCTGTCAAACGAAAGAGAACGCTTCAGTTTACTCCTCAGCAACAAACAGCACAAAAGGTAACACCTCCTCCCTCGCCTCCACCTGTAACTCCGGCTTCGCCAACTTACACCCCGTCACATTCGCCAGCTCACACCGCCATGAGCCACGATGACCAAGATCAGGATGCGTGGGACTTGTACGACGCACCAGTGTCTGATAACAGCCCAGACACATACCCAACTAGGCCATCACCACCGGAAGACAGCACAGCCTACTCACAAGTGGTGGCCAGAGCAGCACTATTCCATAATGTGGAACTACACTCGGAACAAGTAGAGGATGATTTTTTATTTAACACCCTCTCTTCAACCCACAGCTCCTACCAAAGCCTGCCGATGCTCCCAGGCATGCTACGCCATGCAAAGGACATTTTCAAGGAGCCAGTTAAAAGTAGGGCAGTGACGCCTAGGGTGGACAAAAAGTATAAGGCGCCTCCTACGGACCCTGTATTCATCACCTCTCAGCTGCCACCAGATTCTGTGGTGGTAGGGGCTGCCAGAAAACGGGCAAATTCACACACTTCTGGGGATGCACCTCCCCCAGATAAAGAAAGCAGGAAGTTTGATGCAGCCGGGAAGAGGGTTGCTGTCCAAGCAGCAAACCAGTGGCGCATCGCAAATTCACAAGCGCTGCTTGCGCGATACGACAGAGCCCACTGGGATGAGATGCAGCATCTCATTGAACATCTCCCAAAAGATCTGCAAAAAAGAGCAAAACAGGTTGTTGAGGAGGGTCAAAACATTTCCAATAATCAAATATGGACGCAGCAGACACAGCCGCAAGGACCATTAATACGTCGGTTACCATCCGTAGGCACGCATGGCTCAGAACGTCTGGATTCAAGCCAGAAATTCAGCAGGCAGTGCTTAACATGCCAGTCAACGAAAAACTTCTGTTCGGTCCGGAGGTCGACACAGCCATAGAAAAGCTCAAGAAGGACACTGACACTGCCAAAGCCATGGGCGCACTCTACTCCCCGCAGAGCAGAGGATCTTATAACACCTTCCGCAAAACACCTTTTAGAGGAGGGTTTCGGGGTCAGGCCACACAAGCTAGCACCTCACAGTCCGCACCGCCCACCTACCAGGGACAGTACAGGGGAGGTTTTCGGGGCCAGTATAGAGGGGGGCAATTCCCTAGGAATAGAGGAAGATTTCAAAGCCCCAAAACCACTACCAACAAGCAGTGACTCACACGTCACTCACCCCTCCCACACAACACCAGTGGGGGGGAGGATACGTCAATATTACGAAGCATGGGACAAAATAACTACAGACACATGGGTCCTAGCAATTATCCAACATGGTTATTGCATAGAATTCCTGCAATTCCCCCCAGACATACCACCAAAATCAAAAAATTTATCAAAATACCATTCACAGCTTCTAGAGATAGAAGTTCAAGCACTACTGCAAAAAAATGCAATAGAATTAGTACCAAGCACACAAATAAACACAGGAGTTTATTCGCTGTACTTCTTGATACCAAAAAAGGACGAAACACTGAGACCAATTCTAGACCTCAGAGTAGTAAACACATTCATCAAATCAGACCACTTTCACATGGTCACACTACAAGAAGTGTTACCATTGCTCAAAAAACACAACTACATGACAACCCTAGACCTCAAGGACGCATATTTCCATATACCAATACATCAACCTCACAGGAAATATCTAAGGTTTGTATTCAAAGGAATACATTACCAATTCAAGGTATTGCCTTTTGGTTTAACAACCGCTCCAAGAGTATTCACAAAATGCCTAGCAGTAGTCGCTGCACACATCAGAAGGCAGCAAATACATGTGTTCCCGTATCTAGACGACTGGCTAATCAAAACCAGTTCGCTCACACAATGCTCAAACCACACAAGTCAAGTCATACAAACCCTCTACAAACTAGGGTTCACCGTCAACTTTGCAAAATCAAACATTCTGCCAAGCAAAGTACAGCAATATCTAGGAGCCATAATAGACACGACAAAAGGAGTAGCAACGCCAACTCCACAAAGGATCCACAATTTCAACAGAGTCATTCAACACATGTCTCCAAACCAAACAATACAAGCAAGGACAATACTACAGCTCCTAGGCATGATGTCCTCATGCATAGCCATTGTCCCAAACGCAAGACTGCACATGAGGCCCTTACAACAGTGCCTAGCCTCACAGTGGTCTCAAGCACAGGGTCACCTTCTAGATCTGGTGTTGCTAGACCGCCAAACTTACCTCTCGCTTCTATGGTGGAACAGTATAAATTTAAACATAGGGCGGCCTTTCCAAGACCCAGTGCCACAGTACGTAATAACAACAGATGCTTCCATGACAGGGTGGGGAGCACATCTCAATCAACACACCATAAGAGGACAATGGAACATACATCAAACAAAACTGCATATAAATCATCTAGAATTATTAGCAGTTTTTCAAGCACTAAAAGCTTTCCAACCAATCATAACCCACAAATACATCCTTGTCAAAACAGACAACATGACAACGATGTATTATCTAAACAAACAAGGAGGAACACATTCAACGCAGTTAAGCTTGTTAGCTCAAAAAATATGGAAGTGGGCAATCCACCATCAAATTGGTCTAATAGCACAGTTTATTCCGGGGATCCAGAATCAGCTGGCAGACAATCTCTCTCGAGATCACCAGCAAGTCCACGAATGGGAAATCCACCCACAGATTCTGAACACCTACTTCACACTCTGGGGAACACCACAAATAGACTTATTTGCAACAAAAGAGAACGCAAAATGCCAAAACTTCGCGTCCAGATACCCACACAAGCAATCCCAAGGCAATGCCCTATGGATGAACTGGTCAGGAATATTTGCTTACGCTTTTCCTCCTCTCCCTCTCCTTCCTTACCTAGTAAACAAATTGAGTCAAAACAAACTCAAACTCATTTTAATAGCACCAACGTGGGCAAGACAACCCTGGTACACAACACTGCTAGATCTGTCTGTAGTACCACACATCAAACTGCCCAACAAGCCAGATCTGTTAACGCAACACAACCAACAGATCAGACACCCGGACCCAGCATCGCTGAATCTAGCAATCTGGCTCCTGAAATCCTAGAATTCGGACACTTACAACTTAGCCAAGAGTGTATGGAAGTCATAAAGCAGGCCAGAAGGCCATCCACTAGACACTGCTACGCAAGTAAGTGGAAAAGATTTGTTTGGTACTGCCATCATAATCAGATACAACCACTAGAGGCAACTCCAAAACATATAGTAAATTACTTGCTCCATTTACAAAAAGCAAAGCTAGCCTTCTCTTCTATTAAAATACACCTTGCAGCAATATCTGCATACCTGCAAACTACCTATTCAACTTCCTTGTATAGGATACCAGTTATCAAAGCATTCATAGAAGGGCTTAAAAGAATTATACCACCAAGAACACCACCTGTTCCTTCATGGAACCTAAACGTGGTTCTAACAAGACTCATGGGCCCACCTTTCGAACCCATGCACTCTTGCGGTATACAATTCCTAACCTGGAAAGTTGCCTTTCTCATCGCCATTACATCTCTAAGAAGAGTAAGTGAAATTCAAGCGTTCACAACACAAGAGCCTTTTATACAAATACATAAAAATAAGGTCGTCCTACGACCTAATCCAAAATTTTTACCAAAAGTTATTTCACCATTCCATCTAAATCAAACGGTAGAACTACCAGTTTTTTTCCCACAACCAGATTCTGTGGCTGAAAGAGCACTACATACATTAGATGTCAAAAGAGCATTAATGTACTACATTGACAGAACAAAAAACATCAGAAAAACTAAACAGCTATTTATTGCATTCCAAAAACCTCATGCAGGTAACCCAATATCAAAACAAGGTATAGCCAGATGGATAGTTAAATGCATCCAAATCTGCTACCTTAAAGCAAAAAGACAACTGCCCATTACTCCCAGGGCACATTCAACAAGGAAAAAAGGTGCTTCAATGGCCTTTTTAGGAAACATCCCAATGCAGGAAATATGTAAGGCAGCCACTTGGTCTACGCCTCACACATTCACCAAACACTACTGTATAGATGTGCTATCCGCACAACAAGCTACAGTAGGTCAAGCTGTATTAAGAACTCTATTTCAGACAACTTCTACTCCTACAGGCTAAACCACCGCTTATGGGGAACTAACTGCTTACTAGTCTATGCATACCATGTGTATCTACAGCGACAGATGCCATCGAACTGAAAATGTCACTTACCCAGTGTACATCTGTTCGTGGCATCAGTCGCTGAGATTCACATGGACCCACCCACCTCCCCGGAAGCCTGTAGCAGTTCAGAAGTTACCTTCAATTTTGTACATTTGTATATATATTACTTAATCCTTTAATAGGTACATACTTACATTTTTCATTGCGCGGGCACTATTACTATAGTACAACTCCTACCTCACCCTCTGCGGGGAAAACAATCGAAGATGGAGTCGACGCCCATGCGCAATGAGCACAGAAGGAGGAGTCACTCGGTCCCGTGACTCGAAAACACTTCTTCGAAGAAAAACAACTTGTAACACTCCGACCCAACACCAGATGGCGAGCTCATGCATACCATGTGAATCTCAGCGACTGATGCCACGAACAGATGTACACTGGGTAAGTGACATTTTCAATACCTTGCTTTAAAGAAAAGCACTAGCATCGAGGCCTCATTAGCAGGCCTTGTGCACTGTCAGGGTAAGAAAAAAACAGCATCTAGTAGTTCTAAAAGGGGCAAAAAGTGTGTAGGGGGGTCATCTGCAAAGAAGTCCAGTTTCCTACAAAGACTTCTTGCTGCAGATTCCTTAACTTTGAATTGTCCCCAGGCGTTATACTGGATCCTTAAAAAATTTTGAGAGCAGTACCCTTGCATGCCGGTAGGTGGCATTGATCAGCTTTGCGTCTGTCTGCATCATCCTTGCTGGAAATGACGGTGCGATTCCTACATAGGCGCCTCCCAGGCGTGCCAATGCTAGCGCCGATTCGAAGAGAGCTACTCCTCAGTCGTTTTTTGACTGGTCCGTTTTCTTTACTTTTGTCAAGTTCTTTTTCAAGAATTTGTCCTTGTGTCCTGAGGGATGTTTTCTAGATAGACTGGTTTCAAACCCTACTGTTCCTGTCATCGGGCGATATCCATGATGGATCCGCACCTCGTGTGCTTGTGATGTCTGGAGCACGACCCAAAGTTGTGCTCTGAGTGCCGGGCTATGCATATGAAGGCTTTGAGTGAGCGGTCCCTAAAGTTGATGGCGGCCTGGCATGTGACTTCACTCGGGTCGAGGTCTTGGTTGAGAGGAAGGTCACGGGACCTGTTGCGGAGTCCGAAGTCATTCAACTCAGAGTACTCTGAGCAATTGGGTAAGTCGAGGCATAAGAAGAAAAGTAATAAGTCGAAGTGCTCTTCTACTTCTCATTCCTCTGCTGATGCGACGGCTGAGCCTTGTCATTCTAGCCCTCATTCTTAAGAACCTGCGCCTGGGCTGACTGCATGTCTTACTGAATTTCCAGTAGCCAGAGTGACCCCTTCCCAAATCAAACAGTTTTATGAGGCCATTCGCCTCATTTTTGGGCAGTAGGATCTTTCTGGAGTGCCTTCGGGCCCCACTGGGTTGGAGGCAGCCCTATCAGATTCCGCCCCTGCAGCTCTGGCCTTGGCTCCCAGTGATTTAGTCCTAGATCCGAACCAGTAGGACCACCTTAAACCTTCCCCAGCGCCAGTCTCGATGGTGATGCATCCGGCTGCATCATCCCCTACTCTGACATAAAGCCAGGTGGGCATCATGTGATGCAGACTTCAGTGCTTGCAGGTGCTTTGCCTCCTTGTTTGGATCCTAAGCCCTATTTCACTGTGCTAGGCCTCGGGTAAGAATAGGATTGGTTTCTGGTCGCTTTAGCATACCAGCCTTACAAAGTTGAAATGGGCTAGTGAGGACTTTGGTGATGCCAGCGGACTTGACACATCTTCACATACTGGCATGTTTTCTCCCCCTACCATGGCTACGGAGGAGGGGGGCTTCTTATGCAGTGGTTGTGAGGAGAGTGGCCGAGGTTCTGGACCTTCAGCTACCCTTGGTGGCCATTGTAGGCGGCTTGCTCAGTATATGATTTACACCTATAGGTGAGATACTGTGTACTGAGTCCAGGCAACCCTTAGTGATAGTGAAGCAGCTCTAGATAACCAGGGCTCTCATAGGGGTTGCGGTGGAGAGCAGCTAAGGCCTATCCAGGAGGCTGTAAAGCAGTTGCAAATTTCACACAGGCCAGTTAGTGATGTACACACAGGAAAGAACCACACCAGTGTTATATTTATTGTAACACACACTCTAAAACTAACTTTCATATATCTCCTAACCGGCAATATGGACATACAGAAGTATACTTAGTAACAGGTAAGTAAAGGCATAAAATGTCATGAGCCCATGTGGGGGTGGGGTGGGGGGGGGGGGAGAGGTGCAAACCTTATACAAAAAAAACAATAGAATGCAAAAATCACTCCCAACCCACACTACCATCCCAGGACCCTTAGGACTGGGGAAGTACGAAAACCCCAAAGGTAAGTAGATGGGATTCCTTAGGCGCCCATATGCAGAGTAGTTATCTGTGGTCAGTGTCCATAGACTAATATGGGGAAGTCAAGGTTGGCTTTTTTGTGATTTAGGACCCTTCCTAGAGGACCCCAGAAAAACCATTGGGACAAGGGAGGTTGGATAGTACCCCCACCTGTATATACCCACAGGCATGGATTCCTGATGAAGAGGACCTAAGAAAAGAGGGAACAGAGTTCAGACCACCCTGAGGTGCCCAGGCAGTGCAGAAGGGCAATGCCCACCCTTCATGGAGATGCTTTCCTGTAGGACGGTGGGTGAAGAAGTGCAGCTGTGGAGTCCAGGCAACGCAGGAAGATCCTAGGAGTAGTCCAAGATCTTTCCTAAGCCTGTCGTCAAGTTGCAGAGGGGTCAGTGGGCAGCGGTACCACCAACAAGGCTTGGCAAATGCAGTGACGCGTAGCACATAGTTTGCAGGATGTGTGGAGACCAGCAAGATCCAGGTGACCCAACCTTGACTGGTAGGTCAGGGCCAGCCCTCAACAGGCTGGAGAGCCAGCAGGAATTGATGGAGCCCCCAGCAGGACTCTCTGGCAGGAGGCACATGGAGTGACAGGGAGGCTTTGTAGGAAGCTGGCTCTATATATATTGTACCAAAATGAGGTATAGTATGGACAGAGGCTTAACAGAGGCTAAAGTAGATAATACTAATGCTCCCTTTTGTGGTAGTGTGGTCAAACAGTAAGTCTTATCAGAGGTTCGTGCAAAGCACTTGTTGTACATGCAGTCAAGAAATGAGGCACACACACAATGACTAACTCTAGGCCAATTGTTTAATATAGCAAAAATATATTTTGTTACTTTATTTCTAGAACCAGAAGGTCTTTGTTGCAGGTAAGTAAAGCTGTCAATGGGTATCAAACATATGTATCAATGTACTTTGTTTGGCTTTTGCAGGTAAAGCAGTTTACAAGTAACACTTTTCTTTTTCAAAAGTTGACAGTGCAATTTTTCATAGGAGTCCTTAGAGTCCTTGGGGGAAAAAGTGTTAGCACAGAAAACATGTAAGTACATGACTTACGATTCTAGTCTTTGGTATTTAAGATGTCCACAGGTCAAACTTTAAGTTGACCCCAAAAGTGCACCCCAGGCAATACAGGGCTGGCTGGGGTCAGAGGTCAAAGTTGGTGTCAGGTTTACAATGGAATCTTTTGAGAACTGGGAGTGCTTGGTCTAGAGCAGATTGCAGGTAAGCATACAGGGCTCCAGGACACAGGCCTGGGGTTTTCAAGTCAGCACCGGGTGGGGCACACCAAACACACACCTTCAGTGACACACAGGCGACAGGGTGGAAACACAGAGCTGGGCACCCAATACTTTTCAATTGGGGGAGGGGAGGGGGGGGGGGCAGAGATAGGGGGGGGGGGGATCACAAAAGATGCTGCAGGCTGGGTCCATCGGGTCAGTTCTGGAAAACCAAAGGCTGGACAGGTAGGGAAGTCACTCGCTGGACGTTGCTGGTCCATCTGTCAGATTCCCCAAGGCCAGAGGACCGTGGGTGCAGAGTCTTCTTGGGCGACGGGTATCTTCGTCGAATCCGGTCCTGGTCAGTGGGAGTCCTCCGGATTCAGGCTGCAGGTGTAGTTTTGTTGGCCAGGAAGAGTCATCCCAGGGTGGACTTGAGGTCGGAATCGGCTGGCGACCTTCTCTGGCCCAGTGTGCCACCTGAACTTGGGCCATGGGCATAGGGTGCAGATTGGGTAAGACTCACGGATCCGGAGGGGTTCTGAAGTCCTTTTTGAAGGTTTCTTCTGGACAGGGCCGCTGTCCTCAGGAGTTCTTGGATTTCTGCTGGCCAGGCAGTCCTCTGGACGTTTGTAGAGGCTGCTGGTCCTGCAGGATGCGTCGCCTTCTTGGAGCATGTGGTCTTAGAAGCTGCAGACAGGCCTGTAGGGCTTGGGCAAAGTCAGTTCTCGTTTGCAGTCTTCACTGCTGGGGTAGACTTGGCAGTCATTTCTTCTTAAGGTTGCCAGGAATCTGGTGAGAAAGGTTCAGGGGTGCCCCTGAATACTAGATTTAGGGGTGTTAAAGGGCTCAGAGGGCAGTAGCCAAAGGCTACTTTCCCTGAGGGTGGCTACATCCTTCTTGTGCCCACTCCCTTTAGGATGGAGGATTGATTGTGCAAGGAAGGGGTGGGTGGGGGGGTTGTAACTTTAGCTCTGGACACCTATGGTGTGGTCCCTGTTGAAGTGGTCACTCCTCCTTTTTCTAATTTTCCCACTGGCCCTGTGCCAAAAGTAGGGCTTGTTTCAGGTGGGTGTGGGGGTGGGGGGTATGAAGCACTTCCACTCAAGGCAGGCTTTGTTTCTGGCCCCAGAGAGCACAAAGGCTGTCACTCCATGGGGTCAGAAAACTGTCTGTTAGTGGCAGGCTGGCTTAGACTGGTTGGGTAAAATAAAGGGGGCATCTCTAAGATGCCCTCTGGGTGTATTTTACAATAAATTGCACACTGGCATCAGTGTGCATTTATTGTGCTGAGAAGTTTGATACCAAACTTTCCAGTGTTCAGTGAAGCTATTATGGAGCTGTGGAGTTTGTAATGACAAACTCCCAGACGATATACTCAATATGGCTACACTGCACTTAAAATGTCTTAGAATGTACTTAGACACTATAGGGGCATATTGCTCATGTAGCTATGCCCTCACCTGTGGTATAGTGCACCCTGCCTTAGGGCTGTAAGGCCTGCTAGAGGGGTGACTTACCTATGCCATAGGCAGTGTGAGGTTGGCATGGCACCCTGAGGGGGAGTGCCATGTCGACTTAGTCATTTTCTCCCCACCAGCACACACAAGCTGGCAAGCAGTGTGTATGTGCTGAGTGAGGGGTCCCCAGGGTGGCATAAGACATGCTGCAGCCCTTAGAGACCTTCCCTGGCATCAGGGCCCTTGGTACTAGGGGGTACCAGTTACAGGGACTTACCTGGGTGCCAGGGTTGTGCCAATTGTGGAGACAAAGGTACAGTTTAGGGAAAGAACACTGGTGCTGGGGCCTGGTTAGCAGGGTCCCAGCACACTTTCAAATCATAACTTGGCATCAGCAAAGGCAAAAAGTCAGGGGGTAAAACACGAGCCCCCACAGCAACGCCTGCAGAGGAAATCCAGAGGCTCCCCCTGACCGCGACTGCCTGCTTCAAGGAACCTGACACCTGGAAACCACACTGCACCCGCAGCCCCCAGGACCTGAAGGAACCGAACTCCAGTGCAGGAGCGCCCCCAGCCGACCCTCTGCTTAGCGCAGGTGGTGGCTACCCCGAGTAGCCCCCCCTGTGCCTGCCTGCATCGTTGGAGGCCCCCCGGTCTCCCCATTGATTCCTATTGAAAACCCGACGCCTGTTTGCACTCTGCACCCGGCCGCCCCTGTGCCGCTGAGGGTGTACTTTCTGTGCCTGCTTGTGTCCCCCCAGGTGCCCTACAAAACCCCCCTGGTCTGCCCTCCGAAGACGTGAGTACTTACCTGCTGGCAGACTGGAACCGGGGCACCCCTATTTCCATTGAAGCCTATGTGTTTTGGGCACCACTTTGACCTCTACACCTGACCGGCCCTGAGCTGCTGGTGTGGTAACTTTGGGGTTGCCTTGAACCCCCAACGGTGGGCTACCTTGGACTCAACTTTGAACCCTGTAAGTGTTTTACTTTCCTTGTGAACTTAACATTTACTTACCTCCCCCAGGAACTGTAGATTTTTGCACTGTGTCCACTTTTAAAATAGCTTATTGCCATTTTTGTCAAAACTATACATGCTATTGTGATTATTCAAATTTCCTCGCATACCTGAGTGAAATACCTTTCATTTTAAGTATTGTTTGTAAATCTTGAACCTGTGGTTCTTAAAATAAACTAAGAAAATATATTTTTCTATATAAAAACCTATTGGCCTGGAATTGTCTTCGAGTGTGTGTTCCTCATTTATTGCCTGTGGGTGTACAACAAATGCTTAACACTACCCTCTGATAAGCCTACTGCTCGACCACACTACCACAAAATAGAGCATTAGAATTATCTCTTTTTGCCACTATCTTACCTCTAAGGGGAACCCTTGGACTCTGCATGCTATTTCTTACTTTTAAATAGTACATACAGAGCCAAGTTCTTACAAACATCCTTTTGTTTATATTGTCTCTCGCCCAACAGGGTTCCTCCTTAGGGACTCTCAAGGGCTATCTTGCAGCTTTATCGGCTTTTCTTCAGTTGCCCGATCAACCATCTCTGTTTAAATCACCTATAGTACAGAAGTTTTTGACAGGGCTTGTGCACTTGTTCCCGCCTGTGCCTTTCGTTATGCCCCAGTGGGATCTTAATCTGGTTCTTACCTTCCTTATGTGTGCTCCCTTCGAGACGTTACATAACCGTCCTCTTCAGCCGCTCACTATTAAGACAGCCTTTTTGGTGGCAATTACATCTGCCAGAAGAGTGAGTGAGCTACAGGCTTTGTCATCAAAACCGCTGTATCTCTCAATCTTTCCTGAAAAAGTGGTTCTCAGAACTCGTGCCTCTTTCCTCCCCAAGGTGGTGACCCCTTTCCATCTGGGTCAAAATATCACCCTGCCCACCACCTTTGCACCACCGCATCCCTCTAAGGAAGAGTAGCGTCTCCATCGGCTGGATCCAAAAAGAGCATTATCGTTCTACCTTGACCTCACTAAAGAGTTCCAGGTGGACGACCAACTCTTTGTGGGGTACGTTGGTGCAAAGAAGGGTCGGGTGGTACAGAAAAGATCCATTTTGCGCTGGGTCGTTCTCTGTATAAAGATCTGCTACGCTTTGGCAAAGAAGCAGCCTCCCGAGGGCTTGAAAGGTCATTCTACTAGGAGGAAAGCTGCTACCACTGCGTTAGCACGTGGCGTATCAGTGGTGGACATCCGTCAGGCTGCAACGTGGGCTTCCTTTCACACGTTTGCAAAACACTGCTGCCTGGATAGCCAGGTGAGAAGAGAGGGGCATTTTGCCCGGTCTGTTTTGCAGGACTTCCTAGTGTAAAAAAATCTCCTTCAGACCCACCGCTATGGGTTATAGCTTGGGTATCTATTCTAAGGTAAGGAAGCTGCAGCTAGAAGTCTCTATCAGATGAACAAGTAACGAGATATCTGGTAGAGACTCTATCTAGCTGCAGATTCCTTACACCCAACCAAGCCTCCCTGCTCTGCGGATATTTTTATACAAATATATATATATATATATAAGATCTTGGCATTTTTGCCTTTCTTAAAGGCATGTGAGAATTTTTACTTCAAGCAGTCAAATAAAGAGATTAAATCCATAACTGTTGGTTCTTCTATGACTGCGCTTCTGGCGTGGAAAGTTGTGGGAAAAGAACTGACGTAGGCTCGCCGAGACGGCGTCTATTTAGAGAACCGTGATGTCATAGACGGCTCCAAAGACGCTGGCGACGCACGCGGATCCGAACGACGACGCCAGACGGCGCGCGCAGGGTACTGCTCAGCAGAAAAATTCCGGATTTGAAGCGGACGCCAGCGAATTCTAAGGTAAGGAATCTGCAGCTAGATAGTCTCTACCAGATACCTCGTTACCGAAGGTAAGTAACTTGTTCTTTTAGGGGTAGGGACTCCCTCTTTTTTGAAATACCTCTGTGCTGAAGGCACAGGTGGGAAGTGGTGCAAGTGTTGCTTTAAATGGCATCCACCAAAATAGCAGTGCTGAAGTCTAGTATGAAGATAACTGTTTGAACAGGAAAGGAAATACATGTGTGTTTTTGTGTATTTTTTTATGAATGAATGAATGGGGGAAAAAATGTTTTTAACCACTTGATAAGAGTAGCTACTTTGGTAATGTGAGGTATAAGTCCTCACTGTAGGAAAGTACCCTCTTTCTGGCATGATTACCCCCACTTTTTGCCCATTGTCAGTGTGTTTGACTGTGTTCACTGGCATCCTGCTAACCAGGACCCCAGTGACTGTGCTCTCTCCCTTTAAACTTAGTTGCTTGGACCAAAAAAAAAAACACATTTGGCATAATGGTTCCCCCTTGTAAGTCCCTAGTACATGGTACCCAGGGCATTGGAGCACCAGGGGTCCCCCATGGGATGCAGCTTGTATTTTGCCACCCCTGAGGAGTCCATGTAAAGCGTATTTGCAGGCCTGCCATTGCAGCTTGTGTGAAAGGGTACATGCACCCTTTTCCCCACAGGTCACTGCACCAGGTCACTGTAAAGTCACCCTTGTGGTAGGACCTCCTAGCCCAGAGGGCAGGATGCAGGTACCTGTGTGTGAGGGCACCTCTGCATGAGCAGACGTGCCCCCACAAACTCCAGCTGCATTTTCATGGGCTTCGTGAGTGTGGGGTGCCAATTTTACGAGTGTACTGGAACATAGGTCACTGCTTAAGTCTAGCTACATAATGTTAACTCCGAACCTGGGCATGTTTGTCATCAAACATGTCGGAATCATACCCCAATACTGTTGCCAGTATTGGAAGTATGATTCCATGCACTCTGGGGGCTCCTTAGAGGGCCCCCTGCATAGCTTCTACCAGCCTTCTGGGGTTTTCTGGGCAGCATAAGCTGCTGCCACCCCTCAGACGGGTGTCTGCCCTCCTGCTGCTTGAGCAGCTCAAGCCCAGGAAGGCAGAACAAAGGATTTCCTTTGTGAGAGCAACACCCTCTTCCTTTGGAAATAGGTATTACATGGCTTGGGAAAGGTAGCCTCCCCAAGCTACTGGTATGCTTTGAATGGCCCATTTGGTGCCCTCCTTGCATAAACCAGCCTGCACATGTTCAGGGACCTCTAGTTCCTGCTCTGGTGCGAAACTGGACAATGGAAAGGGGAGTGACCACTCCCCTGTCCATCACCACCCCAGGGGTGGTGCCCAGAGCTCCTCCCGAGGGCTCCTTGGTTCTGCCATCTTGAATCAAAAATGGGCAGAGGCCTCTGGGAGTATGAGTGGCCAGGTCAGGCAGGTGATGTCAGAGCCTCCTTCTGATAGCTGGTCACCTGGCTAGTTGAGCAATCCCCCTTTCAGGGCTATTTAGGGTCTCCCTTCTTGGGTGAGTCCTCAGATTTGATGAGCAAGACTTCTCTGTACCTTTTACTTCTGGCCACTGGAACCACAACTGGACTCCACAGGAACCTACAATCTGCATCTACAGCAACATCTTTGCCCTGCAACATTGTTTCTCCGGCTCCTTCCAGCAACTGCAGCATTCCCCCAGCTGTGCATCCCCTGAGGACAGCAAGTCTTCAACCTGCACAAGAAGCAAGACGGAATCTCCCTTAGAATGAAGGAGTCACTACCCTGCATCTGCAGGCATCAAACTGCAGCGATGACCGGCTGCGTGTATCTCCTCTCTTCCTGAGCTGCGTGGACCCTGCATCACAGGTGGTGGTCTGGAATGGGCCCCTTGGTCCCCTCTGCCAGCTCTCCAACTTTGGTGAATGTAAGCCGTTGCCTTCCCACGCAGGACAGTACCCCCATGCACTGTGTCTCTTGCAGCTATCATGGCTTGACATCTCCTCCAAGAGATCTTCAGGCTCCGTGTAGACCCGGCACTCTTCCCTGCGATGCACAGCCCTCTGCGTGCTTCTCATGCGACGCAGGGCCTCTCCTCAGGTGTGCTGCGTGGGCCTAGCTGTGACACCTGGGCCCCTCGCCTGTGGGTCTTTTGTTGGGGCTGCCTCTTCTACTTTGGGCTCTCTGCACTGCTGAGGGTCACCTGGGACTCCCCTGTGGGTTGAATCCCCCTTGGACGTTGCTGATCCCCGGCAGCTCCACTTTTCCTTCAACCGCTACATTTGCCTCTGTCAAGGCTTGTTGGTGTTTTTTTCACACCACAGACTGACTGCAGTTTTTCATCCGGCGTGGTACGTCGACTGCATCATCCAGGAACTCTTCAACTGCTCCAGCGGTTCATTGCTGACCGTCTTCGTCTCACCATCGACCAACTCCTGCATCCACAGACAGGTGGGTAGTGGCTCTGGCCGACACTGGACACTCCAGCTGGAACTGGACTTGGTCTCCTTTTCCAGGTCTTCCTCTTTTAGGATCTTCTTTTGGTTGCTTGCAGTCTTGTCTGGGTCTTGCAATATCCTTCTCTGAAGTCCTTTAGGGTGGTTGGGGGCAAAAACAGTAACTTACCTCATTCCTCCTGGTCACTGGGGGGGGCACTCTGGTACTCTCCTTGGGCGGTTTCCTAGTACCTTCCCTCTACCGATTCCACTTCCATGAGTGGGGACCTGACCTTCACATTCTATATTTTTAGTATATGGTTTAATGTCTCCCTTTAGGAAGTTGGCTCTGTATATATTATTTCAAAGTAAGAAATAGTGTGTACAGAGTCCAAGGGTTACCCTTAGGGGTAAGATAGTGGCAAAAATAGATAATTCTAATGCTCTAGTTTGTGGTAGTGTGGTCGAGCAGTAGGCTTATTAGAGGGTAGTGTTAAGCACTTGTTGTACACACACACACAGGCAATAAATGAGGAACACACACTCAAAGACTTACTCCAGGCCAATAGGCTTTTATATAGAAAAATATATTTCCTTAGTTTATTTTAAGAACCACAGGTTCAAGATTTACAAGTAATACTTCAAATGTAAGGTATTTCACTCAGGTATTCTAGGAACTTTGAATAATCACAATGGCATGCACAGTTTTGACAAAAATGGCAATAAGCTATTTTAAAAGTGGACACAGTGCAAAAACCAACAGTTCCTTGGAGAGGTAAGTAATTGTGAAGTTCACAGGTAAGTAAAATACTTTACAGGGTTCAAAGTTTGGTCCAAGGTAGCCCACCGTTGGGGGTTCAAGGCAACCCCAAAGTTACCACACCAGCAGCTCAGGGCCGGTCAGGTGCAGAGGTCAAAGAGGTGCCCAAAACACATAGGCTTCAGTGGAGAACAGGGATGCCCTGGTTCCAGTCTGCCAGCAGGTAAGTACCCACGTCTTCGGAGGGCAGACCAGGGGGGATTTGTAGGGCACCGGGGGGGGGGGGGGGGACAAGCAGGCACAGAAAGTACACCCTCAGCGGCACAGGGGCAGCTGGGTGCAGAGTGCAAACAGGCGTCAGGTTTTGTATTGAAAGCAATGGGGAGACCCGGGGGTCTCTTCAACGATGCAGGCAGGCACAGGGGGGCTCCTCGGGGTAGCCACCACCTGGGCTAGGCAGAGGGTCGCCTGAGTGTCACTCCTGCACTGGAGTTCGGTTCCTTCCGGTCCTGGGGGTGCGGGTGCGGGTGCAGTGTTGGCTCCAGGCGTCGGGTCCCTTGTTACAGGCAGTCTCGGCCAGGGGGAGCATCTGGATTTCCTCTGAAGGCGTCGCTGTGGGGACTCAGGGGGGTCAACTCTAGCTACTCACAGGCTCGCAGTCGCCGGGGAGTCCTCCCTGCAGAGATAGTTTTCCGCAGGTCGAGCCGGGGGCGTCTGGTGCAGAGTAGAAAGTCTTACGCTTCCGGCGGGAAATGTGAAGTCCCTGAAGTTGTTTTTGTTGCAAGAAAGTTGCAGATGGTTGAACAGCGCTGCTGTTCACGGCAGTTTCTTGGTCCTTGGGTGCAGGGCAGTCCTTCAAGACTTCAGAGGTCGCTGGTCCCTGTTGGATGCGTCACTGTTGCAGTTTTCTTCGAAGTTGGGAGACAGACCGGTAGGGCTGGGGCCAAAGCAGTTGTCGTCTCCGTCTTCACTGCAGGGCTTCAGGTCAGCAGTCCTTCTTCTTCTTTAGGTTGCAGGAATCTAGTTTCCTAGGTTCTGGGGAGCCCCTAAATACTGAATTTAGGGGTGTATTTAGGTCTGGGAGGGCAGTAGCCAATGGCTACTTTCCTTGAGGGTGGCTACACCCTCTTTGTGCCTCCTCCCTGTGGGGAGGGGGGGCACATCCCTAATCCTATTGGGGGAATCCTCCATCCACAAGATGGAGGACTTCTAAAAGTAAGAGTCACCTCAGCTCAGGACACCTTAGGGGTTGTCCTGACTGGGGGGTGACTCCTCCTTGTTTTTCTCATTATCTCCTCCAACCTTGCCGCCAAAAGTGGGGGCAGTGGCTGGAGGGGCGGGTATCTCCACTAGCTCGGATGCCCTGTGGCGCTGTAACAAAGGGGGTGAGCCTTTGAGGCTCACCGCCAGGTGTTACAGTTCCTGCAGGGGGAGGTGAGAAGCACCTCCACCCAGTACAGGCTTTGTTCCTGGCCACAGAGTGACAAAGGCACTCTCCCCATGTGGCCAGCAACATGTCTGGTGTGTGGCAGGCTGGCAAAAACTAGTCAGCTAACACTGGAAGTCTGGTATGTTTTCAGGGGGCATCTCTAAGATGCCCTCTGGGTGTATTTTACAATAAATTGCACACTGGCATCAGTGTGCATTTATTGTGCTGAGAAGTTTGATACCAAACTTTCCAGTTTTCAGTGTAGCCATTATGGTGCTGTGGAGTTCGTGCATGACAGACTCCCAGCCATATACTCTTATGGCTACCCTGCACTTACAATGTCTAAGGTTTTGCTTAGACACTGTAGGGCATAGTTCTCATGCACATATGCCCTCACCTGTGGTTAAGTGCACCCTGCCTTAGGGCTGTAAGGCCCGCTAGAAGGGTGACTTACCTATGCCACAGGCAGTGTGAGGTTGGCATGGCACCCTGAGGGGAGTGCCATGTCGACATAGTCATTTTGTCCCCACCAGCATACACAAGCTGTGAGGCAGTGTGCATGTGCTGAGTGAGGGGTCCCTAGGGTGGCATAAGACATGCTGCAGCCCTTGGAGACCTTCCCTGGCATAAGGGCCCTTGGTACAAGGGACTTACCTGGGTGCCAGGGTTGTGCCAGTTGTGGAGACAAATGTACAGTTTAGGGAAAGAACACTGGTGCTGCGGCCTGGTTAGCAGGGTCCCAGCACACTTGCAAATCATAACTTAGCATCAGCAAAGGCAAAAAGTCAGGGGGTAACCATGCCAAGGAGGCATTTCATTACACTCCCCTTAGACCTTCAGTATTGCCTATTGCTTTTCACTGTTTTTTATTGCTTTTTATGCCAATGTCTGATTGCTACTGTACGTACAATAGTGTGTATACTTGCCTCCTATTGGAGAATTGCCTACCTCGTAATTTAGTATTATTCACTACAATAAAGTACCCATATTTTTGTAACACTGTGTGGTTCTTTCATGTTTGTGTAAGTGCTGTGTGACTACAGTGGTATTGCATAAGCTTTATATGTCTCCTGGATTAACCTTGGATGCTCATCCACAGCTACCTCTAGAGAGCCTGGCTTCTAGACGCTGCCTACTCTTCACTAACAAGGGGATACCTGGTACAAGGTGATAATACCTTAGGTATTCACCACACACCAGACCAGCTTCCTACACTCACCATTTAGTGTACTTCTCTTCCATTGTTGTCTCTGTCCCTTTTTTTCTTTCTAAAGTGGGGAACTGGAACATTTGCACACTTGGACTGTGGGAGAAAATAAGTGTAGCCACAGAATAGGGCTTGATCAGAGAACAATGTTACAAATGCTGTTAATTTACCAACAAGTCCCATCTTTAAAGTGGGTTTTAAAATATTTGTAGAATGTCAATTTTGAAGTACTACAAATACTGTTAAGGAACTTATTTTCAAGAAAACATTTTATAATGAGATGTATGCTTACCCTGGTTTATCTTTAACTGTGTTACGGCTATTATGGAAAGTAAAGGTGATGAGCAGTTTTTCAAAAGCTGAAAAGGGCTTCTTGGTGGATCTTTTCAGACAATGGTATGAGGAGAGATATAATCGTCTTTTTGTGGTGAAAATTCTCTTTTCACGACTATTTGCAAATATGTGAACAGAGGAAAGTGATTGTCTTCCGCCTCAAGCCTCTTTTAAATGTAGCGCTTCTGATGTATTTGTGCAGTAAGCACTTTCAAAGTAGTGCTTCAAGGGGCATTCATGTGGTATTATTGGCATCATGGCTGCTTATTTCAGTCACTCTTTGAAAGCATGTGGTCTATGCTTACTTATAGGATGTGTTGAAAAGGTGTCACCAGTGCATGGAGACTATTGTGAAGGCAAAGGACCAGCAGGCAGCTGAAGCAAATAAAAATGCAAGTATTCTTCTGAAGGAGCTTGATATGGAAAAGGTAAGAGAAATGTGCATTTTTGCTAGTTTTGCCTTCTCAGCATTCATTGTTCCATTTTTAGGAAGACTGACTGCTTGGGTCTGAATTTGTCACTTTTTTAATAAGTGTTATAAATGATCAACTACCTAACTTGTGTCTTTGCGAAGTAGGCAGATATTTCTTGTCCATATCTCTCTATTAGCTTCTCAGAACCAGTTGAGTATGTGTTTATATTCATTAATAAATGAAGCTTTCTGTTCTTTTGGAGTTTATTATAATGAAATACATTTAGAGGTAGAAGTGACAGAGCTTGGGCTTTTCTTTTTTCCATCCATAATATCTATCACCGCTCCATACTGTTAGTTGCCAAGGCCCTGGTCAAATTTGCATATACCTTTAGGTTCTATAGCTCTTTTTATATTTAAGTAAACAGTATAATCAAACATAATGAATTATTGATACTTAAAAAGAATTTACAATTCTTTTCAGCATTCATTTAAGTGCTCTTAAGGTATACATACGACTTACTATCTTTGGTGTTAAACCTGTGTGCTTTGATTCCTACTATCTGTAGTTTATTTGCAGTTTTCACTTCTATAAGGGCCTTCTTTCCTTTAATCTGATTTGACAGTGGTTATTAATTCTGTTTGATTATGCTGTTTACCTAAATATCTGTTTCGTGTTTAATTGTATAGCTTTGAACATTAAATGGACCAGTTTCTGGTCTTTTGTGCAGAAAAGTGGCCTAAACTGACCTTAAGGGCCATAGAGGCCTGCCTTTGTAGCAGGAACAGCTGTTTTTAGAATAGGGACGTAATTGCTGTGGTGACTGTGCCAGGATTTCAAGGTTAGTGAGTGTTGGGATGTATTTTTTTCAGGATGACTGTGCAACAAGATAATTGTATCCTTTATATAGAACCTTTGCTGAAGGTGAATAAAGTTTTGTTCTGATAGACAGCTTACTGCATATTCTTCACCTTTGGAATTTTCCCCAGGAATCAGACTAGACCTGTAAGTGTTTTTCAGCAGTACCTCTGTGTGGCAATAGGCGGTGCCATGTGACTCTGTACTGACTCTGTTCTGCTCAGGAAATGACATGCAGAGCCTATGTGGCTTCACACCTGCGTGTTAATGTCCGCTCCTTTCTTCATGCAACACCAGATGCAGGTCCGGACCAACCTCTGATCTCTCTAACATCTTCTTTTCCTTAAGATTTACTGTGTGCAATGGAAATGTCACTTCACAAGACAATAGCTTCTAAACACTGTAACGACTGTCCAAAGCAAATATCTGTGACAAATCCTTATCCTGGACTGTCCGGGGCTGAGTTACGACTCTAATGCCTGCAGTGACTGGGCGTTGATGAGCCTGAAGGTCATAAAGAACCCTAAGGTAAAAGTCTACATAAAGCACAGGAAGACTCCTCGTTAGGATTTTTCGTGGTCTAAGGTCCATCCTGGTCCTGTTCCCTGTCTAGAAGTTGCAGGAGTCTATCCCAAGGTCAATCATCAGAGTGCGGTAAAACTTGGGGTAAGTTAGCGAAAAAGGTATAAAAAATGGAAGCAGGACTTATTCCTTTCCTCCAATCTTTTTCCAAGAAGCTGCAAATGCATCACTATGCCTCTCACTCCATAAATGGGGAAGCCAGTCCTGTAACTTGTCCCTGCATGACCAGAGTTTCAGGGGACTGCTGTGACACTGAGGCAGATTCAAGAATTCTGTGGGGCCATGCTCTGACCCTTTGGTTCCCTTCCAACTCCATTGTGGGTGACTGCGGTCCCTACAGGCCTTCCATTTGGGATAAGGCTGGCAGGTTCATACTTTCTGCTATATGGAACCACCAAAACCACCACTGGATTTCCCCCAGCTCCTGTACAGATTCCGGCTCCGCAATCCATAACAGTTCCCAGAGAATTGTTGCCAGATTACAAGGTGCCCAATGTGCTCTCAAAATCAATGTTGCTATGACCTCGACTGGGGTCTAAACCAATGTCCAGACAAAAGTGCAAGCCTCTACTGAACCCCTACTCTCTATTAATAAGACACTGTTACTCTGTTGGGGGTCTGTGTAAAACCTTCATCTGCCCCCACAATAAATTGCCAAATTGTGAGATGCCACCAGCTTGCTCTGGGTGACAACATATTTTTGATTCATCAGGTTAGTGGTGCAGTCGTCTACCAGTCAGGCAAACCCAAATACTTTTCTGACTACTCCCTGGCTTTCTGCACACGGTTTGGTTTTGTCTTACGCTGAAGCATCCTCTTAGCGTTCGAAAGACTTCCTTCCATCCATTAAGGGGAGACTGATACAGGTGCTACAGACAAAACGCATATCTTGTGACATTGCAACAAACAAGTTGTAGTGGGATTACAAACCCTGTGCCAAGAAGTCCTGCACCTCAGGAAATGCCTGGACCATCAAGGAATTTTCCTGGTGGTGAACAACCTCTCAAGATCCTTGAAGGCTGGGTGAATTAACTCAGCTTTTGACTACTAGTTGATCAAAATTTACAGTTGCATCCTGAGGTGGCACAAGGTCCTTTCCACAAATGAAGAGAAGCTTAGCTTGATCTATTTGTCACCACTGAGCATGCACAATGGCATCTGTTCTGTGAGTTGGAATTTCCAAGGGTGGGCTTGCTAGGGGACTCATTTCACTGAGGGTGAGAATGCAATCTCGCCAATACCTCGTCTGCCCTGAGTCCCCAAGAATATCAGGATCGTCAGGGACCAAGTCATCCAATAGCTCCATATTGGGCACAGAAAGTATGGTATCCAGAGCTCCTATGAATAAGCATTTGACCTCCCAGTCAGGTCCCCGCCTCCGGGAGTTTCTGCTGTCGCAGCAGCAGAGCAGGGATCTGCACCCAAGCTTTTGCAGTCGCCACCTTCTTGTTTGTAGAGTGTGCAATGACAACTGAACACCTTTATCCTTCCTCCGGAGTGGATTGATGTCATTTTGGCAGCCAGGCATCACCTCATCAAAAACTGTATACACCTGACAGGACAAATTTGTGACCTGGTGTGAATTACAGCAAATAGACCCTCTCTAGACAAAGTTATCTGATGTTTTGTTAGTTTTGTGCCTCGCCTAGCAAGGCTTGTCTCTGGGCACAGTTACTGAGTGTCGTTCGTGCTTTATACGTTTGTAGACCAGCCCTCATGCTTCAAATCACCTGTTTTGTTTTTTGTAAGGTCTGATGTGCACTCCATTTTAGCCACTTTACAGCTCCCCCCTGCAGCTTTTCACCCTCAAGACAGTGTTCCTTGTTGCCTTAACATTGGCATGGTGGGTAAGAGAGCTTCAAGCTCTGTGCCAATGTGCTGTACCCCACTTTCTATCCAGACAAAAAAACTTCTGTGGACGCAGGCATCCTTTCAAAAGTTGTGACATCATTCCATGCTGGTCAGCCTATCACCCTATCTGTGTCCTCTGCTCTGCAACTCCTTCTAAGGAGTAGGAGAGATTCTATCCTTTGGACCCTTCAAAGAGTACTGAGATTTTACATTGATCGTATTAGAGAATGATGGATGTATGATCAGATTTTGTGCGGTTTCATGGAGCGGAAAATGACAAAGTAGTGCAGAGAAGGACAATCTCCCGCTGGATTTTGCTCTAAGCCCTTCTATATATTGGTTAGCAAGCAGCCAGTGAAAGGACTGCAGGTTCATTCTACCAGGGCCAAAGCTGCAACTACTGCATTGCCGTGTGGATTTCCGGTCATGGACATATGCCAAACTTCTACATTGGTGTCCCACCATGCGTTCAGACCACAACTATCTGGATAGCCAGCTCACCAAGAGAGGCATTTTACCTCCTGGGTCCCACAGGGCTCTCTGGTTTGAGTCCATTCACTTTTCCACCTTCAACTAGATACTGCTGTGGTATCTATTTGAAAGATGAGGAATGTGCAGTTAGAAGTCCCTATCAGAAGAACAAGTTACTTAACTTTGGCAACACCCTATCGGGTACAGCAGCTTAACACGTAGAAGATTCCTCAACGACCCTTCCATCCTCCCTGTTCTGCTCAATAATATCCCAAGTGTAGGAATCCACATACTGGTCATGACAAAATTGCTATTGAGGCTCTGCTTCTGGGGACACAGTTTATAAAGCAACTGATGTCAGTGTGCAGTAACACCACCTATATAATCTCAGCACATCATTTCTGGAGTTGAATGGCGTCAGTGTGGAGCCTCATGGCCCCACCTACCAGCATGTAGAGGTACTACTGAAAAAAGGGTACTGGATCCAGTCTGACACATGGGAAACATTCAAAAGGTGAGGAAACTTCTTTGATACAGTCTTTACTACAAAGAGCATCACCAACGTTAAGTAGCCTATTCTTGTAGTGAAAGAGCCCCTTACTAACAGTAAGAAAAGTTTGCTGTTTCTTGGTTGCATTTCTTGATTTCCTGAACAGCAACTTTTAATGTGTAATCCAATATATCAGTATTTATTGTTATACTCAACACGTAACAATTGTATTCAATATGTGGATGGCATGTGTTTTTATTTTTTATTTTTAACACAATTGAAAAAGATATTGAATGTAACATATATTCATCCTTTACAGTCAAGGGAGGAGAACCGAAAGCAGGCTCTTGCAGCTAAGAGAGAAAAGCGGAAGGAAAAGCGGAAAAAGAAAAAAGAGGAGCAGAAAAGAAAACAGGAAGATGATGAAGAAAACAAATATACAGAGGCATTTGATCTACACCTCGGACAAGCAAATGATCTTGATGGTGAGAGACTATTTTTTCAGTTAGGATCGTACAAAGTAGTCTGTTTTAAGGAGAATCATATAAGAAAGTTGTAATTTTATTACAAGTAATAAAATGAGACAGTTACACACTTCACCTGAGAAGTGAGTAAAACAGTTTTCCAAATGAAGCACACACATTAAGTGTTTGGCATTCCTGAACAAGAGAAAAAAAAGTTTCATATGTATGTGGTATTTCACTTGGGGTTTAGAAATGCCCTCCCCACTGTGGTGGTTAATCCATAAAATGAACATTCTACCTTTTAAAGATCCTTCGTCTCAAAAAGGAGCCCCTGCGCTGCTGAGTCATTTATTGTGCAAAATGTCTAAATCTTACAGTACAATTTGTCATTTTACTGACAATTATTGCAGTGAATAGTTTCATTTGCAAATGTTAGAAAAAAACATAGCCAAAAAAATGTTTTCAGCCCATGTTGTGGATCACAAGTTTTGCCATATTGTGTCATCTAATGTTGGATTCAGAGTATTGCAAGTTGTTCTCTTCATGGTTTAAATTTAGGTTTTGAGCCAGCATTTCAAGTGGAACTAGACAGTCTAGAACCATGATCATTGTTGGTGAGCTTACTACACTGCTATAGAGTCAAAAGAGCCACAGAATGTTTCTCCATGGCTGTGTAAAGTCCTGGATGCTTACCGGGACTCCTTAGCCTTACTGGGCTTCATGTGTCAGAGGTGAAACAAAACTGCAGAAGCACTGAGACTAGACTTAAATTATTAAACTATCTCCACAGTATCTTGTGCCTTCTCTCTCAGGGGTTCTCCATTGATAGTCATAAGCTTTGAATAGTCTCTCCAACCTGCAGGATCATGGAGCGCTTCTTTAAAATATGTATTAAGTGTAGATGTTCACCTTTCTTCAGTAAGGCCTGGAGAAACACTGACAATATGACTAATTTGCAAACTAGAATAAAAGGCTGCAATGGGTAATTTCTTCAGATTGTATTTTAAAAAAAGGTGTGTGTATGTATGTGTGTGTGTATATATATATATAATATAATATATATGTTTGATGGCATGTGTAGCTGCAGATACACATGCTGTGCATTATCCTACCATCTAGTGTTGGGCTCGCAGTGTTACAAATTGTTTTTCTAAGAAGAAGTCTTTTCGAGTCACAGGACCGAGTGGCTCCTCCCTTTCGGCTCCATTGCGCATGGGCGTCGACTCCATCTTAGATTGTTTGTTTTCTTTCCGCCATCGGGTTCGGACGTGTTCCTCTTTGCTCCGTAATTCGAATCGGGGAAACTTAGAAAATCATCGAAATTCGTTGGTATTGTTTGTGTTCCAGAACGGTTTAGTATCATATCGGCACCGACAACAAGACCGCTTCGGCGGCCCTTTGGGGCTTCCACACTTAATCGAGGCCTGGTCGGCCCGACCACACCCGTCGACAAAGGTCCCGGACCCCTTTCCGTTTCTGTCCGAAGTGCCACGCCAAGTCTCCTTACACAGACCAGCATCGGGTCTGTAACCTGTGTTTATCGCCCAAACACAGAGAGGATACTTGCGAGGCCTGCAGAGGGTTTCGATCCAAGAAGCCCTTAAGAGATCGACGCGCAAGACGGTTACAGATGGCGTCGAAACAGTCGCAGCATCTCAACGCCGAGGAAGAAGAGATGCGGATATCCGTCCAAGGTTCGGACTCAGATGAATCAGACGGGTATCGACCACCGACGGCGGCACAAAAAGTGAGTACACCTGCCCCGTCCCACACCCAAGGTCAGGTCAAGAAACAAAAGGCCTCGGGGATGCCACTGCCGGAAGGCCATGGCTCAACCCACAGAAAGGACGGTGACCAAGTAACATCGGCACCGAAAAAGGCCAAATGAGTACCGAAGACTTCCGACTCCGGTCGAGAAACCAGCACCGAAAAGAGTCGGCATCGAATAATCGAATTGAGTAAACCTCGAAAAAGCCACTCTGAGCTGAAACCAACAATCTCCATTGGGGTTTCGATACCGAAAAAACTGGCTTCGGAGACGAAAAAGGCGTCCTACACGGAAGAGCCAGGGCTCTCTCTACAGCTCAAAGAAAAGTACAGATTTGAGCAGGAACTGGATCTAGAAGAGTATGATCAAACTCAGCAAAGGCTAGAAATTCAGAAACATACAGGGAAGATGCAAACTATCCCTCCGCTCAAGTCCAAAAGAAAACTGAATTTTCACGAGCCTGAGATGCAACCAAAGGCCAAAGTGGTCAGACAAAGATCACCACTACCACAGTTCTCACCACAAACGTCCCCACTTCAATCTCCACAGTTGTCACCAGTGGGTACACCAATGGCACGGTCACCCACACATACTGGGATGACTCAAGACGATGCGGACCCCTGGGATCTATACGACCCACCAGTTTCGGACAATAGTCCAGAGTGTTATCCGACAAAACCTTCGCCCCCAGAGGACAGTACGTCCTACACGCAGGTACTGGCTAGAGCAGCAACATTTCAGAATGTAACAATGCACTTAGAACCAGTGGAAGATGACTTCCTGTTTAACACTCTGGCATTCACGCATGCATCGTATCAAAGCCTGCCAATGTTACCGGGCATGCTTAAACATGCACAACAGGTTTTCCAAGAACCAGTGAAAGGGAGAGCAATCACGCCAAGGGTCGTGAAAAAATATAAACCGCCCCCGTCGGACCCTGTGTTTTACACAACAGCTCCCGCCGGACTCAGTGGTTGTGGGGGCTGCAAGAAAACGGGTCTAACTCGCAGTCATCAGGGGATGCACCACCCCCTGATAAGGAAAGTCGTAAATTCGACGCGGCTGGGATAAGAGTGGCATCGCAGGCAGCCAATCAGTGGCGAATCGCCAACTCACAAGCCCTCCTTGCCCGATACGACCGAGCACATTGGGACGAGATGCAAGACATCATCCAGCACCTCCCTAAAGAGCATCAAAAATGTGCCCAACAAGTGGTTGAAGAGGGATAGGCCATATCAAATAACCAGATCCGCTCTGCAATAGACTCTGCTGATACAGCGGCACAAACTGTAAATACAGCACTAACAATTAGGAGGCATGCATGGCTGCGAAGTTCTGGGTTTAAACCAGAGATACAGCAAGCGGTATTGAATATACCATTTAATCAACAGCTACTATTCGGCCCAGAAGTGGATACCGCAATAGAAAAAATGAAGAAGGACACGGACACGGCCAAAGCCGTGGGCGCGCTCTACTCCTCTCAATACAGGGGAACATTTAGGAAACCACAATTTAGGGGAGGGTTTAGACAGCAACCATCAGAACCATCTACCTCCCAAACAAAACCCACTTAACAATCTCAGTACCAGAGAGGGGGGTTTCATGGTTCCTACAGAGGACAGTTCCCAAGAGGAAGAGGGAAATTCCAGCCTACCAAGCAGACCCCTGGTAGCAAGCAGTGACTTCAATGTCACACTTCCCCAACACACATCACCAGTGTGGGGGAGATTAACGAAATACCACCACAATTGGACACACATTACCACAGACATGTGGGTTCTATCAATTATCCAACATAGTTACTCCATAGAGTTCACAAGATTCCCTCCAGATGTTCCCCCAAGAACGCACAGAATGTCAATACAACAGTTAGACCTATTACAAATAGAAGTCCAAGCACTACTAGCAAAAGAAGCCATAGAACTGGTACCTTATCACCAGAGAGGAACAGGGGTTTACTCCCTGTATTTCCTCATCCCAAAGAAAGACAAAACGTTAAGGCCTATCTTAGATCTCAGAACACTGAATCTCTTCATCAAATCAGATCATTTCCACATGGTAACACTACAGGATGTAGTCCCTTTACTAAAACAAGGGGAATACATGACAACACTGGATCTAAAGGATGCGTATTTTCACATACCCATCCATCCATCTCACAGGAAATACCTCAGGTTTGTAATACAAGGCAAACATTACCAATTCGAAGTGTTGCCATTCGGAATAACAACGGCCCTCAGAGTATTTACAAAATGCTTAACAGTAGTAGCAGCTCATATAAGGAGAAATCACATGCACATATTCCTGTATCTAGACGATTGGCTAATAAAAGCCAACAATCAACAACAATGTCAAAATCACACGCAATATGTAATAGATACTCTGCACAAACTAGGGTTTTCTATAAATTACCAAAAATCATATTTACAACCATCCCAAATACAACAATACTTGGGAGCAACACGCAAAGAGCAATTGCCACTCCAAGTCCACAAAGAGTCCAGTCGTTTCAAAATATAAAATCAAGCATGCAATCAAACCAACAATACACGGTCAGGTTTGTGATGAAACTACTAGGCATGATGTCCTCATGCATAGCTATTGTCCCAAATGCAAGACTACACATGCGGCCCTTACAACAGTGCCTAGCAAAACAATGGACTCAGGCCCAGGGTCAACTCCAGGATCTAGTGTTGATAGACCGCCAAACGCACTCTTCGCTTCAATCATGGAACCCTGTAAATTTAAACAAAGGGCGGCCTTTTCAAGACCCAGTACCTCATGCCATTATCACAACAGACGCCTCCATGATTAGGTGGGGAGCACACCTCAACAATCACAGCATACAAGATCAATGGGTCAATCAGCAAAAACAACTTCACATAAATCATTTAGAACTGCTAGCAGTCTTTCAAGCACTAAAAGCCTTTCATTCCCTTATAGCCCACAAACATATCCTTGTCAAGACAGACAATATGACAACAATGTATTATTTAAACAAACAAGGGGGGACGCACTCGTCACAACTGTGTATCCTAGCGCAAACAATTTGGCACTGGGCAATTCACAACAGCATTCGCCTGATAGCACAATATATACCAGGCATTCACAATCAGCTAGCCGACAATCTCAGTCGAGATCACCAACAGTCTCACGAATGGGAAATACATCCCCAAATTCTAAAAGATCACTTCTACCACTGGGGGACACCAAACATAGATCTGTTCGCAACAAGCGAAAACACAAAATGCCACAACTTTGAATCCAGACACCCACTTCCCCTATCCAAGGGCAATGCTCTATGGATCAGTTGGTCAGGGATATTTGCTTACGCTTTTCCCCCTCTCCCACTCCTTCCCTTTCTAGTCAACAAGTTGCGTCAAAGTTCACTCAACATGATACTCATAGCACCAGCGTGGGCACGCCAACCGTGGTACACAACATTATTAGATCTATGGGTAGTACCAAACTCCCATCCAGACCGGATCAGTTGGCACAAAACAAAGGTCAAATCAGACATCCAAAACCCAAGACACTCAATCTAGCAATTTGGCTCCCGAGGTCATAGAGTTTTGATATTTATAACTCCCATCAGAATGTATGGAAGTTATTAAGCAAGCAAGAAAACCCACTACTAGGCAGTGCTATGCAAATAAATGGAAAATATGTGTATATTACTGTCAATCTAAAAATATAGACCCTCTTACAGCATCAATACAACATATTGTATGTTATTTACTTCATTTACAGAAATCAAATTTAGCATTTTCTTCAATAAAAATATCTTACTGCAATCTCAGCGTATTTACAAAATATACAACATAGCTCTTTATTTAGAGTTCCTGTCATTAAAGCTTTCATGGAAGGCTTAAAACGCATCATTCCACCCTCAACACCACCAGTTCCTTCTTGGAATCTAAATATAGTGCTTACAAGACTTATGGGACCACCATTTGAGCCTTTGCACTTGTGTCAAATTCAATTTCTAACATGGAAAGTTGCCTTCCTAGTGGCAATTACTTCTTTAAGAAGAGTAAGTGAAATCCAAGCCTTTACTCTTGAAGAACCTTTTTTCCAAGTACACAAACATAAGGTTGCACTAAGAACAAATCCAAAATTTCTACCAAAAGTTGTCTCACCATTTCCTATAAACCAAACAGTGGAACTGCCAGTCTTCTTCCCACAGCCAGATTCTGTGGCAGAAAGAGCTCTGCATACATTAGACATCAAAAGAGCTTTATTGTACTTTATAGACAGAACTAAACCATTTAGTCAAACTAAACAATTTGTAGCTTTCCAAAAACCACATACAGGCAATGCTATATCAAAACAAGGTTTAGCACGATGGATTCTAAGGTTCATCCAAACATGCTATATTAGAGCAAAAAGACAGCTTTTAGTTACTCCCAAAGCACATTCTACATGGAAAAAAGGTGCAACAATGGCTTTTTTAGGGAGTATACCAATGACTGAAATATGTAAAGCAGCTACATGGTCAACACCGCATACATTCACTCTACACTACTGTGTAGATATATTATCACAACAAGCCACAGTAGGTCAAGCTGTTCTAAGAACATTATTTCAAACAACTTCACCTCCTACAGGCTGACTACCGCTAATTTATGGGCAGACAAACTGCTTTTTAGTCTATGCACAGCATGTGTATCTGCAGCTACACATGCCATCGCACGGAAAATGTCACTTACCCAGTGTTCATCTGTACGTGGCATGTTCTGCTGCAGATTCACATGCACCCTCCCTCCTCCCCAGAAGCCTGTAGTCGTTTAAGTTACAAACATTTGTACATATGTATTTACATTTGAATGGACATCTCTTACTTTATACCTGTATACTCTATCACGCCATCCTTTACTCTCTGCGGGAAAACTCAATGGAGTCGATGCCTATGCGCAGTGGAACCGAAGAGGAGTCACCACTCGATCCTGTGACTCGAAAACACTTCTTTGAAGAAAAACAAGTTGTAACACTCCGAGCCCAACACTAGATGGTGGACTAATGCACAGCATGTGAATCTGCAGCAGAACATGCCACAAACAGATGTACACTGGGTAAGTGACATTTTCCATATATATACATATATATTATTATTATTTTTTTAAAGCCAAATTGGCTGGAAACAAAGGCATTTTACTAGTTAAAACTTAAACCCTTTTTTAAAACCTAAATATATAAAAATGCAGGAAGAGGGGACAGTGTAACCCCAGAGGTGGCCCCTATGTAACTGTGAAAACATCGTCTGCACCTTTAAGAGCCCAGAGACCACCAATATCTATCATGCCCAGCAGGTGGCATTTGCTTTAGGCTTTTTTTCCCGGTTCCTAGTGACATGATTCTGGAGCACTCAGCTCAGCCTTTTTGACTTTTTTTTGTTTCTTTAAAAAAAAAAATCTCATTGAAAACTTTAGACAACTGTTTCACTCAATGGATTTAATCTGTACTATGTTTTTTCTGTCAAAAAAATGTCTCTAGTCAAATAAAATGCATTCTTTATTAGACAGGTGTCCTGCCTGTGGAAGGAAGAAGCCCAAGACCCTCATGACCTCTGCATCATCTGACTTCTTGACAGACACATCCCTGACAGGTGCTCACACAGCATGAACTTTTCCATGTGCACCCTGATGGAAAGGGAGAAGAGTTGTCTCCATGGAGCAGAGGAGAGCCGCAGGCAGCAGCAGTCACAATCTGAAGAAGGGGCATCAAAAGAGCAAGAATAGAGTCAGTCCTCTACCAGGGCTCTTCCGCCTTACTCTACGGGCTCCAGGCATAGGAGATCTGGAAAGAGAAGCCATCAACAAAAAAGACTCTGTGCCAGGTCGATGTCAAGGGTATCGAAGTTGAGACAAGGTAGAGTTCCTACATGTTCGCTGTCGAGAGCTGAGTTGATGTGGAAGAGAAGACGACTTTCGACGTTGAGTTATAGGAAGCCAATGTCAAAGGACACTGTGGTGTTGAGGCGGGGGATAACTTCCACATCGAAGTTTATTGATGCCGAGACATAGGAGACAATCGATATTGAGGACTCTGTTGACATCAAGACATTCCAAAGAAAAGACAAAGTCAAGACCAAAACATCTGCCATACACTTCAGTTCGAGTACTCCAGGGCGTATTCACCATCTTCGCCTATAGTACTTCCTGACTCCCCTCCTCTTTTGCCAACTACAACACCTCTTCCAGATCCTTCTCCACCCGCTTCGCCAGACCCTCTTCCTCTGCGAACACTTGTGGAAGCACCATTACAGGTGGCACGTATTATTCTGTCTCAGAGGCCTAGAGATCCTCTGTAAGGAAATGGCTCCCTGTTGCAGTTGCCCCCCACTTTTTGCCTGATACTGATGCTGCCTTGACTGAGAAGTGTGCTAACCAGGCTCCAGCACGAGTGTTCTGTCACCTAAAATGTACCATTGGTTCCACAATTGGCACACCCCTGGCACAAAGATAAGTCCTTTGTAAAAGGTACCAGTGGTACCAAGGGCCCTGTGACTAGGGAATGTCTCTAAGGGCTGCAGCATATGTTGTGCCTCCCTTAAGGACCCCGCACCTAACACATGCACACTGCCATTGCAGATTGTGTGTGTTGGTGGGGAGAAAAAGGCAAAGTCGACATGGCATCCCCCTCAGGGTGCCATGCACACAAAATACTGCTTGTGGCATAGGTAAGTCACCCCTCTAGCAGGCCTTACAGCCCTAAGGCAGGGTGCACTATACCACAGGTGAGGGCATAGCTGCTCGAGCAATATGCCCCTATAGTGTCTAAGTCTATTCTTAGACATTGTAAGTACAAGGTGCCATATTAAGTATATGGTCTGGGAGTTTGTCAAAAACGAACTCCACAGCTCCATAATGGATTTGTTAAAAAATGCACACAGAGGTCATCTTAGAGATGCCCCCTGTATTTTACCCAATTGTTCAGTGCAGGACTGAATGGTCTGTGCCAGCCTGCTGCTGAGAGTCGAGTTTCTGACCCCATGTGGTGAGGGCCTTTGTGCTCTCTGAGGACAGAAACAAAAGCCTGCTCTGGGTGGAGGTGCTTCACACCTCCCCCCTAAAGGAACTGTAACACCTAGCAGTGAGCCTCAAAGGCTCAGGCTTCGTGTTACAATGCCCCAGGGCACTCCAGCTGGTGGAGATGCCCGCCCCCTGGACACAGCCCCCACTTTTATCAGCAAGTCCAGGGGAGATAATGAGAAAAACAAGGAGTCACCACCCACAAGTCAGGACAGCCCCTAAGGTGTCCTGAGCTGAGGTGACCCCGGCCTTTAGAAATCCTCCATCTTGATTTTGGAGAATTCCCCCAATAGGAATAGGGATGTGCCCCCCTCCCCAGAGGGAGGAGGCACAAAGAGGGTGTAGCCACCCTCAGGGCCTGTAGCCATTGGCTACTGCCCTCCCAGACCTAAACACACCCCTAAATTGAGTATTTAGGGGCTCCCAGAACCGAGGAAGATAGATTCCTGCAACCTGAAGACGAAGGAGGAATGTGGACCTGAAGCCCTGCAGAGAAGACGGAGACACCAACTGCTTTAGCCCCAGCCCTACCGGCCTGTCTCCCCACTTCAAGAAAAACTGCAACAGCGACGCGTTACACCGGGTCCAGCAACCTCTCAAGCCTCAGAGGACTACCCTATATCTAAAAGGACCAAGAACTCCCGAGGACAGCGGCTCTGCTCCAAAGAAGAAACATCTTTGCAACAAAGAAGCAACTTTTAAAGACCACACGTTTCCCGCCGGAAGCGTGCACTCTGCACCCGACATCCCCAGCTCGACCTGCGGAGAAACAACACTACAGGGAGGCATCCCCGGCGACTGCGACCCTGTGAGTAGCCAGAGTTCACCCCCCTGAGCCCCCCCAGCGACTCCTGCAGAGGGAATCCAGAGGCTCCCCCTGACCGCGACTGCCTGATTCTAAGAACCCGACGCCTGGTAAAGACACTGCACCCGCAGCCCCCAGGACATGAAGGATCTGACCTCCAGTGCAGAAGCGACCCCCAGGTGGCCCTCTCCCTTGCCCAGGTGGTGGCTACCCCGAGGAGCCCACCCCCCCCGCCTCCCTCCACCCTCCCCTCCTCTGCCTGCCTGCTTCGCTGAAGAGACCCCTGGGTCTCCCATTGAAACCTATTGCAAACCCGATGCCTGTTTGCACTCTGCACCCGGCAGCCCCGTGCCGCTGAGGATGTACTTTTTGTGCTGACTTGTGTCTCCCCGGTGCCCCACAAAACCCCCCTGGTCTGCCCTCTGAAGTCGCGGGTACTTAGCTGCTGGCAGACTGGAACTGGGGCATCCCCTTCTCCATTGAAGCCTATGCGTTTTGGGCACCACTTTGACCTCTGCACCTGGCCGGCCTTGAGCTGCTGGTGTGGTAACTTTGGGGTTGCCCTGAACCCCCAACGGTGGGCTACCTTGGACCCAACTTTGAACCCTGTAGGTGGTTTACTTACCTGCAAAACTAACAAATACTTACCTCCCCCAGGAACTGTTGAAATTTGCACCGTATCCATTTTTGCCAAAACTGTACATGCTATTTTGCTGATTCAAAGTTCCTATGATACCTAAGTGAAGTACCTTTCATTTGAAGTATTGATTGTAAAACTTGAACCTGTGGTTCTTAAAATAAACTAAGAAAATATATTTTTCTATATAAAAACCTATTGGCCTGGAATTGTCTTTGAGTGTGTGTTCCTCATTTAGTCCCTGTGTGTATACAACAAATGCTTAACACTACCCTCTGATAAGCCTATTGCTCGACCACACTACCACAAAATAGAGCATTAGAATTATCTCTTTTTGCCACTATCTTACCTCTAAGGGGAACCCTTGGACTCTGTGCATGCTATTTCTTACTTTGAAATAGTGCATACAGAGCCAACTTCCTACATCCTCATTCTGGATCTCGGCATAGATCCAGAGTATGATCATATTCACAACATCATCATTAACCTCGGAATTCTTCAAGACTATCTTGCCAGAACTGACGTAATTATCCTCATACGTCCAGTTCTAGTTCTAGTACAAGGTCACAGCACACATCGCCATATTCAACTTCCTCCTCCAGTGTGGGAAGTTATTCCCCTACCTTATTTGATTCTCCTCAACCAAGAGTCTCTCCGATAGACAACACCTTTCAGGAGGTACTTGTAAGGGGTGCTTCAAAATGGAATATTCCATTGCCTACCCCACAGCCAATGACATCAGTGATTTTTGAGGCACTCCACCAACGAGTGGCGTCCAGACCTCTCCTGCCTGTAGTTCTGCGGCTATTGGAATCGGCAGTGGAACTATTCCTTACACCAGCTGCAACCAGATCAGCTCTGTCAAGGCTCCAGAAAAAATATAGATCTCCAGGGCATGATCCAGTGTTACTCCGTTCTGATCCACCTCCTGACTCTAGTAACTTTTCCTGCAAAAAAAGGTGCATTCTGCTGCTCCATCCTCCAGACAAGGAGAGTAGAATACTGGATTTCAATAGGTTGCAAGATGCGTGGTACAGATTCCTGTACAATGAAGGCAGCAAGTGCATCTGCTCTACTGGCCAGGTACGACCGAGCCGTATGGGATTCTTTACGGCAGTTTGCCGAACATCTCCTGAGAGACTGAAGGAAAGATTCACTTGTGGTAGTTAATGAGGGCATGGTGGTATCCAATCAGGTTATCAGTACTGTGGCAGATGCTTCATTACTAGCAGCACACGGATACTACTATGGTTGGCCCTTCAAAGGCATTCTTGGCTTTGTTTACCTGCTTTGAAACAAGAATCCCAGCAACTAATCCTTAATCTGTCCTTTTCTGGAAACACCTTTTGCGGTAGCCATACTGATGATAAAACGGCAAGGTTTAAATCAGAAATGGAAACTCAAAAAGCAGTGGGCCTGGAAAAAAGTAAAGAGCAGCACAAGCATGCTTATAGGCCATACTACCAACTTTTTGACCCACAGAGGAGAGGGTTCAAACCCCTCAGTGGTTGCTAGGTCAACATGAGCAACAGCAGAGTACTTTCCAACACCAAAAGCGTTGTCCTCCTAAAAGATCTACCCATCAATCTGCCCAAGCAGGCACCAAACAATGAGTTGCTCATTCCGCCTCTTCTTTTACTCACTCCAGTAGGGGTAAATATTTCTCATTTCCTGGTAGAGTGGCAGTCCATAACAACAGATGCCTGGGTTTTGAATATTGTAAGGAATGGGTTTGTCTCAGGTTTACCAGACCTCCACCAAACATTCCACCAAAATCGTCCAACCAACATCTGCAGATGTTAAGACCACAAATCTACATTCTGCTGCACAAGCAAGCAGTGGAGATCATTCCTCACAAACAAGGAGGCATGGAAGTTTACTCCCCATATTTCCTAGTGGAAAAGAAAGACATCAAAAATGAGTTCAGACCCATATCAAATCTTAAAGTCGCCAACAAAGGGATCCGGAAAGAAATTTTCGAATGCTTTCACTTCATTAGATTTATCCCCAAATCCTTCAAGGAAACTGGCTTTGCTTGTAGACCTGCAGAATGCATACTTTCATGTACCGATAGCCAGGAAACAATGCAAGTTCCTAGGATTTGTATTGGGTCACGATCACTAACAATACAAGATACTTCTCTTAGGCCTCAAATTGGCCCCCAGAACGTTCGCCAAAATGTATGGCAGTAGTCACAGCACATCTCCGTAAACTCAGAATATTCTTCTATCCATACCTAGACTGGTTTATCAAGGTGTCCACTCGACAAGAGGCCCAAGCCCATTATGAATTGATGATCAGTGTCCTCCAACGATTAGGGCTGCATGCCATTCACAACAAGTAAACATCATCTCCAGTCTATTCTCTGCATAAAGTAGGGGCTACCATCAACACACTACAAGCAAAAGTGTATCTTTGGGAGGAGAGACTGTTATTTATCTGTCTCACATGTGTCACACTCATGAAAGTCTCCTGTCCACAGTGAGAGCAGTGCCATCTCTCATCAAGCGTTTTTCTGGCCCTGAACCCCGTCTCCACATGAGACTACCTCCACAGTGTCTGGAAGATCAGTGGAATCAAGGTTCAGGCAACTGGGACGACAAGTTATGTCTGCCTCTCAAAGTAATGCAATCCGTGAAATGGTGGTGTTCCACCAAACAACCTCATGTAAGGGATCCCTTTTCATCAAGAGACTCCCTCTCGTACAGTAATAAGGGATGCCTCTGTTTGGCCAGGGAGTGCACATGGATCATCTTCCGATTCAAGGACCATGGTCTCTTAGGGAAATGACTTATCACATCAGTCTCCTCGTGCTACGTGTGGTTCAACTGGCACTGAAGGCTTTTCTCCCGTCCCTCAAGACAAAATCCCTGCATGTCCAGACATACAACACAACAACAATGTACTATTTGAACAAGCAAGGTCTAGACCATTATCTCACGAACCCCAGACAGTCTGGAGCCAGAGACCTGACAATCACTACAATTCTTAAGGGGTTCAAAACGTTCAAGCAAACTCCCCAAGCAGGGTTGTTCAGGAAAACCGTGAGTGGGTTCTTCACAACAAGGTTGCACAAAGCAAATTCAGCTTGTGGGGTTGTCGTCAAATAGACTTATTCCCAAACACAGAAAACAAAAAATTCCCACACTTTGCCTGGAGATACTATCAACCAAGGACACTGGGGAATGCCCTATTGATAGACTTGTCTGTCACATTTCTCTGTGCCTGTCCTTCGACCCCCCTGATTCCAGCAGTTTTCAGCAAACTTACTTACTCGAGGTCTGCAATGATCTTGATAGCTCCAGTGTGGCTCAGACAGTGGTTGAGGTCTGCAATGATCTTGACAGCTCCAGTGTGGCTCAGACAGTGGTGGTTCACAGACCTTCATTCAAATGGAAGAGATTTTGCATATGGTTTTCCGACAAGAATTTTGATCTGGCCAAGTGCCAAGCAGAAGCGATTCTTTGATACTTGGACCAATTGTTGGTAAACTATGGGCCAATGCCTACAGATTTAGCAATGTCCAAGCAGTCAGTAGCCCTATGGATAGTGTCTTACATTCTGTTATTCCATTAAAAGGTCAATAAAGTTCTGTCGGGTAATCGTACAGCTCATTCCATTAGAGGGAAAACAGTTATAGCTGCTGTATAGAAAAATATTCCCATTGCTGAGATCTGGAACAGCGGTTACATGGAGATCTGTTTACACTTTTGCCTAGCATAGTTTGGATTCAGATGCTAAATCAGATGCTCAAGTAGGACAGGCCTACCTGACACGTTAATTTGTTTAATCTGGTCAGTTGATTAGATTCTATCTTTTCCACCGATGTTTGGGGTATGGGCTTGCTACACTATTTAAAGCTTATTACTATCAGTGGAGATCCCCTAAGAACGAATGCATGGTTTCTTACCTGTAATCCCAGCCCTTTCTCAGGGGAATTTCCATTGAAGTCAAAGGCACCCTCCATCCTTCCTGGTGGAAAGGACAGACTATTATTTGACCTATCTGACACTGACACATCTTGGCAAAAATAACTTAAGCAACTGCCACCTGCTGGACATGATTTGATACTGGTGGTCTCTGGGATCTTAGAGACGCAGACACTGTTTGCACAGTTACATAAGGGCAGCCTGTGGGGCTTCACTGTCCTCTATTCCTTCATCTTTGTTTTAAAAACGGTTTGTGAATGACCTTTTTTCCAGCTAATTATACTCACACACCCCTTCCCCCTCTGTTTGACGATTCTTCACGAAATTTTCATGTTAATTAGGTTAGCTGCTGTCTGGAAAGTTTCAGGGTGATTCGTCAAATGGAGACCAAGAAAAAGGGTGAGGTCCAAAAAAAACTTTCCCCAAAGTCCATGGGGATTTTGCAACTTTTGAACTTGGCTACAGCCTGAACCACTGAATGGATTTACACCAAAATTGGCAGAAAGCTACATCTAATCCAGATCAATCTCTTTGCTAGTTTGTTATTTGTGCAAATCTGTTCAGTAGTTTCAGAGTTTTTAAAGGAAATAAATATAGATATCTAGGGACGTGAATCCTCTGCACGTACCGGTAGATCCAAAGCCTGCAGGGGAGGCCTCGGGCCCACCCACTCAAATACCATGCCCCTGCTGTGCGCAGAGTGGGGTTGGCTGCATGTATGTGTGTGGGGCGGAGGATGGTAGTTGGCTGCATGCCTGCCTGCGGGCCAGGCCCTGCAGCCAACCCTTGCAGCGCACGGCCAAAGGCAAAGCGTGGCAGTGGTTGTATTAACATATGGTATTTATGTATTTCTTTAATGTAAAAAAAAAAACATGACAATTCACTGAAAAATCCAAGAGTTACATGGATATTATTTTGAGTTTTTCATTTTAGCCACACAGAACCGTAGAAATTCAGAGTTAGTTACAATTTTAGTTATACTTATCTGAAGAAACTAAAACTTGTGCCGGAAAGTAACTTTAGATTACAAGCTATAATTTCTTAACAGTATAACTATAAATGCTGATTTTCTATGGTTTTGTGTGGTTAAAATGTGAACCTAACTATAATGTCCCTGTAACCTTTGTTTTTTCTGTGAATTATAAATGATTACCTTTTATAAATGCAGTCTGAGGAAATTGTCCTTTGCAGCCTTATTCTAGGCTGCCATTTAATAATCTCTAAAGTATTTCTCCATGCCTTATTGAAGAAAAGCGAACAACTACAATTAAGAAAACATATTTTAAATAAGTGCTCCAGAATCCCCATATTTTGGCGGGGTTATTCAAATCTTATTACTACAATAGAGATTTCCCAGAAAGATAACAGGGATTACAATTAAGAAACCATTCTGTCCCCGTGATGCCCCTCCCCCCCCCCCCCCCCCAAGACGCCACCTTTCAGCTGGTCATTCAGTACCAGTTGGAGGGCGCTGAAGGATTGCGATCCGGGGTGGAGGACAGTAAGAATATGCAAGTGGGGATTATTAGTGCTGCAGCTTGGCTACTCCATGAAGTTTATGCACAAACCTCCAAATATACCACCACACAATTACAAGATCAGCAAATATGGAAGACTATTTTTACTCTAGGGAATCACTCAGTATTAAGTAAAGGAGGAATAGAGAAGGTACCATTACATCATAGCGTTCAGGAAACCTACTTCATTTAAGTCTGATGCCAAAGACGTATGGGCCATTGCGTCCTATATTGTTTCTGTGGGCCCTAATTACTTTTTTGCAGACCATCCTTTTCCTGTTCAAAATGATGATGTTGCAGCACGTGAATCTTCATCTGCAAGAAGGCGAATTCCCCACTACACACGACTTGAAAGAAGCATACTTTTATATTCAGCAAGAATTATAGGTCCACCTTTTGTGCCATTACTCTAATGATCCTCTGAGGCATTAACAAGGAAAATTACTTTCCTGGTAGCTGTCACTTAATGCGCAGAGTTAGTTTACTCTAAGCACTATCTAAGTGGTGGAAACTTTCACACAATTGCACAAAGACAAATTGTTCTTGCTCTCACATCCATGATGTCTTCCGAAGGTGGAATCAGCTTTTCACCTCTTAGACCAACTGTTCTTGACCTGTTGACTTTGGTGAACCCCCACTGAATGATTACTGGAAGTTGGGGACCCTGCCCTAAGCGGTTCATGCTAGTTGAAGCTCAAAACAATACAGAAATAAGTCTGCATCAAGACAATGCACAAATTATGAAATAGCTTATTTAATTCAGGAACAAAAATACAAAATTAGCATTTTAATTTTGATCGGAAGATTGAAGCTTTTTGAAAATGATTTAATTTCTGAAACATGACACTATATGTTAGGTTCTAGCTTATCACTGCCTTTTTTTTCCCCTCATGGATGTTTTTTTGTGAGTGGATAAGAGTGCTTCCTCTGAAGCCAACAGTTGACCATCCTAGATTCTGTTCACTGTATTTGTGTGGGCCCACAAAGGAAGAATATAATATGGACTCTATATTTACCCTCCTATTGCAGATTCCACCAAATTGTCAGAGCCTTTCAAGGTTTTCAGTTTCAAAATGTGTGTACATATATGTATGAGAAAAGCATGTTTGGTTTATGATAACGACGCTGTTTGACAAATCCTACTTAACAAAAAATGTCTACACCTCTGCTTCTTCCTGGAAAGTTTTGGTGCGATCCATCGAGAAAGGCTTGAAGAAAGGTGGACGGGCTCCAAAACACGTTTTCCCCTTTCATTTTTTCGTAGGAAAATTGAACAGTAATACCTTAAAAGCTGCTGAACAGAATTACACCAAATTTGGCACAACGCTATATCTTGGTCCAGAAAGTGAGCTTTTTGTGATTTGGTGTAAATCTGTTAAGTAGTTATTGAGAAATGAAATCTCAATTAATAGATCTATCTACCACAGGGAATCTGACAGATCTCAAGATGAGATCGGATTGGCTGCTACCACATCAACAAGTATGTTGAGGCTGTCATCTTGGGACTCATGCCTTAAAGTAACTGTAGCTCCAGCCCTCTCCATGCTCTGCTAATTACCGCTCATATTACATCACTTGTGATATTTTCTATGACATAATTGATAACATTACTGTAACATCTGAAATCGTTCATGACCAGACTGCATGACGGGGTGCAAGTTAGTTACTTTTGTCAATATCCACCAGGGGTTCTCAGATCACAGGTTAACCCCTGCTACCCAGAATCCCTTGCAAACCTCAAACTTTGACAGAACACATTTTCTTTATGTGTTTGTGATAGAAAGTTCTGGAATCTTCAGGGAGCCACATATGTCCTACCTCCCTTAGTTCCCACTTGTCCCCTGATAAGAACTCTGTAGGAAAGTGCGCCTTTTGGCATGGTTACTCCCACTTTTTGCCTGTTATTGATGCTGACTTGACTGAGTGTGCTGGGATCCTGCTAACCAGGCCCAGGCAACAGTGTTCTTTCCCTAAACTGTACCATTTTTCCAACAATTGGCACACCCGTGCAGACAGCGAAGTCCCTTGTAAAAGGTACCAGTGGTACCAAGGGCTCTGTGATCGAGAGGGCCACTCAGGGCTGCAACATGTTTTGTGCCACACTAAGGGACCCCTCACTGAGCACATGGACACTGCCATTGCAGTTGTGTATGCTGGTGGGGAGAAAAAGGTAAAGTCGACATGGCATCCCTGTAGGAAAATGCCACTGTTGGCATTGTTACCCCATAACCTTTTGCCTTTTGTTGATGCCAGCTTTGGTTGAAAGTGTGCTGGGACCCGGCTAACCAGGCCCCGGCACCAGTGTTCTTTCCCTAAAACTGTACCTTTGTCTCTACAATTGGCACAGCCCTGGAACACAGTTAAGTCCTTTGTTAAAAGTACCCTTGGTGCCAAGGGCCCTGTGGCTAGGGAAGGTCTCTAAGGGCTGCAGCATGTATTATGCCACCCTGGGGACCCCTCACTCAGCCCGTGCACATTGCCTCACAGTTTGTGTGTGCTGGCGGGGAGAAAATGACTAAGTCAACATGGCACTCCCCTCGGAGTGCCATGCCCACAACCCACTGCCTGTGGCATAGGTAAGTCACCCCTCTAGCAGGCCCTACAGCCCTAAGGCAGGGTACTCTATACCACAGGTGAGGGCAAAGCTGCATGAGAACTATGCCCCTACCGTTTCTAAGTCAATTCCTAGACATTGTAAGTGCAGGATAGCCATAAAGAGTATATGGTCTTGTAGTTTGTCAAAAGCTAAGTCCACAGTTCCATAATGGCTACACTGAATACTGAGAAGTTTGGTATCAAACTTCTCAGCACAATAAACCCACACTGATGCCAGTATGGGATTTATTTAGAAATGCACAAAGAGGGCATCTTCGAGATACCCCCGGTATGCCAGCTCTGTTGTTAGTGTGTGACTGACCGGTCTGTGCCAGCCTGCCACTTCTAGACAAGTTTGACCACATGGGATTGAGTGCCTTTGTGCTCTCTGGCCAGAAACAAAGCCTGCCCTGGGTGGAGGTGCTTCACACCTCCCCCTGCGGTAACAGTAACACCTGGCGATGAGCCTCAAAGTCTCAGTCTTCGTGTTACAATGCCCCAGGGCACTCCAGCTAGTGGAGATGCCCGCCCCTGGACACAGCCCCCACTTTTGGTGGCAAGTCCGGGGAGATAATGAGAAAAACAAGGAAGAGTCACCCCCTCATCCAGGTCCACCCCTAAGGTGACAAGAGCTGAAGTGACCCCCTCCTTGGAAAATCCTCCATCTTGTTTAGGAGGATTTAGCCCAATAGGGATAGGGATGTGCTCCTCTCCCCAAAGGGAGGGAGCACAAGGAGGGTGTAGCCACCCTCAAGGACAGTAGCCATGGGCTACTGCCCTGTGACCCTAACACACACTCTAAATTTAGTATTTAGGGGTGACCCTGAACCCAGAATTTCAGATTCCTGACGACCTACAAGAAGGACTGCCTAGCTAAAAAAAAAAAAACCTTGCAGAGAAGAAGGAAGACAACTGCTTTGGCCCCAACCCTACCGGCCTGTCTCCAACTTCAGAGAACCTGCACCAGCAACGCATCCCGCGGGCCCAGCAACATCTGCCCTGCAACCACAAAGGATCAAGAACTCCCGTGGACAGCGGGCCTGTCCAACCAAAGAAAGAGGAAACCATCTTTAAAGGGACTTGCACCTCACTCCAGAAGTGTGAGTCCCCACCACTCTGCACCCGACGCCCCTGGCCCGTGTCCAGAGAAACAAACGACCCAGAGAGGTTCCTTAGTTGACTCTGACGACGTGTCCACCCTTGGCTAACCTCTCTGCACCCCCCCCATGATGACGCCTTCAGAGAGAATCCCGAAGACCTCCCTGACCGCGACTGCCTGGGACGAAGATATCTGACGCCTGGAAAAAGCAATGCAGCCTCCAGGCCTGTGAAAAACCAACGGACCACAGGTGCAGCGGTGACCAGCCCTGACCCTTGCCCAGTTAGTGGCTGACCCGAGAACCCCTCCTGTGCCCTGCTGCAACGTCTGAGTAACCCCCGGGGTCCCTCCATTGAATCTTATTACAAACCTGATGCCCTGTTTGCCCACTGCACCTGGCTGCTCCTGTGCTGCTGAGGGTTTGTTTTGTGTTCCTATTTGGGAACCCCCTGGCCACCCCCCCCCAACCCGGTCTGCTCGCCGAGGACACGGGTACTTAACCTGCCAGCAGGCCGGAACCAGAGCACTCCCTGTCTCCATTGGCGCCTATGTTATTTTGGCTCCTCTTTGACCTCAGCACCTGACCGGCCCTGTGTTGCTGGTGCTGCATGTTTGGGGTTGACTTGAACCCCCAACCGCGGTCTACCTATGCCCCGGAGACTGAACTTGTAAGTGCTTTACTTATCGTATTAACCAAACTGTACTTACCTCCCCCAGGAACTGTTGAATTTTGCACTATGTCCACTTTTAAAATAGCTATTGCCATTTTAAGGAAAACAGTGTACATTACTGTCTTGGTTCAAAGTTCTAACTATACTTATGCAAAGTACCTTACATTTAATGTACTTACCTGCGATTTGAATTTTGTGGTTCTAAAATTAAGAAAAGTATATTTTTCTATATAAAAACTTATTGGCCTGGAGTTAAGTCAGTGACTGTGTGTTCTCATTTACTGCCTGTGTGTGTACAACAAATGTTTAACCCTACCCTCTGGTAAGCCTACTGCTTGACCACACTACCAGAAATAGAGCATTAGTATTATCTATTATTGCCTCTGTCAAGCCTCTTGGGGAACCCCTGGATTCTGTGCACACCATCTCATTTTGATATAGTATATACAAAGCCAGCTTCCTACAGTCCCTCTCAGGGTGCCATGCCCACCAACCACTGCCTGTGGCAAAGGTAAGTCACCCCTCCAGCAGAGCTTACAGCCCTAAGGCAGGGTGCACTGCACCACAGGTGAGGGCATAGCTGCATGATCAATATGCCCTTACTGTGTCTGTCTGTTCTTGGACATTGTAAGTACAGTGTAGCCATATTAAGTACATGTGCTCTGAGTTTTTCATGATAAACTCCACAACTCCCTGATGGCTTCACTGAAGGATGGGAAGTTTGGTATCAAACTTCTCAGCACAATAAACCCACACTGATTCCAGTGTTGGATTTATTGTACAATGCACCCAGAGGGCATCTTAGAGATGCCCCCTGTATTTTAACCAACCCTTTAGTGTCAGGCTGACCAGCCTGTGCCATCCTGACACCAAGACATGTTTCTGATCCCATGGTGTGAGAGCCTTTGTGCTCTCTGGAATCAGAAACAAAGCCTCCTCTGGTGGGTGGAGTGCTTCACACCTCCCTCCTGCAGGAACTGCAACACTTGGCGGTGAGCCTCAAAGGCTCAGGCCTCCTGTTACAGTGCCCTAGGGCACTCCAGCTAGTGGCCCTGCTCACACGAAACTCCAAAAAGGACTCCAGAACCTCCCTGGATCCACAAGCTCTGTTCACTCTGCACCCGACGCCCACAACCCATGTCCAGGTGGCCCACCAGCCCAGAGCTGGTCCCTAGATGATTCTGACCTTGTGTCCACCTTGGGTTGAACCCTCCTAGCCAACACAACACCACCTGCACAAGAGGACTCTCATGACTATAGCCGGATCCGACGATGGTCCCCGATGCCTAAAGGTACCCCTGCACCCACAGTCCCCAGGCCTTGGGGGATCTAACCAGCAGTCCAGCAACGTTCGGCGTGGTGCCCTCTTTGTCCAGCCTGTGGCTTTCCAGAATCAACCTCCTGATCCAGCCTGCAGCATCTTTTGTGACCCCCCACCCCCAGCATCCCCATATTGAAATACATCGGGCACCCAGCCTTGTCTTTTCACCCTGTTCCGGCTGCCCGTGTGCTACTGTGGGTGCGTGATTGATGCCTTCTTGGTGGTCTCTGGGGCTCACCTAAGCCCCCCCAGGTCTGCTCGCCGAAGACGCAGGTACTTACCTGCAAGCAGATCTTTTCCAAGTACCCCAAGTCCTCATAGGATTCCATTGCAAACCTGCCGGCCCGTGTTGCTTTTGGGGTCAACATAAACTTCGACCTATGGACATCCTAATCTCCAAAGACTGAAGTTGTGTACATACCTGTTAACTATACTAATACTTGTCCCCCCCAGGACTCTATGGACTGACGGAAAATTGCACTGTCAACTTTTCAAATAGAAATTTGCTGCTTACTTTTAAACTGCTTTATCTGCTAAAACCCATTAAAGTACATTTGATATACATATACTTGATACCTACTTACAACTGTACTTGCCTGCAACAAAGTTCTTCTGGTTCTAGTAATAAAGTAATAAAATATATGTTTGCTATATAAAAACAATTGACCTGGAGTTAGGCATTGAGTGAGTCCCTCATTTCTTGACTGTGTGTGTGCAACAAATGCTTTGCCCTACCCTCTGTTAAGCCTAACTGCTCGACCACACTACCACAATAGAGAGCTTTAGTATTGTCTATTTTAGTCAGTGTTAAGCCTCTGGGGAATCCCTGCACACTGTATCTCATTTTGATATAGTATATACAGAGCCAGCTTCGTGCAAACAGTACCCCGCTTTTGTGGTGGCCCATTAGATCATGACACACAAAGTTCCTTAGGCACTACATTGAGATGTACGCAGTAGGGGTAGCAGCAGCATTTGGGGCCATGTTGTAGTGCCACCCATGCAAACTTAGTATGACCCACAGACATTTTTGAAAAGTGGACAACTAGTGGATTCTAGGTTGGTGTTCCTTGTGTGGATCCCTTGAGGTTTTCTTGCCCACAGTGCACTGCATACCTCAAACTTTGCCTGAAATCGTGCGACATTTCTGTGATCAAAACCTCTGGAACCTGCACAAATTCATAAAAGTCCTACCACACAGTTTTACCCCACTTGTGCAGATAAAAATGCTGGCCAGTTGTGTGTCTGGGTCTACATTCCACAACAAGAACAGATCAAACCAAGGTCAATGGGAGCCATTGAGAGGGAACTCCCATTGACTTTGGTTTGATAGGTCATTGGCCCTCAAGCCACAATAGTTTTCCCTTAGCTGCTCACGACGATCCTGTGGGAGGCATGATCAAACTAATTCTCTAATGGTGGAAGTCTCACATCTGACTGAGGGGCCCTTCTGATTGTCCAACAGGTGATGTCCTTTGCTTCCTTTCCTGACGCACATCTTCCGATGTTGGGGGTACTAGTTTTCCTGTGTCTTTGATGACCTCCAGTCATAGACTACCTCCTGACAATGACAAAAACCTGATCACATCATTAGGATTCTCAATCAACAAGCCAAATTCATGCTTGACTCCTTTTCAAAGAATTCCTTTGATAGCAGCTGTCTTAGATATGTTGTAGTTCGGGGCCTTTCATCCAATGCAGTGAATCGAGGATTATTGGGCTATGATCCTGATGTTTAGCCTTGGTCTAGAATCTCAGTGGGAGCAGCTCTGAGGCTTTTTGCCTTGAGGGGCTTCACCTCTGTATCCAGCTGAACTGTTATGGAAACTTTCTGATCATGAACCACCCTGTATGATATACATAAACTCAGGGGCGGATGAGCTCAGCCGGCAGCACCTGGCTGATCATAAATGGGGGTACAACCTTAGGTGGTGGAGGGAATCTTCTGACAGTGAGGAGAATGCTGGCCGGATCTTTCTGCCACCTTAAAGAATACGCAGTTTTAAAATTTCTGCATTTTGGAGTTCCTAATAAAGCTTTTTCTAGGAGATGTATTCCAGCTAGAGTGGTGAATAGGACTCTGATATGCCTTTCTTCCTCTGCCTCTCCTTCCCGGAGTTCCAAAGAATATCAGCACCAACCAGGCCCAAGTCATGCCAGTGGCTTTGGATTGAGCCAGGAGAGTGTTGTATCTGGACCTTCTGACATGAGCATCTATCTTCGAAACATCTACCAGTTCAGAACTATCTTCTCTCACAGCAGCAGCATGTCAAGCTGTCTAATGTGTTATTGGTTTTTATCTTTGGCACAGCAAGGTGCTGCACTGGTCAATTTTAAGGATATTTGTTGGTCCTGTGAGGAAATGGGGTGTATTATATGGTGTGGTTTTGTGATTTCACCATGTAATAACTACCAACCCCTTTAGGACCAGTCAGGATTTGTTTATTTAACCATAGCTCAACCCTAGGTAGCCGTGGCTCGGAGCTGTCACGCTTACACAAAGGAACAAGTGTAAAGCATTTAACTGCACCAAAACAATTTGGAAAAAAACAGACACTCAAATCCAACACCAGTTTAGAAAAAGAGTAGACTTATGAATTTTTACACCAAAACAAAAAAGATCCATCTTGAGGGTTCCACTGATTTTACAAAGTATAGTAAATCACAACTTTTCATTCAACCTTGAACAAGATTTGCCATTTTATTTTCAAGGGATTTGACACTTAAACACATTTTGTTTTTAAATTGGTTAAGTATGAATGCGATTAGTTAGTTTAGGTGACCAACTCCTGCAAGGAATACAGGATGCTGAAGATGCTCAAGGATGCTGATGATGCTGTGCAGTTGATCATATCCCACTGACTTGTTGAATAAATCTTAGCTAGAGGGTTCAACGTCCCTCAAAGTGGTCTAGAGTTTGGCATAAGTCCATTCGCCACTGGGCTACCAGTCGTCCAGTATAGAGGTTTCAGCAGTTTCCTTCTTTTGGCAGTAATTTGCTTTCTGGACGATCCAGCAGCACTCTTACGACTCATGGGTCCAGCAGACTCTGTGCAAGTTTCAAGTGTTTGGTCTTGGTCCTTTAGATTGTACAGGGTGAGGAGTGCCGCTCCAGAGAGTTTGGCTACCAGCTTGCCAGGCAGGGGAATGTTGAGAACAGGTCTGCCTTCTGATCCCTGTTGTCTCTTCTTCTGGCAGGGGTGCAAGGAACAATTTCTGCATGAGCAGGACACTGCAGACACAGTCCTTTCCTTCGCTAACCTAGGGTGTGTCAGGTGCAGTCCAATTTCAGTGCAGTCTCTTCTTTGCCTGGTTTTGGTGCAGCAAGGCTGTCCTCCTTTGCTCTTTTTCTCCATTCCAATGAGATCTGGATGGCAGGGGTGCCCTCCTGCAAGACTACATAAAAGTGATGGTGCTGGTTGCGCCCCATCTGAGATGCGCAGAAAACCCTGGTATTCCCTTACCTGGACGAGTGTCTCGGGAAGGCCATCTCTCCAGCAGCGGTGTCCCACCACTTGCAGACAGCACCAACACTGTAGTTCGACCGGGGCTTTTTGATCAACAAGTCCAGATCTCACCTGGTGCCCTCTCAACACATTCTGTTCACAGGGGCAGCGCAGGACACCACATTGGCTCTAGCCTTCTCTGGTCCCTAAATGGTTCAAGATATTCAGGCTATGATCCAAATGTTTGAGTGGAGCGATCATTCTAGTCCTTACTCTCACGCATGCTTGGTCTGTTAGGTTTAGAGACAGGTTTTTTTGGAATCGGAAGGATGGCTGGCTGTATGTGAGGAGGTGCGCTGGTGCAGCGCGGGGCTGCCCGGAGCGGTCTGGTGCTGTGGCTGCCTACTGTTCTGGGAACCCTGCCCGTCTGCCTGCTTCCGCGACTTGTGACCCGTACTCTGCAGTGAGAACTCCAGGCTCCGTAGGGGATGCCGCTACAGGTGGGCAGCACGTCTGGAGGTGTCAGCCATGTGGGCCGCTGAGTGAGTGGGAGAAGGGGGAGGAGCCTCCCCCTTAAGAAGCTGGCACGTTAATTCCCCATATCATCGAGTATCAAGGGAAGCACCACCCAGTTTGAGGTGAGACATGGGGGGAGGGGGAGTTTTGGGGTGGGCTTTGGGGGTGACGGAACTTGTGCCCTCTACGTAGAGTTATAATTTGGATCAAGTCAGCAGCCAGTGGCCAAGCAGAGAAGCAGAGTGTATGAACAGGGAGGCAGCAGGCTCAGAGCCGCACTTCCTGCTAGAGGAGTGGAAGTGGGCAGCATTAGGTTGATGCGGCTTGCTCTTGTGGCAGGGCTGCTCTATGTACTACCCACCCACCCTCGCCTTTCATTACCTCACTGTGTCTCACCGCGTCCACATTTCATCAAAGTTTTCTTAAGTCTAACTATCCCAGCTTATTCAGCAGGCCTTGTCAGCATCTGCAGCAAGCAGAGCGTGCTTGTGCCTCCCCCCCCTTCCCGTCTGAGACTATTTGGAGTGGGCACAGGGTGAGTCGGCGCTCCAAGGGTGAGGATCAAGTCTTTGTTGGCAGGCACATGCCATCTCGGAAGCAGAGGCTCTTGCTAGGCCCTCCGAAAGCTTGCCCACTGGCCTCATCAAATGCACAGAGATCATTGAGACCCCTGAGATCATTGAGACCCCTGAGATCATTGAGACCCCTGAGATCATTGAGACCCCTGAGATCATTGAGACCCCTGAGATCATTGAGACCCTTGAGATCATTATCTGACCACACAAAAAGCACAGAGGGACTCCTTGGTTTTTGGGGGAAACTGGAAGCTGGACCATAGAATCTTCGCTGCATGCAGGGATTAAATAAAAACCAGGTGGCTGCCTATGACAGCAAAGCAGACTCGTACACGGGCCAAGAGTGCCGGCAGTTCCTGGTCGACTGCAAACTGAGAAGTTGGGAAAGAAGATGAAGAAGCAGGACAGCTGATAAGTGTGAAAAGGTCCTTGTCTGATTTGGTGAAAATGCGTTCCCACAATGACAATCCATCAAAAACCTTCCCCACGTTCTGTACCCAGTCCTCTCCCTCAATCAATTTCTGTGGCTGAAGCAGTAAAAGAGCAGACCAGCTCAGATGGCTCTGAATCCCCAGAAGATAGCAATGGAGAAAATAGATATGACACCCAGCCAACATCGTCTTCAGTACATAATGCCCTGATAACTACGTATGTTGAGGCAGTATGCCCTAAGGCTAAAGCTAGTGGGAGGCAAACTGGGCGTCTCTCGCAGATGAGCAAGTCACCAGTGAACTGAAAGCGCTGTCTGCCATTTATGTTTTTACCCAGACAAACTGGTTCTATGGAATGAAGCAGCTTTCCTACCTAAGGCTGTAACTACATTTCAGCATCTTTCTCCTCCCACATCCCACATAGAGGAGAAGACCCCCTAAGGACAACCAGCTTTTATACCACCTGGGTGAAGGAGTTCAGATCTGAAGACAAGCTCTTGTCAGATATGCTGGCGACAAGAAGAGAAAGCCAGTCCAAAAAAAATGTTGTGTAAATGCATTCTCTACATTAATACTTATGCTCTCGCAAAAATGGAACCACCATAAGGATTCTGGGTCATTCCACAGGAGCCAAGGCATTTACCTCTTCAGTGGCCAGTTGAATGTCGATTGCAAAGATCTGTTATGTGACAACATGGGCCTCTCTTCACACGTTGAACCACCATTATTGCTTAATCAGAGATGAAAAGGGATGGCCCTTTTGCCTGTTCAGTGAGGCACAGTTTTCTTGTCTGGCCACTCCTTAAGACCCACCATCTGGGAAGGGATACTTCTCCAGTTTTGGGATTGTTCATAGATTCCCATACTTGAATCTTTCCCTGTCATCGAAGTGGGAGTCCCACGGTACCATAGAAAAGCAGTAAAGAAAACTCTACATTGAAGTTAATGCTAAAGACATTTACTTTAATAGCTTATCAGTGTTATTGGAAATTACCCAAAGTCAAGCCAGTCAGGCGACAGCACCCTTTAGAACCTTCACCACAAACGCTCCAGTCTCTCAGATTTTCTACTGCATGGCATGTGATGGGAATCTCCCTGAGCTCTGCTCAGTTTTCTGCTTTTCTGATGCTATTGAGAGGATTTCTCATAGGGATAACTTTTATTCTCTGTACTGCCCTTTATTCTGACTATGCCACCGTGTCAACTCCAGGTAAGAAAGGATTATTTTGACCTGCACCTGTGGAAAAATGAGGCTTCACTCGGCTGACCCTCATAAGAACTGCATTTACTGCGTTCACCCTGACCACCAGGCGAGAGAATATAAACTTTGCAGTACTTTTTCTCAAAAGACTTTGTGGTAGAGAGGCTAGACCTCTGTTATGGATACAGAAGCATAACGCTAAAGATTGCTCTCCATTTCTGAAGGATAGTGATGGCTTCTCAAGAACTATAAGGTTGAAGAAGTGGGAAAGATCTGCTGAAAGATTATCCCCAAGTTCACAGAAGGCAATAAAAAAATCCATCTTTCATCAGCCAGGCATTCTAAGAGAGGAAAACGTCTTTCTGCTTCTAAAAAGAACAAACTTCCTCAGAAAAGGTTCATTCTGAACCATCCACTCCTTCCACCAAACAAGTCCAGGTCAAAAAGCCATCTACATTTTTAACAGAGTTGACTAAATCAGCATTGTTGGCCCCTTCTGCGAAATTTGTTTTCTCTTTAATGACACAGAGTGCCTCGTTGACGGCAGCTTGCACTGTCGACAAGATTGACAAGAGACCTATCACCGATGGAAGAGCTGTCTGAGACCACCGTCAACAGGGGAACCATCTGCACAAAAAACGTATTCATTCATATCATTCTTTGATACCAGTAAAACACTAACCCTCCACAGAGACAATATTGCCTATTGCCCAGAAAGGTTTCCCCTGTCCCCCCCCAGCTCATCTCCTAGATCAGTGGTTCCGAACCTTTTGAGTTCTGAGGACCCCCATTTAATCATTACTGGAATCCAGGGACCCCCAACAGAGTCAATACTGGAAGCTGGGGCCTCTGTCCTAAGCATTGTCAATGATTTGAACAGTAAAACAATACACAAAAAAGCATTCAAGCAAATACACAAACGATTACGCATTTTATTGTATTTGGAAACGCAAATTTAAAAAATCAAAATATTAATTATAATAGAAAGGTTGGAGCATTCTTAAATTTGATGCCACTCATCGTCCATGCCATATTGTTTGATACACCTGCAGTGCTCCCACGAATCAATCTGAGGATACTGATATAATATTTAGCCTCGAATTTTCAGTTCCTTCACATTTATACTACGTTTTGGTATTTTCAAATGTGCATTTAGCTTCTTTATTTTATACACTTTATTAATCTGTTAACATTATTTAATTTTCTAAGTATTCGCGGACTCCCTGAGAAGGCTTTGCGGACACCCAGGGGTCCCCGGACCACAGCTTCGGAACCTCTATCCTTGATGATGAGTACTCTGATGACGAAGGCCCATTCCGAGTGGCTCATAGCCCATCCGAGCTGCGTGTGAAATGCCAGGATGAGGACAATGGCGAACAGTACTATGAACAGCATTATACTACAGATCCATATGAGCAGCTGGAGCAGCTCTCTGGTTATAGTGTACAGTGACAACATGAACCTGCAGTACAGATGCCAGCATCACTGGTCACCAGTTTGCAACATTTTGCAGGACTATTGACGCAGATTTCCGGAATCAAAAGCTGCCAGTCCGTTACCACAAACACCCAAGCAAAAATCACCTCCTCAAGCCCGCTCTCTCATGGCGCATTCATCTCCGCTGTTCACTGCACTAGCAACGCAATTACTAACATAGGTCGCTACCTTTACAAAGCCTCCAGTAGATGGGCACCGGCCACCAATGACGACAGGGAGGAAGATGAGATTAAGGACACTGCTTTAGTCCCAAATGAATGGAATGATGATCTCATCTACACACCATCCCCTTCCACACCACCACTAGTTGATTCCCCACCGGAGGACATTGGTGGATTTCACAACCTAATGGAACAGGCTGCTAAGAGATTTGAGCTACAAATAGTCTCCAAGCAATCAGACTACTTTTTATATGATCTCAAAGAACCCATCAGAAAAACTGTCCGAGCATTTCCTATTGTGGATTTCATATGGAAAGAAGGTCTCAAGGTTATGAAAACTTCAGCAATGGCACCTGCAGTCCTCCCAAAGCTGTACAAGAAATATAAAGCGCCTGAGGATTAGATGGCTTGTCTAATTGTCCAACCAAAACCAAATTCTGTCATCTCACAAGCGGTCTAATGTTGCTCGAAGAATTCATCAACCCTCCACTCCACCAGACAGAGATGGCAAGTGCCTGGACAGTATTGGTAAGAGTTTCTCTACCATGGCAGCCACTGCAGTCAAAGCGGCAAATTCCCTGGTGTTTCTCGGACAATACGACCAACAAATGTGGTTAGACATCTCCACATATATTGACCTCTTATCAGATGAAGCGAAACTGGAGGTGCAGAAAACTCTGCAGGAAGAATAGAAGAGTTTGGCAGAAATAATTGTGCCATAGATGTATCGTCCACAGGCTTTAGGCATCTGGTGGATGCAGCTGTCCTCGGACGACAGGGATGGCTCAAGGCCGCCTCCTTCTGCCCAGAGAATCTGACCAATGTTCTAGATATGCTCTATGATGGTGAGTCATCATTTGGTAAGGATGTGGATGATGCTCTTCAGTCCATCAAAACTGACACCCAAACAGCAAGGTCACGTGGCATTCTGCAATTCAGAAAACAGCCCTTTTGGGGTGCCAGAGGTGTCTCCATATTTAGATACCAGTTTTACAAGCACCAATATCAGCCCTACCAGGGTCAATATCGCCATCCATAATCCCAACGCCACCGGCAATCAAATAGACAACAATCATCTACGGCATACATTCAACCAGAGAAAAACCTTCCTCCAGATGCAGAGTCACTGTCAGAAAAAAGTGACTTTCATATAGTGCTGGCTAACCCCCTCCCCTCCCCCCCAAAAAATATTTTCACAGTTAACTTCATCAGTGGCCCTGTGTAACATCTGACAGTGGGTCCTCAATATCATCAACCAGGGATATAACCTTGAGTTCCTAAACACTCCACCGAATCTTCCACTACCTACCCACTTAAAGGAGCTACTATTGCAGGTTTCCACCATGCTGCAGAAAGGGGCAATAGAAATAGTTCTGAAGCCTCAGAGGGGAATCTGTTTTTAGTCTTGCTTTTTCCTTATCTGGAAAAAAAAGAGATTGGTGCCCCAGCTTAGATCTTCGAAAACTCAACAAATTTCTGAAGAAACAGTCCTTTTGCATGGTGACTCTTCCGGATGTACTGCATCTTTTCAACCAAGGGAATTATATGACAGCCTCAGATCTCCCGGATGCCTGCTTCCAATCCACCCAAAGCACTGGCAATTCTTACAGTTTAAGGTATCCGGCACCGACTACCAATTCAGGGTGCCTCAGTCGGACTAAAGGCAGCATCTTGAGTTTTCACAAAGATGTTAGCTCCAGTGGCAGCCTATCTCAGAAAGGAAGGGAGTATAAGTATTCCCATACTTGGACGACTGGCTGATAAAAGCACACACATCACAACAGGCAAGAAGAGATACTACAACCTGTCTACCTCTATTCAACACTGTAGGTCTCTGTGAGCAACCAAATGTCGCATCTAACACCCACACCAACGTCACCTTTTTGGAAGGATTGCTGGATACCATACAAACAAAAAACCTTTGCTTCACAGGAGAGACAAGCAAAAGTTCAACAGCTTGCACAGAAGTTAACCTCAAAACAGACTGCTTCTGTCCAACTCTACAAATCTTTTCTAGGGATGCTCTCCTCCTGCGCTTCCCTCATACTGAATTGCTGCCTCCACATTAGACCACTACAGGAGGTGTTAGGAAAGCAATGGCTATAGACTCAAGGATTGTTCGATGTCATCCAGATTGTTAACATTGAGGCACTCCATGCTATGTTGGTCCCAAAGAACCAATCTCTCCGAAGGCCTCACATTTCTGCCTCAGGTTCCAGAGTATGTAAAAAAATAATGGAGGCCTCCCTAGAGGGTTGATGCGCTCATCTCCAGGACTTGTCATTAAGGGGAAGATGGAATACCCAACAATCAAAACTCCATATAAACCTACTTGAGCTGAAGGCCATCACCTTAGGGCTCAAATCTGTCCTATCCAAGACCACAGGGTATTTAGTGCTCATCTTTACTGACAACGCCAAAAGCATGCACTACCTGAACAAGCAAGGTGGGACACGCTCACCAGTGCTTTCTCATCAATCTCGGGAGATGTGGAACTGGGGCCATTGACACCGAATAACACCATGGTGGAACATGTGCAGGGATATGCAATATCCTCGCTGATTCGTTGAACAAGACAAACACCACCTTCCACGAATGGGAGCTAAACCAGCAAACTCTAAACAATCTTTTCCATCGCTAGTACAAACCAAGCGTAGACCTGTTCACGGCAAGCGAGAACTGGAAGTTCCAGTACATCAAAAGTTGGCAACCTCAGAAAGGTTCTTGGGGGAATGTGTTTTCAATCCGATGATAAGGGATCTATGCTTACATCTTTTCCCCCGATTTTTTTGATCCCAAGGTTTCTCAGGAAACTGAAGAGAGAGCCTTGCTGAGTCCATCTTATTGCTCCCAGGTGGCCAAGGTAGTTTTGTTTACGGAGCTCCTGCTGAAACCAACACCAATGCTGCAGACAATAAACTAAGGCTAGGTTCATCTTCACAACCCGACATCACTTCACTTATTGGCCTGGCTCCTCAGTTCAGTGAGTTTGCCATGCTGGATATTCCATCTGACTGTAGAGAAATACTTGTGAATGCCGGGGCACAGACCACAAACAAGACATACACACTTAAGTGGAAGAGATTTTGTCTCTGATGCCTAGATTGCAAGATTCTTCCTTTCACATCATCACCAGAGCAGATACTTCCGTATCTCCTTCAACTAGTGAAATGTGGTCTCTCTCACCCTTCCATCAAATTCATTTTGCAGCTATAGAAAAGTACCCTCTTTTTGGCATGGTTAACCCCCACTTTTTGCCTGCTGTCAGTGTGTTTTGACTGTTCACTGGGATCCTGCTAACCAGGACCCTGGTGACTCTGTGCTCTCCCTCTAAAATTGGTTGCTTAGGACTTGCCCCACAATTTATAGACTGGAGCCCCCATATAAGTCCCTACTATAAGGTACTTGGGTAAACAGGGCATTGGGACACCAGGGGTTCCCCATGGGCTGCAGCATGTATTGTCACCTATGGGGGCCAGTGGAAAATGTGTCTGCAGGCCTGCCATTGCAGCCTGTGTGAAAATGTGCATGCACCCTTTTCACTATAGGTCACTGCACCTGGTCACTGTAAGTCACCCCTATGTCAGGCCCTCCTAGCCCAGTGGGCAGGGCGCAGGTACTTGTGTGTGAGATCACCCCTGCATGAGCAGAGTTGCCCCTACAAACTCCAGCTCCATTTCACTGGACTTCGCAAGTGCGGGGAAGCCATTTTACCTGTGTACTCGACCCAGGTGTCCAGCTGCATAATGGTAACTCTGATCCTGGACATGTTTGGTATCAAACATGTCGGAATCATACCCCAATACTGTTGCCAGTATTGGTTGCATGATTCCGTGCACTCTGTGGACTCCTTAGAGGACCCCAGCATTGCTCCTACTAGTCTTCTGGGGTTTTCCAGGCAGCCTGCGCAGCTGCTGCCTCTTAGACAGGCTTCTGCCCTCCTGCTGCTTGACCAGCTCAGGCAGAGGAAGGCAGAACAAAGGATTTCCTACAGGAGAGGGTGGTGCAACACACTCTCCCTTGGAAATGGGTGTTACATGGCTTGGGAGGGGTAGCATTCCCAAGCCACCGACATGCTTTGCAGGGCACATTTGGGTCCCTCTATGTATAAGCTGGTTTGCACCAGTCCAGGGACCCCCGGGCCTTTCTCTGGCGCAAAACGTGGTCAATGGAAAGGGGAGTGACCAATCCCCTGTCCATCACCACCCCAGTGGTGGTGCTCAGAGCTCCTCCAGGTAGCCACGTCATTCTGCCATCTTGAATCCAAGCTGGGCTGGGCCCCTGGGAGCATCTAAGTGGCCAGGTCAGGCAGGTAATGTCACAGCCCCATCTTGATAAGTGGTCACCCTGCTAGGTGACCAGTCCTCCTTTTTTGGGCTAATTAGGGCCTCCCCTCGGGTGGGGGTCCACAGATTCGATGTGCAAGATTCCAGCAGGATTCCTCTGCATCATTTACTTCATTTTCTGGCCACTGGGAGTGCATCTGGACCCTCCAGGAACTGACAATCTGCAACTACAGTGATGACTGTGCTCTGCAACCTTGTTTCTCTGGCTCCCTCCAGCAACTGCAACATTTCCCTGGCTGTACATCCTTCTGGAGGCGATGAGTCTTCAGCCTGCACAAGAAGTAAGAAGGAATCTCCCTTAGAGTAAGAGAGTCACTCCCCTGCATTTGCAAGCACCAACTGCAACAACAACCGGCTGCATGGATCTTCTCTCCTCTGGAGCAGCATGGATCCTGCATCACAGCAGGTGGTATGGGGTGGTCCCTTTGGTCTTCTCTACCAGCTGCCCAACTTTGGGGGGATGGAAAGCCCTTGCCTCTCTTTGCAGGGCAGTACCCTTGTGCACTGTGACTCTTGCAGGTACCAAGGCTTGTTTGTTCCAGCCTCCAGCACTCTTCCCTGCAAAGCAGTCTCCTGCTTGCTGCTCCAGTAACAAGGGACTCCTCTTCTGGTATGCTGAGTGGGCCTCAGTGCGACTCTTTTGCCTGCTGCCTGTGGGTTGTCTGTGGGGGCTCTCTCGTCTTCTTGTAACTCTCTCAGTAGCTGAGGGTTATCTTGGACTCCCTTCCTTGGGTCTAGTCCCCTGGGCCTTGCTGGTTCTCTTCAGCCCTGCCAAACCTTCTTCTCTGACTCTTGCGTTTGCCAAGGATTGTTGGTGGTTTTCCAACACCACGGTCCGACTGCATCATGACTGCCTCTTCTGTCAGGATCCACCTTTGGGTTCTTCCAGTCTTGTCTGGGTCTTGCACAATTGTATGAAGTTGGCTCTGTATATACTATTTCAAAGTAAGAAATAGTGTGAACAGAGTCCAAGGGTTCCCCCTAGAGGTAAGATAGTGGCAAATTAGATAATTCTAATGCTCATTTTGTGGTAGTGTGGTCGAGCAGTAGGCTTATCAGAGAGTAGTGTTAAGCATTTGTTGTATGCACACAGGCCATAAATGAGGAACACACACTTGAAGACTAACTCCAGGCCAATAGGTTTTTATATAGAAAAATATATGTTCGATGGCATCTGTCGCTGTAGATACGCATGTTTTGCAATAGCTCGCCATCTGGTGTTGGGCCGGAGTGTTACAAGTTGTTTTTCTTCGAAGAAGTGTTTTGAGTCACGGGACCGAGTGACTCCTCCTTTTGTCTCCATTGCGCATGGGCGTCGACTCCATCTTCGATTGTTTTTTTTCCGCCATCGGGTTCGGACGTGTTCCTGTCGCTCCGAGTTTCAGAACGGAAAATTAGCTAATTTCGGAAGATTTTCGTCGGTATTGTTGCGTTCGGGATCGGCGTACTTAAATTCAACACCGCATCGAAGATCGAAGAGCTCCGGTGCCCTTCGGGGTAGTTTTTCGATCCCCCGTCGGGGCCTGGTCGGCCCGACCGCGTGCTGAAGAACGCCGATGGAACGGACCTCGTTCCGTTTCTGCCCCAAATGCCACAATAAATACCCCTACACAGACCAACACTTGGTCTGTAACCTGTGCCTGTCACCTGAGCACAGTGAAGACACCTGCGAGGCCTGTCGTGCGTTCCGGTCCCGAAAGACACTCCGAGACCGTCGAGCCAGAAGACTTCAGATGGCGTCCGCGCCGACAGCCCACCGAGAGTTCGAGGAGCAGGAAGAGGAAGGTACCTTCTCGATCCAAGAATCGGACTCCGAAGGATTCGACGATACACAAACCGTGAGTAAGACGTCGAAAACCACACAGAGGAAGATTTACAAGGCCCAGGGGACGCCACTGCCATCAGGCCATGGCTCCATCCATAAATTCGGTGACCGACCGTCGGCACCGAAAAAGGCCCAAACAGTGCCGAGATCGTCCGACTCCGGTCGAGACACCGGCACGCAGCCTTCTCGGGACCGAGAAAGTGCTGGAGACAAGCCTCGACACCGAGATGCCGGTGTGGACACGGCTCGACGCCGAGACAGCAGCACCGAAGAAGATCGACGCCGAGAGGTTTCGGCCCCGAAAAAGAAAAAAGTCACCTCGGAGCCGAAAAAACACGCAGACAGGGTTTCGGTGCCGAAACAAACTGCAAGCGACCCAGCTTCAGGCTCTTATACAGAAGAGCACTCGCTAACCTCCCAAATGCAAAAGCATAGGTTTGAGGAAGAGCTACAATCAACTGATGTGGACCATACGCAAAAGCGTATCTTCATACAGCAGGGGACAGGAAAAATAAGCACCCTTCCCCCCATTAGGAGAAAGAGAAGGTTGGAGTTCCAAACTGAACAGACACCACAACCAAAAGTGGTGAAAAGAGTTACCCCACCACCCTCTCCTCCGCCCGTGATTAACGTCTCACCAGCACGAACTCCATCACACTCCCCAGCTCACACCACCATAAGCCAGGTTGACCAAGATCAAGACGCATGGGACCTATACGACGCCCCAGTGTCAGATAACAGTCCGGAGGCATACCCTACGAAGCCATCTCCACCAGAAGACAGCACCGCGTATTCTCAAGTGGTGGCTAGAGCAGCACAATTTCACAACGTAAGCCTCCACTCAGAACAGGTCGAGGATGATTTTTTATTCAACACACTCTCCTCAACCCACAGCTCATACCAAAGCCTGCCTATGCTCCCTGGTATGCTCCGGCACGCGAAAGAAATCTTTAAGGAGCCGGTCAAAAGTAGGGCAATCACACCAAGGGTGGAAAAAAAGTATAAGGCGCCTCCTACAGACCCGGTTTTCATCACTACACAGCTGCCACCAGACTCTGTCGTTGTAGGAGCAGCTAGAAAAAGGGCCAACTCTCACACATCTGGAGATGCACCACCCCCAGATAAAGAAAGCCGCAAGTTCGATGCAGCTGGTAAAAGAGTCGCAGCACAAGCTGCAAACCAGTGGCGCATCGCGAACTCCCAGGCACTACTTGCGCGCTATGACAGAGCCCACTGGGACGAGATGCAACATCTCATTGAACATCTGCCCAAGGACTTACAAAATAGGGCAAAACAAGTGGTTGAGGAGGGACAGACCATTTCCAACAACCAGATCCGCTCCTCCATGGACGCTGCAGATACGGCTGCACGGACAATTAATACATCTATAACTATCAGAAGGCATGCATGGCTCCGAACGTCTGGATTTAAACCAGAGATTCAACAAGCAGTTCTCAATATGCCTTTTAATGAAAAAGAACTGTTCGGTCCAGAAGTGGACACAGCGATTGAGAAACTCAAAAAAGATACGGACACTGCCAAAGCCATGGGCGCACTCTACTCCCCGCAGAGCAGAGGGAATTACAGCACATTCCGTAAAACACCCTTTCGAGGGGGGTTTCGGGGTCAGAGCACACAAGCCAGCACCTCACAAGCAACACCGTCCAGTTACCAGGGACTGTATAGAGGAGGTTTTCGGGGACAATATAGAGGAGGGCAATTCCCTAGAAATAGAGGAAGATTTCAGAGCCCCAAAACCCCTACTACTAAACAGTGACTCACATGTCACTCACCCCCTCCACACAACACCAGTGGGGGGAAGAATAAGTCATTATTACAAAGCATGGGAGGAAATCACTACAGACACTTGGGTTCTAGCAATTATCCAACATGGTTATTGCATAGAATTTCTACAATTCCCTCCAAACATACCACCAAAAGCACAAAATTTAACAACACACCATTCCAATCTCCTGGAGATAGAAGTGCAGGCACTATTGCAAAAGAATGCAATCGAATTAGTGCCAAACACACAAATAAACACAGGAGTTTACTCACTGTACTTTCTGATACCAAAGAAGGACAAAACGCTGAGACCAATCCTAGACCTCAGAGTAGTGAACACTTTCATCAAATCAGACCACTTTCACATGGTCACACTACAAGAAGTATTGCCATTGCTAAAACTACACGACTACATGGCAACTTTAGACCTCAAGGATGCTTATTTCCATATACCAATACACCCATCGCACAGGAAATACCTAAGGTTTGTATTCAAGGGAATACATTACCAATTCAAGGTACTGCCTTTCGGATTAACAACCGCACCAAGAGTCTTTACCAAATGTCTAGCGGTAGTCGCTGCACACATAAGAAGGCAGCAAATACATGTGTTCCCATATCTAGACGACTGGCTAATCAAGGCCCATTCGTTAATACAGTGCTCAAATCACACAAATCATATCATACAAACCCTCTTCAAACTAGGGTTCACCGTCAATTTCACAAAATCCAAAATTCTGCCGCGCAAGGTACAACAATACCTGGGAGCCATAATAGACACATCAAAAGGAGTAGCCACTCCAAGTCCACAAAGAATTCGAAATTTCAACACCATCATACAATGCATGTATCCAACACAAAAGATACACGCAAAGATGGTACTACAACTCCTAGGCATGATGTCTTCATGCATAGCCATTGTCCCAAACGCAAGACTGCACATGAGGCCCTTACAACAGTGCCTAGCATCACAATGGTCACAAGCACAGGGTCACCTTCTAGATCTGGTGTTAATAGACCGCCAAACTTACCTCTCGCTTCTGTGGTGGAACAACATAAATTTAAACAAAGGGCGGCCTTTCCAAGACCCAGTGCCACAATACGTAATAACAACAGATGCTTCCATGACAGGGTGGGGAGCACACCTCGATCAACACAGCATACAAGGACAATGGAACGTACATCAAACAAAACTGCATATAAATCACCTAGAACTTCTAGCAGTTTTTCAAGCACTAAAAGCTTTCCAACCAATAATAGTTCACAAATACATTCTCGTCAAAACAGACAACATGACAACAATGTATTATCTAAACAAGCAAGGGGGGACGCACTCCACGCAGTTAAGCCTGTTAGCACAAAAGATTTGGCGTTGGGCAATTCACAACCAAATTCGCCTAATAGCACAATTTATACCAGGGATCCAAAATCAACTCGCAGACAATCTCTCTCTAGATCACCAACAGGTCCACGAATGGGAAATTCACCCCCAAATTCTGAACACTTATTTCAAACTCTGGGGAACACCTCAGATAGACTTGTTTGCGACAAGGGAGAACGCAAAATGCCAAAACTTTGCATCCAGATACCCACACAAACAGTCCCAAGGCAATGCCCTATGGATGAACTGGTCAGGGATATTTGCTTACGCTTTTCCTCCTCTCCCTCTCCTTCCTTACCTGGTAAACAAACTCAGTCAAAACAAACTCAAACTCATATTGATAGCACCAACTTGGGCAAGGCAACCCTGGTACACAACGCTGCTAGACCTATCAGTAGTACCCTGCATCAAATTGCCCAACAGGCCAGATCTGTTGACACAGCACAACCAAAAGATCAGACACCCAGATCCAGCATCGCTGAATCTAGCAATCTGGCTCCTGAAATCCTAGAATTCGGGCACTTACAACTTACACAAGAATGTATGGAAGTCATAAAACAAGCCAGAAGGCCATCCACCAGGCACTGCTATGCAAGTAAATGGAAGAGGTTTGTTTGCTACTGCCATATTAATCAAATACAACCATTACACACAACTCCAGAACATGTAGTGGGTTACTTGCTTCACTTACAAAAATCTAACCTGGCTTTCTCTTCCATTAAAATACACCTTGCAGCAATATCTGCATACCTGCAGACTACCTATTCAACTTCCCTATATAAGATACCAGTCATTAAAGCATTCATGGAGGGCCTTAGAAGAATTATACCACCAAGAACACACCTGTTCCTTCATGGAACCTAAATGTTGTCCTAACTAGACTTATGGGTCCACCTTTTGAACCCATGCACTCCTGCGACATACAGTTCCTAACCTGGAAGGTGGCATTTCTCATCGCCATTACTTCCCTAAGACGAGTAAGCGAGATTCAGGCGTTTACAATACAGGAACCTTTTATACAACTACACAAGAATAAGGTCGTCCTAAGGACCAATCCTAAATTTTTGCCAAAGGTTATTTCACCGTTCCATCTAAATCAAACAGTGGAACTTCCAGTGTTCTTTCCACAGCCAGATACCGTAGCTGAAAGGGCACTACATACATTAGATGTCAAAAGAGCATTGATGTATTACATTGACAGAACGAAGAGCATCAGGAAAACTAAACCGCTATTTATTGCATTCCAAAAACCTCATGCAGGAAACCCAATATCAAAGCAAGGTATAGACAGATGGATAGTTAAATGCATCCAAATCTGCTACCTTAAAGCTAAACGACAACTGCCCATTACACCAAGGGCACACTCAACCAGAAAGAAAGGTGCTACCATGGCCTTTCTAGGAAACATACCAATGCAAGAAATATGTAAGGCAGCCACATGGTCTACGCCTCACACATTCACCAAGCACTACTGTGTAGACGTGTTATCGGCACAACAAGCCACAGTAGGTCAAGCCGTATTAAGAACATTGTTTCACACTACTCCCACTCCTACAGGCTGAGCCACCGCTTTGGGGAGATAACTGCTTACTAGTCTATGCAAAACATGCGTATCTACAGCGACAGATGCCATCGAACTGAAAATGTCACTTACCCAGTGTACATCTGTTCGTGGCATCAGTCGCTGTAGATTCGCATGTGCCCACCCGCCTCCCTGGGAGCCTGTAGCAGTTCGGAAGGTACCTTCAACTATTTGTATATATATTATTTTAACCTTAAATAGGTACATACTTAGTCACTCCATTGCATGGCCACTATTACTACAATACAACTCCTACCTCACCCTCTGCGGGGAAAAACAATCGAAGATGGAGTCGACGCCCATGCGCAATGGAGACAAAAGGAGGAGTCACTCGGTCCCGTGACTCGAAAGACTTCTTCGAAGAAAAACAACTTGTAACACTCCGACCCAACACCAGATGGCGAGCTATGCAAAACATGCGAATCTACAGCGACTGATGCCACGAACAGATGTACACTGGGTAAGTGACATTTTCATTACTTCACCGTAACCTGGCCCCATTTCCATTTCAGTCTTTCCTTTCAGCTTTAAGTCAGCACTTCACATCTTTTCCAAGTGCCTGGCCCAGTAGCAGTCACTCTCAGAAACCAAGGCCACCAGGTTTTTACCTACTTGGACAATTGGCTGCTAAATGCTCCAACAATGTTGCAAGCATCTAGAACCTCAAAAGATTGTCTCACATTATTACGCACCTGGGTCTCATTGTCAATTTTCACAAAACAGTTATTCCAAGGTAAAGCATAATGTTCCAAGGCTTATCTTTCTCATGACAGACAACAAAGGCTAAGAAACCTGGCAGTCAAACTCTCAAAAAGAACTTCTGCTTCACTGTGCCTCTACAGGTCACTGCTGGGCATGATAACCATCGCATTCAATCTAGTACCTCTTGCACGCTTGAAAACTAGACCATTACAACAGGAGTTAAAAAAACAATGGATCCAAACAGAAGGATCCTTTGCGTACATCATAACCATTACTACAAGAATGGGGGAAGGGCTGGCATGGTGGTCGGACACCTCTCACCTGTCTAATGCTCTCACATTCTTGCCTCAGATACCCTATTTTTTCATAACGACAGATGCCTCTCTGCAAGGCTGAGGTGGCCACCTGCAGGACCTGTAGATGCAAGGAAAGTGGTCTATGCTTCACAAGACAATGCATATCAACAGACTAGAGCTGAAAGCCATCTTTCTCACCCAGCAAGCCTTTCTTCCAAGGATAGCAGGTTCTTTGGTGCTGGTTTGTACGGAAAATAAGACCACCATGCACTGTGTCAATAGGCAAGTGGGTGCATAGTCATTAATACTCTCCTTAGATGCTCAGGATCTGTGGAATTGGCTCACAACTCACATATCTCTGAAACACGAGCATGTGTTTGCAGTAACCAACACCTTAGACACACTCAGCAGAACCAAAAACAGTTGCAACAAGTGGGAACTGGATCAAACTGAGCTGAACAAGATATTCTTATGTTGGGGCAAACCAGCATTGAATCTCTTCACAACAGACAAGAACTCCAAATGAAATCCTATGCCAGTCGGTACCCACTCCGAGGGTCGTTGGGTTATGCCTTTTTTGATCGGATGGTCTGGGATTTATGCATATGCTTTTCCCCACTTCCCTCTAATACCAAAGGGTCTCAATAAAGTGAAAAGGGAACACTCTCGCCTCATCCTGATTGCTCCCAGGTGGCCCAGGCAACACTGGTTTCAGAGCTCCTGCTGCTTTCTGAATCCAATCACATTCACCTCCCTTCAATGGGGGCACTACTGACCAACACCCAAGGCCAGACCCTACTTGTGGAACCAGCCTCTCTCCAGTTGTGTGCATGGCTCCTGATTTCTATGAGTTCAAAGATCTAGACATTCCTCAGGACTGTAAGGAAGTCCTATCCAAAAGCAATAGTTGAATCCACAAACAAAAGGTACAGGTTCAAATAGACGTGATTCTGTTCATGGTGTCAATCTAACCTACATCCGTTGGAAGCATCACCTGAGTAGATTCTGCTTTCTCACTCACTAGATCAGGATTAGTGTATGCGTCTGTCAATGTTCACCTTGTAGCAATCTCATGGTTCAGAAGTCCTCAGACGGTCTCTCCCTCTGTTCAATAAGAACAAGCTCCTCCTCTGGAATGGCATCTCAACAATAGTTCTCTCTTCGCTTATGAAGCCCCCATTTGAACTCATCAACAAAGCAGTCCTACAGCTTTTTTTTTTGTGGAAGGTCGCAATACGGTTGTCACTTACGTCGTCTAGAAGAGTCTGTGAAATACAGGCTTTTACAACGCAAGAGCCTAATATCTTAAATTCTGTTTACATCGTACTAAACAAATGTGGAAAACTGCTCAACTTTAGTGTTGTAAGGTCAATCCCAACAGGGTGCTTCAATTACAAAAGCAGCTGTTGCAAGATGGATTTCTGCTGCCATCCAGTTTTCCCATTCAGAAGCTGGCAAACCACTTACAGGCAAGGGCGCTTTCAACAAGGGCAGTGTCCACTTCGGCTGCTCTATTAGAAGGCTTTCCATTGGAAAAGTTATGCTGTGCTGCGACGTGGAAGAGCAATCACACATTCATGTAGCACTACTGCCTTAAGTCAGCACACCGCAGTGATGCAACCATAGGCTAGGCAGTGTTACGTCATCTGTTCAAATAAGGTTAGCCTCTGTTCATTGAGTTATTTATTGATATTTATGTATAGATTCTTATAATGTTGTATACTGCATGATTGTTTATTCATATTAGAGTAGTTCTAATTTAAATATTTAGATATGTATTCAAGTTGTTACCTGCTGTCCTCAAAGAGTACTAAGATTACTGCAATGTTTACGTACTACAACTGCTTTCTATTCTGATTCAAGCATGTGAATACATGAAAGATCCAATACTGGAGAAGAAAATGAGTTAATTAACTGTAACTACAGTACTCCAGTATTGGTATCTTTCATAGTCTCATGCGACCCAGCCTCCTGCCCTGAGAGGCTCCCCTTTTAGGTCAAGATTATGTTCTTCTCACTTGTGCTTGAACATTTGAAGAGTTCAGCCTATCTTGAGAGAGAGTATTCTACAGAATGCTTTCATCTGATTTTTTTATAGTTCATTTGGTCCTTTTAAAAAAAAAAAAAAGGACCTAGGTCATTAAAGTGACTACCATAGGCCATGAAGGCAATGAACAATGATGCATACTGGTTTATTTATGGTACTGAGGGACTCCCACTTCAGCAAAGAATGATTCAAGCATGTCTATCTTTGAAAGATACCAATACTCGAGAACAGTATTTACAAGTAAATAATTCATTTCATGTTTCTTTGCTTGATCAATCTCTTTTTACCTTTATGGAGAATTATGGAACTAGTGATATCATTGGTGCATGCAGTGTCTTCATGATGCACACTTATCACTTTCATTGACAGTGCAATGCATGTGTCTCTCCTCTCGGAGTCCAATGGAGCAGCCTTAAGCTCAACGTGATTTTCCACATCCAGGCATGTTGTGATGTGCATCTGGTTTTATAATGGGTGGGAAAACTATGTCCTAGTGCACATATGAGTGTTATTGTTAAGCTTTACTTATTTGCATAACCATTCTCTCCTTCTGTTGTTTAAATGTATTACAGTATCAATCCCATCCTCTGGGTTTACTACTTCTGTTAAAACTAGACCTTTTGTGTTCAGCTAAATAATTATTCTCCATGAGCAAACAAAAAATTAATTCAGATTTAGCAAGTTAAGTGAACTAGTTCATGCCTTGAAATGTGCTGTATTAATGTTATTAACTTTGTTACAAAATCTGGTCTTTTAAATTTTTTTCCCGTTTAGTGGAGGAGGACGTTCCTATAGAGCCTCCGTCTGCTACAACTACAACCACGATTGGCATTTCTGCAACTTCAGCCACCTTTACAAGTGTCTTTGGAAAAAAGAGGGCAAATGTTATAACAACACCTAGTACAAACCGGAAAAACAAGAAAAACAAAACAAAAGACACTTCTCAGAATGCTGAAATAATTTTGCAAGATGAGCACATGTCTTTAGCGCAGCAAAGAGCAGATAAAAATAAAATAAATGGAGAGCCTAGAGGTGGAGGTGTATGTAATGATGGCAATAGTGACTCGGATAATCTAGACAGTACAGATTGCAATAGTGAAGGAAGCAGTGGGGGAAAAAGCCAAGAAATGCACTTCACACCTGAAATGAATGCAATAACGGACAGACGATTTGCATCAGAACTACGCCATACTCCTGAAGAAAAGCCCAATATAACTGCGTCAAGAATACAGTCAAGGTAAACCTTTACTGGTATTTTTAAACGTTTCTGGCAGCAAACATATTGCATCGTTTTATGTGCCAACAAAAACATGACATGGTCGAAAGTTTTATTTCGTAGCTAATTGTTTTGTTGTGCCACAGATATTGATTTGAACGTTGAATTTCACCAAACACATTTATTGGTCTTGTGATAGAAAATGTAAAGAAAGAAAATTATTTTTCTCAAAATAGTCAGAGCGGTAGTGTTGGTCTTTCTAGAATCACATGTAAGAGACATTCTATAATGTATATTGTAATTCTTAATTCTGTGGTTGCCTGACTTTTGCATATTCCTTATCTTTTGCAAATGCAGTGGGTATAGGTCTTTATTGTTTGCTACACTCAGTAGCAGAGCACGCAAGTTCAGTAAAACACATGGAAAATCATTTGTACATAAAGAAAACATTTTTCATCTTGACAGATTAAAATATATTCAGTGATAGCGCATTCCTTTTGCTACAAACCCAGCTTAAACTGATGAGAATTTATATAAGCCAAGCAAATTTAAGAGGCCACTGTTTGAGTAATTGCTGGCAAATTTGACCTATGCCACAGAGCCAGGGCATGCCTATAAATTAACCTACATGCAGTTTTAAAAGGGGCACAATTTTCTTCCTTTCATATAGAATGGTTTATGGCAAAAAAAAAAATAGTAAACTTCCCTAGAGGAAGAGTATCAATAGATTTTGAAAGAAGAATCTTCCATCTTGGTGTTGACCTTGAGATCAAGGGCAGAATCTCCTTCTGTGTCCATTGCTACGGATATGGGTTAGGTGAATGGCACTCACTTATGCAAAAGAGATGCTGCACATGATAACTGCTGGAGGTAAAGCCTGGATCCTGAAACATTGAAGCAGCTCTCTGTATGGTTGGTGCTTTGCTGCATCATTATGCCAGGTTTCACCCCAGACATGCCATAACTGGACCCATGTATGTGGCAACCTGGCGTCAGTTACTTTTATTCTATGTCCTCACTGTGCTGGAGTACCTGACCTTGGGAAATGTTTCGAAATATACATATATTTTTTTGATAGTGTCAGGCAAGTGTTATCCATCAAAAAAGTCAAGTTTGAAGCCCTGCTCCTCCAGTCCTGGGCAGATGTCCATTTCAGACCCCCTTAGAAGACTTGCCTATGGCGCATGAGGCCTAAGAACGACTCAGTTTTGTGACCTGTGTGTCCTCATTGTCAGGGAGACCAGATCCTCTGGGCCTGCGCATGTTCCCAACATGTCCACCACTAGACAGCTCCAAAGCTCAGATAGAAATATCACAGAGCCTGAGAGAGTCCAAGTGGGGGAAAAGGGGATTAGGTAGGGAACAGCTGGGAAGGAGACCTGTAGGAAGCAAAAGGTTAAACACAATATCAAGATATAATCACATTGACTTTCAATAGACTATGGTTCTAAGAGTTCTCATATTGCAACCATGGATAACCTAAGAAGTGACTATAACTAGACCTCAAGAAATCTGGGTACCTGGAAAAAATCAAGAATGGGTTAATACAATGTTTCATGAAATATCACATACTGTCTAGAAATACAAGAACCTTCTAGAATAATGTTTCAGAACAAACATTGCTTTTTTACATGAGGACAAAAGGCTATCTGAAACATTCCCTGGAAAACAATAGGAATTGTACTAGGGACTTAATATGCACAAAGAAAATCACATTTTGAATTTAGCATCTTCACAGAAAATCCAAAAGCTCGGGATTAATGTGTGCACTTCAACAAACACTACACACCAAAGTTTTAATTGACATGAAATGATCGCGCACACTGTTGCCAATCTGAACATCAAGTTTTACATGCTGGAAATGAATCACGCACATTGCCGATTCGAACAAGAATATGTAAATGCCATGAAATGATTGCGCACACTGTTGCTGATCTGAATATCAAGTTTTACATGCTAGAAATGAATTGCGCACACTGCTGATTTGAACAAGATGCAAATGCCATGAAATGATCGCGCAAGCTGTTGCTGATCTGAATGCCAAGATTTACATGAGAGCAATGAATCGCGCACTCTGAAAGTTTCACAAGTAGGCCCAAAACTGGAGAGTCTTTGAGAACAGGGTCGGGGGCCCAGCCCGACTTCCGCCTTACAGACCAAGAAATGCCACAAACACAAACCAGAAATAATGATTACCTTTTCTGAAAATGCAAATGATCACATACACCGACCTGCTCAAGGATCACTAATATAATGCAGGGCAGGCCTGGAACATCAAGGTAGACCTCCGGAACAGGAGCTCAGAAAGTTGCTGCTGCTCTGCACCAGGACCTCTGAATAGTGAGCACGTGGAGCTGGGCTGGCTCCCTTATATAGAGCCTGGCCCAGCCCACAAACCACACCCAGTCATGCTGCAGGGAAAGCTTCTAGAAGGTCCTAGAAAGGGACCACACCCTAACACACTCAGTAAGCCTGCAGGAATACTTTGAAAATGAACAGTTATTGCAAACATCATTAATAGTGTTTTTCAAGGTTAAACTTTGCAATGCAAAAGGTTAACATACTGCATATAAACACAATGTGTGAATTATGCTCTTGCATAAAGGCTGGGTTTTTGCATTTTTGTCGCCCGTAGAGCGCGCACTGTCCTGATGTTGACACTCATGCACTCCCAAGGCCATTAAGAAGCTATAGGCAAAACACTTTATGGCACTGACCCATGACAACTACTTGGCTCTGCGCCACACCTGCTCCAGGATCCATTCTAAATGCCAGACCTCGCTCTCGACATGCAGATATTGGAGGTATCAAAATGTTAAGGGCTAACACAAAAATACACAGGAAGGACGGTAGGAGGGATTTGTACGTATACCAGGCACAGATCCTGCCCCAGGATAGACTAGCAGCATAGTTTTCGGACTCAATCTTCTTAACCAGCTTTGGTGGTTATCACCCCAGTGCCGTCTCACTCCCACCCCACTTGCAACACCAGACCCAGTATCGGCCTTTACATACCTCTAGTTCCCAGTGCAGGTTATAGCCATACTCAAGCTGTGGTGACACTTAGCTGCCATGCTTCTTTTCCCCTAGGTGTGCCTTGTGTTCTCATCAAACACTTAAGACCCCTGACTGGACTTCCAATGGTGAGCCCTCCATTGGCAACATTCAACCCCAAATAGCCTCTCCGGCAACAGCTAGACCCTAGCCTGTGACGCAAGCTAGTGTAGGACTTGCTGATTGTGTGTCCGTCCCCCCCCACCCGGCATCAATCCTGCCAACGTTTTTGCCGCTGGCACCAAATCAGAAGACAAAGGCTGTTCTCATGAGCTGTCTACAAGATGGGTGCAGAAGTTGATAAAACAATTGCAGTAAAGGGTGAAGTCTAACCCTGTCCTTTTGCCTGAGGTCTGCGATCATTGTTCATGGCAAAGATTCCCCTAGCAAGGTGGCCTTTTATGCTCCCTCCTAATGGGACTAATGCCAGGGATTATCTTGCACTTTAAAGTGCGAGTGTGCTTCATACCTTGCCATATCAGTGGAAGTAACTTCTTTCACCGTGTCCCGAATCTGGAAAGGTTAGTGAGGTGCTCATCACAAAGGAGAAAATAAGATAAATGTTCTTATGGAGATCGCATGGCCAGTCTGCTATGCTATGGAGCCATTACTTCAGTTTGATGTGCTTATGGAGTCTATATTTGTCACGTGGGACAAACCATCTTTTGCCCTTGTAGCAAACAGACAGGTTGCCCGCTGCTGTCATCATGCGCTGTGAGACCCAAAAGTTCTATTGAATTATCCCACCTCTGAACTTCATAATGCAGGCTTCTTTCTGCTTTAAGCAGAATAAGAACACAGGCCCTTCCCCTTGAGACAACAGTGTAGGAAGCAGGCCTGGTGTGTGGTGAGCACCTATGGTGTTATCACCTTATTCCAGGTATCCCTTATTGGTGAGGTGTAGGCAGTGTCTAGGAAGCCAGGTCTCTCTAGAGGTAACTGTGGGTGAGCAGCCAAGACTTATCTAGGAAACATGCAAAGCTTATGCAATACCACTTATTCATACAGCACTTACACGCATGAAAGAATACCACAGTGTTTCAAAAATAAAGGTACTTTATAATGGTAACAGAAATACTAAATTATCTAGTATTAGATCTTTCATAGATTCACATGCTTGAATCATCCCAGTCGTCAAAGTGGGGAGTTCCACGGTACCTTAGAAAGCAGTAAGTAAGAATAACCACAAGCTAGCAAACTTAAAACATGTAGCCTATCCATGTTCTTTTGAAAAAAAACAAATATAACCTATAACCAATCAGGTGCCAGCACCCTCTAGAATACTCAGGAGAGGCTCCTTCCCTTAGATTTTCTACTGCACGTCGTGTGAAAGGAGTCTCCCTGAGCTCTGCTCAGTTTTTTCCTGTCAGAACCGCTTTTCTAAAAAAAAAAAAAAAAAAAGTCTTATACTTCAAAAACAAAAAAAAAAAAAAATCCTTTTTCGCCCTTGCAAAACCTGTGGCAAGAAAAGGCTCATGTGGCTGATCCACATACGGATTGTTTATAATGCCGGTCTCCCAAGCATCACGTAAAAGACTGCAAAATATGCCACACCTTCTCTGCTAAAATGCTGAGCGATAGAGAAGGAAGACTTTTAATCTGGTTGCAGTCAAAATCTGGCACTTCAGGTGAGGAGAGTGACATGGACCCGAAGCCTCAGAAAAAGTCTAGATCTGACCCAGGGTGGGTTGAGAAGAGCAGAAAACATCATTAAAACTCACCATAAAGACCCTTCAAAAACATTCACTGGGTCAGCCTCCTCCCAGCCATCCTCTCCACGTCGCAAAAAGAAGACTCGCCAAAATTCTCCTTCTTCAGAACTTTCAACATCAAAAAAGATAGCATTTACATTAAAGTTGACAACAGCATTAATATCTACAATAGTATTAATTACAACAACCACAGTCACCATTGCCAGTCTTGTCAACGACAATTGCATCATTGACGTCGGTGTTAAAACTCCAATCGTGTTGGTGTGGTGAGTTGCAGCAAAAGGCTTCCGTCAACAGAATAGTCTGTGAGATCCTCTGCACCGTTGATGACCCAGTCGTCGACGAGAACAGTGTTGGAGAAACCCTCGTCGACAAAGACATCGGGGACATTGTCTGTGGAAGCGACCCAGTTGAAGACACCGTCAACGACAGCACCAGCGACAACACCACCGTTGATGAGACCACTGTCGGCGCCCCGTCGAGGATAATACCACCGTCAGCGATGGCACTAACATTAAAAGAAACAATATCTCTAAGAAATACAGTTCCCTCCTCTGCTGGTTCTCCGGAGCTTCAGAAATGCTGTCCAAGGGCCATAGAAGAAGTCCAGATTCATCAAAGAGGTCTAGGTTTTTACTCTAGGTTCTTCCTGATAAATAAGATCTCAGAAGAATGGAGACCAATCCTAGATCTCAGACAGTTCAGCAAATACCTGCGCAAACAATCCTTCCGTATGATCACTTTGTCCGATATCCTCCACCTTCTCAACAGTGGAGATTATATGACATCATTAGTTCTCTTCCAGGGGATCCTCATTGTAGGAAGTTGGCTCTGTATATACTATTTCAAAGTAAGAAATAGTGTGCACAGAGTCCAAGGGTTCCCGTTAGAGGTAAGATAGTGGCAAAATTAGATAATTCTAATGCTTTTTTTTGTGTTAGTGTGGTCGAGCAGTAGGCTTATCAGAGGGTAGTGTTAAGCATTTGTTGTACACACACAGGCAAGAAATGAGGAACACACACTCGAAGACTTACTCCAGGCCAATAGGTTTTTATATAGAAAAATATATTTTCTTAGTTTATTTTAAGAACCACAGGTTCAGGATTTACATTAAACACTTTAAATGCAAGGTACTTCTCTTAGATACTTTAGGAACTTTGAATAAAAGCAATATCATATACAGGCTTTGTCAAAATGGCAATAAGCTATTTTCAAAGTGGACACTTAATGCAAAAATCAACAGTTCCTGGGGGAAGTAAGTAAACCACTTACAAGTCTCTGTCCTGGGGCATAGGCAGCCCACCGTAGGGGGTTCAAGGCAACCCCAATGTTACCACACCAGTAGCTCAGGGCCGGTCAGGTGCAGAGGTCAAAGAGGTGCCCAAAACACATAGGCGCCTATGGAGAACAGAGGTGCTCCGGTTCCAGTCTGCCAGCAGGTAAGTACCTGTGTCCTACGGGGGGGAAGACCAGGGGGGTTTTGTAGAGCACTGGGGGGGACACAGGTAGGCACACAAAACACACCCTCAGCGGCACAGGGGTGGCCGGGTGCAGTGTGCAAAGCAGGCGTCTGGTTTCAGGTAGACCCAACGGTCAGTCTAGTGGTGCAGGCAGGCACAGTGGGGGCTTCTCAGGACAGCCACCACCTGGGCTAGGCAGAGGGTCGCCTGGGGGTCACTCCTGCCCTGAAGTTCGGTTCCTTCAGGTCCTGGGGGCTGCAGGTGCAGTGTTGGTTCCAGGCGTCTGGTCCCTTGTTACAGGCAGTCGCGGTCAGGGGGAGCCTCTGGATTCTCTCTGCAGGCGTCGCTGTGGGGGTCGTCTCTGGTTACTCACGGGCTCGCAGTCGCTGGGGAGTCCTCCCTGAGGCGTTTGTTCTCTGGATCTCGAGCCGGGGGTGTCGGGTGCAGTGTGTGAAGTCTCACGCTTCCGGCGGGAAACGTGAAGTCTTTGAAAGTTGCTTCTTTGTTGCAAAGAATTAGCTGGTTTTGAACAGGGCCGCTGTTCACTGGAGTTTCTTGGTCCTTTCGTCCAGGGCAGTCCTCTGAGGCTTCAGAGGTCGCTGGTCCCTGTTGGATGCGTCGCCGGTGCAGGTTTTCGAAGTTGGAGACAGGCCTGTAGGGCTGGGGCCAAAGCAGTTGTCGTCTTCCTCCTTCTCTGCAGGCTTGTTGGTCAGCAGTCCTTCTTATTACTTCAGGTTGCAGGAATCTGATTTCCTTGGATCTGGGGTGCCCCTAAATACTAAATTTAGGGGTGTGTTTAGGTCTTGGAGGGCAGTAGCCAATGGCTACTGTCCTTGAGGGTGGCTACACCCTCTTTGGGCCTCCTCCCTGTGGGGAGGGGGTCACATCCCTAATCCTATTGGGGGAATCCTCCATACTCAAGATGGAGGATACCTAAAGGCAGGGGTCACCTAAGGTCAGGACACCTTAGGGGCTGTCCTGACTGGTGGGTGACTCCTCCTTGTTTTTCTCATTATCCCCTCCAGCCTTGCCGCCGAAAGTGGGGGCAGTGGCCGGAGGGGCTGGCATCTCTACTAGCTGGGATGCCCTGGGGCGCTGTAACAAAAGGGTTGAGCCTTTGAGGCTCACCGCCAGCTGGTACAGTGCCTGCAGGGGGAGGTGAGAAGCACTTCCACCCAGTACAGGCTTTGTTCCTGGCCACAGAGTGACAAAGGCACTCTCCCCATGTGGCCAGCAACATGTTTGGTGTGTGGCAGGCTGGCAGAGACTGGTCAGCCTACACTAGAAGTCAGATTGGTATTCAGGGGGCATCTCTAAGATGCCCTCTGGGTGTATGTTACAATAAATTGCACAAAGGCATCAGTGTGCATCTATTGTGCTGAGAAGTTTAATACCAAACTTCCGAGATTTCAGTGTAGCCATTATGGAACTTTGGAGTTTGGGTTTGACAAACTCCCAGACCATATACTCTTTATGGCTAATCTGCACTTACAATGTCTAAGGTTTTGCTTAGACACTGTAGGGGCATAGTGCTCATGCACATATGCCCTCACCTGTGGTATAGTGCACCCTGCCCTAGGGCTGTAAGGCCTGCTAGAGAGGTGACTTACCTATGTCACAGGCAGTGTGAGGTCGGCATGACACTCTGACGGGAGTGCCATGTCGTCTTCGTCATTTTCTCCCCACCAGCACACACAAGCTGTGAGGCAGTGTGCATGTGCTGAGTGAGGGGTCCCTAGGGTGGCATAAGACACGCTGCAGCCCTTAGAGACCTTCCTTGGCATCAGGGCGCTTGATACCAGGGGTAACAGTTCCAATTGACTTAACTGAGTGCCAGGGTTGCGCCAATTGTGGAGATAAAGGTACAGTTTAGGGAAAGAACACTGGTGCTGGGGCCTGGTTAGCAGGGTCCCAGCACACTTTCAAATCATAACTTAGCATCAGCAAAGGCAAAAAGTTAGGGGGTAACCATGCCAAGGAGGCATTTCCTTTTACCCATCAATAGTCATAAACACTGAATATTCCCACCCACCCACGTGCGGGGACCCCGGAGCATATATAAACACACATGTATATGTATCAAATGTATGTGAAAAGTAATATTAGGGTAGAGATTTTTAATACATATATATTATATACATGTGTAAGCAATAATGCAGTCTATGTTGATAAACAGGCTAAAAATGCTTTACTTTTTGTGAAGTTTTTTTATTTTTTTTAATTAAACTCTTCATTTAGAGGTAAAGCCTTTCTGCAATCATAGAAGAGAGCATAGAAAGTATAAACCATTCACTGTAGAAAGAAAAAAACGAAATTGAAAATAAAGGAGCATTATTAGCCAATAGCAGAACAAAAAAACTGGCACCGTGCCTTTAAGGCCTTGAGGACCTCCAGTACCTCACCATGCCTCAGAGGTGAGAGTGAGGTGACAGTGAGTTCACAGTTAGGTCAGTTCTTTTTTCCGGTTCCTTCTGTTAGGATCCTGGAGCATTAAGCTCTAATTTTTCGGAGTTTTTTTTTTACCAGAAAAAGATTCTAAAAATGCAGCTTCTTTATTTTACTCGACGTCTTTTCTCATTCCCTGAGTAACGTAAGATTTTTGGCTGAGGAATGCCTTCCCTTTTTGTAAAATACCCTGCTTGTGGCAAAAAGAAGGCCCAGGCTGAACCACACTCAGTCTGCATAGTGTGCTTGCCACAAAGCCATTGTCCTGAGACCTGCAAACACTGCCAGAACCTGTCAAAAAGAACTTGGAAAGACAGAGAAAGAATTTGTCTCCATGGCTTCCTTGAAAGGGAGAAAACGTCATCTTCATCTCTTCATATGAAGGTCTCCAGAGAAAAAGTTTCCTCTGACAACCAGCAAGCAAGATCCACCTCAGCAGGTTGGAAGATTCCTGTTTGTTCTCCGTCCACGCCATCACTCCTGTTGTCGCATCAATGTCATCAGCCGACGTCAAGGAACACACCTCCTCCAACGGCGGCACATACGACATCAAAGGACATGACGTCGAAGAAGCAACTACCCCAAGGGATAGATCGCCGCCGGCGGCCGCCCACCAATCAACGTCGAGCCAGCAAAGGCGTACTGATACTCCGCTAAGGGCGTGCCGCGACCCTTTGACTATGAAACACTCCATGTCGAAGACGACCTCAAGAACAAGATCAAGGTCTCCACTGATGGCGACAAGGTGCCGTTCAGCGTCGAGACACACTCCCCCGTTGGGCCATCACTTGATGTCGGGGAGGTAACGTTGAGACTCTCAACGTCAAGACTATCACATTCGGCATCAAGGTTTGAACGGTCTCTATCGACGACATTATATCGTCGTTCAGCATTGACACTCCTCACCTTTACCCGTAACATCAAAACAAACTTGTAACTGTTCCAGCTCACCTCATTCGAACAAAGACGGCAATAGGACAAACTTCGCCTGCTGAGACGGCATTGCTGCCTCATGACCCGTTCGTAACTATACCAAGTAGGTCTTCTGTAGCGTCCTCGAGGGCCTCATCACACAGACAGCTCTCTGCCATAAATCTGGTTAGAAAGCCTTAACAAGACTCTGGCTCATCAATCTCCGGACTCCCAGTACTCTTGGTTGTATTCCCCCTCAGCATCCTTCCCAAGAACACCATCTCCAACACATCCAGCCGAGCTGGTGACAGTACCATATACAGAACAACCCGATCCACGACGACGGCGCAGTCCTTCTCGGTCGCGCATAAGGAGTAGGTCACCACAGGCATCCAGATGAAGGTCAAGATCTCGGGTCTCTAGATCCCTTCACCAGAGGGGCAGATCTTCTTCATGGTCCACAGCATCTACGTCTTCTATCAGAGTCTATTCGCCTCCACTAACTAATACTCCTCCGGCAAGAGTATCTCCAGTGGACGACATAAACACTTTTAATGAGGTGTTGGTTACAGGAGTCCAAAAACTCAATATAGACCTTCTGTAAACCTAAAGTGTCATCGTCCGTGATTTTTTAAACACTGTACCATCGCTCTTCTTCGAGACAGCTTTTACCGTTAGTTGCTGGGCTTTTGCAGCCAGCCATGGATACCTTCCTGACACCAGCAAGCCTGTGTGCAGCTCCTGCTCGCATCCTAAAGAAATACAAGGCTCCAGACCAGGACCCTTTATTTCTTAGAGCTGATCATCCACCAGATTCTGGAATTCTAGCTGCAGTCAGAAAAATCCATTCAGTGACATCCTCATCAACGGTCCCTCCAGATAAGGAGAGCAAGCATCTGGACTTGTTAGGTAGAAAAATGTGTGGTACCTCTGCATCATTTTTGAAGATATCTAGTGCCTCTGCACTTTTAGGAATGTACGATCGTTCTTTGTTGGACTCTCTAAACAGGTTCGTTGACAAGCTGCCTGAGAAGACAGACAGGATTTCCAAGAAATCCTACAGGACGGAGGCCTAGTAGCCAATCAGGTGATCAGTGCAGCTGCGGATGGTTGGGACCTAGCGGCTCATGGATATGCACATGGCATATGTGCAAGAAGGTCATCTTGGCTTTGTCTCACAGGGCTAAAGCAGGAGGCTCAACATTGCATCTTAAACCTCCCATTCACTGGAAATTCTTTATTTGGGACCCTCACAGATGACAAAATGGCCGGCCAAAAATGAAATCTGAATTGAACACTCTGAAAGCCGTAGGGCTAGACAAATGCAAGGAATACCGTAAAAGGGTAGGCCATATGATAGACATCCATACTAGCAGAGGGTTCAAATCCCTCATTGGTCCCAAAGGCAACAGCAAAGACAAGGGCGACCATTTTTCCAGTCTCGAAAGACAACAAAGGAACGTGGATCGAGTAGACAAAATCAGTCTGCATCCAAAACCTCTGGTAAACAATGAGGACTCTCTTCCCCTGATCCTGTCAATCAGTCCAGTGGGTGGGGGGGGAAGTATTACGAGCTATGTAAACGAGTAGCACTCCATAACAAAGGACAAATGGGTGCTAAATATTGTTGAGGGTGAATATTCTGTATGTTTAAAGACACCTCCGGTACAGCCAACAAAAACAGATTGTCATCACCTGTCATCACCAGACTGTCGTGCAGAAAGAGGTTCTCATTCTACTGCAAAAAAAGAGCTATCAAAAAAGTTCAACCTTTGCAGAGAGGAGAAGGAGTGTATTCCTGCTATTTCCTAGTACAAAGGAAAGGTCCAGACAGGGTTTTCAGACCTATTTTGGGTCTGAGACATAAACAAGTCCACATGAAAAGAACAATTCTGAGTGCTGGCCCTTCATTAAATTTTTTCTCAGCTCCATCAAGCAGACTGGATGTGTTCCATAGCTACAGAATTCATATTTTCACATCCCGGTGAAAGCAAAACACCTAAAATTCCTTTGCTTCGTAGTTGCACCCCACCATTACCAATTCAGGGTACTACCCTTCGGGCTAAAATCAGCCCCTCTAACATTTTCCAAATGTGTAGCAACAATAGCAGCACACTTGAAGAAAAAGATTTGTATTTACCCATATCTCGATGATTGGAAAGGCAGCACTTCAGTCCAAACCTTGCACCACCTCAAAACTGTTTGGGACACCTTCAAAACGCTAGGTCTACAGGTCAATCTATAAAGGTCCATACTAACTCCAACCCAGATGCTCCACTACGTAGTAGCGACGCTGGACACAAACCTAGAAAAAGTGTATCCTTCGGTGGAGAGACTATTATCAATAGCACAGAAGTGTCACAGCATCCTTCACACTATACGACCTACAGTCAGACAAATAGCATTGCTAATGGGTTTCATGGCCTCCTGCATTTTCATTGTTCTGAATGCCAGTTTACATATGAGTCCTCTTCAGGAGAACCTTGAAGATCAGTGCAGCCAACTTACAGCCAAATGGGAAGACAGAATAATCCTCTCACCTGTGACAAAAACCTCACTTGGTGGTGGACTCGCCGACAAAATCTGTTGGTAGGGGTTCCTTTTCATCAGGGCACTCCTACCGAGACACTTGTAACGGGTGCCTTGCTGCAGGGTTGGGGAGCTCACGTGAGCTCTCTCCAAGCCTAAGGACTGTGGTCGGACAAAGAGCAGCAATACCACATCAGTCTGCTGGAGCTGAGGGCGGTTCATCTAGCTCTCTAGTCTTTTTACCCATCCATCAAGGGCAACTCCGTTTTAGTCCAAACAGACAACATGCCCACAATGTACTATTTGAACAAACGGGGGAATTATCCTGGCTCAAGAGGAGGTTATTCTACCCTACCTCCTTCACTTTGCAAACTTGGGACTGCAGCTTTCCTTGATTAAGGTACATTTGTCTGCCATTACGGCTGATCGTAAATCGCCCTTGCAAATACTATGCCAGTGGTTAAGGATTTTATAGAGGGCTTGAAAAATGTTTTTCCACCAGTTCATACACCTTCACCTCTGTTGGAATTGAATGTGGTCTTGTCTAGACTTACGGGTGCTCCGTTTGAGCCCATACACAAAGCTTCTTTGCAACACCTTACGTGGAAGACCGCTTTACTTGTTGCCATTACTTCAGCTAGATGGGTCAGTTTTTCATGATAACAGGGTAGGTTTACGGACTCATCCTGGGTTCTTACTTAAGGTGGTTTCTGACTTCCATATTACTCCGAACATATCTCTTCCAACATTCTTTCCCAAACCTTCTACACCGGCAGAGAGAACCTTGCACTCCCTGGACTTGAAAAGAGTGTTAAAATTTTATCTCGATAAGACTAAGGACATCAGACAATCTGATCAGTTAGTCGTAAACTATGGCCACATGAGAACAGGCAGGGCGGCCTCAAAACAGACGATTTCTAGATGGATTGTCTCAAGTATTCTGATTGCATACCAATTGGCTAACAGGCCCAAAGCTCATTCTACAAGAGGCAAGGCGGCAACGACAGCCCTTCTCAAGAATGTACCCATCTCCAAAATCTGCAAGGCTGCACTCTCACCTCTTGAGGCATGGTGGGATACTGGAGGTAGGTGCTCAAGGCCTTAAAGGCATGGTGCCAGTTTTTTGGTTCTTTTATTTGAACTTGCATGCAGCCTATTGGCAAATAATGCTCCTTTATTTTCAATGTTGTTTTTTCTTTCTACAGTGAATTGTTTATACTTTCTATGCTCTCTTCTTTGATTGCAGAAAGGCTTTACCTCTAATCGAAGAGTTTAATTTAAAAAAAATAACTTCACAAAAAATAAAGCATTTTTAGTCTGTTTCTCAACACAGACTGCATTATTGCTTACACATGTATATTAAATATATGTATTAAAAGTCTCTACTCGAATATTACTTTTCATATACGTGGGCTGGAATATTCAGTGTTTATGACTATGATGAGGATACCCTTGGAAGAGAACTAGGATTTACAGGTAAGTAACTTATCCATCTCCAAGATGCAGATTTCCACATTCCTAAACATCCCAGGCATCGCGGATACCTTCGCTTCAATGTAGCCAGTGCCCATTACCAAGTCAGGATTTTCCTTTTCGGGTTGAAGTCAGCACCAAGGGTTTTCACAAAGTGTCGTGCACCAGTGGCGGGCACTCTGCGGTTTTCAAATTTTCCCATATCTAGACGACTGGCTGATAAGGGAACCAACTTAGCAGCAGGCTTCCGATGCCACCAACGCCTGTCTAACCATATTTCACAGTCTAGGTCTCACTATAAATCATCAGAAATCAGCTATTATTCCAACACGCAAGACGGTCTTCTTGGGTGCAAAACTTGACACAGACAGAATAAGGCTTATCTGTTAATATCAAGACAACAAAAGATTTCTAAACTCGATCTGGCAATCTCAGAAAAAAAGTTTGTTTCTGTGAGAAAATTCAAGTCGCTTTTAGGAATGATTACCTCTTCAATCAGCTTGGTTCATCTAGCAAGATTAAGAATAAGACCACTGCAAGAGGAACTGCAACTTCAATGGAGCCAATCTCGGGGGTCTTTTGAAGGTATGATCAAAGTCACACCAAGAACAATGAAAACCCCGCAGTGGTGGTCTCAAACCAGTCATATATCTCAAGGTTTAACTTTCCTGACTCCAATGCCAGATTTCATCATAACAGACGCTTCTCTGGAAGGCTGGGGAGGCCATTTGCAAGACATGTGCTTTCAAAGGAAATAGTCCTGTTCTCAGAAGAAGATGCGCATAAATCTTTTGGAGTCTAAAGCAATCACTCTTACTATAAAAGCTTTTCTTCCTCACATTGCAGGCTCCTCAGTGTTAATTCGTACGAACAGTACAACAAGCAAGTATTCCAGCAATAAACAGGGAGGAACACGACCGCTCTCCCTCTCAAAAGAAGCCCAAACACTCTAGAAGTGGCTCAATCTAAACAAAATATCTTTGAGAGCGGGACATGTACTGGGCATAAACAGCGTCCTTGCGGACTCACACACAGCAGGACAAAGGAAAGTTGTCACAAATGGGAACTCAATCAGAAGGCGGTAGAGGGGGTCTTTCACCGTTGGGGATGACCGACCTTGGATCTTTTTGCCACCAACGAGAACGCCAAATGCCACTTGCACACCAGTCGGTTCCTGCTTCCAGGATCATGACGGAATGCTCAATGGATGAGGTGGTCTGGGATCTTTGCATATGCTTTTCCCCCCTTCCCATTGATCCCCAGACCTTTTCTCAAGAAAATAAAAACAGAGGGTTGCCGGCTCATTCTCATAGCTCTCAGATGGCCCTGACAGTATTGGTACACAGAGCTCATTCTCCTGTCGGTGGACAAAACCATATGGCTTCCCAGCAAACAGAACCTGCTATCGAAGAACCCAGGCCAGATTCTTTATCCGGATCCAGCTTCTCTCCAATTGCACGCATGGCTCCTGAATTCTATGAATTTCAGGGCATGAACATTGACCGGGAATGCAGAGTAATTCTATCTGGACCACAAGCTAACACTACAAACAAGACTTACAAGCTCAAGTGGCAAAGATTTTGTAATTGGTGCCAACAAAACAATGTCCACCCGTTGGAGGCTCTATCAGAGCAAATTATATCATACCACCTTGCTCTGTCAAAGTCATGTCTCGGGCATGCTTCAGTTAAAGTTCACCTAGCAGCAATATCCTCTTATAGATGTTCTTCAAATACAGCTCCGCTAGGTTCATCCAGGCTCATAAAACAGTTTATGAAAGGATTTTCCAACTTTCCCTCCAGTGTGACCACCTCCTCCTCAATGGCACCTAAACATTGTCCTTTCTCAATAAATGAAAGCACCGTTTGAGCCCAGACACAGAGCAGACCTGACGTTTCTCACATGGAAGGTGGAAACTCTCCTTGCACTCACTTCCACTAGGAGAGTTGGTGACATCAGGCATTTACCACCAAAGAACTGTTTCTAACTTTCTTGAATTATTTTGTTTGTCTCAAAACAAACCCGAGATATATTCCCAAGGTGCCTTAATCTTTTCACTTAAACCGGTTATATTGAGAACCTTCTTTCCAAACCCATTGACTGAACCTAAAAAACTCTCCACACTCTGGATATTAAGCAGTATTTGAAATTCTGTCTCCAGTGTACCAAGCAGTTCCATAAAACAGACCAACTACTAGTTGCTTACGGCCAAGGTCGGCAGGGTACAGGAGTAACTAAAGCAACGATAGCCCGATGGATTTCATCCACCATTCAGTTTTGTCATATGAAGGCAGAAAAGCCGCTAACCAATTGACCTAAAGCACACTCTACAAGCGCAATCTCAACCTCGGCTGCTCTATTTCAAGGTATCGCCTTGGACAAGATATGCCAAGCTGCGACATGGAGGACCACTCATGCTTTCACGCAGCATTACTGTTTGGAATCAACACAACGCAGCAATTCAACTTGTGGGGCAGGCGGTTTTCCTGCATCTGTTCCATAAAGGTGAGCCTCATTGAAATCTAACTTACTTTGTGTTTAAGTTAGCTTTACAGTTCCTTATAGTTACTGTGCAATTGTTTATATATATATATATATATATATATATATATATATATATATACATATACATGTGTGTGTTTGGCATGTGTAGCAGCAGATACACATGCTGTGCATAATCCGCCATCTAGTGTTGGGCTCAGAGTGTTACAAGTTGTTTTTCTTCAAAGAAGTCTTTTTTCGAGTCACAGGATCGAGTGACTCCTCCTCTTGGCGATAGTGCGCATGGACATCGACTCAGTTGTTAGATTTTTTTCTGTCTGCCATTAGGTTCGGACGTGTTCCCTCTCGCTCCGAGACTTTCGATTCGGAATCTTTTTATTCGCTTTCTCATACCATCTGTATTGTTTTCGAACGTATTTACATCTGGAATCGATCCGATAGTACCGTCAGGATTAAGAAAATGCCCTTTCGGGCACTTGCGCCCTACTTGGACCTGTTCGGGCCTACCACGCCATAGCTAAATGGATCAGACTTCATTCCAATTCTGTCCTCGATGCCACGCTCAATTCCCTTATACTGACCAGCACTTGGTATGTAAACTTTGCCTTTCTCCTGAACATCGTGAGGAAGATTGTGAAACTTGACGTTTGTTTTGATCGAAAAAGACACTGCGTGATCGAAGGGCAAAAAGACTCGATATAGCGTCTAAATATACAGAGTCCACCAACACCTTAGAGGAGGAGCAGGCACAGAGAGCTGTTTCAATCCAAGATTCTGACTCTGAACAAGGATCAGAAGACAGCCAGCCGATCACAGCGGCACAGCATGCGAGTACACCTGCCCCTACACCCACTTTAAAAAAATCGAGCAAGGCCTTGGGTGCATCACTGCTGTCAAGCCATGGCTCCACCCGAAAGAAAGTAATCGGCGACTGGCCCTTGGGTTTGGTGCCGAAAAAGGCCATAATACCCCATCAATAGGCCACACCTGTTTCGGTGCCGGAGTCTAGCAAGAAAATAAGAAGCTCAACCTCCGAACTGAGCCGATGCCTACAATCTTCGGATCCAAAATTACTGCTTCCTGCTTAAGTGCCAAAACCTCAGCTAATATCTTCGGGACCGAAACAGCTCGAAACCGCTTCTGTATAGAAGGATGTTTTTGTCTTCGAAGAGACAGGACTTTCGACCCGTTTGAAACATATGCCCAAAATATCCATTGAACTATCCTCTAAGGGCACAAAAACATCCTCTGAACATCAAATAGAGGAATCTGACATTCAACCAGTTTTGGAGGTAATGGACAGTAAGCAGAGAAGAATACACATCCACAAAGAGACTGGGAAAATTATTGCTTCTCCACCTCCACAGACTAAAAGAAAGCCGGCATTTCAAGAGACTCTTGATACTGCTCCACCACCAGCAAAAATGTTAAGCAAAAGGAGAAGCCAACACCTCTCCAGCTTTCTCCACCACATTCGCCACAGCTTTCTTTCTCACCATCACCTACTACCCCACCACCACTACCGTCACCATCACACTCCCATACCTATTCACAGGGAGACACGGTGGACCCATGGCACATTTTTGATTCAGACCCTATACTGTCCAATGATCCTGATCTTTACCCTACTAAACCATCACTACCAGAGGATAGTACAGTTTACACCCAAGTCTTATCTAGGGCAGCTGCATACCATGGGGTCCAAATGCATGCAGAACCTTTGGAAGAGGATTTCCTTTTTAATACACTATCCTCTACCCATAAACATTATTAGTGATTACCAATGCTTCCTGATATGCTTAGGCACACAGACACATTAAAAAAACAGTCAAAGCTAGGGTTCTATCCCCAAAGATTGACAAGAAATATAATCCTGCACCAACAGACCCAGTCTACATTACACAACAACTGCCATCAGATTCTATTGTGGTCCGTGCAGCCAGGAAATGGGCAAATAGTCTTCAGGGGATACCCCACCCCCTGGCAAAGAAAGTAGAAAATTTGATGCTGCAGGGAAAAGGGCAGCAACACAAGCAGCCAACCAATGGCGTCTTGCCAGTTCCCAGGCCCTGTTGGCAAGATACAACAGGGCACATTGGGATGAAATGGAAGTATTCTTGCAGTACCTACCCATGGAGCACCAAAAGAGAGAACAACAAAATGTAGAAGAGGGACAGGCTATTACAAATAACCAGATTAGATCTGCTCTAGATGCAGCTGACACTGCAGCTAAAAGTATTAATACTAGCATTACAATCTGACGACATGCATGGCTAAGGTCCTCTGGTTTTAAACCCGAAATACAAAAGGCAGTGCTTAACATGCCATTCGATAAACAGCATCTCTTTGGACCAGAAGTAGACATTACTATTGAGAAACTCAGAAAGGATTCAGATACTGCAAAAGCCATGGGAGCCCTTTATACCACCTTTTCAGGGTTCCTTTCGGAAACCAGTTTAGAGGAGGTTTTGAATCCCAAACTGCAGAGACTTCCACCTCCCATCCGAAACAAACGCAGCAGTATTATTCAACAGGGTCATTTAGAGGCTCTTACAGAGGACAGAACTTCAGAGCCAGAGGACAATTTACTGCCTCAAAGAGTGCTGCCACACCCACCAAACAATGACTTCCTATACATCCCACAATCCCACATGTTTCCTGTTGGAGGAAGACTGCAACAATTCCACTTTCACTGCCAAAACATCACCACAGATCAGTGGTTACTCTCAATTATCCGCAATCGTTATTGCCTAAAACTCATCTCTACTCCACCAAATATTCCCCTTCGTTCTTACAGACTCTCTCCAGAACACACTGTTCTACTAAAACAAGAGTTACAATCTCTGATACCAACAGGGGCAATAGAAATGGTTCCCATCACACATCAAGGGACAGAATTATACTCTCTATACTTCCTTATACCAAAAAAGGATGGTACTCTCAGACCCATTGTAGATCTCAGACCTCTAAATCTATATATCCTGTCAGAACATTTTCACATGGTAACTCTACAGGACGTCATTCCCCTACTACAAAAACACAATTACATGACTGCGTTAGATCTAAAGGACGCCTACTTCCACATTCCCATACATCCAGCTCACCGCAAGTACTTATGGTTTGTAATATCAGGCAACCACTACCTATTTAAAGTACTACCCTTCGCCATAACAACAGCTTCAAGAGTTTTCTCAAAATGTCTACCTGTAGTAACAGCTCGCCTCAGAAGACACCACATACATGTCTTCCCTTATCTAGACAATTGATTAATAAAATCAAGCAACATTCTACAGTGTCAACAACACACCCAATACACAATAGATACCCTACACACATTAGGGTTCACAATCAGTTACCAGAAATCTCATCCTCAACCAGCACAAATTTAACCTTATCTAGGTGCAATTCTCAATACTTAAACAGCATTAGCCTACCCAAATCCACAAAGGATACAGGCTTTTCAATACCACTTATCACAAACCCAGGTCAATCTGACTTACACATTAAGATTTATCATGAAACTATTGGGAATTATGGCATTGTGTATAGCAGTAGTACCACATGCACAACTAAACATGAGAGCACTGCAAAAGTGTATCTCACAACAATGGTCTCGGGCACAGGGTCAGTTACAGGATCTATTGTTGTTAGACCGCCAAACTTACAAACCTCTGCAATGGCTGAATCACAACATCTTAACAAAAGGGCGGTTCTTTCAAAATCCAGTGCCACAGACTATAATCACAACGGATAAATCAATGGCAGGTTGGAGAGCCTATATCAACAACCTAACCATACAAGTCGAATGGGACTTAATACAATTATCTTACCACATAAACCACTTGAAATTATTAGCTGTGTTCTTAGCCATCGAAGCATTCCAACCTCAGATAATACACAAGACAGTCTTAATAAGAACAGACAACATGGCAACGATGTATTATCTGAAAAAACAATGGGGGACACATTCATCCCAATTGTCCCTTCTAGCTCAAACAATATGGAAATGGGCAATTCACAATCAGATTCACTTACTAGCGGAATATATCCTAGGGATACACAACAAGCCAGCAGACCTTCTAAGCAGGATGCACCAACAATACACAAGTGGGAGATTCACCTAAAGGTACTTCAATATTACTTTCAAATGTGGGGAACACCAAAGATAGACCTTTTCGCAACAAGGGAAAACGCAAAATGCCAAAAATTGCATCCAGACACTCGCACCCTCAATCCAATGGCAATGCTTTATGGATTAACTGGTCAGGGATATTTGCTTAAGCTTTTCCCCCTCTCCCATTAATTCCATTTCTAGTCAACAAAATGTGTCACACCTCTCGCACCGTGATACTCCTAGCTCCCACGTGGGCACGTCAACACTGGTACACAACACTCCTGGATCTGTCAGTAGTGCCCCATCACAAACTTCCAAACAGACCAGATCTGTTAACTCAGAACTAATGTCAAATCAGGCATCCCAATCCCAGTGTACTCAATTTAGCAATTTGTCTCCTGAAGTCATAGAGTTTGGATATTTACACCTTCCCCTAGAATGTATGGATGTTCTAAAACAAGCACGTAAACCAACAGCCAGGCAATGCTATGCAAGTAAGTGGAAATGGTTTGTATACTACTACCAACCTAAAAATATAGATCCACTTAAAGCATAAGTACAGGATATAGTGTGCTATTTGCTTTATTTACAAAAAAGCAAACCTGGCTTTTTCTTCTTAAAAAATTCATTTAACAGCCATATCAGCGTACCTACAAACCATACAACATACTTCTCTCTTTAGAGTTCCTGTCACAAAAGCATTTATGGAAGGACTTAAATGCATTATTCCACCCAGACCTCCACCACTTCCTGCAGGGAATCTTAATATTGTACTCACAAGAAAAATGGGCCCACCATTCAAACCCATGCATTCTTGTCCTATTCAATTTCTCACATGGAAGGTTGCTTTCTTAGTAGCAATTACTTCATTAAGAAGAGTAAATGAAATTCAAGCATTTACTCTAGATGAACCGTTCTTCCAAGTACACAAACAAAAAGTAGTACTTAGGCCAAACCCAAAATTCTTACCTCAAGAGGTCCCACTTTTTCACATTAATCAGTCAGAGGAATTGCCAGTATTCTTTCCACAGCCAGACTCTACTGCTAAAAGAGCTGTAGACACTCTTGATGTTAAGAGAGCGCTAATGTATTACGAAGACAGAACAAAAGACTTTAGGAAAACTAATCAGCTTTTTGTTGCTTTCCAACAACCACATCAAGGTAATCCCATTTCAAAACAAGGATTAGCTAGATGGATTGTGAGATGTATTCAAACATGTGACCATAGGGCAAAAAGGCAATTATTAATAACTCCAAAAACACATTCCACTTGAAAAAAGGGTGCCCCTGTGGCATTCTTAGGAAATATACCAATGGCAGATCTATGTAAAGCTGCCACATGGTCCACACCACATACATTCACAAAGCATAACTGTGTGGATGTTTTATCTAGACAACAAGCAAATGTTGGACAAGCAGTGTTAAAAACACTATTTCAAACCACTTCAACTCCTACAGGATAACCACCGCTTATTTAGGAGGAGAACTGCTTTTCAGTCTGTGCACAGCATGTATATCTGCAGCTACACATGCCATTGAACAGTAAATGTTACTTACCCAGTGTACATCTGTTCGTGACATGTAGTGCTGCAGATTCACATGCGCCCTCCCTCCTCCCGGGAGCCTGTAGTCGTTGTAGTACTCATTTGTACAGAGGTTTATATATATATATATATATATATATGTGTGTGTGTTCGATGGCATGTGTAGCTGCAGATACACATGCTGTGCACATCCCGCCATCTAGTGTTGGGCTCGGAGTGTTACAAGTTGTTTTTCTTCGAAGAAGTCTTTTCGAATCACGAGATCGAGGGACTCCTCCCCTTTCGGCTCCATTGCGCATAGGCGTCGACTCCATCTTAGATTGTTTTCTTTCCGCCATCGGGTTCGGACGTGTTCCTCTTCGCTCCGTGTTTCGGTTCGGAAAGTTAGTTAAATCTCGGAAAATTCGACGGTATTGTTTGCGTTCGGTATCGGGTTAGTTAAAACAGATCGACACCGAATTTTGAAGAGCTCCGGTGGCCCTTCGGGGTTTCGATTCCCCGGTGGGGCCTGGTCGGCCCGACCTCGTGCGTCTTCTAGGCTAATGGAACGGACCCCATTCCGCTTCTGCCCCGAATGCCACAACAAATATCCTTACACAGATCAGCATCTGGTCTGTAATTTGTGTTTGTCTCCCGAACACAAAGAGGATACCTGCGAGGCCTGTCTAGCGTTTCCGTCGAGAAAAACGCGAAGATACCGGAAAGCAAGAAGACTTCAGATGGCGTCGGCAGGACACCAACAATTGGAGGAAGAGGAAACCTTCTCCATCGTGGATTCGGACTCGGACGAGGCCGAAACCCAACAGATGCCGAAAACCGTGAGTAGAACACCCCTTGCCAAAACTCACGGAAAATACATAAAAGCCCAGGGGACGCCACCGCCAGCAGGCCATGGCTTAACCCGAAAATTAGGTGACCGGCCAACGGCACCGAAAAAGGGCGTGCACGTGTCGAAGTCATCCGACTCGAGACGAGATACCGGCACAGAACAGGCTCGACCCTGAGACACCGTGTCAGAGCAATCTCGGCATCGAGAAACCGGCACCAAAAAAGATCGGCACTGAGAAATCGGAACACCGAAAGCCAAAAAAGTGTCTTCGGAGCCAAAAAAGACGGTTGAAAAAGTTTCGATACCGAAACATCCGGCTTCGGAGCCGAAACCAAGTTCATACACTGAGGAGCAGGGACTGTCCTCACAATTGCAAGGACACAAATTTGGTCAGGAGCTAGAGGCTGGGAGCCAGATTACACGCAAAGAAGGCTCCACATTCAAAAAGATACAGGGAGAATAAGAACTCTCCCTCCAATCCGAATGAAAAGGAAACTTGCTTTCTAAGAGAAAGACAAACAGCCACAAGCAAAGGTGGCAAGACAAGTAACTCCGCCACCGTCACCACATCGCTCACCACAACCATCCCAAATGGCCACTCCACCAATGATGCAATCCCCAACGCATACAGGAATGAGCCAAGATGACCCTGACACATGGGATCTTTATGATGCGCCTGTATCAGATAACCGCCCCGACTGCTACCCAGCGAGGCCATCACCACCTGAGGACAATACTGCTTACACACAGGTGGTGTCCAGAGCAGCCGCATTTCACAATGTCACCCTGCATGCAGAACCAATTGAAGATGACTTTTTGTTTAATACTCTGTCGTCCACACATAGTCAGTACCAGAGTCTCCCTATGTTACCGGGAATGTTGAAACACTCTAAACAAGTCTTTCAAGAGCCTGTGAAAGGCAGGGCCATCACTCCAAGGGTGGAAAAAAAAGTACAAACCACCACCAACAGACCCTGTGTACATCACGCAGCAATTAACACTGGACTCAGTGGTAGTAGGTGCAGCTCGCAAAAGAGCAAACTCACACACATCGGGAGATGCACCACCACCTGACAAGGAAAGTCGCAAGTTCGACGCAGCGGGGAAAAGAGTTGCGGCACAGGCAGCCAACCAATGGCGCATTGCCAATTCACAGGCCTTGCTATCGAGATACGATAGAGCTCATTGGGACGAAATGCAACACTTCATCGAGCATTTACCCAAAGAATTCCAAAAGCGTGCGCAACAAGTGGTGGAAGAGGGCCAGAGTATCTCTAATAATCAGATACGGTCGGCAATGGATGCAGCAGACACAGCTGCAAGAACTGTAAATACAGCAGTCACCATACGGAGACACGCATGGCTACGCACCTCAGGATTCAAGCCAGAAATTCAACAAGCGGTGCTGAATATGCCTTTCAACGGACAGCAGTTGTTTGGGCCGGAAGTGGACACAGCTATCGAGAAACTTAAAAAGGACACAGATACGGCCAAGGCCATGGGCGCGCACTACTCCCCACAGAGCAGAGGCACATTTCGCAAAACACAGTTCAGAGGGGGGTTTTGGGGATAGAGCACAGAACCCTCAACCTCACAAACAAGGCCCACATACCAGAGCCAGTATCAGAGGGGAGGTTTTCGGGGACAATACAGAGGGGGACAGTTCCCTAAAACTAGAGGGAAGTTCCAAAGTCCCTAGACACCGCCAAATAAACAGTGACTCCAGTGTCACAAATCCCCAACACATAAATCCAGTGGGGGGGAGACTAACAAATTTTTACCAACACTGGAAGGAAATAACAGACATGTGGGTCCTAGCCATTATCCAACATGGTTATTGCATAGAATTCCTACAATTCCCTCCAAATGTCCCACCGAAAACACACAACATGTCCAAACAACACATGGATCTATTACAACTGGAGGTCCAATCGTTGTTACAAAAAGACGCAATAGAACTAGTACCCAATCATCAGAAAAGAACGGGTGTTTACTCCCTGTGCTTTCTCATACCCAAAAAAGACAAAACTCTAAGACCTATCTTAGATCTCAGAACACTAAATCTTTACATCAAATCAGATCACTTTCACATGGTGACACTTCAAGACGTAATCCCCTTGCTCAAACAACAAGACTACATGACAACATTAGACCTCAAGGATGCGTATTTCCATATACCCATACATCCTTCCCACCGAAAATACTTAAGATTTGTAATCCAAGGAGTACATTACCAGTTCAAAGTGTTGCCATTCGGAATAACAACAGCGCCAAGAGTCTTTACAAAATGCCTTGCCGTAGTGGCAGCCCATATCAGAAGACAGCAAATACATGTGTTCCCGTATCTGGACGATTGGTTAATCAAAACCAATATGCAAGAACAGTGTTCTCAACACACAAAATACGTTCTAGAAACCCTTCACAAGCTAGGGTTTTCACTCACTACCAAAAATCACACCTACAGCTGTTTCAAATACAATAGTACTTAGGAGCAACAATCAACACAAAAATAGGGATTGCCACTCCCAAGTCCACAAAGGGTACAGGCATTCCAAAACGTAATACAGGCCATGCACCCAAACCAAAGGTTCCAGGTAAAATTAGTGATGAAACTACTAGGCATGATGTCCTCATGCATAGCCATTGTCCCAAACGCAAGATTACACATGCGGCCCTTACAACTGTGCCTAGCATCACAATGGTCACAAGCACAGGGTCAACTTCAAGATCTAGTGTTGATAGACCGCCAAACATACACCTCGCTTCAATGGTGGAATACTATAAATTTAAACCAAGGGCGGCCTTTCCAAGACCCAGTGCCTCAATACGTGATCACAACAGATGCTTCCATGGTAGGGTGGGGAGCACACCTCAACCAACACAGCATCCAGGGACAATGGAACACTCAACAGAAACAACTTCATATAAATCGCTTAGAACTACTAGCAGTATTTCTAGCATTGAAAACATTTCAACCACTAATAACCCACAAACACATTCTTGTCAAAACAGACAACATGACAACAATGTATTATCTGAACAAACAGGGAGAGACAAACTCGACACAATTGTGTCTCTTAGCTCAAAAGATATGGCATTGGGCGATTCACAACCACATTCGGCTAATAGCGCAATTCATACCAGGAATTCAAAACCAGTTAGCAGACAATCTCTCTCGGGATCACCAACAGATCCACGAATGGGAAATTCATCCCCAGATACTACAAAGTTACTTCCAAAGATGGGGAACACCGCAAATAGACCTATTCGCAACAAAAGAAAACGCAAAATGCCAAAACTTCGCATCCAGGTACCCACAGCCTCACTCTCAAGGCAATGCGTTATGGGTGAGTTGGTCAGGGATATTTGCATACGCTTTTCCCCCTCTCCCACTCCTTCCGTATCTAGTAAACAAATTGAGTCAAAACAAACTCAGACTAATACTGATAGCACCAACACCTTGGTACACAACACTACTAGACCTATCAGTAGTGCCTCATATCAAACTGCCAAACAGACCAGATCTGTTAACTCAACACAAACAACAGATCAGACACCCGAATCCAGCATCACTAAATCTAGCGCTTTGGCTCCTAAAATCTTAGAATTCGGACATCTAGACCTTACACAAGAATGCATGGAGGTCATAAAACAGGCTAGGAAACCAACCACAAGACTTTGCTACGCAAATAAGTGGAAAAGGTTTGTTTATTACTGACATTATAATCAAATCCAACCATTACACGCATCTGCAAAAAACATCGTAAGCTACCTACTACACTTACAAAAGTCCAAGTTAGCTTTTTCATCCATTAAAATACATCTCACAGCAATTTCGGCTTATCTGCAAATTACGCATTCAACTTCATTATTCAGAATCCCAGTCATAAAAGCATTTATGGAGGGTCTCAAAAGGAGTATCCCACCAAGAACACCACCAGTTCCTTCGTGGAACCTCAACATCGTATTAACACGACTCATGGGTCCACCATTTGAACCCATGCACTCATGTGAGATACAGTACTTAACATGGAAAGTAGCCTTTCTAATAGCTATCACATCTCTCAGAAGAGTAAGTGAAATACAAGCCTTTACCATACAAGAACCCTTTATACAGATACACAAACATAAAGTAGTTATACGCACAAATCCTAAATTCTTACCTAAAGTCATATCACTGTTCCACTTAAATCAAACAGTGGAACTCCCAGTGTTCTTCCCAGAACCAGATTCTGTAGCTGAGAGAGCATTACATACATTAGACATCAAAAGGGCACTAATGTACTACATTGATAGAACCAAACAAATTTGCAAAACAATTGTTTGTGGCTTTCCAAAAACCTCATACAGGGAATCCAATATCCAAACAAGGCATTGCCAGATGGATAGTTAAATGTATTCAAACCTGTTATATAAAAGCAAAAGAGAACTGCCTATTACACCAAAGGCACACTCCACTAGAAAGAAGGGTGCCACCATGGCCTTTCTAGGAAACATACCAATGACTGAAATCTGTAAGGCAGCCACATGGTCTACGCCTCATACATTTACCAAGCATTAATGCGTGGATGTGTTAACAACACAGCCAGCCACAGTAGGACAAGCAGTATTAAGGACATTATTTCAAACAACTTCAACTCCTACAGGCTAAACCACCGCTTTTGGGGAGATAACTGCTTACTAGTCTATGCACAGCATGTGTATCTGCAGCTACACATGCCATTGAACGGAAAATGTCACTTACCCAGTGTACATCTGTTCGTGGCATGAGACGCTGCAGATTCACATGCGCCCTCCCACCTCCCCGGGAACCTGTAGCAGTTTTAAGTTGACAAAAAATGTAACTTGTAAATTTGTAAATATATCACTTTTAGTCACATTATGTACATACATACTTACTCCATTGCATGGGCACTATTACTATATACACAACTCCTACCTCACCCTCTGCGGGGAAAACAATCTAAGATGGAGTTGACGCCCATGCGCAATGGAGCCGAAAGGGGAGGAGTCCCTCGATCTCGTGACTCGAAAAGACTTCTTCGAAGAAAAACAACTTGTAAGACTCCGAGCCCAAAACTAGATGGCGGGATGTGCACAGCATGTGAATCTGCAGCGTCTCATGCCACGAACAGATGTACACTGGGTAAGTGACATTTTCCATATATATATATATATATATTTGCATGGACATTTTAGTTACTTTGTGTATATATATATATATATCTATAGTTGTACATACGCAATCTTTCACTCCTTACGTCACCCTTCTGCTGGAAAACAATCTAACAAAGGAGTTGATGCCCATGCGCACTGTAGGAAGTTGGCTCTGTATATACTATCTCACAGTAAGAGATAGTGTGCACAAAGTCCAAGGGTTCCCCTTAGAGGTAAGATAGTGGCAAAATTAGATAATTCTAATGCTCTTTTTTGTGGTAGTGTGGTCGAGCAGTAGGCTTATCAGAGGGTAGTGTTAAGCATTTGTTGTACACACAGGCAATAAATGAAGAACACACACTCAAAGAATGAACTCCAGGCAGATAGTTTTTATATAGAAAAATATATTTTCTTAATTTATTTTTAGAACCACAAGTTCAATATTTGAAGTAAACACATAAAATGCAAGGTACTCCACACAGGTAAGTTAGGAACTTTGAATTAGAGCAATAACATATACAGATTTTGTTAAAATGTCAATAAGCTATTTTAAAAGTAGACCGTGCAAAAATCAACAGTTCCTGGGGGGAAGTAAGTATTGGTTAGATTGTGAGATAAGCAAGACACTTACAAGTCTCAGTCCTGAGGCATAGGCAGCCCACCGTTGGGGGTTCAAGGCAACCCCAAAGTTACCACAACAGCAGCTCAGGGCCGGTCAGGTGCAGAGGCCAAAGAGGTGCCCAAAACACACCGGCGCCTTTAGAGAGCAGGAGTGCTCCAGTTCCATTCTGCCAGCAGGTAAGTACCCTCGTCCTCGGGTGAGAGACCAGGCAGGTTTTGTAGAGCACTGGGGGGGACACAAGTAGGCACACAACACACCCTCAGTGGCACAGGGGCGGCCGGGTGCAATGTGCAAAGCAGGCGTTGGGTTTTGTATTGGATTCAATGGAGGGACCCAGGGGTCACTCTAGCAGTGCAGGCAGGGCACAGGGGGGCTTCTCGGGCCAGCCACCCCCTGGGCTAGGCAGAGGGTCACCTGGGGGTCACTCCTGCACTGAGGTTCGGTTCCTTCTGGTCCTGGGGGCTGTGGGTGCTGTGCTTTCTCCAGACTTTGGGTCCCTTGTTACAGGCAGTCGCGGTCAGGGGGAGCCTCTGGATTCTCTCTGCAGGTGTCGCTGTGGAGGTCCAGGGGGGTCGTCTCGGGCTACTCACGGGGTCGCAGTCGCCTGGGTGTCCTCCCTGTGTTGTTGGTTCTATGGATCTCGAGCCGGGGGCGTTGGTGGCAGAGGGTGAAGTCTCACGCTTCCGGCGGGAAGAGTGAGGTCTTTGAAAGTTGCAAGATTGTTGCTGTTTGTTGAGCAGAGCCGCTGCACACAGGAGTTTCTTGGTCCTGGGGTTCAGGGCAGTCCTCTGAGGCTTCAGAAGTCGCTGGTCCCTGTTGGATGTGTCGCTGTTGCAGTTTTTCAAGTCAGGAGACAGGCCAGTAGGGCTGGGGCCAAAGCAGTTGTCTTCCATTGTTTCTGTAGGCTTGTAGGTCAGCAGACCTTCTTCTTAGTTCAGGTTGCAGGAATCTGATTTCCTGGGTTCTGGGGAGCCCCTAAATACTAAATTTAGGGGTGTTTTCAGGTCTGGGAGGGCAGGAATCTGATTTCCTGGGTTCTGGGGAGCCCCTAAATACTAAATTTAGGGGTGTGTTTAGGTCTGGGAGGGCAGTAGCCAATGGCTTCTGTCCTGAAGGGTGGCTACACCCTCTTTGTGCCTCCTCCGTGTGGGGAGGGAGGGCACATCCCTAATACTATTGGGGGAATCCTCCAAAACTAAGATGGAGGATTTCTAAAGGCAAGGCTCATCTCACCTCAGCTCAGGGCACCTTAGGGGCTGTCCTGACTGGTGGGTGACTCCTCTGTGTTTTTCTAATGATCTCTTCCAGCCTTGCTGCCAAAAGTGGGAGAAGTGGCCGGAGGGGCGGGCATCTCCACTAGCTGGGATGCCCTGTGGCGCTGTCACAAAAGGGGTGAGCCTTTGAGGCTCACTGCCAGGTGTTATAGTTCCTGCAGGAGGAGGTGCGAAGCACCTCCACCCAGTACAGGCTTTGTTCCTGGCCACAGAGTGACAAAGGCACTCTCCCCATGTGGCCAGCATCTCGTCTGGTTGTGACAGGCTGGCAGAAACTGGTCAGCCCCACACTAAAAGTCGGATTGGTATTCAGGGGGCATCTCTAAGATGCCCTCTGGGTGCATGTTACAATAAATTCCACATTGGCATCAGTGTGCATTTATTGTGCTGAGAAGTTTGATACCAAACTTCCCAGATTTCAGTGTAGCCATTATGAAACTGTGGCGTTCGTGTTTGACAAACTCCCAGACCATATACTCGTATGGCTACCCTGCACTTAGTGTCCAAGGTTTTGCTTAGACACTGTAGAGGCATAGTGCTCATGCACATATGCCCTCACCTATGGTATAGTGCACCCTGCCGTAGGGCTGAAAGGCCTGCTAGAGGGGTGACTTACCTATGCCACTGGCAGTGTGAGGTTGGCATGGCACTCTGAGGGGAGTGCCATGTCGACTTAGTCATTTTCTCCCCACCAGCACACAAGCTGTGAGGCAGTGTGCATGCGCTGAGTGAGGGGTCCCCAGGTTGGCATAAGACATGCTGCAGCCCTTAGGGACTTTCCCTGGCATCAGGGCCCATCAGGGGTACCAATTACAAGGGACTTATCTGAGTGCCAGAGCTGTGCCAATTGTGAAAGCAAAGGTACAGTTTAAGGAAAAAACACTGGTGCTGGGGCCTAGTTAGCAGGGTCCCAGCACACTTTCAATCATAACTTAATATCAGCAAAGGCAAAAAGTCAGTGCGTAACCATGCCAAGGAGGCATTTCCTTACACGCACTATCACCGATAGGAGGAGTCACTCAATCCTGTGACTCCGAAAAGACTTCTTTGAAGAAAAACAACTTGTAACACTCTGAGCCAAACACTTGATGGCGGGATATGCACAGCATGTGAATCTGCAGCACGACATGCCACGAACAGGTGTACACTGAGTGACATTTTCCATATGTATGTGTGTGTTTGATGGCATGTGTAGTTGCAGATACACATGCTGTGCAAATATATCGTCATCTGATCTTGGGTTCACTGTTGCAAGTTGTTTTTCTTTGAAGAAGCTTTTTCGTGTCACGAGATCGAGTAACTCCTCCTCCCGGTGATAGTGCACATAGGCATTGAGTCCTTTTGTTAGATTGTTTTCTTTCCGCTGTCGGGTTGGACATGTTCCCTCACGCTCCGGTAGATTTCGGTTCAGTACTTCTGTATCTTTTTTCTTCAACGTCGGTATCGTTTTCGAACGTGTTTTGGACTACACTCGATCCGATAGTAGCGTCGGGATCAATTAAACGTCCTTTTGGGCACCCAAGGGGTCCTTCTTGGGCCTACTCCATCACCGACTAATGGAACTAACTCCATTTAGATTCTGTTCTCTGTGCCACACCAAGTTCCCCTACACCGACCAGCATTCGGTGTGTAACCTCTGCCGCTCTCCGGATCACAAAGAAGAGACTTGCGAGGCGTTCAGGTCCTAGACAACCTTATGGGATCGAAGAGCACAACGGTTAGAGATGGCGTCGAAGTCCACAGAACCAACGCCCAACATCTTTGGTGAGGGACAGGCATAGACTGCAGTCTCCATCAAGACTCCTATTCCGACCAGGATTCAGATGGGGACAGCCAGATATCTCCTGCGGTGCAGTACGTGAGTACACCAGCCCCTTCCCATCAGAAACAAAGTAAAAAAAAATCACAGAAGACCTTGGGTCGACCCCTGCTTGCTGGCCCTGGTTCGACCCAAAAACAACATATCGTCGACCGACCCTCTGGTTCGGTGCTGAAATAGGCCAGTACTCACTCCACCGAACAGACTGCTACTCCTGTTTCGGCTTCAAGTCGAAAAATGTAGGCTTCCACTTCGGAACAGAGACGGCTACACACCACATTGGAGCTTAAACATCCACACTCCTCTTCGGAGCCAAAACATCAAAGCTTCTCTTCGGAGTAAAAAAAAAATGTTTGCCTACTGAACAAATCCCTTTTTCAGCCTGTACAAAAAATTCTGCTACCAAGCTTTCAGAGCATTCGTTGATGGGAAGCAGACAGGTTTCATCTTCAGAACAGGAAACCAATGAAACAGACATTAGACCAATTCTTGAGGTCATGGACCAAAAGCAAAGGAGAATTCAAATCCAGAAAGATACAGGGAAGATTATTGCCTCTCCTCCTCTTATAACAAAGAGGAAATTAGCATTCCAAAAAGACTTGGTAACTGGCCCTTCACCAGTGAAGATTTTTAAACGCAAGGGGAAGCCAAAGACTTTACAACAGCCTTCTCTACCACATTCGCCTTATCTTCCCTCTTCTCCACCACCTCATACTCCACCACAACCTTCACCCACACAATTATCCACACATTACCCAGTTTCTTCAGTTGGAGATTATATGGGTGACAATATTTACAACATGGCTCCATGGGTTATAAATGATTCTGACCCAACTCCATCCAGTGATCCTGATTTGTATCCCACCAGGCTGTCTCCACCTGAGGATACATCAGCCAATAATCAGGTAATTTCTAGAGCAGCCACTTATCATAACGTACAAATGCACTCTGAGCCTATAGAGGAAGATTTCCTATTTAACACTCTTTCCTCAAATCACAAATAATATCAATGTTTGCCAATGTTACCAGGTATGTTAAAACATGTTGATATTTTTAAAGAACCAATCAAGGCTAGGGTGCTAACACCTAGAGTAGATAAATATAAAGTTGCACCATCTGATCCAGTCTTTAAATCAGCAATTGCCACCTGATTCCATTGTGGTAAGTGCTGCCAGGTTGGGAATGAGGGCATCATGCATAGCGATGGTGAAATCAAACCAGCTTATCAAAAGGGCAGCCATTTCAGGACCTTGTGTCGCAGACCATAATCACCACAGATGCATCAATGACAGGTTCAGGATCCCATCTCTACAGTCTTACTATACAGGCTATACAGGGAAAATGGGACTCAATTCAACAAACTTATCATATAAACCACTTGAAGTTGCTGGCATTGTTTTTAGCACTCAAAGCATTCCAAACACAGATCACTCACAAAACAGTGTTAATAGGAAGAGACAACATGACAACAATGTATTATCTGCAAAAACAGGAGGACACACACTCATCCCAATTGTCCTGTCTAGCACATACCGTTTGGAAATGGGCAATACACAGACACATTCAGCTACTTGCATAGTTTATCCCAGGGATACACAACCAACTTGCGGACCTCTTAAGCAGGATGCAGCAACAAATACACGACTGGGAGATTCATCCACATTTAATTCAACAGTACTTTCACTTGTGAGAACACTGGACATAGACCTTTTCGCAACAAGCGAAAAACGCAAAAGGCCCAAACTTCGCATCTGGGTTCCCTCAGTCCAAGGGCAATGCCCTGTGGATCAACTGGTGAGGGATATTTGCTCACACTTTTCCCCTCTCCCACTAATGCTATTTCTGGTCAGCAAAATCAGTCCTCTCTTACGTGATGCTCCTACGTGGCACGTCAACACTGGTACACAACATTGCTAGATCTGTCAGTAGTACCACATCACAAACTCCCAAACAGACCAGAGCTATTGACTCAAAGCAAAGTTCCGATCAGGCATCCCAATCCCAGTGTGCTTAACCTGGTGATTTGGCTCCTGAGGTCATAGAATTTGGATACCTACAGCTTCCATCAGAGTGTATGAACATTCTAAAACAAGCATGCAAACCTACAACCAGACAGTGCTATGCAATTAAATGGAACGTTTTGTATATTACTGCCAACCTAAAAACATTAGTACAGGATTTTGTATGTTATTTGCTTTACTTACAAAAAGCAAATCTTGCATATTCATCTATTAAAATTCATTTGACAGAAATATCAGCCTACATCCAAAACAGACAACATACCTCTCTGTTTAGAATTCCTGTCATAAAAGCTTTTATGGAAGGCCTTAAAAGTTATTCCACCTAGCGCTCCACCAGCTCCTGCCTGGAACCTTAGCATTGTGCTCACAAGGCTTATGGTACACCATTTGAACCTATGCATTCTTGCACTCTTCAATTTCTCTCATGGAAGGTTGCTTTTCTGGTGGCAATTACGTCCTTTAGAAGAGTAAGTGAAATTCAAGCATTCACTTTAGAAGAATCCTTCATAAACACAAAATAGTACTTAGGACAAATCCAAAATTTCTACCCAAGGTGGTTTCACCTTTTCACATTACTCAGACAGTGGAATTGCTAGTCTTCTTTCCACAGCCAGATTCTGTTGCTGAAAGAGCTCTTCACACTCTTGATCTCAAAAGAACTCTCATGTATTATATAGACAGAACAAGAGAGTTTAGAAAATCTAAACATCTTTGTGTGGCTTTTCAACAGCCGCATAAAGATAATCCCATTTCCAAACAAGGATTAGCTACATGGATAGTAAAGTGTATTCAAACTTGCTGCCTTAAAGCTAAAAGGCAACTATTAGTAACTCCTAAAGCACATTCTACTAGATCGAAAGGAGCTTCAATTTCATTCTTGGGAAATATACCAACGGCAGACATATGCAAAGCAGCCACATGGTCCACACCACACACATTTACTAAACACTATTGTGTGGGTGTGCTATCTCACCAACAAACAAATGTTGGTCAAACATTGCTTAAAACACTATTTCAAACTGCTCCAACTCCTACAGGTTACCTACCACTTACTTAGGAGGGAACTGCTTTTCAGTTCATGCACAGCATGTGTATCTGCTGCTACACATGCAATCAAACGGAAAATGTCACTTACCCAGTGTACATCTGTTCAAGGCATGTAGTGCTACAGATTCACATGCACCCTCCCCGGATGTCTGGAGCCGTTGTAGTACTTTATTATGTAAATGTGTAAATACATTGCATGGACATCTTCTTTACTTACTATATATTTGTACATATGCAATCATTCACTCCTTACTTTTCCCTCCTGTGGGAAAACAATCTAACAAAGGACTCAATGTCCATGCGCACTATTACCGAGAGGAGGAATCCCTTGATATTGTGACTCAAAAAAGCTACTTCGAAGAAAAACAATTTGTAACACTCCGAGCCCAACACTAGATGGCGATAAATACACGGCGTTTGAATCTGCAGCACTGCATGCCACGATCAGATGTACCCTGGGTAAGTGATATTTTCCTTATAGATTTATACAGTTAGTGCACAAGTACAATGTTTTATACACACTGATAAGCTGACACCCACCATCCGCTATCGGCATAAGAGCTATTTTAAGTACTGCTGGCTATTCAGATTCAAGCATGTGACTCTATGAAAAATCAAATACTGCATAAGAAATCGTTACTTACCTGTAACTACAGTGTAGGAAGCTGGCTCTGTATATATAATATCAAAATGAGTGTAGTGTGTACAGAGTCCAGGGGCTCCGCAGAGGCTTTACAGAGGCTAAAGTAGATAATACTAATGCTCTCTTTTGTGGTAGTGTGGTTGAGCATTTAAACTTATCAGAGCGTAGTGCAAAGCATTGTTATACACATACAACATTAGAAGAAGCACACACAATGACTGAACTCCAGACCAATGTTTTTTATACATCAAAACTCTTTATTAATATATTTTTAGAACACCAATATTCAAGTTGCAGGTAAGTACTTCAATGGATTTGTATTTCACACAGGTATCAACAGTACTTGGTTTGAAATAGGTAAGTAATACAGTTTAATTATTGGCAATAATCTGTTTTAAAAATGGACACAATGCAATGTTCAGAAACAGTTCCTGGTGGGAAGAAATGTTAGATCGTTTTACAGGTATGTACAACACTTACAGTTTCAGTCTCCGAGTTTTAGGAAGTCCACCGGTTGGGGTTCAAGCTACCCCAAAAACCCAGCAACACGGTGACGGCTGGGTGCAGAGGTCAAAGTTGAGCAATTTTAACGTGGGCTTCTATGGAGACCCAGGGGTACTTGGAATCAGGTCTGCCTGCAGGTAAGTACCCACGGCTCGGAGGGCAGACCAAGGAGAATTGAAGAAGCACTGGAGTGGCCACAAGTAGGCACCAAACACACACACTCAGCGGCACAGGGGGGCGGCTGGGTGCAGTGTGCAAACAGGACGCCTGGTTTCCAATGCTGGTCCATGAGGAGACCCCAGGGGGTCACTCAGAGGCTGCAGGCAAGGTCCAGGGGGTTCTTGGGCACACCACCGGTCAGACAGGGAGGAGGGCCGCCTGCTGAACATAGATGCACCAGGTGTTGGTTTCTCAAAGGCCGGGGGCTGCTGGTGCATTGTCTTTAGGCGTCTGATATCTTCCTCCGGAGCTTTGTGGTCAGGGGGTCCTCGGGATTCCCTCTGCAGGCATCGTCATGGAGGGGTGGAGAGGTCAACCCAGGGTGGGCACTTGCTGGGTGGACTACCTGGACACAGAGGTCAGGACTTGCCCATCTGGAGTAGGCTGGGAGTCCTTGGTTGTAGGTTTTTCTTAGACAGAGCTGCTGTCCTCTTGAGTTCTTGGTCCTTTTTGTTACAGGACAGTCTTCTGGAGTTAGGCAGAGGTTGCTGGTCCTGCTGGACACATAGCTGGTCTTTTGCAGGTTCTTTGAAGCAGGAGACAGGACAGTAGGGCTGGGGTCAAAGCATTTGTCGTCATCCTTCTTCTCTGCTGGAGGTTTCAGCTAAGCAGTCCTTCTTGTTAGGTCACCAGGAATCTGATGAGCTGGGTTCAGGGAGGCCCGTAAATCCTAGATTTAGGGACGTTTTAGTGTTCAGAGTCCCTCCTTGTGCCCACTCCCTTTGGGGAGAGGGGCACAAACCTAATCCTATTGGTCCCTGTCTTTGAAACCAACGTGGAGGATTCTGCAAGGGGGCGGGGGTCACCTCAGCTCTGGACACATTAGGTGTGGTCCTGGCTGGGGTGGTTACTCCTCCCTTTTTTTCCCTAATTTTCCTTCCAGACTTGCTGCCAAAAGTGAGGCTTTGTCCAGAGGAAAGGCAGCTCCACTAGCTGGAGTGCCCTGGGGCACTGTAATCCGAGGCTTGAGCCTTTTAGGCTCACTGCCAGGTGTTACAGTTCCTGCAGGGGGAGGTGTGAAGCACCTCCACCCAGTACAGTCTTTGTTCCTGGCCACAGAGTGCACAAAGACACTCATCCCATGTGGCCAGAAACCCATCTGGATGTGGCAGGCTGGCAGAAACTGGTCTCTCAGTGGTACAGGTATTCTGAAACACTGGCCATCTCTCCTTGATCTCGCCACCTACTCACTTCTGCCTCACCACACTTTGCCTCATTCCTCATATTCCATCTCCTTCCATCTTCTAGAACCACAGTACATTTTCCTGTTTTCAACACTCATTTTGGCGAAGACCAGTGTATGAAGCTGGCTCCGTATATACTATACCAACATGAGATGTAGTGTGTACAGAGTTCAGGGGTTCCCCAGAGGTTTCGGGGGCTAAAGTGGATAATACCAATGCTCTATTTTGTGGTAGTGTGGTCGAGCAGTTTGTCTTATCAGAGGGTAGTGCAAAGCATTTGTTTAACACACACAGGCAATAAATGAAGCACACACTCAATGACTTGGCTCCAGGCCAATAGTTTTTATGTAGCAAAAATATATATATTTTTTTTTACTCTTTCTAGAACCACAGGATTCACGTTGCAGCTATGTACATTTGCAAGTAAGAATCCAACATATGTGGCAACACCAGTTTGTTTTAATTTGACAAGTTAAATGGTTTATAAGAAAATAGCAAATATCTGTTTTAAAAGTTGACATTGCAATTTTCAGAAACAGTTCTAGGGGGGAAGAAAAGTTTGCACAGTTTCAAGGTAAGCACAAGACTTACAGTTCCAGTCTTCTGGGGTTAGGATGTCCACAGGTGGGGGGGTCAAGTTAACTCCAAACACACACCACCAGTAACATGGGGCCCGCCCGGTGCAGAAGTCAAAGTGGAGGTCGATTTAACAATGGGGTACCATGTAGATTTGGGGCAGTCTGAATCAGGCCTGCTTACAGGCAAGTACCCACGTCTTTGAAGGGCAGACCTGGGGGTGGGCCGCAACAGATCAGCACCAAACATACAACCTCAGTGGCATAGGGGCACCCAGGTGCAGAGTGCAAACACAGTGTCAGGCTCCCAATGCTTTCCTGTAGGAGGACACTGGGGGTCACAAAGATGCTGCAGTCGAAGCCCAGGGAGTATGTTCCGGAAAACCAAATACTGGACAAGGAGGAGGGGTGCCTACTGGATGTTGCTGAACCGAAGATAAGATTCCCCAAGGCCAGGGGGCTGCAGGTGCAAAGATACCTTTTGGCGTTGGAAATCTTCATTCTGTTCTGTCGCAGTCAGGGAGGCCCTCTGGATTTAGGCTGCAGGCGTCGACGTTTTGTACAGGAGGGGTCAACCCAGGGTGGACAATAGGTCAGAATTGCATGGGGGATCAGCTCTAGTTGGGTGGGCCACCTGGACACAGGCCATGGGCGTCGTGCGCAGAGTGGGCAGGACTCGCGGACCCGGGTCAGTTCTGGAGTCCTTTGCTGGCGTTTCTGTGTGGACAGGGCTGCTATCCACAGGAGATCGATGATCCCTCGTCATCCGAGTCCGTACAGCAGTCCATAGGTGTAGGAACGTGCCTCTTCTGACATGGTCAACCCCTCCACCCACACACACTTTTTGCATGGTTTCAGGTTCAGTTTTGACTGAAAGTGCACTGGGTCCCTGCTAAACAGGTCCCCGTGCCAGATCTCTTTCCCTAAAACTGCAATTGTTTTTCCCAATTGGCAGACTTCTAGCTACAACAAGAAGTCCCTAGTAAATGGTACCCCTGGTATCTAGGGCATGGGATGGTAAAGTAAGGTCCGTGAGGGCTGCAGCAGAAATTGTGCCACTCTCAGGGACCCCCTCACTAAGTGCACGTAGTGCTGTTATTGCAGGCTGCGTGTGTTGGTAAAGACCTAAAATGAAAACAACATGGAACCCAGCCTACATGCTTCACTGAAGTCTGGGAAGTTTGGTATCCAACTTCTCAGCACAATAAACCCCGCCAGTGTTGCATTTATTGAAAAATGCACCCAGAGGGCATCTTAGAGATGCTCCCTGTATTTTAGCCAAACTTCTAGTGCAGGACTGACCAGTCTGTGCCAAACTGCCAATTTCAGATGAGTTTCTGACCACATGGGGAGAGAGCCTTTGTGCTGTCTGTGGCCAGAAATGAAGGCTGCACTAGGTGGAGGTGCTTCACACCTGCCCCCTGCAGGAACTGTAACACTTGGCAGTGAGCCTCAAAGGCACTCCAGCTGCTGGAGATACCTCCCCACCCCCCTGCGGACAAAGCCCACTTTTGGCTACAGGTCCGTCTGGAAAATTAGGGAAAACAAGGAGGAGTGACCACTTCAGCTGGAACCACCCCTAAGGTGTCCAGAGCTGAATTGACACCCTCCTTGCTAAATCCTCCATCTTGGTTTGGAGGGCAGGGATCAATAGGGTTAAGTCTGTGTCCCTCTCCCCAAAAGGAGTGGACACCGGAAGGGTGTAGGCATCCTCAGGGACAGTAGTCATTGGCTACTGCCCTCTGACCCCTGTAACGCCCCTGAACCCAACCTCCTGTGCAGCAACGTTCAGCAGGCGGCCCTCCTTTGGGCTGCTGCATCTAAGTGACCCCGGGGTCCCCTCATAGGAAAGAATTGGGAACCAGACTTTCTGTTTGCACCCTGCCTCTGTGCCGCTGAGGGTGTGAATTTGGTGCCTACTTGTGCCCCCCCCCCCCCCCCACCACCCCACCCACCCAGTGCTCCTCTAAACCCCTCAGGTCTGCCCTCTGAAGACACAGGTACTTACCTGCCAGCAGATCTGAAACCGAGTGCCCCCAGTCTCGGTAGGAGCCCATGTTAAACTAGCTTCAACTTCTGCACCCGGCCGGCCCAGTGTTGCTGCTGGTGGGTGTTTGAGGTTAACATGAACCCCAACCAGTGGACTTCCTAACCCCCCCAGAGACTGGAATTGTAAGTGTTGCACTTACCTGCAAAACGTCGTGACTTTTCTTCCCCCAGGAACTGTTCTGAATATTGCACTGTCAACTTTTAAAACAGATTATTGCCTTTTATTAAAAAACTGTACAACTTACCAATTCCAATCAGTGGTACTGATAGATATGTGAATTACTTATTAGTTTATGTACTTACCTGCAACTTGATTCTAGAAATAAATTAAACATGTTTTTGCTATATAAAAACTGTTGGTGTGGAATTAAGTCATTGAGTATGTGCTTCTTCTACTGCCTGTGTACGTACAACAAATGCTTTGTACTACCCTCTGATAAGCCTAACAGCTCGACCATACTACCACAAAAGAGAGCATTAGTATTATCTACTTTGACCTCTGTTAAGCCTCTGGGGAACCCCGGACTCTGTTCACACTATATCTCATTTTGATATATTATGTACGGAACCAGCTTCCTACAATGACTCTGAGGCTGCTGGGTGTCATGGCATCCTGCATCCTGCTGGTAATACATGCCAGATGGCATATGTGGGCTCTGCAGTGGGACCTGAAGTTCCAGTGGGCTTAGCATTGGGAGGAAACTCTCAAACAAGGTCCAGATCTCAGAGGGACCTGCTCAAAATTTGCAGTGGTGTTTAACGAATTGCGATTGGGTCAGAGGCAGATCCCTCTCCCTTCTCTAGCCAGATCTGATAGTATTGACAGATGTGTCCCTCTTAGGATGAGGTAGCCATCTGGTCTCCGGTGGAGTCTGGGCTCCACATGAACTTGTTGGAGCTCTGTGCAATCCTGCTAGCATTGAAGGCATTTCTTCCCTCTGTCAAGGTAAAGGGGTGCAAGTGTTCACAAACAATACCACTGCCATGTGGTACTGTAAAAAGCAGGGCTGGGTTGGGTTGTAGAACTCTTTGTCTGGAGGCTCTGTGCCTCTGGACATGGCTGTAACAGCGGGGCATATCCCTGATGGTTCAACATGTGGTGGGCTCTCTGGATGCCACAGCAGCAAACTAAGCACAAAATGTCTATCGGATCACAAATGGCATATCTATCCAGGGTTGGCGCAAGATCTCTTTCAGCAGTGGGGTAGAGCATTGGTCAGATCTGTTCGTCTCTGCAGAAAACGCGCAATGTCAGCAGTTTTGCATGTTGGAGTTTACAAGGCAGCAGTTGCTCAGACACAGCCCAATCGTGGCTCTGGACTGTGCATGGAGAGTTTGGTATCCCGAGTGGTTGAGCATGTCCATCGATCCTCTAATCTGACTGCCACTTTGGGAGGATCTTCTGTCTCCGCTTCAAGAGAGGGTTCTGTACCTGAACCTTTCCACTCTCGGCCTTCTTGTATGGAGACTGAATGGCGGCAATTGACAGTTTTTGACCTTCCCACCCAAAGTCTGCAACATTATCTTGCCAGCCAGGCATCCCTCCACCGAAATGGTGTACACATGCTCTTCAGAGAAATTTGTGCCATGGTGCACAGACAAGTCTGTTGACCCCCTTTCTGCCCCTCTGTCTGAGGTTCCTTTGTTTTCAGTTTCTCTGGCCCAGCAGGGCTATGCTATAGGCACACTCAGACGTTGTCTGCAATTTCTGCTTTTTTTTAAGGTTGCCTGATCAACCTTCTTTAAGTCCCCTATTTTGCATAGCTTCTTTAAAGGTTATACTAGTGTTTCCTCCATCCCCATTATGCTCCACTTGGTTTTGAATTTGGCTTTGGCATTTCTGATTTGCTCTCCTTTCGAGCCTCTCCACAATTGTCCTCTCTGACTTCTTACTTTGAAGACAGCCTTCCTTGTGGCCATTACATCTTCTTGCAGGCTGAGTGAGCTGCAGGCATTGTCCTCTAAGCCACCCTACCTACATCTATCCTGAAAAAGTGGTGCTTCCCACTAGGGCCGCTTTTCTTCCAAAAGTGGTTACTCCCTTTCATAAAGACCAATCCATCACCTTGCCTACTTTTTACGCACCCCTCCAATATTTCTAAGGAAGAGGAGAGACTCCACCGCCTGAACCCAAAAAGAGCTGTGGCATTCTACCTTGATCATACAAAAGAGTTCCTGATGGATGATCAACTCTTTGTTGGTTATGTGGATGCGAAGGGGGGTCGGACAGTGCAGAAGCCGGATCATCTCCAGATGGGTCATACTTTGCATTAAGATCTGCTGTGCTCTGGTCAAAATGCAACCACCTTAAGGTTTGCATGCTCATTCTATCTGAGCTACAGCCACAACCATTGCGTTAGCGCGTGGAGTTCCAGTCCTTGACATCTGTCAGGCAGCATCATGGGCTTCTCTACACAAGTTTACCAAACACTACTGCCTGGACAGTCAGGTCTGTAGGGACGGCTACTTTGTCCATTCAGTCCTGCAGGACTTTCTGGTATAATCTCATTTCGCAGACCCACCTCCAAGATGGTATTACTTGCTATGTTTTCAAAGGTAAGAAATCTGAAAATAAGAAGTCTCTATCAGATTAACATGTTACTTACCTTCAGCGACGCCTTATCTGGTAAAGACATATTCTAGTTGCAGATTCATTACTGACCCACCCAGCCTTCCTGTTCTGCAAACAGTTTTCTAGGGGAAGGGATTACACTTTCAGGCCTTAGTTTTGATGCACCTGTAGTCATGGATCTGCCCTTTTGGTGTGGAAAGTTGTGAAAAGAAACGGATGCCAACGTGCCAGGGTGGCATCTATATATCCCCCGCAATGTCAAATCTGGTGCTTACTCTGCTGCTGATCGCCACCTTACAGTACGCAGAGATACTACTCAGAAAATTCTCTGGATCTGGCTGATGACTGGGGGAAATTTAAAGGTAAGGAATCAGCAACTAGAATATGTCTGTACCAGAAAAGGTGTTACCGAATGCAAGTAACTTGTTAGGTTTTGTTACAGGTTCTTATAAATAGCAACCTGTGTGCAAGTCTTAATGTTCAGAGCCCTTGTTGGGTTGAGAGTGCATGGATTTTGTATTTTATGGTCTTTCTCCTAGTTGAAAAATTTTAGATGCTAGATTCAGCTGCTATTTCTTTAATTTACAGATTTGAAAATGACTTGCCTCTGAATTCACTGTCATCTAGTCACAAAACCCTGCCACTGACAACAAATGGAAAGCTTTATCTTACCAGTCCTAAAAGAGGGCAAAAAAGAGAAGAAGGATGGAAAGAAGTTGTTAGAAGGTAAGGAAGCTAATTCTTATATGCTTTCTTTAGAGTGCACCCCATGATTTTATTCTAATGCATGTTTCTTCCCACTGATTAATCAGCTTAGGTGTTTTTCCTTGGTGTCAGGATGGATTCACACGTTTTCTTCAGTGCTCCTTGCCTGAACCTGTGGAATTTCACTGACCTTGCCAGAACTCACGCGGCATCTTTATAAATATGCAGTCTTGCCGGGCTTGTTGGTTTTCATGGCCACAGACAGTCCTCTATTTTGCTGATTATTTTCACTTGTCTCCATGATTGGATCACTTATATAATGATATGCTGTCTGAATAATTCCCCGTGTGAAGTTGGGATTCCTTCACTAAAAAAACACTTAGAACATGTTGTAACTTTAGGCACGAACTCTACAGCACTGCTCTTTTCAATAGTGTTATGGTGTTTCCCCAATCATTCCTGCTGGTTCATGTAGTGATCCTTTCCTCCGCCACCTACTTGGACTGACTCTTAGTGCTCATCCTTGAGCATTTGAACTTTGCAAGAGCTTGTCCTCTTGTCTTCTACAATCCCAAGCTTGACTCCTCTCCTGGCAGCAGATTTGTTACTGGGAAATGTCTCCCATCATTTCTGTACCAGGCAGGATGTGTGTTTCGGTCTCAGATTAATTCAAAGTAGAAAAAAATTAAAGCACTGTTAAGGCAGGTGGTTCGGTGGACTGGAGACAACAACTAAATATCTTCCACACAGGATCTGGTATACTGCCTGTACCTTAATCAATGTTTTCATTTAATGAAATGTATACCTTCCATGAAGTAACATGCAGTACCCAAAATTATAGTTCTCAAGATCCTTTAAATGTAACAAGCTGTTTGAAAACGATTACATTCTGCAAACAGATCTTTACAGACTCCTCACTGTACAACAATTCAAGGTCTCCTAGTGTTGGAGAGTTTTTCTGAATTCCTCGATATCAAGTCTACATTTGCTCTCCTTTTAACCCTTTTTCTTTTACATGATCTGCTATTAGGGGATGTCTGAGGGGGCTCCTCTTTCTAGTTTGTGTGGGAGAGACCCAGGCAGTGAGGGGCTGAGTTGAGGCCCCCACCGGAGATGTGACTAGCAGCTCCTGGATGGCACCATCTTGCATTGTCACAGCATATTGTGCAGGATGGTTCGGACAATGGTGGAAAGGTGATGTTGCACTCTAGGATTGTCCAAGGGTGCCTTGCTTCTAGAACATCCCACCCCCTACTTTAAAACACTTGCACAAGGGTGAGAGAGTGCTTTCTGTAAGAGCTTGACATTGGGACTGGATGGTGGCAGCCATGGACAGCTGAAAAGATGATACCCCTAATGCCCTCTCGGACTACGAACTCTGCCTGCAGGTGACCCCAGGACCAGTGGATCTCTCTCTCCTGGACCGAAGAAGCTGGTCCCCATTCGCCCCCAAGGACCATTTTGGGGAAGAACTGGACTTCTGCGCCCACACAGGAAGAGAGAAGCTCCAGAGGACAAAGAAGATTAAGTAGCCTGGTGCAGTGAGCCAGTGGAACCAGCTTCCTGCAAGGTGTGAAACCTTAGAGGCCAGAAGGCCTGAGGAAACCTCTCCAGGTGGCTAGGGCTCACCTCCAGGAGCAAAATGAGCTTACTGAGACCCAGGACTGAGGCTACAACATTAACTTGTGATGCAAGAGAGATAGGGAAGTTACACTGTTTTCAGAATAGCTCCTATGAAATGGAGCCTCTGCAAATGAGTCTGTGTGATTTTGGCACGCTGATAGTGAGCTCCAATGATTTCCAGAGGTTCATGGTCATCTGAATGTTGTCTACGACTGACGCCTTCAGCAGCCAAATATCTAGATGGGGGAAATCTGTAATGCCATACTCTTTCATGAACACCTGCATTGTGCTGGTAAGGACTAAGGGGAACATGGCTAATTGAAAATGCCCGGCCCACCTTGAACTATAGATAGCGTCTTCTGGGGGTCTCCGGATGATTGCAAGAAAGTAGACATTCTACAGGTTCGAAATCACCATCCAGTCTTTTGGATCTAGGGCAGACAGAACCTGGGCCAAAGTAAGCATCTTGAATTTAACCTTCAATAGGCAGGCATTCAGAGAGTGAAGATACAAAATAGGATGAGGGTTTCTGTCGTCCAGCACAAGGAAAAAGCAGGAGTAACATGATCTCTCTTCCAGGAGATCCCCATCAGTAGTCGTAAGCACTGAATAGTCCAGCCCAGGAGCACTAATTAAATATTATATATATGTGTGTGTGTGTGTGTGTGTGTGTGTGTGTGTGTGTGTGATACACATGCTATGCACAGGTCCTGCCATCTATTGGTGGGCTCGGAGTGTTACAAGTTGTTTTTCTTCGAAGAAGTCTTTTCGAGTCACGGGACCGAGTGACTCCTCCTTTTCGGCTCCATTGCGCATGGGCATCGGCTCCATCTTAGGTTGTTTTCTTTCCGCCATCGGGTTCGGACGTGTTTCTTTTCACTCCGGTTGTTTGAGTCGGAAAAATCTTACAAACCCTCTAAATTTGTCAGTATTGTTTTCGATCGCGTATCATCCATCATCGACACCTCGGTACCGGCGGATACAGATCTCTACTCGCCCTCGGGGCACCCACGTCCAACTTGGGCCTGGTCGGCCCGACCAAAAGTATTGTCGAAGCCTCATGGACTGGACCCCGTTTAGATTCTGCCCTCGGTGCCCCGCCAAGTAGCCCTACACTGATCAACATCTGGTTTGTAACCTTTGTTTATTTCGGATCATCGAGAGGATACCTGCGAGGCCTGTAGATCCTTCCACTCGAAAAAGACTCTAAGAGACCGAGCAGCGCGAAGATTAGAGATGGCGTCCAGAAGCACCGAACGCCTCGACGAAGAAGAGGAGAAGATGATACACACCGCCATCTCTGTTCGGGGGTTCGATTCCGAACAAGAGTCCGACATCGACCGACCAATAACAGCGGGCCAGCACATGAGTACACTTGCCCCGACCCAATCCGAGCCCAAATACAAGGCCTCGGGGACGCCACTGCCAGAAGGCCATGGGTCCACCCGTAAGAAAGCTACCGGTGACCAAGCAACATCTTTGGCACCGAAAAAGGGCACACCAACAACAAAGCTTTCTGACTCGAGCCGACGCACAGGCTCCGAAATTATAAGGCACCGACCCATCAAGTCCAAACCCCGAAAGTCACTTTCGGAGCCGAGGCCAACAAGTACTCCAGGCCCTTCAGTGCCAAAAAAGCATACATACACTGAGGAGCATGGACTTTCAAAGCAATTAAAAGAAAGCCATAGATTTGCTGAGGAATTGACACAAATTGAGGATTTCGATGAGAAACAGGCCAGAATACAAATCCACAAAGACACTGGCAAAATCCTCATGGCACCTCCTCTAAGAACAAAGAGGAAACTGGCCTTCCATGGACGTTTGGACACTGACCAGCCAACGGCTAAAGTGCCAAAAGCAAGAGAAAAATCTCTGCCTCCTCAGTTTTCACCGCAACAGTCTCCTCCTCATTCTCCTCAACTAACTATCTCCCCGCCTGCTACACCCACTGCACAGTCTCCATCACACACTATACAATCACAACATGACACGGATCCATGGGATCTCTATGATGATCCAGTCTCAGATAATAGTCCAGAGTGCTATCCATCAAAGCCATCACCCCCTGAGGATAGCACCTCATATACAGAAGTTCTTCCGAGGGCAGCGGCATTTCACAACGTGGCCATGCACATGGAACCTCTTGAGGACGACTTCTTATTTAACACATTGTCCTCAACTCACGCCACATACCAGTCTACCCATGCTTCCTGGCATGCTAAAACATGCACAGCAAATCTTCCAGGAACCAGTTAAGGGAAGAGCTATAACTCCAAGGGTAGAGAAGAAATATAAGCCACCACCCTCAGACCCCATTTTTATTACACAGCAGCTACCCCAGATTCCGTAGTGGTCAGCGCAGCAAGAAAAAGGTCTAATTCCCAGTCCTCTGGAGACGCACCCCCTCCAGATAAAGAAAGTAAGAAATTCTATGCTGCAGGTAAAAGGGTGGCGTCACAGGTAGCCAATCAATGGTGTTTAGCCAATTTGCAGGCCCTAATGGCCAGATATGACAGGGCTCACTGTGATGAGATGAAAGACATTATTCAGCATCTGCCCAAGGACCAACAGAAGAAAGCCCAGCAGGTAGTAGAAGAGGAACAAGCAATCACAAACAACCAAATCCAGTCAGCGTTAGACTCCGCAGATACAGCCGCAAGAACTATTAATACGGCTGTCACCATTAGACGACATGCATGGCTTAGGTCATCAGGATTTAAACCTGAAATCCAGCAGGCTGTCCTCAACATGCCTTTTAACCAACAACAACTATTCGGCACACAAGTTGATACAGCCATTGACAAAATGAAAAAAAGACACAGACACTGCCAAAGCTATGGGTGCGCTTTATTCATCCCATTCCAGAGGCTCATTTCAAAAGCCTCAATATAGGGGAGGCTTTAGACCCCAACCATCCGAGCCATCTACCTCACAAGCCAAACCCTCTTACCAAACGCAATACCAGAGAGGAGGGTTTCAGGGATCCTACAGAGGACAATTCCCCAGATCTAGAGGAAAATACCAATCGTCAAAACAACCCACTAATACCAAACAGTGACTTTACCACCACTTTCCCTCACCACACTTCCCCTGTGTGAGGAAGACTGCAAAAGTTCCATACCCACTGGTTACCCATCACAACAGACAATTGGGTGTTATACATTATCCAACATGGTTACTGCATAGAGTTCACACAAACTCCTCCAGACATTCCCCCAAAAACGCACAAACTTCATCTCCGCACATTTCAATGTTGCAAACAGAAGTACAGGCACTATTACTCAAACAAGCCATAGAACTTGTGCCACATCATCAAAAAGGTACAGGGGTTTACTCCCTGTACTTCCTTATTCCCAAAAAGGACAAAACATTAAGACCAATATTAGATCTCAGGACTCTCAATCTTTACATCCGATCAGAACACTTTCACTTGGTAACACTACAAGATGTAATCCCACTGCTACAACAAGATTTTATGACAACACTGGATCTAAAAAAATTCGTATTTTCACATACCCATCCATCCAGCTCACAGAAAATACCTCAGATTTGTAATACAAGTAAAACCAGTTCAAAGTGTTACCTTTCGGGATAACAACTGCTCCCAGAGTATTTACAAAATGCCTTGCCGTAGTCGCAGCATACATAAGGAGACAACATATACATGTCTTTCCATATCTCCATGACTGGCTAATAGAAGCCAACACTCAAAAACAGTGCCAACATCACACACGTTATGTAATAAACACCCTACACACACTAGGGTTCTCAATAAATTACCAAAAATCGCACCTACAACCAGCACAAATTCAGCAGTACTTAGGAGCCACATTAAACATCCAAAAAGCACTTGCAAGCCCAAGTCCACAAAGAGTGTAATCGTTCCATAGCATATTGCCAAAAATCCAGCCAAACCAACAGTACGCTGTCAAATTTGTCATGAAACTGTTGGGTATGATGGCATCATGCATCGCCATTGTCCCAAACGCAAGATTAAACATGCGGCCCTTACAACAGTGCCTTGCAAAACCATGGTCGCAGGCACATGGACATCTCCAAGATCTAGTGTTGATAGAGCGCCAAACACACATATCGCTTCAGTGGTGGAATCCCACAAATTTAAACAAAGGGTGGCCATTTCAAGACCCTGTGCCTCACGCCATTCTTACAACAGAGCACATCTCAACAATCACAACATTCAGGGACAATGGGACAACAAACAAAAACAACTTCACATAAATCACTTAGAACTGCTAGCAGTATCCCTAGCACGAAGAGCTTTTCAACCTCTTCTTGTTCACAAACACATTTTTGTCAGAACAGACAATATAACAACAATGTACTACTAAAACAAACAAGGAGGAATCCACTCATCACAACTTTGTCTTCTAGCACAAAATATTTGGCATTGAGCAATTCACAACAACATACACCTGGTAGCTCTATACATTCCAGGGATTCACAATCAATTAGCAGACGACCTCAGCCAAGATCACCAACAAACGCACGAGTGGGAAATTCAACCCCAAGTGCTTCACAAATACTTTCGCCAGCGGGGGACACCAGACATAGATCTGTTCACCACCAACCACAACGCAAAATGCCAAAACTTTGCATCCAGGTACCCACACTCTCGATCCAAGGGCAATGCTCTATGGACCACTTGTCAGGGATATTTGCTTACGCTTTTCCCTCTCTCCCGCTCATTCCATTTCTGGTCAACAAACTGCATCAAAACAAACTCAAACTCATACTTATAGCACCAACGTGGGCACGTCAACCATGGTACACCACATTGCTAGACCTGTCAATAGTACTAAACATCAAACTCCCAAACAGACCAGACCTGTTGACACAAAATAAACAACAGATCAGACACCCCAATCCAGCAATGTTCAATCTGGCTCCTGAAATCTTAGTTTGGATATCTACATATTCCACCAGAATGTATGGAAGTGATTAAACAGGCAAGAAAACCTACCACCAGGCGGTGTTATGCAAACAAATGGAAAATATTTGTTTTCTGCTGCCAAGCAAAACACATAACACCCTTAGACGCAACCATACAAGACATTGTAGGCTATTTACTCCATCTACAAATAGCAAATTTTGCTTTTTCATCCATTAAGATACATCTCACAGCAATGTCTGCTTATTTGCAAAGTACACAAACCAAATCTCTATTCAGAGTGCCTTTCATCAAATCTTTCATGGAGGGTCTAAAACGTATCACCTCCAAGAACGCCACCAGTACCTTCATGGAATCTTAACATTGTACTCACACGACTCATGGGTCCACCCTTTGAACCCATGCACTCCTGTCAGATTAAATTCCTAATTTGGAAAGTAGCATTTCTAGTGGCAATCACTTAATTACGAAGAGTTAGTGAAATACAAGCATTCACTATTGAACAACCCTTTATAAAAGTACACAAACATAAGGTTGTACTTCGCTCAAACCCTAAATTTCTACATAAGGTCATCTCACCGTTTCATTTAAATCAAACAGTGGAACTTCCAGTCTTCTTCCCACAGCCAGACTCAGTGGCAGAGAGAGCACTACATACATTAGATATTAAGAGAGCTGTAACAACAGAACAAAATCATTTAGGAAAACTAAACAGTTTTTTGTCACATTCCAAAAACCCCACACTTGTAATCCTATATCAAAACAAGGCATAGCCAGATGGATAGTGAAATGTATCCAAACTTGTTACCTAAAGGCTAAACAACAGATGTTAACACCAAAAGCACATTCCACTAGGAAAAAAGGAGCAACAATGGCATTTCTAGGAAATATACCAATGACCGAAATCTGTAAAGCAGCCACTTGGTCAACACCCCATACATTTACCAAGCATTACTGTGTAGATGTGTTAGCAACACAACAAGCCACAGTAGGACAGGCTATACTAAGAACACTATTTCAAACAACTTCAACTTCTACAGGCTGACCACCGCTTAGGGGAGGAGAACTGCTTTGTAGTCTATGCATAGCATGTGTATCTGCAGCTACACATGCCATCGAATGGAAAATGTCACTTACCCAGTGTACATCTGTTCGTGGCATGTTCCGCTGCAGATTCACATGTGTCCTCCCTGGGAGCCTGTAGCAGTTTAAGTTACATTTAAATTTGTACATATGTATATACATCTCTATTCCATTGCATGGACATCTTTCTTTACACACTATCACTCCTACCTTACCCTCTGCGGGAAAACAATCTTAGATGGAGTCGATGCCCATGCGCAATAGAGCCGAAAAGGAGGAGTCACTTGGTCCTGTGACTCGAAAAGACTTCTTCGAAGAAAAACAACTTTTAACACTCCAATCCCACACTCCTAGACCTGTCAGTAGTACTTCAATCCAAACAGCCCGGATTTGTTAACACAAAACAAAGGTCAAATCAGGCATCCAACCCCCAGTGCTGTCAACTTAGCGATTTGGCTGCATAGAGTTTGGATACCTAACACTTCATTTGAATGCATGGAAGTGCTCAAGCAGGCTCATAAATCTACCACTAGACAATGTTATGCTAACAAATGGAAAAGAGTTGTTTACTACTGTCAATCTAAAAATAACGATCCACTGACAGCTTCAATACAAGATATTGTATGCTGTGTACTTCATTTGCAGAAATTAAATCTAACTTTCTCATCCATTAATATCCATCTTACTGCAATCTCAGCCTACTTGCAGACTATTCAACACACCTCTCTATTCAGAGTTCCAGTTATAAAAGCCTTCATGAAAGGATTCAAACTTATTATTCCACCTAGAATGCCACCTGTTCCTTCTGGGAATCTAAATATCATACTTACTAGACTTATGGGCCCACCTTTTGAACCCATGCATTCTTGTGAGATTCAATTTTTGACATGGAAGGACGCCTTCCTAGTAGCTACTACTTCATTGCGAAGAGTTAGTGAAATGCAAGCATTCACTCTTGAGGAACCTTTTTTCCAAGTGCACAGACATAAAGTTGTACTTAGAACAAATCCCAAATTTCTGCCAAAAGTGGTATCACCTTTTCACATAAACCAAACAGTGGAATTGCCAGTCTTCTTTCCACAGCCAGACTCAGTTGCAGAAAGAGCCCTTCATACTCTTGACCTCAAAAGAGCTCTAATGTACTATATAGATAGAACTAAAGAATTTAGGGAAACAAAACTTTTCGTTGCTTTTCAACAACCACATAAAGGCAATCCTATCTCTAAACAAGGTTTAACAAGATGGATTGTTAAATCCATACAAACATGTTACATTAAGGCAAAAAGACAACTTTTGACCACACCTAGAGCACATTCCTCTAGAAAGAAAGGTGCATTCTTAGGAAACATACCAATGGCAGACATATGTAAAGCTGCCACACGGTCTACTCATACATTTACGAAACATTATTGCGTAGATGTATTTTCAGAGAAACAGGCCAATTTTGGCTAAGCTGTCTTAAGAACATTATTTCAAACAACTCCTACAGGCTAGCCACCGCAATTTTTGGGGAGAGTAACTGCTTTGTAGTCTATGCATAGCATGTATATCTGCAGCTACACATGCTATTGAACAGAAAATGTCACTTACCCAGTGTACATCTGTTTGTAGCATGTAGTGCTGCATATTCACATGCTTCCTCCTTCCTCCCTGGAAGCCTGTAGTCGTTGCAGTTTTATTATTTGTACATATGCAGATCCATTTACATTTGCATGGACATCTATTTTTTTACTTACTAATTTTATAGAACATTTATATTCTTACACTCTATCACTCCTTCCTACACCCTTTTGCGGGAAAACAATCTTAACAATGGAGTCAATGCCCATGTGCAGTATGACCGAGAGGTGGACGCACTAGATCCCGTGACACCGAAAAGACTTCTTCGAAGAAAAACAACTTGTAACACTCCGAGCCCAACACCAGATGGCAGAATAATGCATAGCATGTGTATCTGCAGCACTACATGCAACGAACAGGTGTTGGGCTCGGAGTGTTACAAGTTGTTTTTCTTCGAAGAAGTCTTTTCGAGTCACGAGACCGAGGGACTCCTCCCATTTCGACTCCATTGCGCATGGGCGTCGACTCCATGTTAGATTGTTTTTTTTCCGCCATCGGGTTCGGACGTGTTCCTTTTCGCTCCGTGTTTCGGGTCGGAAAGTTAGTTAGAATCTCGGAAAAATCGTCGGTATTGTTTGCGTTCGGTATCGGGTTAGTTACAATATATCGACACCGAATTAAGAAGAGCTCCGGTGGCCCTTCGGGGTTTTTTCGATCCCCGTCGCGGCCTGGTCGGCCCGGCCACGTGTCTCTTCAAGGCTGATGGAACGGACCCCATTCCGCTTCTGTCCAAAATGCCATAACAAGTATCCATATACAGATCAACACCTGGTCTGTAACTTGTGTTTGTCACCAGAACACAAGGAGGATACTTGTGAGGCCTGTCGAGCGTTTCGGTCCAGGAAGACACTCAGGGACCGAAGAGCAAGAAGACTGCAAATGGCGTCGGCGCCGACAGGACATGGGCGTTTCGAGGAGGAGGAAGAAACATTCTCCACCCAGGATTCGGACTCGGAGGAGATCGATCCCGAAGAGCTGTCTTAAGAGAGAGTGGCTCCAAGAAGATTCGGCATCGAGACAGCGGCACCGAAATGGGTCGGCACCGAGAGGGCACGACGCCGAAAGTAAAAAAGATTTAGTCAGAGCCGAAAAGGTTTCGGTACCGAAACATCCGGCCTCGGAACCGAAAATAAGTTCCTATTCAGAGGAACAAGGACTGTCCTCACAAATGAAGACACACAGATTTGAACAAGAATTAGAGACAATAGAGCCAGATCACACACAAAGGCGGCTCTTTATTCAAAAAGATACAGGGAAGATCAGCACTCTTCCTCCAATCAAAATGAAACGTAAACTTGCCTTCCAAGACAAGGACAAACAGCCACACGCAAAGGTGGCTAAACAAGTAACACCACCACCATCCCCACATCACTCTCCACAACCATCACCAGTAGCCACTCCACCAATGACGCAATCCCCAACTCATACGGGGATGAGTCAAGATGACCCTGACGCATGGGACCTTTACGACGCACCAGTGTCAGATAATAGTCCTCAATGCTATCCAGCGAGACCATCGCCACCAGAGGATAGTACAGGCTACGCTCAAGTGGTATCAAGAGCAGCAGCATTTCACAATGTCAGCCTTCACTCAGAACCCATTGAAGACGACTTTCTTTTTAATACACTGTCTTCTACACACAGTCAATATCAAAGTCTTCCGATGTTGCCCGGAATGCTGAAACACTCCAAACAAGTGTTTGAGGAGCCTGTCAAAGGGAGAGCCATTACTCCAAGAGTAGATAAAAAATATAAACCGCCACCAACAGACCCAGTGTACATCACACAACAGCTATCACCAGACTCTGTTGTAGTTGGAGCAGCGCGCAAAAGAGCCAACTCTCATACTTCAGGAGATGCACCACCTCCAGATAGAGAGTAGAAAATTCGACGCTGCAGGCAAAAGGGTGGCGGCACAGGCAGCAAACCAGTGACTTATTGCAAATTCGCAAGCTTTGTTAGCCAGATATGATATGGCCCATTGGGATGAGATGCAACACTTTATTGAACATTTACCAAAAGAGTTCCAAAAAAGAGCGCAGCAAGTGGTAGAAGAGGGACAGAGTATCTCCAATAATCAAATACGATCAGCAATGGATGCTCCAGACACAGCTGCTAGAACTGTCAACACAGCAGTAACAATAAGGAGACATGCATGGCTGCGTACATCAGGATTTAAACCAGAGATGCAGCAAGCTGTGCTGAATATGCCATTCAACGGACAGCAGTTGTTTGGGCCGGAGGTGGACACTGCAATAGAAAAACTTAAGAAAGACACTGACACGGCCAAAGCCATGGGCGCACTCTACTCCCCGCAGAGCAGAGGCACATTTCGAAAGACACAATTTCGAGGGGGGTTTCGAGGGCAGACCACAGAAGCCACAACCTCACAAACAAAGCCCACTTACCAGAGCCAGTATCAGCGGGGAGGTTTTCAGGGACAATATAGAGGAGGACAGGTTCAAAGAAGCGGAGGAAAGTTCCAAAGTCCCAAAACTCCTCCAAACAAACAGTGACTTCAAGGTCACAAATCCCCAACACATAACACCTGTGGGGGGGAGACTAACCAAGTTTTACACACATTGGGAGGAAATAACAACAGACACTTGGGTCTTAGCAATTATCCAGCATGGTTATTGCATAGAATTTCTCAAATTCCCTCCAAACGTCCCACCGAAAACACACAGTATGTCAAAACAACATATAGATCTTCTAGGACTAGAAGTTCAGGCATTGCTACAGATAGAAGCAATAGAATTAGTACCAACAGAACAATTAAACACAGGAGTTTACTCACTGTACTTTCTGATACCCAAAAAAGACAAGAGTCTGAGACCTATACTAGATCTCAGAACATTAAATACCTACTTCAAATCAGACCACTTTCACATGGTTACTCTACAAGACGTAATCCCACTGCTCAAACAACAAGACTACATGACAACACTAGACCTAAAGGATGCATATTTCCATATACCAATACATCCTTCACACAGAAAGTACCTAAGGTTTGTATTCCAAGGGATACATTACCAATTCAAAGTGTTGCCATTCGGAATAACAACTGCGCCAAGAGTTTTTACAAAATGCCTAGCAGTAGTAGCTGCACATATCAGAAGGCAGCAAATACATGTGTTCCCGTACCTGGACGATTGGTTAATCAAAACCAACACGCTAAAACGGTGTTCACAACACACAAAATATGTCATAGAAATCCTACACGTACTAGGTTTCTCAATCAACTACGCAAAGTCACACCTTCTGCCGTGTCAAACACAGCAATACTTAGGAGCAACAATCAACACAGCAAAAGGGATTGCTACTCCAAGTCCACAAAGAGTTCAAACATTTCACAATGTAATACAGGCCACGTATCCAAAACAAAGGATACAAGTCAAAATGGTAATGAAACTACTAGGCATGATGTCTTCATGCATAGCCATTGTCCCAAATGCAAGGTTACACATGCGGCCCTTACAACAGTGCCTAGCATCACAATGGTCACAAGCACAGGGTCAGCTTCTAGATCTGGTGTTGATAGACCGCCAAACATACATCTCGCTTCAATGGTGGAACAGTATAAATTTAAACCAAGGGCGGCCTTTCCAAGACCCAGTGCCACAATACGTGATAACGACAGATGCTTCCATGACAGGGTGGGGAGCACACCTCAATCAACACTGCATCCAAGGACAATGGGACATACAGCAAAGACAGTTTCACATAAATCACTTAGAACTGTTAGCGGTATTTCTAGCGCTGAAAGCATTTCAACCCATGATAACCCACAAATACATTGTTGTCATGTTGTATGACAACAATGTATTACCTAAACAAACAAGGAGGGGGACACTCAACACAGTTGTGTCTCCTAACACAGAAAATATGGCATTGGGCGATTCACAACCACATTCGCCTAATAGCACAATTTATTCCAGGAATTCAGAATCAGTTAGCAGACAATCTCTCTCGGGATCACCAACAGATCCACAAATGGGAGATTCACCCCCAAATACTGAACACTTACTTCCAAATTTGGGGAACACCACAAATAGATCTATTTGCAACAAAGGAAAACTCAAAATGCCAAAACTTCGCATCCAGGTACCCACAACATCAGTCTCAGGGCAATGCGCTATGGATGAACTGGTCAGGGATATTTGCGTACGCTTTTCCCCCTCTCCCACTCCTTCCATATCTAGTAAACAAGTTGAGTCAAAACAAACTCAAACTCATACCAATAGCACCAACATGGGCAAGGCAACCTTGGTACACAACACTACTAGACCTTTCAGTAGTACCTCATGTCAAACTACCAAACAGACCAGATCTGTTAACACAACACAAACAACAGATCAGACATCCAAATCCAGCATCGCTGAATCTAGCAATTTGGCTCCTGAAATCCTAGAATTCGGACATTTAGACCTCACACAAGAATGTATGGAGGTCATAAGACAAGCTAGGAAGCCTACCACTAGACACTGCTATGCAAATAAGTGGAAAAGATTTGTTTATTACTGCCATAATAATCAAATTCAACCCTTACACGCATCTGCAAAAGATATAGTAGGATACTTACTACATTTGCAAAAGTCAAAACTAGCTTTCTCTTCCATAAAGATACATCTTACTGCAATTTCAGCTTACCTGCAAATTACGCACTCAACTTCATTATTTAGGATACCAGTCATAAAAGCGTTTATGGAAGGCCTAAAGAGAATTATACCACCAAGAACACCACCAGTTCCTTCATGGAACCTCAACATAGTCTTAACACGACTCATGGGTCCGCCTTTTGAGCCCATGCACTCTTGTGAAATGCAATACTTAACGTGGAAAGTTGCATTTTTAATTGCCATTACATCTCTAAGAAGGGTGAGTGAAATTCAAGCATTTACCATACAAGAACCATGTATTCAAATACACAAGAATAAAGTAGTTCTACGGACAAATCCAAAATTTTTACCAAAAGTTATCTCAACGTTCCACTTGAATCAAACAGTAGAATTACCAGTGTTCTTCCCACAGCCATATTCTGTAGCTGAAAGAGCACTACATACATTAGACATCAAAAGAGCGCTAATGTACTACATTGACAGAACAAAACTAATTCGAAAAACAAAACAACTATTTATTGCCTTTCAAAAACCTCATACAGGAAATCCAATTTCAAAACAAGGCATTGCTAGATGGATAGTTAAGTGTATTCAAACCTGCTATCTTAAAGCAGAGAGAGAGAGCTGCCTATTACACTAAAGGCGCACTCAACCAGAAAGAAAGGTGCTACCATGGCCTTTCTAGGAAATATTCCAATGAACGAAATATGTAAGGCAGCAACATGATCTACGCCTCATACATTTACCAAACATTTCTGTGTAGATGTGTTAACTTCACAAGAAGCCACAGTAGGTCAAGCTGTACTACGAACATTGTTTCAAACAACTTCAACTCCTACAGGCTAAACCACCGCTTTTGGGGAGATAACTGCTTACTAGTCTATGCACAGCATGTGTATCTGCAGCTACACATGCCATCGAACGGAAAATGTCACTTACCCAGTGTACATCTGTTCGTGGCATGAGTCGCTGCAGATTCACATGCGCCCACCCGCCTCCCTGGGAGCCTCTAGCCATTTAGAAGTTGATCTTGAACATTTGTAAATTTGTAAATATATTACTTTAAACTTCATTATGTACATACGTATTCACTCCATTGCATGGGCACTATTACTAGCATCCACAACTCCTACCTCACCCTCTGTGGGGAAAACAATCTAACATGGAGTCGACGCCCATGCGCAATGGAGTCGAAATGGGAGGAGTCCCTCGGTCTCGTGACTCGAAAAGACTTCTTCGAAGAAAAACAACTTGTAACACTCCGAGCCCAACACCAGATGGCGGGATGTGCACAGCATGTGAATCTGCAGCGACTCATACCACGAACAGATGTACAACTGGGTAAGTGACATTTTCCATATATATATATATATATATTTGTGTGTGTGTGTAGCCTATAGAAAAAGGTAAAACAAATGGCCATACTACACTTGCTCACTTGCTTTTCTTTTAAAACCAGAGTAGTAATACAGTGCATACAAAGAAAAACAGCTGAATATAGAAAGCCTTCGGCAAAACCTTTATTTAATACTAAAAAGGAAAGGATATATGAGGCATTGTTAACCAATAGGCTGCATTGAAAAAGTAAGTGTAGGCAACTGGCTCTTTATCTAGTGGACCAAAATAAGGTACACTGTGCAAAGAGTCCATACAATCCCCAGAGGCACATAAGACATCCAAAATGCTCTCTTTTTGGGTAGTGTGGTCGAGCAGTTAGGCATATCAGAGGATAGTGCTAAGGATGTGAGGTACACACTTATGCAATAAGTGAGGCACACACTCAATAAAGAAATCTGACACCAATTTATAAAAATAACGTACTTTTTATATAACCTTTAATACCAGGATCACTGGAATCAGTTGAGTACTTTGCGAGATAGGGATTTTTACAGTTTTTAAAAGTTGACAATGTAATTTTTGGGTGCAGTAATGTTATTTGGATGCTTAACAGCGACTTACAGGACTTTTCTCGGGGACTTAAGGTGAGTATGGGGTATTATCCAAGGCCACACCAGCAGGTCACCCTGGGAGGCTCTGGTGCGTCCGCATGTGGAAGTGTTACGGTGTCAGGTGTCCCATTCACTTCAATGGGGAATGGTCCAGTCACAAGGTTGCTGCAGGGATGGACTGGAAGGTCAGTACAGGGGAGCTCAACTCTTGAGGCCCTCGGGCACGTGGAGACACCATCGGTCCACTCCTCCTTGGGTTATAGGGCAAGGGTGCAGTGGTGTCTTCTGATGTCAGGTCCGGTGTTGGAATACCACACGTTTGCATGGGGGCCCACAGAAACAGTCTGCAGGAATGGACTGAAGGTCCAGTCTGCCCCAAGCCAACAAGTGGGCTCAGATCTCACGAGGCTTGGAGAGATGGGAACACCCTTTGTTCTCTTCTCCTCGGTCCAGGGCATACCGATGCAGAAGTGTACTGAGACATCTGGTTTCTGTCTCCTAGTCACTCGCAGTTCTGGGGGCAGGGGGGTAAGGAGGGAGTCTGCAGAAACAGGCTGCACACACCATCTCGAAGTCCACAGTGGGCGAACTCATGGTAGGCTTTATCTCTGGAGGGCCTGCAGGCCACTCTGACCATTTCGGGTCAGGCTAGGCGGCTTGGGTGCAGTGGTATTGTCTGGCATCGGGTTTTTGGTGGTCTCTGTCCTCATAATTCTTTCTTGGGTGCCTGCAGATGCAGGGGAGCAGCTCCTCTACTACAAGGGAGTTCTTCCTGGCGCTTTGTGAAGCACTGTCAACTCTCCCAGGTTCTTGGAGGCTGCAGTGACAAGACAGGTCAATTGCTCTTCGAGGGTCAGGTGCAGCAGGCCGGCAGGGTTGGAGCCAAGTCAGTTGTGCTGCTCGGTCCTCTGTTTCAGCAGGCTTTTTGACCACTCCTTTTTTGTCCAGCAAAGATCTGCGTATCTGGTATCAGGAAGTCTCATAAATACTCTTTAATGGGACGTTAAGGGGAGTGTAGAGTAGTAGCCAATGGGCTACTTACACTTGGGGTCACAACACCCCCTAGATGACCACTTCCTGTGGGGAGTGGGCATCACCCTGTCCAAAGTTCCTAAATTCCACCACAGACAAGATGGCAGCCTTTCCTAAGTCATGTCCAATTCAGACTGGTCACCCTAGGGGTGTTCTCAGTCTGGAAATGTGACATTCCTCCTGCATGGCTAATTTTCCTGCCTGTCCAGATAAGCCCTGGGGTAGGGGGGTTTTCATCTTCCTCTGAAGGTCAGATCTGCATACCAAAGGCAGTGGGATTCTTTGAAGCTCCCTGCCTCGGAATGCACCAGAGGGAGGGGGGGGGGGGTGAGGGGGCAGATTTTCATCTGTTTGGTGGCAGGCTGGTCAGAACTGGTCGGTGAGCACACCAGCAGTTGATACGTTTTCAGGGGGCACTTCTATGGTGCCCTCTGGCTGCATGTATTAATAAACCCATCACTGGAATCGGTGAGGGTTTTTGATACCAAACATCCCTAGTTTTAGTGAAGCCATCATGTAGCTCGGGAACTCATATTTACCATTGTCCAGCACATATATTTAAAATCGCTTCCCTGCACACTTACCATGTCTAAAATTCGACAAACATTGCAGGGGTATGTCTGCTTTTGCAGATATTCCCACATATGTAATATAATGCATCCTACCTTAGGGCTGTAAGGCCTGCTGTAGGGGTGACTTACAAATATTACAGGCAGCGTTTTAGGGGATGTGGCACACAGAGTGTGTTCCATGTGGTGTACCTTGTGACGCAGCCTTTAATAGCAGTCTGTATAAGGTTCGTTCTGGGTCCCTTAGAGTGGCACAAGTTATGCTTCAGCTCTTAGGGGCCCTCTTCAGTACCCATGCTCTAGGTACCAGTGGTGCCATTTAAGGAACACTGTCACTGGGGACCTGGTTAGCAGGAACCCAGTGCACATCAGTCAAAGTTGCATCAAAAAAACTGCCAAAAGTGGGGGGTACTGCAAACAGAATCCAGTTTCCTACAGTAAGTGTAGAAAAACTGTCACTGTGCCTTTAAGAACCTCACAGCATCCCCTATATCCCATCTTGCCCCACAGGTGACAGGTCAGTCCATTTTTCTGGCTCCTTCTGCTAGGAACCTGGAGCACTGAGCTCTTCTTTCTTTTTTTTACTAAAATGTCAAGCAGATCTCACTAGATTTTGGTGAAAAGCTTTACATTTGGTAGTTGCCAGTACCTGCTGTGCTGACATGTTTTCTGACAGAAAATAATATTTTATTCTGCCAAAAATGCCTTCACTGTTTCTGAAGTGTCCTTTCTGTGGGTAGAAGGCCCAGACTGATACCCATGCAGTGTGTATTGTTTGTCTTCCCGACTCTCACCGTCCTGACTCCTATCCTCATTGCCAGAAGCTATCAAAGCCACACTAAGAGACCAAGAAAAAGATTTGGCTTCATGAACTCATCAAATCATTAACATTTATAAAGCGCGCTACTCACCCGTGCAGGTCTCAAGGCGCTAGGGGGAGAGGGGGTTACTGCTGCTCGAAGAGCCAGGTCTTGAGGAGTCTCCGGAATACGGAGTGGTCCTGGGTGGTCCTGAGGCTGGTGGGGAGGGTGTTCCAAGTCTTGGCCGCCAGGTAGGAGAAGGACCTCCCACCCGCTGTGGTGCGGCGGATGCGCGGGACGGCGGCGAGAGCGAGGCTGGTGGCGAGAGCGAGGCTGGTGGACCGGAGGAGACGGTGGGGGCGTAGAAGCTGAGGCGTCGGTTGAGGTATTCTGGTCCCTTGTTGTGGAGGGCTTTGTGTGCATGGGTGAGAAGTCGGAAGGTGATCCTTTTGCTGACTGGGAGCCAATGCAGGTGTCTCAGGTGGGCGGAGATGTGGCTGTTGCGGGGTATGTTGAGGATGAGGCGGGCGGAGGCGTTTTGAATACGTTGCAGACGTTTTTGGAGTTTTGCGGTGGTCCCAGCATAGAGGGTGTTGCCGTAATCCAGGCGGCTAGTGACGAGGGCGTGGGTCACGGTTTTTCTGGTGTCGGCGGGGATCCAGCAGAAGATCTTGCGGAGCATGCGGAGGGTGAGGAAGCAGGAGGAGGACACGGCGTTGACTTGTTTGGTCATGGTGAGAAGAGGGTCCAAGATGAAGCCGAGGTTGCAGGCGTAGTCTGAGGGGGTCGGTGCGGTGCCAAGGGCCGTGGGCCACCAGGAGACGTCCCATGCGGTCGGGGTGTTGCCGAGGATGAGGACTTCCGTTTTGTCTGAGTTCAGTTTCAGACGGCTGATCCTCATCCAATCTGCGACGTCCTTCATACCATCTTGCAGGTTGGTCTTTGCGCTGGTGGGGTCCTTGGTGAGGGAGAGTATAAGTTGAGTGTCGTCGGCGTAGGAGGTGATGATGATGCTGTGCTTGCGTACGATGTTGGCGAGGGGGCTCATTTAGACATTGAAGAGTGTCGGGCTGAGCGAGGAGCCTTGAGGGACGCCGCAGATGATCTCGGTGGGGTCTGAGCGAAAAGGTGGGAGGTAGACTCTTTGAGAGCGGTTGGAGAGGAAGGAGGCGATCCAGTCCAGGGCCTGGCCTTAGATCCCGGTGGAGCGGAGGCGGGTTATTAGGGTGCGGTGACAGACGGTGTCGAAGGCAGCCGAGAGGTCGAGGAGGATGAGGGCGACTGTTTCACCGTTGTCCATCAGGGTTCTGATGTCATCTGTGACTGAGATGAGGGCGGTTTCAGTGCTGTGGTTGGCTCGGAATCCGGATTGTGAGGGGTCGAGAAGGTTGTTGTCTTCAAAGAAGTTGGTAAGCTGTTTGTTGACGGTCTTCTCTATTACTTTGGCAGGGAATTGGAGGAGCGAGATGGGGCGGAAGTTCTTCAGGTCGCTTGGGTCAGCCGTAGGTTTCTATAGTAGGGCGTTGACTTCGGCGTGTTTCCAGCTTTCGGGGAAGGTAGCAGATGAAAAAGAGGAGTTGATGATGGTCTGGAGGTGCGGGGCGATGATGTCGTCGGCTTTATTGTAGATGAAGTGTGGGCAGGGGTTCGAGGGGGGCCGGAGTGGATAGAGTTCATGGTGGTTTTGGTCTCTTCAGTGTTGATGTGGGTCCAGGCGTTGAGGGTGATGGCTGGGGGTGTGGGTTCAGAGTTGATCGGCAGGGTCTGGTGTCCGAAGCTGTCGTGGAGGTCGGTGATCTTGCTATGGAAGAAGGTGGGGAGGGAGTTGCACAGGTCTTGTGAGGGCGTGATGGCGTTGGCATTGGGGTTGGAGAACTCTTTAACGATGCTGAAGAGTTCTCTGCTGTTGTGGCTGTTTTTGTCCAGTCTATCAGTGAAGAAATTCCTTTTGGCTGCGCGGATTAGGTAGTGGGGTTCGCGGGTAGCGTTCTTGAGGGCGGTCATGTTGTCAGCGATGTGGTCCTTACGCCAGGTTTTCTCGAGGGCGCGACAGGTTTTCTTTGATTCCTTAAGGGTGTCAGAGAACCAGAGAGGTTTTTTGGTGTTGGCCTGTCTTGGAGGGCGTCTGAGGGGAGCAAGGTTGTCTGCGCAGCTGGTGATCCAGTTCGTGAGGCTGAGGGCTGCGTCGTTGGGGTCGGTGGTGAAGGTAGGTTGGTTGTCGATGAGCGTGGAGAAGAGCTGTTCTTCGGGGATTTTGTTCCACTGTCGACGAGGGATGGGTTGAGTGCGGAGGTGGCAGGTCTCGCATCAGAAGGTGAAGTGGACACAGCTGTGGTCGGTCCAGTGTAGAGCGGAGGCGTGGCTGAAGGAAACTTGTTTGCTGGTGGAGAAGATGGGGTCAAGCGTGTGTCCGGCGATGTGGGTGGGGGTGTTCACCAGTTGCTTGAGGCCGAGGTTGGCGAGGTTGTCGAGTAGGGCGGTGGTGTTGGGGTCGTTGTTCTGTTCTAGATGGAAGTTGAGGTCGCCGAGGAGGATGTAGTCTGGCGAGGGCGTGCGGGGAGATGAAGTCGGTGATGGAGTCGCTGAAAAGGGCGCGTGGTCCGGGGGGGGCGGTAGATGAGTGATCCTCTGAGGGTGGTCCTGGGGTCGGTGCGAATCTGGAAGTGCAGGTGTTCTGCGGCGAGGGGGGTGTCTTCGGTGGAGGTGGTGACGCTGATGGAGTCTTTGAAGACGATGGCTATTCCTCCTCCTCCTACTTGGTTGGTGCGGTCTTTCCTGGAAATCTTGTAGCCTTCGGGGATGGCTATGGCGCTGTCTGGGGCCGAGGAGGCGTTCATCCAGGTCTCTGTGATGAAGGCGACGTCCGGTGCTGTGGAGTCCAGGAGGTCCCAGAGTTCAACGGCGTGCTTGTGGGCGGATCAGGCGTTGACCAGGATGCATTTGAGGTGGTTGATGGCGCGTGGGCTGGTGGTCGTGGTAGTTTCGTGGTGAAAGATACATTGGCAGGTGTGACATGCGAAAGGTCCATGGGTACGTTTCGGGTTAGCTTGGAAGCAGGTGCTGGAGCGCCCTGGGTTGAGGGCGTGGAGGGTGGTGGGGTCGTAGCGGAGCAGCGGGGTTTGGGAGTGCTGAGGACCAGGGGTCGTGGCGCTGGGCGCGGGCCAGGCGCAGATGGGCGCAGACGGGCTTGCCTTTGGTGCGCCAGCGGCGCGGTCGCGCAGCGGCCGCCATAAGAGGGAGGAGGGGGGGGGGAGGGATCAGCTGGGGGCAGGGGACGGGAGTGGGGCGACGAATGGGAGCTGGGGGGCGGGGGCGTGCAGGAGGTGGCGGCGGGAAAGCGGGGGGGGGACAGGTAGAGGGGAGAAGTGATGGGGGAGGGGGGGGGTTAAGGGTGGAGGGGGGTGAGTTTTAGGAAGTTTAGGAGTTTAGGGACAGAGATAGGAGGAAGGATGGGAAGATAGGGGAGGGGGGGTTGTAGAGGTGGGTGAGGGTGAGAGGTAGAGTGCAAGGATAGGAAGATAGGGGTGGTTACAGAGGGGGTGGCGAGTGAGGGGGAAAGATAGAGAGATAGGTAGATAGGAGGAGGTGGTGAGTGAGGGAGACCGATAGAGAAAGGGGTAGATAGGGGTGATAGAGAGGGGGAGGCAAGTGAAGGAAACCGATAGAGAAAGGGGTAAATAGGGGTGATAGAGATGGGGAGGCGAGTGAGGGGGAGAGACGAACCAGGAGCAGGAGGGCAGGCGCGGGAAGAACCAGGGAGCAGGTAACAGAGGAAGAGGAGCCGAGAGACAGAAGACCACAGAAGAAGAGGAGCCGAAGAACAGAAGACAGAAGACCACAGAAGAAGAGGAGCCGAAGAACAGAAGACCACAGAAGAAGGTAAAGAAGAAGAGGAGTGCAGAAGACAGAAAACTACAGAAGAAGGTAGTGGGGTTCGAAGAGGAGCGCAGAAGACAGAAGAATACAGATGAAAGTGAAGAAGAAGAGGGGCGACGAGCAGCAGAGGAAGGAGCCAAGAAGAGGGACAGAGAAGAAGAGGCACATGCCAGTCGCTGTGCAAAGGAGAGAGAGAGAAGCACACAGATGAAGAGAGAAGACGGGGAGCAGGAGGGAAAGAAGAGTACAGAAGAAGACTAAAGAAGAAGAGCGCAGAGGAAGGACAGAAGAAGAAAAGAAGCAGGAGAGAGGGTGAGTAGCGCGGGGCAGGGCGAGGGGCTGGGTGGTGGGGGGGGTACTTACTGCGAGGTAGCTGGGCTTGCTAGGAGGTCTCAGGAACCTGGGCTTGAGGAGCTGGAGGAGCTGCAGCGGCAGGGGGAGCGACCTACCCTAGGGAACTCATGAATAGAGGAACATTCCTAAGAGGCCTTGAGGAATGTTCTTACTTCAAGAAGCCCTCCTCTAATCCTAATAAAAACCAGAGAGGCATACCCAGAGAAAACACAGTGGATCAAGGTCTCAGTCTCAGTCTAAACGAGTACCTGTTTGCTCGACGTTGAAGACCTTGCCAACAGGAGGAGCAGGGCATCCATAGATGTCGGGGCACACTCAATGCTCGACATCAAAGGCCACATCGCCGGTGCGGCACCATCTGTCGATGTCATGACATTAATCGACATTGAGGCACCTTACATCGCTGAAGCAGCACCACCCGTCAACATCAAGGTACTCCTTGACATTGAGGCACCGGACACCTTTAATGTCAGCATCGGCTGCACAACGTCATCCAGACATGGCTTCCATGCAAACATCATCTGATAATTTTGAGCTTCCAGCATCGACTTCGAGGACAACATCTAGATCATCAGTGAGAGATTAGTCTCTGACACACCTCCAAAAAGGGTTTTACCTGTGGATGACCTCCTAACTTTTAATGTCTTACTCAGGGGTGCCACAAAACTGAATATAAATATCTCAATGCCTACTACCTTATCGTCTGTGATTTAAGAAACTGCATCGCAGGGCAGCATCACAGCCACATCTTCCTTTTGTTCCTGGACTGCTAGAACCAGCCTTGCAGTCATTCCTTACACCAGCAGCCTTAAGATTCGCACTGTCTCAAATATCGAAAAAATATAAAGCTCCAGATCATGGACCCATTATTCCTCAGGGCTGATCCTCCTCCAGACTCTGTCATTGTAGCAGCTGCACGAAAATCTCAAACTGCTGCCACTTCTTCATCCTTAGCCCTACCAGATAAGGAAAGTAAACAGATGGATGCATTGGAAAATCAAATGTGCAGCACCTCTGCATTTTCATGAGGGTAGCAAGCTCTTCGGCTCTCCTTGGGTGCTATGACAGAACCCTATGGGACTCACTATCAGGATCTACTGACAAGCTCCCAGAGGAAGACAGGAAGGACTTCCTGGAGGTCCTTAATAAATGTGCCCGAGTCATCAACCAGATCATAAGTGCAGCAGCAGATGAATCAGACTTGGCTGCAGATGGATATGCACATGAAGTATTTACAAGACGGTCCTCCTAAGTTAAGCCTCACAAGACTGAAAGCTGAGGCGCAACACTGTATCCTAAACCTCCTGTTTTCTGTTAACACCCTCTTCAGTTAGCATGCGGATGAAGAGGTGTCCAGAATGAATACCAAGCTGGACACTCTGAAGGTGGTGGGCCTTGAGAAAAGAGTTCTGAGGACATTACAGGCTCTACGATCTGTGGTTCTACCAGCAGAGGGTTCAAATCCCACACTAGCAGCAGCACCAGCAGCAGTCAAGATCTCACTATCACCCTTGTAGCCCATCCAGAGGGAGAGGTGTGCAGCAGCAACAACCTGCAGCACCAGGAAAATCTACAGCAAAACAATGAAAAATGACTTTCCCCCTTCACTGTTCTCCACTCCGGTGGAGAGGAGGTGTGGCCAGCTTCAAGGAAGGGTGGCAAAACATCACGAAAGACAAGTGGGTCTTGAATATTGTGCAGAATGGCTATTCCTTACGATTCAAGCCCCCTCATCCAGCTGTTCCCCCTGCAAAAACATTCTAGGTTCAGAAAAGTAGCACCTTTCTGACCTAGTTATCCCCGCTTTTGTGCCTAAAAAAAGGCAGTGTATTTACACTAAAGTACAATAGGATCCTGCTAGCCAGGACCCCAGTGTCCGTATTCTCTCCTCTAAATTGAGTTGGTAAGTAACCTTTACATCCCACAATTGACATACTGGTGCACCCTTATAAGTCCCTAGTATATGGTACTTGGGTACCCAGGGCATTGGTACACCAGGTGCCCCCCACCCATGGGGGCTCATGCAAACCTGCCATTGCAACCTGTGTGAAATGCTGCATGCACCTTTCACCCCAAATGAAAGGTTTGCCTTATATCATGGTCACTGTACTCTGACCCTATACGTTACCTCTAAGGAAGGCACTTTAGCCCATGGGCAGGGTGCATGGTTCTCAGTATGAGGGCACCCCTGCATGAACGGAGGTGGCACCACAAACCCCAGATTTAATTTACTGGGCTTTGTAAGTGTGGGGAAGCCATCTTAAGGTATGTAGAGGATACTGGTCAACACAAGATATCGAACTACATAATGGCTTCACCAAACCTAGGTGTAGGAGGCTGGCTTCGGTATATCAAAGTAAGGTATATTGTGCACAGTGTCTAGTGGATTCCCAGAGGCTTTACAGAGGCTAAAGTATATAATAGTAATGCTCTCTTTTGTGGTTAGTGTGGTCGAGCATTTACGTAAATCAGATAGCAATTCTAAGCATTTGCTGTAACACATTCATAAAATGAGGCACGCGTTCAATGACTAACTCCAGACCAATGTTTATATATTTTTAAAAGAAATGTATTGTTACTGTATTTCTAGAACCAAAAGGATCTTTGTTGCACGTAAGTACAGTTTCAAGAATGTATCACTTCAAGTATTAAATATGCACTTTGTTATTCACAGTTCAAACAGTTTTCTTGTGAGATACATTTAAATATCAAAAGTAGACGATGCAATTTTCATTGAAGGCAATGCAGTCCTACGTGGTGAAAAAATTTACTGACACAGTTTACAGATAAGTACTAGACCTTTGGTCCCAGTCTTCGGGACTCAAGGTGTTTACAGGTTTAGAATGACACCAAGGGTGCACCACCAGCAGCACTGGGCTGTCTGGGTGCAGAGGTCAAAGTTGATGTTTTGTGCCGTATGGAATCCTATGGAGACTGGGGGCACTCAGAAGTGAACGGTTTGCAGGTAAGTACCTAAAGTCTCAGGGCACAGTCCATGGGGGTTTACATTAGCACTGGGGGGCACAGGTCAGCATCAAACACACACCCTCAGCGGTGCCGGGGCGACCGGGTGCAGCATGCAAACACAGCGTTGGGTGCCCAATGCTTTTCACTGGAAAACTCCGGGTTCACAAAGAAGGCTACAGGTGTGGTCCAGGTGGTCAGCTGAAGAAGACCAACGGCTGGACAGGTAAGTTAAGGCTCCTCTGGGTGTCGATTGACCATCAGCTGGGTTCCCCAAGGACAGGGGTCTGTGGGTGCAGGGTTACCATTAGGCATCTGGTATCTTCACTGGATCCTGTTGCGGTCAAGGTGGCCCTCCGGATTCAGACTGCAGGAGTTATGGTGGCCAGGAGGGGCCAATCTGGGGTTGACTCAAGGTCGGAATCGCCTGGGAACTCTTTTTGGTCAGGTGGGCCACCTAGACTCGGGCCGTGGGCGTCTGGTGCAGAGTGGACAGGACTCGTAGAACCAGAGGGTTCTACCGCCCTGGTTGGAGGTCTCTTTTTGGACAGGGCCGCTGTCCTCAGGAGATCCTGGTCCTGTGGTAGGCAGGCAGTCCTCTGGGTCTTTGTAGAGGTTGCTGGTCCTGCAGGATGTGTTGCCTTTGTGTAGCAGGAGTCTTGAAGCTGCAGGCAGGACGGAAGGGCTGGGGCCAAGTCATTTGTCATCTGGAGGCTTCTCTGCTGGTGCGGCACTTCATTTTTTTCTTTCAGGTCGCCAGGAATTTGAGGAGCAAGGTTCAGGTGTGCCCCTAAATATAGATTTAGGGGTGTTACAGGGTCAGAGGGCAGTAGCCAATGGCTACTGCCCCGTAGGTTGGCTACACCCTTCCTGTGCCCACTCCCTTTTGGGAGGGGGTCACATTTTTAACCCTATTGGCTATCCTTCAAAACAAGATGGAGGACTCTGCCAGTAGGGGGGTCACCTCAGCTCACGACACCCTAGGGGTGGTCCCAGCTGAAGTAGTCACTCCTTTTGTTTACTAATTTTCCTGCTGGACCTGCAGCCAAAAGTGGGGCTTGGTCCAGGCGGGAGGGCATCTCCAGCCCTGGGGCAGTGTAACAAAAGGCAGGAGCCTTTGAGGCTCATTGCCAAGTGTTGCTGTTCCTGCAGGAGGCAGGTTTGAAGCACCTCCAGTCACAGTAGGCTTTGTCCCTGACCCAAGAGAGCACATAGGCTCTCACACCATCAGATTAGAAACTTTTCTATTAGTGGCAGGCTGGCGCAGACCGGTCAGCCTCAAACTAGAGGGTTGTCTGAAATACAGGGGGCATCTCTAAGATGCCCTCTGTGTGCATTTTACAATACATCTAACACTGGCATCAGTGTGAGTTTATTGAGCTGAGAAGTTTGAGACCAAACTTTCCAACATTCAGTGAAGCCAACATGGAGTTGTGGAGTTCATAATGACAAACTCCCAGCCCATATACTCAATATGGCTACACTGCACTTACAAGGTCCAAAAATGGACTTGGACACTGTAGGGGCATATTGCACATGCAGCTATGCCCACACCTGTGGTATAGTGCACCCTGCCTTAGGGCTGTAAGACCTGCTATAGGAATGACTTACCTATGCCACAAGCAGTGGTTTGTGGGCATGGCCCCCAGAGAGGGATGCCATGTCGACCTTACCTTTCTCTCCTCACCAGCACACACAATATGCAATGGCAGTGTGCCTGTGTTTGGTGACGGATCCCCTAGGGTAGCATTTTATGTGCTGTAGCCCTTGCGGACCTTCTCTGACTACAGGGCCCTTGGTACCACTTATTCCTTTTACAGGGGACTTAGCTGTGTGCCAGTTGTAATGGTACAATTTAAGGAAAGACCACTGGTGCTAGGTCCTGGTTAGCAGAATTCTAGCACACACTTAGTCAAGTTTGCATCAGATATCAGTCAAAAAGTGCAGGGTAACTGTTAAGATCAGAAACGCAGGTCAAACAGCAGTTGATGCTTGATTCTTGGTTTTATTTGATGAGATAACAGGACACGAAAAAGAAGAATGCTCCCTCGCCAACCTCCATCTCCCACCTCTCCCACGATCGTTTCTCTCGAGACGATCCCTGCATTCTGAATGTTGGAATTATCTGCATGCAACGCATACCGAGAATTCCACTAAAACATTTAACATTTAAAAAACAAAATGTTTACATAACATAATTACATAAATACCCCAGGAGTTGGCAACACCTAGGATGGACTTCTCTTGTTTGGGTATACTTTGCATTGGCTTCCTGGGTACAGGTCCCCTGACAGACCCTTGGTATCTGAGTCCCACGAACGCCACATGGTGTCTGATTGCAACCTTCTCCACCAACCTCCCCACTGGACAGACAATAATAGTAGTACAAAATCTTTATTCGACTTTCAGCAAGTCATAAAAGACATAACAGTCATAAAAGAACTCCATTTATGATGCATACATACAATTTCACTAATAAGAAAAAGTCAAGGAGATAAGATAAAAATGGTAAGAATAATAAAAAGATTTAAAAGCCTACAATAAAAACAGTCTAATATGTCAATAAATAAAAATAAAATAGAAGCCCTATCACAATAAGTTACAATTCGATCGCCTCCTCCATAGATTTCCTTATCTTTAATACAGAACATAAAAAATTAGCTAGGATTCCACACATCTCTAAAGAAGATAATGACTGGAGACAGGCATAAGCTGTGCGACACTGGGGTAGATTAATTGTCCTTAGAAGTGGAGCGACTAAACGCTTCCTCTGATAGGCGTAAAAATTACAGAATAAAACCACATGAATTGTAGATTGGGGTGTTTTTGCATCACAGGGACATGGATTTAACACAGTGGTCCAATCATTCATACTTGGAAATGAAACTAGACGGTGGAATGTGTCTAGTCTAAATCTTGTGAGAACGTAGCGGTAGCGAGGAGATACCATGTTTACCAAGTACGGCTGCATACCCTCAGCCGTCAAAATTATTTGATTATGAATGACTGAGGTTTTTTTTGATTCCCCCTCCCATCGTGTGTCTTCTAGATAGTTTAATGCCAGGATACTCAGGTCCTTCCTGGATATCTTCTGTAAGGAAACTGGGTTGGTATAATAGTCTTGCTTGCCCATTTTTTCGAAGAAGGTCATGATGTATTTTAGCCATGGTACCCTTGATGTATATAGTGATTTCGTACAATCGGTCAGGATAGCCTTATTAAAACTGGTGTGTTCCGAAGTCCAGACTTTATGCCATAATAGTAGTGGCTGGATCTTTATCACGTCTGTAATAAAGGGAACCCCGAGTTCGGAATGTGTGACATACGATGAGGTGCCTTTTGGTACCCTCAACAGATGCCGTAGGAAGTCATTTTCCACTGTCTGCACTAGATCACAGTTTGTATGTCCCCAAATTCCTGCCCCGTACGTAACGGCCGGAATACACTTGGCTTTATAGATCTTTATCATGTTGGGTGGTGTAATCCCCCCAAGCCTTTTGGAGAAGAGTCGAAGTGCCGTCGTTGTTTTGGTCAGGTGTACTCTCTTCATCTTCCTGCAGTTGGCCCAGGAACCCAGTTTATCAAATGTGATGCCTAGGTATGAAAAGGTTTGCGTCATTTCCACCTTGCTATCTAGAATGGTGGTGTTATAAGTCTTGCCATGCTTCCTTCCGCAGTTCATGATGAAGGTTTTAGAGCGATTAACGGTAAGTCCCAACTGTGTCATGTATGTAATACAGGTTGTTAGAAGTTTCTGGAGAGCTATTGGGGTTCTGGCCATTAATACTGCGTCATCTGCGTAAAGTAATACTGGGACAGGTTGCTTATCTATTTGTGGTACATCTTTACACCTAGTGGCCAATTCTTTGTCTAAATTGTTTATATACATTGAGAACAGAAACGGTGCAAGAACACAGCCTTGGCGCACTCCTCTGTGTAGACCAAAGAGGCGAGTACATTCCCCTTTTAGGCCGTACCTCACTCTTGCTCTGCACCCTGTGTACATTTCGCGAATAAATTGGATGAGGGCTGGTTCCACCCCCATGTTTTTTAAGATGTCCCACAATTTGTCATGGATTACACAATCGAAAGCTGATGATAGGTCAATAAAAGCCAGTTACAGATTACCTGTTCTAATCTTGGTATACTTTGCGATGATGATGCTTAAGTTTAGGCTTTGTTCCACTGTTCCGATTCCTTTCCGGAATCCATACTGGACCGGGGATAGGACGTTCTTTTCCTCTGCCCATGATTGCAGTCTGTTCAGGATTATTCTCCCTGCTAGTTTAGCTGTTGTGTCCAGCAGGGAGATTGGCCTGTAGCACGCTGGATTAAGGCGGTCACCCTTTTTGTATATTGGAATTATGTTGGAGACTCTCCAGGATGGTGGTGGTCCGCATGTGCTGATGGCCCTCAACGTCTGCGTCAGTATAGGACCCCACAGCTCAATATTGGCCTTAAATATATCGATCGGAACGCCATCGGGGCCTGGGGCTTTCCCTGGTTTGCTGTCACTTATAGCTTCCTCTACTTCCTGGAGGCTAAATTGGGGGGTTAGGTCTAGGCGTGGGCCTTCCTGATGGTCGAGGTCATGTGTTTGATCTAATGCAGCACTCGTCAGTGAATATATATTAGAGAAATGTGCTACCCACTCTTCCTCAGAGATGGCAATTTCCATTCTAGGAGTGTCTCTATCCCCTAGCACAGGGGAATTTATTGTCTTCCAGAAAAGTATATTATCTTTCTCCTGGCTTGCTATATGGAGGGTTTCCCACAGGTTTGTTTTTATAGACAGTTTCCTTTCCTTTATTGCGGTCTTATATTCCTGTCTGCGTTTGCGTATGTCACTCATGCATCTTTTTGGGGCATTTAGGGCCTTTTTCAATCTCTTGTGTGCTTGAGTGCAGTTATGGTCAAACCATCCGTACATCCTTTTTTTCCCTATCTTGTCGCTTCTAATAGTGAGGGCTTCTTTGATGGTTTGGGTGATCCTCGTAAACGCACTTAGACATTGTTCAGGATGTGGGTTTTCTCTTAGGCAATCTGCGAAAGCATGTTTACATTGGCATATAACCTGTTTTAATAGAGACTTGGGATCTGTCTGAGACCACTTCATAGTGTATCCATTGCACGGCACCAGTGAAATGTCATCTATCAGTGTGATGCTGTCTTCCCTATCTACTAAAGGGAGGGATAGTAGGAGATTTATGCTCTGGGGGTAGTGATCACTAATTGCGATGTCGTGCAAAGTATAGTTTGTAAGATGGTGTGCGAAGTGGGTGGACATTAGGACATAATCGATCACTGTGTTTGCGCCCCTTCCATTGTACGTTGGTTTGAAGTGTGGTTCGTCCGAGAGTAGTTCATTTACAAAGGATAGGTTATAGGTTTGAGCTAGCAAATTCATTTCATCTCCTTGGATGTTATGAGAGAAGTGAAGGCTTGAACCTATACCTTCCGAGTCCCATCCACATATCTTATCTGAATTTACTTTACACGGATGGACATTAAAATCACCACCCCATATCAGTAGGATCTCACGGTTATTTTTTTCACCTATTTTTTTTTAAGTCATTTCCCATTTTCACGAGAGTATTGGAAAATTCTCCAGGAGGAGCATTGTTATAAAAGTTAATAATGACCAGGTGGGTATTGCGATCTAAGTCACTCTCTATCATCAGACAATAAGCCTTCATCACTCATGAGCAAGAAACTACTGTACTCTTCACAATTACCTCTCCTTTCCCTTTTATTATTACGTTTGCTATAAAGAGCTACTCTCCTCTTATTCCAGCGTTCCCCATTTTTCAGTACTACATGGAACTTTGCACATCTTTAACTTCATATGGTCCACCGAATTTTGTAAGACCCCTTCCTATACATCCTGACTTTATTTTCACCAAATCTCCTTTTTTTATGTTGTTCTCCCAATTTAAGGCGGATGTTCCTCCTCTACTTCCAACCATACATCCTCCTTCTAATACTGTAGAAATCCAAGGCGGGTTAAATTTTAGGTTGCCCTCCTACCCCTCATTTCTTCAAACAGTACTTTACCCGTCACACCATTCATAGTAGTGAATGGTCTAAATCATTCACCATATTGCGTAAATTCTTGCCACTTCTCAATGCCATTTGGATAACTCCCTTCACCATGCGATTACACCTCTCAAACATACCATTAGCTTTTGGATTGTATAGGGCAGTACGAGAATGATAAATCCCACACTAATTAAGAAATATTCCCATTTCTTTGGACACCAATTGTGTCCCATTATCCGAGATTAGTTTCACAGGACAACCCTCCTCATGAAATAATTCTTGCATTACTTTAATGGTGCTGCCAATGGTGACCACCCTCATGAACTTTACAACCAACCATTTCCAATGAACATATGAAACCCCACTTAATGGCCCAATGAAATCCATGCATATAGTATGCCACGCCTTACCAGGATCTGGTATCACTCCCATTATGTTTTGTTTTCCTACTTTCAGCCTTTTTTTCACTTTCCTTACAATCTACACACCTTTCAACTCAGTTGCCCACATCACTATCGATACCTGCCCACCAGAAATTTTTCCTTCAGCATTCTCTTAGTTAACATTTGACCTAAATGAACGTCATGAGCCAATTTGAATAATTTGTGTCTAACACCCTGCAGAGGAACAGATCTATCACCCCTTACTACAATATTTTTTTTAAATCAAAGACAATTCCTCCAAAACTTTTAAATGTGGTCGAACCTGAACATTCAGTGTACTTTCTCTCCTCCCTCCTTCCCTGGTCATTTTAACCACTCCCTTCATTGTGTTATCATTTTCCATACCTTTACACCATTCTTCATGTGACACAACACCTTGGGTACATTCAATTACATCAACAACACTGGCCGCTGCTCCTTTTTTTTTCACACACGTTTATTTACTTCCTGCCAATCCAGGGGCAGGCGAGATCAACAATCTGCCTGAATATTGCGCCATCCCGGAATGTATTTAATCATGAATTGTTGTTCTTGGAACCTTGCTGCCAACCTAGCTAATCGTGCTAATAGTTTGCTAGCACCTCCTGGTGATTACACCCTTAACAGTGGCTTATGATCAGTACAAAGTATTATTTTTCCGTCCCCAAATGTAATGTTAGTTCTGAAGTATTCAAGACTCCACGAGGCAGCCAGTCTCTCTCTCAATTACTGAGTAATTTCGTTCCGACTTAGTCACTGGTGGTGAGGCGAAGGCTACTGTCTCCTCCTATTTGTCATAAATTTGTGACAATACTGCTCCCAGACCAGTCACACTTGCATCAACTGTAGTAACGGTTCTTGCATTGACATTAAACGGCACTACTACCATTGCCTCACACATCTCTTTTTTTAATGTTCTGCAATGCAGTCTCCTGTTCTTCTTCCCATTGGAATTTTTTACCTTTGCGCAAAAGCTTCCTTATGCTTTCAGTTTTATCATCAAAGTTCCTTATGAACTTTGAATAATACTCAATAAGTCCCAAGAATGATCTTAATTGCTCCTCGTCTTGGGGAGAAGGAACTTTCTCAATTGTGTCCAGTAGACTCCTTTTCAGTTTGACTCCTTGTTCTGATAAAGTATAACCCAAATACTCAATTTCTTTAAGAATTTTCACTTTTCTTTCTTTAATGTAAGACCTGCATTCTTGATCTTCTCCAGCGCACACCTCAGTACATTGTTATGTTTTTTTAAAGTGTCTCCAAAGATTAGAATATCATCCTGAAAATAAATCACGTTATCTACTCCTTCAAATACATCACTCATCATTCTCTGGAACACACTTGCAGCAGAAACCAAACCAAATGGCATCCTAGTGAACTGGAAAACCCTTTGCATTGTAATGAATGCCGTAAGTTCTTTTGAGTCATCATGCTATTTGACTTGGCGGTACGCATTTCTAAATCTAACTTGGAAAAGTACTTCCCCCTTCTAACAGTAGGATAAACTCATTAATATTAGGCAATGGATAATTATCTACTATAATATTTTGGTTGAGTGACCGAAGGTCAACACAAAATATCAAAGAACCATCTGATTTGCCTGTGATAACAATCGGAGAAATCCAACTGGAGGTCTCCATCCGCTCAATAATGTCTTCATGCACCATGTCAGTAATCATTTTTTACATCTTTCCTAGCATTAATGGGAACTCTCCTCAACTTATGCTATACTGGGACCGCATCCTTCTTTACTACGATTTTGTGTACATACCCTTTGAGCTCCCCTAATTTGTCAGCAAAAACTTCTTTATTCTCCTATAAGATTTCATCCAGGGTGATGTCTTCTAATACCATAACCTTATCTTCTCTCTGATCTATCTTAACGTGTAAATCATATTGATGGAGCCATCCCGAAATTGGTGAACCATTGGTGGCTACATAAACCTTTCACTCGACTTGCCTTTCACCAAATTCAATTTTTGACAACATGTATCCTACCAAATCTATTTTCTCACCTTGATATCCACCTGAATTAATATCTGTGGGTGGGAGGCGTACCTTAGGCCATTCTTTCACAAACATGTTCTGGGGTATAATTGTATACAATGATCCGGAGTCTATCATTAATTGAACGCTCCTCCCACGCACTGTAAATTTTGCCATTGGTCTGGGCGGTCTGAATACATTAATTCTCCCAACAGAATTGTTATCTACTGGTACAGAACTCTGTCCACCTCCTCTTCCAACCCCATACATTCTTCGTGGATGAAACCCACCCTAAATGTATTGTCGGTCTTACACATGCGTGCAAAATGCCCCCCCCCCCCCAAATCCTGACCATCCAGTGCCACCAAATAATTTTCAAATCTATCTATCCATTCTTCCCATGGAATAGGTGGATTACCCGGTTGAGTAAGAAAAGGAGGAGGTGGAACTATTCCTTGTGTATTGATTGCCATGTGAATATTCTTAACAAAGGAATAAACTTCAATTTTTTGTTTTTATATTCTCCAGGTTAACTTTAAACATTAACACATATCAATACTAGTAGTGGTTTCACCAATATATTTTCTACATTTAATATGCCCATCAACATATAAAAACTATATTCTAATATGCAGCAAATCCCTGTTCTTATATAAAGCGTATTAGATTATGCATTGAGTCTATGCTTAAACATACATAAGACTATCAATTCTTTTGCACTCCTAAGATGGCCGCCATGTTATCCAACATCTATTTTTAGAGGCAGTGAAGGTTGCCTGCTGTTGCTCGTAAAGTTTCTAGAGGCGGTGGGCTTGTACGATGATGGCTGGAGCACGCCCAAGTGCTTGAACGCTTATGCATGTGGTATACAGGCTGGGGTGCGTGAAGGTCCGTATGGGAATGACAACATGGAAAGCCCCTATTAATGCGCCCTCTGCAAAGCTTTGCACACTTTGTACCTCGTTTCTAAAACGCAGGGCATAGCTTTACTTCCTTTTGTCCCCGTAAATGTGGAAATTGAGTTTGTCGCTCGTCGCCAATGTTAAGATCTGAAATGGGGTCATACAGTAGTCAATGCTTGATTCTTGGTTTTATTTGATGATATAACAGGACACGAAAAAGAAGGAAGCTCCCTCACCAATCTCCAGCTCTCCCACCGATCTCCGCCTCCCACGATCGTTTCTCTCGAGACGATCCTCGCATTCTGAATGTTGGAATTCTCGGCATGCGACACATACCGAGAATTCCACCAGTACTACAGTAACCATGCCAAAAGGGGCACCTTCCTACAGAGTATATAATAATCATAGCCCAACTTCTTGTCAAGAGGAAGCACTCATTCCTTATCTCCTTCACTTGGCCAAATCAAGTTTGCAGTTCCATTCCATCGGAGTACCCCTTTTGGCAATCACAGCTTACAAGAAATCGCCCTCACAAAGTTCCTTTTTCAGAATCCTAGTTGTAAGGGATTTTCTCGAAGGGCTTAAGAATGTGTTTTCCCCAGTAAGGAATCCCTCTCCTCCATGGGAACTCAACATTGTCCTTTAAAATTTGATGGGCCCTTCATTTGAGCCAATCCATAAAGCCTCTTTGCAGCATCTCACCTGGAATGTGGCTATGACTCCATCCCGTAGGGTAAGTGAAATTTAAGCTCTACTTTCAGAGTTACCATATAATGTCTTTCACTCAAACGGGGTGGTTATAAGCCCTCAAATCTAGCGGAATGATCTCTGAACAATCAATTTCCAGATGGATTATTTCATGTATTGTGCTATCTTATCAGTTAGCTAGAAAGCCACGTCCAGCTAGACCTAGAGCACATACTACTAGAAGGAAAGCTGGCGCTGCAGCTCTGTTGTGAAATGTGCCAGTTTCTGAAATCTGCCCATACCTTTACTATGCATTATTGCCTGGCTTTAGATACTAGGACAGGCACTCCAGTAGGATAGGCTTAGTTAAGAAATCTTTTTGGTTGAAGGTTAGAACTGTTTATGCTTCAAAGTCCGCTCGCTGTGGGATAGGTTTTCTATTCTATTCTATTCAGTGCTTATGACTATTGGTAAGGATCCCCTGAAAGAAAAGGATAAATTGCTTATCTGTAATCCTAGTTCTTTTTCAGGGGATTCCTTATCAAAGTCATAAGCAACCCACCCACTTCTCCTGACTAAAGCCATTACAGCTCTCAGTCACTTCTGTGGAAAGAACTCTTTATTTTCTCCATAAAAATGACCTTGACCTAACTGTGACCTATGGGACATGATGGGATACAGGGAGTGGGTGATGTGGTTGAGGTTCTTAAAGGCATAGTGCCAGTTTTCTCTATGCTTTTAACAGTGTCCGATATTACCTTACTTTTTACTTCTAAATAAAGGTTTTGGAGATGGCTTCCTATACTCAGCCATTTATCTTTCCATGCATTGTATTGATCCTATGGTTTTAAAAGCACAGTAAACATAATATTGCCATTTGTTTACCCTTTTCTATAGGCTGTTTGTGCATTTTATATATATATATATATATATATATATATATATATATATATATGTTCGATGGCATGTGTAGCTGCAGATTCACATGCTGTGCACTGTTCCTGCCATCTAGTGTTGGGCTCGGAGTGTTACAAGTTGTTTTTCTTCGAAGAAGTCTTTTCGAGTCACGGGACCGAGTGACTCCTCCCTTTCGGCTCCATTGCGCATAGGCATCGACTCCATCTTAGATTGTTTTCTTTCCGCCATCGGGTTCGGACGTGTTCCTCTTTGCTCCGTAATTCGAATCGGGAAAATTTAGAAAAACATTGAAATCCGTCGGTATTGTCTCGTTCGGGACCGGTTTAATATAGATACATCGGCACCGACGAGACAACCGAGGCCTGGTCGGCCCCGTCACACCCATCGTCGAAGACTCATGGACCAGACCCCCTTCCGTTTCTGTCCGATGTGTCACGCCAAGTATCCTTATACAGACCAGCATCGGGTCTGTAATCTGTGTTTGTCGCCAGAACACACAGAGGATACCTGTGAGGCCTGCAAGGCTTTTCGGTCCAAGAAGACCTTAAGACATCAACGAGCAAGGCGTTTGCAGATGGCATCGAAGTCGACACAACACCTCGCCGTCAAGGAGGAATAGATGGCTATCTCGATCCAGGGTTCGGAATCTGATGACTCCGACAGAGACCGGCCACTGACGGCAGGACAAAAAGTGAGTACACCTGCCCCGACCCAGCCCCAAAGACAGGTGAAAAAGCAGAAGGTCTCGGGACGCCACTGCCGGAAGGCCATGGCTCGACCCACAAGAAAAGTGGTGGCCAAATAACATCTTCCGCACTGAAAAAGGCCAAGATCGTGCCAAAGTCTTCCGACTCGGGTTGAGAAACCAGCATCGAAAAGAGTCAACATCGATTAGTCGAAAAAGCATCGAAAGAGCCTCTCGGAGCCGAGACCGACCCTATCCATGGGTGTTTTGGTACCGAAAAAGACTTCTTAAACAGAAGAACATGGGCTCTCCCAACAACTTAAAGAGAGGCATAGGTTTGAGCAGAAGCTGGATTTGGAAGAGCTTGACCAAACTCAACCAAGGTTACAAATCCAAAAGGAAACAGGGAAAATTCAAACCATCCCTCCGCTCAAGTTTAAAAGAAAATTGGCTTTTCATGCAGAAACTGAAACTGAGCAGCCAAAAGCAAAGGTAGTTAGAGAAAGGTCACCAATCCCACATTTCTCGCCACGAATGTCGCCACCTCACTCGCCGCAACGGACAAGATCACCAGTTGGTACACCAATGGCACAGTCACCCACACATACTGTGCAGACGCAGGACGATGCAGACCCCTAGGACCTATACGACCCACCAGTTTCAGACAACAGTCCTGAGTGTTATCCTTCAAAGCCTTCTCCTCCACAGGATAGCCCATCCTACACACAAGTACTGGCTAGAGCAGCGACATTCCATAATGTCACTATGCACTCAGAACCAGTTGAGGATGACTTTCTTTTTAAAACACTGGCATCCACGCATGCTTCATATCAAAGCCTGCCAATGTTACCAGGCATGCTTAAGCATGCACAACAGGTCTTTCAGGAACCAGGCAAGGGAAGGGTGTAGGAAGTTGGCTCTGTATGTACTATTTCAAAGTAAGAAATAGCATGCACAGAGTCCAAGGGTTCCCCTTAGAGGTAAGATAATGGAAAAAGAGATCATTCTAATGCTCTATTTTGTGGTAGTGTGGTCGAGCAGTAGGCTTATCAGAGGGTAGTGTTAAGCATTTGTTGTACACACACAGGCAATAAATGAGGAACACACACTCAAAGACAATTCCAGGCCAATAGGTTTTTATATAGAAAAATATATTTTCTTAGTTTATTTTAAGAACCACAGGTTCAAGATTTACAATCAATATTTCAAATGAAAGGTACTTCACTTAGGTATCATAGGAACTTTGAATCAGCAAAATAGCATGTACAGTTTTGGCAAAAATGGCAATAAGCTATTTTAAAACTAGACACTTGGTGCAAATTTCAACAGTTCGTGGGGAAGGTAAGTATTTGTTAGTTTTGCAGGTAAGTAAACCACCTACAGGGTTCAAAGTTGGGTCCAAGGTAGCCCACCGTTGGGGGTTCAGGGCACCCCCAAAGTTACCACACCAGCAGCTCGGGGCCAGTCAGGTGCAGAGGTCAAATTGGTGCCCAAAACGCATAGGCTTCAATGGAGAAGGGGGTGCCCCGGTTCCAGTCTGCCAGCAGGTAAGTACCAGCGACTTCGGAGGGAAGACAAGGGGGGTTTTGTAGGGCACTGGGGGGGACACAAGTCAGCACAAAAAGTACACCCTCAGCGGCACAGGGGCGGCCGGGTGCAGAGTGCAAACAGGCGTCCGGTTTGCAATGGAGTTCAATGGGAGACTCAGGGGTCTCTTCAGCGAAGCAGGCAGGCAAGGGGGGGACTCCTCGGGGTAGCCACCACCTGGGCAAGGGAGAGGGCCACCTGGGGGTCGCTCCTGCACTGGAGGTCGAATCCTTCAGGTCCTGGGGGCTGCGGGTGCAGTGTCCTTACCAGGCGTCGGGTTCTTAAAAGCAGGCAGTCGCGGTCATGGGGAGCCTCTGGATTCCCTCTGCAGGCGTCGCTGTGGGGGCTCAGGGGGGTCAACTCTGGCTACTCACGGGCTCGCAGTCAACGGGGAATCCTCCCTGTAGTGTTTCTCCACAAGTCGAGCTGGGGGCGTCAGGTGCAGAGTGCAAAGTTTCACACTTCCGGCAGGAAACGTGTTGTCTGTAAAAGTTGCTTCTTTGTTGCAAAGATGTTTCTTCTTTGGAGCAGAGCCGCTGTCCTCGGGAGTTCTTGGTCCTTTTAGATGCAGGGTAGTCCTCTGAGGCTTCAGAGGTCGCTGGCCCCTGTGGAACGTGTCGCTGTTGCAGTTTTTTTGAAGTGGGGAGACAGAGCGGTAGAGCTGGGGCCAAAGCAGTTGGTGTCTCCGTCTTCTCTGCAGGGCTTTCAGGTCATCAGTCCTTCTTCGTCTTAGGTTGCAGGAATCTAGTTACCTAGGTTCTGGGAGCCCCTAAATACTCGATTTAGGGGTGTGTTTAGGTCTGGGGGTTAGTAGCCAATGGCTACTAGCCCTGAGGGTGGCTACACCCTCTTTGTGCCTCCTCCCTGAGGGTAGGGGGGCGAGAGGGGGGGGCACATCCCTATCCCTATTGGGGGAATCCTCCATCTGCAAGATGGAGGATTTCTAAAAGTCAGTCACCTCAGCTCAGGACACCTTAGGGGCTGTCCTGACTGGCCAGTGACTCCTGCTTGTTTTTCTCATTGTCTCCTCCGGCCTTGCCGCCAAAAGTGGGACCGTGGCCGGAGGGGGCGGGCAACTCCACTAGCTGGAGTGCCCTGGGGTGCTGTAACAAAGGGGGTGAGTCTTTGAGGCTCACCACCAGGTGTTACAGTTCCTGCAGGGGGAGGTGAGAAGCACCTCCACCCAGTACAGGCTTTGTTACTAGCCACAGAGTGACAAAGGCACTCTCCCCATGTGGCCAGCAACATGTCTGGTGTATGGCAGGCTGCTAAAACTAGTCAGCCTACACTGGTTATCGGTTAAGGTTTCAGGGGGCATCTCTAAGATGCCCTCTGGGGTGTATGTTACAATACAATGTACACTGGCATCAGTGTGCATTTATTGTGCTGAGAAGTTTGATACCAAACTTCCCAGTTTTCAGTGTAGCCATTATGGTGCTGTGGAGTTCGTGCATGACAGACTCCCAGACCATATTCTCTTATGGCTACCCTGCACTTACAATGTCTAAGGTTTTGCTTAGACACTGTAGGGGCATAGTGCACATGCACTTATGGCCTCCCCTATGGTATAGTGCACCCTGCTTTAGGGCTGTAAGGCCTGCTAGAGGGGTGACTTATCTATACCTATAGGCAGTGTGAGGTTGGCATGGCACCCTGAGGGGAGTGCCATGTCGACTTAGTCGTTTTATCCCCACTAGCACACACAAGCTGGCAAGCAGTGTGTCTGTGCTGAGTGAGGGGTCCCCAGGGTGGCATAAGACAGGCTGCAGCCCTTAGAGACCTTCCCTGGCATCAGGGCCCTTGGTACCAGGGGTACCAGTTACAAGGGACTTACCTGGATGCCAGGGTGTGCCAATTGTGGAAACAAAAGTACAGGTTAGGGAAAGAACACTGGTGCTGGGGCCTGGTTAGCAGGCCTCAGCACACTTTCAAATCATAACTTGGCATCAGCAAAGGCAAAAAGTCAGGGGGGTAACCATGCCAAGGAGGCATTTCCTTACAAGCAGTTACCATCAGGAGGCATGCATGGCTACGCAGTTCTGGTTTTAAGCCAGAAATACAGCAGGCGGTATTAAATATGCTGTTCAACCAACAGCAACTATTTGGGCCGGAGCTGGATACTGCGATAGAAAAAATGAAAAAGGACACAGACACGGCCAAGGCCATGGGCGCGCTCCATTCTTCCCAGTATAGGGGAACATTTAGGAAGCCAAAGTTTAGGGGAGGGTTTAGACAGCAACCCTCAGAGCCATCCACCTCTCAAACAAAACCCTCTTACCAGTCTCAGTACCAGAGAGGGGGGATTCGTGGTTCATACAGGGGACAGTACCCAAGAGCAAGGGGAAAATTTTAGCCTGCCAAGCAGACCCCTAGTAACAAGCAGTGACTTCAATGTCACACTTCCCCCAGCACACATCACCAGTGGGGGGGGGGGGAGATTAACAAAATACCACAAAAATTGGTCAAACATTACCACGGACACATGGGTTCTATCAATTATCCAACAAGGTTACTGCATAGAGTTCACACATTTCCCTCCAGATGATCCCCCAAGGACGCACAAACTGTCAGCACAACATCTAGACCCACTAAAAATAGAGGTGCAAGCACTATTAACAAAACAAGCCATAGAACTAGTACCACACCATCAAAAAGGAACAAGGGTTTACTCCCAATATTTCCTTATTCCCAAAAAAGACAAAACACTAAGACCAATTCTAGATCTCAGGACGTTAAACCTCTTCATCAAATCAAATCATTTCCACATGGTCACACTACAAGACTTAGTTCCCTTGCTAAAACAGGGAGAATACATGGCAATACTGGATCTAAAGGATGCATATTTCCACATACCCATTCATCCATCTCACAAGAAATACCTCAGATTTGTAATAAAGGGCAACCATTACCAATTCAAAGTATTGCCCTTCAGGATAACAACAGCACCCAGAGTATTCACAAAATGCCTAGCTGTAGTAGCAGCTCATATAAGGAGACATCACATGCATGTATTCCCATATCTAGACGATTGGCTAATAAAAGCCAACACTCAGCACTGGTGTCAAAGTCACACGCAATATGTAATAGATACTCTACACAAACTAGGGTTTTCTATAAATTACCAAAAATCTCACTTGCAACCATCCCAAATACAACAATACTTGGGAGCCACACTCAACACGCAAAAAGCAATTGCCACTCCAAGTCCACAAAGAGTTCAATCGTTTCAAAATATAAGATCAAGCAAGCAGCCAAACCAACAGTACACAGTCAGATTTGTAATGAAACTACTAGGCATGATGTCCTCATGCATCGCTATTGTCCCAAACGCACGGCTACACATGCGGTCCTTACAACAGCGCCTAGCAAAACAATGGAAGCAGGCACAGGGTCAACTTCAAGATCTAGTGTTGATAAACCGCCAAACACACACTTCGCTTCAATGGTGGAAACCTGTAAATTTAAACAAAGGGCGGACATTTCAAGACCCAGTGCCTAACGCCATTATGACAACATACGCTTACATGATTGGGTGGGGAGCACACCTCAACAATCACAGTATACAAGGCCAATGGGACAATCAACAAAAACAACTTCACATAAATCTCTTAGAACTACTAGCAGTCTTTCTAGCACTAAAAGCTTTTCAACCCCTTCTAGTCCAGACATATTCTTGTCAAAACAGACAATATGACAACAATGTACTATCTAAACAAACAGGGTGGGGGGGGGGGGGGGGACACTCATCACATCTGTGTCTCCTAGCACAAAATAATTGTCATTGGGCAATTCACAACAACATTCGCCTGATAGCACAATATATACCAGGCATTCACAATCAGTTAGCCGACAATCTCAGTCGAGATCACCAGCAAACTCACGAGTGGGAAATACATCCCCAGATTCTACAAGATTACTTCTACCGCTGGGGGACACCGGACATAGATCTGTTTGCAACAAAACGCAAAATGCCAAAACTTTGCATCCAGGTACCCACACCCTCAGTCCAAGGGCAATGCTCTATGGATCAGTTGGTCAAGGATATTTGCTTACGCTTTTCCCCCTCTCCCACTCATTCCTTTCCTAGTCAACAAACTGAGTCAAAACAAACTCAAACTAATACTCACAGCACCAACGTGGGCTCGCCAACCGTGGTACACCACACTGTTGGACTTCTCAGTAGTACCTCACATCAAACTCCCAAACAGACCAGATCTGTTAACACAACACAAACAACAGATCAGACACCCCAATCCAGCATCGCTCAACCTAGCAATCTGGCTCCTGAAGTCTTAGAATTTGGCTATCTAAGCCTTTCAAATGAGTGTATGAAAGCCATTAAACAGGCAAGAAAACCGACAACAAGGCATTGTTATGCTAATAAATGGAAAAAGTTTGTTTTCAACGGCCAAGCAAACCAAATCACACAGTTCGAGGCCTCCATACAAAACATTGTGAGTTACTTACTACACCTACAAAAAGCAAATCTTGCTTTTTCTTCCATAAAAATTCATCTCACCACAATCTCTGCTTACCTGCAGATTAAACATACAAAGTCACTTTTTAGAATCCCAGTTATTAAAGCCTTTATGGAAGGACTAAAAAGGAGCATACCTCCAAGAATCCCACCAGTACCCTCGTGGAATCTTAATATTGTACTTACACGACTCATGGGTCCACCTTTTGAACCCATGCATTCTTGCCAAATCCAATTCTTAACTTGGAAGGTAGCTTTTCTAATAGCCATCACTTCACCATGAAGAGTTAGCGAAATACAGGCGTTTACTATAGAAGAACCCTTTATACAAATACACAAACATAAGGTGGTTCTCCGCACAAATCCAAAATTTTTACCAAAAGTCATTTCACTGTTTCATCTAAACCAGACAGTAGAGCTCCCAGTCTTCTTCCCTCAACCAGACTTGGTAGCAGAAAGAGCACTGCATACATTAGACATTAAGAGTGCTAATGTATTACATAGACAGAACAAAATCATTTCGTAAAACTAAGCAATTGTTTGTTGCTTTCCAAAAACCCCATGCTGGTAACCCTATATCCAAACAGGGAATAGCTAGATGGATAGTCGCATGCATTCAGACCTGTTACCTCAAAGCTAAAAGGGACTTACCCATTACACCAAGGGCACACTCCACTAGAAAGAAAGGAGCAACAATGGCCTTTTTAGGTAATATACCAATGACAGAGATTTGTGAAGCAGACACTTGGTCTACACCTCATACCTTTACTAAACATTACTGTGTAGATGTGTTAGCAACACAAAAAGCCACAGTAGGACAGGCTGTATTAAGAACATTATTTCAAACAACTTCAGCTCCTACAGGCTGACCACCGCTTTCGGGAGGATTACTGCTTTGTAGTCTATGCACAGCATGTGTATCTGCAGCTACACATGCCATCGAACGGAAAATGTCACTTACCCAGTGTACATCTGATTGTGGCATGTTGTGCTGGAGATTCACATGCGCCCTCCCACCTCGCCGGGAGCCTGTAGCCGTTTTAGTTGCATTCAAATTGTATATATGTAAATAAATAGTCCTTTACCACAAACTATGTACATACATATCTATTCCATTACTCCGGGCTGCCAGTTGCCCAGCACATTGGTTGCCTTCTCTTGTCAATAATAGTTCTTCTGGGTAACCAAACTGCACTCCGACAACTCGTCTGGATCCAGGAGACTTGTGTGCAACTTTTGAGCATCAGGTCCTGATCTCTCGAGCTGTGAGGAGTGCGGATCCGGTGCTCTGGACTACAAACTCGCCCCATCAGGCTTCTTCAGCTTTTGTGGCCCGGTACAGTGAACAATAAGTTGGCCAACTGACTCTTGGAGTCTCTGCTTCAGGCTGGACTCTGGGAACGACCTTTCCACAAGCAGGACAATGCAAACAGTATTTTCCTTTGGTAGCCTCAGGAGCAACAGGTGCAGTCCAACTTAGGTGCAGTCTCTTCTTCGCTGGTCAAAGGTCAGCAGGGCATTTCTTCTTTGGTCCTCTTCTAGTTAAGTGAGATATGAGTTCTGGGTGGCAGAGGTACCCCTTTTATGCCCAAGAAAGTGCCCTCAATAGAGGTTGCAGTCATTAGCCAATGGGCTTCTCGGTTCCATCCCACCTGATGACCACTTCCTGTGAAGTGTGTTATCTAGCTATCACATATTGAACACATGTTCTACTCTACTCGCATGTTGCACCCTGCCTTAGAACTCAATCGGCCTGCTGTAAGGGTGAGTAACGCATATTAGAAAAGTTTTTGGGACTGTGCCATTGTTTTAAAATGGCAAAGGTGAGTTACCAGTTTAAAACTGCCCTTTCAGTCTTCATGAACAAACTTGGAGTCGTGTTTTTCTTTATCATATGGTGGCTCAACTAGTGCTGCAGTCCACGAGTGGCACTAACTTACAGGCCCCTAGGTACCTCTGGTACCATACACAAGGGACTTACTAGTAAGTTACACTATGCCAGTGGGGTATAGACCAATCAACCATTTAGCTTTTTAAGGGTCAGAGCAAATGCACCTAATCTTGTTTAGCAGAGCTCGGGCCTTCCAGAGCCATTACACCAGTGCCTAGAAGCCACAAATTGGGACAAAAAGTGGATTAAAAATTGCAAAAGCCTGTTTTCTCAGTTGGCAAAACATCCTACAGCTGGGTCCTTAAGTTAGTTTAAATGGTTTATGCTCTGCTTATTCTTTTCAACTCATCGCATCTTCCGTCTACATCAGGTGAGCACCTCTCCACCTTGCTTCAGGATGTACAAGCTCTTCTAGCTAATGAAGCCATAGAGTGGGTGTCAGCCTTCGAAACACGGAAGGATACATTGCTTACCTGTAATCCTAGTTCTCTTCCAGGGGAATCCTTATCAATGTCATAATAACTGAATAGTCCTGCCCTTTTTTCCCAATATCCTAGGGATTCCAGAGGTACCCAGAGTTTGTGGGTTCCCCTGGAGGAGACCAAGAAATTAGCCAAAATATAGCTAAAATTTCATTTTAAAAGAAAATTGGAAAAAAGGGCTGCAGAAGAAAGTTTTTGGTCCCGGGCTCAGCAGCCATCTAGGGAAATCTACCACACCCCAACATTTCTGAAAACTAGATACCCAAGGGAGTCCAGGGAGGTGTGACTTGCGTGGATCCTTCAGTGTTTTCTTACCCAGAATCCTCAGCAAACCTCAAATGTGCCTTTAAATAAAATCACATTTTCCCACATTTCTGTGTGGGATCACCGCACCGGCACAAATTTCCTACCATCCAACGTTCCCCTTCAGCCTCCCGATAAAAATGATCTCACTTGTGTAGCTGGGCCAAGTGGCTGTGACCGGGAAGAGCCAAATACGTCGAAATTGAGTGGGAACCAAAGCAGGTCCAAAAGGGCAGTTTGGGAAAAAAATAAGTTTTTAAGCTGACAAGTAGGGCAGAATATTTATCGGTATAGATGAGACAATGCTGGGTGCAGATTCCGGAAGGTTCCATCACAAAAATGTGGGGAAAAATGTGAGATTTCAAGCAAAGTTCGAGGTTTACAGGGCATTGTGGGTAAGAAAATGGTGCGGGTGCATGTGAAGCACATCACCCTGGACTCACCCAAATGTTTAGTTTTCATATGTCTAGGTCTCATAGTTTATTCTAAAAAAAGTGCACCCTCACTGTTCCAAGTGGGACAATTTTTAGAGTTAGACAAGCCCTTATGGCCCACATGTAAAACCAAAACCCAGAATAATCAAATGTCCTCTTGCTTTCTGTTGGGATAATATCTTTAAGTGTGTGGGGAGAGCTGAAAGACTGTTACCACCTTCAGTTGGGGTAGGTGCATAACTATACCCATACTGGTTGGTAGGCACCACACCACTTTTTTTTATTTTTATTCTCTGGCATCTAGTAGGTTTTCTGCACCCCACTCCCCTCCCCTGTGGAGTGAAACAGGGGGTAATTGCCCCATCTGCCCACCAGTGGGCAGAACAACTTTGTCCCATTTATTTGGGGGTGGGGGTATGGCCCGCCCCCACTCCTCGGTGCAGATGGACCTTACAAAAATGGGCCGATCTGCCTCCAAGGGGAGTAGAAATGTCCAACAGTAATGTGCCCCCACGGGGAGTGACCCTTAGCCAAGGGGCTACCTCCCCACACACCCCTCTTTGTGGTGAGAGAAGACACAACATCTCCAGCAACCGCTGCACCCATCGTCCATGACCCAATATGAGGTGGGTCACTGGTGCCAATGAGGTCCAGTGGCTCCCCTGAGCTCAAGACTACCCTAGGTTTCTCTCTGCTGGACTCCTCGACGATGCCTGCAGCCTCAACACACAGGACCCCCTGACCGTGAGTTCTCCCAGACAGAGAAACCTGACGCCTAAGGACATCCCTGAGTCCATTGGCCCTGGACTAAAGGACCAATGGTGCGCCTAAGTCCCCGAGCACTCCGTGTCTACAACCTACCTGTTAGGTGTCCCCGATTGGCTTCCTTGTCAGAGCCTGCAGCCTGTTTTCACTAGGACCAATTCCTATTGAAAATCATTGGGCACCCAACACCTTGCTGCACCCCTGCACCTGGCCTAACCCTAACCAGTGCTGCCTGGAGTGACCTGCTGGTGTGGTTCTTATTGGTGCCCAGTAGTTACTTTAACTGTCTGAGATTGGCCTCATAATTCATTAACGGTGTGTTTGAACATTCTTTTCCTCCATAGGTTAACATTGAAGAACTCTGAAATTGCACTGTTGATTTATTTCTTTTTTTAAACGAAAAAATATTTATGCATAAAAACATACTTACCTTGTAACAAAGGTCTTGGATTTAAACTATTTATAAACAGACGCATTATTTTTCTAAATTGGTCTCGGATTTATCCTCTGAGTGTGCCACTGTGAGTACAAAAAATGCTTAGATCTACCTTCTGATAAGCCTAACTGCTCGCCCACACTACCACAAAAATAGAGCATTAGTCCTATCTACTTCTGGCTCTGCAAAGCAATAGGGGATCCTATGGACTCTGCACAGTGTGCTTTTTTTAGTGCATCATATGGAGAGCCAACTTCCTACACCAACTCTCCTTATTTAAGTTCCCTCTTGTAAATAGATTCCTCAAAGAACTTGTACATAGGTTTCCCCTTCACCTTTCATTATGCCTCAGTTTGACCTTAATCTAGTCCTCACTTTCCTGATGTTTGCTCCCTTTGAGCTATTTCACAATTTGTCACTCTGGCTGCTCATGATCAAAACAGCTTTTCTTGTGGCAATAATATATGCCGGAGGGGGAGTGAGCTGCAGGCTTTTTTATCCAAGCCTCTTGACCCAAAAAGAGCGGGCCCTAGTTTGGACACACCTGTGTTAGTGCTCTTCATTGCTCTGAACTCTTGGCGTGGAAAAGTAACTGTCAGCACTTCAGGCACAGATGACACTGATGACACCATGCGGAACCGATCAACGCTACCTACCAGTACACAGGGGTACTGCTCACACAAAAATCTTCAAGATCCAGTCTGACGCCTGGGAAATTCAAAGGTAAAGAATCTGCGGCTAGATATTGTCTCTAACAAATAATGCTTTAATGAAGATAGGTAACTTGTCCTTTGGGATGCTTGCTGTTGAAAGAATCAGTGAGCTTAAAGGCTGCCTGCTTATTCCTACTCCTGTTATTGGTCCTATTTTCTTCAAAGGAATGCTGTTATTTCCAATTAATTTCCCATTATTAGCAATACAGTGATGCAAATCCTTTTCTAGTGTCTGATCGTGTCCCGTTACTGCAGCTGTTAACGAGTTATTTGATTTGGAATTCCAGACTGAGAAGACTTACATAAATGTATATTAAGTACAGTTTTATGGAAAGAATGAAAGCACATGTTTAATATAAGTATACTTTTTGTAACATTGGCAGATCGAAAAAACTGTCTGTACCTGCCTCGGTTGTTTCCAGAATCATGGGAAGAGGTGGATGTAATATCTCTGCAATTCAGGATGTAACTGGCGCCCATATTGATGTAGACAAGCAAAAAGATAAAAATGGTGAACGAATGATCACAATAAGGCAAGTAAGACTTAAACCATTTTTGAATGTAAAGTAAAAATGTCAAATAAGCTTGTTAAGTATTTTTGCACACTTTGGTATAGTTCCAAGTATAATTTTGCAAAATTGACATCTAAGTTTAAAATAGTACTCTAATGAAACTTAGAACTCCATTACTTGACTGTCCCTAAAGGCTGTTTTTTTTGCACACTGTGGATACTGTGTTTCTCCAGAATAAGATTTACATGCATGCAACATGCCCACTGTGAGATTGAGAGTTCCTAGGTACGTTATATAAAGGAGTTACCATTGGGCAAATAATAGTTTATTATTTAAGTTTAGTTAGCAGATTCACTTCATTGTAAACTGTCCGAATATCACCAAAGAGGTAAATGTGCTCTACACTCAAGTCATTCTACAGACCACCATTCAGATTTGTACTAATCATACTGTGTGAGGAGGACCTGTTGCAGAACTCTTTCATCTCTTCATTTGAGTCAAAATCTTAATATCTGATGGATAAATCTTCCAACATATTTGACTTGTTCTTAGGAATCAAAACGTGTAGGCCTCAAAACCAGTAAGCCAGCATTGCCATCCATTTGGGCTTAATTTACGCTTGGTCTGCTGACGAGCCTGCCAAATCCCATGTTATCTTTTTCAGTGTTATGATCTTGTCTGATAATAAGAAATAGTCCACAACCTGGAAGAGACATTGAGAATTAACGGTCCCAAAAGCATGACTGTTTCCACAGGCATTTTGTGTTGTTTTATGAAGACCTCTTTGAAGTTCTGTTCCCTGCACCTTTGAGGTGCATAGGCAAAGAGCAGTTAGAGGCCACAGTGTTGCATCCCAAGCTAAAACTCATCATGCACATATAGAGACCCAACAAGGGCATTTTCTTGCTGCATGTGTGTCTGCATTTGACCTAGTCGATGTCATCATGAGGAATTTAATTGGAGAAAGACAGAGCTGTGGCCCTGTGTCAATGGGAGGGTGAAGTGATGCCAGTGCCGCTGTCTGATTGGTGGGCTTGTGGCTGTAGACACTTGGTGTCATCTGGTTACTCTTGAGAAGCATAGCCAGTTAAGTTTTGAGGACCAACATGATGCCTTAAAGGATGTTCTGAAGATGAGGAATCTACATGAAAATTATGTTCAAGGCATGTGTGGTTGTAGGTACACATGCTATGCATGCTTCTGCCATCTAGTGTTGGGCTTGGATGGGTGTAAGTGTTTCATCTTCAAAAAAGTATTCTAAGTCATCAGGTACTGTGACTCCTCTTGCTGGTAATGCACATGGTCATCAGCTCCACTGTTAGATTTTTTTCTCTCTGCCGTCTGGTTCGGATGTGTGCTCTCATTCAACACCGTTGCGGTGCTCTCTTCGGTCTACACAGGTTGCTTCTTTCAGTCAGTGTTGTTCCCAGACGCATTCCTTTTTTCTCGTAGTCATGGTTTGATGACTCCAGCTTTGACCTGGTGACTTTCGGGTCGACCTCGGCCTGCGTGGGCTTTTGCCCTTTGGGGCCTCCTTCGGTCTCCAGACCATGTTTTCCCTGACGCCATTCCGCTACTGTCCTCGCTGCCACGTGAAATACCCTCAGTCTGACCTCCATCAAGACTGTAAATTGTGCCTGTCTCCTGAGCACAACTAGGTTACCTCAAATGCCTGCTACTCTGTCCGCTCCATGAACACCCTCCGTGATCTGGCTCAACATCTCGAAATGTCGCATAGGAGTGAAGACATTCTGGGCCTTTTGGTCCCCACAGCCATTGAGGGAAACCACCGCCCACAACACAGGCGAGGACGCTTTCTCCCCTGACAACATTTCTAGCTCCGATTTGGAGATTGAGGATCTTTCACCAGTGCAACCAGTGATGAGTACAGTACTCCCTTACCTTTGACGCTGCCACTTTCCAAAGGTCGACCACAGAGATAGGCCATCACTGCCTTCGGGCCATGGTCAGCTCTGATCTCCTCCTTTGGATGTAATGCCTGGATCGGTGCCAAAGAAACCATTGAGGCCGACTGCTTTGGTGCCTCTCTCTTCAGAGCCGAGCCGACCCCTTTGATGTCGAGATAGAAGTCGGTTTTGTAGCTGAGATCCTCGGCACAGACTGGCCTCAGCTCACGTACCCTCAAGCAGATCCTCAATAAACTACAAGAGGAGAATGACACAAGCACTTAGTAATACATACCCACATGGAACGAACTGTCACCTGCCCTCCGGGGGCCTGCTGCTCAGTTTCCCACAAGTCAGCTGTCCTTCGAGGAGGCCTCAGATATGCCACCTCAAGCCGTGCAGGAAGGTGGACAAGACTGCCAGTCCTTTGCCCGTCACTCTGCCACCGTCTCACCCTGTCTCACAGCGCTCACTTTCACCACCCACTTCACCAGGTGACCCCCTTCCTTATACACCTCATGGATCACCTCACTCAGACATAGGGGGGCCGTAGGAGATGGGATACCTTCGACACACCTCGGCGGGGTGATCCCTGGGACTGCTGTGATGCTGACCCACCAGGGGGACACAGATCCCGATTTGTACCCTGCCCAACCCTCTCTCCTGATGACTCCACATCCTACCTTGAACTCGGTAGTAGGGCTGCCTCCTTCCACTAGGTGGATCTCCACACTGAGCCTTTGAGACTCCTTCCTTCACACACCACTCCACCCAGTGCCTACCCATACTGCACGACACTCCAGTTAACTTTTCAGGACCCTGTCCATGCCAAGGTTATCACACTCAGGGTGGAGAAGAAATACAAAGCTTTCCCATACTGACCCCCTTTACATTCATGATCAGCTCCCACCTGACTCATTCATTGTTACTTCTGTTGTGTGTCTCCTGTTATAGTAACAAGACAGCTGGATTTTGGGCGGCAGCACCACCAAGCATGGGGTACTGAGTCTGAGCCCACACCATGTGACAGCTTGCAGCCTTTCGGCTTGCCAGCAGCACCTCACTAGTAACAAAGGTAAGAATGATTTGTGGAAGCCTATTGCATGACAATCGGACTCCTCAGGGATGTCTTGGTTGAACTGATCGTACCCTTTCCTCTCAGTTATACAAGTCTCACACATGCAAGACAAACAGAAGCAGAATCTTAGTTCAATAGCTTTTATTGAAGCAACTGCATTCTATGTAAAAAGACATGCACTGCGATTATGAGGATATTGAAACAGTTTAGTAGTTCAGCAGTGACCATTAAAGTGAAACACAGAAAGTCAGTCCTATTATTTTGTCACCATGTTGTATCTAATATCCCTACCTACACTGCTAAGTTTCTACATGGGCGCAATAGCAGTGGTAGCCCTAATCCACCCTTCTAGTCCCAGGAAGGAAACCCAATCCCCAAACCTGTGTTAGAGGTAACAATTAGGTCTGTTAGTCTGCTGTGAGTCTTCCTATGTAGACAAAGAGGAAGCATTAGTTTAATCAGACAATGCAATGACATGCAGCATGAGATGGCAAGCCGGCTGGAATGTCCCCTCTAAGTTGGTGGGGGTAGCATGTTGTTTTATAGTAAGAAAACATGTTGTTCTTAGAACTACCCTGATGTGATAACACATTATTCTGTGTAGGGTGCTGAGACATTGTACTCTCTGGACTGGCAATACCAGGTAAACTCTAGTGTAAAGCCTTAGAGTGAGCACAGGATGAAATGTCGTGCAGAGAAATGAATAACAGTTCTGAGTAGCAGGGCAACTGATATGAAATAACAAAACATCACCACTAAACTAAAGCCTTGCTAAAATAATAAGAGGAATAAAATGAGAAGTGACTAGATGACAGGGCACAGACTTCAGACCCCAGGTAAAATGAATGTGCCTACATAAACACACAAATAATCACACCACCACCACCCCCCATAAAAGGGCTAACTCACAGGCTACTCTCTGTAGGAAGCTGGCTGTGTATATACTACACCAAAGTAAGGTATAGTGTGCACAGTCAGGTGGATCCCCAGAGGCTAAAGTAGATCATACTAATGCTCTCTTTTGTGGTTTAGATGAGCACGGGGGGGAGATTGGGGGCACACATCAGCACCAAACACACACATTCTGCGGCACAGGGGTGGCTGGGTTCAGGTTGCAAACACAGGATTGGGCGCCCCATGATTTTCAATAGGGGAACCTGGTTGGGGTGAGGGGGGGGCAGACTGGGGGGGGGGGGGACGGTGTCACAAAGAATCTGGCGGCTGGGTCCAGGCTGTCAGTTGCAGAAATCCAAAGTCTGGACAGGTATGTAAGGACCTCACTGGACGTTGCTTGACTGTCGGTTGGATTCCCCAATGCCAGCGGGCTGTGGATTTAGGGGTACCTTGGGCGTCTGGAATCTTTGTCTGATCCATTCCCGTGCAGGGGTGAGGGGGGTCCTCCCGATTTAGGCTGCAGACGTCATTGTGTTGGCCAGGATGGGTCAACCCAGGGTGAATTTGAGGTCTGAATCGCCTGGGGGACCTGCTCTCGACTTGTGGTCCACCTTGACCCAGGCTGTGGGCATCGGGTGCAGAGTGGGCAGGACTTACAGATCAAGAGAGGCTCTGGAGTATTTCTTGTGGACAGGGCTGCTGTCCTCTGGAGTTCTTGGTCCTGTGCTGGGCAGTCAGTCCGTCCTCTGGTTCTGCAGGATGTCTTCACTGCTGAAGTCCGCTCTTCAGTCCTTCTTCTTTAGGTTGCCAGCTAGGCGCGGTGGAGCCCTTAAATCCTGGAATTAGGGACGTTACATGGGTCAGAGGGCAGTAGCCAATAGCTACTGTTCCTGAGGGTGACTACACCCTTCTGGTGTCCACTTCCTTTGGGGAGGGGGACACAGACCTAACACTATTTGTCCCTGTCCTCCAAACCAAGATGATGGATTTTGCGAGGAGGGTGGTCACTTCAGCTCTGGACACCTTAAGGGGTGGTCCCAGCTGAAATAGTCACTCCTTGTTTTCCCTAATTGTCCTGCCGGACTTGCCGCCAAAAGTGGGCCTTTGTCTGGGGAGCAGGCATCTCCACTAGCTGGAGTGCCCAGGGGCACTTTAACAGGAGGCCTCAGCCTTTAAGGCTCACCGCCTGGTGTTAGTTCCTGCAGGGGGAGGTGTGAAGCACCTCCACCCAGTGCAGGCTTTATCTGATAGAGACTTCTAGTTGCTGAGTCCTTACCTTGGAATTTCCCCCAGGCGTCAGACTGGATTCGGAGATTTTACTTTGAGCAGTACCCTTGCGCGTCAGTAGGTGGTGTCGGTCGACTCAGCGGGCATCGTTGGCGTCATCGCTGTGATGACGTCGCCTTTGTTTATGGCCACAGAGAGGGCTCTCTCCCCATGTGGTCAGAAACTCATCAGGAAGAAGCAGACTGGCACAGACCAGTAAGTCCAGCACTAGAAGTTTGGATAAAATACAGACGGCATCTCTAAGATGCCCTCTGGGTGCATTTTTCAATAAATCCAACACTGTCATCAGTGTGGGTTTATTGTGCTGAGAAGTTTGATACCAAGCTTCCCAGACTTCAGTGAAGCCATTGTGGAGCTGAGGAGTTCGTAATGGCAAACTCCCAGCCCATATATTACATAATAGTATGATCACACTGCACTTACAATGTCTAAGAATGGACTTAAACACTGTACGGGCATATTGCTGATGTAGCTATGCCCTCACCCGTGGTATGGTGCACCCTGCCTTAGGGCTGTAAGGCCTGCGAGAGGGCTGATTACCTATGCCACAGGCAGTGGTTTGTGGGCATGGCACCCTGCGAGGGATGCCATGTTGACTTTACCTTTTCTCCCCACCAAAACACACAAGCTGTACTGGCATGTGCTTGGCGAGGGGTCCCCCAGGGCAGCCCTTGGGGACCTTCCCTGGCCACATGGCCCTTGGTACCTGGGGTACCTTTTACAAGGGACTTAACTGTGTGCCAAGGGTGTGTCGATTGTGGGAACAATGGTACAGTTAAGGGAACCTCTGTAATGCCCCAAAAGCTATGATTTAGGGGCACCCCTGAACCTAGCTTACCAGATTCATGGCAACCTCAAGAAGGACGGAAGCAAGAAGGTCTGCTAAACCGACCCCAGCAGAGAAGACTCCAGACACCAACGGACTTGGCCCCAGCCCTACCTGCCTGTCTGCAGCTACAGAAGGCAAGCTACAAAAAGGCAACGCATCCTGCAGGACCAGCGTCCTCTATAAACCCCCAGAGTACTACCTGCCCACCAGAGGGCCAAGAACACCCGAGGACAGGGTCCCTGTCCACAAGAAACTCGAATAAGGACTCTAGAACTGCACTGGATGTGTGAGTCCTGCCCAATCTGCACCCAACGCCCATGGCTCAAGTCCAGGTGATCCACTGGTCCAGAGCAGGTCTCCAGGTGCTTCCGATCTTGTGTCCACCTTGAGTTGATCCCTCCTGACCAACACAACGCCTGCAGCCTAAACCCAGAGGAGCTCCCTGACCACATAAGAACCGGACAAGGACACCTGACGCCCAAAGGTACCCCTGCACCCTCAGTCCCCTGGCCTTGGGGAATCCCACTGACGGTCCAGGAACAGTCAGCAGGCAGCACTCCTCCTTGTCCAGCCTTTGGTTTTCTGGGACCGACCCAAAGCCAGCCTGCAGCATCTTTGTGCCCCCAGGGTCTCCCTATTGAAAAGCATTGGGAGCCCAACTCTGTTTACACCAGGCTGCCCCTGTGCTGCTGAGGGTGTGGGTTTGGTGCTAACCTGTGCCGCCCCCCACCCCCCAGGTCTGCCTTCCGAAGTGGCAGGTACCAGCAGATCAGTTTCCGAGTGCCCCCAGTCTCTCTAGGATCCTATTCTAAATCCAGCACCAACTTTGACCTCTGCACCCGATGGGCCCCACGTTGCTGGTGGTGTATGTTTGGGGTCATCCTGAACCTTTTCCAGTGGAAATCCTAACCCCGGAGACTGGAACTGTGTGTCGAGTACTTAACTCAAACCTACACTAACATCGACACACCCCCATAAAAAGCCCTGGACTGTTCAGAAAATTGCAGTGTCAACTTTTGGAAGTGAAAAGTGTTGCTTGCCTGAAAACAGTTTTATTTGCCAAACCTAAACTAAGTGCATTTGATACAAGTGCTTGATACATACTTATAACTATGCTTACCTGCAACGAGAATCTTTTGGTTTAGAAATTAATATATTTTTTCCATTGGCCTTGAGTTAGTCATAGTGTGTGCCTAATTTCTTGACTGTGCGTGTACAACAAATGCTTTTCCCTACCATCTAAAATGCCTACCTGCTCGGCCACCGTACCAAAAAAGAGAGAATTGGTATTATCTACTTTAGCCTCTATTAAGCCTCTGGGAACCCCTGGTCTCTGTGCACACTATATCTCATTTTGATACAGTATATACAGAGTCAGCTTCCTACACCACCTGCTAGTGAAGTACCTTCCAGGAATCAACAGCAACTCAACAACCTCAGCAGGATGCAGCAATAAGTCCACAAGAGAGAGAACCTCCTGCAAGGCCTTCTACATTACTTCTGCCATTTTTTTATTCCCAAAGATAGATCTTTTCGGCGTGGCAGAAAATTGCAAATGCCCAAACTTAAACTCCAGGTTTCCACAGCCCAAGGGCATTGCACTATGGATGAATCAGTCGGGGATATTTGCCTATACCTTTCCTCCTCTCCCACTACTTCTGTCTGTAATTTGGAGGCCTTCGCATATGTCTCTTACCCTCATCCTGGTGACTCCCAATTGGGCCCGCTAACCCTGGTTCACCACTCTGATCGAACTCATGTTGGTAGCGCACAAGAGGCTCCCCAACAGACCTGGCCTCCGCACACAGAACCATGGAAAAATCAGACCGTTATTAAAGCTGTTGTGGAGGGCCTCAATAGTTATTCCTCCTCTGTTCTCACCAGCCCCATCATAGAACCTCAACATTCCACTGACAAGACTTGGGGGGTCCTCCGTTGGAACCCCTCCAGTTTCTCTCTCGAAAGGTGGAATTTCTGATCGTGTAACACTATGAATCAATCAAGTCAAGCTCCGTAGGTCGAAGGCATAGGTTAGCGCACAGCTGCTAAGTGGCTCAAGTGCAAACAGCGCTAGCAACCTGCTCTCATCTGTTCCCCCAGAATGTGCTTCGACCCATGGAGCTTAACTTGATTGATTCATAGTGTTGCACAATCAGTTTCTGATTATTATGTTGGGTTTCTTTTCAGGGGAACATCTAAAACTACCCTTTGACCCATAGATTATATTTTAGATGTGGGGTGGAGTATCAGTTATCCTTATCTTTATGGTTTGGGTCCCGAAGAAGCGGTGTGGATCTTTTTTGGGCCTGTATGGCATGAAACATGTCAACCTGATTAAATCTAACCAAACCAGTGGCTACCTTGGCACCTTCCACACCCCTTTAGTAGCCCTAACCCACTTTTTAGCCCTGCCAAGAGAACCTTTACATTAAAGTTGACTTTTGGTATCTCTTAGACAGTTTTATTCTCCTTTCACTTGTACATGCACATTCAGTTCACCCCCACACTCTTAGGTCACCCTCACATATATACCTCATCGTACAGCAGCAAAGCACAAGATCTCTGCTAAAGTGACCCGTCGGGGGACCCATGGGGCATTGCAGCACCGGTCCCACGAGGAGCACGCCCCATGATGAAGCATGACATCTTTAGGGATGTGTGAATTTGTCCATGTGATTCCCCACCTCATGTTTTCCTTCCTTCACTCTGCTTTTACTTCTTTCTGATAGGAACAGTGCCTCCCTTTCTTAATGTATTCTATTTTTCAGGTTCTATCTGCCCAGGACCCAGGAGAGTGGTTAACGTTGGGCTTGCAGGATGCTTACTTCGACATTCCCATCCTGCCTGCCCACAGACATTAATTGCGGTTCACAGTGGGCCACGAGCACTTTAAGTTCACCTTGTACACCCCCGGCCTTACCAGTGCCCCTTGCTATTCACCAAGGTGATGGCAGTTGTCACTGCTCATCTGCGCAGATCAGGAGTTCCAGTCTTCCCCTATCTCGACAACTGCCTTTTGAATGCAGACTCGCCCAAAGGTGTCTTCTCCCACCTCCAGACTCACTATAAACGTGTTGAAGTCTCGCCTGATTCCCTCTCAGATGCTCCCTTTCATGTGAGCTGTTCTAGGCACAGTGCAGTTTCAGGTTTATCCTCCCGAGCAGGGAGTCCGCGATATTCAGGCTATGATAACTGATGTTTCAGGCTCTGTCCTGGATTTCAATGAGAATGACTGAGGCTCCTGGGCCGCCTGGCCTCCTGCATCCTGCTGGTGACACATGCCAGATGGCAAATGAGGGCTCTACAGATCCAGTGGGCGCAGCATCAGGGGATTCTCTCCAACATGGTCAGGATCTCAGAGGGAAATGCACTAGATCTGCATTGTGGCTGTCAAATCCAGATTGGGTCAACTGCAGATCTCTCTCCCTTCCCCAAACAGATCTCACAGTAGTGACAGATGCGTCGCTCCTGGGATGGGGCGGAGGTCAGAGGCCTCTGGTGTCCAGTGGAGTGCAGGCTCCACATCAGCCTTTTGGAACTCAGGGTGATCCGACTAGCATTGAAAGCATTCCTTCCCTCTCTCAAAGGGAAAGTGGTGCAGGTGCTCACCGACAACACCACCACCGTGTGGTACGCCACAAGCAAGGTGGAGTGTGGTCGTGGACTCTGTCAGGAGGCTCTTCGCCTCTGGACATGGCTGGAACGCCAGAGCATTTCACTGGTGGTTCAGCATATGGCGTGCTCTCTGAACGCCAGAGCAGACAAACTCAGCCATTGATGCATAGTCGATCATGAATGGCGTCTCCATCCAGAGGTGGTGCAAGGTCTCTTTCAGCAGCATGGGGAGCCTTGGTTAGATCTGATATCCTCTGCAGAGAACACACAATGTCAGCTGTTTTGTGCATTGAATTTTCAAAGGCGACACTCGCTCTTCAGTGCTTTTCCTCGCGAGTGAAGCTCAGGCCTCCTTTACTGCTTCCAACCAATTCCACTTCCGCCCAGGGTTCTGAAGATCAGGCACGACCAGGCCCAAGTAATCCTGGTGGCTCTGGACTGGGCATAAAGTCTGGTATCCCGAGCTATTAGGCATGCCCATCGATCTTCCGATCAAACTGCCCCTTCGGGAGGATTTTCTGTTGCAGGAGCAGGGAACAGTCCTTCACACGAGCCTGTCCAGTGTCCGCCTTATTGGAGGAGATTGAGTGGCAGCAGTTGACAGCTTTCAACCTCACCCCCCCCAGTCTGTGATGTTGTCTTGGTAGCCAGGCGTCCCTCCACCAGTCTGTTGATCTCCTTTCTCCTCCTCTCTCGAGGTTCTCCTCTCATTTCTGTCTCTTGCCCAGCAGGACTCTGCTCTGGGCACCCTCAAGGGTTATTTGTCTGCCATCTCTGCCTTTTTAATGCTGCCAGACCAACCTTCTCTGTTCAAATCTGCCATTGTCAGGAGGTTTGTTAAAGGACTCACCCACATGTTCCCTCCTATTCCGTTCATAATGCCCCAGTGGAATTTGAACTTGGTCCTCACATATTTCATGTGTGCTCCTTTTGACCTGCTCCACAACTGTCCGCTGCGCGTTTTGACTCTTAAAACTGCCTTCTTGATTGCCATCACCTCTGCTCGCAAAATGAGTGAGCTCCAGGCTCTCTCTCTCCTAAGCTACCATTCATGGCTGTCCATCGTGACAGGGTGGTGCTTCGTACCAGGGCTTCCTTCTTTTGCAAAGTGGTGGCACTGTAGGAAAGTCCTCCTTTTTGCCCTGGTCACCACCAAATTTCTTGGACAGATGGACAGATATTGGTGTTTCTGACTCTTGGCTGTGCCCTGGGTACTGCTTACCAGTCGCAGGGCCAGTGCTCTGTGTAAAGTGGATATGCAAATTAGGCTAATTATAATTGGCAAAATTAACCTACCTATAAGTCCCTAGTATATGGTGGGGCATGTAGGTTTAGGAACCTCAGCATAGGTAGTGCACCCATAGGTGCACTGCTGAGGTGCTCAGTGTCATTTTAATGGCAGGCCAGCCTTGCTGGCTGCTTTTAAATTAAAGTTAAATTCCAATTTGTCTTTGGAATTAAATACTTCCAAATTCTTAAACTTCCTTATTTTTACATAAGTCACCACTAAGGTGTGCCCTAAGTGCCCCTAGGACAGGGTGCTATGTAACTATAAGCAGGGACCTTCTAAAAATAGTTTTTATTAGCCCTGGTGAGGTAAAACAGCCAAATTAGTTTTTCCTCATTGTAGAGAATTACCTCCATAGGCTAGAATGGGGAGACTTTATGAATTAAAAAAAAGTCCCCTTAAGTAACTGATACATCAGGTTTGGTATCAAATGAATTGTTATAATGAATCTCACAACTTCCAATTGTTGGATTTAATATAACTTGTTCAGGTTAAGAGTTTTAAACTACCTGAATAAGTTGCCAACTTCAGCCCTGCAGTGTTTTGCTGCTTTGCTCTGATTGGCCAGCCTCTGGCAGTCTGGCCAAGCTGCCTTGATGAGGTGTGAAGTAGCCTAGCTCAACACAGAGATGTGCCTGGTGGAGGTGATTTCCTCTCAACAGATAAGGAAGCAGGAAAGCGGAGGGCTGCCAAACTGGTCTTCGAAGGCAGGGAAGGACATTTGGAGCAACCCAGCACCCCCCTCACATCCTGCAAACCCAGACAATTAGGTAATCCCTTGATTAGATTAGGAGAGGGGTGTGTTTAGGATTTTTAGCCACACCAGTGGGTGGGCTCAGCCAGATGTAACCTCCCCAAAAAATTTTCAGCCGTGATGGATTTTTGAGGAATGTTGCTCCCTGGGATTGAAATTGGAGAAACAGTACCCCCCTGTTTTTCACCCAGGAGTAAGGATAAAACTGTCAGACCTGCACCCACACCTCAGATCCCTACCAGGAAGACTTACAGAAGAAGGACGACTGCCTGCTTGACCCCTGACCCGCACCTGGACACTGCACTCTGGAGGATTGCACCAGCTGCACACTTGGGCTTCACCACAAGAAGGACTTTTCCAGGCTTCAGCTGGTTCAAGGAGGGACTCCCTGTTTGCTACAGGTGAAAACTTGCTAACCAGAGTCCCCTGCACCAACTCCTGAAGAAACAGACCACTGTGCAGTGGCCAAATTGGAGTTCGCGCCAGGTGCATTCTGGGAGTTGTAGTCTGCACCCTCAAGGAGCATCTCAGAGCTTCTGGAACCTTGTGGTGAGCTGTGGACCTCAAAAGAACCTTAAAGGAACATCTGGAAGAAGATCCAGAAGTTTGGAGAAATTTGAAAAACTTTTGGAAAAAAAGCTCCATAAAGGGACCGACCCGCCACGGGAACTCTAGCTGGCTTGCCTCAACCGCGATCCGGCCTGACTTGCAGGTTCATCCTGGTGAAGTAAATCTCCGAAAAACTGACTAAGTCCGAGCATAGGAAGTTGACCGGGACCTCCCAGGCAGTGATCTGAAGAGGGCTCCATGGACCCAGAATCAAGATTCAGGTTTACCCCGGTCGGAGGATTGTCATCTCGAAAAAACGCCTAAGTCCAAAGGTAAAACTCTCTACCGAGGGCTCCCGCGACATGTATCTGAGGAAGAGTGCCAGGAGGTTGGATTGGACTGGTGACTTGGTCCCGCTGAAGAAAATCTCCAGAAAAACGATGAAGTCAGAAGGTAAACTTTTGACCGAGACCTTCCGTGGGCTGTAGCCAAGCAGGGCTCCATCACGGTCGGCCTCAAACTTTGACTTTGCCCCAGTGGAGGTGCAACCAGATGACCAGATCGGCACTATTAGTTTCTAAGCGCTAAAAAGCATGAATTCTTTAAAAATTCAGATCTCTCTCTATATCCGATTTTATTATTCGTTTTAGTGTAGTTTTAAAGCTAAAGATATTTCCCATTTTTATAAATCTGTTTTGGATTTTTAAACTGTTTCCTGTTTTTTATTTAATTACTGTTTTGTGATATTTGAATGCTTTATACTTTGTCTCCTAAGTTAAACCTTATCGCTCATTGCCAAGCTACCAAGGGTTGAGCTGGGTTTAATTTGAAACCTAACTGGACCTAAGTGAAGGTTTGTGGCCTACTGCTAAGTGTAGGTACTTACCTGCCCTTACCAATAACCTATTTTCCAACAGACACCTTTTCATGTAGGCCAGTCAATCACCTTGCCTAATTTTTACCCACCCCCGCATCCATCTCATGAGGAGAGACTCCACCGCTTGGATCCAGAAAGAGCGTTGGCTTTCTACCTCAATCGTACCAAAGATTTCCGGGTGGACAATCGACTTTTTGTGGGTTATGTGGGTGCGAAGAAATTAAGAGCGGTGCAGAAGAGGACCGTCTCGCGATGGGTAGTCCTCTGCATCCAAATCTGCTACGTTTTGATGAAAAAGCAACCTCCTGAGGGTTTGCATGCTCATTCTATCAGAGCAACTGCTGCTACAGAAGATCTGGTATCCAGCAGAGTCCAGACTCCACATCAATCTGTTGGAGCTCTGGGCGATCAGACTAGTGTTGAAAGCATTTCTTCCCTCTGTCAAGGGGAAGGTAGTGCAGGTGTTCATGGCCAACGCTACTGCCATGTGCTACTGCAACAAGCAGGGTGGATTAGGGTTGTGGACCCTTTGTCAAGAGGCTCTGCGCCTCTGGACATGTCTGAAAAAACAGGGCATATCCCTGGTGGTTCAACATCTGAGAGGCTCCTTAACGTCAGAGCAGACAAACTCAGCTGACAATGCTTAGTCAGTCATGAATGGCATCTCCATCTGGAGGTGGCGCATGGTTTCTTTCATCAGTGGAAAGCGCCTTGGTTAGTTCCGTTTGTCTCCACAGAGAATGTGCAATTTCAGCAGTTTCCCACATTTTTCCAAGGCACCTCTCGCTCAACAATGCTTTTTATCTCGAGTGAAGCTCAGGCCTCCTGTACGCATTTCCACTTATACCACTTCTGCCAACAGTTCTCAAGAAGATAAAGCACGACCTAGCTCAAGTAATCCTTTTGGTTCCTGACTGGGCACGAAGAGTCTGGTATCCAGAGCTATTGAGCATGGCCATCAATCCTCCAATCAGACTGCCGCTTCGGGAGGATCTTCTGTTGCAACAGCAGGGGAGAGCTATCCACCTGAACCTGTCCAGTCTTCACCTTCTTGTGTGGGGATTAAACTGTGGCAGTTGACAGCTTTTGGCCTTCTGGCCGAAGTCTGTAATGGAATCTTGGCAGGCAGGCGTCTCTACACCAAAACAGAATATGTCTGCTGTTGTAAAGACATTTGTGGCATGGTGCACAGACAAGTCTGTTGACCCCCTTTTTGCCTCTCTATTTGAGGGTCTCATATTTATACTTTCTTTGGCCCAGCAGGGCTCTGCACTGGGCACTCTCTAAAGGTTGTCTGCAATCTCTGCTTTTTCAAGGTTGTCTTATCAACTTTTTTTTTTAAAAAGGAAGCTGACCTGTTGTGTGGTGAGCACCTATGGTGTGATAACCTTAAACCAAGCCCAGGTATCCCCTAGAAGTGAGGTGTAGGCAGTATCTAGGAAGCCAGGGCTCTCTAGAGGTAGCTGTGAATGAGCAGCCAAGACTTATCTAGGAGACATGCAAAGCTTATGCAGTACCACTGTAGTCATACAGCAGCACTTACACACATGAAAGAACCACACAGTGTTACAAAAATAAAGGTACTTTGTAGGAAGTTGGCTCTTTATGTACTATTTCAAAGTAAGAAATAGCATGCACAGAGTCCAAGGGTTCCCATTAGAGGTAAGATAGTGGCAAAACAAGATAATTCTAATGCTCTATTTTGTGGTAGTGTGGTCGTCAGTAGGCATATCAGAGGGTAGTGTTAAGCATTTGTTGTACACACACAGGCAATAAATGGGGAACACACACTCAAAGACAATTCCAGGCCAATAGGTTTTTATATAGAAAAATATATTTTCTTAGTTTATTTTAAGAACCACAGGTTCAAGATTTACAAACAATACTTTAAATGAAAGGTATTTCACTTAGGAACTTTAGGAACTTTGAATTAGCAAAATAGCATATACAGTTTTCACACAAATGGCAATAAGCTATTTTAAAACTGGACACAGTGCAATTTTCAACAGTTCCTGGGGGAGGTAAGTGTTTGTTAGTTTTGCAGGTAAGTAAACCACCTACAGGGTTCAAAGTTGGGTCCAAGGTAGCCCACCGTTAGGGGTTCAGAGCAACCCCAAAGTTACCACACCAGCAGCTCAGGGCCGGTCAAGTGCAGAGGTCAAAGTGGTGCCCAAAACACATAGGCTTCAATGGAGAACGGGGTGCCCCGGTTCTAGTCTGCCAGCAGGTAAGTAGCTGCGTCTTTGGAGGGCAGACCAGGGGAGTTTTGTAGGGCACTGGGGGGGACACAAGTCAGCACAAAAAGTACACCCTCAGCAGCCAGGGGGTGGGTGGGTGCAGAGTGCTAACAGGCGTCGGGTTTGCAATGTAGTTCAATGGGAGACCCAGGGGTCTCTTCAGTGAAGCAGGCAGGCAAGGGGGGGGGGGCTCCTCGGGGTAGCCACCACCTGGGCAAGGGAGAGGGCCACCTGGGGGTCACTTCTGCACTGGAGGTCTAATCTTTCAGGTCCTGGGGGCTGCAGGTGCAGTGTCCTTACCAGGCGTCGGGTTCTTAGAAGCAGGCAGTCGCGGTCAGGGGGAGCCTCTGGATTCCCTCTGCAGGCGTCGCTGTGGGTGTTCAGGGGGGTCAACTCTGGCTACTCACAGGCTCGCAGTCGCCGGGGAGTCCTCCCTGTAGTGTTGGTTCTCCACAGGTCGAGCCGGGGGCGGCGGGTGCAGAATGCAAAGTCACGCTTCCGGCGGGAAACGTGGAGTCCTTTTAAAGTTGTTTCTTTGTTTCAAAGTTGTTTCTTCTTTGGAGCAGAGCCGCTGTCCTCGGGAGTTCTTGGTCCTTTTAGATGCAGGGTAGTCCTCTGAGGCTTCAGAGGTCGCTGGACCCTGTGGAACGCGTCGCTGTTGAAGTTTTTCTTGAAGCGGGGAGACAGGCCGATAGGGCTGGGGCCAAAGCAGTTGGTGTTTCAGTCTTCTCTGCAGGGCTTTCAGGTCAGCAGTCCTTCGTCTTCAGGTTGCAGGAATCTAGTTTCCTAGGTTCTGGGGAGCCCCTAAATACTGAATTTAGGGGTGTGTTTAGGTCTGGGAGGGCAGTAGCCAATGGCTACTGTCCTTGAGGGTGGCTACACCCTCTTTGTGCCTCCTCCCTGAGGGGAGGGGGGCACATCCCTATTCCTATTGGGGGAATCCTCCAAAATCAAGATGGAGGATTTCTAAAGGCAGAGGTCACCCCGGCTCAGGACACCTTAGGGGCTGTCCTGACTGGTGGGTGGTGACTCCTTGTTTTTCTCATTATCTCTCCTGGACTTGCCGCCAAAAGTGGGGGCTGTGTCCAGGGGGCGGGCATCTCCACTAGCTGGAGTGCCCTGGGGCATTGTAACACGAAGCCTGAGCCTTTGAGGCTCACTGATAGGTGTTACAGTTCCTGCAGGGGGGGAGGTGTGAAGCACCTCCACCCAGAGCAGGCTTTTGTTTCTGTCCCCAGAGAGCACAAAGGCCCTCACCACATGGGATCAGAAACTCGTCTCTCAGTAGCAGGCTGGCACAGACCAGTCAGTCCTGCACTGAACAATTGGGTAAAATACAGGGGGCATCTCTAAGATGCCCTCTGTGTGCATTTGTTAATAAATCCAACACTGGCATCAGTGTGGGTTTATTATTCTGAGAAGTTTGATTCCAAACTTCCCAGTATTCAGTGTAGCCATTATGGAGTTGTGGAGTTCGTTTTTGACAGACTCCTAGACCATATACTCTTATGGCTACCCTGCACTTACAATGTCTAAGGTTTTGCTTAGACACTGTAGGGGCATAGTGCTCATGCACCTGTGCCCTCACCTGTGGTATAGTGCACCCTGCCTTAGGGCTGTAAGGCCTGCTAGAGGGGTGACTTACCTATGCCACAGGCAGTGTGAGGTTGGCATGGCACCCTGAGGGGAGTGCCATGTCGACTTAGTCATTTTCTCCCCACCAGCACACACAAGCTGGCAAGCAGTGTGTCTGTGCTGAGTGAGGGGTCCCTAGGGTGGCATAAGATATGCTGCAGCCCTTAGAGACCCTGGCATCAGGGCCCTTGGTACCAGGGGTACCAGTTACAAGGGACTTACCTGGATACCAGGGTTGTGCTAATTGTGGAGACAATGGTACATTTTAGGTGAAAGAACACTAGTGCTGGGGCCTGGTTAGCAGGGTCCCAGCACACTTCTCAGTCAAGTCAGCATCAGTATCAGGCAAAAAGTGGGGGGTAATTGCAACAGGGAACCATTTCCTTACATACTTTATTTTAGTAACACAATTACTAAAATACTATATAGGCAATACTTAATTAGCAGGCGAGTAAACACAGTATTATATACACCTTAGTTATCAGGAATGAGCATAGAAAGCAGTAGAAAACAGTGCAATAACAATAGACAGTAGTGAATCGAGAGGGAGCCCAAACCATATACTAAAAAAATGGAATGCGAATGGTGGACCTCCACCCAGGTTAGTGAAATCTGTAGAGGAGCTGGAGGAACTAAGAACCCCAAAACGTGAGTACCAGAGTGCCCTTCAGCGACCAGGGCAGAAGAGGTAAGTACCTGTTTTTTCCCAGACCCACAGATAAACTTTGTAAAAGGACTGTGTAAGACCCAAGCGAGACTGGAAGAAACAGAAGATGGATCCTGATAGAAGAGGACCTGGAAATGAAGGGGATCAAGTCCAGTTTCAGTTGACTTAGTACCCACCCTTCTGGAGATGCAGGACCAGGTTGACGATGAAGACCAGGAGTCGCCAATGCAGCACAGGAGCAGAGGAAGAGTTCCAGCAGTGATGCAGTCGATGTCCCACGTCGGAAGAAGAGTTGCAGTCCATCAGTGGTGTGGAAAAACCACCAGCAAGCCTTGTCAAAGGCAAGAGTTGCATAAGAAGTGTTGCAGACCTGCTGGGGACCAGGAAGGTTCAAGGGGACTCAACCCAAGGAGGGGAGTCCCAGGCGACCCTCAGCAGTGAGGCGAGCCAGACGTTAAGGATGTAGCCCCCACAGGCAGCAGGTACAGGAGTCACAGAGAGGTCCCCTCAGCACACCTGGAAAGGAGTTCCATGATGCTGGAGCAGCGGGCAAGAGACTGTGTTGCAGAGAAGAGTGCTGGAGGCCGGGGCTACTTGGAGCTGAAGATCCCTTGGAAGAAGAGGTAACCTCCTGTGGTAGCTGCAAGAGTTGCGCTGTACAGGGAGAGGCAAAGAGTCACCGCCTCCCAAGTTGGACAGAGTGTAGAGGGGACCACTCCAGACCACCACCTGTGTTGCAAGATCCACATAGAGTTGCAGGGCAGAGGTTCCACGCAGCCGGTTGTTGCTGCAGTTGGTGCCTGCGGATAGAGGGGAGTGACTCCTTCACTCCAATGGAGATTCCTTGCTTCCTGGTGCAGACTGATGACTTTCTGCCCTCATAGGAAGCACAGCCAGGGAAATATTGCAGTTGCTGGAAGGAGAAGCCAGAGAAACAATGTTGTAGAGCGAAATCGTCACTGGAGCTGCAGATTGTAGGTTCCTGTGAAGTCCAGTTGCGGTTTCAGTGGCCAGAATTCGAAGTAAGCTTTGCATAGGAGTCCTGCTGCAATCTTGCGCATTGTATCGGAGGACTCACCCAGGAGGGAGACCTTATATAGCCCTAACTGGGATTGGTCACCTAGCAGGGTGACCACCTATCAGGAGGGGGCTGTGATGTCACCTGCCTGACCTGGCCACTCAGATGCTCCCGGAGGCCTCTGCCCACCTTGGATTCAAAATGGCAGAATCAAGTGGCCACCTGGAGGAGCTCTGGGCACCACTCCTGAGGGTGATGATGGACAGGGGAGTGGTAATTCCCCTTTCAATTATCCAGTTTTGGGCCAGAGCAGGGACCTTCTAAGGGCACATTTGGTGCAAGGAGGTCACCAAATGTGCCCTTAGAAGCATACCAGTGGCTTGTGGAGACTACCCTCCGAAGCTATGTAACACCTATTTCCAAGGGAGAGGGTGTTACTTCCCTCTCCCACAGGAAATCCTCTGTTCTGCCTTTCTCTGCCTGAGTTGGTCAAGCATCAAGTTGGCAGAAACCTGTCTGAGGGGTGGCAGCAGCGCTGGCTACCTGGAAAACGCAGAAGACTGGTAGGAGCAATGCAAGGGGTCCTCTAAGAAGCCACCAGAGTGCATGGAATCATACAACCACTGCTGGCAACAGTATTGGGATATGATTCTGACATGCCCAGGTTCGGAGTTACCATTATGTAGCTGAACACAGGTAGAGACCTCTGCCCAGTACACTGGTAAAATGTCTTCCCCGCCCTTAAGAAATCCAGTGTAATGGAGGTGGAATTCGTAGGGGCACCTCTGCTCCTGCAGGGGTGCCCTCACTTATGGGTACCTGCACCCTGACCTCTGGGCTAGTAGGGGTGACTTGCAGTGACCTGTAGTGAAAGGGTGCATGCACCTTTTCACGCAGGTTGCAATGGCAGGCCTGCAGACACATTTTGCATGGGCTCCAATGGGTGGCACAATACACACTGCAGCCCATGGGGAACCCCTGGTGCCCAATGCTCTGGGTCTCTAAGTACTGTATACTAGGGACTTAAATGGGGGTACCATTATGCCAATTGTGGGGTTTGTGAAGTCCTAAGCAACCAAATTTAAAGGGAGAGAGCACAATCACTGGAGGTCCTGGTTAGCAGGATCCCATTGAAAACAGTCAAAACACATTGACAGCAGGCAACAAGTGGGGGTACCTATGCCAAAAAGAGGGTACTTTCCTACACAGTCGCCACCAGCTTAGTGCTTAGGTGCCACCCTTGGATTTGTTCCACAGGATTCTTGAGTGACATCCAGCAGCAGCTGATTTGAAATACCCTTCGATGGGACCCGTCTCTTCAGAGGCAAGGCAGATTCAGCCATAGAGCATTTTAAAGGCAGTAGAGCTACTGCACACTTTCTTGGGCTCATTCTGCCTTTATGCCAGTTTCCCAACACTTGTGTCCCTATTGAGACTTTGGCAGGGAATATCAACAGAGGCAAGGCCTTAATGAGCCTCAGCAGCAACAGGCCTCTGTCTGTCTGAAATTGAGATGTGGGATCAGGCCACCAGCATCGAGGCCCCTACAGACACAGCTCCACCCAAACCCCAGCTTCCCCCCCTTCAAAACCAGTTTAAGTAACCACCTGTAGCACACAAAAGCTTGGTGGGAAGTCTTATCTTTAATCTCCCTGGATAGAAGGGTTGGGTGCTCTAGATTGCGGAACACGGTTACTCCCTGTCCATTCTATCACATCACTCTGTTATGCCACCCACACCATACAACACAGGGGAAAATTAACAAATGCCTCCACCCCATCCTAAATCTATGCCCTCAGTATGCCTTCCTTCAAAAGGAAAAGTTCAAAATGCTCCACTTGGCCCAAGTTCTGTTTTCCTCTGATTCCAGGAGTCAGGATGGTGACATTGTACTTGCAGGACACCTATTTCCACACCCCTGACCTGAAGTCCCAAGTGTGTAATCTGCAGTTTAAAGTAGGCTAAGAGCGCATTCAATTCTTTGTGCTGGACTTTGTCCTTCCTCTCGGGTTCGGTTCCTTAGGTCATTTATGCCATAATTCTTGCAATAAGGTAAGTAACCTCAGTGGAATATTTTCTCTTTAAGCCTTGATGTCTAAAATACACCTATGTGAGTGTCATAGATACAGTAATAACTTGTAGAATTTCAGTTATATTCAAGTAATTCTCCCATTACACAGATTGTCTCTCTATCCCCAACCTCTTAAATTGGTGATTTATTATGTGTTTGTGACAATTTAAACTTTAGATGCTGCTAGGTCTGGAAGTCAGGGCAGACCAGTGTGTGTTAGCGGTTGGCCTCCCTCAGGTCTCACGAAAAATACTTTGTTTTTAAAATGGTGTTTTGAATATTCCCTCTATGTAGTATTAAGAATGTGGTTATTTCAGTAATCTAGTTGGCATGCTCTGCTAATTTGAAACAGTTATTAATGCAGTTGGTTCTTTTGTGAAATCATTCTCCTTTCTTTTTCCAGAGGTGGTACAGAGTCAACACGATATGCAGTTCAGCTCATCAATGCACTTATTCAAGATCCTGCTAAGGAACTAGAAGACCTAATTCCCAAAAATCACATCCGAACTCCAACTGCCAGCTCAAAATGTGGGACATCGAATACATCCTCTGGAGCCAGTGTTTCATCGCCATTTAGCAAAATATCATATGCTTTGGGAACAGCTACAATTACAACTTCACAGACTGCAGCATTGTCAACTTTTCAATCTTCCAGCAGACTTACCAAAAATGCTTCAGCAGGTGTCCGATCTCCTTTCCCAGTCTCAATTCCTTTAGCTTATTCCCACCCTCATTTTGCCCTATTGGCAGCACAAACCATGCAACAGATTAGACACCCCCGTTTACCCATGGCACAGTTTGGAGGAAACTTTACACCAACGTCCAGTACTTGGGGACCATTTCCTGTGAGACCAGTTAGTCCTGGAAGCACAAACAGTTCTCCAAAGCATAACAGTACAGTTCGTCCAGCCGTCCAGAGTGCTAACCTTATTCAACCTGAATGTTCTTCATCACCTTCGTCTGCTAATTGCTCTATCGCTATGTCTTCTGTTCCTGTGTCCAATCAATCATTGCCATTGACGCATACCCCTTCTCCATCGGCTAGAAAGCAGCTGTTCTCCTCTACTCCTAAAACAAGCACAATTGCCCCTGTGACAACCAGTATCAGTACCACTTTGCCTTCAAGTACTTCAGTATCACGAAATAGCGGTCAAACACACTTTTCCTCCAGCACAGTTACTAATCCACACTTTTCTCAAAATAAAAATCAGTCATTTTCTGCAACCAAAGAGGTATTAATCCCTGATCAACATACTGGACATGTTTGTATGCAATCATCTGCATCTCTTAGTTTTAACTCCTCCACTAATAGTCATGCAAGAATTAGTGATTCCCGATCAACTACCAGCACCCCCCTTCCTACCAATATGCAGGAAGAAAATTTGCCATTGTCAATACCTTCTGCCACTTCAGAATCAGCGTCTACAGATGAAACGTCTTCTACACCAAATGTTGTACCTTCAGGCACAGAAAGTCGAGACCATTGTAATTTACCTCCACTGCCTAATCCAGCACAGCTAGCATCTCACAGAGTTCAGCCTAGAGGTTCTTTTTGTCCAGTGTTAAGTAATGCAACACTGCTTCAAGATCATCAGTCTATTTTTGTTACAAATTCTGGTTGTTTAGCACCACAGGATTCGATTAAACAAATTCCACCTACTGCAGTACCACTTTCATCACTTGTGAACATTATGAATGGTTCTCAACTTCATATGAACGCTCCAAATAAGCATTTACCTTCTACTTTCGGACCAGCTGCTATTTTCAATAACTTTAGCAGTCTTTTTGAAAGTCAGGTACCAGTCAGCCAGAACTGGGGAGGCTGCCCACTTTCCTCCCGAACTGGAGCAGATCAGACTTTCACTGCACAATCTCCTTATCTAAATAATTCAGTTCTCGGGCACTTGGAAAATGTCCATTATTCTGATGGTTCAAAGGCCCCTGGATTCAGGCAACCAACCCAAAGACTTTCTACAGGCCCCTTAGGTAAGTTGTGAAAACTGTTAATACAGTATGAAGTTTTGAAAAAATTGTGGTAGGTTGGCATATCGCATTGTGAATTTGGCTTGCTAAAGTGATGTTTGTAGTTTTCTCATGAGTAGTTCTAACTGCAGATTCCTCACCTTAACCGTATTCCTCAGAAGGGTTGGAATGTTACCCTGAGTGATTGCCAGTGGTGAGGCTTATTGTAAGTATTCTCCCATCACCTTTTGTGAGTTTGATATTCCCCAGGCCCGAGACTGGATCCTGAAACTTGAAAGCAGCTACAACGTGATGAGCAGGCCTACATATAAGCGCCACCCCTATGCACAGATGTCAGTTCCTTTCTTCCCACGCTTTCAGACACGGATCCCGTGCTACTCCTTGGTGTTTTCAAGATCTATTTTTTTATTTTATTATTTTACCATTGTGCAAGCAAAAAATGGCACCCCTAAAATAACAGGCTTCAAGCCATGGAGGGACTGTTGCAAACAAATGTCTGACAGACCCTATGAAGTATATCTGAGGAGCGTTGGGGTCGGGACATGATTCCAGGGCCTTTGATGATTGCACCTAAATGAATTGGAAGGCCATACGGAACCACAAGGGGATGTTGTATGTTGCCAAACATCAGAAAATGTCATGCCATGACGAGACTAAGTAGAAAGGAAGGTCCCTTTCCTGCTCCTGAAGTCTTTCACATGACAGATCGTCGCCTTTCAAGTCTTTGGGTATGTTCAAGAAGAAGCATAAAAAAATCGGAGTAGTAGTTTGCCCATTTCTGCCACTCTCAAACTATATAGAGAGCACAAGCTCATCAGCGTGCCACCTGGTGCTGCTTCTGATCCCTATCTGAGCCAATTCATAGCCTAAACCTGATGCACCCTGAATTTCCAGGTCTGTCAGTGCATTACAGCCAGTAGAGACCATTAAGGAGACCAGTTTGCTCATTTTCTGCTCTTTACTGGCTCCCTCTGGTGTACTTTCAGGCCCCTTGGATCTGATCAGCAGGGACCTTCAGTTGGACTTCTGCCAGCTAGTCCACTCTGCATCTTCTGTGCCCCTTCAAAACCACCTCTGGTTCCGTACCAACACCACCCACTGTGCTGCTAGTCTCCTTCACATTGATGCAAATGCAGGCAGAGGGTTTGCAGCCCATTGGTGCTTTCCAACGCTGAGCAGAGTCCACCCAGGCTGCACTCTACTCCCACCAGAGCACAGCCAGCTACTCTTCTTATTAGGATACCTAACCCATACCACGTGGTACTAGTCAGGTGTAGGAAGTTGGCTCTGTATGTACTATTTCAAAGTAAGAAATAGCATGCACAGAGTCCAAGGGTTCCCCTTAGAGGTAAGATAGTGGCAAAATTAGATCATTCTAATGCTCTATTTTGTGGTAGTGTGGTCGAGCAGTAGGCTTATCAGAGGGTAGTGTTAACCATTTGTTGTCCTCATACAGGCAATAAATGGGGAACACACACTCAAAGGCAATTCCAGGCCAATAGGTTTTTATATAGAAAAATATATTTTCTTAGTTTATTTTAAGAACCACAGGTTCAAGATGTACAAACAATACTTTAAATGAAAGGTATTTCACTTAGGAACTTTAGGAACTTTGAATTAGCAAAATAGCATATACAGTTTTCACACAAATGGCAATAAGCTATTTTAAAACAGGACACAGTGCAATTTTCAAAAGTTCCTGGGGGAGGTAAGTGTTTGTTAGTTTTGCAGGTAAGTAAACCACCTACAGGGTTCAAAGTTGGGTCCAAGGTAGCCCACCGTTAGGGGTTCAGAGCAACCCCAAAGTTACCACACTAGCCGCTGAGGGCCGGTCAGGTGCAGAGGTCAAAGTGGTGCCCAAAACAAATAGGATTCAATGGAGAAGCGGGTGCCCCGGTTCCAGTCTGCCAGCAGGTAGGTACCTGCGTCTTCGGAGGGCAGACCACAGGGGTTTTGTAGGGCACCGGGGGGGACACAAGTCAGCACAAAAAGTACACCCTCAGCGGCACGGGGCGGCTGGGTGCAGTGTGCAAACAGGCGTCTGGTTTGCAATGTAGTTCAATGGGAGACCTAGGGGTCTTTTCAGCGATGCAGGCAAGGGGGGGGGGGGCTCCTAGGGGTAGCCACCACCTGGGCAAGGGAGAGGGCCACCTGGGGGTTGCTCCTGCACTGGAGGTTGGATCCTTCAGGTCCTGGGGGCTGCGGGTGCGGTGTCCTTACCAGGCGTCGGGTTCTTAGAAGCAGGCAGTCGCGGTCAGGGGGAGCCTCTGGATTCCCTCTGCAGGCGTCGCTGTGGGGGCTCAGGGGGGTCAACTCTGGCTACTCACGGGCTCGCAGTCGCCGGGGAGTCCTCCCTGTAGCGTTGGTTCTCCACAAGTCGAGCCGGGGGCGTCGGGTGCAGAGTGCAAAGTCTCACGCTTCCGGCGGGAAATGTGTGTTCTTTCAAAGTTGTTTCTTTGTTGCAAAGATGCTTCTTTCTTGGAGCAGAGCCGCTGTCCTCAGGAGTTCTTGGTCCTTTTAGATGCAGGGTAGTCCTCTGAGGCTTCAGAGGTTTCTGGACCCTGTGGAACGCGTCGCTGGAGCAGTTCTTTTGAAGTGGGGAGACAGGCCGGTAGAGCTGGGGCCAAAGCAGTTGGTGTCTCCATCTTCTCTGCAGGTTTTTCAGCTCAGCAGTCCTTCTTCGTCTTAGGTTGCAGAAATCTAGTTTCCTAAGAGCCCCTAAATACTGAATTTAGGGGTGTGTTTAGGTCTGGGAGGGCAGTAGCCAATGGCTACTGTCCTTGAGGGTGGCTACACCCTCTTTGCGCCTCCTACCTGAGGGGAGGGGGGCACATCCCTATTCCTATTGGGGGAATCCTCCAAAATCAAGATGGAGGATTTCTAAAGGCAGGGGTCACCTCAGCTCAGGACACCTTAGGGGCTGTCCCGACTGGTGGGTGACTCCTCCTTGTTTTGATCATTATCTCCCATGGACTTGCCGCCAAAAGTGGGGTCTGTGTCCAGGGGGCGGGCATCTCCACTAGCTGGAGTGCCCTGGGGCATTGTAACACGAAGCTTGAGGCTCACTGATAGGTGTTACAGTTCCTGCAGGGGGAGGTGTGAGGCACCTCCACCCAGAGCAGGCTTTTGTTTCTGTCCCCAGAGAGCACAAAGGCCCTCACCACATGGGGTCAGAAACTCGTCTCTCAGCAGCAGGCTGGCACAGACCAGTCAGTCCTGCACTGAACAATTGGGTAAAATACAGGGGGCATCTCTAAGATGCCCTCTGTGTGCATTTTTTAATAAATCCAACACTGGCATCAGTTTGGGTTTATTATTCTGAGAAGTTTGATTGATACCAAACTTCCCAGTATTCAGTGTAGCCATTATGGAGCTGTGGAGTTCGTTTTTGACAGACTCCCAGACCATATACTCTTATGGCTACCCTGCACTTACAATGTCTAAGGTTTTGCTTAGACACTGTAGGGGCATAGTGCTCATGCACCTATGCCCTCACCTATGGTATAGTGCACCCTGCCTTAGGGCTGTAAGGCCTGCTAGAGGGGTGACTTACCTATGCCACAGGAAGTGTGAGGTTGGCATGGCACCCTGAGGGGAGTGCCATGTCAACGTAGTCATTTTCTCCCCACCAGCGCGCGCAAGCTGGAAAGCAGTGTGTCTGTGCTGAGTGAGGGGTCGATAGGGTGGCATAAGACATGCTGCAGCCCTTAGAGACCTTCCCTGGCATCAGGGCCCTTGGTACCAGGGGTACCAGTTACAAGGGACTTACCTGGGTGCCAGCATTGTGCCAATTGTGGAGACAATGGTACATTTTAGGTGAAAGAACACTGGTGCTGGGGCCTGGTTAGCAGCGTCCCAGCACACTTCTCAGTCAAATCAGTATCAGGCAAAAAGTGGGGGGTAATTGCAACAGGGAGCCATTTCCTTACATCAGGTTTTACACAATGTTTTTGACACTGACTCAGATAGTGACAATTATGATAAAGAGGGTGCTTTTGTCTCCCAATATGATGAGAAAAAGTGGTATGAGGAGCACAGTACCAGTGGCCACGATACTTAAGCATTAACTTGGCTTATTTCTCTTCCTTATCCTGCCACTGAGGGGGGCTCCTCCATTGCTGCAGGTCACTACCTGTGTCCAGCTGCATAATGGTAACTCCGAGCCTGGGCATGTTTGGTATCAAACATGTCGGAATCATACCCCAATACTGTTGCCAGTATTAACTGTATGATTCCATGCACTCTGGGGGCTCCTTAGGGGACCTGCAGCATTGATCCCACCAGTCCTCTGGAGTTTTCCAGGCAGCCCGTGCTGCTGCCACCCCTCAGACAGGTTTCTGCCCAGGGGGCCTCACTGCAACTCCTGTGCCTGCTGCCTGTGGGTCGCCTGTGGGGGCTGCCTCCTCTTCTTGCGACTCTGCCAGCTGCTGAGTCACCTCGGACTCCCCTCCTTGGGTAGAGGTGCTTAGAGGCTGGTCCTCTTCAGCCTTGCAAAATCTTCATCTCCGACTCCACTGTTGCATTTGCCAAGGCTTGTTGGTGGTTTTCCAGCATCACTTCTAGAACTCCTCTTCTGCTCCTGTGCTGCACTGCTAACTTTCTTTACCCACAGTCGACCTGGGCCTGCATCCACAGTAGGGTGGGTAGTGAATGGCTCCTTCCACAGCCAGACATCCCAACTCGAAATAGACTTGGTCCCTTCTTTTGCAGTTCCTCTTGTGTCAGGATCCACCTTTGGTTTCTTTCAGTGTTGCCTGGGTTTTGCACAGTCCTTTTCCAAAGTCTTCCTTTTGGTTTTGGGGAAAAACAGGTACTGAACTCTTCTCTCCTGGTTGGTAGAGGGCACCCTGGAACTTACCCTTTATTGTTCCTAGTTCCTCCATCTCCCCATCTACTGATTACACTTCCTTGGATGGAGGACTGCCCTTTCACTTTTTTAGTATATAGTTTGGCCCTCAACTAGGGCCCTCACTGTTTACTGTTGCTTGTACCAGCACCTATTTCTTTAAATCCTATTTCCTGTTTGCTAATGTCTATATAATAGTGTGTTTACTTACCTCCAGCTGGGGTATTGCCTATACAGTATCTTAGTATTTGTGTTACCATAATAAAGTACCTTTATTTTTGTAATACTATCTGGTTCTTTCATGTGTGTAAGTGCTGTGTGACTACAGTGGTATTATATAAGCTTTGCATGTCTCCTAGGTAAGTCTTTGCTGCTCATCCACAACTGCCTCTAGAGAGCCCTGGCTTCCTAGACACTGCCTACACTTCAATAATAAGGGATACCTGGTATAAGGTGATAACACCATAGGTGCTCACCACACACCAGGCCAGCATCCTATACCTATCTTGCACTATAAGAACTAAACAAGCATAAGCAATAAGTCCTTTCAGAAGTTCCTCTTATAGGAAGTACTGTTGCTTTAGCTGAGGGGAGTTCTTTCCTCATCCGGTGCCTGCTTCCATTTCGCTAAACACCCATTCTCTCGTAGGGGAATTTCCATGATAGTCATAAGCACTGAATAGTTTTGCACGCCTGTGGGGACCCCGGAGCACTGTTCTGAAGAGTATTCTTAAGTGTAGATGTTTGCCTTTCTTGAAAAAGGCCTGTAAAGTCACTTAAGAATATCAATGTGCAGCCTAGAGGAAAGGCTACAACGGCCAAATTGTTCATTCTTTTGGTTGGTAAGAAAGGAAACTGTAGTACATATATACCTTTAAAACATATTTATTCTAGAAATGTGGTAAAAAACATGTTTTCCAACCTTATTCTTAACTTCTGATGAGAATGAAACAATGCAGGGCAGTGTAGCCCAATAGGCTGCCATTATACAGAATGTAAATAGAGCTGTGCCTTTAAGAAAAAGTCTTCCTGTATCCCATCATGCACAGCAAAAGGCAGTTGCCTCAGTTCTTTTTGTAGGCTTGTAATATGACATGAAGAAATCTGAGTATCTCTTTCATTAACAATATCGTAATTATTATGGTTATCCTCATGTCAACTCCACCGGGGAGGAGGGAGGGTTGCTTATGACTATCATGGAAATACCCCTACAAGAGAACTGGAGTTACAGGTAAGAAACCATTCCTTCTCTCGTAGGGGATTTCCATGTATAGTCATAAGCACTGAATAGATTAGCAAGCCCATCCCAATAACCGCGGTGGAGTATACATAACAGTAAAGAAACAATAAATCACGCAAAGAGATTCTTCAGAGAGGCCTGTCCAACCTGAGCATCTGTCCTAGCATCTGAATCAAGGCAGTAATGCTTAGTAAAGGTGTGGACAGATCGCCAGGTAGCCACTTTGCATATTTCTGCTAAAGGAATGTTTCTCATCCAAGCAGCAGTAGCCACCTTCCCCCTAGTAGAATGGGCTTTTGGCCTGCCATCGAGGGATTTATTTGCTAACTGATAACAGAATACGATACATGAGACAATCCACCTGGATAAGGATTGTTTGGAGGTGGCCAGACCTGTACTAACTGGGCCATAGTTAATAAACAGCTGTTGTGATTTGAGTATAGATTTTGTTCTATCCAAGTAAAATTTTAAAACCCTTTTTACATCAAGAGAATGTAGGGTCCTCTCAGCAGGAGTAGATGGATTTTGTAAGAAAGTCGGTAAGGAGATGGTCTGGTTTACGTTAAAGTCTGAAATGACTTTTGGAAGAAATTTAGGGTGTGTTCTCATTACTACTTTTGAGGAATGAAAAACCGTATAAGGTTCCTTTGCGCAAAGGGCCTGGATCTCACTGACCCTGTGAACTGAAGTGATTGCAACCAGAAAAGCAGTTTTCCAAGTAAGATGCTGGAGTGATGCTTTGTGTATTGGTTCAAAAGGGTGCAGCATCAGACGCGAAAGAACAATATTCAGCTCCCATGTAGGAGATGGCCGTCTAACGGGAGGAAAAACCTTTTTTAAACCTTCGAGGAAATCCTTTATGATTGGAATTTTAAAGAAAGAGGATTGGGAAGGACTCTTCCTATATGCCGTAAGAGCTGCCAGGTGTACTTTTATTGATGACAACTGTAAGCCAGACTTTGCCAGGTTTCTTCTCCGCATGTTATTGGGTCAACATTCTTGTCCAAATACCACATGCAGAACCTTTTCCATTTGAAGGCATAAGCTGTTCTTGTGGAAGGGCGTTTTGCCTCCCTTAGAATCTCCATGCAGTCCTGAGGAAGATCAAGATTACCATATTGTACTAGCTCAGGAGCCAAGCTGCCAAATTCAACGACGAGAGGTTGGGATGTCTCATCTGGCCTTGAAGCTTCGTGAGAAGGTCGGGCGGCAAGGTAATCTGATGTGTGGTCTGAGTGACCGGTGAAGGAGGTCTGGAAACCACCACTGGCGTGGCCATTCTGGGGCGATTAGAATCATCTTGGTGTTTGAGTAGGACAGCTTGAGGAGGACTGTCGGTATCAGGGGAAGCGGTGGAAAGGCGTAAAGAAATGCTCCTGACCAGTTTATCCACAGAGCATTCCCAAATGTTCCTGGATGGTAGTACCTGGAGGCGAAGTCTTGGCATTTTTTGTTTTCTGGGGTTGCAAAGAGGTCTATAGAAGGGGTACCCCACATGGAAAATATGGAGCGGACGTCGTCGTCGTGCAAGACCCACTCGTGGTTTTTATCCATTGCTCGGCTGAGGGCATCCGCCTGGACATTCTGTATGCCCGGAAGGTGAGTTGCCACTATTGATAGGTTCCTGGCTAGGAGCCAGTGCCAAATTGTTTGGGCCTCTGTCGACAGAGTCCTGGATCTGGTACCCCCTGTTTGTTCAAGTAGTACATGGTGGCCATGTTGTCTGTCTGGAGAAGCAGAGTTTCCGCCTTCAGCGCAATGGACTGCGCGAAGCTCTAAAAGATTGATGTGATAAAGTTGTTCTCTCTGCAACCAAGAGCCTTGTATTTGGAGGTGATCCATGTACGCTCCCCATCCGAGCAGCGATGCATCCGTGACTATTGTCTGAGTTGGAGGGTGTTGGTGGAATGGCATCCCTTTCAGAAGATTGATCGGAGAACACCACTTGAGACATTGAATGGCGTGGGGAGAGAGAAGGATGCTGTTCTCACAGTCGTCTACTAGTTGATACCACTGATTCTCTAGGCATTCCTGTAAAGGTCTCATATGGAGGCGAGCGTTGGGAGTGAGGTAGATGTAAGACGCCATTGACCCCAGGAGAGAGGATATCTTTCTTGCAGTGGTCTGAGGCATTTTCTCGAGCTGCTGACATTTTTGGAGGATTTATAAACACCGTTCCTCCGAAGGAAACACCTTTCCTTGAGTGGTGTCTATGATGGCGCCTAAGTAGTGCAACCTCTGTACAGGTATTGCCGTGGACTTGGAGAGGTTGACTTGAAGGCCCAGTTTCTGGAGTAGCTGGGGAGTCCAATTGAAGTGCTGTTGGGCCTCTATGTATGTGGATGCTTTTATTAGCCAATCGTCTAGATAGGGATAGACAAATATGCAATGTTTCCTTAAATGGGCTGCTACCACCGCCATGCATTCGGAAAACGTCCTTGGTGCTGATTTGAGGCCAAAAGGAAGCACTGTAAATTGGTAATGACTTTTTCCGACGAGGAATCTTAAAAACTTCTGATGCTTTTTGATCACTGGAATGTGGAAGTAAGCGTCGCGGAGATCTATTGAACAGAGCCAATCTCCTTGACGTAGTTGGGGGTAGATTTGGTGTAAGGATAGCATCCTGAATTTTTCTCTGCAAACCCATTTGTTGGCTACCCTTAGATCTAGAATGGGTCGGAACTCGTGTTTGTCTTTCTTTGGTACTAGGAAGTACCTCGAATAGATTCCTTTTCCCTTTTGGTTGATAGGGACAGGTTCTATCGCCCTCTTTTGTAATAGAGTTGTTACTTCCGCTTTGAGAGCGTTGAGATGGTATTTTACAGGTTTGGGTGGAATAGAAGGCGGGGGACTTATGAACCTGAGACAGTAGCCATTCCGCACAATATTCAACACCCAGGCGTCTGACGTTATGCGTTGCCACTCTTCCAGATGATGTGAAATACTTCCCCCTACCGGAGTGGGTAACGGAGGAGGGGGAAGTGAGGATTCAGGACTTAGACGCTGATGCTTGACGAGCTATTTGGGCAGCTTGTGGCGTAGAGCGACCCCTTGTTTGTTATTGCTGGGTCGAAAAGGTTCTCTGATGTTGCTGTTGCTGGGATCTTGGAGGCATCCACTGCGGTGTTTGAAGCCTTTGAGCAAAGAGTCTACGGTGGTAGGGACGGAATGTTTTCCGTTGCTTTCTTGGCCTCTCGATGCCCACCGCCTTTAGAGTGTCCAGTTCTGTTTTCATCCTCGACATCTCGTCGTCAGCATGAGAACCAAACAAAGTGGAACTTGAAAAGGGCAAATTTTGTATCCTCTGTTGTGCCTCTGGCTTAAGTGAAGTGAGTCGTAGCTAGGAATGTCTTCTCAAGGAAATTCCATGAGAATAATTATGAGCGGATAACACAGAGGAGCCTGCAGCCGCGCTTATTACTTGATTGGAGACCATGGCGCCTTCACTCACAATCTTCAAAAAATCCTCCTTTTTCTCCTTAGGAAGGTATTCTGCAAATTGCAGCACAGAATCCCAAAGGGCGCAATCATACCTGCCCAACAGGGCAGTGGCACTAGCCGCTTTCATAGTGATGGCTGATGTGGAGCAAACTTTGCGGCCTGCGGCATCAATTTTTCTACGCCCCTTGTCCGGTGGAGAAGAAGACGACGGAGATTTAGAATGTAATTTCTTAGCAGCCACGATCACCACCGAATCAGGCACCGGATCTGCTCTCAGAAATAAAGGGTCCTGCTCACAATTCTAAGACTAATTGTATCAAACTTTTCTCTCAGCTGGGTCTAACGGTAAATGTGTAGAAGTCATCGATCCTTCTAATGACAAGACTGCAGTTTCTGAGAGCAGTCCAAGACACTCAAACGGTAGTGCCTTTTTTCTGTAGGGGGTAATTATGCAGTAGCTTAAGCAGCAACCGTTAACAGGATTCGAGAACAACACTGTAGTGGGCAACAGACACCTCAAACAAGCTCTACTGTGGTGATGGTTCCAAAACACACTGAATGCTGCCCTTCCATTTCAGCCCACCACAGACAAGGTTTTCATGACAATGGATACTTCATTGTAAGGTTGGGGGGGACTAAAGACCGAGAATGTCCACAAAATGTCTCTTGCCATACATGGAAAAACTCCTGCACAGAACAGCTTAAAACAGAGTGACTTCCACAGCTACAAGCATCTCTGTCAAAATTGTTGGGACAAGCTGTGTTGGTCAGGACAGTTATGACTCTGATATATTATGTTGCCAAATGGTTCATTTGGAGAGTTTCACAAGGCTTCATTCCCTCTCAAAGGGGTCATAGAATTCTGTGGGGCTGGTCCATAGCAAGCAGGGTGAATGTTCTGAATTCTTGGAAGATATTCCACTGAAACAGGGAGGTAGAGTCACTCAGCTGTGCCTTAGCAGACTACCACTAGTGGAAGCTTCATCAGGGTCCGGCGTGTTATGTTTTCTAGAATTGGGATCATCTGATATACCACTTTGTAGAACAAGATATGCCTGTACTACACCAACAGGTACAGGCAACCCCGTTTCGAGGGCAGTCCATTTCAGTGACCTGGACAAGTGTCTTCACTTGTTTCTTTTTGTCAATTCCCATCATCCCCAGAGTGCTGAGAAAGGCTAAAGATGACCACTGTTCACTGAAAATGATGGCCCAACCAGTTCTGGTACAGTGACCTATTGAGTCTGTCACAAAATCCACTGATACAGTTAAAAAATCATTTCAACCTTCTTTCCAGACAAAAAAGGCAGGTCCTCCACCATGATCATCCCTTGTGAACTGCAGTAAAATACTGGCAAAACCATAGATACCTGCTACAACACAGGCTTACAACACTAAGTGCAAAACTATTTGTGACTGGTGTATCTGATGGAGACTTCTAACAGAGGATTCCTTACCCTAAAATTTCTCCAAGTATCAGACTGGATCTAGAAAAAAAAATTGTGAGCAATATCCCTGCATGTCGAGAGGTGGCATTGATCGGCTCTACGTTAGTCGTCTGTGGATTTTACCATCCGTGGATTCATGCCCTTCTGACTTTCACCTAAACAAACCTGTCATTCTTTTCTTCTTTTTTCCAGATATGTCTACGTCAGCAGAAAGATTCTTACGTTCATTGAATATTTTTAGATGTATTGGGTTCTATATAAACAAAACACAATACATTTGTACTTATGACCTGCTATTTTACTCGTTCTGCTGTCGATGCAGAGCTTGCCCGGTATCCTAGCAAGGAATTGGTCACTGATTACCAGACTACATCACCTTTGGTCATAGTAAAGCTTACAGCATGCTTCTGATTGATACTTGTAACCCTGAATCCCCAGGTGCCAGACTGAAACTGGGAAATTTCAACAACATTGCTCCCATTTTCTGGGAGCTGGCATCGTGCAGCTCCATGTTGACTTCATCCCTCCCCAGATGCACTCTGAAGTCAGTGTCTTTCTTTATGCATCAGCCACTATGGATCTAGATGTGCTCTAGCAACATTTGCCATTCTTCAAACAAATTAAAACTATCTGACACTTCTAGGGAAATATGTTCCCTTTGAAAACTATAGGCGTCAAACAGTGCTGATATTGCAGGAAGCAGTTGTCAGTTATGGACCCTCACAAGTTGTGTCTTTGGTGGCTGTGCGCAGGTTGTGTGCCATGTGTGCCCTCATGCATCAAAAGGCCTGGTCATTGTACCTTTCCAGTGAGTGATCCACATCCCACTCAAAATTTTCTGGTAAAACCAAACTCCAGACGCAATTAAAAAAAAAAAAAAAAAAACTAAGTGGTAGTTGACCACATCTCTCACATTCTAGCTCAAAAGTGAAGATGTGAGGGCGCCCAGATAAATATCACACTTCTTCAAAGTCCCCGGTTTCAGAATGGATTTCTCAGCTGACCCCAAGGTGCCCCTGAGTTCCTCAGTCTGTTATTGACACTGCAGCAGAGACCATGCTGCATAGCTTTAGTGTGACTGAATCCCTGTGGTGCACATTCTGGCCCCAAAGAGCCATATGTTCTGCCAGTGGACTTACCACCAGAGGATTCTCCCTACACGCTGTATGTCCCAGTGAGACCTGTACCAGACGCATACCGACTCTGATACAGACTCCCACACTGGCCTCAAGATCCACACCGGTTTCTGTAGCACTGATGCAGATCCAACTCCACTGAAGCTGATGGGAGATCTGGAGCCAGTACCCATGTCGGACCCCAAACCGATGTTGGCCCGAGCTTTTCCCGTGTTGTGCTATGAGATCACGAAAATGCAACCATTTGTTATGCAACTGGTTTCTAATCCACTGCCCCTCCTATTACATAACTATCCGCCAAAGCTCCATTCTCTTCTTTTTTTTTTTTTTTCTTTTTTTTTTTTTTTTGCTCGGTCTCAGACCCTATCTTAGAGCCTGAGGAGGAGAGAGGAGGAGGGTGATGGAATACACTTCTCTGTAGTGTTGTTGCACTACTTGTGACTTTACGAATTACAGATACCGGTGCCCACAGTCTGGAAATGGTCTGTGGATGAACTGGTCAAGGGGTATTTGCTTATGATTTTCTCCCTCACTTTATCTGGTACTTAGGAAAAAGAAGCAAGTGTCCATGTCTCCTAATTTCAACAACCTGGACAAGACCACCCTGGTATTAAATACTCCCATAGATGTCACTCAGTCCCTATGAAAACCTCTCACTGAGGTGGCACCATCTGACTCAGCATCAGCATCAGGACCAGCTCAGACACCCTGATACCAGACAGCTGATCCTCACTATCAGACACTGAGTTCCTAGACTTAGGCTACCTTGATCTTTGGGAAAAGTGCATGCTTATCCTTCTAGAGGTGTGCAAACTCAGTACTTGTAACTGTCACATAGCTAAATTGAAGAGATTAATGCACTATTTTCAACAGCTCAACCCTTTTAATGTTTCTGTGCAGGAGATGGTTGGTAACCTTCTGTACCTATATGACAGGTCTTGCATATGCTTACTTATTGTTAAACTTAACTGCTGTTGCAGCAAACTTGAAAAAGACAGCACTCCGTTTTTTCAAAGTTGCAGCCTAATGGTCTTCATGGAGTGTCATAAGTTGGTAGTAACTCGCAAACAACCCCTGCCCCTTGTGTAACCAGAATGTAGTTCTCACATGACTCTTAAGGTGTTCCTTTCGAGCCCTTACACTCGTGTGTGATCTGCAGTTCCTGTCATGGAAGGTGGCTATTCGCCATCGCATCCCTCAGACACATTAGGAAGCATCATGCTCTTACAATACAGGAACCATTTATCCAGGTTCTCAAAGATAGGGTATTCCTTTGAATGAACCCCAAATTCCTACCTAAAGTTGTTTTGCCTTTTCACATGAATCAGATCATTCAGCTGCCCTATTCTTCGCTCATTTGGAGTCAGCAGTGGAAAGGGCCCTTCACGCACTAGATAGTAAGAGGGTGTTCATGTCTTATGTTGATAGAACTAAGCAGCAGTTGCTAGATGGATCATTAAGTGCATCCAGACTTGCAACATTAAGACAAAATGCACACTTTCTTGTGCCACCCATGCTTTTCTGGACAATGTCACTTTAATTGACATCTGTCACTTTGCCTCTGTGTCAATGCTACACTCCTTCACCAAACATGATTTTATAGACTTCTTAGTACGTTAGGAAGTTGTTCGTATATTGCACTTTCAAACATGTGTATCATCTGTTCACTAGTTCAGGGGTGTGGAATTTAATAAAATATCTACTTGTCCATTAGAGAGGTTGCTTTACAAATCTACTTATTGTGTAAAAGACACCCACTTGTCCCTTTGACATGTAGTGCAACGACAAATTATGACAGCAATCTCATTATATAGGAGCTCTGCTAATAGCCTCTCTGATTATACCAGGGCTTAAAATATAGTAGGGTTTGAATACTAACAATTCCCTTATTTTGTCACCATTCTGTAGATAAACACACTGGGGATGGAAGTAGCGGTAAGCAATAGCTCTGGGGTTGGAATGGGATTTTGAGTCTGCGCAAACCCACTAACTTGCTTGTTTTGGGGGCTTGAATCAGTTACTCTGTATTTTTTCCCAATACTGAGAAAGGCTGAAAATGTACTCCTGAAAAGAAATAAAGCTTCTTCCAGGGTTTGGGGGGGGGGGGGGGGGGGGGGGGGAGTGGTTGGAGGGAAAGTGAATTTGTAAACACTTATCAGATTTTCGCATGAACAAACCTACACCTGCACATTTGCTGATACGAAAATGCATTTCACAAATATTTTCTAGGAGTACGATTTCCTGGCCTACTTCTGTAAATTTTTGTGATTTCTTGGAAGCCATAAATCTGCACAAATGCAAAGACATATACCATGGGTGTACTTGTGTGACTTTCTTTAACCCCTTTACTGCCAGACCTTTTCCCCCTCAGGTGCCAGGCCTTTTTTGGCTTTTTGGAGCAGTTTGCGCTTAGGCCCTTATAACTTTTTGTCCACATTAGCTACCCACGCCAAATTTGCGTCCTTTTTTTCAAACATCCTAGGGATTCTAGAGGTACCCAGAGTTTGTGGGTTCCCCTGAAGGAGACCAAGAAATTAACCAAAAGACAGCGAAAATTTTGTTTTTTAAAAACAAAATGGGAGAAAAAGGCTGCAGAAGAAGGCTTGTGTTTTTTTTCCCTGAAAATGGCATCAACAAAGGGTTTGCAGTGCTAAAATCACCACCCTTCAGGAACAGGCAGACTTGAATCAGAAAACCGCTTTTTTCAACACAATTTTGGCATTTTACTGGGACATACCCCATTTTTACAGTTTTTTTGTGCTTTCAGCCTTCTTCCAGTTAGTGACAGTAAAGGGTGTGAAACCAATGCTGGATCCCGGAAAGCAAAACATTTCTGAAAAGTAGGCAACATTCTGAATTCAGCAAGGGGTCATTTGTGTACATCCTACAAGGTTTTCCCACAGAAAATAACAGGTGAAATAAAAAAAATATTGAAATTGAGGTGAAAAAAAAAGCCGTTTTCTCCACGTTTTACTCTGTAACCTTTTTCTGCGATGTCAGATTTTCAAAAGTAATATACCGTTACATCTGCTTGACTCTTCTGGTTGTAGGTTCATCAAGAACCCTAAGTACACAGAGCCAAAAAAAGGAGCTGCACCTTGCAATGGGTTTTCATTCTATACCGGGTATACATCAATTCATTTGGTGAAATATACAGAGTGAAAAATAGGTATCAAGAAAACCTTTGTATTTCCAAAATGGGCACAAGATATGGTGTTGAGAAGCAGTGGTTATTTGCACATCTCTGAGTTCCCAGGTGTCTGTTCTAGCATGTGAATTACATGGCATTTCTCAAATAGATGAATTTGGAAGGAAAAAATGTAGAGAAAGAAAATAACACTTGTCTTGCTAACCTGTGTTCCCTCAAGCCTCCCTATAAAAATTGTACCTCCCTTGCGTGGGTAGGCCTAATACTCGCAACAGGAAACGCAACATGGACACATCACGTTTTTACATTGAAATCTGACGTGTTTTTTGCACAGTGCCTAGCTGTAGATTTTGGCCTCTACCTCAGCCGGCACCTAGGGAAACCTACCAAACCTGTGCATTTTTTAAAACTAAACACCTAGGGGAATCCAGGATGGGGTGACTTGTGGGGCTCTCACCAGTTTCTGTTACCCAGAATCCTTTGCAAACCTCAGTTTGGCCAAAAAAAACACTTCCTCACATTTCAGTGACAGAAAGTTCTGGAATGTGGGAGGAGTCACAAATTTCCTTCCACCCAGCATTCCCCCAAGTCTTCTGATAAAAATGGTTCCTCACTTTCTCACTTGTGTGGGTAGGCCTAGTGCCCACTAAAGGAAATGCCTCAAAACACTATCTGGACACATAAAAATTATCAAATACCTGTTTATTGCAGGAGGGTGTGGGGGTGGTGGCTGTGGCACCTGCGTGTTTGGTCCTGGGCTCAGCAGCCATCTAGGGAAACCTACCAAACCCAGACATTTCTGAAAAACTAGACACCTGAGTCCAGGAAGGTGTGACTTGCGTGGATCCCCCAATGTTTTCTTACCCAGAATCCTCAGCAAACCTCAAATTTAGCTAAACAATCAAATTTCCCGCACCGGGACAAATTTCCTACCACCCAATGTTCCCTGCAGTCTCCCGGTAAAAATTATACCTCACTTGTATAGGTGGGCCAAGTGCCTGTGACAGGGAAGAGACAAAAACATGTCGAAATTGAGGGGGAACCAAAACGGGTCCAAAAGGGCAGTTTGGGGGAAGAAAAAAAACATTTTCAGGCTGACAAGTACAGCAGAATTTTTTATTGATATAGCTGAGACAATGCTGGGTGGTAGGCATTTTGTGGATTCCTGCAGGTTCCGGAAGGTTCCATCACAAAAATGTGGGAAAAATGTTTGATTTCCAGCAAAGTTGGAGGTTTGCAGGGCATTGTGGGGAAAAAAATGGTGTGGGGTGCATGTGAAGCACACCACCCTGGACTCACCCAGATGTTTTGTTTTCAGATGTGTCTAGGTCTTGTGGATTTTTCTACATGGCAGCGTCCCAAAGTCCAAAAAGTGCAACCTTCACAATTCCAAGTGGGGACGATTTTGAGAGTTAGCCAAGGTCTCATGGCCCAAATGTAAAACCAAAACCCAAAATAATCAAATGTCCTCTTGCTTTCCCTGGGATAACATTTTTGTGTGCGGGGGGGGGGGGGACGGAAGGTGAAGGACTGTTACCCACTTCAGTTGGGGTGGGGGCATACCCAGGCCCATACTGGTTGGTAGCCACCAACCCACAATTTTTTATTATTTTGTATTCCTTGGCATCTAGTAGGCTTTCTGCCGCCCCACCCCAGGGTGTGGATCGGAGATAATTGCCCTATCTGTCCACTGTTGGGCAGAACAACTTTGTCCCCATTTATTTCTGGGGGGCAGATATGGCCAACAGTAATGTGCCCCATGGTAAGTGACCCTTGCCTAAGGGGTCGCCCCTCTTGTGTGAAATTGGTGCAACAAAAAAAATCATCCCTGGGGCCTAGTGGTTTCTGCACCTCTTGGGGGCAGATTAGCTGAATATAAATAGGCCGATTTGCCCCCAAGGGGGCAGAAATGGCCTAAAAACAATTTGCCCCCCAGGGAAGCGACTCTTGCCTAAGGGGTCGCTCCCCATATATAAAAACAAAAAAAAGGGGGTGGGCAGAAAAGGGCTACAAATATCCCCCCCCCCCCCCCCCTGGGGAGCAGCCCTTGCTTAAGGGGCCGCTCCCCTTACTCAATAATATTTTTTTTAAAAAATTTAAAAAATCCTGGTGTCTAGTAGTTTCTGCTCCACTTGGGAGCAGATTGGCCTAATAAAATAGTCCGATCTGCCCCGAAGGGAAGCAGAAATAGCCTAAAAGTAATTTGGAGGAGCCTAAGGGGTCGCTCCCCACATATAAAAAAATAAATAAATAAAAAAAAATTATCCCTGGTGTCTAGCAGTTCTGCCCCCGGGGGCATATCGGCCTAATTATAATAGGTCAATCTGCCCCCCGAGAAATGGCCTAAAAATAATTTCCCCCCTGGGGAGCGGCCCTTTCCCCAGGGGCCGCTCCCCTTGTGCATACAAACAAAAACAAAAAAACTCCCTGATGTCTGGAGGGCATTTCTGCTGCACGATCGCATAGCGATCGGGCAGCGGAAATGCTGAAAAAGACATCAAAGGAAATGAGACCTTTCCTTTCTTTTGATGCCTTGCTTGGCCCCTCCACGTGTTAGCAGGAGAAATGCAAAAGTATTTCTTCTCCAATCGGCGCTGGAAGCTGAGCTTCCAGTGCAGAGGGGCAGGCCTCTGATGAGGTTGGCACGCCATTGTGTGCTGACATCATCAGATGCCACAGAGGGGTCGGGGGCGGGGTGGAAGAGGAAGAGATTCCCCTTCTATCCCTGCCAAGGGGAGTGGGGTGCCAGTGCCTTGGGGGGGGGGGGGGGGCACACTAGCGCTTCCCCTGAGAGCCCATAGCAGGACAAGGTGGTTACGTCCCTTGTGCCTGAGCGCCACGGCAGTGGACATAACCCTCTTGTCCCGGGCACCTGGGTTAAGAACTAGGCCCCTAATTAGGGCTGGCTTTAACCAAGACATTTTGTTAATAATAAATTCTGTCTCTCTGTTGGCTGGCTTCACTGTGAGTGGCAGCGTTCTGCTCTATCACAGAGAGTGTATCGACACATTATATAGTTTTGTTGTCCTTCACTGCAAACATTATGTCCTGGGTGTTGGGCTATAAGGAATTCCACATCCCTGCTAGTTGCTGCTTTGGAGAGTGACTGCTTTAATTCTGTGCAGAGCTTCTGTATTCATATCCATACATGCTGCTAATGAAGTTTTACTTCCCCTGTAACTATCTGTTCGTGCCACGTAGTGCTGTGGATTAACATGCTCTCATTCTCCCCCACAAAAGCCAGCAATGATAAATGTTACTTTGTACTTATATTCTGTTTATTATGTACATCCTACTCTGTCTCCGACACTGCTCTACACTTGTGCTACTTGCCAGCTGAGCGGAAAACAATTTGAGGTGGAGCCAGTGTGTTAGTGCATTGTGGACAAGGGGTGAAGATTTTTGACTCAAACTTTTTTGAAGAAAAGCAAGTTGCAAATGTCGAGGCCCAGTGTTGGTGGCAGGAGTATGCAGAGCATGGGAATCTACAGCACCACACACTACAAACAGATTGATATATAGTATTATAGCAAAAGGCAAGTACTCTGTTCATCGTGCTTGTATGTGTCTATTACACCATTATAGGCACAGAAGCCATCAACTAATATTGGGAAAAGACTACCTTGCTTATGATAATCACATGTTCATTGTGTCATTTTGTTGTAGCCTGAACCCATTTACCAAAGTGCAACTTAAATAGTGATACTGCAAATCTCTATTCCAAATGTAATAAAAGAAAGCTGCAAAAAACAGTTTGAAAGAATCCTAGTGACACCATTCTATACTTCTACTGAACTCTAAATTATCAAAACGTTCTAAATTTTCTCAGTAGCACTCATAAGAATGTGATATATAATGGCCCACGTTTTAAAAGCTATATAAGGAATGACCTTGCCCAAGAGTGCTAAATTCGATGCATGTAACTTTGTAAAAGTCATGGAAGGAATCTCTCAATAATTTTACCTACAATTTCATGAATGCCTGCTAAAGACATACAAAAGAAAGATGAAAGCTCTTAAACTTTTTAAATGGTCACTGTTGCTTGAGTGCAGAAAAGATATTTAAAAAAAAAAAATGAAAGTTGGTCTAAGGGGATCACCACAAATGTACAGTCCATTAGTCTGTCATATTTGAACTCTTGGGTACACATGTTGTTAAATTAATGCTATACTCTGATTCTAAACTTGTCATTGATAATAGCCTGTCAATTCCTCCAATTCACCTACAATACTTAGTGACACAATCTATTGTGAAGAAAGTAAAAAAAAAAAAAAGCAGAACTGTGCCGTGCACATTCTCAAAATGCCAAGCAACAGGGTAAGTTCTGTCAATTTCTGATTGCTCTGTTATATTCACCTGTACTTTGTAACTGATAACAAATTTCTGCCACTGTATCTTTTGGAACAGAAGCATTCACCAATCCAAATTATAGTCAGATGTAGATAATAAACTTCTGAATTGTCTGTGTAGTTCTTAATTGTAGAACATCATATGAATTTAAATCTCAAATATTGGCATGCAATGTATTCACCTCATTTCTTAAAACTGCATTGATTAATAAGCCAATTGCTCATAAGGTTAGTGTTGGTAACTGTGCAGTAGTGAATCTCTTAATGATCCAGATTTACAGAAAGGGATTGAAAGGTGGTAAGAAATATCACCCACCTTATCCGTTTCTAGGATGACCCAATTTCCTTAAAATCTGTTGAATTATGTGTGCCAGTGAGCTAACACTAGTAATGTTTTCAAGCTGGCATTCTGCATTGTAGTTTATACTAGCCTGGTGGGATATTCCCTAGCGTTGGCCTTCCTGACATCATTTTTTTTCCATTCTTTAGTAGTGCTACTGGTATGGTGAGTTCAGAGAAACTCTGCATTTGAAGTGCTCTATTTTAGATTGGCAGTATCAATTGTAGCATATTTTACCAGAATCTAGAACACATTCCTAGACCTACTAGTAATATTTCTACTTGGAACCAGCTTACCAAAGTGCGAGGACCATTGTAAAAGTTGTGAAAATCTCTATAACATCTAATCCAAACTGGCAACTAATTACAAATTATTAGTGGCACAGCTCCCACCAGCTGCTGCAGTATAAAATGACACATAATGGAAATGATAGCTATATAACCCACAAAAAATCTTACAAGACACTCACCTTTGAAAATTAAGAGATAAACAAGAATAATCAATTCAGTGCTATTTTAACATTAATATAACAAAGCCTATAATTTCTAACCTGCTCCTTTTAAAAAGTTATCTTAATGTCAGTGACAAAATCAACAGTCTACCGCAGTAACCTGGATGAAATCATCAATGATGTCTTCAGTGATTCTGTTTGGCATGTAATCAGTGTGATACTGTATGAGAGGTCTAGTTTTGTTACCTAATGCGAGGAAAAATATGTTGATCTTCTACATACTAAGTTTTCTGATTGCTTTTTGTTTAATTTTTTTTTGTCCCAGCAAAGTTTTGCTAGAAGCCCTTTTAAATTTAACGTATCACTTTCAGCCATTATTCATTTGGCTGGTAAGCCCTATTTTGTTCAAATCAGCTGGTGTGATGTATTTTGAAACTGGCCTTTCTTATGTCTCTTCCTTCCCTCTTGATTATGCTGCACTGGGACCTGAATTTAGTCCTCACTTTACTCATGTGCTCCCTTTGAACCTCTGCATATTTGTACCTTGTGCCTCCTGACTCTGAAAGCATATTTTTCATTGCACTGACTACTGTTCATAGCATAATTGAGCTCAGGCATTGTCAGTGCCCTTTAATAGTGTTGAGCGTCCTTTCTTGCTGAAAATGGGATCATCCTTCTTTGTGGAGCCATTCATTATGCTCCCTATTAGAAATGGGGTCTCTAGTTGGTAGTCAGCTTAGACCCTGTCCAAATAGGGACCCTAACTCTAGTCAGGGTAAGGGAGTCACACACCTAAGATAACCCCTGCTCACCCCCTTGGTAGCTTGGCACAAGCAGTTAGGCTTATCTCCGAGGCAGTGTGTAAAGTGTTGGTACCCACACACAATAACAAAGTGAAAACACTACACATGGACACAACACTAGTTTAGAAACATAGCCAGTATTTATCTAAGTAAAACAAGAACAAAACAATAACATTCCAACATAAACAAGCAAAGATATGATTTAAAAAAAAAAAAGATTAAATCCCAACAAAACGTGTAGAAACACAGTAGATCCATCTGAAGCTGTCACAGCGTCGTGACGGAGTCATTCCAAACAGTCCGATGTCGCTTGCGAGGGAATGCGGCCCCAGTCATGGAGTCCCATGGAACCCAGGTACTGAACCTTTGAAACGAGGCAGAATCAAGGATTTGCACGGAGTCTGGGAGGTGAGGTGTCACTGGAGCCGGTGCGGCGCCTGTTCCATGCTGCTAAGCAGGAGGTGAGGCATTGGTTCCTTGCGGATGTGAGGCATATGTTCCTTACGGAGGCAGCAGAGGTGAGGCTGTGTCAGCGGTAAGGCGGCAGTTCCTGACGATCCGGCAGGGTCGATGAGTCCAGTGGGTCAAGATGCAGTGAGGTGACTTCAGAGTCAGTCATACCACAGTGCTGCAGGTGCCACGGCAGAGTCGGTTGTCGGTGACATGGCACTTGGGACTCACAATGTCTCAGGACTTCAGAGGTGCGGCATCGGGCCAGTGGTGCCGGGCCTGCTCTTACAAGTCTGTGGTTTTGGATGTAGTGCACAAGACCCGGCCTTTACTCCCCTGGTCCCAGACACTTCAGGGGATTGGAGACTGTGTTGTGTAAGGACAGGCACAGCCCTATTCAGGTGAAAGTGTTGGCTCCCCCCACCACTCTAGCCCAGAAAGGCCCATCAGGATATGCAGGGCACACCTCAACTCCCTTTGTGTGACTGTCTAGAGTGAATTCACAACCAGCCCAACTATCATCCTGACCCTGACTTATTCCACAGCTAGGCAGAGACACAGAATGGTTAAGTAAGAAAATGGCCATCTTCTAAAAGTGGCATTTTCAAATTTACAATCTAAAAACTAACTTCACCAAAAGATTTATTTTAAAATTCTGAGCCCAGAGACCCCAAACTCAAAAACTCTATCTGCTCCCAATGGTAAATTACACTTAAACGATATTTCAAGGTAATTCCCATGTTAATCTATGGGAGAGATAGGCCTGGCAATAGTGAAGACTGAATCGGGCAGTATTCCACTATCAGGACATGTGTAACATACAGTACGTGTCCTACCTTTTAAATACACTGCACCCTGCCCACAGAGCTAACTTGGGCCCACCTTAGGGGTTGCTTACATGTACTAAAATTGAAGATTTGGGCCTTGCAAGTGGGTGCACTTGCCAGGTCGACATGGCAGTTTAAAACCGGACTCACATATACTAGAATGGCAGGCCTGAGACATGTTACGTGGCTATTCATGTGCCTGATCCAGAGAGGGGAGTTACCACCCACTCCAACAGGATGGCTAGCAGATCTGTATATCAGGAATGGGATCTTCAAAGACCCTGCCACCTTTGGCATGCACAGCCCCGGCTTCCGCTGTCCTGGGTGTAGTCGCTTCCTGCCCTGAGGCCCGTTTGGCACCAGGATAGGTGGGAAAATTAGCTTGACAGTAGGCGTGTACCACCTTTGAGCTAACCACACCCCTGAGGTGCGCTACCCGAGGTGAACACTCAAACAAGGGTTTCACCATCTTCGTTTTGGTCTGAACTAGGCCTTCTGGGATAAGGATATGCTCACCCTCCACAGGATGTGGTCATAATGGGGTGTAGGCACCCCCAAGGGTACTTACTCCCTTAAAACACCCCTTAGTTCATTCTGTATGTGGCTCCCCAATACCAGAAGCCAGATTTGCCTCACAAGAAGCAGAAGAGGACACAGAAGAGCTAAAGGAGTGATAACTGTGGAGGTATGGTAAACGTTTGGCGTGAAACCCTGCCTGCTTACCTGCTGCCGTCCCAACAATCGCAACATCACGACTCGTCCTGTAGCTGTGGGGAATCCAAAAGCCTCTGAAGATCTCCAGCACTTTGTCAGCCTGTCAGCATCTCCTTTTGGAGTGGAGAAGCCACCTCCCTGCTGCTTTCAGGCACCAGCAGCAATCATCCAGTCTACGGACCTGCTTACCCTTGGCTCCATCGCTGCAGCAGTCATCCAGGAGGAGGTCCCTGTGCTCCAAGAAGTCAGACCTGTCGCCCCACCATGTAAGAAGGCCGGAGCTGAGCTGTGCCTTTCCCTTTGGGGACTGGACCCCTTGCACCAACCAAGACTTGTTGAAGCCCACCTGGACTCCAGCAGCAGATCCAAAGACGTGTCATTGAGGGACCCCAAATCGCAGAGGACAGCCTTCACAGATGTCCAGTTGCCTTGTTCTTTCGCTCCTTCTGCTGGTCAACCAAAGAACTGTGTGTACCTTGACACAGGAGCACCACCGCTAAGGATCCACTGCACCGGAGTGCTCCGGCCCAGATACACGACTTTCAACGGTGTTCCCCTGTTCTTTGGACACCCACTGACCGAGCTCCCGGACTCATCCCCAAGTCCCACCTTGCATTCGTTTTCCAGGTGGCCCCCTTCGTCACCAATTGTTCAGTGTGCAGGAACCCGACTCGAGCAACATCACTGCACCTGGACAGGTAAATCTGAACTGCTAGTCTTTTCTGCAACTGTCTGGTGTTTATCTATAATACAAAGTAACTATTTTTCTGACTCATTGGTTTTGAGTTGCTTCTTGAGTGTGTCTTGTTTATAAACTTTGTGTGCTCAATGAATGCTTAGCACTACCCTTTGATATAGCAAGCTGCTCACCCACACTCCAAAAGAGAGCTTTTAGGATTGTCATTTCTACCCCTGTAAACGAATAAGGGTCACCCTGTAATATCCTTATAGTGCCCCCCCACCCCTGCATTAGGTCACTGCATAGATAGCCAGCTTACTACATTGGTGGTCAGCGGTGGGATAGAGGACTTTGCATTTGCTGAGACCACATTGTCAATAGGTGGTTGCCCAAAGAAACTCACAGTTGACTCTTAGAACCAAAAATATTCTTCTAGTCTCTTGATTTTTCTTTCCCTAAATTTCTAATATGGCTTATAGATACGGGCTGTGTTAAGTCCCCGAAAACTGTATTAGAAGTTTCAAATGTTAATACTGCTAGTGGCCTCTTTAGAGCACTAAAAAGGTCCCAACTATTTTAAAAAGATGTCTGGCACAGAGGATAGAGTCCTGGAGCTTAACCTTACCCCTTACTTGCAGCTGCTAAGGAACCTCTGTAAGGCCAGCAACATTAAATCTGGCTCAAACCCTACCAAGTCCCAGCTCATGGGGGTTGTTGCAGAGTTAGATGCCCTCAACCTAGAAGAAGATCCTATCCCCACCTCAGAGTGGCTATCAATCATGGAAGTCAGGATACCCCGCACTCCCGGAAAGGAAAACTGGCTGCCTCCAGATGAGCTAGTTGATGAACAGGTTATCCTCAAACGACTAGCTAGAACGGCAGCTCTTGAAAGCAAGATGTTGGCTATAGAAAAGGAAAGTGCTAAATTGTGGTTAGCACCCCCTGCGTGGTGGCAGCAAAATAACTAGGGAGAAAGAAGAAACTTTTGATCCCAAAATCCCCACAGGGATTGTCCCCAAATATGAGGAATGAGATTATATTACCAAGTGGTTTACAGCCTTCGAGAGGGCTCGTAAAGTAGGTAGGATTCTTCAGAAAAACTGGGTCTCTAATTTGGGAACTTTTCTCAGATCAGTGTAGGGATAGGCTCCTGACACTGACTGAGGAAGAAGCGGAGTCCTATGACCTCATGAAGGATACTATGATTGAAGGTTTTGGGCTCACGACTGAGGAGTACAGAATTGAGTTTAGACAGACTCACAAAACCTTGAGCCAATCCTGGGTAGATTTTGTAGACTTTTCAGTCAAGACGCTGGAAGGCTGGTTGAAGGGAAGTACGGTGCATGATTATGAAGGGCTCTCCAATTTAATTATGAAAGAGCATCTGTTGAATCACTGTAGGCCTGCTCTCTTTCCAAGAGCTGAGGAAGAAGTCAGATCACTGGGTGAAAACAAGGGTGACCCAAATGACCGATGGTGAGCGCGACTAGAAGAAAGAGGTTTCTAACTACCCCAGGGTAAAGAAGTTGGGCACAAAGGTGAAAAACCCAAGGAGTCTTCAAAAAAAGCCCCCAAAACATCTGCTCAGGAGGGTGGGCCCGATACTCTTCCCAATCCAAGGATTGGACACAAGGGGAAGAACTGGGATCTAAAAAAGGCCCCTTCTAGGGCACCCTCAGCTACTAGTGGGGTAGTCGGTCTCCAGATGGGACCCTTAGTGGACTCTGACAGAGTCAGGGAAACCACCAAAGCAAACCGAGTCTCAGAGGGTGAGGTGGATGTAGCTAACCTGACTGTCAGGCCTAGTAACTTAGAGAAATATGGACAAAGGCCACACATCAATGGGGTTGAGGTTGAAGCACTGAGGGACACAGGTGCAAGTGTCACTATGGTTACTGAAAAACTGTATTACAAGAATAATAACAAGAGTTGTGGCTGTGTAGAGGTGGTGCGCACTTCCGGAAAATAAGCTCAAGTAAGTGTTGGGAGTCCGTAAACCATAAAGTCTCAATTGAATGATGAAAAAGAGCGCCCAAGCGGTTTTAACACCCAGCCACAGGGTGCATGGACTGTCGCCTCGGAAGGGCCACAGTTTGTTTGTAGCAGAGGAAAAACCACAGCACATCGCAAATTTGTTGAAGTGTCAATTTATTCTCCTGTGGTATATCAGAAAAGACATACCCTGACCCAGCGAGACAAATGGCCGAGGTGTCAACAGGCCAATACAGTTCTCATATTCGGAAAAACAGCCGACACGTGTTTCGTCAGAAATGACTTTTTCAAGGCTCCAACGTGTGGAAGTATCAAGTTATGCTATCAGGCTCCAATGGGCACTACAATTGTCAATTGGTACCTAGACACCATGCAACGGCGCTAGCATAACGGCAAGACATTATCCGCTTTTTCAGAGGCTTATCATGGTCTTTGGACCTTCTCTCTTTTTACTCTACTTGACAATTGTAGTGCCCATTGGAGCCTGATAGCATAACTTGATACTTCCACACATTGGAGTCTTGAAAAAGTCAGACCTATTTGGAGGAGGGACTTCTATTCACTGAGGCCAGAGACCCCAAACCTGGTACCACTTAGGAGAGTGGTAGTACCTCAGCAGTATAGAGATTTTCTTCTCACACTAGCCTATGACACCCTCCTAGCTGGGCATCTTGGCCAAGCTAAAACATAGAGTAGGTTGGTGAAGCACTTCTACTGGCCAGGTATGTCCCAGAAGATGAAGGGGTTTTGTATCTCCTGTGCCACCTGTCAAGCCCGTGGCAAGACAAGTGGCCATTTATAGACCCCCTTAATTCCACCCCCAGTGTTTGGGATTCCATTTAAGAGTGTAGGGATCGACATTGTTAGTCCCCTTGACCCTCCAACTGCATCAGGAAACTCAATAGTACTTCTGCTCCAGCAGTACCTAGAGCCCTTATTGGTACCTTTACCAGAATGGGTGTTCCAAAGGGGTTGGTGTCAGACAGAGGTACAGACTTCATGTCTGGTTTCATGAAACACATGTGGGCTGAATGTGGAGTCCCTTGTATGTTCACTACCCCATATCACCCACAGTCTAAAGGCCTTGTTGAAAGATTCAACCAGACATTGGAAGGCATGATTGATGGACTCCCTGAAAAACTCATAAAGAGATGGGATGTTTTACTACCCTGTCTGTTTTTTGCCTACCAGATGGTACCACAGGATGGAGTAGGATTTCCCCCTATGATCTTCTGTTTGGTCATCCTGTGAGGGGAACATTGTGTCTTGTCAAGGAATGATGAGAGAAGCCTCTCAAAGAACCTAAAGAGGACAGTGTCAACTATGTGCTTGGCCTTCACACTAGAATGGTGAGTACATGGAAAAATCATCCAGAGACCTTGAGGCAAGCCAAGAGCTACAGAAGCTATAGCATGACCAAAAGACTGCACTGGGGAGTTTCAACAATGGCAGATGGTGTGCGTTTTGGAGCTTGCAGCTCCTAGGACTCTCCAGGACAAATGGAGTCAGTCCTACCCTACCCTAGAAAGAAAAGGGGAAGTCACCTATCTGGTAGACTTGCAGGAACCCCAATAAGTTTGTCCATGTCAGTCTCCTTAAACCCTATCATGACAGGGCTGAGATTACCATGTTTATGGTCACTGATGAGGGACAGGAAGCAGAGAGTGAACCTCTCCCTGACCTCCTTTCCAACAACCTTAAAGATGGATCAGTCGAAGGAGTTGTCTTTTCAGTCACCCTCACTGACTAACAGCAAGCTGACTGCAGGCAAGTCCTGCATCAGTATGCGGAGCCTTTCTCTTTGACCCCTGGTCAGACCAACTGGTGTACACATGATGTGGACACTGGGGACAGTCTACCTGTGAAAAACAAAATCTACAGGCTGTCATCTGATCATGTCATAGAGAACATCAAAGCTGAAGTAAGCAAGATGCTGGAATTAGGATTAATTGAGTACTCTGGGAGCCCCTGCACCAGCCCTGTTGTCTTAGTCCCCAAACCTCACAGCCAGAATGAAAAGAAAGAGTTGAGGTTTGGTCGACCATAGGAGCCTCAGTGCTGTAACCAAAGCTGATGCACAGCCAATTCCTAGGGTTGATTAATTAATTGACAGGTTGGGGGCAGTCAAATATCTCAGTACTTTTGATCTCAACATTCTCAACCCCAGATGGACATTAGTAGTTTACTGTTAAGCCTTTTGGATTACAGAATGCTCCTGCCACCTTCCAAAGGTTGGTGATTAAAGTCTTGGCTGGGTTGAAAGACTTTAGTGCAACATATCTTGACAATATTGCTGCTTTTAGCTCCACTTGGCAGTATCACCACTCCTTTAACTTGTTAAACATTTCTTTTTTTTCCCCCTTCGAACCCTGCAATCGACTTCGCCAAAATGTTTTGCTATCACTAATGACCGAGCTGAAAACTATCTCTGGAATGCACTTCTTAGTTTAAAGAAGACATTTATTATTACTTCACCACGAGGTTCCTGAGAGAAGAGATTAGTAGGTTGGAGGCACACGATTAAAAAAAAAGTCACAGCAATGAAAGGAAAATATATCAAAGTGATTCTCAATTGCAATTTACACAGCAAATATAATGTGATTATATTATAGCATAACTGTCAAAGTAAAGAATAAAAGTCTAAATTCATCACCTCAGTAGAGCCCACCAAAATGCTTCATCTTTCTCATGCCAGCAAGAAGAACGACTCCTGTTCAACTGCGAGAAAGAGATTATCCACCTCCACGGGACAACGTCAGGCAGCTGGCGCCCGCTCCTGAATGAAGTCTCGGAATTCCACGCTACTGAACAGAGTCATCTGTTGTATATCTTTGATTTGAGAACTTTTCTAGAAAGCCCTCCCCCTTAGAGGAGAATTATAAAAAAAAAATGCTGGCTACTGTAGGTCAGAGTTGGAAAAAAACAAGCGTCGGAGGTTGGCCAGGTCTCCAAGGCCCGTTCCTTCTCAAGGCTGACTAGAGGGGAAAAAACGCAAAATTTGCACTCCCTTATAATGCTAGGGTTTGGTGAGAACAAAATACAAGCTTAGTTTACCATGTGGAAAAAAACAGCTCACCTGCAATGTCTCAACTGCAATGTCTAATGCCACGATAAAGCCAGTAGGCAATGAAACTGAATGTCTAATGCCACGTTAAAGCCAATAGGCAGCTAAACTGAATACAAAACGTAATGTGCTACTGGTGAACATTAAACAATTAATATGCGCAGTGGTGAAACACAAAGTCAGTGGTCAAACACAATTATTTTCACCACATCTTGGCAAGGTCCTAGGTGATGTGAGAAGTGCAGGCCTCACTATCAAGGCAAGCAAGTGCCAGATAGGCCAGGGCAAGATTGTATAGTTTGTTCGCCTTGTAGGTGGAGGCCAGGTTCAACCTCTAAAGCCCAATGATCCAGGCAATGCTGGACTGGGAAGCTCCAAACACCCAGACCCAAGTCAGGGCATTCCCTGGCTTGACCGGGTACTACAGGAGGTTTGTGAAATGGCCCCCTCACAGAACTTACCTCCAAAAATGCCAAAGACCATGATCTGGACAGTGAGCTGTCAAACGTCTTTTGACACTAAAGGAAGCAATGTGCTCAGCACCCATTCTGAAAGCTTCAGATTATATATAGCAGTTTAAGTGCAGACAAATGCCTCTTAGCATGGGATAACAGCAGTCCTATACCAAATCTGTGATGATGGCCAGGACCAACCTGTTGTTTTCATTAGCATCAGGTGACTCCCCAGGGAAAAGCATTAGAGTGCCATTGAGAGGGAAGCCTTTGTTGTGGTCTGGTCCCTGAAGAGAGAAGCTGAGGTCATACTTGTTTGGCTTTCACTTCATTGTTCAAACTGACCAAAGGCCTCTCAGATGGCTAATGCAAATGAAAGGTAAAAAGCCCCCAAATTGTTGAGGTGGTCCATCTCCCCAAAGGTAATGGACTTCACAGTGGAACACAGACCTGGGACTGCCCATGCCAATGCAGATGGCCTTTCCAGGTTCTTCCACTTCGAAGATGAAGGTTCTTGTTGGAAAGTTAGTTTCATCCTCTTTCATTTGACAGATTTGTGGGTAGGGGTTGGGATCATGTTTGAAAGCACCCCTTTTTGGCATGGTTGACCCCACTTTTTGCCTGGTACATGATGTCACTTCGACTGACAGTGTACTGAGTTACTGCTAACCAGGCCCCCAGTGCCAGATCTCTTTTCCAAAATTGTACAGTTTTCCCCAATTGGCACAAACTTTAGCACCTTCTGTAAGTCCCTAGTAAATGGTACCCCTGGTACCCAGGGTTTGGGGTACTAAGGAAGGCTCCTAAGGGCTGCAGCATGAATTGTGCCACTCTAAGGGACCCCTCGCCAAACACACAGTGCTGCCATCGCAGGCTGGATATCTTGGTGCAGACAAAAGTGTGAACACAACCTGTCATGCATCCCTGTGTGCCAGGTTCCCTGCCACTGCATATGGTGTTTGTAAGTCACCCCTACAGAGAAGGCCTTCCACCCCTAAGGCAGGGTGCATAATATCACACCAGAGGACATATCTGCATAATCAGATATGCCCCTGCTATGTCTTTGTCGATTCTTAGATGTGGTAAGTGGGGAGCGAAGCCATTTTACATAGATGTTCTGGACACTGGTCAATACGAGTTCCTTAGCCACATGATGGCTTCTGAGCACTGGGCTATTAGGTATCAAATATCTTGTATTAATAAACCCTCACTTATTCCATTGATGGCTTTATTAATACATGGACCCAGAGGGCCCCCCTGAAAAACCAGCCGACTGTTAGTGTATTGACTGACCAGTCTCAACCAGTTCAGCCACCATAGACCCGTTTCTGACCTGAGGTGAGAGCCTACACTCGCGGAGACTGGGAACACACCTTGTTCTGGGCGGAGTTGACTCCTCCATGCAGGATGTGTATTCCAAGGTGGAAAGCTTCAAAGGCCAAGCTGCCTTTGTTATGCGAGCCACATCTCCCCAGATGGCGGAAATTATCACTGCCTAACCACCCCCTACCCCCCCCCCCCCCCGCCTAAAGTTAGACAACCCATTGACTGCTACCTAGCACTGCCCTTAACACCCCTAAATTGAGTATTTAGGTGGCCCCCTTGAACCCAAGAGCTCCGATTCGACAGATCAAGTGAAGAAGGATGAAAAAGAATCACTGCCTGGTTAGAACAGTAGAAGGGCTGAGAAAGTTGGGCGCGAAACCCTGCCTGCTCACAACACTCTTGACAGTCGCACAAAACAGTGGTTCGTCCTGCAAGCTGGAGAACTACCAAAGCCTCAGGTAGCCTGCCAGCACTTTGAAATTTCCCACCTTTCTCCCTTGGAGTAGAGGACCTGCTTCCCTGCAGACCAAAGGCACCGACAAGCAGAATCCAGTCCACCGCCTTGCAGCTCCCTAGCCCCACCGGCTTCGCAAATGGCCAAGAGAAGGTACGTTTGCTCTGGAGTACCAGATCTGTCTCCCCACCAAGTGTGAAGATGCCAGGACTAGCCAGAGCCGTGCACCTCCAACCCCCGGGATAACAGAGGCCCTGCACCAAGCACCATCAGTGAGAGTCCAGTCTGGTTTTCCACTGCACCAGGACCGAGCATCCATTGAGGGACGTCCGCACCACTGAGACCCACTTCATAGGTGGCTCAACCACCCTGATTTTGCCCCAGCCAGCTATTGACCCATAACTCTGAGGAGCATCTTTGCGCCCTAACTACTCTGCACCCTAGCTACCCGTTTTAGTTACAGAAGAACCGGCTGAATTTCAGGCCCCCGTTTGGGAGCTCTTGGACTTGTCCCCACATCCCCTTGTACAGCCTGTTTCCCAGTGGCCGCCCTTAACCATAGCGTGCCCAGCTTTAACCTCACCAGCACCCTGCTCCTAGTGAAATCCGGGTACCTCCTGACAAACTGCTAATAGTGCTTTGGACCTTGGTCCACTACAACTTCCAATCCTGAAGTGAACCCCTGAAACAACTAACTTTTTTATGCATCACTGACATTACCTTCTGTAGGATTGCATTGTGTGTAAAAGTGCCCCGGTTTGAACACTTTACTTACCTGTGAAAAATCATAACAAAAACAGTACTTACTTTTGAACGAAGTTCTGGGTTTCAAAATATATATAGAAAAATAAGTTTTTTTTGTTTTTTTTTTTTCCTCTAATTTGGTCTCAGATCTATTCAAGTCAAGTTAAAAGAATCTATTTGGCTAGTGATGTTGACCATAAAAGCACATAAAAAAAAACAAAGTACATAAAAGTATCAAGATCAATAAAAATAATGAAAAATATTATCATAGCTAAAAATGGCAAAAAAAATTAAAACATATAGTTGTGAAAAACAATTGGATGCAGACATGTCACGCTCAGCATTGCTTAAAGTGTATAATATTTTCTCAAGTTTATAGCAGCAACAATATAATTAGGAACAGCAGTGGAAATTTCAATGGAAGGGAGGGCTTGCAGATACTTTACCTCTTATGAAGATGGATTACATTTTCTCATTAAAAGGATTGGGTGCAGAGTGCTTCCGTAAAGATTCATATAATGCGCAAAAGAGCATAAAAAGTGTAGTCGATTGAGCAGTGACAGCATCATATGGGCAACACTGGAGGGAGGCATGCCAAGAAACCACAGTGGGAAAGGCCACTAAAAAATGAACTGTGTTAAGCTTAAGCCTTGTAAGATGGAATCTATGCTGGGTTGTAGTTATCTTTTTAAATGTGGTTCCAAGCCCAAAGTTGTAGTTATTTGCATGTGCCTGGTTATTGAAGACACATGCTTGCATGTTTTATTTAATCTCAATACGACTCATAAGCTTCTTTAATCAGTGTTTTGGACTTTGGGCCAATAGTGTGGGACAGCCATGGAATAGCTGATTTATTTTCCAGGGTACACAGTCTGCAAGGGCCTGCCTTGAGAGTTAGGCATTTGCTGTGTTCCATATTCTTAGCCAAAAGAGGTTTGGCTTAATAATGATTTGGTCCTCTATGAAATTAAGTCCAAGTTCTATGGTTGTAATAAAACTTGCAGTGGCTGTAGAAAAAGCCAGGAGCCTGCCCAAAAAACTATTTTCTACTGCCTGAAGTTGTCCTATTGCAGTGTAATCACAGACTCCTGCTCCAAACGTACCCACTGATACACATTTGCTTTTATAGAGCTGGACCATCTTCCATACCTACATTTGGCCCAACCTTTTTGCAAACCTAAAATGGCATTGCCAACTGCTGCCCTCGTATGTGCCCTATTCATCAACAATCTGTCTCAGCGCCCATTTGTGTCTAAGAAAATGTCCAGCTAATTAAAAGTAGACATTTTTTTGATAGGTCTCCTGAAAATAAAAAATTAAAATTCAAAGGTAAACTTTCTAGGACCGTATGACATATTAAAAGATTTTTGTTGCTTGACTTTAGCCTGACTTAACATAAAATTGTTAAAACCATTTAAAGGTTTGTGGAGTCCGTTTGTACGTGCTAAAGAACCGCATCTTCTGCATACAACAGCACAGGGACTGCCTGAGTGCCAATTCTAGGTACATCTTCACTGCATGTTTTTAAGACTGGTTCCAGGGAATTTATATAGATTAAAAAGAGAAAAGGAGCTAGTGTGCAGCCCTGCCTAACTCCTCTGGCTTCCCTTATTGGTGCAGTCCATTACCCAGATTGTGAATAACGCACTCTGGTTGAGGAGTTCCAATGTAAACTCCTAATTAGGTCCAGGAGCCGGAGTCTTGATACCAGCCTGGCGCATCAAATCCCACAACATTTTCCTGTCCACAAGGTCAAAAGCACAGGAGAGGTCCATAAAAGCCATACGCAGAACCCCTCTCCTAGCATTAGCATAGTTGCCTATAATAAGTGTGAGGTTTAGGGTCTGCTCTATTGTTCCCTGACCAGTACAAAAACCACATTGGGCAGGACTAAAACATGAATTGGCCCCTGCCCAAGATTCTAGCCTGCCCAAAATGGCACAACCTAGAATCTTTGTTGTTGAGCACATGGGGGGAGTTCTGATCACCTTTTTTAAAAATGGGGATTCTTACGAACTCTCTCCACAAGGCGATCAGACCACACTTCACTGCTGCCCTCACAACATTATTAACTAAAGGGGCCCAAAACGCTCTGTTTACTTTAAACAGATCACCTTGAGTCCTCATCTGGCCCAAGAGTCTTCCCACTTTTAGCGCTCATAATGGCATTGGTTACTGAATGTAAATCTATGAGATCTGTTATCCAAGCATAAATCAAACCTTCTTTCAATACTAACCATTTCCTCCCAGCTATCTAAATTAAAAACAGAGGTAAAATGATTTACCCATTCTTGTGATTAATATGGCACACCACCTATACAGAATGGTTATCCGAAAAACAAGGGCAGTTAAATATTTCCCAAAATAAAATGAGGTATTTTACATCAGCTGCTTTAGAGAGGTCCTCCCAAACACTACTCCTGATGTCATCCTTCCTTTGCCGTAGAGCATTTTCATAATTTAGCCTTGATATCGTTAATATTACATGGGCTTGCATTTGTGGCTGCTTTGAAGGCTTTTAGGGCTGTAGTACACTGATGGCTAAACCATGAATGACCGGGTCTCTCTCTAAAAGGTTTATTTGAAATGAGCCTGCTTGATATAGCACTTGAGATCCCCCTAAAATTGCCCAGACTTTTGACGTTATCTTCTGCATAAGAGAGACATCCCAGAAGCTCTTTACAATGTGTAGTGGCCAAATTATTAAAGAACTTATTTAAATAAATGGCGCCCCACTTTAGATGCACTCTCTTGTTTGTTGTGTAACCGGACACATGGGCTTAGCAGTTTTAGTTACAGACCCAGTTAGTTATAAATTTAGGCACAAGGGATTATGGGCACTAAAAGGAAGTTAACATACCTTGTAGTCCAGGAGGAGCGAAACCTGGTCCTTTGTTAATAAAACAAAATCAATCGTACTACCCTTACTTTTACCTGTAAAAGTGGGTGGCTTATCTTTGTTAGTCCCATGATAATCAGAAGAAGATCTTAATTTTAATGTTAGAATCAATGTAAGTGCATTGCCGTATGGCAAGTGTATAAAATGGCCCATATTAGCATTTTGTACGTTAGTGAAACCACACACCCGCTCACTTTCATATGGGCATTTAGAAATGTCAAAATCACCCACCCGTGTGACCGATGTATAAGTTTCACTTTTTTCAGAGCACTCAAGAATTTTCTTGCCCAACTCTTCAGTTATACATCCTGAATGTGCCATGATTTTTTTTTAATAAAAGTATATTAAACTGGTTTAAAAGATTTACATTTTAAGATTTGGTTGCGTGATCTTGATGCCATAAGTCTAACTTCCAGGTTGTTTGCCAAACCCGCCTTACTGACAGCAGATGGAACGGCATTTGTACAAAAAGATTTAAACCCGCTTATGGCAATATTTTCAGAAGCCCAGATGAGAAAGAATCGGTCCTCATCTTGGATCTTATGCTGTATCCCCGCTATATTCCAAGAAATAAATCGTATTCCTTTGATGGGTCCATCTATCCCTTGAGGTTTGAAATTTCAACCTAACCTGGTTGTGATTTGAAAATTTTAATCAAAAGAAGTTACCCCCAGTTTCATTGGAGTTGAGGTCCCATTTTTCTTTCTTGTGTGCAGTCATTTTCATATGTACCTGACAGAGCCATTTACCTATTCCTCAGTGATAAAGGGCGGTTTGGTTGAAAGCAGTTACAATGGTGGCTTACCCGACTTTCCAAAATGACCCATTAAGTAGCCTGACCCAAATGTACATAAAAAAATCCAAGTGGCAATATCTTCACCGGGCTCAATTTGACCCTAACGGCGTTCGCTTGGGCCAAAATATCTCCAACTATTTTAGGTTTACGAAAATTTACAATGACTGTGTTGCCAGAATAACCCCTTTGCAGTGGCCAGTTCCATCTAATCGTCGAACAAAGAGAATCTCTCTACTTGGATCCCAGTGGAGGTTTACAGTGTTGCTTAACCAGAAAAGAACCTTGTTTCTGAGTGATCATGTTGTGTCAGTCTAACCCGTGGGCAGCCTGGGAAATTGGCTAAGATAGTGACTTATGGACATGACACTAGGGGGAGGTCGATAGCTACTGGTGTAGCTAATTTGGCAGCTCAGCCTTCTCCCTGGAGGCAGATACAGAAACTTATTCTGGAACTGCAGGCAGAACTTCTTGAGATGAAGGCTGTTCAGGACAGGATAAGGTGTTCAGTGAGGGGACTGTTTTTAAAATTCCCGGGCCATTACATACTTCAGAATCCGTGGCACTTATGGAGGACCTTCTCAATGGCGCAGCTGGTTGAGGGACCAGTGGTACAGGGACCTGTGTTGAAAAGCGGAGAATACCCGTTTTGACAATGTACTGTTCCCTCTGCTCTATAATACACTCCTGCCACCGGTTAGCAATTTGATTTAGGTTGGCCTTTGTAGCCTCGAGGCCATCAAAAAACAGACGCAGTCTTGTGATGGGTAAGAAATTCTTTAAAGCCACCCATGTATCGGTTGAAGAGACAGAAGTTAAAGCTATATTGGGTGTTCCAACAGAACTTGGGTTTTATTTGGAATTAGTCTCCTTGAATATTAGCACTGTTTTCCTATGCTTTAGAAGTGGGCCTACATTTGAGTAGCTCAGGAGGGTAAGGTGGGTTGTGATGAGAACATATTTCGTAGCTGACTCTGGTCCCTCCAAAGGAGCTGTTATAAATGGTCTCCTAATCCTTATAGATTGCCCTGCAGCTCACAACTCACAGAGACTTAATATGGAGTAGTTTATGCAAATGGAATCACAAAAACATCAGTCAGGGACCACAAACAACATAGATGCAGCAAACTGAGCCAAAAAAAAAAACAAGAGGCAAGACCGAGGGCATGGCCCGGTTGTTGCCTGCGCGCGTCCCATGCAGCGGGATCAGTTGAGATGCATTAAGTGTGGAGATGTGGGCAGCCCCGCCCCTTTTCTATGCAGGCATCCGTGAGGTTTATAGGACTCGGAGTCCCTCTGACAACAAGCGTCCGATGATTTATTCTTTGAGTATGTGTCTCATTTATTGCCTCTGTGAGTACAACAAATGCACTGATAAGCCTAACTGCTTGCCCACAAAACAGAGCATTAGTATTATCTACTATAGCCTCTGTCATCCAATTGGGGATCTACTGGACTCTTTGCACAGTGTACTTATTTTTAGTGCACCATATAGAGAGACAGTTTCCTCTAGGTTGTACTCTGCATTACGATCTGCAACGCACTGGCCAAAAAGTAACCTCCTGAGGGTTTGTGAGCTCATTCTACCAGAGCTAAAGCTGCCACCACTGCTTTAGCGTATGAAATTCTGGTCCTGGACATGTCAGGCAGTGACGTGGTCATCTCTGCACACATTTACAAAACACTACTGTGTGGACGATGCACAGCGGACACAACAAAGACAAACGTGTCTATGCCTGCCCAATTCCTGTCATGGCTAGGGACCCTGTTAGTTTTGTACAGTGCAACTAACTATCATCAGAAACACTGCAAAATATAAATAGGCTTAATGATCATAATGTAGGAAGGAAATGTCAGTACTTAACATTACTTCAACTTGCTCGATTTGTTACTGGGAGATAGGCCACCATAATGCACCGACCGTTAAGACTAAATTGATTAACCCCTCCTGTCATTCCCACAAGAAGCAGATTTATCTATTAAACTAAAGATCTCTCACCAAACACAACACTGAGCTTTTTAACTTTTTTACAGGAGAAGAAACCTGACGTTATATTCCTAACTGAGACTTGCCTAAAAAATAAGTAATTTCCTGAAATAGTAATGGCTTTCCCACCAGGCTACTCAATAGCTTGTGGGAATAGGGAAGACAAGGGAGTTGGAGGGGGTGCCATTATCTTCAAGAAGGAGTACACTGCCAGCTCTCCACCCATTGACTTGCGGGGCTGCGAGAATCTGCAATTCTCTCTGGAGTTTGCTCCAGCGTTTTCCTTCTCAGGCATTTTAATGTATCGTCCCCCTGGGTCGGCCTCCCAATTTATCGCAGCCCTACTGAACTTAGTGGCTGAATGTAGCCTCCAAAAGGCTAAATTCACTTTTTTAGGGGATCCAAACCTACACTTTGAGTATAATGGATGTGACACTGCAAATGCACTCACCCAATATCTAGAAACGTAACAGTTCAGCAAATTGTAAAGACAAACATAATATCCGACATTTATTAGACCCGGTCTTTACGAATTGTAAGGATCTTGTATCAGATGGCTCATCCCCATTCTCTGGTTTGACCATTACCTTGTCCCTATGTGGCTTGAAGTTCCTAAAACAGTTGCCACACATCATTCCCCTCAAAAGCTATGCTGCATTTGTGGTCCAAGCTCAATGTCAAGTAATGGACAGAAGCTGTCACTGAATCAGTCCCCACTCTAAATGGTGACCCAGAGGAAAGTTACAATGTTTTTGAGGATTGGCTTAATAGCTTTAGAAACTCGATTCCCCTGGAAAATTACCAAATCTAATCAATCAAAAGATAGGGCCCCTTGGTTTTGTTAAAAAGCGAAAAAGAGGGAGAGAATGGAGGAAAAACAGCGGTGACTGCGATGAGCAGCTTTAAAAACCTAAAAAACACATCAAAAGACAAGCTAGAAGTGTCCACTTTGGGGACAAAATAAATGGGGAATGCATCCAGCTCCTTCAAGGAACTATTTAAAGTAGTAAAGAACTTCCACACCTCCCTCATGCTCAACAGGCCCCCCACCTTTAATTAAGTGTTGCAATATGCTCGCTGATTTTATTCACAACACAGTTAATTAGTTTTTAGCTGCATTCCACTACCTGCCTCGCCTGTTTAGCAGTGCCCTGGCCAGACCTACATTGTCAGCTTTCCCTGAGCCAGTTCATGAAATCTTGGAATCTACATTAAATCAATCAAATCAGGATCCTCTTTTGATCCAGCCCCGCCGGATATTTTAGGTCAAGGTGGCAGTGTTCTCTTGTGCATGTTGATGGACATTGTCAACCACTCCCTGGAAAGTGGCAAGTGGCCAAGAATGGAAACATGCTATAGTAAAGCCACTTCTTAAAAAATCAGCAGAAAATCCCCTTCTGGCACATTTCCCTGCTCCCAGCAGTGAGTAGACTAATAGAAAAACATGTTATTAGATCAGGCTGTAGCACAGAGACCACGCTTCTCATAGCAACTGAGGAAATTCACTCGATTCTTGATCAAGGGGGCTCAGCAGCAATGAAACTGCTGGAACTCAGTGTAGCTTTCAACACTGTGTCCCATCCTTAAGTGGCTGGAAGACTTCCTGGGAAACAGGAGTTCCCAGGTGTGTGAAGGCTGATGTTTTTTTCAGATACCCATTGTAAGGAAATGCCTCCTTGGCATGGTTACCCCTGACTTTTTGCCTTTGCTGATGCCAAGTTATGATTTGAAGGTGTGCTGAGGCCTGCTAACCAGGCCCCAGCACCAGTGTTCTTTTCCTAACCTGTACCTTTGTTTCCACAATTGGCACACCCTGGCATCCAGGTAAGTCCCTTGTAACTGGTACCCCTGGTACCAAGGTCCCTGATGCCAGAGAAGGTCTCTAAGGGCTGCAGCATGTCTTATGCCACCCTGGGGACCCCTCACTCAGCACAGACACACTGCTTGCCAGCTTGTGGGTGCTAGTGGGGATAAAACGACTAAGTCGACATGGCACTCCCCTCAGGGTGCCATGCTAACCTCACACTGCCTATGGCATAGATAAGTCACCCCTCTAGCAGGCCTTACAGCCCTAAGGCAGGGTGCACTATACCATAGGTGAGGGCATAGGTGCATGAACACTATGCCCCTACAGTGTCTAAGCAAAACCTTAGACATTGTAAGTGCAGGGTGTAGCCATAAGAGTATATGGTCTGGGAGTCTGTCATACACGAACTCCACAGCACCATAATGGCTACACTGAAAACTGGGAAGTTTGGTATCAACCTTCTCAGCACAATAAATGCACACTGATGCCAGTGTACATTTTATTGTGAAATACACCCCAGAGGGCATCTTAGAGATGCCCCCTGAAAACATACCTGACTTCCAGTGTGGGCTGACTAGTTTTACCAGCCTGCCACACACCAGACATGTTGCTGGCCACATGGGGAGAGTGCCTTTGTCACTCTGTGGCTAGTAACAAAGCCTGTACTGGGTGGAGGGGCTTCTCACCTCCCCCTGCAGGAACTGTAACACCTGGAGGTGAGCCTCAAAGGCTCACCCCCTTTGTTACAGCGCCCCAGGGCACGCCAGCTAGTGGAGATGCCCGCCCCCTCCGGCCACGGCCCCACTTTTGGCGGCGAGGCCGGAAGAGATAATGAGAAAAACAAGGAGGAGTCACTGGCCAGTCAGGACAGCCCCTAAGGTGTCCTGAGCTGAGGTGACTGACTTTTAGAATTCCTCCATCTTGCACATGGAGGATTCCCCCAATAGGATTAGGGATGTGCCCCCCTCCCCTCGGGGAGGAGGCACAAAGAGGGTGTAGCCACCCTCAGGGCTAGTAGCCATTGGTTATAACCCCCCAGACCTAAACACACCCCTAAATTGAGTATTTAGGGGCTCCCAGAACCTAGAAAGATAGATTCCTGCAACCTAAGACGAAGAAGGACTGCTGACCTGAAAGCCCTGCAGAGAAGACGGAGACACCAACTGCTTTGGCCCCAGCCCTACCGGCCTGTCTCCCCACTTCAAGAAAAACTGCAACAGTGACGCGTTCCACAGGGTCCAGCGACCTCTGAAGCCTCAGAGGACTACCCTGCATCTAAAAGGACCAAGAACTCCCGAGGACAGCGTCTCTGCTCCAAAGAAGAAACATCTTTGCAACAAAGAAGCAACTTTTAAAGACCACACGTTTCCCGCCAGGAGCGTGAGACTTTGCACTCCGCACCCGACGCCCCCGGCTCGACCTGCGGAGAACCAACACTACAGGGAGGACTCCCCGGCGACTGCGACCCTGTGAGTAGCCAGAGTTGACCCCCCTAAGCCCCCCCAGCGATGCCTGCAGAGGGAATCCAGAGGCTCCCCCTGACCGCGACTGCCTGCTTCTAAGAACCTGATGCCTGGTAAAGACACTGCACCCGCAGCCCCCAGGACCTGAAGGATCCGACCTCCATTGCAGAAGCGACCCCCAGGTGGCCTCTCCCTTGCCCAGGTGGGGGCGGTACCCCCAGTAGGGCTGGAGCCCTATTTCTCCCCCCCCTTGCCTGCCTGCTTCGCTGAAGAGACCCCTGGGTCTCCCATTGAAACCTATTGCAAACCTGACGCCTGTTTGCACTCTGCACCCGGCTGCCCCTGTGCCGCTGAGGGTGTACTTTTTGTGCTGACTTGTGCCCCCCCCCCTTACAAAAACCCCCTGGTCTGCCCTCCGAAGTCGAGGGTACTTACCTGCTGGCAGACTGGAACCGGGGCACCCCCTTCTCCATTGAAGCCTATGTGTTTTGGGCACCACTTTGACCTCTGCACCTGACCGACCGGCCCTGAGCTGCTGATGTGGTAACTTTGGGGTTGCCCTGAACCCCCAACGGTGGGCTACCTTGGACCCAACTTTGAACCCTGTAGGTCGTTTACTTACCTGCAAAACTAACAAACACCTCCCCGAGGAACGGGGGCGTGGCCTGCTGAGCAGCGAGATGGCCGCTCTTTGAGTGAGCTCCGCCGGCCGGAAACAATCCTTTAATTATCCTGCACCCGGGGGCGAGCCGCAGCTGCCAGGACCAGTAAAAAGTTTGCAGGTGGCGGTGGGGCACAGGCGGAGATACGTGAGGCTTATACCCTAATGCCTTCGAGGAACTGGGGACCGCGCGGCCTGCGGGCGGACCCGTCGGCGGCGCCTGCTGGAGCGCGCTGTTGGGAGCGCTGAGACTCGGGCCTGGGGCGCGCACTGGCGGCGGGGTCCGAGTGTGGGCGGCGCCGGAACGTTGTGGATCCCGGCATAAATAACAGCCGGCCGGGTGACCCTGCGGGTGCCGGGGTGCTGGTTCGGCCCCCGGGCAGCCTAGGAGTGGCGATCTTGGAGCCGCGCGGCTGGGCGGCGGCCCAGGAGACGGGGCGCTGCCCGCCGGCGCGGTCGACACTGGAAGGAATAAGGAACCCCTAAAACGAAAAGCTGCATGAGCTTATGGGGGCGGCCCGCTGGACACCGGCGTTGTGCCTGCGGCCGGAGCAGTGGCGGTGGAGTCTGGAGATGGCGGCCGCCATTTAGGAGCCAAAACACAGGCCTCAGAGTGAGACAGTGCATGTGCTCGTGTGCGGCTGGGTATAGACGCGGGACCGCTGATGCCGTGGGCACACGGGTGAAGACAACTGTGACACCGGTGGTGGTGGTAGTGCCTGTTCTACCCGGGCGGCGCAGGTGGCGTGCTCCAGGGATGCAGAGGTGAGGAGACAGGGATCCTACGAGCAAGCACTGCTGGGCTGGAGGCTGAAGGTGGGCAGTTGGGACAGGCGCTGCTATGGCAGGTCCGGCTGCCTCGTGAGTGCGGGGGTGCATGAAGGTCTCCCCCCCCCCCCCCCCCCAACCCATCGGTCTGTGGTCATGGACGACATAATGGACATTTGATTACATCCTGGCAAAGGTTTTGGTCTAATGTGGAGGAACAGTCTAAGAGAACCCAGTTGAGGTGCTGGCGGCGACTAAGTGGCTCATTAGTGAGGAATCAGTCAATGAAAGCGCCGTGTGGGGGGCAGTGGTCCCTGGCTGCGGCTGCTTGGAAGTGGAGGTGGCTGTGGGCCCGGCTGGTGGCTCGCGGCGTGACCCGGTGGATCTCTAGGTGCCATGGGGAAACATGATGCGAAGCAGCCTAAGCTGAACTTTGATAATAAGCGCTCTACACGTCCGGGAGAGTCGGAGCAGGGGCCGCAGGCGGCGGAGGGGCGCGACCTAGTCGCTGATGATCAAGGTGAAGATTTGCGCACATTGATGCTGGAGATGCGCTCCAGCCTCAGGAATATCGACACTAACCTGGACAATCTTACCAATCAGTTAGACTCTGTGAAAACACAGGTGACCACACACGAGAAGAGGTTGGATACGCTTGAGTCTCGCCAGTCTGAGTGTCACGAGTTTCAAGTGGAAACGAGGGACCAGCTCCTACACATGGACAAATTGCTGGGGATAATCCAGGCCAAAAATGAAGACTTGGAAGCGCGGTCCCGACGTAACAATCTACGTATCACGGGGATCCCGGAGACCACTGCCATAAATAAGATGGAAACATACATTTCTGAACTCCTACACAAATTGTTTGACCCTGACCTCTCGGCGATGTTTGCGGTGGAGAGGGCACATAGGTCATTGGGCCAAAGACCACCTGTTGAAGCGCCGCCCCGGCCTATAATTGCGAGAATCCTGAACTACCAAGACTGTGATTTGATTCTTAAACTGGCAAGGCAGAGAGGTTCCATCACGCACAGAGGCAACAGCATCTCCTTTTACCCCGACTTCACCCCGGCTGTGCAGACTGCCCGCCGGGGGTTTCTGCCTGCTAAGCGACTTCTACTACAGGCGCAGGTCCCGTACTCCCTTCTCTACCCGGCTAAATTTAAGGTTTCCTTTGAGGGGTCTGCCCACATATTCACAGATGCCAAGGAAGCGATGAAGTTCGCCAAACATGTGGGACGCAAATCCGCACAACGCTCAAAAGAGACTACGGAGACAATGGATAGCAGGCTCAGTGACAATGAGTAAACGCGGGCCCAATCTACTATATCCTTTGGGAATGTCTCTTGCTTAAATGTGAACTCTATTTGCTTGAGGGGTGATTCATATGGGAAGCCTGTGGTTCGTTCTCCGTCATCTGCTATTCTAGATAGATCTAAATTATAAGGTTTTGAGCGGCGAGGTTCCCCTGCAGATCTTCCGGCCACCCCGCTACATACGGGGAAGTAGCTGGCATCGCCACACCCTCTCGGGAATGTTCCCTTGTTTAGTAAAATGTTTTTCTGGGGATAGCATGGGGATGATTAATCTACGACCCGGTTGGGGGGGTTGGAGTGGGTGGGGGGCGGCTGATTGGGGTTGTTATCTTGTTGTTCATTGCCAATATTTATCGTATGCTATCTGTGTGGTGTCTTGAGCGTACAGTAGGGTCACTGACTACATGTCCTCCTGCACTTTTCATGATGTGTATAACAAATGTCAAGAGTAGATAAAACCTTGAACTGTCTCACTTGGAATGTTAGGGGGCTAAACGACCACAGGAAGGCTAGGTTGGTACATGCATATTTGATACGACATGGTGTGGATGTCTGCCTTTTGCAGGAAACTCATCTGAACACCGCCCCTGCCCAAAGACTGCGCCACACCAGATGGGGGCATGTCTACTCGGCTATCTACTCCAACTATGCTCGGGGGGGTGGCGATACTGATACGACGCGGGTTGGACTGGCATGAGGGCGATGTCAAGTGTGACCCAGAGGGGCGATATGTTTGGGTACAGGGTGTTGTATGTGGAGTTTCGGTAGTATTCGTGGCTGTGTATGGGCCCAATGCTGACTCTCCAGGTTTCTTTCATAAGCTCTGGGGACAAGTGAAAGCTACTGGGTGCGATACAATTATATGGGGAGGCGACTTTAATGCAGTACTTGATGACAGAATGGATAGGAAGGGAGTGGCTCGCTCATTAAATCCGTTGGTGGGCTCCGCGCTGCGGGGATATAATGCTGGATGGCGCGCTGGTTGATGTGTGGCGAGGTAGGCACGGGGACCTGAGGGAGGGCACTTGTGTGTCAACTTATAGCGGCGCGTGGTCCCGTCTCGACTTCTGGCTAGTGTCGCGAGATGTAGCGTTGTGGACGACGCAGGCGGAGCACATGCCCCGCACGCTGTCAGACCATGCACCCTGCATGCTGAAGTTGCTACTTCCCGGGGGTCCTTTCCCGGCGTTCTCGTGGCGGCTCCCGCCCCAGGCGTTACTTGATACTGCATTCAGAGAGGAAATACGGACTGATATCACTGACTATTTTGAGCACAATGAGGGGTCGGTTGACACAGAGGCGACTCTGTGGGAGGCCTTCAAGGTCGTCATAAGAGGCCAGTGTATAGCCCGACAGGCGGGTGTATTAAGGGCGATACGGGGCACGCTGGTGGCGCTGGAAACTGAAATAAAACGACTTGAGCGCACTTTCTCGGAGGTTGGAGAATCAGAGGTGGCGGGGCTGTTGAAAGCCAAATTATTGGAATATGAGGAGGAGGCGTGGCGGGAGGTCAAGTTTCTAGTGAAATATGTAGAGGCGGTACGGCGAAGAAGGGAGACCGGGTAAGGTCCTAGCTAATATGATTAGACCGCCTCGTCCCGCGACTTACATCCATGAACTGCGTACAGCTGATGGTGAACTGCTTCATGACAGGGAGGACATCGTTGGAGCATTCTCCAAGTTTTATTCTCGGTTGTATACCAACACTCATGATACATGTCCAGTGGGGTTGGAGCCCTACCTAGACTCCATTGCATTGGCATGGCTCAATAATAACCACAGAGAATATATGGACCTCCCGATAGACGCCGGAGATGTGGCACTAGTCATCAGGAGCCTACCGCCTGACAAGGCACCGGGACCTGATGGTTTGGCAACAGCCTTCTATAAGGCATACGCAGATGAGCTGTCGCCCAGGTTGCTGGCGGTGTTTAGGCCCTGGAAAAAGGGGTGTTGCCTGCCACTATGCGTGAAGCGCTGATCATCACGCTGCTGAAACCAGATAAACCGGCTAACGATTTAAGCTCATACCGACCCTTATCTCTGATTAATGTAGATGTGAACATTTTTGCCAAATTGATTGCGAACCGGGTGCAACCAATGTTGTCGATGATCGCACTCCCTGACCAATCAGGTTTTATACCAGGAAGGGTGACCTCCCATAACCTGCGAACGATCTTCGCAGCATTACATTACCTACACCCCGAGATTAGAGCGGCTGTGGTGTTCTTGGATGCCACTAAGGCCTATGATACAATTGAATGGCCATATTTGTCCTGTGTTTTAGAGAGGATGGGATTCAGTACGTTGCTGATTAGGAAAATCCGCCTGCTCTACACATTGCCTACAGCCAGAGTGCGGGTGAATGGTCTGGTGTCTGAGCCTTTCCCCATCTTACGTGGTACTAGGCAGGGTTGCCCTTTATCCCCGCTGCTATTTGTTATAGCTATGGAGCCGCTGGCGGCGAGGATTAGGCAACATCATACTGCAAGAGGTATAGGATTCAGCTCTAGAAACCTTCTAGTATCACTATACGCGGACGATGTGACCCTTTATCTTACCAATCCTTCGGACAACTTGGACCCCATCTTGCGGGAATTTGTCCGGTTTGAGGGCTTTGCAGGTATCTCCATCAACTGGTCCAAATCAGTTATCTTTCCTCTCACGAATGCAACCGCGGAAGTGCACTCGGAATATCCCTTGCGTTGGGAGGCGGGAAAGGTCAAGTATCTGGGGATTTGGATTCGCCGGGACATTCAGGAGATTTGGGGCCTTAGCTTTGGCAGAGCAATGATGTGGCTGAGCGAGAAAGTAAAATTATGGGCTTCCCTGCCTCTGTCACTAACTGGACGGATAGCGCTGACAAAAATGATAGTGTTACCCAAATTCCCTTACCTATTCGTCAACATACCTATACCGCTTACAGCACACTTCTTTGCCACTTTGCGGTCACGCCTGGTGGAGTTGGTGTGGGCAGGTGGACAGGCCAGAGTGGCTTGGGACACGCTGGCACTGCCACTGCGACAGGGAGGTTTAGGTGCCCCAGATATAAAATTGTACGCCCTCTGTGCTCAGGCTCAGTTCTTGCATTTTTGGACCCACCCGGTTCCTTTTCAGCCTCACGTGGCAGTGGAGCGCGATGTGGTGGCGCCCCTTCCAATTGGAGTGGCGATATGCGCTAAGGCGGGGCGTCCCAGAGCAGACGTAGATACGGCTAGGATACTGCAGTGGGTATGGGAGGAGTTGTGCAAGAGGGCCGGAGTCCCACTGTTGTATGCTCCATCGCTTCCGCTATTGTATAACCCGATGCTGCCTTGTGTGGCTGATGGGATAGCTAGTCATCTGAATGACAAAATGCACCTCCACACATTTGCAGACCTTTTTCCTAATGGTAAGTTTATACCTCCCCCGGCGTCAGAAGAAGGAGGCACTGCACCTTTTTCTGAACTATTTCTATACCACAGACTACGTGCGGCGTGCCGGACGCTATTCGAAAGTTTTCCTGACGCGCCACCAGTATTTACAGCCTTGGAGGCGGTGGTGAGCTCCCCTTCCCCCCGAAAACTAGTAACCCGCATTTATCGCCATATGCAAAACATGGCACCGGGAGTGACGCCTAAATCTATGCTGTATCGGAATGAGGAGCTCCAGCCTGAGATTACTGAGGAACAGTGGGAGTTCTGTTGTGGGCAGCTTGCTGAGCTTTCGCCAAATTACAAGCTGCGATTAATACATTTTAAATACTTGCATAGGTTCTATATAACCCCCATCAGCTTGAGAAAAATGGGGCTTAGGGAGACAGATGAATGTTGGCGATGTGGGTCGGCCTTGGCCTCTTTTCTACATATAGCGTGGTCCTGCCCGAGGTTTAAGGATTATTGGTCCCAGATCTTTGTATTGGTAAATCAGATAGTGGGCCGCTCGGATGTCCCCTCCCCTCTGCTTGGGCTTCTGGGATATGTCAGAGACACTCCGCCAACAGTGCGCAGGCTGCATGCACTACTACTACTGTTTGCTAAACGGCGGGTGGCAATCCATTGGGGTAGGCAGAGGGTACCTGTGGTGAGAGATTGGCTGGCTGATGTAACTTACGGACACACGCAGTTAAATACATTCTGGGAGTTATTGCCGGCTGCTTCTAGGCCCCGTGACATCTGGGATCCGTTTGTGAGTTGGGCTCGGGAACATCGGAGCGGGAGGTTGGAGAGTGATGCTCTGAGTGAATGACCCCTGGGAGGGGGGGGCGGTGGGTGTTACATCGCACTTCTCTCCTCTCAAATCATGTGGGTGGTGTCTGTATCGCCAGAGTGTGCCTGGTTGCTAACCCTGTTTTCTTCCGCTACTGCCCTCTCCACATGCTAAAATAAAAGGTTGCGGCCCTTCGATCCCTCGAGCCCAGGCTAGAGACTTGTAATCTCTATTAATATGGACATGATGACTATTGTAAAATGTTCTTTGTTATTCGACACCTATAGCTTACCATATGTAACACACTAATGATGATACTTGGCAAGTTTGTTTGTTGTATTTTTTTATATTGTAAAATGCTCAATTAAAAAAAAAAAAAAAAAACACCTACCCCAGGAACTGTTGAAAATTGCACTGTGTCCAGTTTTAAAATAGCTTATTGCCATTTGTGTGAAAACTGAATATGCTATTTTGCTAATTCAAAGTTCCTAAAGTTCCTAAGTGAAATACCTTTCATTTAAAGTATTGTTTGTAAATCTTGAACCTGTGGTTCTTAAAATAAACTAAGAAAATATATTTTTCTATATGAAAACCTATTGGCCTGGAATTGTCTTTGAGTGTGTGTTCCTCATTTATTGCCTGTGTGTGTACAACAAATGCTTAACACTACCCTCTGATAAGCCTACTGCTCGACCACCCTACCACACAATAGAGCATTAGAATTATCTCTTTTTGCCACTATCTTACCTCTAAGGGGAACCCTTGGACTCTGTACATGCTATTTCTTACTTTGAAATAGTGCATACAGAGCCAACTTCCTACACCCATACATTACAATGTGGAGTGCCACAGGGCTCATCTTTGAGAACAACACTTTTTAATATATTCATATGTCCAGTAGTGGAAGTTGTTCTATCACATGGACTCACCCTGTTGTCATATGCTGGTGACACTCAAATAATCTTGGCCCTTACTCCTGAGGTTAGCAACACCTCCTCTCAACTCAATTCGTGCCTCAAGGGGGGTCACAGGCTGGATGTCCTTAGGTCCCCTTAAACTCAACGGTGACAAAACGAAGGTACTTGTTAGCAGAAACAATAGGTCAAGATGCATGGAACTAGAATGGCCAGATCAGCTTGGGAATTTGCGGATGCCTGCTCAGACAGTAAAAAGTCTAGGAGGCTGGATAGATGAAAAGCTCACGGTGGAGACAGGCCAGAAATCATGCGGGATCTTGTTTTGGCACTCTTATAACACTCAAAGTTTATACAATTGCTTCCATATTCCACCAGAAGGACAGTTGTGCAGGGTCTCCCAAAATCTTTGTTAGATCATGGGAACTTCCTTTATATAGGGAGTCCTAAATATGTGATAAGGACACTCCAAATAGTTCAGAACGTAGCTGTCAAAGTCCTTTATAAAATACCTCAACATCAATCAGCCTGACCAGCGCTAGCAGTTCTTCCCTGGCTCATAGTCCATCATGTTCAAGGCCCTCTCTATTGCACAGTCGGCCATCCATGGGAAGGGCCCGCTTATCATTCAGAACCTACTCACCTTTTACAATCCAGGGATAACTCAGAAACCAAGCAGTAATTGGCTCTTGGCTGGGCCAAAGGTCAAAAGAGCAAGAAGAGGTGGCCTCTCTTTTGCATATCTTGTCCCAAAGCTCTGGAATTCACTTCCTATGTACCTTAGAAGCCGGAAGTCCGAAGCTGGTTTTAGAAAACTTCATAAAACCCACCTTTTTTTTTAAAGTGGAAGCTCCTGCCATTTAGGCTCCATGCTGGTATACCGGAGAGACTGCTGCGATAAGCACTGGGAGGCCCAGTCGGGTACCTATGTGCCATATAAAAAAACATCTTATCTTGACTTGACTGACTATATATTTCATTAAGCATCTCTGTTTCAGGGCTAGGTGGTGTTTTAGGAATACTTGTTTGCTGTTGTCTGAACTGAGGATGAGGTCCAAAGCAGCAGGATTATTCAGTATCATGAAGGGGGACAGAAGGTCTTCTCTGGAAACTGCTTTAAGACAAAAAATCAGATTCATAGACATTTATTTTGTATGTTCAAACTTCTTGGTAATCTGGAGTGTAATATGAGTAAGTATTTTTTAATAATCCATAGTTAAAGCTTTACCTAACTTTCACACTGTAAACTGTTTTAATTACTTGCACTTATTCTAAAGATACAATTTATTAATATGATAATTTTGCTGTTAGTGTTGCCCAGCTTAGATATTTCTGGAAGCTGTACCACTCCTCCTTCACATCCCATAAGTTTTTCATCAAACGTACAAGGAACTCAAGTGTTTCTTCAAGGACCAGCAACTGGTGGGACTCCTGGCTTTAATAGACAACATTTTTCACCACACCCGTGGACAAATTCATCAAGTTCATGTATGTAACACCACTTTTACTAGGCTCTATCTATGATGTAGTGCCAGAGGAAAGCTTTCCAAATGCTCAAAATTTGCTGTTTGTGACTTTTTAATTTATTTTAGATTGGCTAGGTATCATGACAAAACATATTTTTTCCGTTTTAAATTCATAGCGTTTGTTCTCTAAATTAAATTCTAAAATGTTAAAGTTTGTATGATGTCCTATTTGACAGAGCTTTAATGACAAAATGATGCACAAAATGTACTTTCAAGCAGTCTTAGTGTACAGCTGTTGTGGAACTTTAACATGCTAAGGTGCTTCCTCTGGAAACAATCCCTTTTGTGAAGAAGTTTCTTAATTATAACTGTAACCTGTCTCTCTGTATCTCCTCTTCATTTGTGTTAGATAGTCCAGTTTCTGCTTTCAGTTCAAGATAAATCCACAGTGTTTGTTTCTATATTAGGTCTTGCCTACTGAAAGCTGACTGGTGGCAAAAAATATTTTTCTGTTGTATCCAGTATAGACTTAGTGTGGGCTTTGGATCCTCGTCTTGCTCATAGATCAGCACATTTCTTGTCTATCCCAAGTCCCCTGCTCCTGATTTGATGACATATTTCCTTATTCTTGTGTTAGTCGAGCACAATCAACATTTGTCTAACTTAGTTTTGACTGGATGAGTTGTAGTCTTTCACAGTTGGTGTCAGGCTTTGCCTTACTGCACAATATGGATTAGTCTGATATAGGCTTCTAGCTGCAGTTTGCTTACCTTTGTATTCTTCCCAGGCATCAGACTGGATCCAGGTTATTTTTCGTGACCAGTACCCCTGCGCACCAGTAGGTGGCGTCAATCGGCTCTACGGCGTCTGTGTTGTAAATGTTACAGATCCCGTATAGGTGCGACCCATCCATGCTGTCAGTTCTTTTTTTTCTGAGCCAGCTAGCACTGATCGGAGAGGGAGCTACTCCTCAGTCGTTTCTTGACTTGTCTTTTTTTAACTTTTTGTCAAACCTTTTTGAGGTTCATACCTCCTGGTCTGTTGCAATGTCATCACGTAAGACGGGCTTTAAACCCTGCAGATCTTGTCATCGGGCGATGTCGGTGACAGACCCTCATCTGTTTGTGGTGTCTGGAGCACGACCACAACCTGAAGTCGAGATCCGAGTGCTGGGCCATGTGTCCATAGGCTTTGAGGGAGCAGTCCCTAAAGCTGATGGCGGCCTGGCACGCAGCTCCGTGCAGGTCGAGGTCCTAGTGAGGAGGAAGGTCCCGGGACCAGTCGGGGAGTCACAAGTCGTCTTGGTCCCACTCCAAGTCCTTCTGACATTTGGGTAAGTCGAGGCACAGGAAAATGAGCAAGAAGTCGAAGAGGGCTTCGACTTCTCCTCATCTTTCAGCCGACACTACGAGGGAACGTCTTCATTCTAAGTCCCATTCGGAGCCTGGGTGGACTCCGTGCCTCCCCAAGTTTCCAGGAGCCAGCGTGACCCCTGTCCACTTAAAAGAATTTGATAAATTCATGAGTCTCATTTTTGGGTACTTTGACCCTGTTGGCGTGCCCTCAGGCCCCGTGTGAGTCAGAAGGGGGGGGGGGGCATTGGGTTCTGTGCCGGCAGCTTCTGCCTCAGCGCCGATGCGCTCCCAGGGATACGGGCCGGCGCTGGTCATACCACCTCAACCTTCCCCCTTCACCAGGCTCAGTGCCGACACTCCCAGTGCCCACTGGAGACACCATCCCCATTGTCATCCCCGACATGGAGCCAGATGAGTGTCACCCAACTCTGACTCCAGCAAGAGCTTTGCCTCCTTGATCAGATCCTAAGCCCTATTTGGGGACTCGGGGAAGACTAAGAGGGTTTGCTGGACCCTTTAGAAAACCAGCCTGGCATGAGGATTTGGGTGAAGCCAGTGGACTGGTCTCATCTCCAGATACTGGTAGCTTTCTCACCCTAACATGGCTAAGGAGGGAGCCTATTACACAGTGGTGGTAAGGGCGCTGAGGTCCTTGACCTTCAGTTCCCCTCAGTGGTAATCAAGACTTAACTATTGACCGAAGTGCTGCAACTGGGAGCTTGCACCTCAGAACCCCTGCGTCTGTTCAATAATGCCCTCAGAGATGTCCTTTTGGGTACCTGGTCCAAACCCAGCACAGATGCTCCTGTGAATAGAACGATTTCGCACCGCCATCACCCTACACCTGGGTACCCAACCCTCCACATGCAACACCCCACCCCTGAGAGCTTGGTGGTCCAAGACTCAACTTCTACGGTCTGTTCACTATTGCTCCCCCTGGATATAGAATCCAAGAGCCTGGACTCATTTTGGAAGAAGATCTTTTCTTCTGCCAGCCTTGCATTACGGTCCATGGATACCACATTCCTTTTGGGACGTAATTCCCATACTCTGTGGAATACAGTTGCGCAAGTTCTGCTACTGGCCCCGAAGGAGGCCTGGGCTGTAGTTTCTGGGGCTCTTACTGACGGGAGAGACGCAGCAAAGTTCACAATCAATTGTGGACTGGACACGACTGACTCGCTAGTTAGTGGTTTCAACACGCCCGGCTGAGGATGTCTGACTTTTCGGGGGGATGTCCAAGCTTTCCTTATGAACATGCACTTTGATGGCACCAGGCAGATTCGACGCTCAAGCCCTTCAAGGATTCTCGAGCTATGGTAAAGTCCTTGGGCCTCGCAGCGGCCCCTTGTCCCGCCAATCTTCCTTTCGCTCCTTTCATGGCTATGGAATGGAGTTCCAACTGCACCAGTTTCCGTCCAGCCACTGTGCCACGCATGCTGCCCAGCCTATGCATGGACAAGAGTGTGAGACCCACTGACCTCATGGGTCAGGTGGCCAGTAGTCTGGTCAACACCTTATCTGGTAGAGACTGTATCTAGCTTCAAATTCCTTAAGAAACGCACCTATCCTCCCGGCTCTGCAAAGGATTTCTAGGGGTGGGACTTCCCTTTCAGGGTCCTAGTTTTGACACACCAGTGGTCAGTGTTCTTCATGGCTCTACGCTTCTGGCATGTAAAGTTGTGACAAGAAACATTGATGGGCCTGGGCGGTGCCTATATAGGAACCCCGTTGTAATTTCTGGCACAGACATCGCCAACGACGGATGCAGAGCCAATCAATACCACCTACCTGCGTGCAAGGGTACTGCTCATAAAAAATCTTCTGGATCCAGTCTGACGCTAGATTTAGTCTTTACCAGATAAGGCATTACCGAAGGTAAGTAACTTGTCCTTCCCTCTCCTTCACTCTCAGCTTGTTTTCTGCACTACTCTACTACAATGGTATGTGACCTATTGATTTGTTGCTCCTAGCAGTCAGGGAGTCACTGCCGATTTTTGTCGCAGGTTGGAGCACATATGCTCCTTGCTTGTGGTGTACCCCGATTTTGCTTTATCCACTCGATATTTGGCATCTTCAAAAGTTTCAGAAATTAAAGAATCCCATTGTAGGTAGCTTTCCTTTGTTATTCTGTGTTACTTAGATTTAAAGCGGTTATGCATCATACTAAACTAACATCTTTGAAACAACTATTTTTTTTTTTTTAATGACTCAAGTGCCGCTGGTGCAGTTTCATCTGTCTTTTAACTTTTTCCACAATGACACATATCAGCATACTAATTAATTTTAGAAATGACAGCCTTGGCATTTAGTGCAGGTGCATGACCTTTTATTGCCCTAAAGATGTTCTTTAGGGAATAGGTGCAGATATACCACTGCTGGGTGTTCTAGCCTTTGCATAGGAGTTTTTTTTATTTAACTGACACTAAAAATCTGGTAACAGATGTAAGTGAAGAAAATTATAGGGAGAAAGGCTAATGGAAAGTGAGGGAAGGTATGTGAAAGTCAAAATAGAAGAAATTGGAAGGAAGAAGTCAATTTAAAAGGAACATCTGGAGGAAAGTAGAGTTTAGATGTGCCAAGTGTGGACACAGTATCTTGCAAAGTACTTTGGCTCGTTGGATAATTTTCAAACGTACCTGTAGAAGTCATAGAAGCACCCTGTAGTTTCCTTGCTCCAGACATGGCATTGTTCCTTAGTTCCTCTGTCCATCATCTCTAACAAAGAAGGATTTGAGAAATTTGAAAAAAGAGGCCGATAGAGAAAAGTCAGTTCCACAAAAGAACGTTACATACCACCGAAATGTAACACACATTCAAGCAAAATTAAAACAAAATTCCCTGAACATCTGAATTTGAAAAAAAAAGTATTAATATACATTAAAAGCATTGAATCTACTTGAATTATTTTCTAATTCGGTATAGAAATTCGCAACAAATTAAAATTTTCAAAAACTATCATGCATAATAAAGTGTGAGGCAAAAAGTAACCTTTTTTCACCCATTTTACTGAGTGTGCAGAACTTAAACAACTTTTTTTTTTTGTTATCTAATTTGAAATAAAATCGGTGCATTGATAGAAATGAATATTCACCAGCAAATAAAAATATTGAGGGGTAGGGTCTTGTATCACTTGTCGCTCTGCCTTATACTGCTCAACACCGTGCTTCATTTCTCATATCCTTATGTTTGCCATGCCTCTTTTTACGTGTCAGCAACTGTAAAAAAAAATAGAATACAGACTGAGTTGGAGCGACTGAGAATAAGGGAGATTAGCCCACTGAGAATGAGATGGATGAACCCATTAAGTTCACCCCGTTGATCTGCCATCTTAATTGTTTCTGTGGGCTGTGGCACTTTTTCTGTTTAGCTTCCATTACCATGTTGCCTTTTCACATTCAGAGGTTCTGGAAGATGATGGTGTTTTCATTATTGCCCTCACTAATACACCTTGATTAAGGAACTCTCCAGTGTGTTTGTGTCTGTCACAAAACTGCTTTGCTACTCTCTCCTCAGTTGACTGTCACTTAGTATGGACAGTTCAACTCCAAGAAGCAGATCACTGATTCTTCAGAGTGCTCGGATGATTACTAGCAGGAGAACAAGGGTGATATATAGTTGCTCTTCCACAGCCCTGAGATATTGGGTTCAGTAACTTGTCCTCTTCTTGGTGTTAAATTACTTTCTTGGATGTTTTACACACCAGCTGAAGATTTGCTTGTGCAGAATTTCTAATTGGCTCATTTTCATGCTGCTCTACAGCTGGTTTCTGATGGATATTTCTAAGGGCAGGTTTCTGACCTTGTGAATACCCCCAGGTGCAACAGTGGATCCGGAGATTTTTCTCATCATTGCTAATACACGCCGTGAGGTGGCGTCGTGCAGCGCCCTGTGGACCCTGCCCACCTCAGAAGTGACGCTGGAGCCACTTATAAGTGGCTCCCCTGAATGTTGATGCCAATTCTCTTCTTTCTGTGCCTTTCATTGTGGACCCTGAGGAGGGGAATGGAAAGCAGTCAACAGTCAGCACTAGATCTACACGTAGAGGTGTAGCACTGCCCTGAAAGAAAAGATCCTGACTGAAGGACACATACTAAAAGCCCAATGGTTCTGGCTAACACACTCTCGTGGCCCAATCCAGACCAATTAGGATGACCAGGTCCCAAACCCCAGAGGCACCCCTTGTGGGTATCCCTCTCAGATGTTTATTTGCAACAATAGCTATAAGATTTAAATTCTGTGGTATTAGGAGGTAAAATGTCCCATCCCGGCCTTGTTTCTTGTTTAAATCACAAGTTGTGATGTGTATAATTAAAGCTTTGGGTCATATATTTCCACAACACTTTGTGATGCCACAGTAGAACCTTAAGTTGAGTTTCATTTTCCTTATTGTACCCCATTTGAGCCAATTCATAGCTTTTCCTTGTGTTCACAAACCTTCAAAACAGTCATTTTCATTGTGCTCACTGTCACAGCTTGTCACATGAGTGAGAGGTAATCTCTGGCCATTTATCCACCAGACACCACCTTTCCTTGGGTAAACTGGTGTTACAGACTAGGGCTGTATTTTTGATGAAGATTGTGACGTGTTTTCATGCCCTTTTGGCATTTTTTTGCTCCACCTCACCCTTTGAAAGAGGAGAACAGGATTCACCGTTTGAATCCCAAAAGGACCTTGACCTTTTACATTGATTGTACCAAGGACCATCTGATGGATGGTCAGCTGTTTGTGGGCTTTGCTGGGGCAAAGAAGGGTAAGACGGTGCACAAAAAGACCATAACAAAATGTACAGTCCTTTCTTTTAAGATCTACTACTCATTGGCTAAGAAGCAATCCCCATAAAGTCTTGCACCGGAACCGAGGCTGCTACCAGTGCATCAGCATGCAGAGTACTTGTCTGGGACATTTATCAGGCCGCAGCATAAGTGTCAGTTCATATGTTCACATAGCACTGCTGTCTTGATGGCAGGGTCTGGCGGAAGGGACACTTTTCCTGTTTTGTCCTGCAGGACTTTCTGGTTTGTCTTTCCAGACCCCGCACCTTGAGACGTATTTCTTTGGTATCTGTGGACAAGGTGAGAGTAATTTCCAGCTTGAAGTATCCATCAGAAGAAAAGTTACTCACCTACAGTAACACTTTTTGTCGAATACTCTCTCTCTGACCACAGATTACTCACCACCCTTCCACCGCCCCATTCTGTGGAAATAACTTTTTTTTCCACCTGTAAAGAGGTCCCAGTTTAGGGCACTGAATGGTCCGAATCAAGAAAGAAACTGATGTCAGCGTTCATGGAATGGTGCTTGTATGTGGCTCCAATGTCCTTTATGAGGCAGGATGGAGTTGATCCATAGCTGCACAATGCCACCTGCTGGTGAGTAGGTGTATTGCTGAGAAAAATCTCCAAATCCATTCTGGCACTTTGGGAGTGTTCACAAGGTAAGAAATCTGCAGTCTGTGTATTCACCAGAAAGAGTATTACTGAAGGAAAGCACTTGTTCTTATGCATCAATGTCACAGGTTGCAATCACTGCAGCAGCAATTACTGTATCAGTCCTTTCACCTATTTCACTATCTCCCTGTTTCTTCAAGCCCTGTGAATACCCAGGCCAATGTGAAAATGACTACACGAGAAGCTAAGTTTAGCCAGTTGAGACAGGCGATGAGAACTGTAGTGACGACCATGGACAATGTAAATGTTGGAAAACCTACTTTACTGTTAAACTAGGGAAAGGCAACTTGCACCAAGAAAGAGTACCTTTATGCCTCAATGGCTGCCTCAGCTCCCCCCAATGCCCTCAAGCAGACTCAAAGACTCATGCGAATGCCGAATTCCGAACTTGCTATTTCTTGGTATCTGAGCAGCAATTACAGGGCTCGAAGAGATGATGTCCTTGTTTCCTGGAACCCATTCTTATAGGTACTTCTAATCTCTTGCATGCACCAGACTGGATCAAGAAAGGTGAAATAGCTCTTATGTGCTGATAGGTGGGGCCTCTGCTCTGGCTGTTCTCCAGGAATACCACCTAATATGCCATCACAGAGCAGTGTAAGGCACCACCCTTAAACTCTGACATCAGTTCTGTTTTTTTTTTTGCTCCCTTCGCTGCATCTGGAATTGGTCTCCTCTGAACATTTCCTACAAAAATTCTCTTTTTTTTTTTTAATAAAATGTCTTTCCTGAAAACTTAAGGGCTTAAACGATGCTGCTCCTACACAAGCAGCTGTTATTTATGAACCCTTGCACATCTGTTTATTATGCGGGGCGCTCAAACACGACTCGAGGTCATGCACATTAAAGCCATTAAGGAGTGAAAGGCAAAGCTTTTTATAGCTTGCACCCAAGAAACACTGGGTCAGTTCAGACTGTGGTCTTACTGCGAACCACTGCAGACCCCTCTCTGAGTTGCATTTGACCAGAAAGTTCTCAAAGCAGGCTGCTTCCAGGGACAAGTTCTCCAGGAAGAAACTCACAAACCACCACAGGCGAAACACTTAAGCTCGCTGTATTGCAGCCACTCAAGTGTAAGTAGTTCTGGTTAGCTGATTGGTTCCTCAGCTTAGCCTTGAAGTTGTCTATGGAGCCAGTTTTGGTGAGAATGCATCCAGCAGTAGATTCGGCCCTGACTCGAGGACCAGAGCCCCCAACTCAGTTTCCAGCCTGTAGTGCTGACCCTTACAAATTGCAGCTTTCACTCTCACTATGCTAATCCTCTTTTGCTCCGCATTGGCTCCTGGCTCCTCTTGTGCCACCTGCAAGCTCCAAAAAGCCAACCGGCACCCTATTGCACTTAAGTCGTCAATCCATGTCACTGGTTAACTTTGTTTATTCTCCTGATGATGTTCAGTCTAAACAGCCTCCTCCTCTAAAGGTCTTGCTGGTTGCACCACATCTGCTGCCAACTTAAGATCTGTTAGAGAGTGATGAATTTTAAAAAGACAAAGGCCGTTTTATTCTAGTTCCCACATTGAACACAAAAGTTGTTGGAGGAGGAGAAACTTTAAAGGCCCTTTCCTCGTGATGAGTATTAAGGCAAGTTTGAGGGGCTTTTTGGCTCTGATTCTGACCCCTTTCAGTTTCTCAGCATAGTTTATCATAATTTGTAATTGTATTTAAATGGCGCTTACTACCCCCAATGAGGTATTGAAGCAATTTATACCAGGCAGTACACTTCTCCATGATTCAGGGTTAGTGGTTACTCCCGTGTTACTGGTTATGTTAGTTATTAGGATGTCTTGTGTGCTCAATAAGTTTTGTGCACCCAACAAGTCGTTCCATGCATTCATTCCTGTTTCTTAATGGTGGACTAAATTAACAGGCGTTGACAGTGATCGTTAGTGAGGGGAAAGTGATGGTTTGTGAGCTCATTTACATGTTTGATGGCATTTATAAATGTTAGAGGAGATTGGCCGATGAGCCTTAACTAAGGTTAAGCTGCTCCTGTATTGCTTATGTTCCAGTTCAGGTAGAGCCTGGCCTGGCTGCTCGGTCTGGACTGTTCCTATTGGAGCAGTATCAAAACGGATTTGCTTATGAATGGGTCCAAACTGAGGTAGCATGATGTGCAGAATAATGATGGACTGGGAATGCCCCCAGTTTATTATCAGTGGCTGAGATTAATTCAAGCATTCTATCCATCATTTATTTGTAGATTTCAAATTAAACAGGGCAGCCTGAGTGTTTTTGACCTGGCTGCAGTGGCATTGGACATCCTCACCAGCTTACCATCTCTTGATTAAAGCATTTTATTCTTGGCTTTGGTCCCTCGGTTCTTGGTGTGATGAGGTGGCTGTTTTATCTCCTCTGGTGGCGGTTGTCAGATTTATTGCTGTTTGCGCTTGGCTTGGCATAGCTTTGCTCAAGGGCACTGTTGAGGGTTATTTTCCAGCTGGTTCTGTTTTTCTTTGTTTATTGGTTCAACCAACTTTGTTCAGATCTCTTATGCGTTTTCTGAAGGAGCTGCTTGCCCCCTTTTTTTAAATTAATTTATTTAGTACCTTTTTGCCATTAGTAATGCCATACTGGTACTTTGATCTAGGGATCACCTTTCTGAAGTTTTCACCTTTCAAACCTATGTGCAGTTGCCCATTGAGATTGCTTACTCATACTTTTTTCTGAAAGCAAGTACCTCAGTTCTGCGTATTGGTGAACTGCAGACTTTATGTGCACATTACTTTCACTGGTTTTTTTTCTGGGAATGCTAGTCCTGTTAAACTATAAGTCTTCTGGGTCAGTCCATCAGCTGCTGCTGATCTGTTGACCTCCTCATCCCACCAAGGAATTAAAAAGATTGCATCTTACGGATCCTTGCATTTCTCTTAGTTTCTACATTATACAACTCACAATTTTTGGGTTGATAACCAGCTTTTCTTGGGCTATGCTGACCCCAAGAGGGGCAAGGTAATTCAGAAGCATGAGATTTCCTGCTGGGTTGTTGTACAAAGATCTGCTGTGCTGTGCTGTTGCTAAGAAGCAGACCCTAAATTAATCAGGTTGAATGCCACTTCTTTGCCATAGTCTCTGGGTGTTCCCATGTTGAACATTTGCTGAGCTGAAATGTATGCTTCTGTTCCTACCTTTACCAGGCATTATTGTTTGAACTCTGAAGTCCTCGGATCTCCCACATTGGAAGTACTACTTCTAAATTAATTTATAGGTGAGAAATTTGCAGGTAGATGTTTCCACAAAAAGAATGGTAGTGATCTTTCTAATGCATTCTCAATTCATCCGCAAATTCCTCACTGATCACCCCCTCCGCCCTGTTTCGAGTATTCTTGAGATTTTTTAATACGGTTTCTACTTAGTTCTTGCACATTGCTTTTTCTTTTAATCTTGTAAGCCTAGTCTCTGCCTCTAGGATGTGGAAAAAAGGACGAGAAACTGACATCAGCAAGCCAGTGAAAACTGTATGTGGTTCCTTTACATTTCTGGGTAGGATTCCAGATTTGAGTCGGAGATATGGCACGAGCTGTTGTCACAGGAGAGCTATTTCAACCACTCTGTATCCAGTCTGGTTCCTGCAAGGTATTCAAGAAGTTGAGGAAGCTATGGGCAGATAAGAGCAACCATTAGAAGGATAGTTACCAAAGGTAAGTAACTTAATTGGTTTGCTTACCTAGCCCCCAGTACTATTTTAGAGACCAGCTTAGAAAGTACTTATTAAAGCACAGTGTGAGGTATTGGGATGCCAGAGAATGAATGACATTTGTTATCACTCCTTTTCTTATGTTGAGATCATATCAGTAGTTACTTAAGTCGGCTTCAAAAATATGCCAGTCATTAAAACATAAAGGGTTGCTCCTCTTCGCCTATCCCTTTTGCCCACTTGTTTCATTTAATCTGTATTCTATTTTCTCTTCTTGAATGGCTCAGACAGACAGGCGACACTGTTTTTGATTTTTGACAAAGCCTGGCTTTGTTGTCTTATTCAGCATTAAATTGAATTGAAATAAAATGCACTTTTGTTTTCTAAACCCAGTGAAGTCTAACATTGTATCACTAGGTGAATCACCTGTTGCGTCTGTAGCTTCTGGATCACCTTCACCTCTCTCAGCTATTTCTGCTCCTCCACCTCTGGGACCTCAGAAGGCAAATAATGCAAACCATGACAGGAAGGTGCCACCTCCTATTGGAACTGAAAGACTTGCCCGCATTCGACAAGGTGGTTGTGCAACTCCGACGCCAGTAGGAAACACCTTTAGTGCTCCAGTTGGACATGGTGGTATCTGGTCCTTTGGAGTAAACAGTGCATCAGGTAAGTCTGCTACACCAACAATATATATAATGAAATTCTATTTTAAAACTGTTTATCTCTCATACCTTTGGGGGCATTCATGATAGAACACAACACCCATCATTGTGAAGCTCTATTTAACTTCTTAGGGTTTTAATTTTAAGTAAAAAGTGGATGTATAGATGTGGCAACTTGTTCCATCTGTATTTTCACTCACACAATAGTTTTGTGAATTGAGCTTGCTGATGAGTGCCTTTGTCTTGATCCTTCAAAACACTTGTGCAGCATTAAATCAGTAAAACCTCTGCCCCCAGTATGTTAAAGCAGAACACTTTCATTTTAAGGACCACATAGCTATTTTTGTGGATTTGGCTTAAATTGCAACTCCCTTCAGAGGCAGTTTTCACCATGTGTGTTTTCCTATACATCTTGTGGCAAGGCTGTCTCTTCATTTTAGACTTCTTAAAAGAACCATATTATAAAGCTAAAGCTCCTACGCTTGAGCTCTTTCAGTGGAGCTTTATTTTTAGAGGATCATTTTTTTCTGGCCTAGTGTTCAATTCAATGTCTGCCTAGAGAAGATCATCCACCATGTAGGTCTCTGAGTTAATAAGCCAATTGATTTTTTAAGATCTAGATTTTGACAGCACACCCTTTAAACAGGCCTATTGCTCATACATAGAATGGGCTGTGGATTTGCCTGTTTCCACCTCTGGCTGTCCTTCACCAGTCCCTTTTAACCCTTGGCATTGGGCTTTGCCAGTCACATCTTAGCTCTGCTATTGAAGTATTCATCTTTCACCTAGTGCTGTTGGCTGTTTGGGTATATCATTCCACTTTAGTGCTTGCATTGAACTGCATGAGGGACTACTTTATAACTGTCGTCCCTTTTTTCTGCTCAAGTGAGCTCACTCCTGCTTCTCATACTCTGTTCCTTCTCTGTCCATTGTAGGAAGCTGGCTATCTATGTAGTGTACCAAATTTAGGGGTATACTATGCAGATGGTACAGGCGACTTTTACTGGTTTGCAGGGGTTAGGTAATAATACCAAAAGCTCTCTTTAGTGGTAGTGTGGGCGAGCCCTTAGGCTTATTAGAGGGTAGTCATAAGCATTTGTTGAATGTGGAGTCAATAAATGACACACACTCGAGAAGAAACTCAAGACTGATGTTTAGAAAAATATTGTAACTTTTCGTATATAATGTTTTAACACTAGAAAAACTTCAAAGAAGATAAGTACTGTCTCAGTTGTATTGATCTAGCAAGTAACACTTGTACTCAAATGTGTTTTTTCCACGATAAATACTTAAAAGTACTTTTACTCCAAGGGGGTCCTTGCAGGCAGTTCTTGGGGGTCCCCTGTAGGTTGTAGGGTGCTAGGGGAGCACCTTACAACCGCCAGCAATACAATTCTATCTGTCCTGGGGTGTCTGGATGCAGTGGTGCTGTTCGAGTCAGGTGCCTTGCACACTGCACGGTTAGTAATGAGGGCTGCTACATAGAAAAGACTGCAAAGGGGGACTTGGGGACAGGTCCAGGAGCTCCCAGTAGGGGGAATCAGTTGGTGGGATTCCTTGGAGTCAGGGAACACCATTGATTGTCATGGACCGGGGGCGGGGAGCTCTGGTTCAGCGGGTCTTTGTCATCCGTGCTCCTACGTTAAGGCACCCATGGTAATTGGGTGGACCTGCAAAAGAGGGCTAGAGTCAGGACCGCTGGGTCACTCACGCTGATGTCCTCTGGGTTACTGACGTCCCTCTACGGCTGGTCCTCAGTTATGGCGTTTAATTCTGGATAGGATTATAAACAAGCTTTGGTTGTTGCATGGGGTCCGGGACTCCTGGTGTCAGGGCAGGATGACTGCGGTGGGTCCTGATGTCTTCACACTTGGTGGGGAGACAGATCTAGCCTCCTGGAGTACAGTGACCTCCTCCTTAGTGGCTGCTGTGTTGGTGTATCCGGTAGTCAACACAACAGTGAGCCGGGCTTTGCTGTTGGTGAGTGCAGAGCACTCGCTCCTTCTCTTTTTGGAAGATGCTGACGGCTTGGTGCTGTGCTGGGGATCCTCTGAGGCTTTTGGAGTCCCCGCAGCTGCAGAACGAGTCAGGTTGTTGGGTCAGGAGCAGGCAGGCAGGGTTTTGCACCAGAAGTCCACAGTTATTGCATCTGCAGCTCTTATATGTCCTCTTCTTTCTTCAGTAAGACAAATATCTACTTCCAGTGTCTGGGCCACCTAAATACTCAATTTAGGGGCATTTAGGTGAGTGTAGGGTATTAGCGGTCTACTTACCCTGGGGGTGACTGCTCCTCCTATATGAGTACTTCCTGTGGGGAGTGGGCATAGCCCTGTCCCAGAATTCCTAGTACCACCAAAACCAAGATGGTAGAGCCCTTCCTCGAGTGTCCACTTTGGGTAGCCCACCTTAGGGGTGTGACCAGCCCAAAGGCATGCCATGCCTACTGAATAACTAATTTTCCACCTGTGCTAGTGCCAAATGGGCCTCAGGGCAGAGGGTGACATTTCCCAGTCCTGGTAAAGCCGGGTTGCATATTAAAAGCGGCTAGGGGCTTTGAACCTCTGGCTCCGATATGCTAGATCACTAGCCATCCTGCTGGAGAAGGTGTGATCACCTTCCTCTGGAGCAGACTTTTTCTGTCCTCTGAAAGCGCAAGCTTTCACCTACAGGGGATCAGAAACCCGTCTTCCTTGGCAGGCTGGTTGAGGCCAGTCAGCCAGCACACTAGAGGACTAGTAGATTCCAGGGGCCACCTTTATGGTGCCCTGGTGCACATCCGAATAAATCCAAGACGTGCGTCAGTCTGGATGTATTAAGACTAGGTGTTTGATACCAGTAAAGCCATTAAGTAGCCAGGTAGCTCATACTGACGAGTCTCTCCTACATACCTTAAGATGGCTTCCCTGTTCACTTGCAACATCTAGTAATCGAACTACACATTACATACAATCCTCTCTGCCGTAGGGCTCTAAGGCATGCTATAGGAGTGACTTAAATATATTTACATGCAGTGAGTGGGGCATGGCACACAATTTGGGTGCCCTATCATGGCTTGCACCATGACACGCAGTCTGCAATGGCAGGCTATGTGCAATTTTAAGGGGGTTTTGGAGGGTGGTACAATACATGCAGCCCTTTTGAACACTCTCCAGGCCCTAGGTACCAATGGTACCCTTTACTAGGGACTTGTAGAGACATTAGACTCTATTCCAGTTGGATGCAATTAGACATTTAACTCATTTTAGGGAAAGAGCACTGGCACTGGGGACCTGTTGAGCTGGAACCCAGTGCACCTCAGTCAGAAAACCTCCGTACCAGTGAGCAGAAGTGGGGGTGACCATGTCCAAAAGGGGCACTTTACTACATTCATCCTCTTTGTTCTCTCCCACATCCCTATTGTGAGGAAATGCACTGTATAATATGGTGTCGGCATGAAGTCTCCGCTTGTAATAAACTACCAATCCATTAAGGTCTAGTCACATTTCATTTTTAAAACTTTAGCTGAACCCTTTGTGGCTGTGACTGAGAGCAGTCAGGCTTCAATAAAAGAACAGGTGTAAAGCATTTATTCTGATAAAGACTTTTAGCTGCAGGTTCCTTTCCTTAGAGTTATCCAGTTTTAGTGTGTTTCAGTCTGCAGAGGGACTCTAACTCTCCCATCACAAGGTGGAGGTAAGGAGTGAGGTTGAGTTCCACGACAATGTCCTCTGAGCTGCTCATTTTGTTACTAAAGTTGGGGATTACTTTTAGAAACTAAAACACTACTTCTAGCTACCTACCCCTAACTATGGTGACTGTTAAATCCAAAAAGAAATGCTAAGGGGACTTAACCAAGGCCCTAGCACGACTTAAAATGTTAGAAAAATTGTCAATTCAAAAAATCAGTTGAATCTAAAGGCAATTTTGGAACGTATTCTTGTAATGAGATATGACTGAGTAGTCCAGAAAATGCAAAGTTGTAGACCCCACCGCAGATCCACCAATGTAGGAAGCTGGCTCTGTATATACTATACTAATATGACATATTGTGCACAGAGTCCAGGGGTTCTCTAGAGTCTGAACAGAGGCTAAAGTAGGTAATACCAAAGCTCTCTTTTGTGGTACTGTGGTTGAGCAGCTTGGCTTATCAGAGGGTAGTGCAAAGCATTTTTCTACTCAGACAGTCAAGAAATGAGGCACACACTTAATGACTAACTACAGGCCAATGGTTTTATATAGCAAAAATATACTTTCCAACTTTATTACTAGAACCAGAAGCATTTTGTTGCAGGTAAGTACAGTTGACAATAGGCACCAAGCATATGTATCAAATGTACTTTGTTTGGTTTTTGTAAAGAAAGCAGTATACAAGTAAGTACCAATGTATTGTGCCACCCTACAGGACCCCTCACCAAGCACATGCACACTGCCATTGCAGATTGTGTGTGCTGGTGGGGGAGAAAAAGGCCAAGTTGACCTGACACCCCTTCCAGGGTGCCATGCCCACAACCCACTTCCTATGGCATAGGTAAGTCACCCCTCTAGCAGGCATTACAGACCTTAATCAGGATGCACTATGCCACAGGTGAGGGCAGAGCTGCATGAGCAATATGCCCCTACGGTGTCTAAGCCCATTCTCAGACATTGTAAGTGCAGTGGGGCAATATTGAGTACATGGGCTGGGAGTTTCATTACAAACTCCACAGCTCCATGATGTCGTCACTGAAGACTGGGAAGTTTGGTATCAAACTTCTCAGCTCATAATCCCACGCTGATAAGTGTTGGATTTATTTTCTCTTAGAAATGCCCCCTCTATTTCACCCAACCCTTTAATTTAAGGCCGACCGGTCTGTGACATCCTGCCACTAACAGAAAAGTTTCTGACCCTGTGGGGTGAGAGCCTTTGTGCTCTTTGGGGTCAGGAACAAAGGCTGATCTGGGTGGAGGTGCTTCAACTTCAATACTTGTCCTGCCTTGTGTTACAGTGGCCCAGGGCCATCCAGCTAGTGGAGGTGCTGTCCCCCCCCCTGCCCCACCTCACCCCTCTCCCCCCCTGGCCTTGGGGAATACGACTAACAGTCCAGCAACATCCAGCTGGCTCCTCTCCTACTTATGCAGTTTTTGGTTTTCCGCAACAGACTCCCTGGACTCATTTGACAGCATATTTGTGACCCCTGGTGGCCCCCCGTTGAAAAGAATTGGGCTCCCGACGCTGTGTTTGCACCAGGCTGCCCCTGTGCAGCTAAGGGTCTGTGCTTGGTGGTGGCCCTGAAGTCACAGGTACTTACCTGCAACCTGTTTCTTTTCGAATGCCCTCAGTCCCAATAGGATTCTATTAAAAAAACGAAACCAACTTCGACCTCTGCACCCGACCAGCCCTGTGTTGCTGGTGTTGCGCTTTTGGGATCAACTTGAACCTTGACCTGTAGACTACCGAAGACTGTGATCGTAAGTAGAGTACTTACTTGTAAACTACACAGGACTGCGTTGTTTCCTATGAGAAATTGCACTTTTGAAATTGAAAACTGTTTTATTTGCAAAACCTAAACAAAGTACATTTGATAACTTACTATTGTACTTACCTGCAACAAAGACCTTTTCGTTCTAGTAATAAAGTAGCAAAATATTTTTTTGCTATAAAAACAATTGGCCTGGAGTTAGTCATTGTATGTGTACAACAAATGCCTTGCACTGTCCTCTGATAGCTACCTGCTCAGCCACACTACTACTAAAGAAAGCAGCATTATTGTTATCTTCTTTGGCCTCTGTTAAGCCTTTGGGGATCCAGTGGACTCTGTGCACACCATACCTCATTTTGGTATAGTATTTACAGAGCCAGCTTGCTACACCGGCACAAAAAGAAGTCATCATTGAAATGTTCAACTTATGCACAACTGTCAGCTGACGGCGCGAGGAGCATCTGCATTCTAGGCCTTGCTCAGAGGTTGAGTCTGCGACTGGGATGACCCAGTGTCTTCCTGAGTTTACAGGAGCCAGAGCTATCCCCGCTCGACTTAAAAGAAATTTGACACCATTTGCCTCCTAACTGGGCAAGACTACACCTCCGTTAACCCTTCGGGTCCCCTAGGGGTCAGCTGGGGCCTCTCTTGGTTCTGCTCCAGCAGCTCTGGTGCCAGTTGGGTCCAAGAATCCATTCCTGTATTTGTACTGATGCTGGTCATACCACCTCCACCTTCCCCTACCCCAATGCTGATGCTCACGGCACCCACCAGCGGTGCCATTCCGATTCTGATTCCCATATCTGATAAGGAGCCAGAACGGCGCTGTTCGATGCCGTATCCGGCTCCATCGGGAGCCTTACCTTCCAGATCAGAGTTTTAGCTCTATTCTTGTGGGTTAGGAGTCGCAGAGGAATGGGAGGTATCGCTGTGCCCTGAGGAACTCCAGCCTTATGATCAGGATATAGACTGGCCTGAGAAACTGTGAAGCTAGTGGCCTGGACTCTTCCTCAGATACTGGCATGCTTTCTCCCCCTACTGTGGCTGTGGAGGAGGTAGAGTCTTTTATAGTGGTGCGGCAGAGGTACTTGACCTTCAGCTGCTCTTGGTGGCAGTTAAGGCTAATGTATTTACAGAGGTGCTTCAGCCAGGGGTCTGCCCATCTGAACCACCTCTACTCTCATTTAATGAAGTCATTTTGGGCACCTGTTCCAAACCCAAGACAGGGGTTTCTGTGAATAGGACACCCGCCCCTTGCCAGCGCCCCAACCTAGGGGACCCAGCTTTCCCCATTAAACACCCCTTTCCTGTGAGTTTGGTGGTCCAGTGTATGAATTGCCCCTTTTTGACATGGGCATCCCCCACTTTGTGCCACAGAGGTTTTTTTTTCTTTTTTTTTTCTGTGCTGCACTACGTTCCTGCTAAACATGACCCAGTGACAGTGCTCTTTTCCTAAAAACAGGTAGAATGGTGTACAATTGGCACATTCCTCCACCCCTGTAAGTCCCTATTGAATGCTACCCCTGGTACCTACGGCTTGGGCAGAGGAGAGGGTCCCTAAGGGCTACTCTCGGGCCCCCCTTACAATTGAGAAGCACACAGCTGCCATTGCAGTCTTCGTGCCCTAGTGCAAGCCAGAAAAAAACCCGACAATGCACACTCTTGGTGGGTCATGCCCCCATCACTGCAGCTAATTTTATGTAATCCACCTCTACGGCAGGTCTAAGAGCCGAAAGGCAGAGTGCAATAGACTTACTGTGTGGCCATATCTGCGCAAGTGAATATGGCCCTGTGATGCTCAGCTCCATTGCTGAGCATTGCAAGTGAACCAGGAAGCCATTTTAAGGTATGTGCTAGACACTCTTCAACATGAATGGCTGTAGGAAGTTGGCTCTGTATATTCTATCTCAAAGTGAGAGATAGTGTGCACAGAGTCCAAGAGTTCCCCTTAGAGGTTGATAGTGGCAAAATTAGATAATACTAATGCTCTATTTTGTGGTAGTGTGGTTGAGCAGTAGGCTTATCAGAGGGTAGTGTTAAGCATTTGTTGTACACACACAGGCAATAAATTAGGAATACACACTCAAAGACTTCACTCCAGGCCAATAGGTTTTTATATAGAAAAATATTATTTTCTTAATTTATTTTAGAACCCCAAGATTCAGAATTTAGGTAAGTACATACATTTTAAGGTACTTCACACAGGTAAGTATGGAACTTTGAATTAAAACAGTAATGTACACAGTTTTGGCAAATAAGCTAATTTAAATGTGGACCCTGCAAAAATCAACAGTTCCTGGTGGAGGTAAGTACTGGTTAGTTTCTCAGGTAAGTAAAGCACTTACAAGTTCAGTCTCCGAGGCATAGGCAGCCCACCGTTAGGGGTTCAAGTCAACCCCAAACACCCAGCACCAGCAACACAGGGCGATTAGGTACAGAGGTCAAAGGAGGGCCCAAGTAACATAGGCGCCTATGGAGAACAGGGGTGCTCCCCGGTTCCAGTCTACTAGCAGTTAAGTACCTGCGTCCTCGTGGAGCAGTCCAGAGGGTGGTTTTGTAGAGCACAGAGGGGTGGGGGGGGTCCCCAAACAGGCACTCAAAATACACCCTCTACGGCACAGGGTCGGCCGGGTGCAGTGTGTGAACAAGGTGTCAGGTTTTGTATTGAAGTCAATGGAGGTACACGGGGGTCACTCTGGCGATGCAGGCATGGCACAGGGGGGCTTCTCGGGCCAGCCACAGACTGGGCTAGAATTAGGGCTGCCTGCTGGTCACTCCTGTACCGGTGGTTGGTTCCTCTCGGTCCTAGGGGCTGCGGGTGAAGTGCTTTGTCCAGGTGTCGGGTTCCTTTGTTACCGGGCAGTTGCGGTCAGAGAGAGCCTCTGGATCCTCTCAGCAGGTGTCGCTGTGGGGGTGCAGGGAGGTCGACTCAGGGTGTCCACGTCGTGTTGGTCACCTGGGGGTCCTCTCTGCAGTGTTGGTTTCTCTGGATTCGGGCAGGGGGCGTCGGTTGCAGAGTGTGAAGACCCACTTCCAGAGTTAGGCTGGAGTCTTCTTTAAAGATGGTTTCTTGGTTATGGTTTTGGACAGAGCCACTGTCCTTGGAAGTTTCTTGGTCCATTAGGTGCAGGTCACTCCTCTGAGTCCTCAGAGGTTGCTGGTCCCGCTGGATGCGTCGCTGTGCAGGTTCTCTGATTCGAGAGACAGGCCGGTAGGGCTGTGGCCAAGTCAGTTGTTGTCTGTCGTCTCTGCGGGGCTTTCAGGAGAGCAGTCCTTCTTTCTACCGGTTGGAGGCATCTGGTTTCCTGGGTTCAGGGTCACCCCTAAATACTCAATTTAGGGGTGTGTTTAGGTCTGGGGGGCAGTAGCCAATGGCTACTGTCCTTGAAGGTGACTACACCCTCTTTGTGCTTCCTCCCTGTGGAGAGGGGGGCACATCCCTAATCCTATTGGGGGGAATCCTCCAAAGCAAGATGGAGGATTTCCTAAGGCAGGGGTTACCTCAGCTCAGGACACCTTCGGGGTTGTCCTGACTGGTGGGTGACTCCTCTTTGTTTTTCTCATTATCTCCTCTGGACTTGCCTCCAAAAGTGGGGGCGGTGTCCGGAGGGACGGCCATCTCCACTAGCTGGATGCCCTGGGGTGCTGTAACACCATGCTTGAGCCTTTGAGGCTCACTGCCAGGTGTTACAGTTCCTGCAGGGGGAGGTGAGAAGCACCTCCACCCAGTACAGGCTTTGTTCCTGGCCACAGAGTGACAAAGGCACTCACCCCATGTGGCCAGAAACCCTTCTGGATGTAAGCAGGCTGACAGGAACTGGTTAGCCTAACACTAGGATTTGGACTGGTATACAGGGGCCATCTCTAAGATGCCCTCTGTGTGCATTTTCAATAAATCCCACACTGGCATCATTGTGGATTTATTGTGCTGAGAAGTCTGATACCAAACTTCCCAGAATTCAGTGTAGCCATTATGGAACTGTGGAGTCCGTGTTTGACAACCTCCCAGACCATATACTCTTTATAGCTAACCTGCACTTACAATGTCTAAGAATTGGCTTAGACACAGTAGGGGCATAGTGCTCATGCAACTATTCCCTCACCTGTGGTGTAGTGCACCCTGCCTTAGGGCTGTAAGGCCCGCTAGAGGGGGTACTTACCTATGCCACAGGCAGTGGGTTGTGGGCATGGCACTCTGAGGGGAGTGCCATGTCGATTTAGTCATTTTCTCCCCACCAGCACACACAAGCTGTGACGCAGGGTGCATGTGCTGAGTGTGGGCTCCCCAGGGTGGCTTAATGCATGCTCCAGCCCTTAGAGACCTTCCCTGGCCACAGGGCCCTTGGTACCAGGGGTGCCACTTACAAGGGACTTATCTGTGTTCCAGGGCTGTTCCAATTGTGGAGACAAAGGTACAGTTTAGGGAAAGAACGCTGGTTCTGGGGCCTGGTTAGCAGGGTCCCAGGACATTTTTAATCATAACTAGCATCAACCAAAAGAAAGAAAGTTAGGGGGTATCTAGGCCATGAGTCATTTTCCTACAATGACCCAGTTACATAATGGCTTCTCCAAACCCTATGGTGTTTGGTATCAGACACCTCATCTTGATAAATACAGGCTGATGCCAGCCGCACGTTTATGTGAACATGCACCCAGTGGGCACCTTAGTGGTGGCTCCTGAACCTCACTAGACTCTTGGTGTGCTGAGTGACTATAGTTTATTCCAGTCTGCCACCACCAGACATGTTTCTGACCTCTGCAGGTTAGAACCCACGCTCTGAGTTCAGAAACAATGCCTGCTCCAGAAAGGGGTATTACCACCCACTCCAGCGGAATGGCTTGGTGATCTGCATACAAAGTGTGAGGTCTTCAAAGATCCTGCCTCCTATGGTATGCACACCTCCCTGGCTTTCCTAGTCGTGGGGGTAGCTACCTCCCTGCCATGAAGGCCCATTTGGCACCAGGACAGGCAGGAAAATCAGCTTGTCATCTTTGTTTTGGTCGGAACTATGTTTTCTGGGATAGGGATTTGCCCAGTCCCAACAGGAAGTGGTCATTACGAGGTGTAGGCTCCCCCAAGGGTAAGTAGCCCATTGGCTACTACCCTAAGCTCCCCTAAAAATACCCCTAAATTCAGTACCAGAAGCCAGATTTGACGGACAACAAGAAGAGGCGGACACAGAAGAGCGAGAACTGCGGACACCTGGTAAACTTTGAGAGCAAAACCCTGCCTACTTACCTACTGCCATCCCGACATTAGAGACATCACGACTCGTCCTACAGCTGTGGGGACTCCCAAAGCCTTGAAGGATCTCCAGCACTTCTCAGCCCATCAGCATCTCCCTTGGACTGGAGGAGCCACTTTGCTGCTACTTGCAGACACAAACCGCAAAGTCCAGTTCACCAGCCTGCTGACCCCCAGGTCCACCATCACAGCAGCTTTCCAGGAGGAGGTCCCCGTTCTCCAAGAAGTCAGTCCTGTCTCCCACCAAGTGAGAAGACCCAAGAAACCACCAGAGCTAGGCTGCATCAGTACCTCGAGTAATGGACCCCATGCACCAACCAAGGCTTTTTGAAGCACACTCTGGACTCTAACAGCAGAATCGAAGACCTGCCAGTGAGGGACATCAACATCCCAGAGGGCAGCCTTCTCAGTCGTCCTGTTGCCTTATTCTGTCTCTCCTTCTTCAGGTCACCCAAAGAACCATGTGCACCTTGACACAGGAGCACTACCGCTAAGGATCCAATGCACCCCAGCACCGCGGCCGGGGCCGCGACTTCCAGTGGTGTCCCTCTGCTCTCCAGATGCCCACCAGCTACGCCCCCTTGTTGGGAGCTCCCAGACTTGTCCCCAAGCCCCCTTTTGCTTTCTCTTTCCAGGTGGCCCCCTCTCTTCGCCAAGTGCTCAGTGCGCAGGAACCAGACACGACCAGCACTACTACACCCAGACACTCCTGGGCAAGTAAACCTGAACTGCTGGTTTGGTCAGTAATTCTGCACCCGCTGCACCCTCCTACTTACAGGGGGCCCCCGAGCACTGAGTGTAAGGACTCCTATGCAGACACAATACTCTGGAACCTGTGCTGCCTAAAAACACATTTATCTACAAGTGTTACTTACTTGCAAATCACTCTAAGAACTGCAACAGTATTTAGTTTCCTATAAATGTTCTGGTGTTTACATATAATACAAGCAAAGTAACTATTTTTGTAATCTATTGGTCTCGAGTTGCTTCATGAGTGTGTGTGTGTGTCATTTGTCTCTGCCCTGTCAACAAATGCTTAGCATTACCCTCTGATAAGACTAACTGCTCGCCCAAACTACCACATAAGAGAGCTTTTGGGATTGTCATTTTTACCCATGTAGTTGCCTTGGACTATCTGCATAGTGTCCTCCTACATTGGGTCACTGCATAAATAGCCAGATTCCTACATCCAGGCTTTCACCTCCCATGTTAACCCTGGGGCATTCTCTACTGCTCCTCTCTGCAGGGAATCCAAGAGGCTGAAGATGCTTGGGAAGAAGATATTTTCTTCTGCCAGCCTAACATTGCGGTGTGTGAACGCCACATTCCTTTTGGGTAGCTATTCCCACACTCTGTGGGACACGGTTGTGCAAGCTCTGCCTTCGGTCCTGGAAGAGGCCTGGGCTGTGCTCTCCCAAGTTGTGACAGACGAGAGAAAAACAGATAACTTCACAATTCATTGTGGACAACCAACTCGCTGGGCACTGCCGTTTTGTTAACGGTGGCCCTTGGGCGCCACTCCTGTCTACAGACTACTGGCTTTTTGGTGGATGTCACGTCTTCTTTGATGGACATGCCATTTGATGGTTCCCGTCTCTTCAGAGACAAAGCGGACTTTGACATTTTAAGGACAGTGTGGCTACAGCCCGAACATTGGGCTTATCTTCAGCCCCTCACCACCCCAAGTCCGCTTTCGCTCCTTTTGTGACTACAGAAGGGGATATCTTCTGTGCCAGTATCCACCCAGCCACTCTGCTGCGCATGCTCCACAGCCCCTGTTGGCCGAGTTCACAGTATCCACAGACTTCATGTAGCAGGCAGCCAGAGGTTGGGTCAGTCCACCCCACCCCACAGCTGTAGCCTCTAAACCCTCCTAATCTGCCCATAAACCATTATGGGCATTCAGTTGGTGGCAGTCACCTGCCCCGCTGGCAGTCCATAACAGTAGTCCGAAAGGGGTACTCCTTCCTTTTCGTGACTACCCCTCCCTTTATGCCACCATCTCAAAAGAGGCTGATGGAGAATCAGCTTCCTCTTCGCCGCTAGGAAGTTGCAGCTCTTGGCCAAGAAAGCCACAGAGAAGGTACCAATGCCAGAAATAAGTTGTGGTTGCTATTCCAGCTACTTTCAGGTGCAAAATAAGGGTGGAAGCCCTCGTCCTAGTCTAGATCCGAGATCTCTCAATTACTTTCTCAAGAAAGAGAAGTTCAAGATGATCACACTTGCTCAGGTTCTTTCTAGGAGACTGGATGGTAGACTTGCAGGATGCATATTTCCCCATCCCCGTCCTGCTTGCCCACAGGCATTGCCTGCGGTTTATGGTCAACAAGTGCATTTCTAGTTTGCCATGCTCCCCTTTAGTCCTGTAAAGTCGCAGTGCACCACACTGGACCCTGTCTCCCTGGTACTGACGATAATCCAGTGCTGAAGCTTGTGACTGATCACAAATGGATGTCAGTATGATCCCAGCCGTTGTCACTCTGTGAGATTCCAAAGGTTCCACCCACTGTCATGCATCCTAATTCCATTTTTGTGCCTCTACTGTGTCACATCTATCAATAGAGGCTATGTTTTTGGCTCTGAATATGATCCTTTCCTAGCGCATGGTGCATCCCAGGATATTGACTATGGTGGGGAGAATGGCTTTCTCCCCCTCATTACACTGATGATGGCTTATACCTCCATTTACAAAATGCCACTGGGGTTTGATACCTCCCATGAGACCGCTTTACTCACCACATTGGCCTCCAACGTAGGAAAGTGATTCAAAGGGCAGCTAGAGTAATGGAATTGCAGCTGCACTCTATTGACACAAAACATTTCTTTTGACAGAAATTCTACATCCTGGGCTAGCAGCATCTGAGCCCTTAATTCCATTTAATGATCCCCTCAAAGATACCTTGAAGGCTACTTGGTCGAAGCCATCATCTTGCCCTCCTAATACATGGCAGGTAGCCAGTTGTCTAGACCAGCGCCTGATGAACTTGACTTTCTCACAATGCACCTTATTCCAGAAAAAACAAAAATGTACAGGCCCCGACTTGTAAGGTGAAACTATATGAATTTTAAGCCAATCATGCCGGATAGAGGGTCCAAAAAGATTGATGCTTTGGTAAGCATATGTTTTCCTCTGCTTCTTTGGCACGGAGCTTCATGAACTCTGCCTACCTGTTGGGGCGCTAACAGGACGTCCTTTTGGACATGGGCAGCAAAAGCTTGCTGGCAGTCCCAAGGGGCCTCCTGGCCTCTTTTGCCCAAAAGATAAACAACTGGCAGAACATGGCCAAATATGTTAACCATGCATGTTTGGATGCCACGCACTTCTCTGGCAAAGTGGTCGATATCATGGTTGTGCTTCTTAGACATACCTGCCTGAGGTACAGTGGTTTCTCCAGTGATGTTGGGCTTATCTTATGGAGATGCCCTTTGATGGGTCTTGCCTCTTTGGGGAGAAGACAGACTCCACTTTGGAATGCTTTAAAGACTGCACATTGCTTGGGGCTATTCTCCTCTGCCCAACAGTTTCTGCACCAGTTCAGGAAATTTAATGGCTATCCTAGGGTGCTACCTTATAGGCAGATACTATCTTCCCAGCCAGTAATTCAACAGATAACGGACACCACTTTTCAAATTCCTCCATCTTGTTTTGGATGGAATTAGCATTCTAGGGCCAGGGTTATGCCCCATGGAAGTGGTCATATGGAGTGGGATGGCAAGAGCAGCAGAAATGGTGTTGGGCTTCTCTTATGGAGGTGCCCCTTAATGGGTCTTGCCTCTGTGGGGAGAAGACAGACTCCACTTTGGAATGCATGCACTTTGTGGTGCAAAACCATGCCTGCCTGCACCTCTCTTGACAGTCGTGGCAGTGTGACTCGTCCGCAAAGCTGGAGAACTACAAAGCCCTCCGATAGCCTGCCAGCATCTCCCAAATTACTGCCTGTCTCCATTGGAGTAGAGGAGCTGCTTCCCTGCAGTCCGCAGGAACTGAAAAGCAGAGTCTGGTCGACCACCTTGCAGCCAATGCTGCAGATGACCAGGAACAGGTACCCATGCTCTGGAGGACCAGTACTGTCTCCACACCAAGTGTGATGACACAAGAACCATCCGGAGCTGTGCAGCACCAAACCCCGGGGTACCAGATGCCCTGCACCAACAGTGAGAGTCCCTTCTGGATTCCCAATGCACAAGGAACAAGCAGTCGTTGAGGGACGTCAGCACCACTAAGACACACTTTGTGAGTGGCCCAGCAGTCTTGATTCTGCCCCTGCCAGCTCTTGGCACCTAACTGCGAAGAGCATCTTTGTGCACAGAGTCCAGCTGCCCTATCCACTCTGCATCCAAGCCGTCCAGCCTGAATCCTGAAGAACTGGATGTGCCCCCTTGCTTTAAGGCCCCTTGCAACCCAATCCCCTCTTTGGGAGCTCTCTGACTTGTTCCTAAGTGCCCCTTTTGCATCCTGTTTCCAGGTGGTTTCCCATCTCAGGAGCATGCCCAGCTCTAACCTCACCAGCACCCTGCTCCCAGTGAAATTCAGGGAGCTTCTGGCAAACTGCTGAATTACTCTGTACCTTGGGCCCCTACATCTCTAAAACCTGAAGGTGAACCCGTGAAACCAGCTTTACCTACCTTCATGCATTATTGGCTTTTCCTTTCATAGGATTGCATTGTGTGTAAAGATGCACAGATTTAATGTCTTTACTTACCTGTAACAAATAATGACAAAAGCAGTACTTAGTCTTTTACAAAGTTCTTAGTTTCAAAACATATGTAAAAGGTAGTGTTATATTTCTAAATTGGTCTTGGATGTATTCTTTGAGTGTTTCTCATTTGTCTCTGTGAGTACAACAAATTCTTTGCACTACCCTCTGATAAGCCTAAATGCTCGCTTACACTAACAAAAAAGTGTGTGTTAGTATTATTTACTTTTGCCTCTATCAACCAATTGAGGATCCACTGGACTCTGCACATTGTACTTCCTTTTAGTGAACCAAATGGAGAGCCAACGTCCTACAATGACATTAGGCATTTTGGTCCTGCAAATTGTTTAAAAAGGCAAAGTGCTACATTTTCTGTCCTCCCCATCAATTAATAATTCCATACCAGATTGGATTTTAGATGACCATTTATCAATCCAGATGAATTATGCTTACTGCTCTCCAGTGGTTTCTTAGAGGGAGTATCGGACTCCGAGAAACCTAGGGTGTTTTATTCACGCTATTTCATCGTCCTGAAGAATGGCAAGGAAGGCTTAATGCCTGCCTTGGACTCCCTCCCGCTGAACACCATACTTGGAAGGACGAATTCATAATGCTGTCATTGGCCCAGTTGATATGTGCTCTGGACCCAACTGACTGGATTGTGTCCTTGGACTTCCAGAACGCATATTTTCATATACCCATCCTGCAGGTCTCACAAGCATTACCGGCGATACAAGGTAGGCCACCAGCATTTTTAGTTTGCCTTATTCCTCTTCGGCCTCACCAGTGTCCCTTGGGTTCAGAAAAGTGATGGTGGTTGTCTTTGGCCCTTCGTAGGTCGAGAGTTCCTGTGTTCCATATTTTGACTTCTGATGAATATTGTATCCACAGGTTCCTCACTTTGTGAAATTTCTCCAGATGTCATACTGGATCTGAAAACTTTTAGAGCAGTACCTCTATTCACTGGTAGGTAGCAGTGTGTGGCCTGCACCAATGTGGTTCAGCTCCAGATGTGACAAACATATCCGCATACATTGCCAACTCATGCATGCTGATGTCAGTTCTTTTCTTTCTGTGTCTTCAGGTGAAGATCTGGCTTCTCCCTAGTCTTTTACCAGACTTTTGAAAAAGGAAATGTCACCCCCTAAAACAATAGGGTTTAAACTGTGCAGGTACTACTGAAAGCACATGTTTGTCATGGACCCTCATAAAGTCTGTTTCTGATACCTGGGGTCCGATCATGACTCTAAAGCATGCAGCGACTGCAGCCAGGTGAACCTGAATGCCGGGACCGTGATAACAAACTGTATGTGTCCAAACACAAGACGTCTCCTCACGGTGATTGACCGATGTTCCCACAGCAGACCATTGTTGACAAAGCACAAGAAATCCAAGCAGGAATCAGACCCTTCCAGCCACTCTCAATCTCCAGAGAACGAGCAAGGGCATCAACGTGCCTCTCCATCTTGCTCCCAATCTCCATTGGAGCCGATTTAGAATTTGGTCCCAAAGCACCTTCGTCTGCAATGTTGCAGCAGGTAGAGGCATTCAAAGAGGCCTTGCGGCATGTATTTGACACTACATTGGTGCTCTCGGACGCCGTTAGGCTGACAGGATCCAGAGGGGCCTACAGTCAGGCTTCCGTTGCTGGTCCCCTATATGTATTGCTGGTACCCTTACGACCCTCATCGGGTTCAGCACCAGCTTTAGTGCAGACACCAGTCCCTGTGCCATCCCCTGCGCTAGTTGCTCTCACGTAGACTCTGATGCCGATGCCAAATGAGGATGCACATCCTATAGTGCTATCCAACTCAGAACTGAATTCGCCATGACCCTAACAGAAGTCACGCACATCTTCGAACTCCAATACTTTGCTGTTGCCACATGATAGGGCCCAGAATTTACACAGTCTTATTGGCATGGATTAGGACACTGATAACTAAGATGACAACTATTTCCCACTAGTTCCAAGGAATACAAGTATGAAAAGTTTAAGGATGACAGTGTGCTGAGCACACATATATATATATATATATGTTCGATGGCATGTGTAGCTGCAGATACACATGCTGTGCACATCCCGCCATCTGGTGTTGGGCTCGGAGTGTTACAAGTTGTTTTTCTTCGAAGAAGTCTTTTCGAGTCACGAGTCCGAGGAACTCCTCCCATTTCGACTCCATTGCGCATGGGCGTCGACTCCATGTTAGATTGTTTTTTTTTCGCCATCGGGTTCGGACGTGTTCCTTTTCGCTCCGTGTTTCGGGTCGGAAAGTTAGTTAGAATCTCGGAAAAATCGTCGGTATTGTTTGCGTTCGGTATCGGGTTAGTTACAACAGATCGACACCGAATTAAGAAGAGCTCCGGTGGCCCTTCAGGGTTTTTTCGATCCCCGTCGGGGCCTGGTCGGCCCGGCCACGTGTCTCTTCAAGGCTGATGGAACGGACCTCATTCCGCTTCTGTCCAAAATGCCATAACAAGTATCCATATACAGATCAACACCTGGTCTGTAACTTGTGTTTGTCACCAGAACACAAGGAGGATACTTGTGAGGCCTGTCGAGCGTTTCGGTCCAGGAAGACACTCAGGGACCGAAGAGCAAGAAGACTGCAAATGGCGCCAAGAGTTTTTTCAAAATGCCTAGCAGTAGTAGCTGCACATATCAGAAGGCAGCAAATACATGTGTTCCCGTACCTGGACGATTGGTTAATCAAAACCAACACGCTAAAACGGTGTTCACAACACACAAAATATGTCATAGAAATCCTACACAAACTAGGTTTCTCAATCAACTACGCAAAGTCACACCTTCTGCCGTGTCAAACACAGCAATACTTAGGAGCAACAATCAACACAGCAAAAGGGATTGCTACTCCAAGTCCACAAAGAGTTCAAACATTTCACAATGTAATACAGACCATGTATCCAAAACAAAGGATACAAGTCAAAATGGTAATGAAACTACTAGGCATGATGTCTTCATGCATAGCCATTGTCCCAAATGCAAGGTTACACATGCGGCCCTTACAACAGTGCCTAGCATCACAATGGTCACAAGCACAGGGTCAGCTTCTAGATCTGGTGTTGATAGACCGCCAAACATACATCTCGCTTCAATGGTGGAACAGTATAAATTTAAACCAAGGGTGGCCTTTCCAAGACCCAGTGCCACAATACGTGATAACGACAGATGCTTCCATGACAGGGTGGGGAGCACACCTCAATCAACACAGCATCCAAGGACAATGGGACATACAGCAAAGACAGTTTCACATAAATCACTTAGAACTGTTAGCGGTATTTCTAGCGCTGAAAGCATTTCAACCCATAATAACCCACAAATACATTCTTGTCAAAACAAACAACATGACAACAATGTATTACCTAAACAAACAAGGAGGGACACACCCAACACAGTTGTGTCTCCTAACACAGAAAATATGGCATTGGGCGATTCACAACCACATTCGCCTAATAGCACAATTTATTCCAGGAATTCAGAATCAGTTAGCAGACAATCTCTCTCGGGATCACCAACAGATCCACGAATGGGAGATTCACCCCCAAATACTGAACACTTACTTCCAGAGTTGGGGAACACCACAAATAGATCTATTTGCAACAAAGGAAAACTCAAAATGCCAAAACTTCGCATCCAGGTACCCACAACATCAGTCGCAGGGCAATGCGCTATGGATGAACTGGTCAGGGATATTTGCGTACGCTTTTCCCCCTCTCCCACTCCTTCCATATCTAGTAAACAAGTTGAGTCAAAACAAACTCAAACTCATACTAATAGCACCAACATGGGCAAGGCAACCTTGGTACACAACACTACTAGACCTTTCAGTAGTACCTCATGTCAAACTACCAAACAGACCAGATCTGTTAACACAACACAAACAACAGATCAGACATCCAAATCCAGCATCGCTGAATCTAGCAATTTGGCTCCTGAAATCCTAGAATTCGGACACTTAGACCTCACACAAGAATGTATGGAGGTCATAAGACAAGCTAGGAAGCCTACCACTAGACACTGCTATGCAAATAAGTGGAAAAGATTTGTTTATTACTGCCATAATAATCAAATTCAACCCTTACATGCATCTGCAAAAGATATAGTAGGATACTTACTACATTTGCAAAAGTCAAAACTAGCTTTCTCTTCCATAAAGATACATCTTACTACAATTTCAGCTTACCTGCAAATTACGCACTCAACTTCATTATTTAGGATACCAGTCATAAAAGCGTTTATGGAAGGCCTAAAGAGAATTATACCACCAAGAACACCACCAGAAAAAACGGAAGTCCTCATCCTCGGCAACACCCCGTCCGCCTGGGACGACTCCTGGTGGCCCACGGCCCTCGGCACCGCACCGACCCCCGCAGACCACGCCCGCAACCTCGGCTTCATCTTGGACCCTCTTCTCACCATGACCAAGCAAGTCAACGCCGTGTCCTCCGCCTGCTTCCTCACTCTCCGCATGCTCCGCAAGATCTTCCGCTGGATCCCCGCCGACACCAGAAAAACCGTGACCCACGCCCTTGTCACGAGTCGCCTGGACTACGGCAACACCCTCTACGCCGGGACCACCGCCAAACTCCAAAACCGCCTGCAACGCATCCAAAACGCCTCGGCCCGCCTCATCCTCGACGTACCCCGCAACAGCCACATCTCCGCACACCTGAGACACCTGCATTGGCTCCCAGTCAGCAAAAGGATCACCTTCCGTCTTCTCACCCACGCACACAAAGCCCTCCACAACAAGGGACCGGAATACCTCAACAGACGCCTCAGCTTCTACGTCCCCACCCGCCCCCTCCGCTCCGCTGGCCTCGCACTTGCTGCCGTCCCTCGCACCCGCCGCTCCACGGCGGGTGGGAGATCTTTCTCCTTCCTGGCGGCCAAGACCTGGAACTCCCTCCCCACCAGCCTCAGGACCACCCAGGACCACTCCGCTTTCCGGAGACTCCTAAAGACTTGGCTGTTCGAGCAGCGATAACCCCCCCTTTCCCCCCTAGCGCCTTGAGACCCGCACGGGTGAGTAGCGCGCTTTACAAATGCTAATGATTTGATTTGATTTGACCAGTTCCTTCATGGAACCTCAACATTTTTCTTAACACGACTCATGGGTCCGCCTTTTGAGCTCATGCACTCTTGTGAAATGCAATACTTAACGTGGAAAGTTGCATTTTTAATTGCTATCACATCTCTAAGAAGGGTGAGTGAAATTCAAGCATTTACCATACAAGAACCATTTATTCAAATACACAAGAATAAAGTAGTTCTACGGACAAATCCAAAATTTTTACCAAAAGTTATCTCAACGTTCCACTTGAATCAAACAGTAGAATTACCAGTGTTCTTCCCACAGCCAGATTCTGTAGCTGAAAGAGCACTACATACATTAGACATCAAAAGAGCGCTAATGTACTACATTGACAGAACAAAACTAATTCGAAAAACAAAACAACTATTTATTGCCTTTCAAAAACCTCATACAGGAAATCCAATTTCAAAACAAGGCATTGCTAGATGGATAGTTAAGTGTATTCAAACCTGCTATCTTAAAGCAAAGAGAGAGCTGCCTATTACACCAAAGGCGCACTCAACCAGAAAGAAAGGTGCTACCATGGCCTTTCTAGGAAATATTCCAATGAACGAAATATGTAAGGCAGCAACATGGTCTACGCCTTATACATTTACCAAACATTACTGTGTAGATGTGTTAACTTCACAACAAGCCACAGTAGGTCAAGCTGTACTACGAACATTGTTTCAAACAACTTCAACTCCTACAGGCTAAACCACCGCTTTTGGGGAGATAACTGCTTACTAGTCTATGTACAGCATGTGTATCTGCAGCTACACATGCCATTGAACGGAAAATGTCACTTACCCAGTGTACATCTGTTCGTGGCATGAGTCGCTGCAGATTCACATGCGCCCACCCACCTCTCCGGGAGCCTGTAGCCGTTTAGAAGTTGATCTTGAACATTTGTATATTTGTAAATATATTACTTTAAACTTCATTATGTACATACGTATTCACTCCATTGCATGGGCACTATTACTAGCATACACAACTCCTACCTCACCCTCTGCGGGGAAAACAATCTAACATGGAGTCGACGCCCATGCGCAATGGAGTCGAAATGGGAGGAGTCCCTCGGTCTCGTGACTCGAAAAGACTTCTTCGAAGAAAAACAACTTGTAACACTCCGAGCCCAACACGAGATGGCGGGATGTGCACAGCATGTGAATCTGCAGCGACTCATGCCACGAACAGATGTACACTGGGTAAGTGACATTTTCCATATGTTCGATGGCATGTGTAGCTGCAGATACACATGCTGTGCACATCCAGTGGTGGGCTCGGAGTGTTACAAGTTGTTTTTCTTCGAAGAAGTCTTTTCGAGTCTCGAGATCGAGGGACTCCTCCCCTTTCGGCTCCATTGCGCATGGGCGTCGACTCCATCTTAGATTGTTTTCTTTCCGCCATCGGGTTCGGACGTGTTCCTCTTCGCTACGTGTTTCGGTTCGGAAAGTTAGTTAAATCTCGGAAAATTCGACGGTATTGTTTGCGTTCGGTATCGGGTTAGTTAAAACAGATCGACACCGAATTTTGAAGAGCTCCGGTGGCCCTTCGGGGTTTTCGATTCCCTGGCGGGGCCTGGTCGGCCCGACCTCGTGCGTCTTCAAGGCTAATGGAACGGACCCCATTCCGCTTATGCCCCGAATGCCACAACAAATATCCTTACACCGATCAGCATCTAGTCTGTAATTTGTGTTTGTCTCCCGAACACAAAGAAGATACCTGCGAGGCCTGTCGAGCGTTTTGGTCGAGAAAAACGCTTAGAGACCGGAGAGCAAGAAGACTTCAGATGGCGTCGGCGCCGGCAGGACACCAACAATTGGAGGAAGAGGAAACCTTCTCCATCGTGGATTCAGACTCGGACGAGGCCGAAAACCAACAGACGCCGAAAACCATGAGTAGAACACCCCTGGCCAAAACTCACGGAAAATACATAAAAGCCCAGGGGACGCCACCGCCAGCAGGCCATGGCTTAACCCGAAAATGAGGTGACCGGCCAACGGCACCGAAAAAGGGGACGCACGTGTCGAAGTCATCCGACTCCGGTCGAGATACCGGCACAGAACAGGCTCAACCCCGAGACACCGGGTCAGAGCAATCTCGGCATCGAGAAATCGGAACACCGAAAGCCCAGAAAGTGTCTTTGGAGCCGAAAAAGACGGCTGAAAAAGTTTCGATACCGAAACATCTGGCTTCGGAGCCGAAACCAGGTTCGTACACTGAGGAGCAGGGACTGTCCTCACAATTGCAAGGACACAAATTTGGCCAGGAGCTAGAGGCTGGGGAGCCAGATTACACGCAAAGAAGGCTCCACATTCAAAAAGATACAGGGAGAATAAGAACTCTCCCTCCAATCCGAATGAAAAGGAAACTTGCTTTCTAAGAGAAAGACAAACAGCCACAAGCAAAGGTGGCAAGACAAGTAACTCCGCCACCGTCACCACATCGCTCACCACAACCATCACCAATGGCCACTCCACCAATGATGCAATCCCCAACGCATACAGGAATGAGCCAAGATGACCCTGACGCATGGGATCTTTATGATGCGCCTGTATCAGATAACAGTCCCGACTGCTACCCAGCGAGGCCATCACCACCTGAGGACAATACTGCTTACACACAGGTGGTGTCCAGAGCAGCCGCATTTCACAATGTCACCCTGCATGCAGAACCAATTGAAGATGACTTTTTGTTCAATACTCGGTCGTCCACACATAGTCAGTACCAGAGTCTCCCTATGTTACAGGGAATGTTGAAACACTCCAAACAAGTCTTTCAAGAGCCTGTGAAAGGCAGGGCCATCACTCCAAGGGTGGAAAAAAAGTACAAACCACAACCAACGGACCCTGTGTACATCACGCAGCAATTAACACCAGACTCAGTGGTAGTAGGTGCAGCTCGCAAAAGAGCAAACTCACACACATCGGGAGATGCACCACCACCTGACAAGGAAAGTCGCAAGTTCGACGCAGCAGGGAAAAGGGTTGCGGCACAGGCAGCCAACCAATGGCGCAATTCCAATTCACAGGCCTTGCTATCGAGATACGATAGAGCTCATTGGGACAAAATGCAACACTTCATCGAGCATTTACCCAAAGAATTCCAAAAGCGTGCGCAACAAGTGGTGGAAGAGGGCCAGAGTATCTCTAATAATCAGATACAGTCGGCAATGGATGCAGCAGACACAGCTGCAAGAAGTGTAAATACAGCAGTCACCATATGGAGACACGCATGGCTACGCACCTCAGGATTCAAGCTAGAAATTCAACAAGCGGTGCTGAATATGCCTTTCAACGGACAGCAGTTGTTTGGGCCGGAAGTGGACACTGCTATCGAGAAACTTAAAAAGGACACAGATACGGCCAAGGCCATGGGCGCACTCTACTCCCCACAGAGCAGAGGCACATTTCGCAAAACACAGTTCAGAGGGGGGTTTCGGGGACAGAGCACAGAACCCTCAACCTCACAAACAAGGCCCACATACCAGAGCCAGTATCAGAGGGGAGGTTTTCGGGGACAATACAGAGGGGGACAGTTCCCTAAAACTAGAGGGAAGTTCCAAAGTCCCAAGACACCGCGAAATAAACAGTGACTCCAGTGTCACAAATCCCCAACACATAACACCAGTGGGGGGGGAGACTAACACATTTTTACCAAAACTGGGAGGAAATAACAACAGACACGTGGGTCCTAGCCATTATCCAACATGGTTATTGCATAGAATTCCTACAATTCCCTCCAAATGTCCCACCGAAAACACACAACATGTCCAAACAACACATGGATCTATTACAACTAGAGGTCCAATCGATGTTACAAAAAGACGCAATAGAACTAGTACCCAATCATCAGAAAAGAACGGGTGTTTACTCCCTGTACTTTCTCATACCCAAAAAAGACAAAACTCTAAGACCTATCTTAGATCTCAGAACACTAAATCTTTACATCAAATCAGATCACTTTCACATGGTGACACTTCAAGACGTAATCCCCTTACTCAAACAACAAGACTACATGACAACATTAGACCTCAAGGATGCGTATTTCCATATACCCATACATCCTTCCCACAGAAAATACTTAAGATTTGTAATCCAAGGAGTACATTACCAGTTCAAAGTGTTGCCATTCGGGATAACAACCGTGCCAAGAGTCTTTACAAAATGCCTTGCCATAGTGGCAGCCCATATCAGAAGACAGCAAATACATGTGTTCCCGTATCTGGACGATTGGTTAATCAAACCAATACGCAAGAACGGTGTTCTCAACACACAAAATACGTTGTAGAAACCCTTCACAAGCTAGGGTTTTCACTCAACTACCAAAAATCACACCTACAGCCGTGTCAAATACAACAGTACTTAGGAGCAACAATCAACACAAAAAAAGGGATTGCCACTCCAAGTCCACAAAGGGTACAGGCATTCCAAAACGTAATACAAGCCATGCACCCAAACCAAAGGTTCCAGGTAAAATTAGTGATGAAACTACTAGGCATGATGTCCTCATGCATAGCCATTGTCCCAAACGCAAGATTACACATGCGACCCTTACAACAGTGCCTAGCATCACAAGGGTCACAAGCACAGGGTCAACTTCAAGATCTAGTGTTGATAGACCGCCAAACACAACACCTCGCTTCAATGGTGGAATACTATAAATTTAAACCAAGGGCGGCCTTTCCAAGACCCAGTGCCTCAATACGTGATCACAACAGATGCTTCCATGGTAGGGTGGGGAGCACACCTCAACCAACACAGCATCCAGGGACAATGGAACACTCAACAGAAACAACTTCATATAAATCACTTAGAAATACTGGCAGTATTTCTAGCATTGAAAGCATTTCAACCACTAATAACCCAATAACACATTCTTGTCAAAACAGACAACATGACAACAATGTATTATCTGAACAAACAGGGAGGGACACACTCGACACAATTGTGTCTCTTAGCTCAAAAGATATGGCATTGGGCAATTCACAACCACATTCGCCTAATAGCGCAATTCATACCAGGAATTCAAAACCAGTTAGCCGACAATCTCTCTCGGGATCACCAACAGATCCACGAATGGGAAATTCATCCCCAGATACTACAAACTTACTTCCAAAGATGGGGAACACCGCAAATAGACCTATTCGCAACAAAAGAAAACGCAAAATGCCAAAACTTCGCATCCAGGTACCCACAGCCTCACTCTCAAGGCAATGCGTTATGGATGAGTTGGTCAGGGATATTTGCATATGCTTTTCCCCCCTCTCCCACTCCTTCCGTATCTATTAAACAAATTGAGTCAAAACAAACTCAGACTAATACTGATAGCACCAGCTTGGGCACGACAACCTTGGTACACAACACTACTAGACCTATCAGTAGTGTCTCATATCAAACTGCCAAACAGACCAGATCTGTTAACTCAACACAAACAACAGATCAGACACACGAATCCAGCATCACTAAATCTAGCGATTTGGCTCCTGAAATCTTAGAATGCGGACATCTAGACCTTACACAAGAATGCATGGAGGTCATAAAACAGGCTAGGAAACCAACCACAAGACATTGCTACGCAAATAAGTGGAAAAGGTTTGTTTATTACTGCCATAATAATCAAATCCAACCATTACACGCATCTGCAAAAAACATCGTAAGCTACCTACTACACTTACAAAAGTCCAAGTTAGCTTTTTCATCCATTAAAATACATCTCACAGCAATTTCGGCTTATCTGCAAATTACGCATTCAACTTAATTATTCAGAATCCCAGTCATAAAAGCATTTATGAAGGGTCTCAAAAGGATTATCCCACCAAGAACGCCACCAGTTCCTTCGTGGAACCTCAACATCGTATTAACACGACTCATGGGTCCACCATTTGAACCCATGCACTCATGTGAGATACAGTACTTAACATGGAAAGTAGCCTTTCTAATAGCTATCACATCTCTCAGAAGAGTAAGTGAAATACAAGTCTTTACCATACAAGAACCCTTTATACAGATACCCAAACATAAAGTAGTTCTACGCACAAATCCTAAATTCTTACCTAAAGTCATATCACTGTTCCACTTAAAACAAACAGTGGAACTCCCAGTGTTCTTCCCAGAACCAGATTCTGTAGCTGAGAGAGCATTACATACATTAGACATCAAAAGGGCACTAATGTACTACATTGATAGAACCAAACAAATTCGCAAAACAAAACAATTGTTTGTGGCTTTCCAAAAACCTCATACAGGGAATCCAATATCCAAACAAGGCATTGCCAGATGGATAGTTAAATGTATTCAAACCTGTTATATAAAAGCAAAAAGAGAACTGCCTATTACACCAAAGGCACACTCCACTAGAAAGAAGGGTGCCACCATGGCCTTTCTAGGAAACATACCAATGAATGAAATCTTTAAGGCAGCCACATGGTCTACGCCTCATACATTCACGAAGCATTACTGTGTAGATGTGTTAACAACACAACAAGCCACAGTAGGACAGGCTGTATTGAGAACATTATTTCAGACAACTTCAATTCCTACAGGCTAAGCCACCGCTTTTTGGGGAGATTACTGCTTATTAGTCTATGCACAGCATGTGTATCTGCAGCTACATATGCCACCGAACGGAAAGTTTCACTTACCCAGTGTACATCTGTTCGTGGCATGAGACACTGCAGATTCACATGTGCCCTCCCACCTCCCCGGGAGCCTGTAGCCATTGTTAGTTGAATAAGAATTGTAAATTTGTAAATAAATATTATTTAATACACATTATGTACATACATACCTACTCCATTGAATGAGCACATCTAGTATGCTCACAACTCCTACCACACCCTCTGCGGGGAAAACAGTCTAAGATGGAGTCGACGCCCATGCGCAGTGGAGCATTATCCTGCCATCTAGTGTTGGGCTCGGAGTGTTACAAGTTGTTTTTCTTCGAAGAAGTCTTTTTGAGTCACGAGACCGAGGGACTCCTCCCTTTCGGCTCCATTGCGCATGGGCATTGACTCCATCTTAGATTGTTTTCTTTCCCCCATCGGGTTTATATATATATATCTATATATATATATATATATATATATATATATATATATATATATATATATATCCTTTTTCACTGTGGTTATGCAATTAGTGACTAAGGTTTTGGATTTACAATTACAGACCATGGAAGCCACAACTGACGGTGGTCTTCCAATCTAGTCAGGCTCCCATGCAGCCCCTATTACTATTTAATGAGGGCCTTACAGACAATACTTGGCCCAAGCCTTGTTCAGGCACACCTGTTAAAAGATGAGTTGCTTGACGCCATTTCCCTGCACCTGGTGACTCTGCATTTCATGCACAACGCCTGGATGCCTTGTGGTACAGGCGTCCACCAACCTTTCTCTGAGATCAGTAAATGCCAGCTGTCGCTTCGGCTGCCACTCCCATTCCCTTTCGGATATGGTGCACCATTTTGCCAGTTGTTCGAGATGACCCTCGGGCATCCCTTACTCAGGCTATTCAAGACAGCTGCAGCAAAGAAAAATGTGTTATCCAATGTGGTCCAAACACAACTGATTGGGACATGCTATGGGCACCAGTATGGCTCTTTGGAGCTACACCTGGTTGAGGTCTTTAGGCTTCTATGGAGATGTCCAGGCATCCTTAATGGATGTATCGTTTGACTGCTCTGTGAGCGTTTCAAGAAGACGATTCCATCAGCAATTTTACCTTCTCCTTGGCTACTGTAGAGCCTTCCCGAATTGCCAGCAAAAGACACCCACCACTCTCCCCTCCTTTTAACACAGCAGGTCTTTCAGCCATTTGGATGCCAAGACCGTGGTTCTGTGATAAAGTGAGGACAGCAAGGACAGCTGCAAAGCTGCTTTAGTGTGTACTTGGTGGAACACAACCAACCTGCCAGAGGCAGGATCCTATATTTCCTCTAAGGATGCTAGGCCATAGCAGACAAATGGGCCCTCTAAAAACAAGCTATGCCCTTTATTTCATTTGTACCCTGCTGCACCAGCCTCTGCCTTCTAGGCGGCTGACTGAGGACAATCTGTCAGACTTTCGACAGGAGGTGCAGGCCTTTTAGGTTTAAGGTGGGACCTGGGTGTTACTCCTAATTCTTTGTGCTGAAAAAAGACTTGAGGCCATGATCCTTTTTTGGATCTTTGTCCTCTTTGGGGACAAAGTCAGGGTGTTCACACTAGTACAGGTCTTGTTTGCCATGAACCTTGGAGACGGGATGGTGGCGATGGACCTGCAGGATGCTTATTTCCACATCCCCATCCTGCAGGCCCACAGGCAGTTCATGGTGGGCCAGGAGCATTTTCAGTCTGTATTGCTCTCCTTAGGGTGTTCACAAAAGTGATGGGGGGTGGTTGCAGCACACCTTCAAAAGCTGACCAGCCTTCTCCTACCTCAAAAACTAGCTGCTGAAGGGATGTTCACCTCTGGCAGTCGTCAACCACCTCCATATACCTAACATTATTGTGGTTAACAGTCAACATGCCAAAGTCACACCTGATTCCTTCGCAGACGCTTCCATTTATTGAAGCAGTGCTATATATAGTATGGTTTTGTGACTGTCCCAGGAATGTACAGTCCAGGACATTCAGGCTATGATCCCGATGTTTTGGCCTTGGTCCTGGATCTCCGTACAGATGTCGCTGAAGCTCTTGGGATTGTTAGTCTCCTGCATTCTGCTGGCCAGACACAGATGACCAAGCAAACTCTGCAGTGGGACCTCATATTTCATTGAACACATCAGGCAAATCTGTCAGATGGTATCCAGATTTTGGGGGAGACTGCAAAAGATCTAAAGTGGGGGCAAGAGCAGGCCCCTCTCCTTACCCCACCCAGATTTGACACAGGTGACAAATGCATTGCTTCTGGGTTGAGAAGGCTATCTGGGAGAGCTGGTGCTGAGAGGTCTCTGGTAGAAACTTGAATCCACATACGTTTGGTGGAGGTGAGGGTGATTCACTTGGCTTTGAAGGGCTTCCGACCCACCATCAGATGAAGAGTGGTACACAGGTGCTCATGGACAAAGCCGCCATGTGGTATAGCAACAAGCTGAACTGGGTGGGGACTGTGCCCCCCAATAATTTCTCTGGTGGTGAACTACCTGGTGGGATCTTTGAACAACAAGGTGGATGAACTCAGCCACAGATGCCTAGCAGATCATGAATGGCAGCTGCATCCAGAGGTGGCACAGGGTGTCTTCCAGATATTGTAAGAACGGTGGCTCGAGCCTTTCAACCCCGCCAAGAAGATGTCAGCACTTTTTCATTCTGGAGTTTCCTAAGCTGCTCTCTCGCTCTCTCTCTGAGACGCCTTCCAATTGGTACCCCTGAATGCCTTCCCGCCACTGCCTCTTCTGCCTCAAGTTCTTATGATCAGAAATGACCAGGCTCAAGTCATCCTAGTGTCTCCAGGCAGGGCCAGCACAGTGTGGAACTCCTGAGCAGGAGCACCTGTCCTCTTCAATCCAGCGCTTCAGGAGGATCTTCTGTTGCAGTGCAGGGTATTGCACCGGGGCCTGCGCTCCTTGCATCTCCATACTTGGAGATTGAGCAGTGACAGTTGACCTCTGTCAGCCTTCATCGATGTAATTTTGGCAGCTACACAACCCTCTACAAAATCAGTGTACCCGAGTTGGGGACTATATTGTGAACTGGTACTGCACCCAACAAATTGACTCGTAGCAGGCAGCGTTTTCTGAAATTTTATTTCGTTCTGTCCCTAGTGCAGCAAGGACTTTCTTTTTTTTTTTTTTTTTACACTGTCAAGGGTTAGTTATCACCTTTTTTGCAGTCGTCGTATTACCCTTTATTATTCAAATCACCTGGTACGATTGGATTTTTAAAAGGTTTGCAACATTTGTTTCCACCAAACCTCTATGGGGTGTCTTGGTGGGACATGACCTTACTCCTGACTTCCTTGATATGCACGTTTTTAAGCTGCTGCACAGTTGTCCCTTGACTCTTCTGACCTTGAAGACATGTCTTTCTCTTTGCCGTAACATCAGCTTCACCAGGGCTTCCCAACCATTTTAGAACGACAACCCATTTTTTAGAACAACAGGATTTTGCCATCCACCTAGTTTTAATGGCCATGAGGTAGGCAGTTTTTAATATAACAAAAGCATTATGTGGTAGCGTCATCTACAGACAACGTATATTCCCTCAAAATGGGCAATAAATTTGCACATACATACAGTTTACTGGAAAAAAAAATGTATTGCACACAAATGTGTGGAAACCTTGATTTGTTTTGATTTCCTCATGCATTAGATAAGCAAAAAAAAAAAAATGTGCTTCATTTTTTCTTTCCTCACCGGATTGGGTGCGGTTTATTTACAGAAATTTACATTTGTTTTACAGAAAATGACACTTTCCTTTCACACATTGGTACCCCAGCAAGATTGTCACATAATTAACTTTACTTCTCTTTCTCTGACTGCAAACTGAAAGGAGTTTTTGTAAACACCAATCTCCTTGATGGGCGGGCCTGACTTGATTTTTATACCACATTGAGAAAGTCCTGTGTGTTCAGTTTTGAGTGTTTCCACAAGAGCATTTGTTAGAAGATGCATTCCCACTGGAATGGAACAAAGAATTCCTGTATGCCTTCCCATCACTGCCTCTCCTGCCACGATATCAGAAGATCAGACACAACCAGGCCCAATTCATCTTAGTGGCCCAGATTCGGCCATGCAAGTCTGGTAGCTCCTGGGCATGAGCAAATGTCCTTCAATCAGGCTGGCACTTAGCAAGGACCTCCACATGTCAGTTTGTCAGGATTGAGTTGCAGCAGTTGATTGCATTCAATTTGCTGTCTGAAGTGGTGGATGTCATCCTTGCCGCCAGAGGCCCCTCCACGAAATGCATTTATGCCAGTGAACAGGGACATATTTGTAATCTTGTGTGGAGCCAGAGTCACTGACCCCTTAACAGCCAGAGCAGTTGATGTCCTTTTGTTTTGTATTTAGCCCAGGGTGGCCTTGCAGTGGGCACTGTAAAAGGGTATTTGCCTGCCCTTTCGATATTTCTGCAATTGCCGGACCAACCGTTCATGTGCAGATCACTTACTGTGATGAGATTTATTAAAGGTTTAACACGTTCCTTCCCAAAGTGTTTGTGATGCACACAGGCAGTTAAATGCAACTTTGCTCCATCTCTTACAGAGCTGTTTGGAGCCAACATAGAGCCACATGATTCCACCTAGTGACACACAGTAGCACTGCTGCAGTATTCTCATGATCCGGTCCGATACCTGTGAGATATTCTAGGTTGAGGAATCTGATAGAGAGGTTAACCCCCCAGAAAGTGTTACCAAAGGTCCGTAAATTGTTTACTTCCCAGGTGGAAAGAATCCAAACCTGTTCCACAAGATTTCATTTATTACCTACCAATTATCTATTGACTGTAGTAGTCTACACTGCACACAAGCTGGCTTTCATACAGAGCATGGGGGATAACCCTCCCCTGTTAAGGAATGCAAAAAAAAAATTCTGTGATACAGTGCTGTTTCCCAAGCACTGTAAAAACATGCCATCTAGAGTCTGTGTAGGAGCCTTTTGCAACACTTCACTATTCTCATTGTAAAGAGGCATAGAAAAGTGTAGGAGAATGCAAGAACATCTTCACTCTAGTGTACGCTGTGCCTTGGAAGTGACTTTTGTCAACTCCTTGGTTTGCTACTAATTTCCAGATTCTGCCCAGAGGTCAGTTAGCACCTAGTGGCATCTGCACGACCCACCAGTCAACAACATTTTGGAAAGTAGTAGATACAGATATGGTCAAGGCTGTCTGTGGGTGTGCTCCAACAACAACAGTGATGAACTTGTCATGGAGGACACCAGTAGTCACTGTCAAACCTACCAACCACAACACATCTTTCAAACGACAATACCATAAGTACTAGCATCAATACTCAAGGCAATTCACAAAGCTGTAGTTGTTCCAGAGCAAAAAAAATCCTTTGTAATAGGAGCTTAACTAACCAAGCAATACCTTAACTCAGTGCCCGACTCCATATGCAGTTATTACAATAATTAAGAGAAACATGTCTTTGGGAACCTCTAGTATTGGTGGAACAAAGGGAGCAGCACAAAATGTAGTAGAGGAGTTGAAAAAACCTTTTAATGGGCAGATGATTGGTCATCCACAACCTTGGGTAATCGCCAAAGGAGAGTGCCAGTATTCCTGCAGTGACAGCTCAGGGTCAGAAAACTCGGTATCCGAGTATTAGAACTGCAGGCAGTAAAGATGACTGACTTTGAGGGATGCTTCCAACTGCACACCCTTCATCTTAGATTGCTCTCCAGGTGGTCGTTTTGACCCAGAAAGTTTTTCTCAGCAATTCTCCCATGCGCTTCCGTGCTACTCCAGAAATAACAAAGTGGAGCTGCGTGTAAGCACTACCAGTGTGTGCTGATGTCCAGTTCTTTCTTTCTGTGCCTTCCAGCTCCAATCCGGAGCTCTGCTTCCTAATTCGTCAGCCTGCCAACAAGCTCCTAAACCAAAATCCAGTGTGCTAGGGAACAATGTCCCGATCCAAACCTTCCCTCTAACCCCCCCACCCTCCCAGGACTACAGAGTTCAAACCGTGCTGTGATTCTAGAAAAACGATGTTGGTTATAGACCAACACAAGGTGTGTTTTTGGTACTTTGTCTTGGGAAACAAATTCAATTTGTGCAGTGAGTGTACCACTCCCCCCCCCCCTGTATCCATCGACAGTTGGGTATTGAGAGGCAACAATGTACATAGCAGAACATATGAAATTTCAGGCTTTACATAAATCCTGCTCCAGGGCATGTGCTTGATCCGGAGTCTGGGGCAATACCTACAACAGGTATACCTTCCGGTCAAAATCCTCTGGTAAGTCCAAATGTAAACACAAAAAGGCGAAGCGGGACTCCACTCCCATCCCGCCAGAAGGCTTGAGGGCTTCCGTGTCAGTCTGTCTCCCTCAAGGTTCCTGGTCACGGAGCCTATACTGCCACTGATCCCTGTGTACCCCCAGTTTCCCGGGCAGTTTGGCTCTTTCTGTCTCATTTTGGGCCCCAAAGAACCGAAGAGGTCTCCAGTCGGGTTCACACCAGCTGTTCCTTCCCTGCCGCTATCTGACCCTGGGCAGTGTCTGGTACTTTTGCCAGCACATATGTCTACTCCTGCACTAGGACCTGCACCTGGCCTTTGCTAGTTAACCCATGTATTGGCACCACTGGCGCTGAAAGAAGATCCAGTACCAATTCTGTTATCTGACCCCGAGCCAACTTCATTCCAATCTTGACTGATGGTGCACTTTGAAATTATTAAAGCATAATTAGTCGTCATACATTCCGACTCATACCGATACCTCTACCAAGGCACACATGCCAAAAGAGCCTCTATTATCTTTTCAGCTCTGACTCTGAACTAGGCACAACTTTGGAGGTTGGGCATACCAGTTTTCCCATACCTTGCACCTGGCTGTTGAAGGTGGGCTCTCCACAAACAGTAGTAGACCACCTCCAGAACAAGGCAGACATCTTGACATTGTTGGGGTTCGTGAACAACAAGCGAAAGTTTCACCCAACTCCTTGGCAGAGGCTACCATTTATTGGAGCGATCCTAATTACTGTGCATTTCAAAGTCTTCACTCTGCTGCCATAAGTGCAGGACATTAGGGCCATAATCTGGATTTTTCATCCTTGGTCCTAGATCATGGTGTCAGCAGTTCTGAGGCATCCTGGTCTCCTAGCTTCTCTGTAGTTGACCACACCATGTGGTGCATGGGGACTCTGCAGTGGAATCTAAAGTTCCACTGGGCCAGGCACCATAAAAAATCTGTCTTAGGCCATCTAGGTTTTTGAAGAAATGGTTCATGATTTGCAGTGTTATATGCTTAAATGCAGTTAGTCCAGCTCTTCCCCACCCACAAGTGACTGTGGTAATGAATTAATCACTTCAGAGTTTGGGAGAACTTTTGGGGTCGTGGAGCACAGAGGACTCTGGTCTCCAATAGAATTCTTGCTCCATATCAGTCTGTTGATGTTAGAGGTCATTTGTCTGGCACTGAAAGCTTTCCTGCCTGTTTATCAGTTGGTGGCTAGAACAGGTTCTTACAGACAACACCACCGCCATGTGGTATTGCAGCAAGCAGGATGGAGTGGGATCTTGTGCTAGGAGGCTCTTTGTTTTTGGTGTTTGTTGGAGCATCAGGGCATTTACTTGACCGCAAACCACTTGTAGGGATCCTTGAGTGCCAGAGCAGACGAGCTTAGCAGACATGGTTCGGCAGATCACAAATGGCGTCTATGTTCGGAGGTGGCACAGGGTGTCTTCTGACAGCTGGGAGAACCCTAGCTGGGTCTTCTTGCCACGTGAAGATTGTGCAGTGTTATGGATTTTGCTTGTTGGAGCGCTTACAAGAAAGCTCATTAGGAAATGCGTTCGAACTGGAATGGAACATAGGACTTCTGTACTTCTTCCTACGCCTGCCTCTCCTGCCCAGATTTCTGAAAAAGATTAGGCGTGACCAGGCCAAAGTCAACCTAGTGGCATGGGGAGAGTATATTACCCAATACTTCTGGGCATGAGCATTTGTTTTCTGATCAGGCTACCATTAATGGAGGATTTTCTGTTGCTGCAGCAGGTCTTGTATCCTTCACCCAAAACTATACAGTCTACACCTCTGTGTATGGAGACTAAGGGGCAGCAGTTGAATGCATTTGGTCTGCCACCTGAAGTGGTGAATGTCATGCTTGCCATCAGGTGCCCTTCAGAAAGTCTATTTATGCCAGGTGCTGGGAAAACTTTGTGGCCTGGCTTGGTGTCTGCAAGACTGGTGTTTTAAAAGCAAAGATGTTGGGTGTTCTTTTCTTTTTTGTCTTTCAGCCAGGAAGATTTTGCAGTTGACGCTATTAAAGGTTATTGTCGTCCCTTTTCGATATTATTGTCCTTTTCGACTTTACTAAATTTACTGGACCAACCGTCCTTTTTTTAAATTGCCTTTTATGACATTTATAAAATATTAGACACGTTTCCTCCCAAATCATTTGTGACACCGCAGTGGAACCTGAAATTTGTCTTCATGTTTCTCATGTGTAGAAATCTGGCTCTGTATATACTATGCCAAAGTAAGGTATAGTATGCAGAAAGTCAAGTGGATCCCCAGAGGCTTTACAGAGGCTCAAGCAGATAATACTAATGCTATCTTTTGTGGTAGTGTGGTCGAGCAGTTAGGCTTCTCAGAGAGCAGTGCTAAGAATTTGTTGTACACAGTCAAAAAAATGAGGCACACACTCAGTGATAAATCCAGGCCAGTGTTTTATGTATCAAAAATATACTTTGTTACTTTATTTCCAGAACAAAGAGGATCTTTGTTACAGGTAAATACAGTTTGAAGAATGTATCCCTTCCAAGTATCAAATGCACTTTATTTCATAATTCACAGGTAAAACAGTTTACAAATGAGTAATACTTTTCAATTTCAAAAGTGGACAGTGCAATTCCCATAGAAAGCAATGCAGTCTTAGGAGAGGAAAAGTAACAAAACAATTTGCAGGTAAGTACTTGACATACAACACAGCTTTCAGGGGTTTCAGTGTCCACGGGGCAAAGTTTAGGAAGGCACAAAGGGTGCACTGCCAGCAGCACAGGGCCAGCTGGGTGCAGAGGTCAAAACTGGTATAGGGCACCCTATGGAATCCTATGGAGACTAGGGGCACTTAGGAAGAAAACAGGGGGTCAACTCAGGGTGAACTTGAGGTTGAAATCACCTGGGGACCTTCTCTGGACCGGTGGACTACCTGGACATGGGCCGTGGGCCTCAGATGCAGAGTGAGCAGGACTTGCAGATCCGGGTTGGTGCTGGAGTCCTCCTTAGAGGTTTCTTTGTAGACAGGGCTGCTGTCCGATGGAGATCTTGGTCCTTGGGTAGACAGGCAGTCCTGGGGGTTTGTCAAGGTCACTGGTTCTCCAGGATTCGTTGCCTTTTTGTAGCAGGGGTCTTGAAGCTGCAGACAGGCGGGAAGGGCTGGGGCCAAGTCAGTTGTCATCTTGAGTCTTCTTTGCTGGTGTGGCTCTTCAGTCCTCCTTCTTTTCAGGTCACCTGGAATCTGAAGAGTAGGGTTCAGGGGTGCCCCCAAATACTTGTTTTAGGGGTGTTACAAGGGTCAGAGGACACTATCTGGATTTTCCTATGGCAGTGTACCAAAAGGCAGGAGCCTTTAAGGCTCATCGCCAAGTGTTGCAGTTCCTGCTGGAGGGAGGGGGTGTGAAGCACCTCCACCCAGAGTAGGCTGTGTCCCTGACCCCAGGGAGCACAAAGGCTCTCACCCACTGGGGCCAGTAACTTGTCTGTTAGTGGCAGGCTGGCACAGACCGGTCAGCATCACACTAGGGGGTTGGGTGAAATACAGGAGTAATCTCTAAGGTGCCCTCTGTGTGCATTTTTCAATAATTCCAACATTGGCATCAGTGTGGGTTTTTTGAGCTGAGAAATTTGATATCAAACTTCACTGGCAGTGAAGCCATGATGGAGCTGTGGAGTTTGTAATGATAAACTCCCAGCCCATGGACTCAGTATGGCTGCACTGCTCTTACAATGTTTAAGAATGGACTTTCACTGTAGGGGCCTCTTGCAGACGCAGCTTTACCCTCACCTGTTGTATAGTGTACCCTGCTTTAAGGCTGAAAGGCCTGCTAGAGGGGTGACTGTTGGCATGGCAACCAGAGAGGGATGCCATGTCGACTTTAACTTTTTCTCCCCCCCAACACACACAATCTGCAATGGCAGTGTGCATGTGTTTGGTGAGGGGTCCCTTAGGGTAGGACAATACATGATGCAGACCTTATAGACCTTCCCTGGTCACAGGGTCCTTGGTACCACTAGTGCCTTTTATAAGGGACTTAGCTGTGTGCCAGAGGTGTGTCAGTTGTGGAAGCAATGGTACACTTTAGGGAAAGAACAAAGGTGCTGCGGACTGGTTAGCAGGGTTCCAGCACACGCCCAGTCAAGTTAGCATCAGATATCAGGCAAAAAGTTGGTGGGTAATTATTCTACAGAAGGGACATGTGCTCCTCCATCATCTAATCGTAGGATGGTAGAATTAATTGAGGTGGTGGGGGGGGGTGGTCTCGAAGGGGAGGGAGTAGCCCCTTAAGACTATCTGCAAAACCCACCTGTCTGACGTAATAGATTGTCAGTGGAGCAGGTGATGGCAGATCCTGCCTCCACCTGGCCCTAGTTGGGGGAGAGTCAGATTAGGAAGGCTTAGAGGCTGCTGCTTGGGCGGGGATGCGGGGGGAGGGTCAGATGGACCAGACAGTTAGCCCCCTGATAAACGCGGTCATTGGATGCGGTTGGAGCCCCCTTGCGCAGTCCCTTCTGCACCACCGGATCGGGAATCAAAGAGACTGGACCAACGTGGGAAGAAGATGTTTTCTTCCTCCAGTCTGGCGTTGAGGTCAGTGAACACTGCATGGCTTTAAGGCCGTTATACTCACTCCCTGTGGAATACGGTTGCGCACGTTTTGCTGCAGATACCAGAGGAGGCTCAGACTATCATCTCCTAAGCAGTTGCTGATGGGAGAGACGCTGCAAAGTTCACTATTTGATGTGGGCTGGACACGACCAACTCTCTGGGTAGATCGGCTGTGTTGACGGCCTTGAGGTGCCAATCCTGGTTGAGGACATCTGGTTTCTCAGGTGATGTCCAACAGACCCTTATGGACATGCCCTTTGATGGCACTCGTCTCTTTGGAGACAAGACGGACTCGGCGCTTGATAGGTTCAAGGACTCCAAGGCTACGGATCAGTCCCTCGGCCTTTCAACTGCCCCTTGTCCCCAATAGTCCACCTTTCGTGGCCACGAAGGGGCTCCCTGTTGCATCCCTTTCCCAGCCACCATGCCACCCATGCTGTTCAGCCGCTGCGTGGCCAGGGATGCGAAATCCCACAGACTCGTGGGACAGGGAACCAGAGGTCTGCCCAGTCCACCACCACCCCTGCTGCAGCCTCCAACCCTTCCTAGTCCATCCCCCCACTCCAGACTAGTTGGCGGTAGGATTCTCTGTCACCTGCCCTACTGGGAATCCATCATTACAGACAAGTGGGTTTTGCAGTTCGTCCAAAGGGAGTACTCTCTCCCCTTCGAGACTCCCCCTTCGGCCTTGCCTACATCCATCGGCCCCCCTACCGGAGGATCATCTGGCACTTCTCTGCGAGGGAGCCATATAGAAGGTCCCTGTGCCAGAAGTAGGTTGTGGTTGTTATTCCTGCTACTTTCTGGTGCTCAAAAGGACAAGGGCTTACGTCCTATCCTAGACCCTCTGGCCCTCCAACTCTTTCTCAAAAAGTAGTTCAAAATGCTCACCCTGGCTCAGGTCCTGTCTGCCTTGGATCCAGGAGACTAGATGATAGCGTTGGACTTGCAGGACGCTTATTTCCATATCCCTGTCTTGCTTGCCCACAGACGATTCATGGTAGGTTACAAGCACTTTCAATTTACCGTGCTTCCCTTTGGCCTTTCCAGCACCCCTCTGGTGTTCACAAAAGTGATGGCAGTGGTTGCAGCTCTTCTGCGCAGGTTGGGGGTGTCAGTAGTCCCCTACCTCGACAACTGGCTGTTGAAGGCGGACACGCACCAGAAAGTAATTTCCCACCTCCAGACTACGGCAAACTTCCTGCACCCTCTAGGGTTCACTATAAACGTGCCGAAGTCACACTGACTCCCTCCTTAGATGCTCCCTTTCATCAAAGCTTTTCTGGATACAGTGCAGTTTCGGGCATATCCTCCCAAAAAGCGAGTTGCAGCCTCTGTCCTGGATTTCGGTGAGAATGAGACTGAGGCTGCTGGGCCTCATGGCGTCTTGCATCCTGCTGGTTCAAAATGCCAGATGGCATATGCGGGCTCTGCAGTGGGACCTGAAGTTCCAGTGGGCGCAGCATCAGGGGAATCTCTCCAACAAGGTTTGGATCTCAAAAGGAACTGCGAGAGACCTGCAGTGGTGGTTAACAAATCCGGATTGGGTCAAGGGCAGATCCCTCTCCTTTCCCCAACCAGATCTTAGTCGTGACAGATGTGTCACTCCTGGGCTGGGGTGTCCACATGGGAGAGGTGGAGATCAGAGGCCTTTGGTCTCCGGCGGAAACCGGGCTACATTTCAATCATCTGGAGCTCCGAGTGATTCGACTAGCATTGAAAGCATTCCTTCCCTCTCTCAAGGGGAAAGCAATGCAGGTGTGGGGGAGTGGGGTCGTGTACTCTTTGTCAAGAGGCCTTTCGTCTCTGGACTTGGCTGAAACATCAGGGCCTTTCCCTGGTGGTTCAACACCTGGCAGGCTCCTTGAATGCCAGAGCAGACGAACTCAGCTAACGATGCGTGGTCAATCACGAATGGAGTCTCCATCTGGAGGTGGCGCAAGGTCTCTTCCTGCAGTGGGGAGAACCTTGGTTAGGCTTGTTCGCCTTCCCTAGAGAACGTGCAGTGTCAACTGTTTTGCACGTTGGAGTTTCCAAGGCGGCTCTCGCTCGGCAAAGCTTTTCGTCGCCAGTGGAATTCAGGTCTCCTGTATGCCTTTCTGCCCATACCACTTCTGCTCAGAGTTCTGAAGATCAGGCAAGACCAGGCCCAAGTAATGCTGGTGGCTCCGGACTGGGCACGAAGAGTCTGGTATCCCGAACTGTTGAGCATGGCCATAGCTCCTCTGATCAGACTGCCCCTTCAGGAGGATCTTCTGTTGCGCTAGCAGGGAGGGTCCTCCACCCGAGCCTGTCAACTCTGCTGCTTCATGCATGCAGATTGAGCGGCGACAGTTGACGCCTTTTGGCCTGCTACCCGAAGTCTGTAATGTTATTTTGGCAGCCAGGTGTCCCTCAACCAAAACTGTATACATCTGTCATTGGAAGAAATTTGTAGCATGGTGCATCGACAAATCTGTCGATCCTCTATCTGCTCCTCTTTCTCAAGTCCTTATCTCTATTCTTCCCCTTGCCGAGCAGGGTTCCACCTCGGGCACTCGTAAGGGATATCTTTCTGCTATCTCTGCTTTTTTAAGGTTACCAGATCAGCCTTCCTTATTTAAAATCTCCTATAGTTGGGAGGTTTCTTAAAGGCCTCACACATCTCTTTCCTCCTATCCCATTTATAAAGCCCCAATGGGATCTAAACCTGGTATTACCATACCTTATGTGTACCCCGTTTGAGCCGCTTCACAACTGTCCTTTACGGCTCTTAACTATCAAGACTGTCTTTAGTTGCCATTACTTCTGCCCACAGAGTAGGTGAGTTCCAGGCTCTGTCATCTAAGCCACCTTTTCTGGCCATACATCTTGACAAAGTGGTGCTTCTCCAGAGGGCTTGTTTTCTACCTTGTCTTCTCCAGAGGGCTAAGTTAGTGACACCCTTCCATGTCGGGCCTTGCCTACTTTCTATGCACCCCCACGTCCCTCTCATGAAGAGGAGGGACTCCACCGTCTGGACCCAAGAAGAGCATTGGCGTTCTATCTTGATCGTACCAATGACTTCCAGATGGACAATCAACTCTTTGTGGGATATGTGTGTGCAAAGAAGGGGAAGGCGGTACAAAAGAGGACAATTTCACGATGGGTACTCTTATTCATCAAAATGTGCTATGCTCTGGCTAAAAAGCAACCTCTCGAAGGTTTGCGAGCTCACTCCACCACAGTTACTGCTGCTACCACAGAGCTAGCTCGGGGCGTTCCAGTCCTGGACATCTGTCAGGCAGCGACCTGGGCATCTCTGCACACTTTTACCAAACACTACTGCCTAGACAATCGGGTCCAAAGGGACGGTTACCTGGGCCGTTTGGTCCTGCAGGACTTCTTGGTGTGATAGCCCACCACCGGAGATGGTATTGCTTGGGTATCTATTCAGTGGTAAGGAATCTGCAACTAGGAGTCTCTATCAGATGTACAAGCTACTTACCTTTGGTAACGATATATCTGGTAGAGACATTCTAGTTGCAGATTCCTTACCGACCCGCCCATCCTCCCTGCACTGTGAACCAATTTCCAGGGACAGGACCTTCCCCTTAAGGGCCCTAGTTTTGGTGCACCACTCTGTATTCTTCATGGCTCCGCACTACTGGCTTGTAAAGTCATGAAAAAAAACTGATGCCCGCGCGCCGGGGTGGTGCCTATATACGACCGCAATGTCATCACAGCGAACACGACGCCCGCAGAGTCGACCGACACCACCTGATGGTGCGCAGAGGTACTGCTCGAAGAAAAGTCTCCGGATCCAGTCTGACATCTGGGGAAATACAATGGTAAGGAATATGCAACTAGAATATCGTTACCGAAGAAGTTACAGTTGTGACACCAGGCTTTCTTGGGATCAAAGTTTTTACCCTTATACCCATTTGTGGACTGTGAAGAGGCTCAGGGCCCACCCTCCTGAGCAGGTTTTTGGGGCCCTGTAGAAGGGGGACCAGCTTCTGTACAGCAAAAAACACAAGACTCATCTTCTCAGGAAGAAGTCTTAACATCCTCTGAGGGAACTGAGCCCATGGAGCTTGACCCTTACTACGTAGAGCTCTTGGGCCCAGGGGGACCTTCAAGGGAACATCTGTGTTAGGGACAAAAGTCTTGTCCCACTCTTGAAGGCCTAAAACAGCAAGCAGCTGAGCAAGAAAAAGGTAATGTCAGTGGAACCCACAGGGTCTTTTGGGAAGATGGACTCCTTTACACTGAGGCAAGAGATCCCAAACCTGGTGCCAGTAGGTGAGTGGTAGTGCCTCAGGAATTTAGGGAGTTCATTCTGACCTTAGCCCATGACATTCTCCTTGCTGGGCATTTGGGACAAACCAAGACTTGGGAGAGATTAGTCAACCATTTATATTGGCCCAGTCTGTCCCAGAAGGTAAGGGAGTTTTGCAGCTCCTGTGTCACCTGTCAAGCAAGTGGCAAGACAGGTGGCCATCCAAGGGCTTCCCTCATTCCACTTCCAGTGGTGGTGGTCCCCTTTGAGAGAGTGGGAGTGGACATAGTGGGTCCACTTGAACCTCCCACGGCATCAGGGAACCAATATATACTGGCAGTAGTGGATCATGTTACCAGGTACCCTGAGGCAATTTCCCTTAGGTCTACTACAGCTCCTGCAGGCAGTAGACAAAGCCCTCATTGGTATTTGTTTACCAGAGTGGATTTCCTAAGGAAGTGGTTTCTGACAGAAGTACCAACTTCATGTCAGCTTACCTAAAACATATGTGGATTAAGTGTAGGTTGACTTACAAGTTCACCACGCCATAATATCCACAAACCAATGGACTTGCAGAAAGGTTTAACAAGACATTGAAGGGCATGATCATGGGGCTCCCTGTAAAACTCAAGAGGAGATGGGATGTCCACTTGCCATGCCTGTTTTTTGCCTACAGAGAGGTGCCACAGAAGGGAGTAGGGTTTTTCTCCTTTGAGCTTCTGTATGGCCATCCTCTAAGGGGACCACTGGCACTTGTGAAAGAAGGTTGGAATAGACCTCTCGATGAGCCTAAGCAAGTTGTAGTGGACTATGTACTAGGCCTATGCTCCAGGATGGCTGAGTACATGGAAAAGGCAAGCAAAAGCCTTGAGGCCAGCCAACAGCTCCAGAAGTTGTGGTATGACCAAAAGGCTGCAATGGTTGAGTTTCAGCCATTGCAGAAAGTCTGGGTTCTGGAGCCTGTGGCACAAGGGCACTCCAGGACAGATGGAGTGGCCCTTACCCACTGCTAGAAAAGTCAGGTCACTTAGTGGACCTGGGCACTAGCAGGACACCCAAGAGGGTGATCCATGATAACCGCCTTAAACTCTATAAAGATAGGGCAGACTCTTAACCAAGCTGATGGTTACTGATGAGGATCAGGAAGCAGAGAGTGAACCTCTCCCTGACCTCCTCTCAACTGACCCTAAAGATGGCTCAGTAGATGGAGTTGTCTACTCAGACACCCTCTCTGGCCAACAGCAAGCTTACTGCAGGCAAATCCTCCAGCAGTTTGCTGAGCTCTTTTCTTTCACCCTAGTCAGACACACTTGTGTACCCATGATGTGGACACCAGAGACTGTTTACCTGTCAAGAATAAAAAATATTCAGACAATCGGACCAAGTCAAGGAAAACATCAAAGTGGAAGTCCACAGGATGCTGGAATTGGGAGTGATAGAGCATTCTGACAGTCCTTGGGCTAGCCCAGTGGTCTTGGTCCCCAAATCTCACGCCACAGTTGGAAAGAGAGAGATGAGGTTTTGGTTGGACCACAGAGGGCTTAACTCTGTCACCAAGACAGATGCTCACCCCATTACAAGGGCAGATGAACTGATTGACAAATTAGGTCCAGCCAAAATTTTAAGTACCTTTGACTTGACAGCAGGGTACTGCCAAATCGAAATGGCACCTGGAGCAAAAGAAAAGGCAGCATTCTCAACACCTGATGGGCATTATCAGTTTACTGTTATGCTTTTTGGCTTAAAGAATGCCCCTGCCACCTTCCAAAGGTTGGTGAATCAAGTCCTTGCTGGCTTGGAGTCCTTTAGAGCAGCATATCTAGATAATATTGCTGTCTTTAGCTCCAAATGGCAGGATCACCTGGTCCACCTGAAGAAGGTGTTGCAGGCCCCGCAAGCAGCAGGCCTCTCTATCAAGGCATCTAAATGTCAGATAGAGCAGGGTACAGTGGTGTACGTGGAGGCCAAGTGCAGCCATTACAACCCAAGATCCATACTATTCTGGACTGGGAAGCTCCAAAAACCCAGACTCAAGTCAGGGCATTCCTTGGCTTGACTGGCTACTACAGGAGGTTTGTGAAGGGATATGGATCCATAGTGACTCCCCTCACAGAGCTTACCTCCAAGAAAATGCCCAGAACGGTGAACTGGACCTTGGACTATCAAAAGGCCTTTGACACTCTGAAAGAAGCTATGTGCTCAGCACTAGTTTTGAAGGTTCCAGATTATTCTAAACAGTTTATTGTGCAGACTGATGCTCTGGTATAGGAGCAGTCCTGTCTCAAACCAATGATGGCCTTGACCAGCCTGTTTTTATTAGCAGGAGGTTACTCCCCAGGGAGCAGCGATTGCGTGCCATTGAGAGGGAGGCCTTTGCTGTGGTTTGGTCCCTGAAGAAGTTGAGACCATACCTGTTTGGTACTCACTTCACAGTTCAAACTGACCACAGACCTCGCAGATGGCTTATGCAAATGAAAGAAGAGAACCCTAAACTGGTGAGGTGGTCCATATCCCTACAGGGAATGGACTTTGTAGTGGAACACAGACCTGGGACTGCCCATGCCAATGCAGATGGCCTTTCTAGGTTCTTCCACTTAGAAAATTAAGACTCTCTTGGGAAAGGTTAGTCTTATCCTCTTTCATTTGGAGGGGTGGGGTTTGTTTTGCTTTACTTCTGACTGAGCCAAGATATACACATTGAAAGGAGTCAAAAAGATTCTCTGGAATGCACTTCTTAATCTGAAGAAGACATTTATTATAGTTTTTTGCAAGGTTCGTGAGGGAAGGTTTGAATAGTAAAAATTGTACTTTCAAAATTTGCAACAACGTAAGACCACGTATAAAGAATCTTCAATCTATAAACAGCAAATATATACATGCAAGGATACAAACACTTATATTTATATATAGATATTCATATGCAATGCAAAGTAAATAATAAAAATTAATCACCGTAGGGCCTGTCAGATGCTTCATCTTTCTCATGCCAGCAAGAAGATGATGCCGTTAAACTGCAAGAAAGAGATCCTCACGGGAAAAATGTCAAGCATTTGACGTCCAATCCTGACCGAGGTCTCCGAATTCCTCGCAACTGAGCAGGACCACCTTTTTATATCTTAAACAACCATTAAAAGAGCCTTCTAGAAGACCCCTGCCTCTCAAATGGAAATATAAAAAACTGCTGGCTAGTTTAGGTAAACCTTGAAAGGAATGCGTCGGGAGCTGGCCACCTTCCCAAGCACTCCTCCGAAAGTCAAACCGTTCTCTTGCCTATGATAAACACCAGCTTATCATACTGACTGCTTACCTCCTACATATCGTTTTCCAGTCCTAGCTCTTCGGTGAGAAGGAAAACACGGCAAAGTAGAAAAACACATTGCATAACATGTTTGCACGGAAAAACACTTTAACGTGGTAGTGAAGTTAAAGCTGAACAGAGAATGGAGTCTAGGCTGAATACAAAATGGAGTCTATAGCCAGTGACCACTAAAGTGACAATAGGCAGCTAAGCTAGGTGCAATGTGTTGTGACACGACATCATTGGTCAACACGCAAATAACATTACAGGGTTGTGTAGGAAAATGCCACTGTTGACATGGTTACCCCCTAACTTCTTGCCTTTGGTTGATGCTAGTTATGATTGAAAGTGTGCTGCGACCCTGCTAACCAGGCCCCAGCACCAGTGTTCTTTCCCTAAACTGTACCTTTGTCTGCACAATTGGCACAGCCCTGACACACAGATAAGTCCCTTGTAAATGGTACCCCTGGTACCAAGGGCCCTGTTAACAGGGAAGGTCTCTAAGGGCTGCAGCATGTATTATGCCACCCTGGGGACCCCTCACTCAACACATGCACACTGCCTCACAGCTTGTGTGTGCTAGTGGGGCGAAAGTGACTGAGTCGACATGGCACTCCCCTCAGAGTGCCATGCCCACAATCCCCTTCCTGTGGCATAGGTAAGTCACCCCTCTAGCAGTTCTTACGGCCCTAAGGCTGGGTGCACTATACCACAGGTGAGGCCATAGCTGCATGAGCACTATGCCCCTACAGTGTCTAAGCCAATAAAGAGCATATGGTGTGGGAGTTTGTTAAACATGAACTCCACAGTTCCATAATGGCTACAATGAATACTGGGAGGTTTGGTATCAAACTTCTTAGCACAATAAATCTCTTAGAGATGCCCCCTGTATACCAGCCCAACTACCAGTTTCTGCCAGCCTGCCACATCCAGACAGGTTTCTGGCCACATGGGGTGAGTGCCTTTGTGCACTCTGTGGCCACGAACAAAGCCTGTACTGGGTGGCGGTGCCTCACACCTCCCCCTCCAGGAACTGTAACACCTGGCGGTGAGTCTCAAAGGCTCAAGCCTGGTGTTACAGCACGCCAGGGCACTCCAGCTAGTGGAGATGTCCGCCCACCGGACATAGCCCCCACTTTTGGCGGCAAGTCCGGAGGGGATAATGAGGAAAACAAGGAGTCATCCTCCAGCCAGGACAGCCGCCCCATAAGGTATCCTGAGCTGAGGGGACCCCTGCCTTAGGAAATCCTAGGATTAGGGCTGTGCCCCCTTCCCCTCAGGGAGGAGGCTCAAGGAGGGTGTAGCCACCGACCGGGACAGTAGCCATTGGCTACTGCTCTCCAGCCCTATAAACACCCCTAAATTGAGTATTTAGGGGCGACCCTGAACCCAGGAAACCAGATTCCTGACGACCTGAAACAAGGACTGCTGACCTGAGAGCCCCGCAGAGATGACGGAGACGACAACTGACTTGGCCCCAGCCTCAACCTGCAACAGTGATGCATCCAGCGGGACCAGCAACCTCTGCCAACGTAGAGGACTGCCCTGCACCCAAAGGATCAAGAAACTCCCTAGGACAGCGGCTCTTTTCAACCAACAAAGAAGTCACCACCTTTAAAGGAACTCCAACCTCACTCCGGAAGCGTGAGTCCCCAACACTCTGCATCCGACGCCCCCGGCCCGTGTCCAGAGAAACCAGCACTACAGAGAGGACCCCCAGGCAACTCCAATGATGTGGACACCCTGAGACGACCTCCCTGTACCCTCATGGCGACGCCTGCAGAGAGAATCCAGAGGCTCCCCCTGACCGTGACTGCCCGGTAAAAAAAAAAGAACCCGATGCCTGGAAGAAGCACTGCACCCACAGCCCCCAGGCCCGAGAGAAACCAGCTACCGGTGCAGGAGTGACCAGCAGGCGGCCCTCTTCCTTGCCAGGTCGGTGGCTGGCCCGAGAAGCCCCCCTGTGCCCTGCCTGTATCGCCAGAGTAACCCCCAGATCTCTCCATTGATTTCAACCTAAAACCTGACACCTACTTCACACACTGCACCCGGCCGCCCCTGTGCCGCTGAGGGTGTATTTTGTGTGCCTGTTTGTGACCTCCTGCCCCCCCCCCCCCCAACCCAGTGCTCTACAAAGCCTGCCTGGTCTGCTCCCCGAGGACACAGGTACTCACCTGCTAGCAGACTGGAACCAGAGCACCCCTAGTCTCCATAGGTGCCTATGTAATTTGGGCCCTGCTTTGACCTCTGCACCTGACCGGCCCTGTGTTGCTGGTGCTGGGTGTTAGGGGATAACTTGAACCCCCAACAGTGAGCTACCTATGCCCCAGAGACTGAACTTGTAAGTGTTTTACTTACCTGAAAAACTAACTTGTACTTACCTCCCTCAGGAACTGTTGAATTTTGCACTGTCCACTTTTAAAATAGCTTATTGCCATTTTTGCCAAAAATGTGTACATTACTGTTTTAATTCAAAGTTCCATATTTACCTATGCCAAGTACCTTACAACTTATGTACTTACTTGAATTCTGAATCTTGTGGTTCTAAAATAAAGAAAATATTTGTTCGATGGCATATGTTGCTGCAGATACACATGTTTGGCACAGTCCGCTGCCTGGTGTTGGGCTCGGAGTATTACAAGTTGTTTTTCTTCGAAGAAGTCTTTTTGGTCACGGGACCGAAGGACTCCTCCCTCCTCGGCTCCATTGCGCATGGGCGTCGACTCCATCTTAGATTGTTTTTTTCCGCTGTCGGGTTCGGACGTATTCCTTTTCGCTCCGTGTTTCGGTTCGGAAAGTTAGTCAGAATCTCGGAAGAAAGCGTCGGTATTGTTCCGTTCGGTATCGGGATAGTTAGGTACATCGACACCGATCATCGGAAGACTTTGGGGTAGTTTCGATCCCCCATCGGGGCCTGGTCGGCCCGACCGCGTGCGACATCGAAGCCGATGGAACGGACCCCGTTTCGTTTCTGCCCAAAATGTCACAGTAAGTATCCTTATACAGATCAGCACTTGGTCTGTAACTTGTGCTTGTCCCCCGAGCACAAGGAGGATACCTGTGAAGCCTGTCGAGCCTTCCGGTCCAGAAAAACACTCCGGGACCGAAGAGCCAGGCGTCAACAAATGGCGTCCACGTCGACAAAACAACGTTTCGACGAGGAAGAGGAAACATTCTCGGTTCCGGAATCAGAATCCGGAGACTCCGACGTCGAACAACAGCAACAAACTGTGAGTAAGACGTCGAAAAGTAAATCCATCGACAAACCGAAAGCCCAGGGGAAGCCACTGCCAACAGGCCATGGCTCGACCCATAAAGCAGGCGACCCGTCGAAGGCGCCGAAAAAGGGCACGCCCATAGCGAAGACACCCGACTCCGGTCGAGGGACCGCCATGGAGCAACCTCGGAGCCGAGAAAGCGGCTCCGAGAGACAAAAACAAGATACCGGCACCGAAAAACATCGGCACCGAGAATCCATGCCGAAAGGAACAAAAATTCTGTCGGTGCCGAAACCGAAAAAAGATTCTCTCTCGGCGCCGAAAAATACCACACCTTCATCCTACTCAGAGGAACAAGGAATGAGTGGCCAAATGCACAGATTTGGACAAGAGCTCCAAAGTGTAGAATCGGACTACACACAAAAGAGACTGTACATCCAGCAAGACACAGGGAAGATATCAACCCTTCCCCCAATCATGAGGAAAAGAAGGATCGGACTTCCAAAGGATGACGCACAACCACAAGCCAAAGTGGTTAAAAAAGTCACGCCTCCGCCCTCTCCACCACAGGCATCGCCGGCACAAACACCGCCACAAATGCACTCACCAGCGCAAACTACCATAAGTCATGACGATCAGGATCAAGACGCTTGGGACCTGTATGACACCCCAGTGCCGGACAATGATCCCGAGTCATACCCCACAAAGCCGTCACCGCCAGAGGACAGTACCTCATACTCGCAACTGGTGGCTAGGGCAGCAGAATTCCACAATGTCCAACTGCATTCCGATCCTATAGAGGATGATTTTTTATTTAACACCCTCTCGGCTACACACAGCCAATATCAATGTCTCCCAATGCTACCAGGGATGTTACGGCACGCAAAACAAATTTTTGAAGAGCCCGTAAAATCAAGAGCCATCACCCCAAGGGTGGATAAGAAATACAAACCACCACCCACAGACCCAGTGTTTATTACTTCGCAGTTACCACCTGACTCCGTGGTAGTAGGGGCAGCTCGCAAGAGAGCAAATTCACATACATCTGGCGACGCCCCACCTCCGGACAAAGAAAGCCGAAAATTTGATGCGGCAGGGAAAAGAGTAGCATCACAGGCAGCCAACCAGTGGCGCATCGCAAATTCACAAGCGCTGCTGGCCACATATGACCGCGCACACTGGGACGAGATGCAACTTCTCGTAGACCATCTTCCACAGGAATACCAAAAAAGGGCGCAGCAAATAGTGGAAGAGGGACAAACGATCTCAAACAATCAAATCCGCTCTTCACTAGACGCAGCCGATACTGCAGCAAGAACAGTCAACACTGCTGTCACCATAAGGAGACACGCTTGGCTACGCACTTCAGGCTTCAAACCTGAAATCCAGCAGGCTGTCCTTAATATGCCCTTCAACGAGAAACAACTGTTTGGCTCTGAAGTGGATACAGCCATTGAAAAACTTAAAAAGGACACAGACACGGCCAAGGCCATGGGCGCACTCTACTCCCCGCAGAGCAGAGGCTCTTTCAGAAAAACTCCATTTAGAGGGGGGTTTCGTGGCCAACCCACAGACACCACCAGCCAACAAACAAGAACCACACCATATCAGGGTTCCTTCCAAAGGGGAGGTTTCAGGGGATATCGGGGGGGTCAATTCCCAAGGAGTAGGGGAAGATTCCAGACTCCAAAAACACCTCCACCTAAACAGTGACTTTCAAGTCACGCAACCCCTTCACTCAACACCAGTGGGGGGAAGACTAAGCCAATTCTACCAATCTTGGCAACAGATTACAACAGACAATTGGGTATTAGCAGTAATCCAACATGGCTATTGCATAGAATTCCACAACTTCCCACCAAACATCCCCCCCAAAACACGCAAAATGTCACCACAACATTTAGAACTTTTAGGACTAGAAGTTCAAGCACTACTGCAAAAGGATGCAATAGAGTTAGTACCAGTACAACAAAAAAACACAGGAGTTTACTCCCTGTACTTTCTAATTCCAAAAAAAGACAAAACATTAAGACCAATATTAGATCTCAGGACACTAAATATACCAATACACCCTTCTCACAGAAAGTACCTACGGTTCGTATTCAAAGGAATACATTACCAATTCAAGGTGTTGCCATTCGGAATAACAACTGCACCAAGAGTGTTCACAAAATGTCTAGCAGTAGTAGCAGCACACATCAGGAGACAACAGATACATGTGTTCCCTTACCTAGACGATTGGCTAATCAAGACCAACACAGTAAAAAAATGCGCAAACGACACCACATTTGTCATACAAACCCTTCACAAACTGGGGTTTTCCATCAATCACACCTAGAACCGTGTCAAACACAACAATATCTAGGAGCAACCATCAACACATCAAAAGGAATTGCCACTCCAAGTCCACAAAGAGTGCAGGCATTCCACAAGGTAATAAGTGCTATGTTTCCAAACCAAAAGATACAAGCAAAATTTGTGCTAAAACTTCGAGGCATGATGTCATCATGCATAGCCATTGTCCCAAACGCAAGACTACACATGCGACCCTTACAACAGTGTCTAGCATCACAATGGTCACAGGCACAGGGTCAACTTCAAAATCTGGTGTTGGTAGACCGCCAAACATACCTCTCGCTTCTATGGTGGAACAGCAAAAATTTAAACAAAGGGCGGACATTTCAGGACCCAGTGCCTCAATACGTTACAACAACAGATGCTTCCATGACAGGGTGGGGAGCACACCTCAATCACCACAGCATTCAAGGACAATGGGATATACACGAAACAAAATTTCATATCAATTACCTAGAACTGTTAGCAGTATTTCTAGCGTTAAAAGCCTTCCAACCCATAATAACACACAAATACATTCTTGTCAAAACAGACAACATGACAACAATGTATTATTTAAACAAACAAGGAGGAACACACTCAACACAATTGTGCCTCCTAACACAAAAAATTTGGCAGTGGGCGATTCACAACAACATTCGCCTAATAGCACAATTTATTCCAGGAATACAAAACCAACTAGCAGACAACCTTTCGCGAGACCACCAACAAGTCCACGAATGGGAAATTCACCCCCAAGTTCTGAACAAGTACTTTCAAATTTGGGGAACACCCCAGATAGATTTGTTCGCAACAAAAGAAAACTCAAAATGCCAAAACTTCGCATCCAGGTACCCACACCGCGAATCACAAGGCAATGCTCTATGGATGAGTTGGTCAGGGATATTTGCGTACGCTTTTCCCCCTCTCCCTCTCCTTCCATATCTAGTAAACAAGTTGAGTCAAAACCAACTCAAACTCATACTGATAGCACCCACATGGGCAAGACAACCTTGGTATACAACTCTACTAGACCTTTCACTAGTACCGCATGTCAAACTACCCAACAGGCCAGATCTGTTAACACAACACAAACAACAGATCAGGCATCCAAACCCAGCATCATTGAATCTGGCAATTTGGCTCCTGAAATCCTAGAATTCGGACACTTAGACCTCACACAAGAATGCATGGAGGTCATAAAACAAGCTAGAAAACCTTCCACTAGACACTGCTATGCATCTAAGTGGAAAAGATTTGTTTACTACTGCCATGCCAATCAAATACAACCATTACATGCCTCTACTAAAGACATAGTAGGATACTTACTACATTTGCAAAAAGCAAATCTCGCTTTTTCATCTATAAAAATACACCTCGCAGCAATATCTGCTTACCTACAAACTACTCATTCATCGTCTCTATTTAGAATACCAGTTATTAAAGCATTCATGGAAGGGCTAAAAAGAATTATACCACCAAGAACACCACCAGTTCCTTCATGGAATCTTAACATCGTCTTAACAAGACTCATGGGTCCACCTTTCGAACCCATGCATTCCTGTGAAATGCAATATCTAACCTGGAAGGTCGCATTTCTCATTGCAATCACATCCCTCAGAAGAGTAAGTGAAATACAGGCATTTACCATACAAGAACCATTTATTCAAATACACAACAATAAAATAGTTCTAAGAACAAATCCAAAATTTCTGCCAAAAGTAATCTCACCATTCCATTTAAATCAAACAGTAGAATTGCCAGTGTTCTTCCCACAACCAAATTCTGTGGCTGAAAGGGCACTACATACATTAGACATCAAAAGAGCACTAATGTATTACATTGACAGAACAAAGCTAATCAGGAAAACAAAACAACTGTTCATAGCTTTTCAAAAACCACACATAGGAAATCCAATCTCTAAACAAGGCATTGCTAGATGGATAGTCAGATGCATTCAAACATGCTATCTTAAAGCCAAAAGAGAATTGCCTATTACACCAAAGGCACACTCAACCAGAAAGAAAGGTGCTACAATGGCCTTTCTAGGAAACATTCCTATGAGCGAAATATGTAAGGCTGCAACCTGGTCTACGCCTCATACGTTTACTAAACACTACTGTGTAGACGTACTAAATGCACAACAAGCTACAGTGGGCCAAGCTGTACTAAGAACATTATTCCAAACTACTTCAACTCCTACAGGCTAAACCACCGCTTTTAGGGGAGGTAACTGCTTTCTAGTCTATGCCAAACATGTGTATCTGCAGCAACATATGCCATCGAACTGAAAATGTCACTTACCCAGTGTACATCTGTTCGTGGCATTAGTCGCTGCAGATTCACATGTACCCTCCCACCTCCCCGGGAAGCCTGTAGCCGTTTAGAAGTAGATCATAAATCTTAAACATCTGAACATTTGTAAATAATTATTAGAAACTCTTATCGTACATACATATTCACTCCATTGCATGGGCACTATTTATACCAAACAACTCCATCCTCACCCTCTGCGGGGAAAACAATCTAAGATGGAGTCGACGCCCATGCGCAATGGAGCCGAGGAGGGAGGAGTCCTTCGGTCCCGTGACCAAAAAGACTTCTTCGAAGAAAAACAACTTGTAATACTCCGAGCCCAACACCAGGCAGCGGACTGTGCCAAACATGTGAATCTGCAGCGACTAATGCCACGAACAGATGTACACTGGGTAAGTGACATTTTCATTCTATATAAAAACCTATTGGCCTGAAGTTAATTAAGTCTGAGTGTGTGTTCTCATTTATTGCCTGTGTGTGTACAACAAATGCTTAAGACTACCCTCTGATCAGCCTCCTGCTCGACCACACTACTACAAAATAGAGCATTAGTATTATCTAACTTTGCCACCGTCAACCTCTAAGGGGAATCCTCAAACTCTGTGCACACTCTCACTTTGAGATAGTATATACAGAGCCAACTTCCTACAAAGTGGAAATCGGGAACATGTATCCAGTCATTCACAATCTAAGTTTTTCATTCCCCCTTAAAGTTTTATTTCATTTGGACTTACGCATTCTGTTCAAAAGCTCCTGTTTCCTCACCCAGAAGTTTTAATGCTGCTTCTTAGTCTTGACACAACCCAAGTTATAAAAAATAAAAAAAAACAATTACAATTTTGCAATGCATTCTTTGGTTCCAGTTTAACTGGTTTAGTAAGCAGCTAACAAAAAAGACAGGATTCTGTCCAAATCACCTTAGTTGTGACCAGCTTCAATTCAAGATACCTCATTGTGGGTTAAGTATTGAAATTCGTTTTTGACAGCAGTCCTTGCTTTTAATGGTCTATAAAGCAAGGCTCTTCCTCTTGTGATAAGATTCTAAAGAGCCTGGTAAGTAGTTTTCTTTCAAAACCACATTAACATCTACGCCCAACCTATGAAATCACCCCATAAGTCTATCTTGGGTGATGTTGATATTTTTGAGCCATTGCATGCTTGTTCCTTGAGACTATTAACCGTAAAAAAACAAAATATATAGTTTAAATTGCTACTACATTGGCAAGAAAGACTGTCTAGCTGCAGTCCTTGAATTGACCCCCACCCGTAACTTCACATCTGTTTCGCAGGGCAATGTGTACCCTCCTGGAAAGTCATCTTTCCTACCGGAAGTACTGTATAAATTCCATAATAGGCAGAAAATGTAAAAAAAAAAAAAAAAAAAAAAAATGGATTTATTTGATCGTGAAAAGCAAGACACCAATGTTTAAACTGTGATGCCCATATATTTTGTATTTTTATCATTCTAGAAGGTATGTCAAGTTGGTCCCAGTCCATAATGGGGGGTCATCCCGGCCTCCAGCAAGTACCGGATCCATCTACATTTTCCCAACATCAGCCGATGGAACGTGATGATTCTGGAATAATGGCTCCAGCAAACATTTTTCATCAGCCAACTAGCAGTGGTTATGTGGATTTTTCTAAAGTAAGCTTTAATTTCTGTTAATTGATAAACAAGTCAAATGAAGCATATGATTTGGATTGTGATGCCTTTTCTTTTTAGTAGGTGTTGCCTTCTGGTGTGTGTGCCGGTTTTGCCTTTTTGTTAAAGGCTCAAACCACTCTGCAAGATAGTGCCTTTTCTACTTGACACTTTCCATAATTTACCACTTGTACATAAGTTAATCCTGTTTAGGTCTCTCATGAGAATGAGCGCATGCACTGTGGCTTGCGATGATCTTTTTTTTTTTTCTAAAGACAAAACAAGCATTTACAATGCAATGGGTCTCGCGTTTGCTCCAGTTAGAGCTATTAGCGTTGTAAAATCCTAACAGGACTTTTCTTGCTGCATAAATTGAAAATTAAAAGTAAAACAGTTGACAGAAGTAAGCCGATTCGAAGCGCCACAGACGCCATGATCGTTAGTTATTGGCTCCCTGCATGAATGTCTAGAAAGGATCGCGGCTGGGATGAAAGGCAAACCAAAACCAGAGGAGGGGCTATCACACGCAGTAACAGGAGGAAGCGTGACGTAGTGTGATGCCAACAAAAATGTTCACTTAGTGAAATTGCCTGGGAGGGAACTCAGCACACAAAGGAGGGACATTACACAAAATGCACCAATAGAAATTAAGAACTTAAGACAAGCACAACAAAGAATGAATAGCCAGAGTGGTCATGGTTAAAAGCCCACAGAGAGATTATAGCAGGCCAGAGCGGTAGCGCGCTCGACCCTAAAAAAAATATTTAAAAAAACATTCTAAATAGGGGGTTCTTAGCTCACCCATTTCTTAAAATTGGTTGGCTTCATTCATTCAGTCAGTCAGTCTTTTCTTCCTTTTCACTTGTGAGCATGTAAGGGCCTTTCGGCTTCTCTTTCTCTCTCTGTGTTTCTTTTCTTCCCTGGAGCATGAACCAAATACTGATTGATTTCTATAATGTTGTTCTTCCGTCCTGCTTGCTCTTGGATTGTGCTACTTTATCTGACAGAGACTTCTAGTAGCAGATTCCTTTTCTTAGAATTTCCTCTAGGCGTCCAGGCACCACAAGCACACAAGGTGCATATCAGTCACTGACATGCGGTGACAGAGTCACACGGCTTGAATCTGGACTTGCAGGAAAGACATTTTGATGCATAGAGTACATCACAAACTTCGACAAAAAGGTTGAGAAGTCAGTCAAAAATGACTGAGGGTTATTCAAATCTTTACCTGATTTGTGGGTTCCGTTAATCACAATCGCTCTGAATAGCGCTATTCAAAGCTTTATTCCTCCCTCATGGCTAATGGCAATAATTGTCCCGATATTCAAAAAGGGCAATAGGCTTGACCCCTCCTGCTACAGACCTATATCTCTCATTGACTCCACGGTAAAGATCTTGGGGAGTGTCATTTTGAATCGGCTTGAGGAGTGGGAGGCAAGGTCAAACATTCTTTCGCCAATTCAATATGGGTTTAGGCCTGGATTAGGCACAGCGGACCAGGCCCTAAACTTACACCTTATTCTTAGCAAATATGTCATAGCAAAAAGGGAATCCATCCACCTAGCCTTTATAGATCTTTCCAGCGCATTTGACATGGTAAATAGAGTAAAATTGTGGGAAATATTGGACACAATGGGGGTTGAGCAAGATTTGTTGGATTTGATCAAACGTTTATATTCTAATCTTACCATTACAATTCAGTTTGGACAACATGGTGAAAGATCACAACCCCTTGCATCTAATCGGGGCGTCAGACAGGGCTGTACTCTGGCTCCTTTTTTATTTCTGTTGTACATAAATGGCTTGTATAACTATTTAGCTCAAAATGGCAAGGATTTTCCAAGGGTGGGTTTTAGACAATTGCCGATTTTATTGTACGCTGATGACGCCGTTTTAATTGCTCGCACGGCCAATGGCCTACAGATCCTTTTGGGCCTTTTTTCAATACACACTCAGGATCTCGATCTGAAAGTCAATTTTAAAAAGTCGCATGTTATGATTTGCGGTTCTAAGAACACACGCACTAAAAGTTTTATAATGGGAGGGAATATTCTAACAAAGGTAAATAATGTCTGCTACTTAGGTTTGCACCTAAGTTCTTCTCTGTCAGGGAAATTCCATTTGAATTTTAAACTTCAACAAATGGAAAGAAATGTCGAAGCAATTTTTCGCTTCGCTCGCAGACTGGGGCACAGACCGGTACACCAGATCATTACGCTCTATAAGTCTAAATGTGTCTCAGCGGCAACTTATGGGGATGGCCTCTGGGGATATACCAGCTCTACTATTCTACAACGGGCAGAGAATAAATTTCTTCACCGGCTACTTATGGTACCCAAGAACGTAGCGAATATTATATGCCATGAGGAGCTGGGGATTGGTTACATTACAGATTTGATAGATATTGCCCCCCTTCTGCTATGGATACAAGTATGGTTAAATCCGGTGGCTACCTTAACACATGAGTGTGTAAAAGATTGTATTTCATTAGCAAACCATAACAAAATTCCATGGTTAAACTTTGTTCATAACTGCTTCCGAAACTTGGACTTGGAGTCTATGTATCTTAAACCAGAGCTCTTGCCCGCCAATGCGAAGGAAATTGTTAAACTACGATATAAAGAGTATGTTATGAATTCTAGATATCAGGCGGCAGAGAATTTGAGCTCTTTTGGTTCATATGTACAAATTCCATCCTCAAATTTGTTAGAACCTTATTTTATTTGGTTTCCGATTCCCTCCCTATACTCCTTACTTGTACTTTTTAGACTCAATATGATACATTTTAGAGTGGCGTTTCCAACAAAATGCGTGTGGGGGAAAAAACGTTATCACCATGCCCTTGTGACAATTTTTCGAAACAAAGCACATGTCACTTCATTTTATTTTGTACACTTTACTCAGCTCCTACGGAAACTTTTTTACTACCTATTTTGCGTAATTTGCACACCTCATCCTATAAAGAAGGATTGATTGGCATTCAAAGCCTCTCGTCCAAACAAATATGTAGCTCCATTTTAAGCTTTATCAAATCTGCTATTATTATTAGGAATCAATATGAATCAGTAACGTGATTATTTTTTAATGTAATCTAGATATTGTTTTATTGTTGTATATGATTTTATAAGTATTTATTATCTTATATTTAGTAGGTTCAAGTGGCACGTTTAGGTTCCAAAGACCTGCAGATTGAAGAGTCTTGCTTTTTGAAATATGCAATAAGTATTGTATTTTATGATGATTTATATGTATGTATGTATGTGTACTTTTATGGCAATACGCCGAATAAAGTTATTTGACTGACTGACTGACTGAGGGTATCACTTCTCTGATCTGGGCTAAGATTCTGCTTTTTAATCCTCTGTCTTGGGTTTCAGTGAGACTGACTCCGAGGCTGTTGGGCCTCATGGCCTCCAGCATCCTGCTAATGAGACATGCCAGATGGCATATGTGGGCTCTGCAGTGGGACTTGGAGTTCCATGGGGCGCAGCATCAGGGAAATATCTACGATATGGTCCAGATCTCGGAAGGGACTGCGAAAGACCTGCAGTGGTGGCTTTCGAATCTGCATTGGGTCCATGGCAAATCCCTTTCCCTTCCCCAGCCAGAACTATCCATAGTGACAGATGCGTCACTTCTGGGAAGGGGCAGTCATATGGGAGAGGCGGAGAAAAGAAGCATCTGGTCTCCGGTGGAGTCTGGGCTCCATATCGATCTTCTGGAACTCAGGGTGATCAGACTTGCGTTGAAAGCATTTCTTCCCTCTCAAAGGGAAAGTAGTGCAAGTGTTCACGGACAACACTACTGCCATGTGGTACTGCAACAGACAGGGCGGAATACAGTCCTGGACCCTTTGTCAGGAGGCACTACACCTCTGGGTGTGGCTGGAACATCAGGACATTACCCTGGTGGTTCAACAGCTGGCGGGCTCTCTGAATGCCAGAGCAGACAAACTCAGCCGTCGATGCATAGCTGATCACAAATTGTGTCTCCGGCCCAAGGTGGCCCAATGTCTCTTTCAGTAGTGGAGAGAGCCTTGGTTAGATCGGTTTGCCTCCGCAGAGAACTCTCAATGTCAGCTATTTTGTGCGTTGGAGTTTCCAAAGCGGCACTCGCCCGGAGATGCTTTTCGTCTCACGTGAAACTCTGGTCGCCTTACCGCCTATAATACTTCTGCCTAAAGTTCTCAAGAATATCAGGAACCACCGGGCCCAAGTCATCTTGGTGGCTCTGGTCTGGGCACAAAGAGTATGGTATCCAGAGCTATTGAGCATGGCCACCGATCTTCCACTCAGACTGCCTCTGCAGAAGGATCTTCTGTCGCAGCAGCAGGGGACGGTTCTCCACCTGAACCTGTTCAATCTCCACCTTCATGCGTGGAGATTGGGTGCCGGCAGTTGACAGCTTTTGACCTTCCACCTGAAGTCTGTGATGTAATCTTGGCAGCCAGACATCCCTCCATCAAAACAGTATACGCCTGTCGTTGGCATAAATTTGTGGCATGGTGTACCAACAAATCTGTTGACCCCCTGTATGATCCTTTATCTGAGGTTCTTTTGTTCAATCCTTCTTTAGCCCAGCAGGGCTCTGCTTTAGGCACCCTTAAAGGGTATTTATCGGCTATTTCAGCCTTTCCTAGGCTACCTGATCAGCCTTTACTCTTAAAGTCTCCTATTGTGAATCGAATCCTTAAAGATCTCACCCATTTGTTTCCTCCCACTCCATTTATCATGCCTCAGTGGGACCTCAATCTTGTCCTTACTTTCTTAATGTGTACTCCATTCGAGCTGATGCACAATTGTTCACTACAGCTCCTTACTTTCAAGACTGTTTTTCTTGTTGCCATCTGTAGGAAAATGGCTCTTGTTGCAGTTACCCACTCACATTTTGCCTGATATTGATGCTGACGTGACTAAGAAGTGTACTGCTAACCAGGCCCCAGCACCAGTGTTTTCTCACTAAAAATGTACCATTGTTTCCACAATTGGCACAGCCCTGGCACACAAATGGCACACAGATAAGACCCTTGTAAAAGGTACCAGTGGTACTGAGGGCCCTGTGACCAGGGAAGGTCCCTAGGAGCTACAGCATGTGATGTGCCACCCTAAGGGACCCCTCACCTAACACATGCACACTGCCATGGCAGATTGTGTGTGTTGGTGGGGAGAAAAAGGCAAAGTCAACATGGCATCCCCCTCAGGATGCCATGCAGACAAAACACTGCCTGTGGCATAGGTAAGTCACCCCTCTAGCAGGCCTTAAAGCCCTAAGGCAGGGTGCACTATACCACATGAGCAATATGCCCCTAAAGCGTCTAAGTCCATTCTTAGACATTGTAAGTACAGTGTGGCTATATTAAGAATATGGTCTGGGAGTTTGTCAAAACCAACTCCTCAGTTCAGTAATGGCTAGATTGTATACTGGGAAGTTTGGTATCAAACGTCTCAAAATAATAAACCCACACTGATGCCAGTGCTGGATTTATTAAAAATCCACACAGAGAGCATCTTAGAGATGCCGCTTGTATTTTACCCGATCCTTCAGTGCAGGACTGGCTGGTCTGTGCCAGCCTGCCACTGAGAGATGAGTTTCTGACACCCTGGGGTGAGAGCCTTCTGGCCCTGATGCCAGGGAGGGTCTCTAAGGGCTGCAGCATGTCTTATGCCACCATGGCGACCCCTCACTCAGCACATACCTGACAGCTTGTGTGTGCTGGTGGGGAGAAAATGACTAAGTCGACATGGCACTCCCCTCAGGGTGCCATGCCAACCTCACACTGCCTGTGGCATAGGTAAGTCACCCCTCTAGCAGGCCTTACAGCCCTAAGGCAGAGTGCATTATACCACAGGTAGAGGGCATATGTGCATGAGCACTATGCCCCTACAGTGTCTAAGCAAAACCTTAGAAATTGTAAGTGCAGGGTAGCTATAAAGAGTATATGGTCTGGGAGTTTGTCAAACACGAACTCCACAGTTCCATAATGGCTACACTGAAATCTGGGAAGTTTGGTATCAAACTTCTCAGCACAATAAATGCACACTGATGCCAGTGTGGAATTTATTGTAAAATATACCCAGAGTGCATCTTAGAGATGCCCCCTGAATACCAGTCCGACTCCTAGTGCTAGGCTGACCAGTTTCTGCCAGCCTGTCACAACCAGACGAGTTGCTGGCCACATGGGGAGAGTGCCTTTGTCACTCTGTGGCCAGGAACAAAGCCTGTACCGGGTGGAGGTGCTTCTCACCTCCCCCTGCAGGAACTGTAACACCTGGCGGTGAGCCTCAAAGGCTCATGTCTTTTGTTACAGCACCCAAGGGCATCCCAGCTAGTGGAGATGCCCGCCCCTCCGGCCACTGCCCCCACTTTTGGCGGCAAGGCTGGAGGAGATAATGAGAAAAATCAGGAGGAGTCACTCACCAGTCAGGACAGCCCCAATGGTGTCCTGAGATGGTGACCCCTGCCTTTAGAAATCCTCCATCTTGAGATTGGAGGATTACCCAATAGGATTAGGGATGTGCCCCCCTCCCCTCTGGGAGGAGGAACAAAGAGGGTGTAGCCACCCTCCAGGACAGTAGCCATTGGCGACTGCCCCCCAGACCTAAACACCCCCCTAAATTTAGTATTTACGGGCACCCAAGAACCCAGGAAATTAGATTCCTGCAACCTGAAACAAGGAGGACTGCTGACCTGAAAGCCCTGCAGAGACGACGGAGACGACAACTGCTTTGACCCCAGCCCTATTGGCCTGTCTCATGACTCGAAGAAAACTGCAACAGTGACTCATCCGACAGGGACCAGTGACCTCTGAAGCCTCAGAGGACTGCCCTGAACCAAAGGACCAAGAAACTCCTGTGAGCAGCGGCTCTGCTCAACAACAGCAACATCTTCAAAAGTTGCTTCATTGTTGCCAAAGAACTCACTCTTCCCGCTGGAAGCGTGAGACTTCACCCGACGCCCCCGGCTCGAGCTCCAGAGAACCAACACCACAGGGAGGACTCCCAGGCGACTGCGACCTCGTGAGTAGCCCGAGACAACCCCTTGGACTCCCACAGCGACGCATGCAGAGAGAATCCAGAGGCTCCCCCTGACCGTGACTGCCTGTAACAAGGAACCCCACGTCTGGACCATACACTGCACCCGCAGCCCCCAGGACCAGAAGGAACCCGAAACTCAGTGCAGGAGTGACCACCAGGCGACCCTCTGCCTAGCCCAGATGGTGGCTGGCCGAGAAGCCCTCCTGTGCCCTGCCTGCACCGCTAGAGTGACCCCCGGGTCCCTCCATTGATTTCAAATACAAACCAGATGTCTGTGCCGCTGAGGGTGTGTTTTGTGTGCCTACTTTCCTCCTCCCCCTCCACGCCCTTCCCAGTGCTCTACAAAAACCCCCTGGTCTGCCCTCCAAAGACACAGGTACTTACCTGTAGGCAGACTGGAACCGAAGCATCCCTGTTCTTCATAGGCGCCTGTGTGTTTTGGGCACTTCTTTGACCTCTACACCTGACCGACCCTGAGCTGCTGGTGTGGTAACTTTGGGGTTGCCTTGAACCCCCAACGGTGGGCTGCCTATGTCCAGGAAGTTAGACTTATAAGTGTCTTACTAACCTGACAAACTAACCATTACTTACCTCCCCCAGGAACTGTAGATTTGTGCACAGTGTCCACTTTTAAAATAGCTTATTGCCATTTTTACTAAAACTGTGTTGGCTATTGCTCTAATTCAAAGTTCCTAACTTACTTGTGTGGAGTACCTTCCATTTTATGTATTTACTTCAAATCTTGAACTTGTAGTTCTAAAAATAAATTAAGAACAGTTTTTTCTATATAAAAACTATTGGCCTGGAGTTAAGTCTTTGAGTGTGTGTTCCTCATTATTGCCTGTGTGTGTGTGTGCAACAAATGCTTAACACTACCCTCTGATAAGCCTACTGCTCGACCACACTACCACAAAATAGAGCATTAGAATTATCTCTTTTTGCCACTATCTTACCTCTAAGGCGAACCCTTGGACTCTGTGCACACTATTTCTTACTTTGAAATAGTATATACAGAGCCAACTTCCTACAACAACCAACTCTTTGTTGGATATGTGGGTTCAAAGAAAGGAAAGGCGTGCGCAAAAACGTACCATCTCTCGATGGGTACTTCTTTGCATCAAGATGTGCTACGCTTTGGCCAAAAAGCAACCCCCTGAGGGCTTGCGTGCTCATTCCACCTGAGCAACTATTGCTTCCACTGCCTTAGCATGCAGAGTTTCATCCTGGATATCTGCCAGTCAGTTACCTGGACAGTCAGGTCCATTGGGACGGCTACTTTTGTCGTTCGGTCCTGCAGTACTTTCTAGTAGGATCTTGGTTCACAGCCCAGCTCCGAGGATAGCATTGCTTGGGTATCTATTCTAAGGTAAGGAATCTGCATCTAGACGTCTCTATCAGATGCACAAGTTACTTACCTTCGGTAACAATATATCTGGTAGAGACATATTCTAGTAGCAGATTCCTTACCGACCCACCCATCCTACCCACTTGCAAACTGATTTCTAAGGACAGGCATTCCTTATTCAGAGCCTTAGCTCTGGTGCACCAATCTTAGTATTCTTTGCGGATCTTCTTTGGTGTGGAAAGTCGTGAAAAGAAACTGACGTCTCTGCGCTGAGGCGGCATCTATGTACTACTCCTGATGTCATCACGGCGACTATGATGCCAACGATGCCCGCAGAGTCGACTGACGTGCAAGGGTATTGCTCGAAGAAAAATCTCCAGATCCAGTCCGACGCCTGGGGGAAATTCTAAGGTAAGGAATCTGCAACTAGAATATGTCTCTACCAGATATGTCATTACCAAAGGCAAATAACTTACAATTACTAACCAAATTGCACTTTTTCCGAATAAAAGTGCGAGCCAAGGGAATATAAGAATTACCACATACAATCGGTTAACTGCTTGCTGGTAACTGCAAAACAGAGGGTTTAAGGGACACACCTATAGATAATTATACACATTCACATATGCAGGTATGTGTAGGGATGTTTAAATATGTATGTACATTTCTGTATTTGTGAATATGTGTGTATATATAGATATGTTCGATGGCATGTGTAGCTGCAGATACACATGCTGTGCACAGTCCGCCATCTGGTGTTGGGCTCGGAGTGTTACAAGTTGTTTTTCTTCGAAGAAGTCTTTTCGAGTCACGAGACCGAGGTACTCCTCCCAATTCGACTCCATTGCGCATGGGCGTCGACTCCATCTTAGATTGTTTTTTCCCGCCATCGGGTTCGGACGTGTTCCTTTTCGCTCCGTGTTTCGGGTCGGAAAGTTAGTTAGAATCTCGGAAAAAAACGTCGGTATTGTTTGCGTTCGGTATCGGGTTAGTTAGAACAAATCGACACCGAATTCTGAAGAGCTCCGGTGGCCCTTCGGGGTTTTTTCGATCCCCCGTCGGGGCCTGGTCGGCCCGGCCACATGTGACTTCAAGGCTGATGGAACGGACCCCATTCCGCTTCTGCCCAAAATTCCATAACAAGTATCCGTATACGGATCAGCATCTGGTCTGTAACTTGTGCTTGTCTCCCGAGCACAAGGAAGATACTTGTGAAGCCTGTCGAGCGTTTTGGTCGAGAAAGACATTAAGAGACCGAAGAGCCAGAAGATTGCAACTGCCGTCGACGCCGACAGGACAAGAGCGTTTCGAGGAGGAAGAAGAAGCATTCTCCATCCATGAGTCGGACTCGGAAGAGCTCGAGGCCGAAGAAACTCCAAAAACCGTGAGTAAGATGTCGAAACATAAGACTCACGAGAAGTCAACAAAAGCCCAGGGGACGCCACCGCCAACAGGCCATGGCTTAACCCGAAAAATAGGTGACCGATCATCGGCACCAAAAAAGGGCACGCTTGTGGCGCAGTCATCCGACTCAGGTCGAGATACCGCCACACAGCAACCTTGGACCCGAGACAGCGGCTCCGGAAAAATTCGGCACCGAGACACCACGCCGAAAATAAAAAAGGTTTCTTCGGAGCCTAAAAAGACATCCGAAAAAGTTTCGGTTCCGAAACATCCAGCCTTGGAGCCGAAAACAGGTTCCTACACAGAGGAACAAGGATTAACCTCCCAAATGCGAAAGCATAGATTCGGAGAGGAACTTGAAGCTGTAGAGCCAGACTATACACAAAGAAGGCTCCACATTCATGAGGACACAGGGAAGATAACCACTCTTCCCCCAATTAAAATAAAAAGAAAACTTGCCTTTCAACAAAAGGACAAGCAGCCACAGGCAAAAGTGGCAAGGAAAACAACTCCACCACCATCAATACACGCATCACCAGTAACAACTCCACCACTGATGCACTCCCCAGCTCATACTACAATGAGTCAGGATGATCCTGATGCATGGGACCTTTACGACGCCCCAGTATCAGACAACAGCCCAGACTCGTACCCTGCAAGACCGTCGCCACCTGAGGACAGTACATCATACACACAGGTGGTCGCAAGAGCTGCTGCTTTTCACAACGTCAACTTGCATTCCGAACCAATTGAGGATGATTTTTTGTTTAACACCCTATCATCCACCCATAGCCAATACCAAAGCCTACCTATGCTCCCAGGAATGCTAAAACATTCAAAACAAATCTTTCAAGATCCTGTTAAAGGCAGAGCCATAACTCCAAGGGTGGAGAAAAAATACAAGCCACCGCCAACAGATCCCGTTTATATTACAACGCAATTGACACCAGACTCCGTAGTTGTCGGGGCAGCTCGTAAGAGAGCGAACTCTCATACCTCAGGGGACGCACCACCTCCAGACAAGGAGAGTCGCAAATTTGATGCAGCGGGCAAAAGGGTGGCAGCACAAGCAGCAAACCAATGGCGCATTGCCAATTCACAAGCACTTTTGGCAAGATATGATAGAGCTCATTGGGATGAGATGCAGCATTTCATAGAACACTTACCCAAAGAGTTCCAGAAAAGGGCGCAACAGGTGGTGGAAGAAGGACAAAGTATCTCAAATAATCAGATACGGTCTTCAATGGATGCAGCAGATACGGCTGCAAGGACAGTAAACACTGCAATAACAATAAGAAGGCACGCATGGCTGCGTACTTCGGGGTTCAAGCCGAAAATTCAACAAGCCGTGCTAAATATGCCCTTTAATGAACAGCAGTTGTTTGGGCCGGAAGTCGACACTGCTATTGAAAAACTCAAGAAAGACACTGATACAGCCAAAGCCATGGGCGCACTCTATTCCCGGCAGAGCAGAGGCACTTTTCGCAAAACACCTTTTAGGGGAGGGTTTCGAGGTCAACCAACAGAAACCACAACATCACAAGCAAGGCCCACTTACCAGAGCCAATATCAGCGGGGAGGTTTTCGGGGGCAATATAGAGGAGGCCAATTCCAGAAGAATAGGGGAAAGTTCCAAAGCCCCAAAACTCCTCAAAATAAACAGTGACTTACAAGTCACACAACCCCATCACATAACACCTGTGGGGGGGAGACTAAGCCAATTTTACAAACATTGGGAGGAAATAACAACAGACACTTGGGTCTTAGCAATTATTCAGCACGGTTATTGCATAGAATTTCTCAAAATTCCTCCAAACATCCTACCGAAAACACAGTATGTCAAAACAACATATAGACCTTCTAGGACTAGAAGTTCAAGCATTGTTACAAAAAGAAGCAATAGAATTAGTACCAAATCGACAAATAAACACAGGAGTTTACTCACTGTACTTTCTAATACCCAAAAAGGACGGCAGTCTGAGACCAATACTAGATCTCAGAACACTAAATACCTACATCAAATCAGACCACTTTCACATGGTTACATTACAAGAAGTAATCCCACTGCTCAAACAACAAGACTACATGACAACACTAGACCTAAAGGATGCGTATTTCCATATACCAATACATCCTTCACACAGAAAATACCTAAGGTTCGTATTCCAAGGAATACATTACCAATTCAAAGTGTTGCCATTCGGAATAACAACTGCGCCAAGAGTTTTTACAAAATGCCTGGCGGTAGTAGCTGCACATATCAGAAGGCAGCAAATACATGTGTTCCCGTACTTAGACGACTGGTTAATCAAAACCAACACGCTAAGACAGTGTTCACAGCACACAAAATATGTCATACAAATCCTACACAAACTAGGTTTCTCGATCAACTACACAAAGTCACACCTTATGCCGTGTCAAACACAGCAATACTTAGGAGCGACAATCAACACAGCAAAAGGGATTGCCACTCCAAGTCCACAAAGGGTTCAAACATTTCACAATGTAATACACGCCATGTACCCAAAACAAAGGGTACAAGTCAAAATGGTAATGAAACTGCTAGGCATGATGTCTTCATGCATATCCATTGTCCCAAACGCAAGGTTGCACATGCGCCCTTACAACAGTGCCTAGCATCACAATGGTCACAAGCACAGGGTCAGCTTCTAGATCTGGTGTTGATAGACCGCCAAACATACATCTCGCTTCTATGGTGGAACAGTATAAATTTAAACCAAGGGCGGCCTTTCCAAGACCCAGTGCCACAATACGTCATAACGACAGATGCTTCCATGACAGGGTGGGGAGCACACCTCAATCAACACAGCATCCAAGGACAATGGGACATACATCAAAGACAGTTTCACATAAATCACTTAGAACTGTTAGCGAACTTACTTTCAAATTTGGGGAACACCTCAAATAGATCTATTTGCAACAAAGGAAAACTCAAAATGCCAAAACTTCGCATCCAGGTACCCACAGGACCAATCCCAAGGCAATGCTCTATGGATGAACTGGTCAGGGATATTTGCGTACGCTTTTCCCCCTCTCCCGCTCCTTCCATATCTAGTAAACAGGTTGAGTCAAAACAAACTCAAACTCATACTAATAGCACCAACATGGGCGAGGCAACCTTGGTACACAACACTACTAGACCTTTCAGTAGTACCTCATGTCAAACTACCCAACAGACCAGATCTGTTAACACAACACAAACAACAGATCAGACATCCAAATCCAGCATCTCTGAATCTAGCAATTTGGCTCCTGAAATCCTAGAATTCGGACACTTAGACCTCACACAAGAATGTATGGAGGTCATAAGACAAGCTAGGAAACCTACCACTAGACACTGCTATGCAAATAAGTGGAAAAGATTTGTTTATTACTGCCAAAATAATCAAATTCAGCCATTACACGCATCTCCAAAAGATATAGTAGGATATTTACTACATTTACAAAAATCAAATCTAGCTTTCTCTTCCATAAAGATACATCTTACCGCAATATCAGCTTACCTGCAAATTACTCATTCAACTTCATTATTTAAAATACCAGTCATAAAAGCGTTTATGGAAGGCCTAAAGAAAATTATACCACCAAGAACGCCACCTGTTCCTTCATGGAACCTCAACATTGTCTTAACACGACTCATTGGTCCACCATTTGAACCCATGCATTCTTGTGAAATGCAATACTTAACGTGGAAAGTTGCGTTTTTAATTGCCATCACATCTCTAAGAAGAGCGAGTGAAATTCAAGCTTTTACCATACAAGAACCATTTATTCAAATACACAAAAATAAAATAGTCCTACGAACAAATCCAAAATTTCTACCAAAGGTAATCTCACCGTTCCACTTGAATCAAACGGTAGAATTACCAGTGTTCTTCCCACAGCCAGATTCTATAGCTGAAAGAGCACTACATACATTAGACATCAAAAGAGCGCTAATGTATTACATTGACAGAACAAAACTAATTTGAAAAACAAAACAACTATTTATTGCTTTTCAAAAACCTCATACAGGAAATCCAATTTCAAAACAAGGCATTGCTAGATGGATAGTTAAATGCATTCAAACCTGCTATATTAAAGCAAAGAGAGAGCTGCCTATTACACCAAAGGCACACTCAACCAGAAAGAAAGGTGCTACCATGGCCTTTCTAGGAAATATTCCAATGAACTAAATATGTAAGGCAGCAACATGGTCTACGCCTCATACATTTAGCAAGCACTACTGTGTGGATGTGTTAATTGCACAACAGGGCACAGTAGGTCAAGCTGTACTAAGAACATTATTTCAAACAACTTCAACTCCTACAGGCTGAACCACCGCTTTTGGGGAGATAACTGCTTATTAGTCTATGCACCGCATGTGTATCTGCAGCTACACATGCCATCGAACGGAAAATGTCACTTACCCAGTGTACATCTGTTCGTGGCATTAGTCGCTGCAGATTCACATGCGCCCACCCGCCTCCCCGGCAGCCTGTAGCCGTTTAGAAGTAGATCTTGAACATTTGTACATTTGTAAATATATTACTTTAAGCTTCATTATGTACATATGTATTCACTCCATTGCATGGGCACTATTACTAGCATACACAACTCCTACCTCACCCTCTGCGGGGAAAACAATCTAAGATGGAGTCGACGCCCATGCGCAATGGAGTCGAATTGGGAGGAGTCCCGCGGTCTCGTGACTCGAAAAGACTTCTTCGAAGAAAAACAACTTGTAACACTTCCGAGCCCAACACCAGATGGCGGACTGTGCACAGCATGTGAATCTGCAGCTACACATGCCATCTAACATGTAATAGGGCCACCATTCAAACCCATGCACTCTTGTCCTCTTCAATTTCTCACATGGAAGGTTCCTTTCTTAGTAGCAGTTACTTCATTAAGAAGAGTAAGTGAAATTCAAGCATTTACTCTAGAGTAACCGTTCTTCCAAGTACACAAACAAAAAGTAGTACTTAGGACAAACCCAAAATTCTTACCTAAAGTGGTTTCACCTTTTCACAATAATCAGTTAGTGGAATTGCCTGTCTTCTTTCCACAGCCGGACTCTGCTGCTGAAAGAGCTCTACATACTCCTGACCTTAAGAGAGCTCTAATGTATTACATAGACAGAACAAAAGACTTTAGGAAAACTAATCAGCTTTTTGTTGCTTTCCAACAACCACATCAAGGTAATCCCATTTCAAAACAAGGATTAGCTAGATGGATTGTGCGATGTATTCAAACATGTTACCTTAAGGCAAAAAGACAACTATTAATAACTCCAAAATCACATTCCACTAGGAAAAAGGGTGCTTCTATGGCATTCTTAGGAAATACACAGATATATGCAAAGCTGCCACATGGTCCACACCACATACATTCACAAAGCAATACTGTGTGGATGTTTAATCTAGACAACAAGCAAATGTTGGACAAGCACTGTTAAAAACACTACATCAGACCACTTAAACTCCTACAGGCTAACCACCGCTTATGCATAGTATGTGCATCTGCACATGCCATCGAACAGAAAATGTCACTTACTCAGTGTACATCTGTTCGTGCCTCTTCAGGAGGACCTTCTGTCGCAGCAGCAGGGAACGGTTCTCCATCCGAACCTGTCCAGTCTCTGTCTTGCATGGAGATTGAGTGCGGCAGTTGAAAGCTTTGCTCCTTCCACCCGAAGTCTGTAATGCTATCTTGGCAGCCAGGCATCCCTGCACCAAAACGGTATATGCTTGTCTTTGGAACAAATTTGTGGCATGTTGTACCAACAAGTCTGTTGATCCCCTTTCTGCACCTCTGCCTCAGGTTCTTTTATTTGTACTCTCTTCACCAGAAGGGCTCTCCTCTGGGCACCCTTAAAGGTTATCTGTCTGCTATCTCTGCTTTCCTCAGACTATAGGGTCAACCCTACTTGTTTAAATCTCCCATTGGTGGGAGGTTCCTCAAGGGTCTTAGCAACCTACCCCGTTCATAATGCCCCATTGGGATTTAAACTTGGTACTCACTTATCTCATGTGTGCTCCTTTTGAGCCCCTTCATAATTGTGCTCTTCGGCTTCTCACTTTAAAGACAGCCTTTCTTGTAGCCGTCACATCTGCTCGTAGAGTGAGTGAGCTGCAAACTCTTTCTTTAAAGCCACCCTTTATCTCTGTCCATCCTGACAAAGTGGTGTTTCATACCTGGGCCTCTTTCCTCAAGTGGTCACACCCTATCATGTAGGCCAATCCATCACCTTGCTTCCATTTTAAGCACCCCAACATCTTTCTCGTGAAGAGGAGAGAGACTCCACTGTCAGGATCCAAAAAGAGTGTTTGCATTCTCCCATAATCATACTAAAGACGTCCGGGTGGACGATCAACTCTGGTTATGTGGGTGCGAAGGTGGTCAGGTGGTGCAGAAAAGGACCATCTTTAGGTGTGTTGTTCTCTGCATCAAAATGTGTACACTTTGGCTAAGAAGCAGCCCCCTGAAGGTTTGCGTGCTCCCTCTACCAGAGTAACTTCTACAACATCTGCGTTAGCACGCAGAGTTCCAGTCCTGGACATTTGCCAGGCAGCAATATGGTAGTCTCTGCACACGTTCACTAGACACTACTGACTATACAGTCAGGTTCACAGGGACAGCTACTTGGGCCGTTCGGTTCTGCAGGACTTCTTAGTTTGATTTTGGTTTCGGACCCACCTCCAGGAACGGTATTGCTTGGGTATTTATTCTAAGGCAAGTAATCTGCAACTAGGAGTCTCTATCAGATGAACAAGCTAACTACCTTCGGTAAAAAATGATCTAGTGGAGTCATATTCTAGTTGCAGATTCCTTACTGACCCATCCTTCCCGCTCTGCTCACTGATTTCTGGGGACGAACCTTCAAGGGACCTAGTTATGGCTCACCAATCTGTTCTTCATGGCTCCGTGCTTCGGGTGTGGAAAGTCGTGAAAACAAACTGACGTTGGCGCACCAGGGTGGCGCCTATATACGACCACGACTTCATCAATATGTTTCCACCAGATAATTAATTACCGAAGGTAAATAACTTGTTCTTCTCGATCGAGGATAGCTCTGGCTCATACTGCGAGGTGATCCTCGAAATGCAGGAGTTATCACCCGCCCATCACATGAGTACTGTGGCCCCTGTTCCAACACCCAAGCCCTCCAAAAAATCTCTGACTTCCCAGCTTCCATTACAGGAGTTCACCGGACTGCCACTGCCATCTAGCCATGGTTGGATCACAAAGACTATCTCAGCTGCCCCGCTCTCAGGCCCAGCACTGAAGATCGCCACAAAGGCCAAGCCTTTGGCATCGACCTCCACCTCAGACCAAGAGCATGTTTCGGCAATGACCCGACCCTTAGCACTGACCTGGCAGCTCCCTCCATCGACCTCCGCGCCGACAAAGCCTAATCTGGCCAGGCCAAAAGCTTTCAGTACCAAAAGTCTCAGAGCTGAAAGACTCAAGACCGTCTTAAGCCTCTACTTTCCCTGTCGAGCCTATCCTTGAAAAACTAGATATCCAACAGAGGAAGATTCAAATACAAGTGGGGATTGGCCTCTTCATCGCTACTCCAGCCTCTCCTACACCTCTGACGAGAAAGTAGACATTCACTGAGGCACTGGACCTCCCCCTTCCTGCCAGGAAGAAGTCTAACGACAAGGCCACCAGCCCTGTCTTGCAGCGGTGGCAGAGGCAGGGGTAGTTAGTAGCACAAACTGCACCGTGGAAAGTTCCGCTAATTAGAGCAGCCACTGCCACAAATCAATAAGGTCTACACCTTACCATAGTTAGGTCGGTTTCTAGCGATACTAAGGTCTATTTTATACGCTTAGGTTCATTTATGTGATGGTGATTGGATTACATAGATCATAACCCTGAGTAGCCCAATCCTGAGTAGATTAGGTCACCATCCTGAGGAATTGCCAAGATCGACTATAAAATGGCAAGAAATATGTTGACCTTTTTTTTACTAGCTAGATTAGACCATTATATCCATATCCAGTTACACACTGTTTTACTATAACAAGGGTATCACCATATTAAATGTTATTTAGGTACTCCTTAGTTAATTTTAATTCACCACACACCAATCTACACTTATTCGCACACAGAGCATTGCTACTCATTCTTAACATAAGGCATAAAAATAAAGTTCTTGGGCATAGAGCCTCGTCTAGGGCCTGTCAAGCAGTGCAGCGCCGGCCTGATGTGGAGCTGCCCCATGAAGAAGCTTGACACCAATCTGTGTCTGTAAAGTCTATTGCTCCCGAGCAATCAGATCTCTTGATCTGATACCCGAGTCCTTTACTGACCTATATCTTGCTTGCTTGATTTTCTTTTATAGTTACTGCAGGCCCCTTTCAGTTCACCAGCCTTGCCTACCATTCGCCTCCTACACCACCTCATTCTCCACCACCTCCATCACCTTCGTACTGTTTTCCACCACTGTCTCCTTCACACGACCCACTTGATGTTTCCCCTCAGGGGTCACCAAAGTTGGACACCGACTGGCCGAGGGGTGGCAGGGGGGCCTTGGGTGATCCTGACACTTGGGACGTGTACGACACCCTTTGGACATGTACTACACTGATCCTACCATCCCCAATGATGCAGACCTATACCTAGCCCGCCCCTCCCCTCCTGAGGATGCCACCTCCTTCCAGCAGGTTATATCTTTACAGTGGCAGCATTTCATAATGTTGGGATGCACAAAGAACCCCTAGCGCAGGACTTTGACACACTCTCTTCCACGCACAGGGACACCCAATTATTGCCCATGCTTCCTGGCGTGATGAGACAAGCCAAGGGTATTTTGAAGGAGCCAGTCCGTGCCAGGGTCATCGCCCCTCTAGTGGATAAAAAATATAAAGCGACGCCTTCTGCCGCTTTGTTCTTCCCGAGTCCAGTACCACCTGACTCCATTATTGGAACCACTGCCTGTAAGAGGACAGTCAGGCTTCTGGGGAAGCCCCCTCCTCAAAAGGAAAGCAAACGCATAGATGCAGCTGGGAAGAGGGTTGCAACACAGGCGGACAACCATTGTCATATCACTGATTCTCAGGCCTTGTTGGCCCGCTCGGACAGAGCCTATTGGGACGAGAAAATCTTGCAGTACTGTCTGGAAGAACATCGCAAGATGGGTCAGCACATTGTTAGAGGAGCAGGCCATCTAAAAAAAAATCCATCCAATGCACCCTCGACATAGCAGATACGGCAGCTCGGGTGATTAATAGTTTGCTTCTGAGAAGGCATGCATGGCTAAGGTGTTCTGGGTACAAACCAGAGGTTCAGCAGGCAGTCTTAAATAAGGCTTTTGATAAGGAGCATCTTTTCAGACCGCAGGTAGATTCTACCCTTGATAAGATGAAAAAGGACACTGATACAGCTAATGCAATGGAAGCATTCTAAAGTTCAACTTCCAGAAACTCCTTTCGCCTTCCAGGCTACAGAGTAACATATAAATCCACCTCCACGAATTCCTTCACTTCCCAACAGAAACAACCCTAGTGTGCCTACACCAACAGGTTATTACAGAGATTCCTTTAGAGGAACTAACAACAAGGGAAGAAGCAAGGATGTTGCTGCAATCGAAGCAACATCCACTTCAAAGCAGTGACTACACACACCTTCCCCCCCAAACACACAACACCTGTTGGGGACAGACTACAGTTTGTTCACCTAGTCTGGAATACCATCATTACAGACAAAAGGATACTAGCCATTATCCAACTTGGCTATTGCCTGGATCTCATTACCACACCGCCAACATACCACTTCGCATTCGAAGATTATCACTGGAACATCGAACACTTCTCAAACAAGAGGTCCAAGCCCTTCTTCTGACAGGGGCCATAGAACCCGTTCCTCTTTAACACCAAGGTTCATGAGTATACTCCTTATACTTTCTCATCTCCAAAAAGGACGTATCTCTAAGACAAATCTTAAACCTTAGGCCTCTAAACAAGTGCATCCTATCAGCACACTTCCATATGGTCACTGTACAGGATGTCGTTCTGCTTCTGCAGCAGGGTGACTTTATGGCAACACTAGACCTAAAAGACTCCTGCTTTCACATACCAATACATCCTACTCACCGCAAATACTTAAGATTTGCCATAGCAGGCAACCACTACCAATTCAAAGAATTTCCATTCGGGGTGACTACCACACCTCAAGTTTTCACAAAGTGCCTGGCAGCACATCTGTGAAGGCCAAATGCCTACATATTTCCCTACTGGATGATTGGCTAATCAAAGCCAGACCAGCACTCACCAGCAGTGCCAACTACACACTCAGTTGGCTGTGGAACTGCTTCACATTCTAGGGTTTACAGTCAGCATCCCCAAGTCTCATCTTCAACCTCTGCAAGTTCAACTCTACTTGGGAGCAATCTTAAACACACTGTTAGGATTAGCCTACCCCAATCCAACTGAAATTGAGAACTTTCAGGCAACTCTGCCCCAGTTCCAGCCAAACCACTCACTCACAGTAAAAACCTTCATGCATCTGCTAGGAATGCTCCCTTCTTGCTTTGCCACAGTCCCCCATGCAAGAATATACATGTGCCCTCGGCAGCAATGTCTAGCTTGCCAGTGGTCTCAGTCACGGGGTCACCTGGAAGGTCTAGTGTTGATAGACCCCCACACTCACCGTTCTCTGCAATGGTGGAACACTAACAGCCTGTCAAAGTGGCAGCCTCTTCTGAACACTGTTCATCACATCACTCTGACCATGGACACTTCACAGACGGATTGGGGTGCTAGCCTACAAGACTTGACAGTACAAGGTCTTTAGGATGCCAGACATCAATCTCTACACATCAACTACCTGGAGCTTTAGGCGTTTACCTAACACTGAAAGCTTTACTTCCTCACCTGTCTCAAAAGGTTGTACTTGTTTGGATGGACAGTATGACAGCCATGTACTGTCTAAAACCAAACCGGGAAAGACACAGTTTTCACGACTCGCACCTGTCTCAGACCATATGGAAATGGGTTCTTCATCACAACATTTACCTGTTGGCGTATTACCTTCCTGGAACAGACAACAACTTTGCAGACCTGTTCAGCAGGATGCAGCAACAGGTTCAGGAATAAGAACTCCACCTACGAGTCCTTCTGTCATACTTTCACAAGTGGGAGTTCCCACAAACTGACCTTCTTTTTTTTTTTTTTTTTTGCACTGCAGCAGAAAACGCAAAAAGCCCAAACTTCACGTCCAGGCACGCACACTCACTTTCCAAGGGCAATGCACTGTGGGTGAGTTGGTCAGGAATATAGGCCTATGCTTTTCCACCTATCACTCTCATTCCATTTCTTGTTAGGAAGCTCAGGCAAACGTCTTAGGTTACTTGTAACTCCCACCTGGGAACGTCAGCCCTGGGTCACTACACTACTAGATCTCTCAGTGGTTTCTCATGTGAAGCTCCCCAAAAGGACGGACCTTCTCACTCAGAATCAAGGCCAGATCAGTCAGACAGACCACAAAATGCTCAACTTCGCAATTTGGCTCCTGAGGTCATAGAATTTGGCTACCTTGCCGTACCACCAGAATACATGGACAATCTCAAGGAAGCACGCAGACCTACCACTAGAGCCTGTTAGGCAGTGTAAGGAAATGCCTCCTTCTCATGGTTACCCCCTGACTTTTTGCCTTTGTTGATGCCAAGTTATGATTTGAAAGTATGCTAAGGCCTGCTAACCAGGCCCCAGCACCAGTGTTCTTTGCCTAAACATGTACCTTTGTTTCCACAGTTGGCACACCCTGGCACCCAGGTAAGTCCCTTGTAACTGGTACCCCTGGTACCAAGGGCCCTGATGCCAGGGAAGGTCTCTAAGTGCTGCAGCATGTCCTATGCCACCCTGGGGACCCCTCACTCAGCACAGACACACTGCTTGCCAGCTTGTGTGTGCTGGTGGGGAGAAAATGACCAAGTCGACATGGCACTCCCCTCAGGGTGCCATACGCTGCCTATGGCATAGATAAGTCACCTCTCTAGCAGGCCTTACAGCCCTAAGGCAGGGTGCACTATACCATAGGTGAGGGCATAGGTGCATGAGCACTATGCCCCTACAGTGTCTAAGCAAAACCTTAGACATTGTAAGTGCAGGGTAGCCATAAGAGTATATGGTCTGGGAGTCTGTCATGCACGAACTCCACAGCACCATATTGGCTACACTGAAAACTAGGAAGTTTGGTATCAAACTTCTCAGCACAATAAATGCACACTGATGCCAGTGTAAACTTTGTGAAATACACCCCAGAGGGCATCTTAGAGATGCCCCCTGAAAACATAACCGACTTCCGGTGTGGGCTGACTAGTGTTGCCAGCCTGCCACACACCAGACATGTTGCTGGCTACATGGGGAGAATGCCTTTGTCACTCTGTGGATAGTAACAATGCCTGTACTGGGTGGAGGTGCTTCTCACCTCCCCCTGCAGGAGCTGTAACACCTGGCGGTGGGCCTCAAAGACTCACCCCCTTTGTTACAGCGCCACAGGGAACTCCAGCTAGTGGAGATGCCTGCCCCCTCCGGCCACGGCCCCCACTTTTGGCGGCAAGGCCGGAGGAGATAATGAGAAAAACATGGGGTCGTCACTGGCCAGTCAGGACAACCCCTAAGGTGTCCTGAGCTGAGGTGACTCTGACTTTTAGAAATCCTCCATCTTGCAGATGGAGGATTCCCCCAATAGGATTAGGGATGTGCCCCCTCCCCTCAGGGAGGAGGCACAAAGAGGGTGTAGCCACCCTCAGGGCTAGTAGCCATTGGCTACTAACCCCCCCCGACCTAAACACACCCCTAAATTGAGTATTTAGGGGCTACCAGAACCTAGGTAACTAGATTCCTGCAACCTAAGACGAAGAAGGACTGCTGACCTGAAGCCCTGCAGAGAAGACGGAGACACCAACTGCTTTGGCCCCAGCCCTACCGGCCTGTCTCCCTACTTCAAGAAAAACTGCAACGCGTTCCCCAGGGTCCAGCGACCTCTGAAGCTTCAGAGGACTACCTGCATCTAAAAGGACCAAGAACTCCCGAGGACAGTGGCTCTGCTCCAAAAAAGAAACAACTTTGCAACAAAGAAACAAACTTTAAAGGACTGCACGTTTCCCACCGGAAGCGTGAGACTTTCCACTCTGCACCCGACGCCCCAGGCTCGACCTGCGGAGAACCAACACTACAGGGAGGACTCCCTGGCGACTGCGACCCTGTGAGTAGCCAGAGTTTACCCCACCCCCTGAGTCCCCCCAGAGATGCCTGCAGAGGGAATCCAGAGGCCCCTCCTGACCGCGACTTCCTGCTTCTAAGAACCCGACGCCTGGTAAAGACACTGGACCTGAAGGATCCGACCTGCAGTGCAGAAGCTACCCCCAGGTGGCCCTCTCCCTTGCCCAGGTGATGGCTAACCCGAGGAGCCTCCCCCCCCCCCCCCCCCCCCTTGCCTGCCTGCTTCGCTGAAGAGACCCCAGGTCTCCCATTGAACTCCATTGCAAACCCGCCACCTGTTTTCACTCTGCACCCGGCCGCCCCGGTGCCGCTGAGGGTGTACTTTTTGTGCTGACTTCTGTCCCATACCCCCCCCCCCCCCCTACAAAAAACCCCTGGTCTGCCCTCCGAAGTCGCGGGTACCTACCTGCTGGCAGACTGGAACCGAGGCACCCCCTTCTCCATTTGAAGCCTATGTATTTTGGGCACCACTTTGACCTCTGCACCTGACCGACCTTGAGCTGCTGGTGTGGTAACTTTGGGGTTGCCCTGACCCCCAAACGGTGGGCTACCTTGGACCCAACTTTGAACCCTGTAGGTGGTTTACTTACTTGCAAAACTAACAAACACTTACCTCCCCCAGTAACTGTTGAAATTTACACTGTCTAGTTTTAAAATAGCTTATTGCCATTTTTGCCAAAATTGTACATGCTATTTTGCTGATTCAAAGTTCCTGTGATACCTAAGTGAAGTACCTTTCATTTGAAGTATTGATTGTAAATCTTGAACCTATGGTTCTTAAAATAAGATATTTTTCTATACAAACACCTATTGGCCTGGAATTGTCTTTGAGTGTGTGTCCCTCATTTATTGCCTGTGTGTGTACAACAAATGCGTAACACTACCCTCTGATAAGCCTACTGCTCGACCACACTACCACAAAATAGAGCATTAGAATTATCTCTTTTTGCCACTATCTTACCTCTAAGGGGAACCCTTGGACTCTGTGCATGCTATTTCTTACTTTGAAATAGTACATACATAGCCAACTTCCTACAGGCAGCAAAATGGAAATGTTTTGTTTGCTACTGCCAATCCAAACAAATTGATCCTATGAAAGCCACGGTGCACAACATTGTATGCTACCTGCTTCATTTGCAAAAGACAAATTTAGCTTACACTTCCATATGGTTACACCTTGCTGCAATGACTACCTATCTCCAGAATAGACTGCATCTCTCGCTGTTCAGAATTCCAGTCATTTAAGCTTTCATGGAAGGACTCAAACAATTATTCTGCCTTGGCTTCCTCCAGCACCCTCCTTGACCTTGTTCTTACTAGACTCATAGTTCTCCCATTAGAGCCTCTTCACTCATGCCCACTTCAATTTATTTTGTGGAAAGTGGCTTTCTTAGTCGCCATTACTTCATCCAGGCGTGTTAGTGAGCTCCAGGCTTTCACCTTAGAAGAACCTTTCTTCCAAATACATAGAGACAAAGTGGTTCTTTGTACTAATACTAAATTCCTCACAATTTCAACTCCAATCAGTCCGTTGAGCTACCAGTTTTTTTCTGCAACCAGAAAATGTTGCGAAAAGAGTTCTCCATACATTAGATGTCAAAAGAACACTCATGTTCTACATAGATAGAACTAAAACTTTCAGGAGGCTAAACAACTTTGTAGACTTTTCTCCACCTCATTAAGTCATGTGATACCCAAATCGGCATAGCCAGTTGGATTGTCAGATGTATTCATCGTCTACACCACACACCTTCACAAACACTACTGTGTGGATGTTTTAGCACACCAACAAGCCAGTGAATGTCAGGCAGTGCTACATACTCTTTTTCAGACTACTGCAACTCCTACAGGCTAGCCACCGCTTCTAAGGAGGCACTGCTTTACAGACTACACAGAGCATGTGTATCTACAGCCACACATGCCATCAAACTGTTACTTACCCTGTAAGCATCTGGTCGTGGCATGTAGTGCTTTATATTCACCTTCGCACTCCCTCCTACCTCCCTGGACGCCTTTGGCCTTTGTACTTACATTATATATTGACATTTAGCATAGACATCTCTTTTCTTTCACATATCTTAGACTCCTCTGTCCAATCTAACAATGGAGTTGATACCCATGCGCAATATCACCGAGAGGAGGAGTCCCTCATTCATTCAACTAAAAACAGCTACAGGCTACCGGGGAGGTGGGAGGGCGCATGTGAATCTGCAGCGTCTCATGCCACGAACAGATGTACACTGAGTAAGTGACATTTTCCATATATATATAAAAATATATATAGTAGGAAAGTGCCACTGTTGTTTTGGTTGACCCCCACCACCACCCCCCACACCAACACACACACTTTTTGCCTAGTGTTGATGCCTACTTTGATTGAAAGCTAACCGGGCCCCCGCCCCAGTGTTCTTTCCCTAAAAACTGTACCTTTGTTTCCACAATTGGCACAACCCTGGCACCGTAGTAAAAGGTACCTATGCACAGGGTCAAGACTCACACATCCGGAGTGAGGTGGGAGTCCTTGGTTGTAGGTTTTCTTATACAGAGCCACTGTCCTTGGGAGTTCTAGGTCATTTTGGGTGCAGGACAGTCCTCTGGAGTTGGGCAGCAGTTGCTGGTCCCTCTAGACGCGTCACTGGTCTTTTGCAGGTTCTTTGAAGCAGGAGACAGGCCGGTAGGTCTGGGGTAAAAGCAGTTGTCATCTTCTTTCTTTTCTGCTGGGGCTTTCAGCTTAGCAGTCCTTCTTGTTAGGTTGCCAGGAACCTGGTAAGCTGGGTTCAGGTAGGCCCTTAAATCCTAGATTATGGGGCGTTTTAGGGGTCAGAGGGCAGTAGCAAATGGCTACTGTCCCTGTGGGTGGCTACACCCTCCTTTTGCCCACTCTTTGGGGAGGGCACAACCTTAATCATATTGGTCCCTGTCCTCCAAAACAAGATGGAGGATTCTGCAGGGAGGGGGTCACCTCAGATCTGGACACCTTAGGGGTAGTCCTGGTTGGGTGGTCACTCCTCCCTGTTTGACCTCATTTTCCCACCAGACTTGCTGCTAAAAGTAGGGCTGTGTCTATGGAGCGGGCATCTCCACTAGCTGGAGTGCCCTGGGTCACTGTAATCTGAGGCATGAGCCTTTGAGGCTCACCGCCAGGTGTTACAGTTCCTGTAGGGGGGAGGTTTGAAGCACCTACACCCAGGACAGGCTTTGCTTCTGACCACAGAGTGCACAAAGGCCCTCACCCCATGTGGTCAGAAACTTGTCTAAAAGTGGCAGGCTGGCACAGACCGGTCAGCCCTGCACTAGCAGTTTGGCTAACATACAGGGGGCATCTCTAAGATGCCCTCTGTGTGCATTTTTGAATAAATCCCACACTAGTATCAGTGTGGGTTTATTGTGCTGAGAGGTTTGATACCAAACTTTCCAGTATTCAGTGAAGTCATCATGGAGCTGTGGAGTTCGTAATAACATAATCCCAGTCTGTGTTCTCAATATGGCTACACTGCACTTACAGGGTCTAAGAATGGACTTAGACACTCTGGGCATTTTGCTCATACAGCTGTGCCTTCGCCTGTGGTATAGTGCACCCTGCCTCAGGGCTGTAAGGCCTGCTAGAGAGGTGACTTACCTATGCCACAGGCAGTGTGAGATGGGCATGGCACTGTGATGGGAGTGTCATGTTGACTTAGTCATTTTCTCCCCACCAGCACACATAAGCTGTGAGGCAGTGTGCATGTGCTGAGTGGGGGGGCGTCCCTAGGGTGGCATAAGACATGCTGCAGCCCTTAGAGACCTTCCCTGGCAGCAGGGCCCTTGGTATCAGGGGTACCCTTTACAAGGGACTTATCTGTGTTCCAGGGCTGTGCCAATTGTGGGAACAAAGGTACAGTTTAGGGAAAGAACACTGGTGCTGGGGCCTGGTTAGCAGGGTCCCAGCACACTTTCAATCATAACTGGCATCAACAAAAGGCAAAAAGTCAGGGGGTAACCATGCCAAGGAGGCATTTCCTTACAACGCTCTATTGTCATACACCAAGAATTAAAGGCAAAGCATTAACTTCTAATGTAAAACATGAGAGGGAAAGAGATACACATCTGGTGGCTGAATTGAAAAATGTGAAACCAAAACTCCTGGCATCAGTTCTGGCTTCTTCACTTGACCAAACTGTGTGATCCTAGGCAATGGGTTAAATTCACTTTGCCTCCTTTTTGTTCATTACCACATGAGAGCCCGTTGAAATACATAAGTTCAAGATGTGTGCCATGCAAAACCTTCTCTTGTGTTTTATATAATAAACTATAATGTTGATCCATATATATAACTACGAAGGCTACACACAAGTTGCATCTGTCAAATGACTTGCTTCTTGATTCACTAATGGCACTGTTTTTAGAATGAGAGCGTCATAGATGTTTCCAAGATCATGTTTGAAAACTATCACTTCTAATACATGCCTAAATGCCTCTCAATGCAGTGATATATTCTGATCAAGTAAGGTTATTTATCTTGCTATCTATCATTAATGTTATTAAAATGCACTTTTTTGAAGTTTGCAGAGTTTATCAAGTTTTTACATGTTTAATGAAAGAGGTCTTTAAAACTAAAGGTGTTTCTAAAGAAACATTGTCTAGGCCACTTAGTTAACATGTAAATAAAGTATACCCATTTGGCAGCTTCAGGACTTTTCCTACACTATCAAGTGAACAGCACAACAGTGCTGCTGTTCACCAGGGGGCCGCAATTAAAAGGTCAGGAGGGCTGCATGTGGCCACCGGGCTGTACTTTGAGTATCCTTGATTTAAAGTTTCAGTGGGCTCAATATCAAGGAGACCTCTTCAACCATGTTCAGATTTCAGAGGAGACTGCAAAAGATCTGCAGTGTTGGATACTGGACCACGATTGGGTCAACAGCTTTTCTTGCACACTCAGAGCAGACAGTTGTGACTAATGCATCACTTATGGGTTTCTGATGGCTGCCTGGGAGAGGTTGGGATGGGCAGGAGTGGATAGCGCCCCAAGGAATTTCCCTGGTGATGATCCAACCGGCAGGGTTGTTGAATGTCAGGGTGGGCAAGCTCAGATGTTAGTGCCTAGGCAGTCACAAGTGGCAGTTACATCTGTAGGAGGCACAAGGTCTCTTTCATGAATGAGGAGAACCTTAATGGCAGAGAATGCGCAATGTCAGCACTTCCTCTACTTCACAGCTGAACTCTTTCAGCCATCCTCCATTGGTGGTTGATGTCATCTTAGCAACCAGGCATCCCTCGACAAAAACTGTATACGCCTGTCATTGGGGCATGTTTGTAGTTTGGTGTGGCAAATTGGTGTGGTGATTGACCCTTAAGAGGCAAAGTTATCTGACATTTTGTTGTTTTGTCTCTAGCCAGCAAAGCCTTGCTCTGGGCACAGTGAAATGGTACCTTTTGGCTTTTTTGTGGCTGCCAGGATAGCATGTTTTTTAAGTCTTCAGGTGTTATGCTCTTTTTGAAAGGTTTGCAGAATTTGTTTCCTCCCTCTACCTTTGTCATGCCACAATAGGACCTTAACTTGGTCCGCACATTTCTAATGTGCACTCAATTTGAGCCACTTTCAGTTGTTTATTACAGCTCTTCACCCCTAAGACTGTTATATGTTGCCATAACTTTGGCACGGCGTGTGTGCCGTGGGAGTGAGATTCAAGCTCTCCTTGTTCACCACTACTCCAACTTCTGTCCAGACAAATTGTTTTTGCAGACACTGGCATCTTTCTGGCCTACGACTGTGATGCCATTCCATGTTGATCAAAACATTCCCCTGCCAGTGTTAGCATTCTGCCAACCCCTCTAAGTAAGAGTGTCTCCATCTCTTGGACTCTTACGAGTGCACTGAGCTTCTACAGAGATCGTACCAGGGGACTTCAGGTGGATAATTAGCGCTTTGTGGAATTCACTGGAGTGAAAAAAGACAAGGCTGTGCAGAAGAGAACCTTCTCCTGCTTGATTGTGCTCTGCATTAAGATCTGCTACACATTGGCCGAAAAGCTGCTATCCCTGTATTAGAAATGAAGTCCCTGTCCTAAACATCTGTCAGGTGGTTATGTGAACATTCCTTCATTTGTTTGCAAAGCACTATTGTCTTGTCAGTTAGGCTAGAAGAGTACGGCATCCTGACCGCTCAGTCCTACAGGACTGTCTGATTTGAGTCAATTTACAGACACCCCCCACAAATGGGTACAACTATGGTATCTATTCAAAATGTGAGAAATCTGTGCCTAGAAGTCAGTATCAGAAGAACAAGTTACTTACATTTGGTACCACTCTTTCTGGTTGAGACTCCTATCCTTCCCATTCTGTGAGTGGCCTCTGTCCATTATTAAGATCCCTAGTCTAGAATTCTGCATGCTGCTCACTCCAATTAGCCTTTAAAGCTCTTTTTCTTGGTTGCAGACATTGTCGAAAGCAGGAGACTGTGCGTGGGAGTGGCACGTGTGCGACCACCTACCAGCACCTAGAGGTACTGCTGATAAGTTTTCAGATCAAGTCTGACGCCTGGGGAATATTCCAGCGGTCAGGAATATGTGTCTAGGTAGTCTCTGGTAGAAAGAACGTTAGCAAAGGTAATTAGCTTACTCAATACACTTTCCACTGTCTGAGGAAGCTGTCCTAATCCTCTGTCATGTGCCATGCCGAAACACCAGGGGCTTTCAAAATGGATCCCACTGGCTTCAGTATTAGTGTGTGCGCTCTCTCTCAACACAGAGTAAGTCCTTTTACCATGCATGTATCACATGGACATCATACACGTACTAGATAGACACAGGATGTCAGCATAAAGTTCTTCACATTCACATAACATTGGGAATTTATACGAGATGGCTACTAAGGCGCATTCTCACTGACTGAGACAAAAAGAGTGCATACCAAATTAACCACATAACATGGTATGCTGCCACAACTGCTTAATGTGTTAACCCGGGACAGGGATGTTCTTTGTCCAATATGAGGGTTTGCATTGTTCACTCCTCCAGATCCCAAGACTTGTCCTGAATCTCACATAGTAAGTAACACGTTTAGGCCTGGCTTGCATGCTAGATTAGAATGCCAGACGAGTAAACAGGACCTCAGTACCAAAACAGAAGACTACCTCTCTTGAAGCTCTCCTTGTCAGAGGAAATTGGTCATGTAGTGACAGGGAAAGTTAAGGTAAACTTCCTTTTGGCATACAACTTTTCTAGGGGTCCGACAGCTGGAGGAAGTGTTTGACTCCAGTGACTGGTGAGGACTGTCAAAACAGAGGATGATGATTCAGACGAATACCATACTTATCTACTATATAATACTGATGCTTGCTTAAATCTGGTATTAGAATGTGGGAGTGATCTGGACACTTTGGCAGAAGAGTACATCCCTTTGTCCCCACTTCATAGAAAATTTCCTTATTTACTACTGAAGAAAGGCAGATGAAGCATTGAAACTGATCTTGCACTTTTGAGTGACAAAGTGTAATTGTTTGGCTGATACCTTCCAGCCTTCCTCTGTTGTAAAGACTTTGCTTCCATTCAATGAGTGCCTCTGGGATCTTGTCACAGCTGCATGGGAGAAACACTTTTTAAGCTCTGCAGTCCACAGACATCCAGAAGCCATAGGCCTACTCCTGGTGAAATTCTGTCCTGTCACTAAAAAGATTGGTTCTCCAGATTTCACATTCCAAGCAATACTCAAATACCTTCACCAAGAAGTCTTCTAGTTAGAAAGTCGAATAAACTTGACTCTACAGACTGAAAGGTCTGCTGATCTGCTAATGCCATCTGCCTTTCTAGGCCAAAATGGTCATGCCTTTATAGGATAATCTTGCCACATCATATGACAACATTGTTTACAGAGCTGATCAGTGACTGATTGGATGTGTCCTAAAAGATCTAGAAGTGTGACTGAGACTCTGTAGATGCATTTGCAAAGCTGTCAGGCTATGTTGGCACACTTGGATGTGTTCCACTGGCTGCTTTTGAGATCTCCAGGCCACATTTTAGTACATGCTCTTCGAAGGCAAGCAGCTGTTTTGAAAGAAAGCAGACTCCTCCGTGGAACATTTCAAAATCTTCCTGTCCGCTCCCCTCAGTGGAAAAGTCTGACCAATTGAAGCTGAAGAATATCTGCAAAATCAAGTATTTTTTCATTATTTTTGTTTAAAAACTTTAATTGCTGACCCTTGTGCTTTCCTTCATCGAGTGCTACTCTTTATGTTGGCTTTCCTCAACTCCTGTTTTTCCCACTTCAAATTGTTTTAGAATGCTAGTGTACATCTTTTTCTCCTCTCTGCTATAGATTCTCTGTTTTGTCCTTCCGCGCTCACCTAAGCTAGCTTGCACTTTCTCTCCAGTCTGTACTGTATCTTAGTTGTTCACAAATGGTTTCTTTCTCTGTCACCACATCTGGGCACTTTGATTTCTTTGAATACTTCAGCCTGTTGTCTTGCTTCTGGTTCCCAAGTCTCTCTCTGTGATCCTTGTCAAACTTGTGCAGATATCCCCTTTACTTCTTGAGCCCCCCAAAAAGACACAAGTCACATTCTAGACATTGTGTTACAAACTTTCACCACCTTTATTTTCATCTTCCATCTCTCCCTCCACACATATATGACCACAGGTTCATGATGTGATCCAAGCACTCTGTTAATGGTTTTCCCATTTGGCTACCTTTATGAAAGTGTTTGTGTTTTTGGAAGCTTTGCTGCAACAGTCATGATATCATGCATTTCCTTACTTAAGACTATGAGCTAGTGAAGACAGAGTCTCTAACCTGGTAAAAGAACACCTTCTGCAGTCAAAGTAGAGGAGGAGATAAAGTTCCATGCCACACAGAGACTAATCACCTCCTCCTCATAGGTTTGCGGTTATTCTGGAGATGATTACAAGGTTTCTAAACCAAACTTGGGTCTTGCATCCGAGAGGCCTCATGTACAATAATGTACAATAATAATGCTGGTGCCAGGTGGCAGAATAGGGCCTCATGTGGTGCTTTAGGAAACAGTACCTCCATCATCAAGGGACTGTCTCAACTTGGATACAGATTTTCCATCGGCACATGTGAATCTGCACTGATTGGTGGTCCCCTCCAACCTCTTAATGTGTCATTCATGTAACAAACAATAAACAGACTACTGTGGTCACTGACCCCTTTTTGCTGAGGGGGAATCCATCTGAGTAACATGACTTCATGTGGCTTTTAGTCCATGTCAGAGCAGCGCATGCACATATTCTTGAGCTAAGAGTGATGCATCTTATAATGAAGCAAGTTCTCCCTTCCATGTCAGAGCAGCATTCAGATTCTGGCGAACTCCTCCACTACCATCCATTATTTGAACAGACAAGATGTGGAGTGATTTACCACATGTGGGCACAGTGGCTCAAAAATTTCCTGGTAGAGGTTCATGTTACACACTTCCTCATTGTGGGGGTTAATGGTTTGTTGTCTTTCACAGGAGGATTTAGAGTGGAAGCTGCACCTTTAAGTGACAAAGGTAATCTACTCCAGATTTGAGTTTCTGCTTGTTGATCTCTTTACTGCAGGCTAGCACAGGAAGTGCCCTCATATTTTTGCCATACACTTCCCTGGGAATTGTTCCCTCTGGGGGGTGCCTTCAAGTTCAACAGATCTCAAGGCCTCCTGTTCGCAATTCTGCTACTTCCAGTTTTGTTAAAAGTACTGGATAAGGCCCTGGAGTGGAGGATTGAGTATATCTGATCACCCAAGACTGGGTTTGGAGGATGCAATGCACAGATCTGTTGTCATTCAGTAATTGGCTGCTCCTTTTCCTCCAATGAAGAGCAGATCAGTGCAGGAGTGTGGTCAGGGTTTGCACCCTAGTTGTCAAACCCTGCAAATGCATGTCTGGAGTTTGAGCCGTGATCTTTTGTCTTCCTGATGAGGTTGGCAGACTTAAACTTTACAGCCAGAGAAAATGCTGTTAAATCCGTGTGTAGGTTGCTAAAAAAAGTTTGTTCAGTATTGCAGAGTTGGAGGGCCTGGACCTATTTAAATCTAGCTTTTCAGACGTCTTTCTGTTTTCATTGGTATTTGCACAGCATGGTTTGGCGGTGGCGGTGGCTGTGATTAACAGCTACCTTGTAGCCATGTGTGCTGTATTGAGATGCCTTGATCACCTTTCCTTGTTTGCCACTACAGCACGTTTACTAAAAGGTTGCTCGGTTTATTGTTCCCCTGAAGCATTTGAACTTTTTGTTGATGTTCTTGATTGTGTCCCCATTTGAGCCAATTTACTGTTGCTCGGTTCAGTTTCTATCCTGAAAGCGTTTTGTTAGATGCAATAACTTCAGCACGTAAGCTTGGGGAACTTCAGGCCAGCTCAGTTTGTTCACAATTATTTATCTAGATAAGTTTGTCATTGGCACCTGCCCATCCATTTTACCCAAGGTGCTTTCTGTACCTAAATTGGGTCAGTCTACTACTGGCCTATCTTTCTATCGAGGAGGAGTAGGAGCAACTGCATAGATTGGACGCCAAGCAGGTAATGTCCTACATGCAAGACACACTCCCATTAACCTCTTGGCCAGTCTCCAAGAGGAGCAGATCCCCCTCCCTCACCCCCACATGCAACTTTAGCTATTCTGGTAGGTCTAATCCCTGATGCTGCCTAACTGTTCCCCTCCATAGTCTCTAGCTTTGGCATTGATTTGAGGAAACCAGTGCTTTCCATGGTGCTGATACCCATGTGCGCTGCATCGCTTGCCGCTCACTGTGCTATGAACTGATTTTGCCACCATTTCAACCTTTGAGGTCGGCGAACCTCTGGCAGAGCACTTCTGTAAGAGGCACCCAGATGGAAACAATTTTTTAATCTGATTCAGATGTTCTTGTCATGCCTGTCGCAGAACTGAGAATGATGTCCCGAAGGCTGACAACATCCTTCCTTTTTGCAGCACATACAATGACCTCTACTTAGACTTAAAAAAAAAAAAAAAACACAGGCGGTCTCAACACAGCCCCAGAAGTTGTCTTCCCTATCACCTGTGGGCCTCTTTCATAGACGTATCTTCATTAACTGTATGACAAAAAGTAACAGACACTGAAATTGACCTTAGCTACCTCAGAGGTCAAATCCAACATTTTAACTGACATCCTATAATCCTCCTCTGTAGTGTCAGTACCTCTGCTTCCATTTATTGAGGCATGCCTGGAGCCTGGGTTGGCTGTCTGGAAGAAACCTCTTTAAGGCTCCATAGTCTACAGGCAAATTGCATGAGATCAAAGGCCTGCGCCTTGTGATCCGAAGTTCCTGTTGTTTACCTTTCTGGAAATTCTCGGGGTCCAAGCCTCTAATATAAAGCTGCACCCAAAACCTTTTTATATGGCCCCTCGAGATCGAGAGCCTAACAAGCAGGACTGTGAGCCACAAGGATTTCAAATTTAGCGGCCTAACTGTTCACACTGTGAATGCCATATGCCTTCTAGTCCACTTGGTCCATGCTTGTGGGAGCTGGTAAAAATGACCTATTGATCTTTCTAACTCTGAGCAGATGCCCTTTTTGTAGATTCACCCCCACTTTTTGCCCTACTTTTTGACTATGGTTTAATGGCTCTAAAAGTGCACCAGAACCTTCCAACCAGACCTCGGTGCATGTGCTTTAAACCTAATTGGATATGTCTAATTCGATTACCCACAGTTTGCATAAGTTAACTTAAAAGTCCCTAGTATATGGTACCAGGGGAACCCAGGGCCTGTAAGTTAGGTGTCCACTCATTGACTGAAGCACTTCGTTTGCCACCAAGAATGTCGCAAAGCAAAGCTTGACTCCCACGCTGCTTTTTCAGAGTGACAGAACGTGTTTTTTAAACTAATACATCATCTTTGCCATTTAAATAAAATGATATGGCCTAAACCTTTTTAAAATTTATAAGTCATCTCCTAAAGCAGGTCTAACAAGACCTAAAGCCAGGATGCATTATGTTAAAAAGAAGGATGTGTGTTTTTGATAGCTGCACGTCTTCAGCCCTAAGGCAGGGTGCACTACACTGTATGTGGGAGCATAGTTGCATGAGCAATATGCCCCCCCACTGTATCTTTGCCAAACCTGGGACACAGTGAGTGAACAGAGAAGCCATTTTCATACATGTGCTGGACACTGATCAATACAAGTTTCAGAGCTACATGATGGCCACTCTGAACCCTCGGTTGTTTGGTATCAAAAACTCAGAATATCTGATAGAGACAACTAGCCACAGATTTCTTATCTTACAATTCTCCCCCAGGCGTCAGACTGGATCCGGAAATGTTTCCTCAGCAGTTCCTCTGCACGTCAGTAGAGGGCGTCGAGCGACGTTGCCCCGAACATGACGTCAGTGGAGTCCATATATATCATTCCTCCTCCAACGCGCTGACATCAATTTATGCTTCTCCGCGCAGCAACGTAAATCTGGTGTATCGGTACCTCGGGCCCTTTTGGCCTTTTTCCCATTTTTTGGGGGTGTTTTTTTCTTGAAAATAGTGTATATGCTTTCTGTTTTTAAACCCCGTAGGTCCTGTACCCAACAAATGTCGGTCAGGGACCCCTATTTTTGTGTGTTAGTGATGTCTGGGTTCTCATCACAATGCCGATGACTGTGACGCCTGCCATCGTCTGAAGCAAAAATCCTTGAGAAAGCATTGTATGAAGCTCCTGGTGGTACGGACGGTAAGAAGCCTTCCCGGCGGCATCAGAATCCGTCTTATTCCACGCGGTCCCGGGAGCATTCCAGAAGTTGTTTGCCTATGGTTCCGTTGACGTCCGGTGGTCCATCGTCGTCTCCAGGTAAGTCTCCCTGGATGCAGTTGCGCCCTTCGGAGTCACCACCCTCGCGCTCTCCTCCAGTGGAGTCCACACTCAAGTCCACCCCTTCCCTTCCCCCATATCCTGGCGCCTGGGCAACTGTGGACTAAATGCGGGACTACTGCTTGTCCTTGCATTCCATGTTTGTGTCCTTCCCTCCCTCTGGAGCGCCTTTGGGCCCTAAGGAGGTGGCAAGTGCTCTGATGGGGTCTTTGCCGGTGGTTTCGACCTCTGTGCCCATTCAGCCTCTCGACTCCGGAGTCGGATTGGCGCTGGTGCACAGCCCCTTATGACCTCCGATTGATCCTGTTGCCTTGAAGCCCCTCACAGCGTTGTTGGGCCAGTCGACTCTGCTCAACACTCCTATTCTGATTTCCCTCAACGTCGGCCGACATCGTTCCTGACGCCAGGAGTGGCGCTGTTTGAATTGGATGTGGTTACTGGGCAGAATCCGCCTTCTGCACATCCTCAGGCTCCTTTTATGGCCTCCTTCCGGGTTCATCCTCTGATTGGATGGTTGACTGCTAGTGTCCTGGACTTCTCGCTGGCGTCCAGCCTACTCTCGCCCCCTGGATTGGCAAAGGAAGCCAGTACGGACTTCGCAGACATGGTGAGGCGGGTGGCTGCAGTTTTGCCACTGCAACTTCCAATGTTGCAGGTATCTACGGACCGGCGTTTGGATTTTCTTCCAGATCAGTCTTCCTCTGAACCCCTTCTGCTTTTTTGCGAGGCTCTTTACGACATACTTCTCGGTGTCTAGAATCAGCATGTCGCTGGTCCTTCTGTGGATCGCTGTATATCCCAAAGGCATCAGCCAGCACAAGAGGATCCCTTATGCCTCTGCCACTAGCCTACTCCTCAGAGTTTTGTGAAGTAAATTGCCTCGGGCATTCCTGACGTGGTGCAGATTCCTCCTGCCCTGCTGCACCAAGAGGCCAGACAGCTGGACGCTGCAGGCAGGCATATGTTTGCTTCTGCTAGTGCGCCCTACACTCCACTAAGAACACCTGTGTGTTGGCTCACTTCTCACATGCTCTGTGGGACTCCGTGGAGTGTGCATTGCCATCTCCCTGAGGATGCTCGTACTGCCCTGACACCTATGGTCAGCAGCCTGCTTGGATTACGGTTCGCACTGGCATGAATACTACCGAATCCGTGGGTAGGCTCATGGCTGCGTCAGTCACCATACATCGCAGGGCTTGGTTGTCGCCTTCTAATTTTTCAGCTTCTGTGCCGGATGCTTTCCTTAATATGCCATTTGATGGCAAGTCTCTTTTGGTGAGCATGCAAATTCTGCCTTGCAACGGTTTTGGGATTCTCATGGTGAGTACTGACGTACCGTCCTCTTCTGGATCCACTTGCCTACTCCGTTGCAAGTCTTCTTTGATTTGCCAAGTTCCTACCAGCTGTGGATTCTGTTTCGTACCCACCCATTCCTGTTTTGTGTGTCTTGCACTCTGGTTCGCTCCAGAGTATACTCCTATTACTTAGTTGACCCTTTAATCCATGTTGGATTTTTTGCACTTGTACTGATGATGCCCCGCCCCTTTTAAGGATGGGTAGACTTGTAGTTCAAACCATGTGCTCCGAATGCTTCTATGCGAGTTTGAAACACACCCTTTCTGATTTGTTTAAATTTCGGCGGTGTATCGCCGTTGTAGGTTAGTTGGCTCTGTATATACTATCTCAAAGTAAGAGATAGTGTGCACAGAGTCCAACGGTTCCCCTTAGAGGTAAGATAGCGGCAAAAGTAGATAATTCTAATGCTCTATTTTGTGGTAGAGCAGTAGGCTTATCAGAGGGTTGTGTTAAGCTTTTGTTGTACACACACAGGCAATAAATTAGGAACACACACTCTGACAACTCCAGGCCAATAGTTTTTATATAGAAAAATATTATTTTCTTAATTTATTTTAGAACCACAATATTGAAGATTTGAAGTAAATACATAAAATGCAAGGTACTCCACACAGGTAAGTTAGAAACTTTGAATTAGAGCAATAGCATACACAGTTTTAGTAAAAATGGCAATAAGCTATTTTGAAAGCGGACACTTCCTGGGGGAGGTAAGTAATGGTTAGTTTGTCAGATAAGTAAGACACTTACAAGTCTAAGTTCCTGGGCATAGGCAGCCCACCGTTGGGGGTTCAAGGTAACCCCAAAGTTACCACACCAGCAGCTCAGGGCCGGTCAAGTGCAGAGGTCAAACAGGTGCCCAAAACACATAGGCGCCTATGAAGAACAGGGGTGCTCCGGTTCCAGTCTGCCAGCAGGTAAGTACCTGCGTTCTCGGAGGGCAGACCAGGGGGGTTTTTTAGAGCACTGGAGGGGGGGACACAAGTAGGCTCACAAAACACACCATCAGCGGCACAGGGGCGGCCGGGTGCAGTGTGCAAAGCAGGCGTCAGGTTTTGTATTAGAATCAATGGAGGGACCCGGGGGTCACTCTAGCGGTGCAGGCAGGGCATAGGGGGGCTTCTCGGGCCAGCCACTGACTGGGCTAGGCAGAGGGTCGCATGATGGTCAATTTTGCACTGAGTTTTGGTTCCTTCTGGTCCTGGGGGCTGCAGGTGCAGTGCTTGGTCCAGGCGTCAGGTTCCTTGTTACAGGCAGTATCCTCGGTCAGGGAGAGCCTCTGGATTCTCTCTGCATGCGTCACCGTGTGGGTCCAGGGGGGTCGCCTCGGGCTACTCACAAGGTTGCAGTCGCATGGGAGTCCTCCCTGTGGTGTTGGTTCTCTGGAGCTCGAGCCGGAGGCGTCAGGTGCAGAGGGTGAAGTCTCACGCTTCCGGCGGGAAGAGTGTGTTCTTTAAAAGTTGCAAAGTTGTTGCTGTTGTTGAGCAGAGCCGCTTCTCACTGGAGTTTCTTGGTCCTTTGGTTCAGGGCAGTCCTCTGAGGCTTCAGAGGTCGCTGGTCCCTGTCGGACGCATCGCTGTTGCAGTTTTTTGAGTCAGGAGACAGGCCGGTAGGGCTGGGGGCCAAGGCAGTTGTTGTCTCCGTCGTCTCTACAGGGCTTTCAGGTCAGGAGTCCTTGTTTCAGGTTGCAGGAATCTGATTTCCTGGGTTCTGGGGTGCCCCTAAATCCTAAATTTAGTGTTGTGTTTAGGTCTTGGGGGTAATAGCCATTGGCTACTGTCCTGGAGGGTGGCTACTGTGCTCTTTGTGCCTCCTCCCTGAGGGGAGGGGGGCACATCCCTAATCCTATTGGGGGAATCCTCCAAACTCAAGATGGAGGATTTCTAAAGGCAGGGGTCACCTCAGCTCAGGACACCTTAGGGGCTGTCCTGACTGATGGGTGACTCCTCCTCGTTTTTCTCATTATCTCCAGCCTTGCCGCCAAAAGTGGGGGCAGTGGCCGGAGGGGCGGGCATCTCCACTAGCTGGGATGCCCTTGGTTGCTGTAACAAAAGGCATGTGCCTTTGAGGCTCACCGCCAGGTGTTACAGTTCCTGCAGGGGGAGGTGAGAAGCACCTCCTCCCAGTACAGGCTTTGTTCCTGGCCACAGAGTGACAAAGGCACTCTCCCCATGTGGCCAGCAGCTCGTCTGGTTGTGACAGGCTGGCAGAAACTGGTCAGCCTAGCACTGGGAGTCGGACCGGTATTCAGGGGGCATCTCTAAGATGCCCTCTAGGTGCATTTTACAATAAATTCCACACTGGCATCAGTGTGCATTTATTGTGCTGAGAAGTTTGATACCAAACTTCCCAGATTTCAGTGTAGCCATTATGGAACTGTGGAGTTGTGTTTGACAAACTCCCAGACCATATACTCTTTGTGGCTACCCTGCACTTACAATGTCTAAGGTTTTGCTTAGACACTGTAGGGGCATAGTGCTCATGCACATATGCCCTCACTTGTGGTGTAGTGCACCATGCCTTAGGGCTGTAAGGCCTGCTAGAGGGGTGACTTTCCTATGCCCCAGGCAGTGTGAGGTGGGCATGGCACCCTGAGGGGAGTGCCATGTCGACATAGTCATTTTCTCCTCACCAGCACATACAAGCTGTGAGGCAGTGTGCATGTGCTGAGTGAGGGGTCCCCATGGTGGCATAAAACATGCTGCAGCCCTTAGAGACCTTCCCTGGCGTCAGGGCCTTTGGTACCAGGAGTACCATTTACAAGGGACTTACCTGGGTGCCAGGGCTGTGCCAATTGGGGAAGCACAGGTACAGTTTAGGGAAAGAACACTGGTGCTGGGGCCTGGTTAGCAGGGTCCCAGCACACTTTCAATCATAACTGGCATCAGAAAAAGGAAAAAAGTCAGGGGGTAACCATGCCAAGGAGGCATTTCCTTACAGCCATGTAGAGCAGCAGCTCTACTTCTGAGGCATGGCCATGAGCCCTGCTTATCATTTGACCAACCCTAGTAGTGGGGCACCTCCCCCACATCTTGGTCTTTGCATTCCCGTATTGTGTTTCTCTTTTTGTTGCCTCTTCCTTGGTTTGCCCCTAGGCGGATTGCCTGTAGTCTCTGATGGTTAGAGATTGGGTTTGACATTTGCTGTTTCGAGCTTTTTGGTGTAAGCTATTTGCTACATTTTCCTCCTTCTTACCATGTAAGGATATGTTCTTGTACTCCTCCGGGAGCCACGTCTTTCCTAACTTGTTTTAGGATTCCTGCTATTGACGCTATCTTCCTACTCTTACTTGCGGAAGGGTTTCTTCCTCATCTTTTCTTAAGGTTCTATATTACACCTTGTCCTTATTGATGCCTTTTGCAGGTTCCCACCCTGTCTTGGAGGTTTTCGGTAGTCACTTACCCGGTGTTTATTTTTTCACCCAAAAAAATATAGGGGAACGGTACTATCAACCGGAAGGTCACCCTTCCTCATTTCCATTTGTTCCCTTTCAGTTCATACCCTATTATATCAACCTGTCTTGTTCCCTTCGGTAGATTCCTGGGGCTTTTAGTTCCACTGTGGTGTTTCACTCAGTCTCTTTCTTTCACGCAAGATATTGTGTGTTCTATTGCAGTACTACCTCTTCCAGAGGCTGTACCTTTTCTTTTCTATACAAGGGATTCCTTTGTTCTTTCATATGTTATTCTAGAACCATGCTTCACTATTTCTTCTCACTCCAGCAGGAGTGGTATAGTATTGGTTACAAATTCTGGGTTGTGCATGCTTTCCTACGGCTTTCTCAGTGGACTTCCTCCTTTCGTTCATTATCCACTGTGATCACTTGGGATGAGTGCCATCCCATTATTACCGATGTCGGTATTCCTTCCATTGTCACTGGTTGGTTGGATGTTTTCAGGTCAGTTGGCTCCCCCTTTTGTTCACACTCTTAGGGTTTGTTCCCTCCATGAATGTCTCTTGCGTGCCTGGTCACCTGTTTACGGACACTGTTTCCAACAGTTCTTTCGTGGGCATTACATCTTTTATGGCTCAGGAGTGGTGCTGTCTCTCTTCTATGCCCTAGGTTTTTTTCTTTTCCACCTTCCATATTTCTCAGGCCAGCCAGCGTCTTATCCTCCAGTTATTCTTACCCTCTGGATTTTCCGTGCCCTCATGGCCACGGTCATACTCCCTCACTCTCGGTGGTGAGGCTCTCTTTTGAGTCTGTCGCTATGATGTGTCTCCATTTTCTTTGTTATTTTCCTGCCTTGGCCTTCCTCTCTGGTTGCATGGCTGGTCCAGTGCTTCTGTGCTGCACAGTTCTGTCGGTCCCCTTTTTGAGCAGACGTTTTTTCCGCCTTCCGTTCCCATGCATGGCTGCATTTGTTGCCTTTTCATGGCTGTTTTTCATTGACAGGGGTCATTCTTTGTATTGTGTACACATGGGAACGTCGGGTTCTTTTACCCTATGTGGTTCAATTTCCACATCATGTGTTCTGTTTTTAGCCCTTCTATAACACCCTGCCTTGTTGTGTACGTAAACTGTGCACTTTTTGCGCTGGCCCTTTTTGGTCCCTTCAACTCTGTTAACCCATTGGGTTATGGTGCTAAATTTCCCTGGTTCTTCTTGAGCACCCATTACTGCTTCTCTTGTACACTTTTCAGGGGTGTGGAATTTATTAAAATATCTACTTGTCCAGGGGACAGGTTGCTTCTCAAATCTACTTGTCCTGTAAAAAGATCTACTTGTCCCTTTGGTGCCATGTAGTGTGGCGACAAATTATGGCAGCAATTAATAGCCTCTCTGATTATGCCAGGGCTACTACCATAGTAGGGCTTGAATACTTGGAGTTTCAATCCCTACTGTAGCAATTTCCTTATTTTGCCACCTTTCTGCAGATCTGCATACTGGGGCTGGAGGAAGCAGTAAGCAATAGTTCCAGGGCTGGAATGCCTTTGAGTCTGCAAACCTACTAACCTGCATGTTTTAAAGATTTTTACCAGCTTCTCTCTAATATTTTCCCATAATAAGAAAGGTTGGACATTTACTCCTGACAATGGCAGAATTAGAACTTCTTCCAGGGTTGGGAAGAAAGTGGCTGGAGGGAAAATGAACTTGCAAATGCTCAATAGATTTTCACATGAGCAAATCTACACATCGTATTTACCCACGCTAAAATACAGTTCACAAATATTTTATAGGGGTACGACATATACCATGGGTGCACTTTTGTGACTTTCTTTAAGAATTTGGGGCCACAAGTAGGTAGGTTCAGATTTGTGACCTGCAAATTGCAAGTCGCAAATCCGAATGTAGGATGGTGTCCTTGACACCATCTGTGATTCGCAAGGGCTTCGCAAATGCCCACATCATGAATAATCATGAGGTGGGTCGCAATTTGCGACCTCCTCACGAATGGTGGCCTGCTGGAGACAGCAGACCACCATGTCTGTGACTGCTTTTCAATAAAGCAGTTTTTTTTTTTTTTTTTTTGGTAATGCAGCCAGTTTTCCTTAAAGGAAAACGAGATGCATAACAAAAACGAAAAATGAAACGTTTTCGTTTCATTTTTTCAGAGCAGGCAGTGGTCCGCAGGACCACTGCCTGCTCTGAAAAAATGTTTACAGTGACATTCACAATGGGGAAGGGGTCCCATGGGGATCCCTTCCCTTTTGCGAAAGTGTTAGCACCCATTTGAAATGGGTGCAAACTGCGATTGGTTTGCGCCCGCGTTCGTGGTCACAAAACAATCCTACATTGCACTGCGAGTTGCAATTAGGAAGGGAACACCCCTTACTAATTGCGAGTCGCAAACCCGTTTTGTGATTCGGTAACCAGGTTACTGAATCGCAAAACTGGGTTTGTGCATCGCAATGTGCTTTTTGCACGTCGCAAACAGCGAAAGTCGCTGTTTGCGACATGCAAAAAGCTACCTACATGTGGGTCTTGGTCCCTAATTAGGTCTGGTGTTAACAAAGACATTTTGTTTTTATTAAACTTCTATTTCTCTCTCTTTCGTTTGGCTTTACTGTGAGTGATCGCATTCTGCTCTTCCACAAGGAGCATATTGCCACACAAAGTAGTTTTGTTCAGTGTCAGGAACTACAGTGGCAATCAGTGACGTAACAAAACTGGAGGGTGCCCCTTTGCAAAGAACATGGAGGAGCCCCTCTCCACACTCACTCAGGGCAGGAGCTGTGCTGACGGGGCCCCCTGGAGTGCGGCTGCGGGGCCTTTGTTATGCCGCTGGTGGCAACGTGTGCTTTAAGAGTTCAAAAACTTTTTGGGGGGGTTTTGCCAATGTTTGTTACAATGTTGAGGGCCTGGTAGCTCCCACAACAATAAAGTGTTACAAAAGCCATGTCAAAACAAGACACGCATTGATGAAACTAAAAGACGTATAAAAGTATGTCAGATCAGTTGGCTTTGTCAGTGTTTGTTTATTTTCATGCTTCCCATAATCGTGTTGAAAATGGTTACACTGATTTTCCATTAGAAATATTTTTGGGAAATACTAGCATGCATCAACACATTTTACTAAATGACACTTCATTTGCATATAATCAGAGAGCATTCTGGGAGCATTATACTTAGCCTCTTAGTCTAAACTTTTCAAACATGTGTGTACACGTTTTTTTTTTTTTTTGTACTGGAACCAACGTCAGTAGTGAAGTGTGACCTTAAAACATTTCTTTACAGCACGCACCCTAATAATGAAGGCTTTCAAATAATGAACCATAAATACAAGTTCGAACAGCATTATCTTTTGGAAACACATTACCTCAACTGCAGAGAGTTCAACTCTCTGTAAACAGGCAGCCAAAGGGTTTGTGCTGCAGGGGGTTGGGCCTACTTGTCCCAAGGACAAAGTAAACATAAAAACTTGTTGCCCTTGACCCCAAACAAGATGTCCCGGGCGTCGGGCGATAGGAATTCCACATCCCTGCTTTTGAGTGTTCTATTTTTTCCACTGGTAAATTGTGGCATTCTGCTTTAGCTGTTGTGTTCTTCACATTTATGCTCTACTGTGTGCTATTCATTTCTGCTGTGATATAGTTATTCCTTGCACGTTGTGCTAGTCATTGATACCTTATTTGGACTCTCTGGCTTCTTCTCCGTGTAGTATTTTTACGTTCTCTTTCACATGTTTTAAGAGTCTATCTCTTCAAGTCCATTAGACATGTTTATCCTTTTCTATCATGCCGCTGTTTTTTGTGGCTCTGACTGCCCCATTTGTCATGGCCGCTGCCACGTTCCCTGTGGGGATTTTCCTTTCCAGTCCTGACTTTGCATATCCCGTATTGATATGCCAATCAATTTGTCCTGTGGGTAACTTATCTTCTCGCCTGGTCTGTTTTGTGCCTGGTTATTTCCTCCTTGTTGCCAGGTTGTTTTTTTGTGAGGCTGGGGAGTTCTGTTCGCATCCTTCCTCTTGGATTGGGATTGCTTGGGTATCTAATTCTAAAATAAGAAATCTGCGGCTAGTTGTCTCTAACAGATGGGCAAGTTACTTACCTTCGGTAACCCCTCATCTGGTAGAGACACAGACTAGCCTCAGATTACTTCTCAAACCAACCAGTCTTCCCGCTTGTGAACTGTGTACTCTTCGGTCTCGCTTGGGGTGATCTCTGCTATTTTATTGTTATTGTGCGCCTCACGACGTGTCCTTTCCTTCATGGTTGGCATATACACTATTTCACTGCCATTTCCTCTGTGGCTCCGCGTTGTTCGGCGGCTTCTAGTCTCCAAAGAAACTGATGTCAGCGTGTCGGAGGAGGGAATATATGGACTCCTTTGACGCCATGTCCATGGACGACGTCACTGCAGAGACGCTCAAAGCCCTCTACCGATGTGCAAAGGTACTGCTGAGAAAAAAATTCCGGATCCAGTCTGATGCCTGGGCGGCGAATTCTAAGATAATACCAAACAGGGCAGGGTTCTGAGTGGCCATCGTGTACCTGTAAAACTCGTATTGATCAGTGTCCAGCACTTGTATTAAAATGGCTGCTCTGTTCACTCACTATGTCCGAGGTTTGGCAAGGACACAGTGGGTGCATATTGCTCATGCAGCTATGCCCTCCAATGCAGTACAGTGCACCCTGCCTTAGGGCTGGATGGCCTGCCAGAGGGGTGTTTTACCCATAGTGCATGCAGTTTATAGTGGACAGGGCACACAGGCAGTGTGCCATGTGTTTCAGGTTTGCACCAGAGCACTCAGCCTATAATGGTAGGACTGGAAGCATCTGGATGCATGGCTCTAGAGGGTGACACACTCAGTGCTGCTGTCCTCAGGGGCCTACCCTTAGTACCCCATGCCCTAGGTACCATTTACTAGGGGCTTACAGTGGCAGCTAAAGGTACTGCAAATGGTGCCAATGCATCTTAACAGTTTATGGCAAGAGCTCTGACCCAGGGAACGTAGCTAGCAGGGGACCCCGGCAATAACCACTTCTTGGCTACATTACATGCCAAGCAAAAAGTGGGGGCTAACCATGTCAAAAAGAGGCCTTTTCTTACACTACCCCACTTCCTCCCCTCCCCCCAACAAAAGAGAGCGAGACTGCCCTTCCCCTAGTGCGTTTTTATCATCTAAGTGGAAAAATATGGAAAGGCCATCCGCATTGGCCAAGGCAGTCCCAGGTCTTTGTTCACTTGAAAGTCCATTCCCTGTATGGAAATAGACCACCTAAACAGTTTGGGGTTTTCACCCTTGTTCTGTTGTAGCCATCTGAGAGGTCTTTGGTCAGTCTGAACTATGAAGTGAGAGCCAACTGTAATAAAGATGAATCCTGATGGTACTGGAAGCAGGTTCTTTAATAGGAGTATCTTATCCACATACAGGTGAAGGTACAACCTACAGTCAGCTCACCAACAGCTACCTCAAAATCTCTCTCCAACACTCTACTCTGATGTCAAGCATGACATCAGTGCCAGAGATGAGATCCCTCACATTCTAATGCTACATTCTATTATTACATTCTACCACACACCTTCCCCTTTTTAAAACAATTACAACCCTTGAGAACAAAAGAAACTATGTACAGAAAGAAAATATAATACCAAAACGAAAAGGCTGTAAACTGTAACAAAATTAGATTACAATTTCTTTGAAACAACCATACGGTTGAGATTCCAGACTCTACCATCTTTAATTCTCACCGCATTCCTGAAAAGTTTGACAACTTCAAATGGACCCATAAACTTACTTCCAGACTTGCTAAATCTAGGATTTCTAATTAGAATCTTATCACCCACTTTCACCTCAACGTTACATGTGTTTTTCCTCCTATCATAGTTTTCCTTTCTTTTCTCTAAACATTTTACCTCCTTCGTCCTTTCGTCCTTATTCCTGTCACACCATGTTACACACTCATTCTTACCCCAACATACCCAACCTGGTGCCAAACGTGTGTTAGCTTTCCGTCCCCTGAAAACTTCAAACGGTACCTTCCCTGTAGTGACGTGAGGAGAAAATCTATATGCATGGAGAAAATTCTTAAGACCATCTTTCCAATTCCTGCCAGCTGCAACTTCTAACGGTATACATTCCTTTATGCACTTATTAAATCTTTCTACTGTCCCATTACCCTCGGGATGATACAAGGAACATTTCTTATGCATGATACCCATGGACTTACAGTACTCTTCCATCTCATTTGAAACAAACTGGGGCCCATTGTCCGTGAGAATGGTGTTTAGCAAACCTTCAGCTAAAAATGTAATTAAAGAAATTAATCACTTTAATAGTCTCCATGTTACTACCAATGGCTATTTCTGCCCACCTCGAAAATTGGTCCACTAGAAGTAAGATATAGTTACAACCGCCTTTACCAAATATAGGTCCTACTACATCCACTGCCACAACATCCCACGGCTTAGTGGGACATTCACGAGTACACATCGGCGGCACCCTGGTTTTGTAAACCTTATCACTGTTACAACAATCATAACATTCTCCTACCCTCCTTTCGATCATAAGATCCATTCCTGGCCACCAATAATTGAGGCGAATTCTTGCTTTGGTTTTACTCACCCCCTGATGACCTTCATGTGCTAGTTCTATAATTTTTTCTCTCAACGATACAGGAACAACTAATCTAGTCCCACGCAGCAAAATCTCATTCTCCATAGATAATTCCTCTCTCACCTTCCAAAACCCGCCTAACTCTTTATCCCCCTTGACATATGAACTCCATCCATTACTATGTTGCTTACACACACGTTGTAGCACAGCATCCTCCATAACCGCTCTCAACCACTCATCTTGTTCAACAATACCTCTTGTCACATTACACACACTAATGACATCTTGACCTTCTTCCGAATTGCTCTCTATTTCAGTACACAATCTTGATAGACAGTCAGCAATTTTATTACTCGGACCTGGGACATAAAACACCTTAAAAGCAAAGTCTTGTAGGCCAACAATCCACTTACTGATTCTTCCAGAGATCATATCCAGACCTCTCTTCACGAACACTTCCACCAGGGGTTTGTGATCAGTAAAAATCTGAAACTTCTTTCCCCACAGGACATTTTTTAATTTATTAATTGCCCAAAACACACTCAAGGCTTCCTTATCTATTGTTGAATAATTCACTTCCGCTCCTCGCAAAGTTCTAGAGCAGTACACCACAGGTCTTAAATCTTGCTCCCCAGGTCTTGTAAAAGTACCGCACCTAACCCCTTCACACTCGCATTGGTCATGATCACACACACTTTCTTAGGATCAAAAGAACTTAAACTTCCAACTGATGTCAATTCTTTCTTTATACTCTCAAACTCCCTTCTGCACTCATCATCCCACACAAATTATTTCCCTTTCTTCAACAATTTCCTCATATTTGTGGTTTTGGATGCTAGATTAGGCAAAAACTTTGCCTGAAATTCAACCATTTCCAAGAATGTTAACAGTTATTCCTTTTTCTCAGGTTCCCGTAGGCCCAAAATATTCTTAATAAGTTCTTCTTTAGGATACACCCCAGTAGGAGTTATTCTATGACCTAAATATTGTACCTCTGGTCTGGCAAAAGAACATTTCTTAATTTTAAGAGTCAAATCATGTTCTCTTAAAATTCCCAAAACCTTCCTGATTATTCTCTCATGTTCCTCTTCCGTCTGAGCATGTCTCAAAATATCATCCTGAAAACATTTTACGCCTGGTTCTGAGCCAAACATATTGTACATCATACGCTGAAAAACAGCTGCATCTGAAACTAAACCAAAGGGCATCCTTTTAAACCTAAAAGTTCCAAAAGGTGTGACAAAGGTGGTGTAGTCCCTTGAGTCTTCATGTAGCATGACCTGATGGTAGGCTGATGTGAGATCCAGTTTACTGAAATACTTGGACCCATGTAGCAAAGTCACCATCTCTGTTATATTGGGCAGAGGAAACTGGTCACTCACTACACATTTATTGAGATTCCTCAAATCAACAGACAGTCTAATGTCACCAGATTGTTTTCGTGCGACTACAATTGGTGACACCCATTCTGATGACTTCACAGGCTCAATGATTCCATCCTTGCACAGCCTTTGTATTTCTCTTTCTACATCATCCTTCATAGCAATTGGAACCGGATGTACTTTGGAAATAACAGGAACTGATCCTTCCTTTACTCTAATGCGGTGGACATATTTCTTAAGACAACCCAAATTGTCACTGAACACATCCTCAAAGTCCTTAACAAACTTAGGCCAGACATCCTCTTTGATTTCCTGCACAGGAAATTCACCAACTTCCTGCATTTTTTTGATGAATTCATCCCTCAGCATTATCGGAGAAGTTGAGTTAGGATCTAAAATGACATTCAAACCTCGTTTGTTGCGGCCAACCTAAAACACTGTCCCCTTTTACTGGAACATAAATTTTCCCAAAAACAGTATTCTCTTTGAATGAAATTTCTGATTCAAAATAACCCCTCAGTTGGATGGTTTGACCACCATACCCTCCTGGGACGACATCTGGATCCTTTAGTTGGATCATGTGACTTAATTTTTCATCAAAAAACATATTTGATATTAGAGTCAAACACGCTCCGGAATCAAATAATACTTCCACATCTTCATTTAAAATCGTAACTGTGTCTCTTGGATGATTTTTCTTTTGAGCATTTGCCGAAATCGGCAAAATACAATCTTCCACTACTTTCACAGATGTTTGACTTTTGCTTGACTTACAGCACTTAGCAAAGTGCCCCTTTTTATTACACAGCTTACATATGCTGTTGATAGCTGGACATTTCTTATAGGAAGCAAAGTGACCTGTATTTCCACAGCGGAAACATTTCAAATCCTTAGATCTTAACCATTGACCATGAGTCACTTTATCTTCTGCTTTGTCACCAGATGCTTCTTTACTATGATCGTCTTTCTTTTCGTATACTTTATTTACTGACTTATTCTTTCCTCTTTCTAACTCTTCCACACAAGCTAAAGTGTGCTCGACACTCTTAGCTAATACTATGACTTCTTGTAAAGAAGGATCATCCTTGCTCCACAGTTCCTGACGAACTTTATCACTCGAGCATCTCAGCATAAATTGATCTCTTATACGTTCCTCGATGGTTACTCCAAAGTTACAAGTAGATGCAAGTTTCCTCAAAGCTGTGATATAATCTTCAACACTTTCTCCTGGTTGTTGCTCTCTCAAACCAAAGTGATACCGTTCCAAAATAGTACTGACTTTTGGTAAATAGTGCAGATCCAATTTTTTCAGGCAAATTTCAAATTCATTCAAGTCTGTTCCATCATCGCCAGTGTCAGGTAAATTTTCAAACATTTACTGTCCTTCACATCCTAGACAATGCATCAGGAGAGCTGTTTTCCTTTTGTTAGAAAGATTAGTTCCACACACTCTGGAGTAATGTAGGAAAGTTTTTTTCCATTTTGACCATTTTATAGGAGGTTCTCCTGGTAACGTCAGAAAAAATGGTGGCGGCGAGATGTTCTGCATACTTTCTTGTTATTTATTTCCAAAACAATCTTAAAGTTGAAATGAATATGTTCAATATGCTTTTTTTATAAAACTTCCAAAACGATAAAACATTGACTCATTTTCCTATTTATTTCGCGATGTTTAAACCAGACGCGCTAGGAAATTTCCTTGAAAACAAATGTCTCACCCACTCGAAGTAAACGCTTGTAACTTTGTAGAGAGAACAACAAAGCGTATTAATCCTGAGTGTTGCAGGATAAAGAAGAAATATTCAATAGCCCCAGCAGGGGTGTTATTCTCACCGTCTTGAATTAAATATCACAGCTCCCTCAGGTGTAGTAATCCTCACCGTCTTTAGTGGTTTTGAAGGTTCTGAAACGATGAAATGCCAGAAAGAGTAAAGTCCAAAATATATTGTGTTAAGATACTCCTGTACCCTCGTCCCCAAATGTAATAAAGATGAATCCTGATGGTACTGGAAGCAGGTTCTTTAATAGGAGTATCTTAGCCACATACAGGTGAAGGTACAACCAACAGTCAGCTCACCAACAGCTACCTCAGAATCTCTCTCCAACACTCTACTTTGATGTCAAGCATGACATCAGTGCCAGAGATGAGATCCCTCACATTCTAATGCTACATTCTATTATAAAATTCTACCACACAAACCAGGTATGGCCTCTGCTCCTTCAGGGCCCAAACCACAGCACAGGAATTCTATCTCTATGGCATTCCAATTTTGTTCCTTAGGGAGTCATTTCTTCCTTATACAAGCAACTGGCTGGTCATGTCCATCATCATTTTCCTGGGAAACGACCATGCCTATCCTCAATTCAGAACCATCTCTTTGGACTATGAATTTCCTGGAGTAGTCTGGTGCTTGTAGGACCGGAGTAGAGCACATAGCTTCCTTCAGAGTGTCAAAGGCCCTTTGACAGCTCACTGTCCAGTTAACCTTTTGGGGCATTTTCTAGTAGGTTAGTTCTGTGCGGGGGTAACTATGGTGCCATAATCCTTCAAAAAATCTCCCATAGTACCCAGTCAAGCCGAGGAATGCCCGGACCTGTGTCTGGGTTGTGGGAGCTTCGCAAGCCAGAATGGTCTGGATCTTGGACTGGAGGGGTTGCATTTGGCCTCCACCAACCAGGTGGCCCAAGTAAACAAACCCTCCCCTGCTCTGTCACTTATTGGCCTTGACAGTGAGGTCTGCCTTCTGCAGAGTCTCAAGGACCTTCCCTAGGTGGATCAGGTGATCCTTCCAGGTAAACTATAGACAGCTATGTTATCCAGATTAGCTGCACTAAAGGATTCTAGTCCAGCAAGGACTTGGTTCACCAACCTCTGGAAGGTGGCAAGTACATTCTTTAGTCCAAATGGTATAACAGTGAACTGTTAATGCCCACTAGGAGGAGAAAATGCTGACCTATTTTGCTTCTGGGGTCAGACCAATCTGCCAGTTCCCAGATGTCAAATCAAAGGTATTCAGATATTTGGCTGCCCCTAGTCTGTCTATGATCTCATCAGCTCTTCTGATTGGGTGTGCATCACGTTTTGTGACAGTTGAGGCCCCAGTAGCCCACACAAAACCTAATTTCCCTTTTCTCTCTTTTAGAGTGTGGTTTGGGGACTAAAACCACTGGGCTAGCCCAGGGACTTTCAGAGGATTCAATGACGCTCACATCCAGCATCTTTCTAGCTTCTGCCTGGATGCTCTCCCTCACATGGTTTGATGGTCTATAGATGTTGTTTTTGACAGGCAAGCTGTCTCCAGTGTCTACATCATGGGTACACCAGTTTGCCTTTCTAGGGGTCAGGGAGAATAACTTGGCATACTGGTTGAGGACTTACCTGCAATCAGCATGCTGCTGTTCTGTGAGGGTGTCTGAAAAGACCACCCCGTCCACAGAACCATCTTGTGGGTTTCTGGAGAGGAGGTCAGGGAGAGGCTCACTCGCATCCTCCTGTCCCTTATCTGTAACCATGAGCATGGTTGCATCAGCTCTATCATAGTAGGGGTTTAGGTAGTTGACATGTATTATTCTTTTGGGGTTTTTGCAACTGCCCAGGTCAACTAAATAAGTGACCTCCCCTTTTCTTTCAAGTATGGGATTAGGCCCAGACCATTTGTCCCCGAGGGCCCTTGGAGCAAGAGGCTCCAACACCCAAACTTTCTGCCCTGGTTGGAACTCCACCATATCAGCTTTCTGGTCATGCCAGAGCTTTTGCAGCTTCTTGGTGGCCTGATGATTTTTGCTGGCTTTCTCTATGTACTCCATGAACGTAGGCCAAGCACATAGTCCACAATATCTTGCTTGGGCCCTTTGAGAGGCTTTCCCAGCCTTCCAAAAGCTCAAATGGAGAGAAACCTACTCCCTTTTGTGGCACTTACCTCTAGGCAAACAGCAGGAAAGGAAGCAGGATATCCCATCTCCCTCCGAGTTTTTCAAGGAGTCCTTCAATCATGCCTTTTAGGGTCTGGTTAAATCTTTCAACCAGCTCATTTGTTTGAGGCTGGTATGTGGTAGTGAGCTTATAGGTCACCCTACATTCCTTCCACAAGTGTTTTATGTATGCAGACATGAAGTTTGAACCCCTGTCTGATACTACCTTCTTAGGAAACCGTACCCTGGTAAAAAAAAAACACCCAGTAGAGCTTTTGCAACTGCAGGAGCAGTAATGGTTCTAAGGGCTAGAGCCTCAGGAAATCTAGTGGCACAGTCCACTACTACTAGTATGTATCTTTGTCCTGAAGCTGCTTCAGGGCCAAGGGGGCATCAATGTTGACCCCTTCACTTTCAAAGGGTACCCCAACCACATTAAGGGGGACGTTAAGTGTCCTCCTGCTTTGCTCCAAGCTTGGCAGGTAGTTCAGGACTGGCAAACTTCCTTCACATTTGGGACATTCATGGCCAATAATAGTGGTTACCTAACCTAGTCCAAGTCTGGTTTTGGCCCAGGTGCCCAGCTAGGGAAATGTGATGGGCTAAAGTAAGGAGTTCTCTGAACTTCTGGGGCACCCCCACCCTCCTGGTTGCACCAGGTTTGAGCTATCTGACCTCACTGTACACGGGCCCACCCTCCCAATAACCCCTGTGGAATACCACTGAGCCTTCCTGTGCAGCTTGCTGCCTTGAGCCTTCAAGAGTGTGACAGGTTATCTGCCTCTGCACAGTCCTTCCCTGGAGGGGCCCCCCCTGGGCTCTAGTTCGTAAGGCCCAAGCTCTGCAGGCTCAGTTACCTCCAAGAAGGGTGAATCCTCTTCCTGAAGATGAATCCCGGTCTGTGATCTGTTTTGAAGCTGGTTACCCAGTCTTCCTGCCTTTTCTCTTGGGAGGCTGGCCCACTATTTCAGGATCAGCTCTCCTTTTTCCTTCTGAAGGTTTCTCTGTGCCCTAGTCTTGACACATGGCCATTCTGGAATCCCTAGCATTGCTGCATGGTTCTTCAGTTCAGGTTAGCCCCGGGGAGTGCTTCAGGTCATTTCCAAGCAGGCAATCTAATGGGAAAGATGAGGACACGGCCACGTCTTTTTGCCCTACTACTGCCCCTGCCCCCCCTTACTACCCCTCGCCCCAAATCAAACGTTACCATAGCAATGGGATGGAACTTTTTCTCTTTATCAGCATTGGTGACAGGATAAGCACATAGCTCAATTTTTTCTGACAAACTAGTCACAGGTTTGTTTGAGTGTGTGTCTCATTTATTGCCTATGTAAATAGAACAAATTCTCAGTACTACCTCCTGCTAAGCCTAACTGCTCTCCCACGCTACCACAAAAGAGAGCTTCTGGTATCGTCATTTGTAATACTGTAAACTAATAAGAATTGTCTTGACTGTCTGCATGGTGCCCCATCATTGGTACACCACAAAGATAGCCAGCTTCCTAGAGTAACGTATGTCAAACTCCTTTACACCGACTTGACAGCACAGATAAAAGTGGGCGAAGTAATGTCCAACCCATTTCCCTTTGAAAGAGACACACAACAGAGATGCCTACTGTCCCCTCTGTTGTTTGCCATTGCTATGGAACCCTTGGCGGAATGGCTTCAAACTGATGTCAAGATAACAGGCTTTGAATGGGGTCCAAGGCTCTCTGACCAAATTGCCTTGTACGTGGATGACACACTTATTATCTTTCTTACTGATCCTGACACTGACACCGAAAGCACGTCAGATCCTTCAATCAGTGATCTTCCTGATGTCCCCACTCCCCTCCCCCAAAAGCCTTGGAATGAGCAAAAGCAATACCAATTGCCTCAGGCTGTTTAAATATTTGGGTGTACATATCACCATTGATGCAGCTGCTGCTGGGACACAGAACATCAATCATTACTGGATGGGCTAATGACAAGCAGTAAAGACTGGTTCACAATCCCACAAAGCCTCATGGGGGGTTCAGCCATTTTCACAATGGTCTCACTATCCTGCTTTCTATACCACCTACAGAAATACCCATAGACACTCCCTGCATCCTTCATTCGAAAAGTTCACACTAGGCTCCGCAGCTTCTTATAGAACTTAGGCTGTCCCCCGATAGCTCTTCTTAAATGTTTTAAATTCACTTATGATGCGGACATTGAAGCAGCAAACGTAGATGATGGTCTTTAATTAATGGCTATATGACACCCAAGGCGACCCCGTGCTGGAGCAGTGGGCACTCAAAGGGGCAACCATACATCAAATGTTTTACGGGAAGACCGTACCACAACCCCTCCCATCTTCAACACTAATAGTGATCCAGACATGGGAAAACACCCTGAAAACCATAGGATACGATAGGAAACTCACAGGTCAGACGCCAGGGCTCCACTCTTGACCAAGTTGCAACACTGGATGGCTTTCGTCAACTGGACCTCATTGGCATCTCCACGTTAGGGGACCTTATGGAGGACACCACACTGAAAGCATATCAAAGCTACAAAAAGATTACACTCTGCACCACAGCCAGTTTTATTTGTTCCTGCAACTGTGCCATGCTCTTACACCATATATATTACAGACTAGAGGACCTCCCGGAATATAACTCCTTGGAGGCCAAACTGCTAATGGGGGATCTGAGAGAACACAAAATACCACAAATTAATCACTCGTTGGTGCATCACACCTCTGACACCTTCTTAGCATTATGCACAGCCTGGGAAAAAGACCGGGTGGAAACTAGAATATCCCTGAGGCATGTAGCAATAGTCGTGCATGTATGACTTTGCCTCATCCAATTAAACTGTCTTCATGGAACATACCTTACAAGACACAGACTTTAACAGAAGGGGCTGGTCGCCCCCCCCCCCCCCCCTTCGTCCACACCACATGCTGATGCACAAAACTACCACACAGGGAATGGGTGTTATCTTGCCTAGAACACTTCTTAGACCATCCTATCCCTGTGACCCCCTATTGACCCGTCTTTATATCACCACTCGTATGAGTCTCTACAAGCTTGCATTACTATGGTTGGGGCTTGCGGTGGCTAAAGGGACTTAGCGCAACAGTGGAAACTGTAAACTCCACAATTAATTGTGGAATGGAAAAGGGAAATGGATTGTTGCATGACTAGGGAGCAACCGGTCTACACAGCCCAAGAATGCCCCCCCAAACACAGAGAGGTATGAGGTACATGTGCAAACTACAGAAGCATCATCAATGGCACTAAGCCTGTGGTAGAGACTATATCTAGATGCAGATTCCTTACCTACCCATCCTCCCTGTCCAGCAAAATGAATTCTATGGTCAGGGACTTCCCTTTCAGGGCCTTAGTTTTGATACACCAGTAGTCAGTGCTCTTCATGGCTCTGTGCTTCTGGCATGGAAAGCTGTGAAAAGAAACTGACGTCAGCATACCTGCGTGACACCTGTCTAGGACCCACAATGTAATTTGTGGCACAAACAATGCAGACCACAGCCGCAGAGCTGATCAATGCCACCTACTGGCGTGCAGGGGTACTGCTTGCGAAAATCTTCCCGATCCAGTCCAACGCCTGGGGTGAATTCAAAGATAAGGAATCTGCAGCTACTGACACAAAAATGTTCCGGATCCAGTCTGACACCTGGGGAGAACTCAAAGGTAAGCAATCTGCAGCTAGATATAGTCTCTACCAGATTAGGCATTTCTGAAGGCAAGTAACAGGTCCTCCCTGAACAGGAACACAAGCAACCTAGGACCGGTTTTACCCTAGTTGGGGCTTTTCAGCCAGGTATAGCTTAGGTACACTGGAGTCAGACAGTACATGGCTGGTGAGCAGCAACAGCAACTCCAGTCCATTCCATCTTCCACTTGCATTGCGGACTTCAGACCTATTTTAACATATAAAAACACTTTCTACCAATTAGGAGACAATTGTGACGGATCACTGGGCAGTCCAACTCATATGCGTAGTCCACCCCATGATTTTTCTTTTCTTCTCTTGACCACTGTGTTCCTGCCAGGACATGCTGTACGACACTTACCTCGATCTTGGAGGTGAAAGTTCTTCCTCTGCTGTCCTTGAAAGGAAGATGTGTGGAATTCCACTCTTTACTCCTTTGTCCTAAAGGAAAAATAGATGTATGAGACCCACCTTGGACCTTCTCTTGTTCATATGGCAGACCTCTGGCTGTGGAGACATCTTTACTGCCAAGGGCTGTAGTCTGTGTATTTCGGTACTTGGGGGCCGGCTAGTGAAGGCAGGGTCTCCTGGACTGTTCGCAGGACATTTTCAGCGCACCATGACCCTTCTCAGTGATTCTGGCTTCACTATCTATGCCCCAAATCCTCATCTCATTCCCACACAGAGGTTGAACTTCATAGGAGTGAAGCAAGCACAATCTTTATGAATGCTTCTCCTTTTCCATGAAAGATTGCAGATATTAAAGAGACGATTATGATGTTTCTGGCTCAGACACCGATCCCATTGCATGATTGCCTCTTGCAATCCTTTTAGTGTTGCCAGCCAGATGGCAAACAATGGGCCTTCACTGCTGCCTGACTGCCTGAGAAAACAGTGCCTCATACATTAGGGGAGCTTTTCATATCAGCTGAAGATAAACAATCCGGATCTGCACTGATGGATGTATACTCCATCTGTTGATGGGTTTTCCCTTCAAACCTTTGTGGTTGCAGGCTACCATAGTTATGGATGCCTCCTTGTTGGACTGAGTGATCGCCTGGGTCACATCAAAGTGCAGGGCTGTCCGCACAGCACTTATTCATAAAAGAGTTGAAGCTGCATGCAATCTGCCTAATTAAGAAGGCCTCCCTCCTATCCATCACTTCAGGAAGTGCTATTCAAGTCCTATTGGGTAAGGCCACCAACAACACTTATATCAACAGACAGGGCAGTGTGAGCTCTTGGATCAGGAGACTACACCGCTGTCACAGTTAGTTCAGTCTTCCCACTTGCTGCTTATCACCACAAGCACCCTCTGTGTGAGGATGGATGCTGTGAACAGTCTGTCTTTGGAGAAGTATGGGTTAGAACATTATTCGGGGGGGGGGGGGGCAGACATTATCTCCAGATTGGGATATCTGTGCATGGATTCTTCCGCCATGACCCAGAATAGATGTTGCTAGCTTTAAGCCATGCACTTCCCTCTGAATGGTTCCCTGGACGATGCATTCAGTTAGCCACAGGGTCTCCTTTATGCTTTAGCAACCAACACTGTTTTTGTGCCTACAATAGATGTAAAATTTTGAATTGCTACTCATATCTCTCCTTCCTTTTCCTCTGTTGCATCAGGTGGGCCTAGTTATGCAGCAGTATGGTCTGGTTTCCAGTTATAATCCCCTGCTGCACATATGGAGATTGAGTGGTGATGCCTAGAAACATTCACCCTGACGCCCAAGGTTGTGGACGTCCTATTGGCTTCCAACACACCCGCCGGCTGCGACTAGTGTAGAAAGTTAGTTGGCTGCTGCTTCTGCCTTCATGTATCTCCCTGATTAGTCTTTGTTGTACAAGTCTCACAAGTTGTGTGTTTTCTGCTCTACTTGTTTCCTCCCACATCCCATTTTCCACCGTGGGGTTTAAAACTCATTGTTGATAACAAGGTTTGTAGTATGTATAGCTGTAGTTACGTCTGATCTGCATACTGTTATCAACTAGCATTGGGCCCAGACGTTCCAACTTGTTTTTATTTGAAGAAGTTAGTCAAAGAACCTTGTTTCCATATTCCACAATGTACAAGGTAGGCTCTACTTAACATTTTCATCTGCTACCTGGTTTGGACATTTTGATTACTTAACTCGGAAACCAACATGTTTTCGCTGACTTTGGGACCAGCTCATCAAGATTTTAGGACTAAAAATTAAGAAGGCCAACAAACTTCTCTCCCCAGCACTGCTGTGTCCTCGGCGATTCCTGGTTGGCTGCCCTTGGCGTCTCACAACCCAACTTCCTGCATCGAGCAGCAGTTCAACAGCCTTAAAGAAAATATTGGTCGTATCATCGGAGAATGCCTAGGCAAGCGTGCTATGGAACGTACGCCCTTCCATTTCTGCCCTACATACAACACCAAATACCTGTGGTTGGACGGGCACAGTGTATGCTACTTTTTCCCCTGACCGTCACAAAGCCTCCTGCAAATTCTGCATTGCCCTTCAATGCAAAAAGACATGTAGATAGGTTCTATAGTGAAAGACACTGGGTCAACCCTCACCTGAAACACTTGACATCTTCTGGGAACAGGACCTTCAGTGGCAAGGAACAGGTAGGCCCTTTGACGCTTCCGGGAGCACAGGGCACACAGTCCTGAGACATTCTCCTCTAGCACCTCCAAGGAAATAACAGGCTCCAACTCCAAAACCTTCTAAGGCGGTGCAGTGCTCCTGGGGAAGTCTGACACAGGTGACACCCCATCTGATCCGCACTTGCTGGCAGTGGTAATGTAGGGTTTTACAACATTGAGTTCCACACCATACCCCTCAACATCCCGTCACACTACCACATCCTCAGTTAAGACAACCTCCAGTTTCTGAAAGACCCCTGTGAAGGGCGCTATAGAGCTGGCGCCTCTAAATCTTCAAGGCAAAGGCGTGTACTCCCTGCACTTTCTAATTTTAAAAAAGAGACTATTCCCTTCCTGCAGTCCATGACCACCCTACAGGATGTTTTCCCACTGCTGTGACAAGAGTTCATGCTTGCTGTGAACCTAAAAGAAACCTCTTTTCATATCTCCATCGACTCGATCCACCACTGGTACCAGTGCCTCCAGTTTGTGAAATATGGGCAGCACTACCAGTCCAAAGTTGAAGACCTTTGAAGTCACTACATCTCTAAGAATGTCCACAAACTGACTAGTAGTGGTTTCCCGGTAGCTGCTCAATCACCAGCCATATCTTTCCGTGCTTAGACAACTGGCTGAGAATGTGCAGCAGCAAACAACCATGTCTAGCACTCCCGTCGACTGTGGTGCCCCTTCTCCACAACCAAGGGTTTACCATCAATACCAAGAAGTCTTACATTCATCCCCAACAAATCCTACCCTTCCTATGTTCCATCCTAAGTGCTGTTACAGGGAAACTGTACCCCAACCAGCAGAGGGTGATGGCATCCCAACAGCTGCAGCCTCTTTTTCAGGCAGGAGGTCCTCTTTCTGTAAGCACTGTAATGAAGCGTGGAGATGATGGCCCCATGAGCTTGCACAATAAGTTAACGCTCAGACCCAACTTTCTAACTGAACTTCAGGGTTAACTCTGAGATGCAGGCCCAGGACAGTTGAACAGCAATGTGGCACCCGAGGTCCTAGAGTTTGATAAACTCCACTTGCTAGAGAAGTGTATGCTTATACTACTTTTGCAGAGTATACCCACCACATATGCATGCTAAACAGCCAAACAGAAAACATTTTACAACTACTGCATCTTAGAGTGAATATACCCCATTGAGGTATTGTAGGACGTTGGCTCTGTATACACCATCTCAAAGTAAGAAATAGTGTGCAGAGTTCAAGGGTTCCTCTTAGAGGTAAGAGGTAAGATATTGGCAAAATTAGATAATTCCAATGCTCTGTTTTGTGGTAGTGTGGTCGAGCAGTAGGCTTATCGGAGGGTAGTGTTAAGCATTTGTGGTACACACACAGGCAATAAATGAGGAACACACACTCAGACAACACCAGGCCAATACTTTTTATATAGAAAAATATATTTCGTAATTTATTTTAGAACCACAAGATTCAAGATTTGAAGTAAATACATAAAATGCAAGGTACTCCACATAGGTAAGTTAGGAACTTTGAATTCGAGCAGTAACATACACAGTTTTAGTTAAAATGGCAATAAGCTATTTTAAGAGTGGCCACAGTGCAAAAATCAACAGTTCCTGGGGGAGGTAAGTATTGGTTAGTTTTTCTGGTAAGTAAGGCACTTACACGTTCAAGTTCCTGGGCATAGGCAGCCCACCGTTGGTGGTTCAAGCCAACCCCAAAGTCACAGCACCAACAACACAGGGCCGGTCAGGTGCAGAGGTCAAAGGAGGGCCCAAAACACACAGGTGCCTATGAAGGTCAGGGGTGCTCCGGTTCCAGTCTGCCTACAGGTAAGTACCTGTGTCTTCGGAGGGCAGACCAGGGGAGTTTTGTAGAGCACTGGGGGGAGGGGGGGGTGGGGGGGGGAACACAAGTAAGCACACAAAACACACCCTCAGCGGCACAGGGGCGGCCGGGTGCAATGTGCAAAGCAGGTGTCAGGTTTTGTATAGGAATCAATGGAGGGACTTGGGGGTCTCTCTAGCGGTGCAGGCAGGGCACAGGGGGGCTTCTCGGGCCAGCCACTGGCTGGGCTATGCAGAGGGTCGCCTGATGGTCACTCCTGCATTGAAGTTCGGTTCCTTATGGTCCTGGGGTCTGCGGTTGCAGTGCTTGGTCCAGGCGTCGGGTTCCTTGTTACAGACAGTCGCGGTCAGGGGGAGCCTCTGGATTCTCTCTGCATTTGTCGCTGTGAGGTCCAGGGGGGTCGTCTCGGGCTACTCACGAGGTTGTAGTCGCCTGGGAGTCCTCCCTGTAGTGTTGGTTCTCTGGAGCTTGAGCTGGAGGCGTCGGGTGCAGAGGGTGAAGTCTCACACTTCCAGCAGGAAGAGTGAGTTCTTTAAAAGTTGCTTCTTTGTTGCAAAGATGTTGCTGTGGGTGAACAGTGCTGCTGTTCCTGGGATTTTCTTGGTCCTTCGGGTTTCAGGGCAGTCCTCTGACGCTTCAGAGGTCGCTGGTCCCTGTTGGATGCGTCGCTGTGCAGTTTGTTTCGAGTCAGGAGACAGGCCAGTAGGGCTGGGGCCAAAGCAGTTGCCCCCTCCCCTCCCTGAGCTAAAAGTGAGGGCAGTGACAGGAGGGGCTGGCATCTCCACTAGCTGGGATTCCCTGGGGTGCTGTAAGAAAAGGCATGAGCCTTTGAGGCTCACCGCCAGGTGTTACAGTTCCTGCGGGGGGGTGAGAAGCACCTCCACCCAGTGCAGGCTTTGTTTCTGTCCTCAGAGCACAAAGGCTCTCACCCCAGGGGGGAAGAAACTCATCTCAGTGGCAGGCTGGCACAGACCAGTCAGTCCTGCACTGAAGGATTGGGTAAAATACAGGGGGCATCTTCTAAGATGCCCTCTGTGTGCATTTTGTAATAAATCCAACACTGGCATCAGTGTGGGTTTATTATTCTTAGAAGTTTGATACCAAACTTCCCAGTATTTACTGTAGCCATTATGGAGCTGTGGAGTTCATTTTTGACAAACTCCCAGACCATATACTTAATATGGCCACACTGTACTTACAATGTCTAAGAATGGACTTAGACACTGTAGGAGCATATTGCTCATGCACATATGCCCTCACCTGTGGTGTAGTGCACCATGCCTTAGGGCTGTAAGGCCTGCTAGAGGGGTGATTTACCTATGCCACAGGCAGTATTTTGTGCGCATGGCATCCTGAGGGGGATGTCATGTCGACTTTGCCTTTTTCTCCCCACCAACACACACAATCTGCAATGGTAGTGTGCCTGTGTTAGGTGAGGGGTCCCTTAAGGTGGCATAACGTGCTGCAGCCCTTAGGGGCCTTCCTTGGTCACAGGGCCATTGGTACCACTGGTGCCTTTTACAACGGTCTTATCTGTGTGCCAGGGATGTCCCAATTGTGGAACAATATTACATTTTTAAGTGAAAGAACACTCGTGCTGGTGCCTGGTTAGCAGGGTCCCAGCACACCTCTCAGTCAAGTCAGCATCAATAACAGGCAAAAAGTGGGGGGTAACTGCAACAGTGAGCCATTTTCCTGCAGGTGTCTGCACAAGATATTATTTGCTACCTTTAACATTTACGAAAGGTAGGCCTATTATAGATCTCAATATGTTTCCACTTAGCTTCCATCGCAGCAGACATGCAAAACAGGAAACTTGTCCCACTTTAAAATCCTTGTGGTGAAGGGCTTCATAGAGGGGCTTAAGAGAGTGATGTCTCCAGTCCTATCACTTGCAGTTTCTGTCATAAATGTTTGCATTCCTGATAACAGTACCCTCTCTCAGCTATTAGCAAGTTGTAACCGGAATCTTTCATTCAGGTCCACAAGGACCATAAATCCTAGAAGTAACACCTTCTCTAAATTAGGCATTGCACAATGCATCAATAAGTGCATCTAAATTTGCTAAGCCAAGGCAAAGCTTGTACTCCGTGTCTCCCAACCCCATCTTCCCCACCTCGGCACACTAAACATGCGCAAAAGGAATCCAGCATGGTTTTCTTGGGTAACATCCCAATAGCCAAACCTGTCAACTGACCAACACCACCCATATTAACTAAATAATATTGTGTGGATATTCTAGTTGCCAACATGCCATTCAGCACCTTCTATGGTCCCATCTTCATCACATCCTGAATAGTCAAAGCTGTATAGCAGCACATGTTACTGGATAGATGATGGGGAAATATTTACAGATCTACTGTGGCAAGTGGAGAATATTCATCAGGTGAGGTATCTTCAGGACGATCTGGTATCCACCAGAAATATAATTATCAAAGGTTAGTAGATTGCCCTTCTCATCACTGTATGATGTCTTTAGAATGGTATGGGGATTGCTCACAACCTTTGCCCAAGATAGCAAATACTTTTCTGTTCTTGTCATGACATTGTCCATAGTATTTGTTTACAGGGATTAATTAAAATGGCAGTGACCCGACCTCAGAGGCAGGTTACAGAACGTTTTGTGTAACTGGCAAGGTGCTCCCGAAAACAACAGATCCTATGTTAGATGGTATGACTTTTCCTTAAATGCCAGATAAGACAAACATCTGTTTTACTGCTTCAGAAGTCAAGCGCTGTAGACGGGGACTTGAATTGTTCATTCTTCTTTACTTATTTGATCATTTAGCAAGTAGCTACCTAGGTGACCCTTGCTTATCTTTGCTGCCTCAGTTCAAGTTCGGTCAATATTTTACGTACCAGTGTGCCTGCAACTTCATGTTGAATCATAACAGATTACTCAGAGAGCTTTTTTCTGCTATTTCTGAGCCCCTTTGCAGATAAAAAGCATCCATTTTTACAGCCTGTGCAATTATTTGCTCTGTGCCAGGGTAGGATATCAAAGTAATTTGTGACCGCCATCTACGACAATTTTAAAACCTAGATGTGTAAACTTAAAGAATGAATATTTTTTGCGAAGAATGTATTGCAAATGTCTGAGACACCCATATTATTATAAAGATAAATGTTAGCATACGTTAAGAATGCCAGCAGCGTATATATTTGAACACATCTAGATTGAACACCAGTTGTTATGTTCTTTCTTCTATTTATTTTCAGGGTCTACCAATTTCCATGTATGCTGGCACTGTAATACCTTCAAATTCTTTGTTGACTGATGGTCAAGGTGGCCCATTGTTTAACGGGCTGCATGCTGCAGACCCTGCATGGAGTCCTGTCATAAAAGTTGTTCCTAACGTGGCAGAATGTACTGATCCGCAGCAGGTGACATAGGATTATGTAACTTATTCTTCATGATTGCATTCTTCCCAAGACATGCCTGTTGCCACTGAAATTAATTTGTTTAATTGAACTTTTAGCCTGAAATTGTACTGTAGTGGATGTTCGTAGTTTGCTAGCTTGCACTTAATACTCTATTATTTTTGTTGTGGCTATGTATTCCATTTTATCTGATAGACTTCTAGCTGCAGATTACTTCCCTTAGAATTATCCCCAGGCGTCAGACTGGATCCGGAAGACTTTGTGAACAGTGTAGGAAAGTAGGATCTTTCTGACATTGGTTGCCCCCACTTTTTGCCTGGTGTCAGTATGTTTTGACTGTATTACACTGGGATTCTGGTAACCAGGACCCCAGTGTTGGTGTTTTCTCCCCTAAATCTGGTTTGTAAGTACTTCTTACACCTCAGAATTTACATACTGGGGTACTCCTGTATGCCTATATATATATATATATACATATATATATATATATATATATATATATGTGTGTTCAATGGCATGTGTAGCTGCAGATACACATGCTTTGCACATCCCGCCATCATCTAGTGTTGGGCTCGGAGTGTTACAAGTTGTTTTTCTTCGAAGAAGTCTTTTTCGAGTCACGCGATCGAGGGACTCCTCCCCTTTCGGCTCCATTGCGCATGGGCGTCGACTCCATCTTAAATTGGGTTTTTTCCGCCATCGGGTTCGGACGGGTTCCTTTTCGCTCCGTGTTTCGGTTCGGAAAGATAGTTAAAATCTCGGAAAATTCGACGGTATTGTTTGCGTTCGGTATCGGGTTAGTTACAACAGATCGACACCGACTTTTGAAGAGCTCCAGTGGCCCTTCGGGTTTTTTTTCGATCCCCCGTCGGGGCCTGGTCGGCCCGGCCACGTGTCTCTTCAAGGCTGATGGAACAGACCCCATTCCGCTTCTGCCCCAAATGCCACAACAAGTATCCGTATACAGATCAGCACCTGGTCTGTAACTTGTGTTTGTCTCCAGAACACAAAGAAGATACTTGTGAAGCCTGTCGAGCGTTTCGGTCGAGGAAGACACTAAGAGACCGAAGAGCAAGAAGACTGCAAATGGCGTCGGCGCCGACAGGACAAAGACACTTGGAGGAGGAAGAAGAAACCTTCTCCATCCAGGACTTGAACTCGGAAGAGCTCGATCCCGAAGAGACGCCTAAAACCGTGAGTAAGACGTCGACACACAAAACTCACGAGAAGACCACAAAAGCCCAGGGGACACAACCGCCAGCAGGCCATGGCTTAACCCGAAAAATAGGTGACCGACCATCGGCACCGAAAAAGGGCACGCATGTGTCGAAGTCATCCGACTCCGGTCGAGATACCGGCACACAGCAAACTCGAGCCCGAGACAGCGGGACCGAGCAAGTTCGACACCGAGAGGGCGGCACCGAAACAAGTGGGCACCGAGAGACCGGGACGCCGAAAATAAAGAAGGTGTCGTCCGAGCTGAAAAAGGCTAACGAAAAGATTTCCATTCTGAAACATCCAGCCTCGGAACCGAAATCAGGTTCCTACACAGAGGAACAGGGACTGTCCTCCCAAATGCAAGGACATAAGTTCGGACAAGAACTACAGTCAATAGAGCCAGACTACACTCAGAGAAGGCTCCACATCCAAAAGGACACAGGGAAGATAGGTACTCTTCCCCCAATTAGGATGAAAAGAAGACTTGCCTTTCAAGAAAAGGACAAACAGCCACAGGCAAAGGAGGCAAAACAAACAACACCGCCACCATCCCCACCACCATCAACGCACACATCACCGGTAGCCACTCCACCACTGATGCAATCCCCAACTCATACTGGAATGAGTCAGGATGATCCCGACGCAAGGGATCTTTATGATGCGCCAGTGTCAGATAACAGCCCAGACTGTTACCCAGCGAGGCCGTCGCCACCTAAGGACAGTACAGCTTATACACAGGCGGTGTCAAGAGCAGCTGCATTTCATAACGTCACCTTGCATGCAGAACCTATTGAGGATGACTTTTTGTTTAATACACTATCCTCGACTCATAGCCAATACCAAAGCTTACCTATGCTACCCGGAATGCTAAAACACTCCAAACAGGTGTTTCAGGAGCCTGTGAAGGGCAGGGCCATAACTACAAGAGTAGAAAAAAATACAAGCCACCGCCAACAGACCCTGTATATATCATGCAGCAATTAACACCAGACTCTGTGGTAGTAGGGGCAGCTCGCAAAAGAGCAAACTCTCACACCTCAGGAGACGCACCACCTCCAGACAAGGAGAGTCGCAAGTTCGACGCTGCGGGGAAAAGGGTTGCAGCACAAGCTGCCAACCAATGGCGTATTGCCAACTCACAGGCACTGCTGGCAAGATATGATAGGGCTCATTGGGACGAAATGCAACATTTCATTGAACACTTACCCAAGGAGTTCCAGAAGAGGGCGCAACAAGTGGTGGAGGAAGGACAAAGTATCTCAAATAATCAGATACGGTCAGCAATGGATGCAGCAGATACAGCTGCTAGGACAGTAAATACAGCAGTAACCATAAGGAGACACGCATGGTTGCGTACGTCAGGATTCAAGCCGGAAATACAACAAGCCGTGCTTAATATGCCTTTTAACGGACAGCAGTTGTTTGGGCCGGAGGTGGACACTGCTATCGAAAAACTTAAAAAAGACACTGATACGGCCAAAGCCATGGGCGCACTCTACTCCCCACAGATTAGAGGCACATTTCGCAAAACGCAGTTTAGAGGGGGGTTTCGAGGACAAACTACAGAACCCACAACCTCACAAAGAAGGCCCACTTATCAGAGCCAATATCAGCGGGGAAGTTTTCGGGGACAATATAGAGGGGGACAATTCCAAAAGAGTAGAGGGAAGTTCCAAAGTACCAAAACTCCTCAAAACAAGCAGTGACTTCCACGTCACAAATCCCCAACACCTAACACCTGTGGGGGGGAAGACTAACAAAGTTTTACAAACATTGGGAGGAAATAACAACAGACACTTGGGTCCTAGCAATTATCCAGCATGGTTATTGCATAGAATTTCTCAAATTCCCTCCAAACGTCCCACCGAAAACACACAATATGTCAAAACAACACATGGATCTTCTAGGACTAGAGGTCCAAGCGTTGCTACAAAAAGGAGCAATAGAATTAGTACCAATTCAACAGAAAGGAACAGGAGTTTACTCTCTGTACTTTCTCATACCCAAAAAGGACAAGACTCTAAGACCCATAGTAGATCTCAGAACATTAAATACCTTCATCAAATCAGATCACTTTCACATGGTGACATTACAGGACGTAATCCCACTGCTCAAACAACAAGACTACATGACAACACTAGACCTAAAGGATGCATACTTCCATATACCGATACATCCTTCACACAGAAAGTACTTAAGGTTTGTATTCCAAGGGGTACATTACCAATTCAAAGTGTTGCCATTCGGGATAACAACTGCGCCAAGAGTTTTTACAAAATGCCTGGCAGTAGTAGCTGCTCATATCAGAAGGCAGCAAATACATGTGTTCCCGTACCTAGACGATTGGTTAATCAAAACGAACACGCAAGAACGGTGTTCACAACACACAAAGTATGTCATAGAAACCCTCCACAAACTAGGTTTCTCACTCAACTACACAAAGTCACACCTTCAGCCGTGTCAAACACAGCAATACTTAGGGGCGACAATCAACACAATAAAAGGGATTGCCACTCCAAGTCCGCAAAGGGTACAGGCATTTCACAATGTAATACAGGCCATGTATCCAAAACAAAAGATACAAGTCAAGATGGTGATGAAACTACTAGGCATGATGTCCTCATGCATAGCCATTGTCCCAAACGCAAGATTGCACATGCGGTCCTTACAACAGTGCCTAGCATCACAATGGTCACAGGCACAGGGTCAACTTCTAGATCTAGTGTTGATAGACCGCCAAACATACACCTCGCTTCAATGGTGGAATATAAATTTAAACCAAGGGCGGCCTTTCCAAGACCCAGTGCCTCAATACCTAATAACGAGAGATGCCTCCATGATAGGGTGGGGAGCACACCTCAACCAACACAGCATCCAAGGACAATGGGACACTCAGCAGAGACAGTTTCACATAAATCACTTAGAACTACTGGCATTGTTTCTAGCGTTGAAAGCATTTCAACCTATAATAAGACACAAACACATTATTGTCAAAGCAGACAACATGACAACGATGTATTATCTGAACTAACAAGGAGGAACACACTCAACACAGTTGTGTCTCCTGGCACAAAGTATATGGCATTGGGCGATTCACAACCACATTCGCCTAATAGCACTGTATATTCCAGGGATTCAGAATCAGTTAGCAGACCATCTCTCTCGGGATCACCAGCAGATCCACGAATGGGAGATTCACCCCCAAATAATAAACACCTACTTCCAAAGATGGGGAACACCACAAATAGACCTATTTGCAACAAAAGAAAACGCAAAATGCCAAAACTTCGCATCCAGATACCCACAGGATCAGTCTCAGGGCAATGCATTATGGATGAGTTGGTCAGGGATATTTGCATACGCTTTTCCCCCTCTCCCACTCCTTCCATATCTGGTAAACAAATTGAGTCAAAACAAACTCAAACTCATACTAATGGCACCAACTTGGGCAAGACAACCTTGGTATACAACACTACTAGACCTCTCGGTAGTGCCTCATGTCAAACTACCAAACAGACCAGATCTGTTAACCCAACACAAACAACAGATCAGACACCCAAATCCAACATCGCTAAATCTAGCAATTTGGCTCCTGAAGTCTTAGAATTCGGACATCTGGACCTCACACAGGAATGTATGGAGGTCATAAAACAAGCTAGGAAACCAACCACAAGACATTGCTATGCAAATAAATGGAAAAGATTTGTTTATTACTGCCATAATAAACAAATATAACGCTTACACGCATCTGCTAAACACATCGTCAGCTACCTACTGCACTTACAAAAGTCAAAGCTAGCTTTTTCATCTATTAAAATTCATCTCACCGCTATTTCAGCTTATCTGCAAATTACGCATTCAACATCACTATTTAGGATCCCAGTCATAAAAGCTTTTATGGAGGGTCTGAAAAGAATTATCCCACCAAGGATGCCACCAGTTCCTTCGTGGAACCTTAACATTGTCTTAACACGGCTCATGGGTCCACCGTTTGAACCCATGCACTCATGTGAAATACAATACTTAACATGAAAGTAGCATTTCTAATTGCCATCACATCTCCAAGAAGAGTAAGTGAGATACAAGCATTTACCATACAAGAACCATTTATTCAAATACACAAGCATAAAGTAGTTTTACGAACAAATCCTAAGTTCTTACCAAAAGTCATATCACCGTTCCACTTGAATCAAACGGTAGAACTACAAGTGTTCTTTCCAGAGCCAGATTCTGTAGCTGAAAGAGCACTACATGCATTAGACATCAAAAGAGCGTTAATGTACTACATTGACAGAACAAAACAAATTCGAAAAACGAAACAATTGTTCGTTGCTTTCCAAAAACCTCATACAGGAAACCCAATATCCAAACAAGGCATTGCTAGATGGATAGTTAAATGCATTCAATCCTGTTATCTCAAAGCAAAAAGAGAACTGCCTATAACACCAAAGGCACACTCCACTAGAAAGAAAGGTGCTACCATGGCCTTTCTAGGAAACATTCCAATGACTGAAATATGTAAGGCAGCCACATGGTCTACGCCTCACACGTTTACCAAACACTACTGACTGCGTGGATGTGTTAACAGCACAACAAGCCACAGTAGGACAAGCAGTACTAAGAACTTTGTTCCAAACAACTTCAACTCCTACAGACTGAACCACCGCTTTTGGGAGGATAACTGCTTACTAGTCTATGCAAAGCATGTGTATCTGCAGCTACACATGCCATCGAACGGAAAATGTCACTTACCCAGTGTACATCTGTTCTTGGCATGAGACGCTGCAGATTCACATGCACCCGCCCGCCTCCCCGGGAGCCTGTAACCGTTTGAAGTTGATCTTGAACATTTGTAAATATATCACTTTAAACCACATTATGTACATACATACTTACTCCATTGCATGGGCACTATTACTATAATACACAACTCCTACCTCACCCTCTGCGGGGAAAACAATCTAAGATGGAGTCGACACCCATGCGCAATGGAGCCAAAAGGGGAGGAGTCCCTCGATCGCGTGACTCGAAAAAGACTTCTTCGAAGAAAAACAACTTGTAACACTCCGAGCCCAACACTAGATGGCGGGATGTGCAAAGCATGTGAATCTGCAGCGTCTCATGCCATGAACAGATGTACACTGGGTAAGTGACATTTTCCATATATATATATATATATATATATATATTAGTAGTTAGGAACCCAGGGCATTGGTACACCAGGGGTCCCCCATGGGCTGTAGCATGTATTATGCCACCCATGGGAGCTCATGGAGTGTGCCTACAGGCCTGCCATTGTAGCCTGTGTGAAATGGTGCACGCACCTTTCACCCTAGGTATAAAGTTTACCTTATATCGTGGTCACTGCACTTTGACCCTGTTAGCCACCCAAAAGGAAGGCTCTTCAGCACAAGGGCAGGGTGCATGGCTTTAAGTGTGAGGGTACTCCTGCATGAAGAGAGGAACTAATACAAACCCTAGACTCAATTTTCTGGGCTTTGGAAGTGCATGGAAACCATTTTAAGGTCTGTAGTGGACACTGGTCAATATGAAATGTCCAACTACATTATGGTTTCTCCAAACCTAGTTATGTTTGGTACCAAACATATTGGAATCATGCAACTACACTGGTTCTGGTGTTAGTTGCATGATAACATGTAACTTGGGGGTTCCTTAGAGGATCCTCCCTGTCTGCCTGTTCAGCCTTGCAGGGCCTGTGTGCAAGCCAGTGCTGCCGCTGACCCCAAACACTGTTCTGCCCTTCTGCTGCCGAGTTTGATTAAGAACAAACTATTTCCTTTAGAGGAGAGGTGTTTGGCCTCTTTCCTTTAGAAATGGGTGTCTCAGGGAGAGGGTGGTGGTGCTCCATAGCACCACCAGACTTCTTTAAAGGGCACATTTGGTGCATTTCTGCTAAAACTGGTTTCTTCCCATGCAGGAGCCCTAAGACTCCTGCTCTTGCACAAAACATGCAAAGGGCAGAAAAGTGATCACCCCCCCCTGTGCAGCACCTCCCTTAGGGAGGTGATCAGAGCTGTGCTAGGTGGGCACTTTATTCTTCCATCTTGGAAGGAGAATGGGCACTGGCCCCTTGGAGCAGCTGACTGGTCAGTCCAGCTTAGTGTTGTCCCTAACACCTCCTCCCCCCCCCCCCCCCCCCCCCCCCCCCCCCACCCCCCCCAATAGGTTGGTCACCACCCAAGTCATCCAACCCCTAAAGACATTCGCCCTTGGAGTGAAGGAGTCACTCCCCTGCAGCTTCAGGCACCTCAACATCTATGACCGGTTTGTGGATTCTGCTGTTCCATGGACTCCTCAAGGCTCTGCAGCACAGGTGGTGATTATGTGTCTCTCTAGAGGTCTGACCTGTCTACTTTGCAACGGGGGAGATGGTGGTCCCTCGTTGGAGCTGCTGGGATGGAAACCCTGTGCACCACGTCTGTTGTAGTTACCAAGGCTTGTTGGCTGTTAAGCACAAAGCATCACACAGCTCCAAGACTGACTTCTTCCCTGCAACCTCTGCAACGTTGGCATCCATCTTCTTTGTGCTGCTGAGGCCTACTATTGACTCCTTGTGCTTGCTGCCAGAGGGTCCTCCTGGGGTCTCCATCGATTATTGCTGGCTCTCCTCACTGCTGAGGGCTGGTCTTGACTTACATGTAAAGGTTGAGTCCCTCTGACTTTGCTGGTCTCATTTACTGCAACTTTTTAGCAACTCTTCTCTTGCATTTGCTAAGGCTTTTCGGTGGTCCTGCTGACCTCTGATCCTGCTGCAATCGACAACCGGTGTGGCACAGATCATGGGATGGCTCCTGGGATCCTTCTGCATCACCTGGACGCCGAAGCTTCATCTTCACGACAACCATCCAACTGACCAGCATCCACAAGAAGGGGGTGCACTGCCCACTTGCACCCCCGGACGCCTCCTGGTGGTTTGGACAATGTCTCCTCTCTCCAGAGGTGCTCTTTGTCCAGAATCCCCACCTGGGTTCCACCGACCTTATCCACGGGTCACTGCAGCAGCTGGACATCTGAGGCCCCCATTGACTTCATTGGGAGGTTCCGACCTGAATTCCCCCTGTGCACCCAGGCTACTTGGTGTAGGTACTCCTCTTTTCTGGGTATCCACGGGGGGGCACTCTTGAACCTTCCTTGTTCCAATGGGTTTCCTCGGGGTCCTGTGGGGAAGGGTCAATTTCCAAACTTTTCCTAACTGCAACATAACCAATTTTATCCTATGGGACACCCGACACTAGATAACACTTCTGCACTTGGGCTCCTGGGGAATTCCTGCTACTTATCTTTGTTATCTGAATACTTCCCCAGTCCTCAGAATTCTTGAGTAACAGTCTTAGTCAGCTGTGACTTTACTTACCCATTTTTTTTTAGTATATGGTTCCTTTCCATCCATCCACCCGCCCAACACCGACCCAACCCCCCATAGGGACCCATGTTATTATATGCTTGTTCCTACCTGTTTTGAAGTATATTTTTGTATGTTCATATCTCCAGTTAGGAGATACACCATACTTAGTTCAGTGCTTGTGTGTTAATAAATAATACTTATGTTCGATGGCATCTGTCGCTGTAGATACGCATGTTTTGCAATAGCTCGCCATCTGGTGTTGGGCCGGAGTGTTACAAGTTGTTTTTCTTCAAAGAAGTGTTTCGAGTCACGGGACCGAGTGACTCCTCCTTTTGTCTCCATTGCGCATGGGCGTCGACTCCATCTTCGATTGTTTTTTTTCCGCCATCGGGTTCGGACGTGTTCCTGTCGCTCCGAGTTTCGGAACGGAAAATTAGCTAATTTCGGAAGATTTTCGTCGGTATTGTTGCGTTCGGGATCGGCGTACTTAGATTCAACACCGCATCGAAGATCGAAGAGCTCCGGTGCCCTTCGGGGTAGTTTTTCGATCCCCCGTCGGGGCCTGGTCGGCCCGACCGCGTGCTGAAGAACGCCGATGGAACGGACCCCGTTCCGTTTCTGCCCCAAATGCCACAATAAATACCCCTATACAGACCAACACTTGGTCTGTAACCTGTGCCTGTCACCTGAGCACAGTGAAGACACCTGCGAGGCCTGTCGTGCGTTCCGGTCCCGAAAGACACTCCGAGACCGTCGAGCCAGAAGACTTCAGATGGCGTCCGCGCCGACAGCCCACCGAGAGTTCGAGGAGCAGGAAGAGGAAGGTACCTTCTCGATCCAAGAATCGGACTCCGAAGGATTCGACGATACACAAACCGTGAGTAAGACGTCGAAAACCACACAGAGGAAGATTTACAAGGCCCAGGGGACGCCACTGCCATCAGGCCATGGCTCCACCCATAAATTCGGTGACCGACCGTCGGCACCGAAAAAGGCCCAAACAGTGCCGAGATCGTCCGACTCCGGTCGAGACACCGGCACGCAGCCTTCTCGGGACCGAGAAAGTGCTGGAGACAAGCCTCGACACCGAGATGCCGGTGTGGACACGGCTCGACGCCGAGACAGCGGCACCGAAGAAGATCGACGCCGAGAGGTTTCGGCACCGAAAAAGAAAAAAGTCACCTCGGAGCCGAAAAAACACGCAGACAGGGTTTCGGTGCCGAAACAAACTGCAAGCGACCCAGCTTCAGGCTCTTATACAGAAGAGCACTCGCTAACCTCCCAAATGCAAAAGCATAGGTTTGAGGAAGAGCTACAATCAACTGATGTGGACCATACGCAAAAGCGTATCTTCATACAGCAGGGGACAGGAAAAATAAGCACCCTTCCCCCCATTAGGAGAAAGAGAAGGTTGGAGTTCCAAACTGAACAGACACCACAACCAAAAGTGGTGAAAAGAGTTACCCCACCACCCTCTCCTCCGCCCGTGATTAACGTCTCACCAGCACGAACTCCATCACACTCCCCAGCTCACACCACCATAAGCCAGGGTGACCAAGATCAAGACACATGGGACCTATACGACGCCCCAGTGTCAGATAACAGTCCGGAGGCATACCCTACGAAGCCATCTCCACCAGAAGACAGCACCGCGTATTCTCAAGTGGTGGCTAGAGCAGCACAATTTCACAACATAAGCCTCCACTCAGAACAGGTCGAGGATGATTTTTTATTCAACACACTCTCCTCAACCCACAGCTCATACCAAAGCCTGCCTATGCTCCCTGGTATGCTCCGGCACGCGAAAGAAATCTTTAAGGAGCCGGTCAAAAGTAGGGCAATCACACCAAGGGTGGAAAAAAAGTATAAGGCGCCTCCTACAGACCCGGTTTTCATCACTACACAGCTGCCACCAGACTCTGTCGTTGTAGGAGCAGCTAGAAAAAGGGCCAACTCTCACACATCTGGAGATGCACCACCCCCAGATAAAGAAAGCCGCAAGTTCGATGCAGCTGGTAAAAGAGTCGCAGCTAATGCTGCAAACCAGTGGCGCATCGCGAACTCCCAGGCACTACTTGCGCGCTATGACAGAGCCCACTGGGACGAGATGCAACATCTCATTGAACATCTGCCCAAGGACTTACAAAATAGGGCAAAACAAGTGGTTGAGGAGGGACAGACCATTTCCAACAACCAGATCCGCTCCTCCATGGACGCTGCAGATACGGCTGCACGGACAATTAATACATCTGTAACTATCAGAAGGCATGCATGGCTCCGAACGTCTGGATTTAAACCAGAGATTCAACAAGCAGTTCTCAATATGCCTTTTAATGAAAAAGAACTGTTCGGTCCAGAAGTGGACACAGCGATTGAGAAACTCAAAAAAGATACGGACACTGCCAAAGCCATGGGCGCACTCTACTCCCCGCAGAGCAGAGGGAATTACAGCACATTCCGTAAAACACCCTTTCGAGGGGGGTTTCGGGGTCAGAGCACACAAGCCAGCACCTCACAAGCAACACCGTCCAGTTACCAGGGACAGTATAGAGGAGGTTTTCGGGGACAATATAGAGGAGGGCAATTCCCTAGAAATAGAGGAAGATTTCAGAGCCCCAAAACCCCTACTACTAAACAGTGACTCACATGTCACTCACCCCCTCCACACAACACCAGTGGGGGGAAGAATAAGTCATTATTACAAAGCATGGGAGGAAATCACTACAGACACTTGGGTTCTAGCAATTATCCAACATGGTTATTGCATAGAATTTCTACAATTCCCTCCAAACATACCACCAAAAGCACAAAATTTAACAACACACCATTCCAATCTCCTGGAGATAGAAGTGCAGGCACTATTGCAAAAGAATGCAATCGAATTAGTGCCAAACACACAAATAAACACAGGAGTTTACTCACTGTACTTTCTGATACCAAAGAAGGACAAAACGCTGAGACCAATCCTAGACCTCAGTAGTGAACACTTTCATCAAATCAGACCACTTTCACATGGTCACACTACAAGAAGTATTGCCATTGCTAAAACTACACGACTACATGGCAACTTTAGACCTCAAGGATGCTTATTTCCATATACCAATACACCCATCGCACAGGAAATACCTAAGGTTTGTATTCAAGGGAATACATTACCAATTCAAGGTACTGCCTTTCGGATTAACAACCGCACCAAGAGTCTTTACCAAATGTCTAGCGGTAGTCGCTGCACACATAAGAAGGCAGCAAATACATGTGTTCCCATATCTAGACGACTGGCTAATCAAGGCCCATTCGTTAATACAGTGCTCAAATCACACAAATCATATCATACAAACCCTCTTCAAACTAGGGTTCACCGTCAATTTCACAAAATCCAAAATTCTGCCGCGCAAGGTACAACAATACCTGGGAGCCATAATAGACACATCAAAAGGAGTAGCCACTCCAAGTCCACAAAGAATTCGAAATTTCAACACCATCATACAATGCATGTATCCAACACAAAAGATACACGCAAAGATGGTACTACAACTCCTAGGCATGATGTCTTCATGCATAGCCATTGTCCCAAACGCAAGACTGCACATGAGGCCCTTACAACAGTGCCTAGCATCACAATGGTCACAAGCACAGGGTCACCTTCTAGATCTGGTGTTAATAGACCGCCAAACTTACCTCTCGCTTCTGTGGTGGAACAACATAAATTTAAACAAAGGGCGGCCTTTCCAAGACCCAGTGCCACAATACGTAATAACAACAGATGCTTCCATGACAGGGTGGGGAGCACACCTCGATCAACACAGCATACAAGGACAATGGAACGTACATCAAGCAAAACTGCATATAAATCACCTAGAACTTCTAGCAGTTTTTCAAGCACTAAAAGCTTTCCAACCAATAATAGTTCACAAATACATTCTCGTCAAAACAGACAACATGACAACAATGTATTATCTAAACAAGCAAGGGGGGACGCACTCCACGCAGTTAAGCCTGCTAGCACAAAAGATTTGGCGTTGGGCAATTCACAACCAAATTCGCCTAATAGCACAATTTATACCAGGGATCCAAAATCAACTCGCAGACAATCTCTCTCGAGATCACCAACAGGTCCACGAATGGGAAATTCACCCCCAAATTCTGAACACTTATTTCAAACTCTGGGGAACACCTCAGATAGACTTGTTTGCGACAAGGGAGAACGCAAAATGCCAAAACTTCGCATCCAGATACCCACACAAACAGTCCCAAGGCAATGCCCTATGGATGAACTGGTCAGGGATATTTGCTTACGCTTTTCCTCCTCTCCCTCTCCTTCCTTACCTGGTAAACAAACTCAGTCAAAACAAACTCAAACTCATATTGATAGCACCAACTTGGGCAAGGCAACCCTGGTACACAACGCTGCTAGACCTATCAGTAGTACCCTGCATCAAATTGCCCAACAGGCCAGATCTGTTGACACAGCACAACCAAAAGATCAGACACCCAGATCCAGCATCGCTGAATCTAGCAATCTGGCTCCTGAAATCCTAGAATTCGGGCACTTACAACTTACACAAGAATGTATGGAAGTCATAAAACAAGCCAGAAGGCCATCCACCAGGCACTGCTATGCAAGTAAATGGAAGAGGTTTGTTTGCTACTGCCATATTAATCAAATACAACCATTACACACAACTCCAGAACATGTAGTGGGTTACTTGCTTCACTTACAAAAATCTAACCTGGCTTTCTCTTCCATTAAAATACACCTTGCAGCAATATCTGCATACCTGCAGACTACCTATTCAACTTCCCTATATAAGATACCAGTCATTAAAGCATTCATGGAGGGCCTTAGAAGAATTATACCACCAAGAACACCACCTGTTCCTTCATGGAACCTAAATGTTGTCCTAACTAGACTTATGGGTCCACCTTTTGAACCCATGCACTCCTGCGACATACAGTTCCTAACCTGGAAGGTGGCATTTCTCATCGCCATTACTTCCCTAAGACGAGTAAGCGAGATTCAGGCGTTTACAATACAGGAACCTTTTATACAACTACACAAGAATAAGGTCGTCCTAAGGACCAATCCTAAATTTTTGCCAAAGGTTATTTCACCGTTCCATCTAAATCAAACAGTGGAACTTCCAGTGTTCTTTCCACAGCCAGATACCGTAGCTGAAAGGGCACTACATACATTAGATGTCAAAAGAGCATTGATGTATTACATTGACAGAACAAAAAACATCAGAAAGACTAAACAACTATTTATTGCATTTCAAAAACCTCATGCAGGAAACCCAATATCAAAACAAGGTATAGCCAGATGGATAGTTAAATGCATCCAAATCTGCTACCTTAAAGCTAAACGACAGCTGCCCATTACACCAAGGGCACACTCAACCAGAAAGAAAGGTGCTACCATGGCCTTTCTAGGAAACATCCCAATGCAAGAAATATGTAAGGCAGCCACATGGTCTACGCCTCACACATTCACCAAGCACTACTGTGTAGACGTGTTATCCGCACAACAAGCCACAGTAGGTCAAGCCGTATTAAGAACATTATTTCAGACTACTTCCACTCCTACAGGCTGATCCACCGCTTTTGGGGAGATAACTGCTTACTAGTCTATGCAAAACATGCGTATCTACAGCGACAGATGCCATCGAACTGAAAATGTCACTTACCCAGTGTACATCTGTTCATGGCATCAGTCGCAGTAGATTCGCATGTGCCCACCTGCCTCCCCGGGAGCCTGTAGCAGTTTGGAAGTTACCTTCAATTATTTATCTATGTATCATCTCAACCTTAAATAAGTGCATACTTAGTCACTCCATTGCATGGGCACTATTACTACAATTCAACTCCTACCTCACCCTCTGTGGGGAAAAACAATCGAAGATGGAGTCGACGCCCATGCGCAATGGAGACAAAAGGAGGAGTCACTCGGTCCCGTGACTCGAAACACTTCTTCGAAGAAAAACAACTTGTAACACTCCGGCCCAACACCAGATGGCGAGCTATTGCAAAACATGCGAATCTACTGCGACTGATGCCACGAACAGATGTACACTGGGTAAGTGACATTTTCATTTTCTAACACTTTGTGTGGTTCATTCTTGTGTGTAAAACATTGACTGACTTTGTGGTTGTTGCATTCGCTTTACACCTCCTCAGATGAGCCTTAGCTGATTTTCACAGCTACACCTTTTGAGAGCCTAGGTTATTGGAATGCCTCTAACGCTATCACTAAAGATTGCCTGAACTTATTGCAGGGTGCTTCACCTATAGGTGTACACCATGTGCTGAGCTAGCCTCCTACTAACAGTACCCCTGCGTGCCGTAGGTGGTGATGATTGGTTTGGTGTGCATCGCCTGTGCCGGAAGTACATCCGCAGCACCTATATATATTTATTTAATATGATTTTGTTGCTTTATTTAAGCAAGGTACAAACATTTGGCATGAATCCAGTTCTAAACAGCTAAGTACTTTGCGCATTTTCAGGTGGGAGGGCAGGAATTTGCTCTTGTTCACATATCAACAAGTAAAATCTGTGCAATAGGATTGCTGCATGCTGTTTCATGTGTGCCTCCTTGGCATGGTTGCCCCCTGACTTTTTGCCTTTGCTGATACTAAGTTATGATTGAAAGTGTGCTGGGACCCTGCTAACTAGGCCCCAGCACCACTGTTCGTTCCCTAAACTGTACCTTTGCTTCCACAATTGGCACAGCCCTGGCACTCGGATAAGTCCCTTGTAACTGGTACCCCTGATACCCAAGTGCCCTGATGCCAGGGAAGGTCTCTAAGGGCTGCAGCATGTCTTATGCCACCCTGGGGACCCCTCACTCAGCACATGCACACTGCCTTACAGCTCGTGTGTGCTTGTGGGGAGAAAATGACTAAGTCGACATGCCACTCCCCTCAGAGTGCCATGTCCACCTCACACTGCCTGTGGCATAGGTAAGGCACCCCTCTAGCAGGCCTTACAGCCCTAAGGCATGGTGCACTATACCACAGGTGAGGCTATATGTGCAAGAGCACTATGCCCCTACAGTGTCTAAGCAAATCCTTAGACATTGTAAGTGCAGGGTAGCCATAAAGAGTATATATTCTCGGAGTTTGTCAACCATGAACTCCACAGTTCCATAATGGCTACACTGAAATCTGGGAACTTTGGTATCGAACTTCTCAGCACAATAAAAACACACGGATGCCAGTGTGGGATTTATTGTAAAATGCACCCAGAGGGCATCTTAGAGATGCTCCCTGAATACCAGTCTGACTCCTAGTGCTAGGCTGACCAGTTTCTGCCAGCCTGCCACAACCAGACGAGTTTCTGGCCACATGGGGAGAGTGCCTTTGTCACTCTGTGGCCACGAACAAAGCCTGTACTGTGGCCATGAACAAAGCCTGTGCTTCTCACCTCCCCCTGCAGGAACTGTAACACCTGGCGGTGAGCCTCAAAGGCTCATGCCTTTTGTTACAGCACCCCAGGGCATCCCAGCTAGTGGAGATGCCCGCCCCTCCGCGACTGCCCCCACTTTTGGTGGCAAGGCTGAAGGAGATAATTAGAAAAACAAGGATGAGTCACCCACCAGTCGGGACAGCCCCTAAGGTGTCCTGAGCTGAGGTGACCCCTGCCTTTAGAAACTCTCCATCTTGGTTTTGGAGGATTCCCCCAATAGGATTTGGGATGTGCCCCCCTCCCCTCAGGGAGGAGGCACAAAGAGGATGTAGCCACCCTCAAGGACAGTAGCCATTGGCTACTGCCCTCCTGACACACCCCTAAATTCAGTATTTAGGGGCGACCCAGAACCCAGGAAATCAGATTCCTACAACCTTCAACAAGGACTGCTGACCTGAAAGGCCTGCAGAGACAACTGACTTGGCCCCAGCCCTACCGGCCTGTCTCCAGACTCAAAGAACCTGCACAGCGACGCATCCAACAGGAACCAGTGACTTCTGAAGTCTCAGAGGACTGCCCTGAACCAGAAGGACCAAGAAACTCCAGAGAACAGTGGCACTGTTCAAAAACAGCAACAACTTTGCAACTTTCTTGCAACTTTTAAAGAACTCACTCTTCCCGCCGGAAGCGTGAGATTTCACACTCTGCCCCCGTGGCTCGAGCTCCAGAGAACCAACACTACAGGGAGGAATCCCAGGCGACTGTGACCTCGTGATTAACCCGAGATGACCCCTCCTGGACCCCCACAGCAATGCATGCAGAGAGGATCCAGAGGCTCCCCCCTGATCGTGACTGCCTTGAACAAAGAACCTGATGCCTGGACCAAGCACTGCACCCACAGCCCCCAGGACCAGAAGGAACTGAACTTCAGTGCAGGAGTGACCATCAGGTGACCCTCTGCCTAGCCCAGTCAGTGGCTGGCCCGAGAAGCCCCCCTGTGCCCTGCCTGCACAGCTAGAGTGACCCCTGGGTCCCTCCATTGATTACTATTGAAAACGCAAACGCCTGCTAAGCACATTGCACCCGGCCACCCCTGTGCCGCTGAGGGTTTGTTTTGTGTGCCTACTTGTGCCCCCCCCGCTCTACAAAACCACACTGGAACCGGAGCATCCCTGTTCTACATAAGCACCTATGGTTTTGGGCCCTCCTTTGACCTCTGCACCTGACCGGCCCTGTGTTGCTGGTGTGGTGACTTGGGGTTGGCTTGAACCACCAACGGTGGGCTGCCTATGCCCAGGAACTTGAATGTGTAAGTGCCTTACTTACTGAAAAACTAACCAATACTTACCTCCCCCAGGAACTGTTGAATTTTGCAGTGTCCACTTTTAAAATAGCTTATTGTCATTTTAACTAAAACTGTGTATGTTACTGCTCTAATTCAAAGTGCCTTACTTACCAGTGTGGAGTACCTTGCATTTTATGTATTTACTTCAAATCTTGAATTTTGTGGTTCTAAAATAAATTAAGAAAAGATATTCTTCTATATAAAAACCTACTGGCCTGGAGTTGTCCTAGTGTGTGTTCCTCATTTATTGCCTGTGTGTGTACAACAAATGCTTAACACTACCCTCTGATAAGCCTACTGCTCGACCACACTACCACAAAATAGAGCATTAGAATTATCTAATTTTGCCACTATCCTACCTCTAAGGGGAACCCTTGGACTCTGTGCACACTATCTCTTACTTTAAGATAGTATATACAGAGCCAACTTCCTACAAGGTGGGACAGACTATCACCAGTCTAGTGTGATTGTGCTGACTGCAAGCAGTAGGGTCAAAGCCACGAAGCGAGACCGCACTTTGTGTTTTCTTCCATTTGAAAATGCCTAGGGGATGCTGGCCTCCCATGTGTTCAAGTCAGGTAGTTTCAATAGCCCTTGTAGGGTAGTGTGTAATATAGACCAATAAGGACGAAGGGTCGGGCCAGCCCAAAGCATGGGGTGAAGATCTGCCTTTTCCTGGGGACAGTGTGGGTACGTGAGGTGTGCCGTGGGATAATACCTAATGAGATGGGTGGGGGTTAGGTATGCTCTGTATAGGGGGTAACGCTGTATATTCTTGAAACTGGATTTGCAGGAGATTTTCTTGGGATGGGACAGTGCGGTTTCCAATTCCCTTCCCTGCCCAGGTCCATCTCCTATCGACGTCTGAGTTGGTCTAAGGTTACACATTGAAGGTCAAGTATGGCTCTATGTAGCTAGGTTGTGAGGTGGCGACTAGGACCCATGGTATATATTGTTTGCATGACAGGGTGGTGCCGTGGTTCAGACTCCCCTTGTCCCCAGAGTGTCCTTATAAAAGCGCATAGCTGTCAATGGGTGAGAAATTGCCCTGGCGAGATATTATTATCCTCCGTAAGCTGGTCAGATGTGAGTAAGTGCCCATCAAGATATAGGTCTTCCATTGCTGTAATGTCATTTGCTGTCGACTCCACTAAGTGGCTCTCTGTGTTGTGGCCTGGGGGCTCGGGCAGTCCCACCAGTGAAACATTAGGTGCATAGAACGGTCGGTCTTGGGAGAATTTACATATTTGTAGTTTGTAGGTGTGGGCCACTGAGACCAGCAACAGCAGCTGGGGGGAGGGGGGGGGAGGATGTTGTCAGACTCAGGAACAAGAGCCTGCGAATGGTGATTGTGTTAAGAGGGCCCTGGGGACTGGCAGCCTCACCCATATAGCAGGCAGCTATTCACTGTGACAGCCATTAGAGCTGCGTCGCTAGAAAGTAAGCCTCAAACAACGGGGCTCCCAGCCCGTCTTGGTCTCGGGGGAGTTGCAACTTTGAAATTACCATTCTGTGGTGCTCTCATCCCCAGATTAGAGTTCCCATCATTATATCCAGCTCTCTGAAGAAGGCACGGAGGGGGCAACTGGGAGGTTCGCTAAGAAACATAACAATCTGGGGAGGATAAGCATTTTCGTGAGTACTATCCTTCCTATGGGGGATAGGGGAGGGTGAAGGAGGCTGGCCTGGTTTGTAGTGGGCACCTAAGGTACTTACACCTTATATGTGATAGAGACTTCTAGCTGCAGCTTCCTTACCTTAGAATTCCCTGGCGTCTGCTTCAAATCCGGAGTTTTTTCTGAGCAGTACCCTGCGCGTGCGCCGTCTTTCGGATCTGCGTGCGTCATCAGTGCCGTTTATGATGTCACGGTTGTCTATATAAACGCCGTCTTGGCGCGCGTACGTCAGTTCTTTTCCTTCCGCGCCTGTTAAGTGCAGTTTTGGAAAGAGCTACCCTGCTTCGACGGTTTGTCGATGCTTTTTTCACTGTTTGGAGTCCTGTCTTCTAGAAAGACAGGATTCAAGCCGTGTGGTGCGTGTCATCTCACCATGTCGGTGACGGATCCGCACCGAGTTTGTCTTTGGTGCCTGGAGAAGGACCACGATTCCACCTCGTGCTCCGACTGTCGGGCCATGGCGCTGAAGGCCTTGAGGGAGAGGTCCCTTAAGCTTCTTGCGGCCCGACATTCGTCTTTGGTCGGCGCGACTCCGCGGAGGTCGCGGTCCCGCAGTAGGAGGGGGTCGCGGCACCGCTTCCGGAGCCCCAAGTCCTCTTCCTCGCATTCGAGGTCATCCGAAGGTAAGAGGCACAAGAAGAAGAACAAGTCCAAGCGGACTTCGTCTTCGCCACGCCCGTCGGCCGACGAGTCATCTAGGGAACGTCGACGTTCCGAGCGCGGTTCTGCAGAGCCGTTGCCAGGGTCGACTCTGCGTCTTCCCCCCTTTCCGGGGAACGGATCGACCCCCGCTCAGATAAAACAATTCTACGAGGCCATGCGTCTCGTTTTTGAGCGGGCTGCACCCTCAGGTGGGTCTTCGGGCGGGGTCAGCAGGGGCCCCTTCGGATTCGACGCCGGCGGCTTTGGCCTCAGCGCCGTTGGGGACCCCAGGATCCGATACCGGATCCGGACCGGTGCCGTTCTCTCACAGTCGGCCTCCTTCGGCGCCGGGTCCGACGTCGACGATTCCGCCACCGGCTCCCACCGGTGGCAGCCCCATCTTTATTCTGGATGATCCGGAGCGACGTCGTACGACGCTGACTTCGGAGCCAATTCAGCCCAGATCATTGTCTGAGCATTATTTAGAACAGCCAGATGCAGGAGAGGAATGGTAGAGGGGTCTGAGGACCCTTTAGAATCTGGATTGCAACAGGACTGGTATGAGGATCTAGGGGAGGCCAGTGGACGGGACACATCTCCAGATACTGGTATGCTCTCTCCTCCTAATGTGGCTACGGAGGAGGGTGCTTCTTACGCTATGGTGGTGCGTAGGGCAGCTGAGGTCTTGGACCTAGATTTGCCTACGGTGCCAGTCAGGACGAATATCCTGAGAGAAGTGCTTCAGCCGGGGGTGTCAACATCGGAGCCGTTGTTGTCCTTCAATGAGGCTCTTACAGACATCCTTCTGGGTACGTGGTCCAAACCCAGGACAGGGGCTCCTGTGAATAGGACGGTCGGCCGCCACCATAGAACCGCTCCCAGCGACCCTAGTTTCCTGACACAACACCCCACTCCTGAGAGCTTGGTTGTCCAAGCCTCTACTTCCCGTGGTGCCTTCCCTTCTAATTCCCCAGATAGGGAATCCAAGAGGCTGGATCAGCTTGGGAAGAAGATGTTTTCTTCCACCAGCTTGGCATTGAGGTCCTTAAACACCTCTTGCCTATTGGGCCGTTATTCCCATACTTTATGGGATACGGTGGCACAGGTGCTGCCCCAGGTCCTGGAGGGCGTACGGGACACTCTCACCCAGGCTGTCAAGGATGGGAGAGATGCAGCCAAGTTTACGATCCGGTGTGGCTTGGACACGACCGACTCGCTGGGCAGAGCGATTTCATCATCAGTGGCCCTACGTCGCCACACCTGGCTATGTTCTACTAGTTTTTCAGGGGATGTCCAGTCCAGCTTGATGGACATGCCCTTTGATGTGTCTCGCCTTTTTGGTGAAAAGGCAGACTCCGCACTTGAGAGGTTCAAGGATTCTCGAGCCACTGCCAGATCCTTGGGACTTTCAGCGCCGGCACGACAGCAGTCTGTCTTTCGCCCCTTTCGAGGCTTCGGAAGGGGCGTGGTACCACGCCAGCCACAGTTTAGCCACCATCCTCAGGCTTCACAGCATCCCGGAAGAGGACGTGGTCGTGGTACCATCAGACCCAGAGGGTCTGGCCAGAGGTCGGCCGCCACACAGCCCCCCTCCACTGCGCCCAAGCCCTCCTAGTGTGGTTCTGCTGGATCATGTCCATCCAGTTGGAGGGAGGATTTGTTTTCATCTCCCTCACTGGCTTTCCATCACCACGGACAAGTGGCTCCTGCAGATCATACGGAAGGGCTACTCCCTTCCCTTCCAGTCTTTCCCTCCTTCTATCCCTCCGACAAAGGAATGGCTGATGGAGGACCATCTAGCTTTGCTCCGCGAGGAAGTTACAGCTCTCTTTGCCAAGGGAGCCATAGAAAGAGTCCCGATATCAGAAGTAGGCAGTGGTTGTTATTCCCGCTACTTTCTGATTCCCAAAAAGAACAAAGGCCTTCGCCCTATCTTGGATTTAAGGGACATCAATCTCCTCCTCAAGAAGGAGAAATTCAAGATGCTCACTCTTGCTCAGGTTTTGTCTGCCCTAGACCAAGGAGACTTGATGGTAGCGTTTGATTTGAAAGATGCATATTTCCATATTCCTATCCTGCCTGCCCACAGACGTTAACTGCGGTTCAAAGTGGGCCACGAGCACTTTCAGCTTACCGTGTTCCTTTCAGTCTCACTGGTGCCCCTCGGGTGTTCACAAAGGTGATGGCGGTGGTGGCAGGTCAGGGATTTCAGTCTTCCCCTACCTAGACGATTGGCTGTTGAAGGCTCATACGCCCCAGGCTCTCGTCACCCACCTCCAGACGACGGCGGACCTCTTGCATTCGCTGGGGTTCACTATAAATGTGCCGAAGTCACACCTGACTCCCTCTCAGAAGCTCACTTTCATCGGAGCTGTTCTGGACACAGTGCAGTATCGGGCTTATCCTCGCGATCAGCGGGTCCAGGATATTCAGGTTATGATTCCGATGTTTCGGCCTCTATCCAGGATCTCGGTGAGACAGACTCTGAGGCTGCTGGGACTCATGGCTTCCTGCATCCTGTTGGTCAAGCATGCCAGATGGCGCATGAGGGCTCTGCAGTGGGACCTGAAATTCCAATGGGCACAGCATCAGGGAAATCTTACTGACGTGGTTCAGATCTCAGAGGGGACTGCAAATGATCTGCAGTGGTGGTTAGTGAAATGTGAGTGGGTCAAGGGCAGACGCCTCTCCCTTCCCCAATCCAGATCTAAAGGTAGTGACAGATGTGTCACTTCTGGGATGGGGCGGCCATCTGGGGGAGGTGGAGATCAGAAGCCACTCGTCTCCGGCGGAATCCGGGCTCCACATCAACTTGTTGGAGCTTCGGGCGATCCGTCTAGCATTAAAAGCATTTCTTCCTGTTGTGAAAGGGAAGGTGGTGCAGGTGTTCACGGACAACACTACCGCGATGTGGTACTGCAACAAGCAGGGCGGTGTGGGGTCGTGGACCCTTTGTCAAGAGGCTTTACGTCTCTGGACATGGCTGGAACAGCAGGGCATGACCCTGGTGGTTCAACACCTGGCAGGTTCTCTGAACGCCAGAGCAGACTAACTCAGCAGAAAATGCTTAGAGGATGACGAGTGGTGTCTCCATCCGGAGATGGCGCAAGGACTCTTTCAGCAGTGGGGAGAGCCTTGGTTAGATCGGTTTGCCTCCGTTGAGAACACGCAATGTCAGCAGTTTTGTGCATTGGAGTTTCCAAGGGGGCTATCGCTAGGGTTAGCTTTTCATTGCGAGTGGAGTTCAGGCCTCCTGTACGCCTTTCCACCTATACCACTTCTGCCCAGAGTTTTCAAGAAAATCAAGAACGACTGGGCCAAGTAATCCTAGTGGCTCCGGATTGGGCACGGAGAGTTTGGTATCCAGAGCTTCTCAAAATGAGCATCAGTCCTCCAATCAGGCTGCCTCTTCGGGAGGATCTTCTGTTGCAGCAGCAGGGGAAGGTTCGCCACCCGAACCTGTCAACTCTGCGCCTTCATGCGTGGATATTGAGCGGCGACAGTTGATGGTTTATGACCTCCCTCCCGAGGTCTGTGATGTCATTCTGGCAGCCAGGCGTCCTTCTACTAAGTCGATCTACGCCTGCCGTTGGAAACATTTTGTTTCATATTTTTCAGAGAGGCCTATTGATCCTCTTTCTTCTTCTCTGTCTAACATCCTTTTGTTTATTTTGTCTCTCGCCCAGCAGGGTTCCTCCTTGGGGACTCTCAAGGGCTATCTTGCAGTCTTATCGGCTTTTCTTCAGTTGCCCGATCAACTATCTGTTTAAATCACCTATAGTACAGAGGTTTTTGAAAGGGCTTGTACATCTATTCCCGCCTGCGCCTTTTGTTATGCCCCAGTCGGATCTTAATTTAGTTCTTACCTTCCTTATGTGTGCTCCCTTCAAGCCCTTGCATAACTGTCCTCTTCGGCTGCTCACTATTAAGACAGCTTTTTTGGTGGCAATTACATCTGCCAGAAGAGTTAGTGAGCTACAGGCTTTGTCATCAAAACCGCCGTTTCTCACAATCTTTCCTGAAAAGTGGTTCTCAGAACTCGTGCCTCTTTCTTCCCCAAGGTGGTGACCCCTTTCCATCTGGGTCAAAATATCACCCTGCCCACCTTCTTTGCACCACTGCATCCCTCTAAGGAAGATGAGCGTCTCCATCGGCTGGACTCAAAAAGAGCGTTATCGTTCTACCTTGACCGCACTAAAGAGTTCCGGGTGGACGACCAACTCTTTGTGGGGTACGTTGGTGCAAAGAAGGGTTCGGCAGTGCAGAAACGATCCATTTTGCGCTGGGTCGTTCTCTGTATAAAAATATGCTACGCTTTGGCGAAGAAGCAGCCTCCCCAGGGGCTTGAGAGCTCATTCTACTATGGGGAAAGTTGCTACCACTGCGTTAGCACGTGGCGTACCGGTGGTGGACATTTGTCAGACTGCAACGTGGGCTTCTTTGCACACATTCGCAAAGCACTACTGCCTGGATAGCCAGGTGAGAAGAGGGGCATTTGGCCCAGTCTGTTTTGCAAGACTTTCTTGTGTAAAAATCTCCTGCACACCCACCGCCATGGGTTATAGCTTGGGTATCTATTCTAAGGTAAGGAAGCTGCAGCTAGAAGTCTCTATCAGATGAACAAGTTACTTACCTTCGGTAACGCGGTATCTGGTATAGAGACTCTTATCTAGCTGCAGATTCCTTACACCCGCCCAAGCCTCCCCGCAGATATATATATATATATATATATATATATATATATATATATATATATATATATTTGATGGCATGTGTAGCTGCAGATACACGTGCTGTGCACATCCCGCCATCTGGTGTTGGGCTCGGAGTGTTACAAGTTGTTTTTCTTCGAAGAAGTCTTTTCGAGTCACGAGACCGAGGGACTCCTCCCATTTCGACTCCATTGCGCATGGGCGTCGACTCCATCTTAGATTGTTTTTTTTTCCGCCATCGGGTTCGGACGTGTTCCTTTTCGCTCCGTGTTTCGGGTCGGAAAGTTAGTTAGAATCTCGGAAAAAACGTCGGTATTGTTTGCGTTCGGTATCGGGTTAGTTACAACAGATCGACACCGAATTTTGAAGAGCTCCGGTGGCCCTTTTGGGTTTTTTTTTTGTTCGATCCCCCGTCGGGGCCTGGTCGGCCCGGCCACGTGTGACTTCAAGGCTGATGGAACGGACCCCATTCCGCTTCTGTCCAAAATGCCAAAACAAGTATCCGTATACGGATCAGCATCTGGTCTGTAACTTGTGCTTGTCCCCAGAGCACAAGGAAGATACTTGTGAAGCCTGTCGAGCGTTTCGGTCGAGGAAGACATTAAGAGACCAAAGAGCCAGAAGACTGCAGATGGCGTTGACGCCGAGAGGACAAGAGCGTTTCGAGGAGGAAGAGGAAGCTTTCTCTATCCACGAGTCGGACTCGGAAGAGCTCGAGGCCGAAGAAATGCCGAAAACCGTGAGTAAGACGTCGAAACATAAGACTCACGAGAAGTCAACAAAAGTCCAGGGGACGTCACCGCCAACAGGCCATGGCTTAACCCAAAAAACAGGTGACCGATCCAAGGCACTGAAAAAGGGGCACGCTTGTGTCGAAGTCATCCGACTCCGGTCGAGATACCGCCACACAGCAATCTCGGACACGAGACATCGGCTCAGAGAAATTTCGGCACCGGGACAGCGGCACCGAACAAATTCGGCACCGAGACACCACCACGCCGAAAATTACAAAGGTTTCTTCGGAGCCTAAAAAGACGTCCGAAAAAGTTTCGGTTCCGAAACATCCAGCCTCGGAGCCGAAAACAGGTTCCTATACAGAGGAACAAGGATTGTCCTCCCAAATGCAAAAACATAGATTCGGAGAGGAACTTCAAGCAGTAGAGCCAGACTATACTCAAAGAAGGCTCCACATTCAAGAAGACACAGGGAAGATAACCACTCTTCCCCCAATTAAAATAAAAAGAAAACTTGCCTTTCAAGAAAAGGACAAGGAGCCACAGGCAAAGGTGGCAAGGAAAACATCTCCACCACCGTCTCCACCACCATCAGTGCACACATCACCGGTAGCAACTCCTCCACTGATGCACTCCCCGACTCATACTACAATGAGTCAAGATGATCCCGATGCATGGGACCTTTTTTCGATGCTCCAGTATCGGACAACAGCCCAGACTCGTACCCTGCCAGGCCGTCCCCACCTGAGGACAGTACATCTTACACACAGGTGATCGCAAGGGCAGCTGCTTTCCATAACGTCACCTTGCATTCCGAACCAATTGAGGATGACTTTTTGTTTAACACGCTATCCTCCACTCATAGCCAATACCAAAGCCTACCTATGCTCCCAGGAATGCTAAAACATTCAAAACAAATCTTTCAGGATCCTGTTAAAGGCCGAGCCATAACTCCAAGGGTGGAGAAAAAGTACAAGCCACCGCCAACAGATCCAGTTTATATTACAACGCAGTTAACACCAGACTCAGTAGTTGTCGGGGCAGCTCGTAAGAGAGCGAACTCTCATACCTTGGGGGACGCACCACCTCCAGACAAAGAGAGTCGCAAATTTGATGCTGCGGGCAAAAGGGTTGCAGCACAAGCAGCAACCCAATGGCGCATTGCCAATTCACACGCACTTTTGGCAAGATACGATAGAGCTCACTGGGATGAGATGCAACATTTCATAGAACACTTACCCAAGGAGTTCCAAAAAAGAGCACAACAAGTGGTGGAAGAAGGACAAAGTATCTCTAATAATCAGATACGGTCTTCAATGGATGCAGCAGATACGGCTGCAAGGACAGTAAATACTGCAATAACAATAAGAAGGCACGCATGGCTGCGCACGTCAGGGTTCAAGCCGGAAATTCAACAAGCCGTGCTAAATATGCCATTTAATGAACAGCAGTTGTTTGGGCCGGAAGTCGACACTGCTATTGATAAACTCAAGAAAGACACTGATACAGCAAAAGCCATGGGCGCACTCTACTCCCCGCAGAGCAGAGGCACATTTCGCAAAACACCTTTTAGGGGAGGGTTTCGAGGACAACCTACAGAAACCACAACATCACAAACAAGGCCCACTTACCAAAGCCAATATCAGCGGGGAAGTTTTCGGGGGCAATATAGAGGGGGACAATTCCAAAAAAATAGAGGAAAATTCCAAAGCCCCAAAACTCTTCACAATAAGCAGTGACTTACAAGTCACACATCCCCATCACATAACACCTGTGGGGGGAAGACTAAGCCAATTTTACAAACATTGGGAGGAGATAACAACAGATACTTGGGTACTAGCAATTATCCAGCATGGTTATTGCATAGAATTTCTCGAATTCCCTCCAACAGTCCCACCGAAAACACACAGTATGTCAAAACAACATATAAATCTTCTAGGATTAGAAGTTCAAGCATTGCTCCAAAAAGAGGCAATAGAATTAGTACCAAAACAAGAACTAAACACAGGAGTTTACTCACTGTACTTTCTAATACCCAAAAAAGACAAAAGTCTAAGACCTATAATAGATCTCAGAATATTAAATACATACATCAAATCAGACCACTTTCACATGGTTACATTACAAGAAGTAATCCCACTGCTCAAACAACAAGACTACATGACAACACTGGATCTAAAGGATGCATATTTCCATATACCAATACATCCTTCACACAGAAAGTACCTAAGGTTTGTATTCCAAGGGATAAATTACCAATTCAAAGTGTTGCCATTCGGAATAACAACTGCGCCAAGAGTTTTTACAAAATGTCTAGCAGTAGTAGCTGCACATATCAGAAGGCAGCAAATACATGTGTTCCCGTACCTAGACGATTGGTTAATCAAAACCAACACGCAAATACAGTGTTCACAACACACAAAATATGTCATAGTAAAACTACACAAACTAGGTTTCTCAATCAATTACCCAAAGTCACACCTTCTGCCATGTCAAACACAGCAATACCTAGGGGCAACAATCAACACAGTAAAAGGAATTGCCACTCCAAGTCCACAAAGAGTCCAAACATTTCACAATGTAATACAAGCCATGTATCCAAACCAAAAGATACAGGTCAAAATGGTAATGAAACTGCTAGGCATGATGTCTTCATGCATAGCCATTGTCCCAAATGCAAGGCTGCACATGCGGCCCTTACAACAGTGCCTAGCATCACAATGGTCACAAGCACACGGTCAACTTCTAGATCTGGTGTTGATAGACCACCAAACATACATCTCGCTTCAATGGTGGAACAGTATAAATTTAAACCAAGTGCGACCTTTTCAAGACCCAGTGCCACAATACGTGATAACGACAGATGCATCCATGACAGGGTGGGGAGCACACCTCAATCAGCACAGCATCCAAGGACAATGGGACATACAGCAAAGACAGTTTCATATAAATCACTTAGAACTGTTAGCGGTATTTCTAGCGCTGAAAGCATTTCAACCCATAATAACCCACAAATACACTCTTGTCAAGACAGACAACATGACAACAATGTATTACCTAAACAAACAGGGAGGGACACACTCAACACAGTTGTGTCTCCTGACACAAAAAATATGGCATTGGGCGATTCACAACCACATTCGCCTAATAGCACAATTTATTCCAGGGATTCAGAATCAGTTAGCAGACAATCTCTCTCGGGATCACCAACAGATCCACGAATGGTAAATTCACCCCCAAATACTTAACACTTACTTCCGAATTTGGGGAACACCACAAATAGATCTATTTGCAACAAAGGAAAACTCAAAATGCCAAAACTTTGCATCCAGGTACCCACAACATCAGTCTCGGGGCAATGCACTATGGATGAACTGGTCAGGGATATTTGCGTACGCTTTTCCCCCTCTCCCACTCCTTCCATATCTAGTAAACAAGTTGAGTCAAAACAAACTCAAACTCATACTAATAGCACCAACATGGGCAAGACAACCTTGGTACACAACACTACTAGACCTTTCAGTAGTACCTCATGTCAAACTACCAAACAGACCAGATCTGTTAACACAACACAAACAACAGATCAGACATCCAAATCCAGCATCACTGAATCTAGCAATTTTGCTCCTGAAATCCTAGAATTCGGGCACTTAGACCTCACACAGGAATGTATGGAGGTCATAAAACAAGCTAGAAAACCTACCACTAGACACTGCTATGCAAATAAGTGGAAAAGATTTGTTTATTACTGCCATAATAATCAAATTCAACCTTTACACGCATCTGCAAAAGATATAGTAGGATACTTACTACATTTGCAAAAATCAAAACTAGCTTTCTCTTCCATTAAAATACATCTTACTGCAATTTCAGCTTACCTGCAAATTACGCACTCAACTTCATTATTTAGGATACCAGTCATAAAAGCGTTTATGGAAGGCCTAAAGAGAATTATACCACCAAGAACACCACCAGTTCCTTCATGGAACCTCAACATTGTCTTAACACGACTCATGGGTCCACCTTTTGAGCCCATGCACTCTTATGAAATGCAATACTTAACGTGGAAAGTTGCCTTTTTAATTGCCATCACATCTCTAAGAAGAGTGAGTGAAATTCAAGCATTTACCATTCAAGAACCATTTATTCAAATACACAAAAATAAAGTAGTTCTACGGACAAATCCTAAATTTTTACCAAAAGTAATCTCACCGTTCCACTTGAATCAAACGGTAGAATTACCAGTGTTCTTCCCACAGCCAGATTCTGTAGCTGAAAGAGCACTACATACATTAGACATCAAAAGAGCACTAATGTACTACATTGACAGAACAAAACTAATTCGAAAGACAAAACAACTATTTATTGCCTTTCAAAAACCTCATACAGGAAATCCAATTTCAGAACAAGGCATTGCTAGATGGATAGTTAAGTGCATTCAAACCTGCTATCTTAAAGCTAAAAGAGAGCTGCCTATTACACCAAAGGCACACTCAACCAGAAAGAAAGGTGCTACCATGGCCTTTCTAGGAAATATTCCAATGAACGAAATATGTAAAGCAGCAACATGGTCTACGCCTCATACATTTACCAAGCACTACTGTGTAGATGTGTTAACTGCACAACAGGCAACAGTAGGTCAAGCTGTACTAAGAACATTATTTCAAACTACTTCAACTCCTACAGGCTGAACCACCGCTTTTGGGGAGATAACTGCTTACTAGTCTATGCACAGCATGTGTATCTGCAGCTACACATGCCATCGAACGGAAAATGTCACTTACCCAGTGTACATCTGTTCGTGGCATTAGTCGCTGCAGATTCACATGCGCCCACCCGCCTCCCCAGGAGCCTGTAGCCGTTTAGAAGTAGATCTTAAACATTTGTAAATATATTACTTTAAAATTCATTATATACATACGGATTCACTCCATTGCATGGGCACTATTACTAGCATACACAACTCCTACCTCAACCTCTGCGGGGAAAACAATCTAAGATGGAGTCGACGCCCATGCGCAATGGAGTCGAAATGGGAGGAGTCCCTCGGTCTCGTGACTCGAAAAGACTTCTTCAAAGAAAAACAACTTGTAACACTCCGAGCCCAACACCAGATGGCGGGATGTGCACAGCATGTGAATCTGCAGCGACTAATGCCACGAACAGATGTACACTGGGTAAGTGTATTTATATATGTATTTATGTGTACATATGTATATTTTTGATCTTGGCATTTTTTTTTTTTTTGCCTTTCTTAAAGGCATGAAAGAATTTTTACTCCATTCAAAGAGGTAAAATACATAATGGTTGGTTCTTCTATGACTCTGCGCTTCTGACGTGGGAAGTTGTGGAAAAGAACTGACGTACGCGCGCAGAGACGGCGTTTATATAGACAACAGTGACGTCATAGACGGCTCCAACGACGCTGACGGTGCACGCAGAGCTGGTCGACGCACGCGGATCCGAACGATGCCGCCCAACGGCACGCGCATAGGGTACTGCTCAGAAAAAACTCCAGATTCAAAGCTGAAGCCAGGGAATTCTAAGGTAAGGAATCTGCAGCTAGATAGTCTCTACCAGATACCTCGTTACCGAAGGTAAGTAACTTGTTAACCAGGTCCAGTTATCTTTTATTAGTGAAATGTAGGCAGTGTCTAGAAGCCAGGCTCTCTAGAGGTAGCTGTAGCTGAGCAGCCAAGGCTCATCTAGGAGACATGCAAAGCTCTTGCAATACCACTGTAGTCACACAGTACTCACACACATGAAAGAAAATACTCTGTGTTTTAAAAATAAAGGTACTTTTATTTGGTGACACAAGTGCCAAAAGTACCATAGAGACTATACTCCCTTAGGAGGTAAGTAATATACAAATTATATACACCAGTATTCAGAAATGTGCATAAAAACAGTTACAAAACAGTGCAATTAGTGAAAATCACAATAGTTAGTAATGGGCCAACGGGCGACACAAACCATATACTAAGAAAGTGGAATGTGAATGTCTGTTTCCCACCTAGGCATGTGTAGTGTGTAGAGGGGCCCTGGGAGTATTAGAAAGCACCAAAGGTAAGTAATAGAACCCACACCAGAGCCCAGGAAAGCAGGAGTAAATCACAGTAACTTTCCTAAAACACACAAGAACACGAGAAAGAAGATTATGCAAGTACCAGAAGAGACTGCAAGACACCAACGATGGATTCCTGGACCTGAAGACCTATGGAAGAAGAGGTCCAAGTCCAAGAAGCACTGAAGAGTCCAGGGAGAACAGGAGCCCCTGCTAACCAGGATGAATGTGCAAAAGAAGAACCACCTGTGAAGTCAATACTGCACCTAAGAGGACATGGCCGGTTCCTGGTTGGTGCAGATGATTTCCCACGCCGAATGGATGATTGCAGTCTGGTTTGCATTGCCCGATTCCGCCAACAAGTCTTGGCACACGCAAAGCTTGTGGTTGGTGGAAAATGACGCTGCCCAGGACCAGGAGGGACCTGGTGGACTCTATCCAGGAGGGCGAATCGGTGGGGGCTCTCAGCAACTCAGAGAGCCCTCAGAAGACCAGGAAGCGCGCACAGGAGTCCCAAAGCACGGGGACAAAGAAGGTGCAAAAGGGGGCCCACGCAACATTACAACAAAGGGTCCCATGGCACCGCAGAACCACGCAGGAAGCTGTGCGTCGCAGGAAGGAGTGCTGGGGGCCGGAGGTACACAAATAATTTCGTAGAAGGATGCCAACAAACATTGGCAACTGCAAAACATGCAGTGCACAGGGGTACTGTCTTGTGTGGGGAGGCAAGCTCTTACCTACACCAAAGTTGGACAGTTGGACATCAGGACTGTCAGGACCACTTCAGTCCACCACCCATGTTGCAGGATCCACGCAACTCGTCAGGAGAGGGGTCCCACGCAGCTGGTCATCGTTGCAGAGAGGTGACTGCTGAAGCAATGGTGTGACTCCTTCACTCCAAGGGAGATTCCTTCGTTCTTCTGGTGCAGGCTGAAGACAGCCCGTCCTCTGAGGATGCACGACCAGGAAACAGTTGCAGTTGCTGACAGGAGCCGAAGATACAATGTTGCAGAAGTCGTCTTTGCTTTTTTGTTGCAGTTGTAGAGTTCCTGGAGGTCCAGGCTAGTTTCTTTGGTAAGAAGGTAAAGTAAAGGATGCAGAGGATTCCTGCTGGAGTCTTGCTCTCTGAAGAACCACCCAAGAGAGAGAGACCCTAAATAGCCCGAAAGGGGGATTGGTCAGCTACACAGGTAAGCACCTATCAGGGGAGGGCTCTGACTTCACCTGCTGGCACTGGCCACTCAGATGCTCTGAGTTCCCTGCCAGCCTGGAATCCAAGAATGCAAAACCCAGGGACCCTCTAGAGGAGGTCTGAGCACCACCCTTGTGGTTTTGATGGACAGGGGAGAGGTCACTCCCCTTTCCTTTGTCCAGTTTCACACCAGAGCAGGGACTGGGTTTCCCTGAACCAGTGTAGACTGGATTATGCAAGGAGGGCACCAATTGTGCCCTTCAAAGCATTTCCAGTGTCTTGGGGAGGCTACCCCTCACAAGCCTGTAACACCTGTTTCCAAAGGGAGAGGGTGTAAAACCCCTGTCCCAAAGGAAATCCTTTTTTCTGCCTTCCTGGGCTTGAACAGCATCAGGAGGACAGAAAGCTGTCTGAGAGGTGGCAGCAGCTGGGGCTGCCTGGAAAATCTCAGAAGGCTGGAATGGCAATACTGGGGGTCCTCTAAGGAGCCCCGAGTGCATGGAATCATGCAACCAATGCTTGCAAAAGCATTGGGGTATGATTCCAACATGTTTGATACCCAACATGCCTATGTTCGGAGTTGCCATTATGTATCTGGACATAGGCAGTGACATATGTCCAGTACACGCGTAAAATGGCGTCCCCACACTCACAAAGTCCGGAAAAATGGTCCCGAGGTCGTGGGGAGCACCTCTGCTAGTGCAGAGGTGCCCTCACACACAGGTACTCTGCACCCTGCCCTCAGGGCTGGAGAGCCTGCTATAGGGGTGACTTATAAGTGACCTGGTGCAGTGTAAATGGCAGTGAAAGGGTGCATGCACCTTTTCACACAGGCTGCAATGGCAGTCCTGTAAAAACCATTGCATGGGCTCCCTATGGGTGGCAAAAGAAATGCTGCAGCCTATAGGGATCCTCTGGAACCCCAATGCCCTGGTTACCTAAGTACCATATACTAGGGACTTATAAGGGGGCACCAGTATGCCAATTGTGGGTGAAATACTGGATTACCAGTATGCAGTAACCATAATTTAATGGAGAGAGCATAACTACTGGGGTCCTGATTAGCAGGATCCCAGTAGACCCAGTCAAACACACTGACAAACAGGCCAAAGTGGGGGTAACCATGCTACAAAAAGGCCTCTCCTACAGAGGGTCTGCCAGAATGCCCTCTGTCCTCTGATGCCTGCCATCGCTCTACGTAGATTGCCCTCAAATACTTCCTCCGGTTTTGATAAAGGCGAATCCCGAGATATCGGACTGCCTGTGGCCACCACTGATAGTGGGCAGAGCCTAGCTGAATGACAAGGCGTAGAGTCTCTGGGTGGAAAGGGTAGACCACTGGCTTGGCCCAGTTGATTCGCAGGCCCGAGGCGGCAGCAAATTCCTCCAGTGTGTTGTATAGTGGGGCGAGGGGCATGTTGACATCTCCGCGGTACACCAACATGTCATCCGCATCCGAGGTCACATGCATCTGGGCAGCCAGTGGAATGCCCCAGCAGCCTCCCTCCTGTTGCAGTTGGAACGCCACAGGCTCTATCGCCAGTGCAAACAGGAGGGGGAATAGTGGGCAATCCTGGTGGGTATGTCAGCAGCACCTTTATAAGTGCCACCAGGCACGCTGAAGTCCATTCTTCTCTTTCCACGCCAGCCAGTGCAGAGCTACCCCTTTATTTATTTTTGACTGTGCTTTCTTTTGACGTTTTGTAAAAGTTTTTAGTGTGGCAAGATGTCATCCAAGAAGGGTGGCTTCAAGCCCTGTAGTGCCTGTCACCAGCCGATATTGGTGACAGACCTGCACCTTGTTTGCCTGTGGTGTCTCGAATGCGACAATGATCCAAGGTTGTGCTTCGACTGCTGTGCGATGAACCCAGAGGCTGTGAGGGAGCGATCTCTCTGCCCATCGTGCATTTCTGCTCCTGTCAAGGTCAAGACAAAGGTCCTGGGAGCATTCGCGGAGTCAGAGGTCGTTGCCCTGCTCCAAATCTTCGCATCTGCATTTTAGGACTTTCTCGGCCTTTAAGCTTGTGCTGACTCCGTGTCCCCCGAATTTCTTGGCACCAGAGTGACCCCCGTCCAACTAAAGGCGTTCCATGACACCATGTTTGGGCACCCCCAGGAGTGCATGGAATCATTCAGCTAATACTGGCAACAGTATTGTGGTATGCTTCTGACATGTTTGATACCAAACATGCCTAGGTTTGGAGTTGCCATTATGTAGCTGGACTTAGGTAGTGACCTATGTCCAGTACACAGGTAAAATGACTTACCCGCACTCAAGAAATCCAGGGAAATGGAATTGGAGTTCATAGGGGCACCTCTGCTCATACAGGGTGCCCTCTCACACAGGTACTTGCACCCTCTCCTCTGGGCTAGGAGGGCCTGCCATAGGGGTGACTTACAATGACCTGAGGCACTGACCTGTAGTGAAAGGGTGCATGCACCTCTTCACGCAGGCTGCAACCGCTACCCTGCTGACACATTTTGCATGGGCCCCCATGGGTGGCATAATACATGCAGCCCAGAAGGATCCTTTGGTGCCCCAATGCCCTTGGTACCTAGGTACCAAATACTAGGGACTTATAGGGGGGCAATTGTGGGGTGTACTAAGTCAGGGAAAACCAAATTTAGAGGGACAGAGAACAGTCGCTGGGGTCCTGGTTAGCAGGATCCCAGTGAGCACAGTCGAAACACACTGACAGGCAAAAAGTGGGGGTAACCACGGCAAAAAGAGGGTACTTTTCTACATAACCCACCCACAAACCCCCCCCCCCACTCACACACACACACACACACACACACAAACACACACACACCAAAAACAAAGGACAATAAGGCTAAGCTTGTCAAGAGGAGTCTTCATTGTCTAAGTGGAAATATCTGGAGAATCATGAGTGGTTACTCCCAGGTCTATGTTCCACTGTACAGTCCATTCCATGTAGGGATATGGACCACCTCAAAAGTTTAGGATTTTCACCTTTCATCTGTTTTAACCATAGAAGGGGCTTGTGATTGGTTTGAACAAGGAAGCCAACACCAAAGCAAAGGCCTCCGTCTCTATGGCTGACCAATACTTTTCCCTGGGGGTCAACCTTCTGCTTATTAAAGCTACGGGTTGATCCTTGACCTCTGTATCTGATAGTCTTCTAGCTGCAGATTCCTTACCTTAAAATTCCCTGGCGTCCGCTTCGAATCCAGAATTTTTCTGCTGAGCAGTACCCTGCGCACGCTGTAGGGTGGTGTCGTTTGGATCCATGTGCCCTCATCCAGCTCTGCATGGCGCCGTCTGTGATGTCCGTTTTCTATATAGGCACCACCCCGGTACACGTAGGTCAGTTCTTTTCCGTACTCGCCGTTTAAGCGCTGATCCGGGAAGAGGTACCTTTTTTTCAACAGTTTTGTCGAAGCTTTTCGATTGTTTGTCGAAGCTTTTCGATTGTCTGAGCGATGTCTTCGAGAAAGACGGGATTCAAACCGTGTGGTGCATGTCATTGCACCACGTGGGTTACGGATCCACACCAGGTGTGTCTCTGGTGCCTTAAAAAGGACCACGATTCGAAGTCATGTTCCAGCTTTCAGGCCATGGCTCAGAAGGTCTTGAGATCAACATATCTCAAGCTTCTAGCGGCCCGACAGCCGTCTTCGGTTAGCGTGACTCTGAGGAGGTGACGGTCCTGTTCTAGGAGGAGGTCGCAGGACCGCTCCAGGAGCCCCAAGTCATCTTCCTCACATTCGAGGTCTTCAGGGCATTCAGGTAAGAGGCTCAAGCAGAAGAGGTCCAAGCGGGCTTCGACTTCGCCACGCCCTTCGAGGCATCCAGGGAACTTCGGCGTTCCGAGCTCGGCTCCGCGGAGCCGTTGGCAGGGCCGACTCCGCGTCTTCCCCCTTTTCCTAGGACCGAAGTGATCCCCGCTCAAATCAAATAATTTTATGAGGCTATCTACCTTGTTTTTGAGCGGGCTGCACCCTCGGGTGGGACTTTGGGCCCCACAGGGTCAGCAGGGGCCCCATCGGATTTTACGTTGATATCTGTCGACCTCCTCCGGCACTGGGCCCGACATCGACGATCCCACAGGCACCCACTGGTGGTGGTAGACCCATCCTCATTCTGGATGATCCGGAGCCGGAACGATGTCCTACGACGCCGATTACAACTTCGACGGCACCGATTAGCCCCAGATCAGTGCCTGAGGTTTGTTCAGAGCAGCCCTTTAGAATATGGATTGGAGCACAAACAGGACTGGTATGAGGATCTAGGGGAAGCCAGTGGACTGGATACTTCTCCAGATGCTGGCATGCTCTCTCCTCCCGCTGTGGCTACGGAGAAGGGTGTGTCTTTTGCCATGGTGGTGCGTAGGGCAGCTGAGGTCTTGGACTTAGACTTGCCTATGGTGCCAGTCAGGGCTAATCTCCTGACTGAGGTGCTTCAGCTGGGGGTTGCTACATCGGAGCAGATATTACCCTTCAATGAAGCCCTCACGGATGTTGTCAGGAAATGCCTCCTTGGTATGCTTACCCCCTGACTTTTTGCCTTTGTTGATGCTAAGTTATGATTTGAAAGTGTGCTGAGGCCTGCTAACCAGGCCCCAACACCAGTGTTCTTTCCCTAACCTGTACCTTTGTCTCCACAATTGGCTCACCCTGGCATCCAGGTAAGTCCCTTGTAACTAGTACCTCTGGTACCAAGGGCCCTGATGCCAGGGAAGGTCTCTAAGGGCTGCAGCATGTCTTATGCCACCCTGGGGACCCCTCACTCAGCACAGACACACTGCTTGCCAGCTTGTGTGTGCGGGTGGGGAGAAAATGACTAAGTCGACATGGCACTCCCCTCAGGGTGCCATGCCAACCTCACACTGCCTATGGCATAGATAAGTCACCCCTCTAGCAGGCCTTACCGCCCTAAGGCAGGGTGCACTATACCATAGATGAGGGCATAGGTGCATGAGCACTATGCCCCTACAGCGTCTAAGCAAAACCTTAGACATTGTAAGTGCAGGGTAGCCATAAGAGTATATGGTCTGGGAGTCTGTCAAACACGAACTCCACAGCACCATAATGGCTACACTGAAAACTGCTAAGTTTGGTATCAAACTTCTCAGCACAATAAATGCACACTGATGCCAGTGTACATTGTATTGTAAAATACACCCAAAGGGCATCTATCTTAGAGATGCCCCTCTGAAAACATACCCGACTTCCAGTGTGGGCTGACTAGTTTTGCCAGCCTGCCACACACCAGACATGTTGCTGGCCACATGGGGAGAGTGCCTTTGTCATTCTGTGGCTAGTAACAAAGCCTGTACTGGGTGGAGGTGCTTCTCACCTCCCCCTGCAGGAACTGTAACACCTGGCGGTGAGCCTCAAAGGCTCACCCCCTTTGTTACAGCGCCACAAGGCATCCCAGCTAGTGGAGATGCCCGCCCTCTCCGGCCACGGCCCAACTTTTGGCGGAAAGGCCGGAGGAGATAATGAGAAAGACAAGGAGTCGTCACTGGCCAGTCAGGACAACCCCTAAGGTGTCCTGAGATGAGGTTACTCTGACTTTTAGAAATCCTCCATCTTACAGATGGAGGATTCCCCCAATAGGATTAGGGATGTGCCCCCCTCCCCTCAGGGAGGAGGCACAAAGAGGGTGTAGCCACCCTCAGGGCTAGTAGCCATTGGCTACTAACCTCCCAGACCTAAACACACCCCTAAATTGAGTATTTAGGGGCCCCCAGAACCTAGGAAGATAGATTCCTGCAACCTGAAGACGAAGAAGGACTGCTGACCTGAAGCCCTGCAGAGAAGACAGAGACACCAACTGCTTAGGCCCCAGCCCTTACCGGCCTGTCTCCCCACTTCGAGAAAAACTGCAACAGCGACGCATCCCCCAGGGTCCAGCGACCTCTGAAGCCTCAGAGGACTACCTTGCATCTAAAAGGACCAAGAACTCCCGAGGATAGCGGCCCTGTTCCACAAAGACTGAAACTTGCAACAAAGAAACAACTTTTAAAGGACTCCACGTTTCCCGCTGGAAGCGTGAGACTTTCCACTCTGCACCCGACGCCCCCGACTCGACCTGCGGAGAAACAACACTACAGGGAGTGCTCCCCGGCGACTGCGAGCCCGTGAGTAGCCAGAGTTGACCCCCCTGAGCCTCCACAGCAACGCCTGCAGAGGGAATCCAGAGGCTCCCCCTGACCGCGACTGCCTGCTTCAAAGAACCGGACGCCTGGTAAAGACACTGCACCCGCAGCCCCCAGGACCTGAAGGATCCGACCTCCAGTGCAGAAGCGACCCCCAGGTGGCCTTCTCCCTTGCCCAGGTGGTAGCAACCCTGAGGAGCCCCCCCCCCCCTTGCCTACCTGCTTCGCTGAAGAGACCCCTGGGTCTCCCATTGAAACCAATTGCAAACCCGACGCCTGTTTGCACACTGCACCCGGCTGCCCCTGTGCCGCTGAGGGTGTACTTTTTGTGCTGACTTGTGTCCCCCCCGGTGCCCTACAAAACCCCCCTCATCTGCCCTCCGAAGTCGCTGGTACTTACCTGCTGGCAGACTGGAACCGGGGCACCCCCTTCTCCATTGAAGCCTATGCGTTTTGGGCACCACTTTGACCTCTGCACCTGATCGGCCCTGAGCTGCTGGTGTGGTAACTTTGGAGTTGCCCTGAAACCCCATCGGTGGGCTACTTTGGACCCAACTTTGAACCCTGTAAGTGCTTTACTTACCTGCAAAACTAACCAATACTTACCTCCCCCAGGAACTGTTGAATTTTGCACTGTGTCCAATTTTAAAATAGCTTATTAAAATGTTTGCCAAAACTGTACATGCTATTGTGATGATTCAAAGTTCCTAAGATACCGGAGTGAAATACCTTTCATTTGAAGTATTGTTTGTAAATCTTGAACCTGTGGTTCTTAAAATAAACTAAGAAAATATATTTTTCTATATAAAAACCTATTGGCCTGGAATTGTCTTTGAGTGTGTGTTCCTCATTTATTGCCTGTGTGTGTACAACAAATGCTTAACACTACCCTCTGATAAGCCTACTGCTCGACCACACTACCACAAAATAGAGCATTAGAATTATCTCATTTTACCACAGTCTTACCTCTAAGGGGAACCCTTGGACTCTGTGCATGCTATTTCTTACTTTGAAATAGTACATACAGAGCCAACTTTCTACAGATGTCCTTCTGGAAAACATAGTCCAAACCCAGCACAGGGGCTCCTGTGAATAGGACAATCGGCCACCATCATAGAGCTGCTCCAAATGACCCTAGTTTCCTTACCCAACACCCCACCCGGAGAGCTTGGTGCTCCAAGCCTCCACTTCCCGTGGTGCCTTCCCTTCCGACCCTCCAGATAGGGAATCCAAAAGGCTGGACCAACTTGGAAAGAAGTTGTTTTATTTCTCCAGCCTGGCACTGAGGTCAGTAAACACCTCTTGCCTATTGGGCTATTTTTCCCATACTTTATGGGATACGGTGACACAGGTCCTGCCCCAGGTCCGGAGGGCATACGGGACACTCTTACCCAGGCTGTCAAGGATGGGAGAGATGCAGCCAAGTTTACTATCAGGCGTGGCTTGGACACGACCGTCTCGCTGGGCAGGGCTATTTCTTAGACAGTGGCCCTCCCTCACTACGCCTGCCTATGTTCTACTGGCTTTTCAGGAGCTGTCCAGTCGAGTTAGATGGACATACCTTTTGATGGCTCTCACCTTTTTGGTGAGAAGGCAGACTCTGCACTTGAGAGGTTCAAGTATTCTCAAGCTACGGCCAGATCCTGGGGCCTTTCAGCGCCGGCTTGTCAGCAGTCTGTCTTTCGTCCCTTTGAAGCTTTGGAAGGGGCGCAATGCCACGCCAGCCACAGGTTAGCCACCATCCTCCGGCTTCACAGCATCCCGTGCGAGGACGGGGTCGTGGTACCATCAGACCCAGAGGGTCTGGCCAGAGGTCGGCCACCACACAGCCTCCCTCTTTCGCAGCGCCCAAGCCCTCTTAGTATGGTTCTGCAAGACCATGTCCGTCCAGTTGGAGGGAGGATTACATTTTTTCTCCCTCACTGGCAGTCCATCTTATCGGGCAAATGGGTCCTGCAGATCATACAGAAGGGCTATTCTCTCCCCTTCGTCTATCCCTCCGGTAAAAGAACGGCTGATGGGGGATCATTTGGTCTTGCTCAGTGAGGAAGTTTCGGCTCTCTTTGACAGGCAGATGTCTAGTACTGGCACCCCTCGAGCTAACGCTGTGGTAGCAGCTTTCCCTCTGGTAGAGTGAGCTCTCAAGCCCTCAGGAGGCTGCTTCTTTGCCAAAACATAGTAAATTTTAATGCAGAGAAAGACCCAGCGCAAAATGGTTTGTTTCTGGACTGCCTGCCCCTTCTTTGCACCAACATATACCCCACAAAGAGTTGGTCTACCCAAAACTCTTTTGTGGTGTCAAGGTAGAACGATAATGCTCTTTTTGGTTCCAGCCGATGGAGACACTCCTCTTATTTAGAGGGATGCGGTGGAGCAAAAAAAGGTGGGCAGGGTAATATTTTGACCCAGATGGAAAGGAGTCAGCACCTTGGGGAGGAAAGAGGCACGAGTTCTGAGGACTACCTTATCAGGATATAGCGTTAGATATGGCTGTTTTGATGATAAAGCCTGCTTCTCACTCACTCTACTGGCTGATGTGATTGCCACTAAGAAGGCTGTTTTGATAGTGAGCAGCCAGAGAGGACAATTATGTAAAGGCTCAAAAGGAGCACACATAAGAAAAGTGAGCACTAGATTAAGGTCCCACTGGGGCATTACAAAAGGCGTAGGTGGAAACACATGTGCAAGCCCTTTTAAAAATGGACACTGCAATTTTCAGAAACAGTTCCTGGGGGTTGAAAAGTTAGATCGTTTTACAGGTAAGTACAGCACTTATAGTTCCAGTCTCCGGGGGTTAGGAAGTCCGCAGTTTGGGGTTCAAGCTAACCCCAAACATCAACTACCAGCAACACAGGGCTGGCCTTGTGCAGAGGTCAAAGTGTGGCCAAAATTACCATGGACTCCTTGGGAGACTGGGGCACTCTTTTTCAGAACTGTAGGCAGGTAAGTACACATGACTTTGGAGGGCAGACCTGGGGGTTTTGAGGTGCACTCTGGGGGGGGCACAAGTAGGCACCAAACATACACCCTCAGCAACACTGGGGCGGCTGGGTGCAGGGTACAAATAACATGTCAGGTCTCCAATGATTCTCTATGAGGGGACACGGGGTCATTCAGAGGCTGCAGGCGAGGTCCGGGGGGGTGGGGGGGGGGATGGGAGTCTTGGGCACACCGCTGGTTGGACAGTGAGGAGGGCCGCCTGCTGAACGTTGCTGCACCGGGTGTCAGTTTCTCCAAGGCCTGGGGGCTGCAGTGCAGTGGGTCCTTTGGCGTTGGATAGCTTCATCCGGAGCTTTCGCAGTCAGGGGGTCCTTGGGATTCCCTCTTATAGGTGTCGTCGTGTAGGGGAGGAGAGGTCAACCCAAGGTGGGCACTTGCTCGGAATCGCCTGGGGATCCTCTCTAGCTGGTTGGACCATCTGGGCACAGGCTGTGGGAGTTGGGTGCAGAGTGGTTAGGACTCACGCATTCTGAGTGAGGTTGGAGTCCTTAGTTGGTTTCTTCTTGGACAGGGCTGCTGTCCATTGGAGTTCCTGGTCCTTATTGGGTGCAGGGCAGTCCTCTGAAGCTTGTCAGAGGTCGCTAGTCCCACTGGATCCGTCGATGTTTCTTTGCTGGTTCTGTGAAGCAGGAGACAGGCTGGTAGGGCTGGGGCCAAATCAGTTGTTGTTCCTTATTCTCTGCTGGGGGTTTCAGCTAAGCCGTCCTTCTTTTCAGGTCGCCAGGAATCTGGTTAATTGGTTACCGGGAGGCTCTTAAATCCTAGATTTTAGGGGCATTTTAGGGGTCAGAGGGCAGTAGCCAACAGCTTCTGTCCCTGAGGATGGCTACACCCCCTCTATGCCCACTCCCTTTCGGGAGGGGGCACAAACCTAATCCTATTGGTCCCTGTCCTCCAAACGAAGATGGAGGATTCTGCAGGGAGGGGGTCACCTCAGCTGTGGACACCCTGGGGCTGGTCCGGATTGGGCTGGTCACTCCTCCATGTTTTCTCTAATTTTCCCACCAGACTTGCTGCCAAAAGTGGGGCTTTGTCCCGGGGGGGTGGGCAGCTCCACTAGCTGGTTACGAGGTTGACCCTTTAAGGCTCACTGCCAGGTGTTACAGTTCCTGTAGGGCGGAGGTGTGAAGCACCTCCACCCAGGTCAGGCTTTGTTTCTGACCAGAGTGCACAAAGGCTTTCATCCCATGTGGTCAGAAATTTGTCTGAAAGTGGCAGACTTGCACAGACCGTTCAGTCCTACACAAGCAGTTTGGCTAACATACAAGGGGCATCTCTAAGATGCCCTATGTGTGTAGTTTTAATAAATCCAACACTGGCATCAGTATGGGTTTATTATTCTGAGAAGTTTCATATCAAACTTCCCGGTATTCAGTGTAGCCATTATGGAACTGTGGAATTTGTTTTTGACAAACTCCCAGACATGTACTTAATATGGCCACACTGCACTTACAATGTGTAAGAATAGACCTAGACACTGTAGGGGCATAGTACTCATGCAGCTATGCCTTCACCTGTGGTATAGTGCACCCTGCCTTAGGGCTGTAAGGCCTTCTAGAGGGGTGACTTACCTATGCCACAGGCAGTGTAGGGAGATGCCATGTCAACGTTGCCTTTTTCTCCCCACCAACACACACATTCTGCAATGGCAGTGTGCATGTGTTAGGTGAGGGGGACCCTTAGGGTGGCACAACACATGCTGCAGCCCTTAGGGACCTTCCCTGGTCACAGGGCTCTTGGTACCTTTTACAAGAGACTTATCTCTGCGCGAGAGGTGTGCCAATTGTGGGAACAGTGGCACATTTTAAGTGAAAGAACACTGGTGCTGGGGCCTGGTTAGCAGGATCCCAGCACACTTCTCAGTCAAGTCAGCATCAATGTCAGGCAAAAAGTGTGGGGGGGTAACTGCAGCAAGGATCCATTTTCCTACACCACCATAATTTTAAACATATCTACAAACGCAGAAGAATCCGAGGAGGTGAAGAGCGTTCTAGCATTTTTAAATTGGAATGTCCATGCATAATATTGCAGGTCAGAGACAGCAAGACCTCCCTTTGCTCTCCTCCTTCATAGCTTTTTCCGTGAGATCCTGGGACCTTTCGGAGCCCATATGAAACGGTTTATGGCATGTTGAAGTTTATCCAGGTGCCTTTCATTAATTTGCAGGGGGATGGAATTGTATAGAAGTTCAGCTTAGGCAAGATCACCATTTTAATTAGACTAACTCTTCCAATGATTGTGAGAGGGAGATGTGCCCACATTCGCATCAACTTAATACATTCCTCCCAAAGCTTTCCTTAAGTTAACCGCTGGGATCTGTTCGATGTCCTGCACAATCGTTAAGCCTAAGTAGCTCATTATATTTTTCGTCTGCCAGTGATCCTTCTTCTGATTATCTCCGTTCTCCCAGCATTGATATGATAACCCGAGACCTTCCCGAACCCCTCTGCCATACCCTGTAGCACAGGGAAAGTAGTGTATAAGTCTGAGGTGTATACCAAAATGTCATCAGCATATAAGGCCACTTTTTTCTCCCAGCCCTTACAACAAAAGGGGGAAATAGAGGGATTCTGCCTAATCTTCCTGGCAAAGGGTTCTATATACAAATCAAACAGCAGGGGGGCAAGAGACAGCCCTGTCTACAGCCTCTGGTAATCTTAAATGCGCGGTTAACTTCCCATTCAACAATACCCTACCTGAGGGAGCCTGATAAATTAGACAAATGACCTTACCATAGGTTGTGGCCAAATCAATAGCTCCGATCAGATTAAACATTAATTCATGTAGGAATCTATTCTTAATGAACCCTTTCTGATCTAGGTGTATCAGGCCGTTCACTACTCTACTTTGCCTATCCGCGAGTATTTTGACAAGCAGCATATAGTCAATATTTACCAGTAATATTGGCCTATAAGATTCACATAGAATCGGGCTCTTCCCAGGCTTCAGAATGAGAGGAAAAATTGCCTCGTTCCAAGAGGAAAGCAGCGGCACTCCCTCCTCGAAAAACTCTTAATATAATTGTGACATAGCCGGAACTATAGATTCTTCGAAAGATATATAGAGCTCATGGATTAAACCCAGATCTGTGACTGTGGATGAGTGTTTGCATTGTTCAGCACTCCATCTGTCATCCTTTTGTGTTGCTAAAGTTGCCCTAAGTGGGAAGGGTATGCCCAGACATGGGTCCCATGCTCACGGTGCCACTGGATTCAAGCTAGCCTAGCTGATGAAGGGTGATACCCTGAAACCGGTCCCAGGATGCTTGTTTCCGGTCCAGGGAGGACCTGGCTTGGCAGTTCGGGCTGGACTGTTCCCATGAGGAACAGGGTCAAGAATGATTTGCATATGGCTGGGTCCAAACTGGGGTGGCATGGTGAGCAAAAGAACGATGGATTAAACCCAAATCTGTGACTGGGGGTGAGTGTTTGCATTGTTCAGCACTCCGTCCGTCATCCTTTTGTGTTGCTAGTGTTAGAAACATTGCGTCCAGTGAGGTGGTTACAATAGGAGTGACATGAGCTGAGTTATCTGTAGATTCTGAAGCTGGCAAAGGCCCTGAAAAGCCAGACAAATCCGATACCTCAGGGTCGGATCCTTTAGGGAAGCTTGTTTAACTTTTCGAGACCCCACTGCCCTTATGAAAAGTCATAGGGTTGCTTTCTTCAGGATTTAACCTGGGCCGCGAGAGGGGCAAACCGCCCTCTATCACCTTTACCCCATTATCACCTTCCAAGCTTCTAATGACTGCATTTATCATGATGCTTTGGGACTATTCGAGCTGAAATGTAAGACAGGGTGCTCCCTTTTTGGATTGTGTATTTAACGGCTCTCGTGAGCCTTTGAGCTGACGAGCTCTGGTGAAGCACCTGTGCGCCTACTGAGTGGTACAAAAACCTGAGAATATGTTTAGGCAGCATTTCAAGCAACCCCGTCTGCCACACTTTGCTCTTCGCTGATGACGGGCGAAAGCCAGAAACACATGTCCGGAGATACGGCATTCGCCGCACCAACTTATGGTGAAAAACTTTCTACAACGTTACAGCACTTGCTGCACCCATTTATGGTGAAAGACTTTTTGAAATATTATTCCAATTAATTCTAATGACTGCATTTATCATGATGATTTGGGGCTATTCGAGCTGAAATGTAAGACAGGGTGCTCCCTTTCTGGATTGTGCACCTTCCAAGTTTTGCAGGGCAAGGGGTCTATATACTCCAAATTTTGCTCCATTACACTGGAGACGCTACAGTTTATTACTATTGGTAAGGCCCTAAAATATGCCCTCAGTGATGGGGTAACTCTGGGCTTAGAGGAAGAGGGGTTTAGTTTGCTTTAGCTCATTTTATTAGAGGGCAGGGTTCCCCCTCAGCCTGAACCCCCAGACAGCCTGTTTTGTGGTATTTGGCACTCTCCTTCTCCACTTAACTGTGTTTTCTGCCAAATACAGTCTGGAACAGCCGCTTACTCCTTTTTTGGAGTTATTGTTGCTTCCCTCACCATCTGGACATTACCACACTTTTGTCATCCTTTGCCGCCTCCTCAGCCACTTTTCCAGCTTTATGTTCAATGGCATGTGTAGCTGGAGATACACATGCTATGCATATCCCTTCCGACTCATGGCCGTTGATTCCATTGTTAGATTGTTTTCTTTCTGCGGTCTGGTTTGGACGTGTTTCCTTTCGCGCCGAGATTTCGATTCGGAAGACCACAGAAAATCTTCTAAGTTGTCAGTATTGTTTCGATCGAATTTCTCATCTAGCATCGAACCGGTAGTACCGTCAGAACCTTCATATTTTCTGCCCTTCGGGACATGTGCACCCTACTCAGGCCTACTGCGTGGAAAGCTTGATGGATCAGACTCCATTCCGATTCTGCCCTCGGTGCCACACGAAGTACCCCTATACAGACCAGCACTTGGTTTGTAATTTATGCCTTTCTCCAGACCATCGGGAGGAAGATTGTGAGGCCTGTCGATCATTTCAGTCAAAAAAGACCCTCCGAAATCGCAGAACCTGGTGACTCAAAATGGCGTCGAAATGCAGTGAACATCTCGACGTCATGGAGGAAGAGCAGGCGCAGACAGTAGTCTCCATCCAAGATATAGACTCCGAACAAGAGTCAGAAGACGACAGACCCATCACATCTGACCAGCATGTGAGTACGCCTGCCCCTACACCCCTGCACAAAAAACATTTAAAGGCCTTGGGTACACCACTGCCGGAAGGCCATGGTTCGGCCCTAAAAAAAGACAATTGGCGACCGTCCTTCGTGGTTGGTGCCGAAAAAGGCCACTCAGACTTCAGTAATAAAGCCCATCCTTCGGAGTCGAAAATTCAGCAATCGGCTTTGGAGCCAAGACGTTCGACTACCTCTTCCGGATCAAAAAAACTATACACTTCGGGCCGAAAAAATCCCCATTAACAGAGGAACAAGGACTGTCAAAAAAATTGAGAGAATGTCATAAGAATTCTGAGGAACAACCTGTAATTGAACCAATTTTACAGGTTATGGGTGAGAGACAGTCCAGAATACATATCCATAAGGCGACAGGAAGAATTATCACTGCACCTCCTTTAAAGACCACAAGAAAGTTGGCTTTCCAAGAGGAATTGGACTCTGTACAGCCACCAGCAAAGGTGCAAAAACAAAAGGAGAAACCATTACCTCTCCATACTTCTCCTCAATCACCGCAATTATCTTTCTCACCTCACAACAGCCCACCACCACTGCCTTCTCCAACACATTCTTTATATTCACAAGGAGGTACGGCAGACCCATGGGATCTTTGTGACCCTGATCCTATTCCAGATAACGATCCAGATATTTACCCATCAAAGCCTTCTCCTCCAGAAGATACCACTGCATACACCCAAGTAATATCCAGGGCAGCAGCTTATCATGGGGTAACCATGCATTCGGAACCATTAAAAGATTTCTTATTTAAAACACTGTCTTCTACACATTCAAAGTACCAGTGTCTCCCAATGTTACCAGGCATGGTAAAACATGCAGACCAAATTATCTGCTAGAGACTTCTAGTTGCAGATTCCTTACCTAAGAATTTTCCCCCAGGCGTTCAGACTGGATCCGGAGATTTTTCTTCGAGCAATACCCTTGTGCGTCGGCAGGTGGTGTCGGTTGACTCAGCGGGCGTCGTGGTCGTGTGATGATGTCAGGAGCAGTATATAGACGCCACACTCGCTCAGTGACGTCAGTTTTTTTTCTGCGCCACGCGCTGATATGGAGAAGAGCTACCCTGGCTATTTTTTGCACAAATTTGACCGTTTTGTCAAGTTTTTTTCTGTGCAACTTTGGCGCGTCAAGGATGTCCCCAAAGACCAGGTTCAAGCCATGCAAGGACTGTCATCGGATCATGTTGGTGACAGACCCCCATCGGGTGTGTCTGTGGTGTCTCGAGCACAACCTGAAGTCGTGCTCCGAGTGCCGGGCCATGCAGCCGAAGGCTTTGAGGAAGCAGCGGTCCCTAAAGTGGTCCGGCACTTGACTCTGCATAGGTCCCGGTCTCGAGATCGGTTGCGGAGTCATCACCACTCATCTTCTTCTAAATCATCGGGTCAAGGTAAGAAGAAGTAGTCAGTCGTCCCATCGCTCTCTGACTTTGCCCCGTCGCTCGGCCGACGTGACGTGGGAAGAGCATCCACACACTAGGCCTCCGTCCTCGGAGCCTGCGTCTGGGTCTGCTCCGCGCTTCCACGAATTTGCCGGAGCGACCCCCGCCCAACCTAAAGAGTTTTATGAGGCCATGCGCCTCATATTTGGGCGGGCCGACCCCGATGCTGCCTTCAGCTTCGATGGGGCTTATTCGCCCCAGGTCGGATTCGGACCCTTTATCTCATGGGTACGAATATGGAGAGGAATTGGAGGGGTCCATGGACCCTTATGAATACCAGGATGACCCCACTATGGACTGGTCTCAGGAATTGGGCGAAGCCAGTGGTCCGGATACTTCTCCTGACGCTGGCAATGTCTCCTTCTACCGTGGCTACGCCGGAGGGAGCCACTTATGGTATGGTGGTCAGTAGGGCAGCTGAGGTCCTTGGTCTCGAGCTTCCCACTGTTGAGGTCAGGTCTAATCTCCTGATGGAGGTGCTTCAGACTAGGGCTTCTACTTCAGAACCCCTTTTGCCTTTTAATGAAGCCCTCACCGATGTCCTTTTGGGTACCTGGTCCAAACTCCACACACTGGATCCTCTGAATAGGACTATCGCACGCTGCCATTGGCCCGCTCCGAATGACTAAATTCCTGTCCCAACACCCCACGCCTGAGTCTTGTTAGCCAGGCTTCCTCTTCTTCAGGCGCATTCCCTTCCGTATCCCCGGATAGGGAATCCCAAAGGCTGGAACAGTTTGGCAAGAAGTTGTTTTCTTGCTGCAGTCTCGCGCTGCGGTCTGTGAACACGGCATGCCTTTTGTGCTGCTATACCCACTTTTTGTGGGATACGGTTGCGCAAGTCCTGCCGCAGATACCGGAGCAGGCCCGTGCTATCGGCTCCCAAGCTGTGAAGGACGGGAGAGATGCAGCAAAGTTCACAATCTGTTGTGGGCTGGACACGACCGACTCTCTCAGCAGATCGGTTGCTATGATAGTGGCCTTACGGCACCACGCCTGGTTACGTAATTCTGGTTTTTCTGGGGATGTCCAACAGTCACTCATGGACATGCCCTTTGATGGCACCCGTCTCTTCGGAGACAAAGCGGACTCTACCTTGGAGAGATTCAAGGATTCCCAGGCTACAGCTCGGTCCCTCAGTCTTTCCTCGGCCCCTCGCCCACCACAGTCTGCTTTTCACGCTTTTCGTGGCCACGGAAGGGGCTCCCTGTTGCGTCCTCCACACAGCCCCCGTGCTTCGCACGCTGGTCAGCCTATGTGTGGCTGAGGACGCAGAATCGCACATGGCCGTGTGTAAGGAAATGCCCCCTTGGCATGGTTACCCCCTGACTTTTTGCCTTTGCTGATGCCAAGTTATGATTTGAAAGTGTGCTGGGACCCTGCTAACCAGGCTCCCGCACCAGTGTTCTTTCCCTAAACTGTACCTTTGTCTCCACAGCTATTTTAAAAGTAGACAGTGCAAAAATCAACAGTTCCTGGGGTAGGTAAGTATTGGTTAGATTGAGAGGTAGGTAAGACACTTACAAGTCTCAGTTCCTGAGCATAGGCAGCCCACCGTTGGGGGTTCAGGGCAACCCCAAAGTTACCAGACCAGCAGGTCAGGGCCGGTCAGGTGCAGAGGTCAGAGGTCCCCAAAACACATAGGCGCCTATGGAGAACCGGGGTGCTCCAGTTCCAGTCTGCTAGCAGGTAAGTACCCGTGTCCTCGGGGGGGGGGAGACCAGGGGGGTTTTGTAGAGCACTGAGGGGGGAAACAAGTAGGCACACAAAACACACCCTCAGCGGCACAGGGGTGGCCGGGTGCAGTGTGCAAAGCAGGCGTTTGGTTTTAGATAGGTTTCAATGGAGGGACCCGGGGGTCACTCTAGCGGTGCAGGCAGGGCACAGGGGGGCTTCTCGGGCCAGCCACCACCTGGGCTAGGCAGAGGGTCGCCTGGGGGTCACTCCTGCACTGAGGTGAGGTTCCTTCTGGTCCTGGGGCTGCAGGTGCAGTGCTTGGTCCAGGCGTCCGATCCCTTGTTACAGGCAGTCACGGTCCGGGGGAGCCTCTGGATTCTCTCTGCATGCGTCGCTGTGTGGGTCCAGGGGGGTCGCCTCGGGCTACTCATGGGGTCGCAGTCGCCGGGGAGCCCTCCCTGTGGTGTAGGTTCTCAGAATCTCGAGCAGGGGTCATCGGGTGCACAGGGTGAAGTCTCACGCTTCCGGCGGGAAGAGTGAGGTCTTTGAAAGTTGCAGAAAAGTTGCAAGTTTGTTGTTGTTTCTTGAGCAGAGAAGCTGCTCACAGGAGTTTCTTGGTCCTTGGGTTTATGGGCAGTCCTCTGAGGCTTCAGAGGTCACTGGTCCCTTTTGGATGCGTCGCTGTTGCAGTTTTTTAAGTCAGGAGACCAGCCGGTAGGGCTGGGGCCAAAGCAGTTGTTGTCTTCAATCTTCTCTGCAGGGCTTGCAGGTCAGCAGTCCTCCTTGTTTCAGGTTGCAGGAATCTGATTTCCTGAGTTCTTGGGTGCCCCTAAATACTAAATTTAGGGGTGTGTTTAGGTCTGGGAGGGTAGTAGCAAATGGCTAGTGTCCTGGAGGGTGGCTACACCCTCTTTGTGCCTCCTCCCTGAGGGGAGGGGGGCACATCCCTAATCCTATTGGGGGAATCCTCCAAACTTAAGATGGAGGATTTCTAAAGGCAGGGGTCACTTCTGCTCAGGGCACCTTAGGGGCTGTCCTGATTGGTGGGTGACTCCTCCTTGTTTTTCTAATTATCTCCTCCAGCCTTGCCGCTAAAAGTGGGGTCTGTGGCCGGAGGGGCGGGCATCTCCACTAGCTGGGATGTCCTGTGGCGCTGTAACAAAGGGGGTGAGCCTTTGAGGCTCACCGCCAGGTGTTACACTTCCTGTAGGGGGAGGTGAGAAGCACCTCCAACCAGTACAGTCTTTGTTCCTGACCATGGAGTGACAAAGGCACTCTCCCCATGTGGCCAGCAACTAGTCTGTTTGTGGCAGGCAGGCAAAAACTGGTCAGCCTAACACTAGAAGTCGGATTGGTATTCAGGGGGCATCTCTAAGATGCCCTCTGGGTGCATTTTACAATAAATTACACACTGGCATCAGTGTGCATTTATTCTGCTGAGAAGTGTGATACCAAACTTCCCAGATTTCAGTGTAGCCATTATGGAACTGTGGAGTTCGTAATTGACAGACTCCCAGACCATATACTCTTTATTACACTTACAATGTCTAAGGTTTTGCTTAGACACTGTAGGGGCATAGTGCTCATGCACTTATGCCCTCACCTGTGGTATAGTGCACCCTGCCTTAGGGATGTAAGGCCTGCTAGAGGGGTGACTTACCTATGCCACAGGTAATGAGGTGGCCATGGCACCCTGAGGGGAGTGCCATGTCGACTTAGTCATTTTCTCCCCACCAGCACACACAAGCTGTAAGGCAGTATGCATGTGCTGAGTGAGGGGTCCCCAGGGTGGCATAAGACATGCTGCAGCCCTTACAGACCTTCCCTGGCCACAGGGCACTTGGTACCAGGGGTGCCATTTACAAGGGACTTATCTGTGTGCCAGGGCTCTGCCAATTGTGGGAATAAAGGTACAGTTTAGGGAAAGAACACTGGTGCTGGGGCCTGGTTAGCAGGGTCACAGCACACTTTCAATCATAACTGGCATCAGCAAAAGGTCAGGGGGTAACAATGCCAAGGAGGCATTTCCTTACAGGTCACCTCACCTCTGGACACTTAAGGGTCCTGGCTGTGGTGGTCACTCCCTGTTTTCCCTAATCTTCCCGCCAGACTTGCTGCCAAAAGTGGACCTTTGTCCGAGCCTGGGCATCTCCATTAGCTGGAGTGCCCTGGAGCATTGTAACCCGAGGCTTGAGCCTTTGAGGCTCACCGTCTGGTGTTACATTTCCTGCAGGGGGAGGTGTGAAGCACCTCCACCCAGGGCAGGCTTTTTTTCTGACCACAGAGTGCACAAAGGCACTCTCCCCATGTGGTCAGAAACTTGTCTGAAAGTGGCAGGCTGGCACAGACCGGTCAGTCCTACACTAGCAGTTGGGCTAAAATGCAGGGGGCATCTCTAAGATGCCCTGTGTGCATTTTCAGTAAACCCTACACTGCCATCATTTGGAGTTTATTGCGCTGAGAAGTTTGCTACCAAACTTATCAGTATTCATTGAAGCTATTATGGTGCTATGGAGTTCATAATGACAAACTCCCAGACCATATACTCACTATGGCTACATTGCACTTACACTGTCTAAGAATGGACTTAGACACTGTATGGGCATATTGCTCAAGCATCTATGCCCTCACCTGTGGTATAGTGCACTCTGCCTTAGGGCTCTAAAGCCTGCTAGAGGGGTGACTTACCTATGCCACAGGCAGTGGTATGTGGGCTTGGTACCCTGAGAGGGGTGCCATGTCGGCTTGGTCTTTTTCTCCCCACCAGCACACACAAGCTGCAAGGCAGTGTGCATGTGCTGTGTGAAGGGCCCCCTGGGGTCGCATAATACATGCTGCAGCCCTTATAAACCTTCCATGACCACAGGGCCCTTGATACCATGGATACCTTTTACAAGGGACTTAACTGTGTGCCAGGGCTGTGCCAGTTTGTGGAAACAAAGGTACAGTTTTAGGGAAAGAACACTGGTGCTGGGGCCTGGTTAGCAGAGTCTCTGCACACTTTCAATCAAAATTGGCATCGACACTAGGCAAAAAGTGTGGGGGTAACAATGCCAACTGTGGCACTTTTGAATCAGGTTTTAGGCCAGGAGAGCATTTCAGACACCATCTCACTTGGCTCCTTTAGCCGCCTCTCTTACTGTGGAGTCTCTAAGGCCACCTATCCCAAGACCTGCACCTCACACCAATGGCCTCAGACCACCTCACCTACGGTATACTACTGAGGTTCATACAGGGGTATCAGTGGCACCTGCTGGATCAGGGAATCTTCAAAAAAGTCGGGTGTGGTGCAGGGAATCTTCAAAAAGTCAGGAGAGCCTTGGCTGGATATTTTAGCCACCATCAAATGTGCATTGTCAAGAGTGCTCTCTACAAGAGATGCATTAAGGCTACTGCTGACCACAAGACCCTTGTACACCTTTCCTCCTTGGCCTGTCCTGCCCAGATTACTGAAAAAGACCTGAAACAACTGAGCACAAGTCATCCTAGGTGTGCAGCCAGCTCCTTGTGCTGAGGTCTGGGTATCACAGAAGCGGTGATATTTAAGAACTTTGTGCCAGCACAGATGGGTGTGAATGCAGAGAGAGTTGAATATATGGGGAGAAAGCGGTCATAAAACATCTCAAAGAAGTATGCTTCTTGTTCACAAGACTCCTAGATTATACTCTAAACTGTTATGTTATGCAGATTTGTAAAGCGCACTATCACCCGGGAGGGTAACTTGATGCTGAGCAGGTACGAGTCGAACCACACCAAGATGCAAAACTATTTTTATCATTGAAGCTTGTGACTCAATATATCATTCAGCTTATGAACATTGCTACCTATAATGTAATTTTTCTGTATTGGTAATATTTGTATATACTCTTGTGACTCACCAACTGCCCTAAGAGATGAAAAATAGCTAATAATGGGAACTTGACAAATTGTGACCAAGTGTGGAGTTGCAATGTGTGTGAATGACACAGGATTGTGGATGAAAATCTTTTACTTCCCTTCCTTAAATGAGGATGCTAGTTGTTCTGTTAGATGTCCACGTTTGGAACAGTAGTTATAGCCTTTCAGCAGGTGTGGTTGCAGTCAAGTGATCCTCTAGGTGCCCACTATCCTCAGATGGTTTTCCAGTTCTAGTTTTACAAGACTGTCACAGGTTGCTCATGGAAGGGCCTGGAATATCACGCTTTTCATAGGTGAGTAACGTTTCCTGAATTACATTGTTTTCTATAAAAAATATATATATATAGTAGTTGATAAATGCAGTCCATGTTGAAAATATATGTGAAATTGTAGCCCTGTTCCCAGTATGTCATTTATTTTATCTGACGCCTGTTTTTATCCACAGGTATGGGCTGGAACATGGACGCCTCATATTGGCAATATGCACCTAAAATATGTCAATTAAATATTTGGAGAGTTAACCTTCAACTTTTTTGGAATATCATTTATTCGGCTAAAACCCTGGAGAGTTTTCAACTATTTTTCTTTTTTTTTATGTTTTTGACTTGACTAAATCGTTCAAAGAAACTGCTGATAAAATGGAAATTTGATTTTTCCACTGTACAACGCCACATTAATTTGTCTGTACTTTAAATTATATTTCTGGATTAGTTTGGCCATTTTGGACTGTTGGAGTGTATTCTGGCTAGGCAGTACTGACATTTTATTGTATACAGCAGCGAACTAGTGTACATGTTTCCAACTTTGTGTTGGTTAAAACATGTACGTTTGTTTACAGGCTTAAAGTTGAGAAAATGCAATGTCGTACAGTGACTCTACTCTACGTAGCCTGTATTAATGTGAAATATTTACCTGAATATTCAAATAAAAAATCCACAGTACGTATCTTACTTGTGCAAGTGTGATTAATGTTATTGCTAAGAGTTTACATCTATTGTGTATTGCTTGAGTAGTCAGATGTTCACGGAATTGTCTTATAAAAATGAAAAATATACCTTCTTCAAAAGTTATTCATATTCTAGAACCAAACTTTCTCTGTATTTTTTTGTCAGATTTGAATCATCGCAAAAGTTGTGTATTCAATAGCAGTTGTGCAAAATGAAATTGCCACACAATAAAAATGAGCTGTTGGCACCAGAGCAGATTCTTTAAGGACACAATTTCCTTGCAGAGCCTTTACACCTTGAAATAATCCTTGACCAAAAACCTAATTCACTCCTGGGTGCCAAGCAGAAGAGCTATATTTATGCTGTCAGTGGCTCTGACCATTTAATGAGGGCCTCCTGTTAAATTGTTAAAGCAATTTGCCAAATACTTACTTACTTTCTTCACACAGCAAAACTAATCAACTTTGAACATACATAGGCACCAGATATTGGATTTGGCAGTCAATGTAATGTTTATTTACTCTGCAAGGTGACCAGATGTGGCTACTCGCACTGCAGCATGCTTAACATTGTAACAATCTGACCTCTAGACTAGAGCTTTTAATATATCCGTCATCTGAAATTCACGTTTAAGCGCAAGTATAGTGAATAGTGAATACCTTACTTCCAGAAATAAATAAAATCATCCTCTTGAGTTATGCTCTTCACAAAATTGAAACTGAATTGACTAGAGGTAGAGAAAAATGTAGTGCATGCTTGCAGCTGTTTTCCCAGTGTCTGTTTAACAAGTGCTCACAGTTTAGCATTTTAAGTATCCTTACCATGATACCCAACTTCCATTCTCCACAGATCGTGTTTATCACCAGACATTACTCTGTACAAAAAAGCAGATGAAGTCCAGGCATCTTAACAGTTTTAACTCATGATAGAGCTAATAACCATCGTGGATCATTTTGATGCTTCTGGATCCCATAAGTTACCTCTATTGCCATACTTGGAGGATGTTTAACCCTGTTTTTAAACCACCATCCTCCAAGTACAAGGTTTTGAGTCTTGGCCATTTCTACGAAAAGCCTTAGAATGTATGTCATTTGGACAGTTTAGGTCATTGAACCAGACAATTTTAATCAGAATTATTTAATCTGCATAACGAGAATCCAACCCCATCTCCTTATATACTCCCTCCTCGTCCCGCACCCTCCACTTATTTCCTAATCCAGCTGTTTAGATGCTGATTAGCTACACTACCCCTCATCTTGATACCTGGGAGAGCAGTACCTATTCAGAGTTTAAGTTGGTGTGTCCTGATGAACTTGAAGACACTGTTGGGGCACAGGTCCTTCAACAGGCCATTGTTGCATTCCAAGTCTGCTGGTAAGTCCAAGTGAGAGAAGAATCGCAAGTAGTCCAAGGAGGCCTTGTCCCTGGCTTGACCCCAGAGTGGTCCCTGTTTTTATTCTTGGTCCCCTACTGTAGAGCCAGTTCCACAGCTGGTCTTCATATCTGGGCTGTTCGGCCCCCTTGCAATGCTTTTTGACCCGATTAATCATAGGAGGCCTAAAGTCTGGTAACTACCAGCAGGTCAACCGACGCAAATCTGTGCCTCTTGAAACTGCTTTGAGTTCCACTCTGGCTTTGGAGCTGACTCCACAACAGGCACCACAATCCTTGCTGGTGTCAATGCTGAATGAGGATGTCAGTCCTATTGTCCTGTCCGATTCTGAACCGAATTAGTCCCCACCTTGGCTAAAGCCGCTTTCTAGCACAATTCAGACACCCCCAACTCTAATACTGTCTGATTCTTGGAGAGCAGGTAGCCTTGCCAATGAACTGTCATCCAGTGCTCCACCAATGTTTTGCATCTGAATCTGATCAGAGCCAACCACCTTTTGGCAGTGATGGTGGGGTTGAGTTTGTCCCTTAATATGATGGTAACTTTTATATGAATTTAGGAGACCAGTGGCTAGGTGCTTTCCCTGATACAGACCTGGTTTTACGCCCTGGCCCTTCCATAGAGGATTCTGCCTCATTCAATGTGGTAATTAGAGGAGCGGCAGAGGTTTTGTATCTAGTTACCTTCCACCGAAGTAAAACCCAAAGTCCTCACAGAGCTGCTAAAGCCCAGACAATCTTTCTCTGAACCTTTCCTGCCCTTCAACGAGGCCCTGACCAGCGCTCTCTTGGGCACTTGAAATAAACCCTGCTTTTTCCCACCAGTAAATAGATGGATGGCATGTTGTCAGACCCGCTCTTAGTGACCTTGAATTTCTGACACAGCACACTACTCCTGAGAAGTTGGTAGTGCAGGCTGCCACCAGCAAGGATAACCCAGTTTCTTTCCAGACTACTTACCCCGATAGAGTCAAAGAGAATTGAAGCTTTTGGAAAGGGGGGTATTCTCTTCCACAAGCCTTGGCCTTCATTCAGTTAATACCAGCTGCTTGCTGGGTAGATACTAAAATGCCTTATTGGGACTCAGTCCCTATAATTCTTCCTGCTCTACCCAAGAAATCCCATGCTAATTTGGCACAGACAGTTCAAGATGGCCAGGATGCTGCCAAGTTCATCATTAGGTCAGGGATGGACACAACAGACTTCTTAATTATAGCTGTTGGTACTTGCTACGGTGCTCTGCATGGATCAGGTCCACGGGCTTTTCGGGTGACATTCATGCATTACTCATGGGTAAGCATTTTGAACAATCGCATCTCTTTGGCAGGAAAGCTGACTCCACCCTCGAGTGTTTTAAAGCAAGAACTACTGCACACTTTCTTCATCTTTCTATACCCGGAAGGCTGTATTCATGCAGTTTCACCTCTTGAAGGGTCGCTTCACATTTTGCCCAGAAATAGTGCCATGGCCGACCACCCTCACAACAGACACCCTAGTCCTTTCGGGATCAGGGTAGGTGATCCAGCAGACAGTGCCCAGCCCTGCAGGGACACCAAACCCCCTAGTCTCCAGCCCCTCCAGCAGCAGTCTCCAAGCTGTTTTATTACCCATACTGGTACATGGCCGGGTAAGCAGGATCAGCCATTCTCCCCACAGCTGGCAAGTGATTAGATCCGATAGGTATGATCTGTAGATAGTCTAGCAAGGCTATTTCCACATTAGATCTTCTTTCTGAAGTACATTTGTACAGTGTGTTGTAGGAAGTACAGGCTGTGTTGGACAAAGTAGCCCTAGAGAGGGTCCCGGCCTCAGAAATTGGAACTGGTTGCTAATCCTGCTATGTGCTTGTGCTTAAGAAGGGCAGAAGCCTCCGCCCCATTTTAGACCTTTAGCCTCTCAATTTCTTCATGTGGAAGCACAAATTCATGGTCCTCATGATGGCCTTGTTTCTGTCGGGCTTAGATCCAGGAGACTGGATGGTGGCATTGGAGCTGCAGGGCACATATTTCTATACTACTCTCCTACAGGGCCACAGGTGGTTCCCCTTGTTCAAGATAAGGCAGGGGCATCTTTAGTATGCCATGCTCCACTTCTGACTCCCCAGTGCCCCTCTGGTGTTCACAAAGGTGATGGTGTGGTTGTTACACATCTTTGGAGGTCAGGGACAGTAGTCTTCCTCTACCTCGACAACTGGCTATGGGAGGCGGGCTCGCCACAGTCTGTCATAAAGCAACTCTAGATGACTGTGAACCTACTTACATCACTAGGGTTCGCGTTTAACCTGCCCGTTATTCTTGACTCCTTCACAATGGCCTCCTCTCCGCCGTCCTGGATAGTGGGGCACTTTCAGTCTTCGTATTTCACTGTTTTCATTCAGAGAGGCTTCTTGGTCTACTGGTCTCATGCATCCTCCTCGTTAGCCATGCCAGTTGGGACATGCAAGCTCTGCTAGGGGAGTCGGACGTCTCATTAGGCCCAGCAACAGGGGAACCTTTTGGATTCCATCCATGTTTAAGATGAGACTGTAAAAAATATGCAGTGGTGGCTGCTGGATGGCAGTTGGACCAGCAGTAGATCCCTCTTCCTATCCCATCCCGTGATGACTGATGTATTGCTGCAGGGCTGGAAAGTCATCTGAGAGGCGGAGATCAGAGTATTCTGGTCTCTGGCAGAAACCTGCTGTAGGAAAGTGCCACTGTTGGCAGGGTTACCACCCCCCGTCCCCACACACACACACACACTTTTTGATGCCAACTTTGAATGAAAGTGTGCTGGGATCCTGCTAACGAGGCCCCAGCACCAGTGTTCGTTCCCAAAATTTTACTTTTGTTTTCACAGTTGGAATACCCCTGGCACACAGTTAAGTCCCTTGTAAAAGGAACCCATGGTGCCAAGTGCCCTCAGGCCAGGGAAGGTCCCCAAGGACTGCAGCATGTATTATGCCACCCTAGGAGACCCCTCACCAAGCACATGTACAATGTCTTGCAGCTTGTCTGTGCTGGTGGGGAGAAAAAGGCAAAGTATGCCCACAAACCACTGCCTGTGGCATAGGTAAGACATCCCTCTAACAGGCCTTACAGCCCCAAGGCAGGTTGCACTATACCACAGGTGAGGGCATAGCCGCATGAGCAATATTCCCCTACAGTGTCCAAGACCATTCTGAGACATTGTAAGTGCTGTGTAGCCATATTGAGTATATGGTCTGGGAGTTTGTCATTACGAACTCTACAGCTCCATAATGGCTTCACTGAATACTAGGAAGTTTGGTATCAAGCTTCTCAGCACAATAAACCCCCTCTGATGCCAGTGTGGGATTTATTGAAAAATGCACACAGATGGCACCTTATAGATGCCCCTGTATGTTAGCCAAACTGCCAATGTAAGACTGACCTTTCTGTGCCAGCCTGCGACTTTCAGATAAGTTTCTGACCACATGGGGTGAGAGACTTTGTTCTCTCATGGTCAGAAACAAAGCCTGTCTTGGGTGGAGGTGCTTCACACCTCCCCCCTGCAGGAACTGTAACACCTGGCTGTGAGCCTCAAAGGCTCAGGCCTTGGGTCACAGGGCCCCAGGGCACTCCAACTAGTGGAGTTGCCCGTCCTCTGGGCAAAGCCCCACTTTTGGCAGCAAGTCCTGTGGGAAAATTAGGGAAAGCAGGCAGGAGTGAGGCCCCCCCCTCCAGTGAGGACCACCCCTAGGGTATCCAGAGCTGAGGTCACCCCCTCCCTGAAGAATCCTCCATCTTGGTTTGGAGGACAGGAACCAATAGGATTAGGGTTGTGCCCTCCCTCCCCAAAGGGAGTGGGCACAAGGAGGGTGTAGCCACCCTCAGGGACGGTAACCATTGGCTACTGCCCTCTGACACCTAAAATGCAACTAAATCTAGGATTTAAGGGCCTCCCTGAACCCAACTCACAAGGTTCTTGGCGAACTGACAAGAAGGACTGCATAGCTGAAACCCCCAAAAGAGAAGGAGGAAGACAACAACTGATTTGGCCCCAGCTCTACCTGCCTGTCTCCTGCTTCAAAGAACCTGCAAAAGAACAGCCATGCATCCAGCGGGACCAGCGACCTCCGCCAAGCTCCAGAGGACTGCCCTGCACTGGAAATGACCAAGAACTCCCGTGGACAGCAGTCCTGTTGAAAGAAGAAACAACAACCAAGGACTCCAGCCTCACTCCGAATGGGTGAGTCCTGACCAGTCTGCACCCAACGCCCACAGCACATGTCCAGGTGGCTCAACCAGCTAAAGAGGATCCCCAGGCGATTCTTAGCAAGTGCCCACCCTGGGTTGACCTCCCCAGCCCTCCACGAGGAGGCCTGCAGAGGGAATCCCGAGGACCCCCTGATCGCAAAAGCTCCAGACGAAGATATCCGCCTAAAAACACACTGCACCCCCAGGCCTTGGAGAACCCGACATCTGGTGCAGCAACGTGCAGCAGGCGGCCCTCCTCCCTGTCCAGCATGTGGTTTGCCTGAGACGGCCTCCAGAACTTCGCCTGCAGCCTGTAAGTGACCCCCAGGGTCCCCACTTAGAGAATCATTGGGAGACACAACGCCTTGTTGGCACCCTGCACCCAGCCTCCCCAGCACCACTGAGGGTGTATGTTTTGTGCCTACTTGTGGCCCTCCAGTGCTCCTCTAAACCCCCCCAGGTCTGCTCTCCGAAGACGCAGGTACTTACCTGCCTGCAGATCTGAAACCAAGTGCCCCCTGTCTCCATAGGAGCCCACGTTAAAATTGCTTCAATTTTGACCTCTGCACCTGTCCGGCCCGTGTTGCTGGTGGTGGGGGTTTGGGGTTAACTTGAACCCCCAGCGGTGGACTTCCTAAACCCCGCGACTGGAACTGTAAGTCATGTACTTACCTGTAAATCAATCTAACTCTCTCCCTCCCCCCCAACCCCCCCCCCCCCCCGGAACTGTTTCTGAAAATTGCAGTGTCAACTTTTAAAACAGATAATTGCCAATATTTTAAAAACTGTATAACATATTGATTTCAAACAGTGCTATTGATATGTGTGGGGAAACACTGAACTATTGAAGTACTTACCTGCAGCTTGAATCTTGTGGTTCTAAATATAAATTAAGGAAAGATATGTTTGCTGTATAAAAACCATTGGTCTGGAGTTAAGTCATTGAGTGTATGCTTCTTCTATTGTCTGTGTATGTACAACAAATGCTTTGCACTACCCTCTGATAAGCCTAACTGATTGACCACACCACCACAGAAGAGAGCAATTAGTATTGTCTACTTTAGCCTCTGTTAGGCCTCTAGGGAACCCCTGGACTCTGTGCACACTAAATGCTCATTTTGATATAGTATATACAGAGCCAGCTTCCTACACCTGCCTTCACATCAATTTGATGGAATTGTGCACCATTTAGCCTTTCTACCATCTATAAAGGCAAGCCTGATTCAGGTTCTCACAGAAAATACCACTGCCATGTGCTATTGTAATAAGCAGGCCAGGGTGAGGTCCTGGATTCGGTGTCAGGAGGCCCTGCACATCTGGAACTGGCTAAATCGTCAGGGAATTTACCAGCTACTATACCACCTGTTAAGACCTTTAAATGTACTAAGTCAGCCAGTGACACGTAGTGGATTATGAATGCCAGCTACAGCCAGATGTGGCATAGGGTTTCTTCTAAAAATGGGAAGACACTTGGTTTGATCTCTTCACCACCATGAGAATGTGCAATGCCCACACTTTTGAGCTCTGGAGTTTCCAAGAAGGCTCTCTGAGGCAAATTCTGTTTATAGGATGCAAAACTGGGCTCCTGTATGCCTTTCTGTCACTACCTCTCCTGGTCTTTAGGAGGATCAGGAACGTCCTAGCCAAGTCATCCTTGTGACTAAGGATTGGGACAGGAGTGTGCGGTACCCAGAACATCTGGACATGGACATCTTTCCTCCGATCAGTCTTCCACTTCGCACTCTTCTGGGGCATCAGCAAGACAGGGTCTTGCATCTGGGCTTGCACAATCTACACATCCTTGTGTGGAGACCGAACATTAGACTACATTTGATCTACATCCGGAAGAAGTCACTGTCATCTTGGCAGAGAGGCATTCTACTTTAAAAATCCGTTTACGCTGAATGATGGGACAAGTGTGTGGCTTGCTGTAGTATCTGTCACACTGACCCATTGCTGGCTTGATTGTCATGTGTGGTACTCTTTATCTGATAGTCTTCTAGCTGTAGATTCCTTACCTTTGAATTTCCTGGCGTCCGCTTCGAATCTGGAATTTTTTGCTGAGCAGTGCCCTGCGCCCGGCGTCCAGTGACGTCGTCCGGATCCACATGCGTCATTTGGCTTCGCGTGGCTTCGTCAGCATCATTGAAGCCGTCTGAGGCATCACGATCACCTATAAAGTCTCCACCCAGGCATGCGTACATCAGTTATTTTCCTTCGTGCTGAGTAAAGGGCAGGTCTGGGATCGAGCTACCCTCTGCTTTTTTTGGCAGGCCTTTTTTTTTTTTACTGTTTTGTCGAAGATTTTTCATGTCTGTGTGAGGATGCCATTGAGGAACACAGGGTTTAGGCAGTGTGGCGCCTGCCATTGTGCCATGTCGGTGACGGACCCTCACCAGGTATGTCTCTGGTGCCTCGACCGAGACCACAACGCAAAGTCGTGCTCCGACTGCCGGGCCATGGCCCCAAAGGCTTTGAGAGAGCGGTCTCTGAAGCCTTCTCTTTCTCTCCCCTGGACAGAGGATCCAAGAGGCTGGATCAGTTTGGTAAGAAAATATTTTCTTCCTCCAGCCTGGCACTGAGGTCTGTAAACACCTCATGCCTATTGGGCTGTTTTTCCCCATACTTTATGGGATACGGTGGCACAGGTGCTGCCCCAGGTCCCAGAGGGTGAGCGGGACACTCACACAAGCTGTTAAAGATGGGAGTGATGCAGCGAAGTTTACAATAATGTGTGGTTTGAACACGACTGTCTTGCTGGGTAGGACGATTTCTTTAATGGTGGCCCTTCATCGCCGTATGTCTGGCTTTTCGGGGGATGTCCAGGTAAACCTTATGGACATGCCCTTCAATGGCTCACACCTATTTGGAGAAAAGGCAGACTCAGCCCTTGAGCGGTTCAAGGACTCTCGGGCTATGGCCAGATCCTTGGGCCTCTCGGTGCTCACTCACCAGCAGTCTGCCTTTTGCCCCTTTCAAGTCTTTGGAAGGGGTGTGGTACCACCCCACTCACAGATCAGCCTCCGTCAACTCAACATCCCAAACGAGGATGAGGTTGCAGTACCTTCAGACCCAGAGTGTCTAACCAGAGGTCGGCCATTACCCAGCCCCCCTCCACCTTAGCACCCAAGTCCTCCTAGTATGATTCTGCAAGACCACTTGTGCCCAGTTGGAGCGAGAATTACATTTCATCTCCCTCAGTGGCGGTCCATACTATCTGATAAATGGGTCTTGCAGATCATACTGAAGGGGCTATTCCCTCCCTTTCTAGTCTTCCCCCTCTATGCCTCCATTAAAAGAACAGCTGATGGAGGATCATTTATTCTTGCTCCGTGAGGAAGTTGCGGCTCTCTTGGCCAAGGGAGCCATAGAACGGGTACTAATGTCAGAAGGAGGCAGTGTTGTTATTCCCACTACTTTATGATTCCCAAAAAGAACAAGGGTCTTCGCCCTATTTTGGATTTATGGGACATCAATCACTTCCTCAAAAAGTAGAAATTCAAGATGCCTACTCTTGCTCAGGTCTTGTCTGCCCTAGACCAAGTAGACTGGATGGTAGCGCTGGACTTGCAAGATGCGTATTTTCACATCCCCATCCTGCCCGCCCACAGGAGTTGCTTGCGGTTCAAGGTGGGCCACGAGCACTTTGTTTACTGTGCTCCTCTTCGGTCTCACCAGTGCCCCTCGGATGTTCACCAAGGTGATGGCAGCAGTAGCAGCTCAACTGCGCAGGTTAGGGATTTCAGTCTTTCCCTACCTCAACGACTGGCTGTTGAAGGCTCCTATTGCTAGGTTCTCGTCTCACACCTTCAGACTACGGCGGATTTCCTTCATTCGCTGGGGTTCAATATAAATGTGCCGAAGTCACCCGACTCCTCAGACGTTTCCCAGAGTTTTCAAGAAGATCAAGAACGACCAAGCCCAAGTCATCTAATGGCTCTGGATTGGGAACGGAGAGTCTGGTATCCCGACCTTCTCAAAATGAGCATCAATCCTCTGTGCAGGCTGCCCCTCTGGGATAATCTTCTGTTCAGCAGCAGGGGAGGGTTCTCCAGCCCAACCTGTCAACTCTGTGCCTTCATGCTTCGAGATAGAGAGTTGGCAGTTGATATCTTTTGACCTTCCTCCCAAAGTCTGTAAAGTTATTTTGGCAGCCAGGCGTCCCTCCACTAAAACGGTATACGCCTGCCGTTGAAAACACTTAGTGTATTATTGTACAGAAAGGTCTATTGATCCTTTTTCTGATATTCTTCTCGTCATACTTTCTCTTGCCCAGCAGGGTTCTTCCTTGGGGGCTATCTTTCTGCCTTATCGGCATTTCTTTGGCTGCCTGATCAGCCTTCTCTGTTTAAATCCCCCCCTTGTACATAGATTCCTCAAAGGGCTTGTACATATGTTTTCCCCCTACGCTCTTTGTAATGCCCCAATGGGACTTAAATCTGGGCCTCACATTTCTGATGTGTGCTCCCTTCAAGCCTTTGCACAACTGTCCCCTCCGGCTGCTCACCATCAAGACAGCCGTCTTAGTGGCAATAACATCTGCCAGGCGGGTGAGTCAGATGCAAGCTCTGTCATCAAAGCCATCCTATAACACTATCTATCCAGACAAGGTGATACTCAGTACTCGTGCCTCTTTCCTCCCCAAGGTGGTGACCCCATTTCATCTGGGTCAGAACATCACCTTGCCCACTTTCTTTGCTCCACCACATCCCTCTCAGGAAGAGGAGCGACTCCACCGACTGGACCCAAAAAGAGCGTTGTCGTTCTGCCTTGACCACACAAGAGTTCTGGGTGAATGACAAACGCTTTGTGTGGTACGTGGGAGCAAAGAATGGTTGGGCAGTGCAGAAGCGAACCATTCCACCCTGGATCGTTCTCTACATCAAGAACTGCTACGCGCTGGCCAGGAGTCAGCCTCTTGAGGGCTCATTCTGCCAGCGGCAAAGCTGCTACCACTGCGCTAGCTTGGGGCATTCACGTCAGGCGGCAACATGGACATCTTTGCACACCTTTGCAAAACATTACTTCCTGGACAATCGGGTACGGAGAGACAGACACTTTGTCCGTTCATTCCTACAGGACTTTTTAGTGTAGTGGAGGTGTCCGCAGCCCACTGCCAGGTGGGTATGGCTTGTGTATCTGTTCAAAGGTAAGGAATCTGCAGCTAGAAGTCGTTATCAGTTATACTAGTTACTTACCTTCAGTAACACATAATCTGTCCTGAATATTTGTAAAGGTGCTCTGTGGGAATCTGCACACGTTCACAAAGTACTATTGCTTTGACAGCCCTGTCCAAAGAGAATGGCATTTTGGCTGCTCAGTCCTCCAGAATATTTTTGTTTGTCATTCCACAGACACATCATTGGGGGGGAGATATTGCTTTGGTATCTGCTCTAAAGGTGACAAATCTGTGGTTAGAAGTATCCATAATAAGGACGAGGTATCTTCAGTAACAATTTTTCTGATGGATATTTTATCTAACTGCAGATTCCTCACTCACTTCCTAGCTCCCCTTTCTTTCGAATGGACCCTTTACCATCTAAAAAGGTTCCAAAATATAGATTTGCCACTGGCGCAAACAGTTGTTTTTGTGCTCTGCATCGGTGTAGATGACAGCCAGAACAGTACTGACATCTGTGCACTTAGGTGGTGCCTATATGTGGTTCCAGCTGTCACTTCCGGTGACAGCGGAGTCTACACGGAGCCTCACTGTTGCCAGCCACTCACCTGAACTCCAGGTGGTTCCAAGGGTTGATAATCCCTGAATCCCAATGAGAACTGACAGGGCAGCAATGAAGGACACACTGAAACCCTAGGAGTTTCCAAGGGGAAGGGGGGTCTGGTATGAGAGAGGAGAACCTGGACTTCTGTGTATTCAGATTCTCTACTCCGGGCACTGCTGGGCTCAATGACATCTGTTCTGGATTCAAGATACTGGCAATCAGGATTATTCAGATACAAGGGGTCTGGACTTGGATTTCCCTGAAATGGAAACCACTATTTAAAACAGGAAAAACCAACAGATCTTTGGCATTAACTAATGTCAAATCAACATATCAATAATTTACATTAGAAGCATTTCCCAGTGTGATTCAAGAATTATCCAGGAATTTTCATGAACTGGAAATATCATTTACACGGATTTCACTGAGCAAAAATAACTGGGTTAATCCCACTAAAACGATTTCAAATTCTTCAGTAGTTCAAGGTTCATATGCAAATATGCAGTGTCAATCAGATTATAGTTCTCAATTGTTCCAAAAGTCTTCAGAAAAACCAACATCAGATTCTGATTGAGAAAATAAGGATTGAAAACCAACTGAGCTCAAGATCCAGGAAGGCACAGCTATTACAAAAAATAAAACTTTTCTCTACTGCCTTTTCAGGCACAATATTGATCGGAATATTATTGCTGGTTTTAGAATAGTTTGATTAATTAGCACTGATCAAGATCCCAAATTAAACTGAAAAACTTGTGTTGCCTTATTTGGGATGACTCGTGTCTTTTTGCCAGTGCAAGAAAACACGATGCAGGAGATGAATTGCAAGCTACCTGCCTTTTACAAAAGAGGCTGATTACCAAGAGTGTTCAGAAGGGGGGGGGGGGGGGGGGGGGGGGGTAACCCTTCAAATCAATCAAAAAAATGTTTTTTCCTCAAATGCTTTTGCGTCTAGGACATGTTGTACTTCATACTCTTTATGATCTAAGGGAAGGTGGTATATCCTGTTGTGTGTTGACTTGGTTTGATAGGAGAAACATGAAACACTGGTTGCATAGCATATTCATCTGGTAAGTGTAAACCTACTGTGACAGGTGTCAGAATATCAATAATCGGAAAAGTACCTATGAATCATTGTTGAAGTTTTCTTGGGCCCTCCAGTTTGATGTTGCGAGTGGATAACCCCTCCATGTTTCCTTTCTTACATTTAGGTTCAGAAGTTCAATGTTTATCAGTTTCTGCTTTTATGATTAGCTTGTTTTGTGCTAAACATTTACAGGCTTGTTCTTGTGTGTCTTGTAATGTCAGTCACCTTTCAGTGACTGAAGGCATTAGCTCTAGTGTGTTGGGTAACATCACTGGAAGGGACCGTGGATGATAACCGGAGAGGAGAGCACTCAAAGACAGTATGAAAACTAATATATGAGAAATCGGCCAATGGTAGGGGCTGGTCTCATTGACTAATAAGAGTGGAGGTTAAACACCTAAGAATCTGTTCTAAAACTCGGTTGACCATCTGTTTGGGGATTATAGGATGTTGAAAGAGCCAACTCAATTTCTAATGTACTACATATGACTCTCCAGAATTTTTACGTGAATTGCGTACCGCAATTTAAAATAATCTTTGTTGTAATCCATGTAACCTAACAATTTGTTGCAAGAATATATCACTAAACTCCATGGCTGAGGGTATCTTTCTGAGGGGAATGAAGTGGGCCATTTCGGATAACATATGTACCACTACCAGAATGGTGGTAAATTTGTTAGATTCTGGTAAATCAGTGGAAAAAAAATCCAAACTGATCGTATGCCAATGAGCTGATGGAGTGGGTAATGGCTGTAGAAGATTCGAGGGTGCGAAGTGTTGAGTCTTATTAGAAGCACATACAGGGCAAGAATTTACATAAGTCTGAACCTCTTATTGAATATTTTCCCACCAGAAATTTCCTAGAATGTTCTCTAGGGTCTTCTGGATACCCGGGTGCCCAGCTAAGGCTGAGCCATGGTGCCATTCTATGATTTGGTGTCTCAAATCTCCTTGTGGTATAAACATCTTTTGTTCATGAATAAGGTAACTTATGCTGTGTTTTTAACTGTTTGTAGTGCCTTCTTAACTTCAGTCAAAAAAGTATCTGCTATTGTCACTACCATGATATTTTCAGTGGATATAATACTTGGAGGGGGTTTAGAGTTCTCCTTGTCTTCTTTTTGCCCTAACCTAGACAAAATGTCTGTAATTGCTTTGTTCCTGGCCAATAAGTGATGCTGAAATCAAAATCACTAAGCAGTACTCTTGTGCACTGTCAGATAGCTTCGGTCGACTCTGCGAGTGTTGCTGGCATCGTGTTCACTGTGATGATGTTGCAGTTGTATATTGGTGCCACCCCGGTGTGCTGGCGTCAGTTCTTTTCTTTCTGTACCATCCTATGTGCAGATCCGTAAAGAGATCCCGCTGTCGTTCTTTGACTGACTTTGATCGTTTGGTCGAGTTCTTCGACACTTTTTGGTGCATCGAGGATGTCACGTAAGTCCAGTTTCATACTGTGTGATTCCGGTCACTGCATGATGTCGGTGGCAGATCCGCGCCTCATGTGTCTGTGGTGCCTGAAGCGCGACCACGACCCAAAGTTGTGCTCCAAGTGCCGGGCCATGAATCCGAAAGCTTTGAGGGAGCGGTTCCAAAAGCTCATGGCAGCCCAGCCCTAGACTCCGCATCGCTCCCAGTCACAATCAAGAGGAAGGTCCAGAGACTGCTCGCAGAGCCACCACCACTCTTTTTCGTCCAACTCGAAGTCCTCAGGGCATTCGGGTCACAAGAAGAAGTCAAGGAATTAAAAACGTTCTTCAACTTCGCCCTATCGCTTGGAAGATGAGACGCGGGAAGAGCGTTGACACTCTGTGCCTCCACCTTCGGAGCCTGTTTCTGGGTCAACTCCATGCCTCCCTGGGATACGGGGCCGCCCCTGCCCAACTTAAAGAATTCTGTGAAGCCATGTGCCTCATTTTTTGGCAGACTGAACCCCCTGCCACATCTTTGGCCCAGTGGGGTCAGAGGGGATTCCCTTGGGTTCCGCATTGGCAGCTTCAACCCCAGCTTCATAGATCAAATCAAATCATAAACATTTATAAAGCGCGCTACTCACCCATGCGGGTCTCAAGGCGCTCTGGGGAAGGGGTTACTGCTGCTCGAAGAGCCAGGTCTTGAGTCGTCTCCGGAATGCGGGGTGGTCCTGGGTGGTCCTGAGGTTGGTGGGGAGGGAGTTCCATGTCTTGGCCGCCAGGTAGGAGAAGGACCTCCCACCCGCCGTGGTGCAGCGGATGCGAGGGACGGCGGCGAGAGCGAGGTTGGCGGAGCGAAGATGACGGGTGGGTGTGTAGAAACTGAGGCGCCGGGTGAGGTATTCGGGTCCCTTGTTGTGGAGGGCTTTGTGTGCGTGGGTGAGGAGCCGGAAGGTGATCCTTTTGCTGACGGGAAGCCAGTGTAGGTGTCTCAGGTGGGCGGAGAGGTGGCTGTTGCGGGTTATGTCGAGGATGAGGCGGGCGGAGGCGTTTTGAATTCGCTGCAGGCGTTTCTGGAGTTTAGCGGTGGTTCCTGCGTATAAGGTGTTACCGTAGTCCAGGCGGCTCGTGACGAGGGCGTGGGTCACAGTCTTTCTGGTGTCGGCGGGGATCCACCGGAAGATCTTTCGGAGCATGCGGAGGGTGAGGAAGCAAGAGGATTATACGGCGTTGACTTGTTTGGTCATGGTGAGAAGTGGGTCCAGGATGAATCCGAGGTTGCGTGCGTGGTCTGAGGGGGTTGGTGCGGTGCCAAGGGCCGTGGGCCACCAGGAGTCGTCCCAGGCTGTCGGAGTGTTTCCGAGGATGAGGACTTCCGTTTTGTCTGAGTTTAGTTTCAGGCGGCTGAGTTTCATCCAATCTGCGACGTCTTTCATTCCATCTTGCAGGTTGGTCTTGGCGCTGGTGGGGTCCTTGGTGAGGGAAAGTATCAGCTGAGTGTTGTCGGCGTAGGAGGTGGTGATGATGCTGTGTTTGCGTACGATGTCGGCGAGGGGGCTCATGTAGACATTGAAGAGAGTCGGGCTGAGCGAGGAGCCCTGTGGGACGCCGCAGATGATCTCGGTGGGGTCTGAGCGGAAAGGTGGGAGGTATACTCTTTGGGAGCGGTTGGAGAGGAAGGAGGTGATCCAGTCCAGGGCCTGTCCTTGGATCCCGATGGAGCGGAGGCGGGTTATTAGGGTGCGGTGGCAGACGGTGTCGAAGGCAGCTGAGAGGTCGAGCAGGATGAGGGCGACTGTTTCTCCGTTGTCCATCAGGGTTCTGATGTCATCTGTGACTGAGATGAGGGCAGTTTCAGTGCTGTGATTGGCTCGGAATCCGGACTGAAAGGGGTCGAGTAGGTTGTTGTCTTCAAGGAAGTTGGTAAGTTGCTTATTGACGGTCTTCTCTATGACTTTGGCCGGGAAGGGGAGGAGCGAGATGTGGCGGAAGTTCTTAAGGTCGCTTGGGTCCGCCGTAAGTTTCTTCAGTAGGGCGTTGACTTCAGCGTGCTTCCAGCTCTCGGGGAAGGTAGCAGAAGAAAAAGTGCTGTTGATGATGGTCTGGAGGTGCGGGGGCGATGATGTCGTCGGCTTTGTTGAAGATGAAGTGTGGGCAGGGGTCCGTGGGGGGGCACCGGAGTGGATGGAGTTCATGGTGGCTTTGGTCTCTTCCGTGTTGATGTGAGTCCAGGCGTTGAGGGTGATGGTTGGGGTTGTAGGTTCTGTGGTGGTTGGCTGGGTCTGGTGTCCGAAGCTGTCGTGTAGGTCGGTGATCTTACGATGGAAGAAGGTGGCGAGGGAGTTGCAGATGTCTTGTGAGGGCGTGATGGCGTTGGCGTTAGGGTTGGAGAGCTCTTTGACGATGTTGAAGAGTTCTCTGCTGTTGTGGCTGTTTTTGTCCAGTCTGTCTGTGAAGGAATTTCTTTTGGCGGCGCGGATCAGTTGGTGGTGTTCGCGGGTAGCGTTCTTGAGGGCAGTCATGTTATCTGCGGTGTGGTCCTTGCGCCAGGCTTTCTCGAGGGTGCAGTAGGTTTTTTTTTATTCCTTAAGGGTGTCAGTGAACCAGAGAGGTTTTTAGTGTTGGTCTGTCTTGGGAGGCGTCTGAGGGGAGCGAGGTTGTCTGCGCAGTTGGTGATCCAGTTCGTGAGGCTGAGGGCTGCGTCGTTGGGGTAGGAGGAGAAGGTGGGTTGGTTGTCGCTGAGAGTGGAGAGAAGCTGTTCCTCTGGGATTTTGTTCCACTGTCGGCGTGGGATGGGTTGTGTGCGGATGTGGCGAGTCGCTGAAGAGGGTGCGTGGTCCAGGGGGTCGGTAGATGAGTTCCTCTGAGGGTGGTCCTGGGGTCGGTGTGGATCTGGAAGTGCAGGTGTTCGGCGGCGAGTGGGGGTGTCTTCGGTGGAGGTGGTGACGTTGATGGAGTCCTTGAAGACGATGGCGATACCTCCACCTACTTGGTTGGTGCGGTCTCTCCTGGAAATCTTGTAGCCGTCGGGGATGGCTATGGCGATGTCGGGGGTCGAGGAGGCGTTCATCCAGGTCTCAGTGATGAAGGCGACGTCCGGTGCGGTGGAGTCCAGGAGGTCCCATAGTTCAGCGGCGTGCTTGTGGACGGAGCGTGCGTTGATCAGGATGCATTTGAGGTGGTTGTTTGCGCGTGGGCTGGCGGGCGTGGTAGTTTCGCGGTGGAAGGTGAGTTTGCAGGTGTGACATACGAAGGGTCCGTGGGTACGTTTCGGGTTGGCTTGGAAGCAGGTGCTGGAGCGCCCCGGGTTGAGGGCGTGGAGGGTGACGGGGTCGTAACGGTGCTGCGGGGTTTGGGAGTGCTGGTGGCCAGGGGTCGTGGCGCTGGGCGCTGGGCGCGGTTCCGGGCGCAGACGGGTTTGCCTTTGGCGCGCCAGCGGCGCGGCCGCCATAAGAGGGAGGAGGGGGGAGGAGGGGTCAGCTGGGGGCGGGGGGCAGGAGTGGGGCGACGAATGGGAGCAGGGGGGGCGGGGGCGAGCAGGAGGTGGCGGCGGGAAAGCGGAGGGTGGGGGGGTCAGGTAGAGGGGAGAAAAGATAGGGGAGGGGGGGTTAAAGGTGGCGGGGAGTTAGGAAGAAAAGATAGGAAGATAGGGGAGGGGGGGTTACAGAGGTGGAGGGGAGTGAGGAAGGTCAGAGAGAAGAGTCAAGAGCAGAAGAGAGAAGAGCCAGGAAGAAGGTAAAGAAGAAGAGGAGCGAGGAGTCCAGAACAGAAGAACAGAGGAGAGAAGATCCAAGAGGAAGGGTAAAGAAGAGGAGGAGAGAAGAGTCAAGGAAGAGGAGTCCGGCAGGAGAGGAGAGCCCTGAGAAGCAGAGGATACGAAGTACACAGAAGAAGAACACAGATGAGGTACAAAGAAGGATACAGATGAAGAAGAGAGAAGAAGGACAAAGAAAAAGAAAGCACACGCAGGTCGCGGTGCAGAAGAGGAGGAAGAAACACAGATGAAGTACAAAGAAGAAGAATACAGATGAAGACAGAAGAAAGAGCACGCAGGACGGGGTGCAGGGAAGAACGAAGAACACAGATGAAGAATACAGATGAAGAGCACAGAAGAAGATCAAAGATGAAGAAAGAAGCAGGAAAGGAGGTGAGTACGGCAGGGCGAGGGGCTGGGCGGGGGGGGGGAGGGTACTTACTGTATTTTTGCAGGACTTGCTTGGAGGTTTCAGGAGCCTGGGCTGGTGGAGCTGCAGCGGCAGGGGGAGCGACCTACCCTTGGGTCAAGGGTGTCAAATAGTGCTCCTCGGGATCCGTTGTCAGATCCGTGCCAATGCGACCTTCCCCGGCGCCGGCAAAGACGTCCACACTTCGGATGTTGGACGGTCCTATGATCAACGTTAAACTTATACCCGACTCTGACCCGGAGGCGGACCGACATCGCTTGACGCTGGTTCTGTCTTAGACAGGCCATACATTCCCCAGGTTGGATCCTGACCCTCATTCTTATGGGTACAGGGAAAGGTGGAGGGGTCGCTGGACCCTTTAGAATTCCAACAGGAAGATGCTGAAATGGACTGGGCACAGGAGTTGGGTGAAGCTAGTGACTGGATACCTCTCCTGACACTGGCATGCATTGCCCCCTACCATGGCTATCGAGGAAGGAGCGTCATATTCTATGGTGGTGAGAAGGGTGGCTCAGGTCCTCGGCCTTGAGCTACCTTCTGTGGCAGTCAGGACTAACCTGACTGAGGTGCTTCAGCCTGGGGTTTCCACCTCAGAACCCCTTTTACATTTTAATGAAGCCCTCACTAATGTCCTACTTGGGTACCTGGTCCAGACCCAGCACAAGCTCCTGTGAACAGGACACTCGTCCGCCACAATCGGCCTGCGCCAAACGACCCTAAATTCCTAACCCAACATCCTGCACCTGAGAGTCTTGTAATACAGGTTTCTTCTTCATCAGGCGCATTCTCATCTGCACCCCCCGGAAAGGGAATGAAAGAGACTGGATCAAATTAGGAAGAATATGTTCTCTTCCTCTAGTCTGGCATTGCGGTCTGTGAACACTGCATGTCTTTTGGGCTGTTGTTCCCATACACTATGGGATACGGGTGCGCAGGTGCTGCCACAGGTTCTGGAGGAGTCCCAGGCCATTCTCTCCCAAGCTGTTGCTAACGTGAGGGATGCAGCCAAGTTCACTATACTTTGTGGGATTGACACGACCGACTCACTGGACAGAGGTTGCGTCGATGGTGGCCTTACAGTGCCACGCCTGGTTAAGGGGGATGTCCACCATTCGCTGTAGGAAGCTGGCCTGGTGTGTGGTGAGCACCTAAGGTGTAATCACCTTATAGCAGGTCCAGGTATCCCCTATTAGTCAAGTGTAGGCAGTGTCTATGAAGCCAGGGCTCTCTAGAGGTAGCTGTGGATGACCAGCCAAGACTTGTCTAGGAGACATGCAAAGCTTATGCAATACCTCTATATTCACACAGTACTTACACCCATGAAAGAACCACACAGTGTTACAAAAATAAAGGTACTTTATTATAGTAACATTGACACTAAAATACTGTGTAGGCCGTACCCCCAACTTGAGATAAGTAAGCACACTATTATATAGACATTAGCTATCAGTAAATAGCATAGAAAGCAATAAGCATTGGTAAATCAATAGCAAACAGTGAGGGCCCCCAGGGGGACAAACCATGTACTGAGAAAGTGGAATGTGAAAGGCAGTGCCCCACCCAAGGATGTGGAATCAGTAGAAGGCAGCTGGAGAAACTAGAAACCCCAAGAGGTGAGTACCAGAGTGACCCCCAGAGACCAGGAGAGGTAAGTACCTGGTTTTCCCCAAACCCAACAGGAGGACTTTGAAAAAGGATTGTGCAAGACCCAGACAAGACTAGAAGAACCCAAAGGTGGATCCTGATAGAAGAGGACATGCAAAGGAAGGGGACCAAGTCCAGTTTGCGATGGAGTGTCGGTTTGTGGCAGGAGCCACAACCCACCCTTCCGTGGATGGAGGTCCAGGTCGATGGTGGGCGACGAAATTCAGCAGTGCAGCACAGGAGCAGAAGAAGAGTTCCAGAAGTGATGCAAGTGATGTCCCACGTCGGCAGTCATGATGCAGTTGTCAGTGGTGCTGGAAAACAACCAACAAGCCTTGGCAAATGCAAGAGTCTGAGAAGAGGGTTTTGCAAGGCTGAAAGACCAGCTATGTCCAGGGGACTCAACTCAAGGAAGGGAGTCCGTTGTGACCCTCAGCAGCTGGGAGAGTCACAAGAAGAGGAGCCAGCCCCCACAGGTGACCCATGGGGGGCAGGCACAGGTGTCACAGTGAGGTCCACTCAGCACACCTGAAGAAGTGTCCCTCGTCGTTGGAGCACCAGGCAGGAGACAGTGTATCGCAGGAAGAAGTGCTGAGGCCCAGGGATATATCGAGCCTGAAGATCCCATGTAGGAGGAACAAACAAGCCTTGGTAGCTGCAAAAGTCTCTGTGCACAGGGGTACTGTCCTGAGTGGAAAGGCAAGGGCTTACCATCTCCCAAGTTGGACAGCTGATAGGGAGGACCAAGGGGACCACTCCAAACCACCACCTGTGATCCAGGATCCATGCAGCTCCAGAGAACAGAAGATCCACGCATCCGATCGTTGTAGTTGGTTCCTGCGGAAACAGGGTAGTGACTCCTTCACTCCAAGGGAGATTCCTTCTTACTTCTTGTGCGGGCTGAAGACTTGTCACCCTCAGAGGATACACAGCAGGGCAATGTTGCAGTTGCTAGAAGGAGCTGGAGAAACAATGTTGCAGAGCGGAGTTGCTGTGGTTAAAGACTGTCGGTTCCTGGAGGATCCAGTTGCAGTCCCAGTGGCCAGAAGATGAAGTAAACTATGCAGAGGAGTCCTGCTGGAATGTTGCACGTTGAATCTCAGGATCCACCCAAGAGGGAGACTCTAAATAGCCCAGGAAGGAGGATTGGTCACCTGGTAGGGTGACCACATATCAAGAGGGGGCTGTGACGTCACCTACCTGACCTGGCCACTCAGATGCTCCCAGGGGCCCCCGCCCACCTTGGTTTCAAGATGGCAGAACCCAGGGCCATCTGGAGGAGCGCTGGGTACCATCCCTGAAGTGGTGATGGACAGGGGAGTGGTCACTGCCCTTTCCATTGTCTTTTGTTCATGCCAGAGCAAGGACCGGGGGTCCCTGAACTGGTGGAAACCGGTTTATGTAGGGCGGGCACCAAATGTGCCCTTCAAAGCATACCGGTGGCTTGGGGAGGCTACCCCTTCCAAGCCATTTATCGCCTCTTTCCAAGGGAAGAGGGTGCTACCTCCCTCTCCCACAGGAAATCCTTTGTTCTGCATTTTTCTGCCTGAGTTGGTCAAGCAGCAGGAGGGCAGAAACCCGTCTGAGGGTGGCATTAACGAGGGCTGCCCAGAAAACTCCAGAAGACTGGTGGGAGCAATGCTGGAGGTCCTCTAAGGACCCCCCAGAATGCAGGAATCATACAACCAATACTGTCAACAGTATTGACGTATGATTCCAACAAGGTTAATACAAACATGCCCAGGTTCGGAGTTACCATTATGTAGCTGAACACAGGTAGTGACCTGCGTCCAGTACACAGGTAAAATGGCTTTCCCACACTTACAAGGTCCAGTGTAATGAAGCTGGAGTTCATGGGGCACCTCTACTCATGCAGGGATGCCCTCACACACAGGTACGTGCACTCTGCCCTCTGGGCTAGGAGGGCCTACCATAGGTGTGACTTACAGTTACCTGGTGCAGTGACCTGTAGTGAAAGGGTGCATGCACCATTTTCATACAGGCTGCAATGGCAGGCCTGCAGACATATTTTGCATGGGCTCCCATGGTTGGCACAATACATACTGCAGCCCATGGGGAACCCCAGGTGCCCAAATGCCCTGGGTACCTAAATACCATATACCAGGGACTTATATGGGGCATCAGTATGCCAATTGTGGGGTGTGCAAAGTCCTAAGCAACCAAAGTTAGAGGGAGAGAGCACAATCCCTGGGGTCCTGGATAGCAGGATCCCAGTGAAAACAATCAAAACACACTGACAGCAGGCAACAAGTGGGGGTAACCATGTTAAAAAGAGGGTACCTCCCCACATGCCCCTCTCTCCCAAACTAAGTACAATAAGTCTAACCTTGCTCAGTTGAGTATTCATTGTTTAAGTGGAAATACCTGGAGAGCCCATCTGCATTGGAGTGGTTAGCCCCAGGTCTATGTTCCATGGTATAGTCCATTCTCTGTAGGAATATGGACCACCTCAAAAGTTTGGGATTTTCACCTTTCATCTGTTTTAACCATAGGAGCAGCTTGTGGTCTGTTTGAACAAGGAGGTGAGTGCCAAACAAGTATGACCTCAGCTTCTTCAAAGCCCAGACCACAGCAAAGGCCTCCCACTCTATGGCTGGCCAATGTTTTTCCCTGGGGATCAACCTTCTGCTAATGAAAGTTGCAGGTTGGTCCTGGCCCTCTTCATTCAGTTGAGATAGTACTGCCTCTATCCTTCCCTCAGAAGAATCTGTCTGCACAATAAATTGCTTGGAGTAGTTGGGCTTCCTACTATAGGAGCAGAGCACATGACTTGTTTAAGGTCATCAAAATCTTTTTGGCAGCTAGCTGCCCATTGAACTTTCCTGGTCATCCTTTTGGATGTGAAGTCATTTAAGCGGGCTGCAGTGGAGCCATGGCACTTAATGAAACCTCTGTAGTACCCTGTTAGGCCTAGAAAGGCTCTGATCTGGGTTTTTGAGGTAGGGGCACTCAAATGAAGAATGGTATGGATTTTGTCCTGTAGTGGTTGAATCTGGCCTCCACCTACCATGTGGCCCATGTAAAACACTTTTCCCTGCCCTATCTGGCACTTTTTCCAGAGCCTCCAATACATTTCCAAGGTGGACCAGGTGATCCTTCCGGGTGGAGCTAAAGACAGCTATATCATCTAGATAAGCTACACTGAAGCTTTCCAGGCCTTGGAGATATTTGTTCACCAGCCTCTGGAATTTGGCTGGTGCATTCTTTAGTCCAAATTGCATCACTGTAAAGTGATAGTACCCACTAGGAGCGGGAATGTAGTTTTTGGTTTGGCATCCTCTGACAACTTGATCTGCCAGTTGCCAGCAGTCAGGTCAAAGGTGCTTAGATACTAGGCAGAGGCCATTGTATCTATTAGCTCATCTGCCCTAGGGATAGGATGAGCCTATGTTTTGGTTAATGTATTGAGACCTCTATAGTCCACACAAAACCTAATTTCTCTTTTACCATTTTGGGAGTGTGGTTTTAGGACTAGGACAAGGACTAGACCAAGGGCTGTCTGAAAACTCAATGACTCCCAGGTCTGGGAGCTTTTGCACCTGAGCTTTGATGCACTCCCTGACATGACCAGGCTGCCTGTAAATTTTACTTTTGACAGGCAAGCTGTCACCTGTGTCAATGGTGTGTTCACACCATGTAGTTGAACAGGGGTCAGGGAGAACAGTTCAGAGAACTTACCTTGGAGGTTTCTACAATCATCTTTCTGTGACTCTCAGAGGAAGTCTGCAAGCACAACCCCATCTACTGAGCCACATATAGTATTGTGGGAGAAGAGGTCAGGGAGAGAATCACTCTTTTCTTCCTGTCCGCTCATCGGTTGCCATGAGCAAGGTCATGTCAGACCTGTCATAGCAGGGCTTCAGGCAGTTCACGTGAATCACCCTGTGGGGGCTAATAGGAGTGCCTAGGTCCACTAAATAGGTGACCTCACCCTTTCTCTCCACAATAGTGTGTGGTCCACTCCATTCACCTTGGAGTGCCCTGGCAGCCACAGGCTCCAGGGCCCACACCTTTTGTCCTGGCTGGTAAACAGTCAGCACAGCCTTCTGATCATGCCATTGTTTTTGCAACTCTTGGCTGGCCTGAAGGTTTTAGGAAGACCTCTTCATGTTTTTGGCCATCCTAGACCTGAGGCCTAGTACATAGTCCACAATGTCTTGTTTTTGAGGCTTGAGAGGTAGCTCCCAGCCTTCTTTCGTAAGAGCAAGGGGACTCCTAAAAGGGTGTCCAAACAGAAGTTCAAAGGGGCTGTAGCCCACTCCCTTCTGAGGAACCTCCCTATAGGCAAAGAGGAGGCAAGGTAACAGGACATCCCACCTTCTTCTGAGCTTCTCTGAGAGTCCCATTATCATGCCTTTGTAAGTTTTATTGAACCTCTCAATTAATCCATTTGTTTGAGGATGGTAATGGGTGGTGAATTTATAAATGACACCACACTCCTTCCACATGACTTTAAGGTAAGCAGACATGATGTTTGTACCTCTGTCTGATATCACCTCTTTAGGAAAACCCACCCTTGAGAAAATTCCCAGGAGGGCTTTGGCCACCGCAGGAGCTGTAGTGGTTCTAAGAGGAATGGCCTCTGGATACCTAGCGGCATGGTCCACTATTACCACTATAAATCTATTGCCAGAGGTTGGATGGTCCAGGGGGCAACAACATATACCCCAACCCTCTCAAAGGGCACCACAACCACTGGTAGTGGAAGTAAAGGGGCCTTTGGAGTGACACCTGTCTTGCCACTGGCTTGACAAGTGACACAGGAGCAACAAAACTCCTTGGTGTCTTCAGACATGTGGGGCCAGTGAAAGTGAGGGACAAGCCTGTCCCAAGTCTTGCTTTTCACCAAGAGGGCTGCAAGAGGAATGTCATGCAAAAGTTAAGGCACTCCCTAAACGTCTGAGGGATAACCATTTTCCTGGAGGCACCAGATTTAGGGTCACTTGCTTCTGAGTAAAGATTTCTGCTATCCCAGTACACCTTATGGGTGCCACTGACATCCCCTGCCTCTTGTGCTGCAGCGTGCTGCATTAAGCTCTCAAGTGTGGGACAGGTCTTCTGTTCCATACAGAGTTCCTTCCTGATGGACCCGCCTGCACCCAAGAGCTCAGCTGTGTCAGCTTTAAGCTTTTCTGGTGTAAGTTCCACACAAGGAGTAGATATGTCTCCTTTAGGACTTGAATCTTCATTGGAGGTTGGAGCAGGGGGTACCATTTTGCTTGTCCTACTCCTCCAGGAGATGACCAGCATTGCAGCATGGGCCTCCAATTCCAATTCAGCCCAAGCGGAAGTCTCCAAGTAATTGCCTAGCAGACATTCTACACGTAGATCAGAGGGCACTACAACCTTTTTATGGCCAGTAGTTCTCCCCCACCCACCCCCAGCTTAAGTCAGTAACTGCCATGGGATGGCACAAAGTGTTACTGGGAGCATCAGTCTCTTGGTACGTGTGATCAAGTATGTGTTGCTCAGGAGACTCCAATTTTTCAGTCACTATAGTGACACTGGCACCTGTGTCCCTCAGCCTCAACACCATTGATTAAGGGGTGCTGCCTGTACTTATCCATGTTAAGGGGCAGGCAGCTAGGGTGGCAAAGTCAATGCCCCCATCAGAGACCAATACAGCCTCAGTGGTCTCTCTGGCTAGCCCAGATCCCACTACAGTCCCCGAGGTGTGCCCAGCTACACTATTGGACTGACTACTGTTATTGCTACCACCACTAATGCTTTTGCTAGGGGCCACTAGGAGTACAAGTGGTGTTACTAGTGGTGGTGGGGGGGGGTGCGTTTTTTAGGATAGGAGCTGTCCCCTTCCCTATGGCCTTTGTTTTTACGGATGTAGCACCAAGGTTTCTTAAAATGTGATTTATTCCCACCCCCAAAAGTTTTGTGCGCCTGATGAAGACTCTTTAGTTTTATCTTTGTCCCCACCCTTATCCTGATACTTACCTACTTCCTTCTTTTTGTGGTCACCCCTTGTGTGGGTTTTTCTACTCACCCTGGTGCGGACCCTTTTGTCTGCCTTCTTTCCCAATTCTTGGGGAGAGGTAAGATCAGAGTCCACCAGGTATTAATGCAGCTGATCAGAAAAACAGTTATTTAGAATATGCTCACTTAGAATCAAATTGTATAATCCCTGGTAGTCGCTCACTTTGCTCCCATGCAACCAGCCCTCCAGGGCTTTAACTGCGCAGTCCACAAAATCTACCCAATCTTGGGAGCACTCTTTTTTGGTTAACCTGAACTTGATCCTGTATTGTTCAGTGGTCAAACCAAAATCATCTGGCAGTGCATTTTTGAGTGGTGTATAACTGTCTGCATCTTCCTCTCTGACTGACCGTGAGGAGTTTGTCTCTTCCTTTGTCAGAGAAGGAGAGACACATGATTGCTGCCCACTGCCTTTGGGGGACCTTCTCAACTTTACAGGCCCTCTCCAAAGCAGTAAACCATTTGTAAATATCATCTCCCACCTTGTAAGGTGGGGCTATCTTGCTCAGGTTCCTAGAATCATAAGTCCTCCCTGATTCTGGTGTCCCTAAAGCTAAGATTGCTGCAACCATGGGGTACTAACCCTAAACCCGGTCTCTCTCTTTCCACGGCCAAGGCCTCCCTATCTATGGCCAGCTTTTGATGCTGCAGCCTCAGCTGGTCTCCTCCAACCTCTGTTTCCTAAGTTCACTTTCTAAGGAATCTTCCCCTGAGGTGGAGCAGTGGGTCCCCTCAGATACTCAGGAGGCATGAGCATTGACAGAGGAGGACCTATCCCTCTTCCTGGGGACTCTCTGGACCAATGGTCCAGGAGTAAAGGTGGGCCTACTGACATGATTCCTCTCCCCCCACCCCCCTTCACTACCTGCAGTGATCCTAACAGGGCTGTTGTGTTCTCCAGATTCTTCCTTACCCTCCCTAGTGTAGCCTCCTCCTCCTGGCTGCCTGCATTGTCCTGGTCATCCTGAAGGAGTAACCCTAGAAGCAGACTGTTATTGGGATTTTACCTGTCTTCAGTTTTCTTGAGACATACATCTCCCCCAGCTCTTGGAAAGTAAGACCCTCATAGTGAGTGAGTCTGGGGCCTGAGCGCTGTGCTCTACAGAAGACATTCTTGCTAGAGTGGTGTAGATGTGCCTTACTACTCTATCAACTAGGCTCCCTAGGAAAGTTTGAAGCAAGACCCCTACCTTAAACAAACGTAGGAGACTAGAAATCCTGACAACTAAGTGGAGTGTGTACCTAACAGCTAGTACTAGTCTTTCTTGTGGAAAGTGACCAGTGACAGATTGTCAAGGCAATTGTAAGTGTCTTATCCCACTGCTGCATCACCAAAGTAGGATGCTGGCCTGGTGTGTGGTGAGCTCCTATGGTGTTATCTCCTTATACCAGGTCCCCTATTAGTGAAGTGTAGGCAGTGTCTAGGAAGCCAGGGTTCTCTAGAGGTAGCAGTGGACGAGTAGCCAAGACTTCAAAGCTTATGCAATACCAGTATAATCACACAGCCCTTACACGCATGAAAGAAACACAGTGTTACAAAAATAAAGGTACTTTATTATAGAAACACAAACACTAAAATACTGTATGGGCAATACCCCAACTGGGGGTAAGTAAACACACTATAATATACACATTAGCAATCAGTAAATAGCCTAGAAAGCAATAGGCATTGGTAAAAGCAATAGCAAACTGGGAGAGTCCGGGGGGCGCGAACAATATACTAAGAAAGCGGAATGTAAAAGACAGTTCAACACCCAAGGATGTGGAATCAGTAGAAGGGAGCTGGAGGAACTAGGAACCCCAAGAGGTGAGTACCAGAGGGGTGGCCAGGAGAGGAGAGGTAAGTACCTGGTTGTCCCCAAGCCCAACTTGAGGAATTTGGAAAAGGATTGTGCAAGACCTAGACAAGACTGGAAGAACCCAAAGGTGGATCCTCACAGAAGACGGCCTGCAAAGGAAGGGGACAAAGTCCAGTTTGTGATGGAGTGTCTGGTTGTTGCAGGAGCCTCTATCCACCCTTCTGTGGTTGCAGGACCAGGTCGACAGTGGGCGAAGAAAGTCAGCAGTGCAGCAGAGAAGCAGAAGAGGAGTTCCAGAAGTGATGCATGAGATGTCCCATGTCGGCAGTCTTGATGCAGTCTGTCATTGGTGCTTAAAAAAAAAATTTAAAAAAACCCAACCAGCCTTGGCAAATGCAAGAGTGTCGGAAAAAGGTTTTGCAAGGCTGAAAAAGACGAGCAAGTTCCCGGGAACTCAACCCAGGGAGGGGAGTCTGGGGTGACCCTCAGCAGCTGGGAGGGTTACAAGAAGAGGAGGCAGCCCCCACAGGCAACCCACGGGCAGCAGGCACAGGAGTCTCAGTGAGGCCCACGCAGCACACCTGAAGAAGTGTCCCTTGTTGGTGGAGCAGCAGGCAGGAGACTGCGCATCGCAGGAGGAAGTGCTGGGGGCCGGGGCTACACTGAGCCTGAAGATCCCTTGGAGGAGAATCAAACAAGCCTTTGTAGCTGCAATAGTCGTGGTGCACAGGGGTACTGTCCTACAAGGAGAGGCAAGGGCTTACCGTTTCTCAAGTTGGACAGCTGGTAGAGAGCACCAATGGGACCACTCCAGACCACCACCTGTGATGCAGGATCCGTGCAGCTCTGGAGGAAAGATGATATATGCAGCCAGTCATTGCAGTTGGTGCCTGCTGATGCAGGGGAGTGACCTTCTTCCTTCTTGTGCAGACTGAAGACTCCTCGCCCACTGAGGATACATATCCAGGGAAATGCTGCTGTTGCTGGAATGACCCAGAGAAGCAGTGTTGCAGAGCAAGAGTCATCGTTGTAGTTGCAGACTGTTGGTTCCTGGAGGGTCCAGTTGCAGTCCCAGTGGCTAGAAGATGAAGTAAACGATGCAGAGAAGTCCTACTGGAATCTTGCACATCGAATGTGAGGACCCAGCCAAGAGGGAGAACCTAAATAGCCCAGGAAGGGGGATTGAGCAGGGTGACCACCTATCAAGATGGAGCTGTGATGTCACCTACCTGACCTGGCCACTCAGATGCTCCCAGGGGTCTCTGCCCACCTTGGATTCAAGATGGCAGAACCAAGTGGCCACCAGGAGGCGCTCTGGTCACCACCCCTGGGGTGGTGATGGACAGGGAAGTGGTCACTCCCCTATCCAACGTCCAGTTTCGTGCCAGAGAAGGGACTGGGGGGTCTCTGGACAACTGCAAACCGGTTTATGCAAGGAGGGCACCAAATGTGCCCTTCAAATCATACCGGTGGCTTGGGGAGGCTACCCCTCCCAAGCCATGTAACACCTATTTCCAAGGGACGTGGTATTACCTCCCTCTCCCACAGGATATCCTTTGTTTTGCCTTCCTCTGCCTAAATTGGTCAAGCAGCAGGAGGGCAGAAACCTGTCTGAGGGGTGGCAGCAGTGTGGGTGTCTGGGAAACCCCAGAAGACTGATGGGAGCAATGCTGGGAGTCCTCTAAGGAGCCCCCAAAGTGCATGGATTTATACAATCAATACTGGCAACAGTATTGGGGTATGATTCCAACATGTTTGATTCCAAAGATGCCAAGTTTCGGAGTTACCATTATGTAGTTGGACACAGGTAGTGAATTGTGATCAGTACATGTGTAAAATGGCTTCCCCACACTTATGAAGTCCAGTGTAATGGTGCTGACGTTCACAGGGACACCTCTGCTCATGCAAGGCTGCCCTCACACACCGGTACATGCACCCATGGGGAACCCCTGGTACACCAATGCCCTGGATACTTAAGTACCAAATGCTAGTGACTTAAATGGGGGCACCAGTATGCCAATTCTGGGGTGTGCAAAGTCCTAAGCAACCAAATTTATAGGGCGAGAGCCTAATCACTGGCATCCTGGTTAGCAGGATACCAGTGAAAACAGTCAAAATACACTGACAGCAGGCAAAAAGTGGGAGTAACCATGCCAAAAAGAGAGTACTTGCCTACAGTCACTCATGGACATGCCCTTGGGTGGCACCTGTCTCTTCGGAGACACAGGAGACTCTGTGCCACTAGGAATCCATCACTATGGACTAGTGGATTTTGCAAATAGTCGAAAGGGGACTCTGTCCTATCCCAGATCTCTGGTCCTTCAATCTCTTCCCCAACTACACTCTGCCTCAGGTCCTATCTGCCCTGGAGACTGGATGGTAGCGTTGGACTTGCATGACGCCTAGTTTCATGTTCCCCACAAGCCTGCCCACAGACATTACTTGTGATGTGTGGTAAGCCACAAGTACTTCCAGTTTACCGTGCTACCCTTTGGCTTAACCAGCCCCTTCAGGTGTTCGCGAAAGTGATGTCGGTGGTCGTAGCTCATCTGCGCTGGCTAGGGGTTTCAGTCTTCCCCTACTTCGATGACTGGCTGTTGAAGGCGGGCTCACCCCAGGCTGCTGTCTCCCACCTCCAGACTACAGTGAACCTCCTTCATTCGCTGGGGTTCACTATAAACATGCAGAAGTCACATCTGACTCCCTCTCAGACACTCCATTTCATGTGTGCTCTTCTGGACACACTGCAGTTTCAGGTATATCTTCCCGGAAAGCAGGTCCAGGATATTCAGGCTATGATACTGATGTTTAAGCATCTATCCTCGGTTTTGGTGAGTGACTCTGAAGCTGCTGGATCTCATGGTCTCCTGGATCGTGCTGGTAACACATGCCAGATGGTATATGCAGGCTCTGCATTGGGACCTGAAGTTCCAGTGTACACACATGGTCAAGATCTCAGAGGGAACAGGGAAGGATCTGCAGTGGTGATTTTCGAATTGCGATTAGGACAGAGGCAGATCCCTCTCCCGTCCCCAACCAGATCTCACAGTGATGACAGATGCGTCACTCCTGAGATGGGGTGCAGCAGCAGAGGACGGTGCTCCACCTGAACCTGTCCAGTCTATGCCTCCTTGTGTTGAGATTGAGCGGCAGCAGTTGACAGCTTTCAACCTTCCACCCGAAGTCTGCAATGTAATCTTGGTAGCTGGGAGTTCCACCACCAAAACGGTACACACCTGTCATTGGAACAAATTTGTGGCATGGTGTACCAACAAGTCTGTTGCTCCCCTTTCTGCACCTCTGTCTGAAGTTTTACTCTTCATCCTCTCTCTTGCCCAGCTGGGCTCTGCTTTGGGCACCCTTAAAGACTACCTGACTGCCTCTCTGCCTTTCTTTGACTGACAGATCAAACATCCTTGTTCAAATCTCCCATTGTTGGGAGGTTTCTTAAGGAACTCACTTACATGTTCCCACCTACCCCATTCACAATGCCGCAGTGGGACTTAAAACTAGTACTTACATACCTTATGTGTGCTCCTTTTGAGCCACTACATAATTGTTCCTTGCAGCTTCTCACTTTAAAGACAGACTTTCTTATTGCCATCATCTCTGCTCGCAGAGTGAGTGAGCTTCAAGCTCTTCCTCCGAAGCCACCATCTCTAGCTGTCCATTCTGGACTTAAAACTAGTACTTACATACCTTATGTGTGCTCCTTTTGAGCCACTACATAATTGTTCCTTGCAGCTTCTCACTTTAAAGACAGACTTTCTTATTGCCATCATCTCTGCTCGCAGAGTGAGTGAGCTTCAAGCTCTTCCTCCGAAGCCACCATCTCTAGCTGTCCATTCTGACAAAGTAGTGCTTCGTACCAGGACCTCTTTGCTCCCTAAAGTGGTCACGCCCTTTCATGTAGGCCAATCCATCACTTTGCATGCTTTTTTACGCACCCTCACATCCTTCTCATGAAGAGAGACTCCGCCTGGACAGTCAGGTCCATAGAGATGGTTATTTTGGGCGTTCGGTCCTGCCGGACATTTTGGTCTGATCTTGGTTCGCAGCCAACCTCTGGATGGTATTGCTTAGGTATCTATTCTGAGGTAAGGAATCTGCAACTATAAGTCTCTATAAGATGAACAAGTTACTTACCTTTGGTAACAAATTAAATGGTAGAGACATATTCTAGTTGCAGATTCCTTACCGACCCACCCATCCTCTCAGTTTGTGAACTGATTTCTAGGGACAGGGACTCCCTTTTCAGAGCCATAGTTTTGGTGCACAAATATCAGTGTTCTTCATGACTCCGTGTTACTTGTGTGGAAAGTCGTGAAAAGAAACTGACAGCGCATTGGGGTGGGGCCTATATATGAATGCAACATCATCACAGCGATCACGACTCCGCTCGCGGGGTTGACTGACACCACATGACGGCGCGCAAGTGTACTGCTCGAAGAATACATCTCTATGTCCAGTCTGACCCCTGGGGAAAATTCTGAGGTAAGGAATCTGCAACTAAAATATGTCAACCAGATAATTTGTTACCGAAGTTAAGTAACCTGTTAATTATTGCTTGCTTTAGATAAGTTTGATTAATCAGCGGTGATCAAGATTCCAAATTAAACAGAAAAACTTGAGTTACCTTATTTGGGATGACTCGTGTCTTTTTGCCATCCTAAGAAAACATGATGCGAGAGATGAATTGCAAGCTACCCACATTTTACAGGTACTGTGGTAACTGCAGAGAACATCGGAAATGCTAGATCCGCACTCAGGAAGCACGTCACTGAGAGGATAAGCCCGTCACTGTGAAGGTATGAATGCCAATTCAAAGAGGACTGCCGCTGCGAAGGGAAGGCTGCCAAAGATTGGAGACAGGTAATCATCACTTCCAAGTTAAAAGAGGCTAATCAGCATTTAGGCCCTCATTACAACCCTGGCGGTCAGTGATGCCCCCAACAGGCAGGCGGTAAAAAAAGATGGAATTATGACCACGGTGGAAACCTCCCACTTTAACACACCAACCGCCACGGCGGTAGCAACAAGTACCGTAGCGGTAACCGCCAACAGCCAGGCGGAAGACAGTGTACCGCCCACACTATTACAACAGGCCTATCCCCCACCTTTTCCGGGGCAGTACCAACGACATCAAAAGCACAGCGGGAACAGTACACAGAAGGCAAAGGACTCGCCTCTGGAGACTCAAGGAAGAACCACGACGCCATGGAGCCCGAGTTGCACATCTTCCCCATGCTTGTATAACTCCTCATGCATTACGAACAGCAACGCTGGCGAGACGACCATGGTAAGTACTGCCGCCTAGTACACAAGGGACGGGGGAGGAAAAAGAGTGACACACACACGCAACACACACAAACAGATGCAGTAACATTACATATACACCCCTTACCCCTCAGGAATAATGGAAGGACAAAAGGAATTGATTAAAGTGAGTGTAATAAGATAAAATACTAGAAAATCGTGCTTCAAAATCAAAACAGTATATACATATATACAAATGGAGGGACACTGCCCAGTCCTCAATGTCTGTGGGCCACAAGGCCACATCACATAGGCCAAGCCCCACTTGACTCCTGCAACAACACGGAGAGAACACTGCAGGGGCATCAGGTCGAAAATACACAGACACCTCATCCGGAAGATGGTACAACGCCACTGGTCCTGGAGGGGGCAACACGCCCTGTGCTCTGTCATGTGGAGTGCAAGGCCACAGTCTCGCTAGTGGGTGGTTTGCCCACTGCATGGTCCTGGGGAGTGCAAAGCCACAGTCTCTCTAGTGGATGGTTTGCCCACTGCTTGGTCCTGGGGAGTGCAAGGCCACAGTCTCTCAAGTGGGTGGTTTGCCCACTGCTTGGTCCTGGGGAGTGCAAAGCCACAGTCTCTCTAGTAGGTGGTTTGCCCACTAGTTCTGGAGGGGGCCTTGTGCCCAGTGTGCTTCATCCTGGCAAGGAGGGGGTCAGTGGATGGCTTCTTCCACTGGTTCTGGAGGGGGCCTTCTGCCCAGTGTGCTTCATCCTGGCAAGGAGGGGGTGAGTGGATGGGTTCTTCCACTGGTTCTAGAGAGGGCCTTGTGCCCAGTGTGCTTCATCCTGGCAAGGAGGGGGTCAGTGGATGGCTTCTTCCACTGGTTCTGGGGGGCCTTGTGCCCAGTGTGCTTCATCCAGGGAGGGGGTGAGTGGTTGTCTTCTTCCACTGGTTCTGGAGGGGGCCTTGTGCCCTGTGATGCAGCATTTGGAGAGTGCAAGGTCACAGTCTTTCACCTAGGTGTCACACCTACAGGATTTGCAGGGTCCAGGACGCACTACAGCCCATGGAGGCAGGACTGCACTCTGCCTGCCGGCGGTGACGGCTACTCAGTAGTGGCAGTGCTGGTGTCACGGATGCCAGTGGTGAGGGGAGGCTCCAGCCCTTCCCCTGCAGCCTCGGATGGCTGCCCACTGGGGATGCTGCTGGCAGTGGTGCTGGTGCTGGTGTCGGGGATGCCAGTGATGGGGGAGGCTCCAGCCCTTCCCCTGCAGCTGCCCACTGGGGCTGCTGCTGGCAGTGGTGCTGGTGGCGGTGCAAGCAGTGGTGGGGGGAGGCTCCAGCCCTTCCCCTGCAGCCTCTAACAGCTGCCCACTGGGGCTGCTGCTGCTGGCAGTGGTGCTGGTGGCGGGAATGCCAGTGATGGAGGAGGCTCCAGCCCTTCCCCTCCAGCATCGGATGGCTGAACCGCTGTGGTTGGTGGTGGGGGCTCAGAATCCGTCCCAGCACCTGGCCTCCTGCCCTTTCCCTTGGCAGCTGGTGGTGCCTCCTTGCCCTTCCCCTTGGCAGCTGGTGGTGCCTCCTTGCCCTTCCCCTAGGCAGCTGGTGGTGCATCCTTGCCTTTCCCTTTGGCAGCTGGTGGTGCATGTTTGCCCTTCCCTTTGGCAGCTGGTGCAGGCACACTGTCAGTGCTGATGGCTGGTTCCCTGGAGCCTCTCCCACCTGCAGTAGCTGCCGACACTACTGTGGCTGTGGACTGGGTGGCTGAGGTGCTCGCCTGGGTTCTGACCACCCTGGCCTGACGTGAAGGACTTGGGGGAGGGGTAGGGAAGAGGTCAACGGCGGAGAGGAAAAGCTTCTTAGGGACACTGGGGCAGGAAGAGGGTGAAGGTTTGGGAGTGGAGGAAGAGTGAGTGGTTGTTTGAGGTGTCTGCTGTGTTTGGGTGCAGGCGCATGGGCTGGATGCTGTTGTGAGGTGGATGGCTGTTGGGTGTCTGAGTGCTTGCGTTTGTGTACTTTGGGAGGAGGGGGCACAGACACAGTGGGAGAGGACACAGGGGATGTGTGCATGGATGTGGGGGTGGTGACTGCCAGTGAGGGGTGTGTAGTGATAGGCGTGATGGTGATGGGTGTAGTGGATGAGGATGTAGTGCATGCAGGTGAGAGTGGAGACGCTACTGGGAGGGTGGTGGATGAGGAGGAGGGAGACACAGTGGAGGCATTGGATGTTGGTATGTCTGCATCTGGATGGTGTTTGTGTGAGTACCTGTGGGATGATGTGCAGTGCTTGTGTTTGCCTGAGCCACTCCTGTGTGTTGTCTTGGGTGCATGGGATAGGTTGGGGTTGAGGGGAATAGGACTGGGTAGAGACAGGGACAATGGCTGCCATCAGGGAGGAGGCCAGAGCCTGGATTGATCTCTGTTGGGCTCCCATGCAAGAGTGAATACCCTCCATAAATGCATTTGTTTGTTGCAGATGCCTTGCCAGCCACTGGGTGGGATTCACTATGATTGACTGCCCAACAGAGATGGATCACAAGAGGTCAATAACCTCCTCACTCAGGGCAGCAGGGCTAACTGGGGCAGGGCCTGAGGTGCCTGGGGCAAAGGAGATGCCCATCCTCCTGGGTGAACGGGCACGGTGAACTCGCTGAGGGCAGTGCAGGTATGGGGTGGCGGCTGTACCTGTAGTTGGGGTGGGCACAGAGGTGTCCGATACCAGCAGGGAGCTTCCATCGAAGGAGATATTACTGTCAGAATTGTCCCCTCCTGTCTCCACTGTGGTGCTCCCCTCGCCCTCCATCCCACTGGTGCCCTCACCGTCGGTGAATTCGGCCTCCTGGGCCCTGTGGGATGCAGCTCCCTCCGTCGCCGGTGCCTCTACCCTGCAATGTCCGGCCTGGCCTAGGGGCACCCACAGGCCCACATCCCCCACCCGGAGACCACCCCACCAGGCGCAAGTAGTATATCGGAAAACTGTACTCGCCCCCTTGTGGCTGCTGTGATGCCCTCAAGCGCCCATCTAGCTCCGGATAGGCCACCGCCAGTGTGCGGGCCATCGGGGGGTCAGGGTTTGACGGGCACCCCTTCCTCGTTGGGGGCCATCCCCAGCTGGGCCTCTGCCGTCTTCCATGGCCAGCGTCTCAGGTCCTCCCACCGTTTGCGACAGTGGGTGCTCTGCCTGATGTAGACCCACAAGGTCCGCACATCCTTGGTGATGGCATGCCATATACCCTTTTTCTGATGGACGCTGACCTGCAGAAAAAGAAACGTAGAAAAAGGTATCAATCGTACCGTCCAGCCTGTTACACTCATGGCCATCATAGCCCTCACATCCCCTTATGCACAGACATTGCCCACCATATATGCAGCATGCTGCCCAGAACCCTTCCACCAACTCCCCCCCTACATGAGACCCTCACAAACAGCACTCCATGCATCCATGCCCCTTGCATCGTGCTCACGGTGTACTCCCCTGTTGGTATGGAGGCCCATACAGCATTCAGTACTGGGGTAGGACCCCGTCCACCAGTCTCTCCAACTCCACAGTAGTGAAAGCAGGGGCCCTTTCCCCAGTGACACGAGCCATAGTAGGTTCCAGACACAGGTCACAGCACCACTTGCAGTGTAGGTCCTCTTCTGTTGAAGGTAAGGTAGCAAGTGAGTGAACAGATAGAAAATGGCGGTCACGTCCGCGGCGATGCGTACCGTCACCGCTGCGTACATCACCATTGGCCACTGTAACCCATAGGGCCCAGTGACAACCAATGAGGAGTTGCACAGCGGTACTTGACCGCCTCCCGCAACGGCGCACACATCAACGGCATTACCTCATTTCCACATGTCCATCCACACAGGACAGGATGACGCCATTTCAGGAAGGTGGCAGGCCCTGGCACCTAACTGCGTCACAGTACACACAGGCACCATTTGGGCTATCCAACTACATACTGTTACAGTCACAACATGCAATGCAGTGTAGTGTTTGGAAATGTGGTATACTGACCAGCTGCTCCCCGTTTTGCCCCCTAGATTAAAACCGCTGCGGATTAATAGTAGATGGAGACATCACCCGTGTACAGACCCCTGGTGGACTTGGCAACAATGGAGGACAGGCACATTATCCTCACCTATAGACTGGACAGGGCCACAATCACAGAGCTGTGTGCCCAATTGAAGCCTGACCTGATATCTGCTATCCGTCAGCCCACTGGGATCCCCCCTCTTATGACAGTCCTATCTGTGCTCCATTTCTTGGCAACTGGCTCCTTCCAAGTGACAGTGGCCTTGGCAGAAGGAATGTCTCAGACAATGTTCTCAATAGTGCTGACCAGAGTGTTGTCTGCCCTGATTAAACACATGCGCAGTTACATTGTTCCCTCCAGGAGGAGGATTTGGCCACACTGAAAGCTGCCTTCTATGCAATGGGACATATCCCCAACATTATTGGGGCTATTGATGGTACTCATACTGCATTTGTTCTCCCCCTCGACCCCCGCAGTGAAATTAACAGGTCTTCAGAAATCAAAAGAGCTTTCACTCGATGAATGTGCAGATAGTGTGCCTGGTGGACCAGTACATCTCCCATGTCAATGCAAAGTATCTCGGCTCTGTGCATGATGCCTATATCCTGAGGAATAGCAGCATCCCATATGTGATGGCTCAACTCCAGAGGTACCAGGTGTGGCTAATACGTGAGCCCTGGTTCCCACCCAGTGGATGTTGGTGTATGGGTATGGTGTGGGCCCTAAGGGTTAGTGTGTGGCTAACAGTTGTCCCTCGATATTTGCAGGTGACTCTGGTTACCCCAACCTCTCATGGCTACTGACCCCTGTGAGGAATCCCAAGACAAGGGCAGAGGAACATTACAATGAGGCACATGGGCAAACAAGGAGAACAATAAGAGGACATTCGGCCTCCTGAAGGCCAGGTTTCGTTGCCTCCATCTAAGAGGTGGATCCCTGTACTACTCACCCAAGAAGGTGTGCCAGATAATCGTGGCATGATGCATGTTGCATAACCTTGCCTTGAGACACCATGTGCCTTTTCTGCAGGAGGATGGGGCTGGAGTTGGGCGTGTGGCAGTAGTGGACCCTGTGGACAGTGAAGATGAGGAGGCCAAGGATGAGGATGAGGACAACAGAACAGCTATTATACGACACTACTTCCAGTGACACACAGTTAAGACACTGTAACTTCACTTTGCATTGACAGTTTTGTATTTGACATTGTACATGGAAGGCAGATTCTCCCAATTCTATGGCCACTTACTGAACCCTTTGGCATCTCTATTTTCAGATACCTGTGCCCCACTCAGCAATATGTTGTGTTGACTGCAGCCAACTACAGGTCATTCCTATGTATACATTACTGTACAGTTGTATTGCAGTGTTTAAACCTTGTTAAACAAATACATACTTAAATCATTTGACATACTCCATACTTGTATTTTTTCAAAGGGTGTTTATTTCAGTGCTAAGAAGTAGAGGAGTATGTGCAATGGGCTACGGGGAGGGTGGAGGAAAGTCCAGGATAGAGTCCAGTCTATTTGTATCACAGGTGCATTGTCGAAGGGGGCATAGGAAGGGGAGCAATGGCAGTTCATGGTGGACAGGGTGACAGAGGGGGACACAAGGGTGACAAACAGGAGAGTCTTATTTCCTGGTGTGGGTCTTGGCAATGTTCTCTGGCTTCTGCCTGGATCGTAGGGACCGTTTGAGGGGTGGTTCTCCTTCTGCAGCGGGAGGGTTGCTGGTGGCCTGTTGTTCCTGTGGCAGGGCCGTCTGTCCACTAGCGGCAGTGGAGGTGGAGGGCTGTTCATCGGTGTGGCTAGTGTCAGGGGCCCGGTGGTGTGCCACTGCCTCCCTCATGGCGTTGGCCATGCCTGCAATGGTGACCAGGGTGTTGTGGATGTCCTTAAGGTCCCCCTGATCCTCAGGTACTGTCCCTCCTGCAGCCGCTGGGTCTCCTGCAACTTGTACAGTATCTGGCCCATCGTCTCCTGGGAATGGTGGTATGCGCCCAGGATGTTGTTGAGTGCCTAGTGGAGAGTCAGTTCCCTGGGCCTGTCCTCCCCCTGTCGCACAGCAGTCCTCCCAGCTTCCCTGTTGTCCTGTGCTTCTATCCCCTGAACCATGCGCCCACTGCCACTGACCCCCGGTCCATGATTGTCCTGTGTTTGTGGGGTTGCCTGGGGTCCCTGTAGTAGTGGTGATTGATGTGTCTTGGGGACAGAGGTATGGGCCCACTGGGTGGGGAGGCTCTGTGGTGGTATGGGACTGTGCCTGTGTTACCTACTGTCCGGAGATCCCTGATGGGCCTGGTTGGTCATCCAGATCCAGGTGACCAGAGGTGCTGTCATCACTGTGGGCCTCTTCTGTGGGGGGTGGGGGGGTGATGGGGCTGCATGTTACTGGCATCTCCTCTCCGGTGACGTTGTGTGAGGGACCTGTGGAGATGTAAATGCAGTGTTATTGTTTCTGCGTGTGACATCTTGTGCATGGGTGTTTTGCCCTGTATGGTTGTGATTGCCCTGTCAGCTTTGCCTTGTGTGAGTAGTGATTTTGTGGGCTAGGTGATTCTCTCCAATGTGCATGCTTTAGTGATGGGTGTCAATGCAGGGCTGTGAGTGATGTCCATGCATTGGTGGTGCATGCAGGGCTTGGAATTGGGATGGGTTGTGATGGTGGGGTGTATGTGAGGTGGTGGGGTGATGGTAGGGGTGGGGGTATGTGATGGCATGCAGGTAGGGGGATGATAGTAATAGAGATTTGACTTACCAGAGTCCAGTCCTCCTGCTACTCCTGCCAGGCCCTCAGGATGCAGTATTGCCAAGACTTGCTCCTCCCATACTGTTAGCTGTGGGGGAGAAAGTGGGGGTCCACCGCCAGTCCTCTGTACAGCTATCTGGTATAAAGATATATTGCGGTATAAAGGATGCCCTGGTCCGAAGCAGCACCTTGCCAGGGTCAATGGAGATGAAATGTAGCTTTGAAGAAAGAGCCTGCAGCTCATTCACCCTGCGGGCAGCAGTGATGGCTACAAGGAAGACTGTTTTGGGCAATCTGTCTGTCCCTGAAAGCTTTCCTCCTGCCCATCATATAGAGGTGGATACTAGTCCTCATGGACCACACAACCTCTGGGCAGAGTGGGTTTTTGGATACTGTGAGAAGGTGTCACACCTCTGAAAATAGCAGTACCAGCAGAACATCTTCCTGGTTGCCAGCCACCTGGTTCAGTCACTGAATGCAAAAGTAATGCAAAAGTAAGAGAATGCATTATCTGGACAACCACAAGTTGAGTCTCCATCCTAAGGAGATGCTGTGCATTTTTGATGAATGGGGTACGCCCTTGCTATATCTGTTAAGCACAGTCAAAAACAAGCAGGGTCTTTAATTCTGCACAGTAGAGTTTGCTCCAAGGTGCTTGTTAGAGGATGCATCCGGTACGCATTTCCACTGCTACTTCTTCTTTCTGAGGAAGATCAAGATCAAGGCAGACTGGGCTTAGGTTATTGGCATCGTCCGGAACTGGGTTGGGGAGAGTGTTATACTCCACTCTGGAGAACTGAGTGTCCTTTGATCAGGCTTCCAAATCAGCAGGCCCTCTTGTCTCAACATCAGGGTACAGTTCTAGATCGAGTCTTCACAGCCTAACCCTGCATATGTGGAGATTGAGAGGTAGCAACTAAATGCATTTGACTTGCTGACCAAGGTAGTTCATGTCATGTTTGCGACCAGGTGACCTTCCACAAAGTCCATCTGTATTGTGCACGGGGTAAAATTTCTCATTTTTCATGGGGCTCAAAACATCAAGGGAAATTTCTGATCTCCCTTCATTTGTTAATTCATTAGGCCAGCAAGGTCTTGCCATGGGCACAGTAAAAGGTTATTTATAAGCCCTTTCCGTTCTCTGTTTACCTGGCCACCACTTTGTCACTGAAAGCTGTCTGTCTCCCTTATTGCTATTAAGTCAGCTCACCCCATAAGAGAACTACATGCACTCTTGATACAAACGCTCTACTCCACCTTTTTTCTGGGCAAATACTGAGGACCAGGGCAGCATTCCTGCCAAAAATTGTGACTCTTCCACATTTGCCAGTTGATTATGCTGCCAGCACATTTTTCTACGCCTCACCCCTCAAAAGAGGAGAGGGTCCACAATTTGACCCCAAGAGTTTTTTCGCCTGCTATACAATAGACCATTGCATGGATGATCATCTCTTTGCGGGTTTCCCTGGGGCTGAGAAAGAGGAGGATGTGTATAAGAGTATTGTACTGCCTTAAAAGTGAGGTCTGGCCAGAAAGACACTGGACTTGCTCAGTTGTGCTGGACATTTTGGTCTGAGTCTTCTCCCCGGACCCTTCAGCTTTAGGAGGCACAGCTGTGTTATCTATTATAAAGGTATGGGCAGCCCCTATATACAGCTCTGTCTTCTGGATAGTCACTGGTCGGCTTAGCATGCCTTAAGCCCTGTACGCTATGAATTATATGAATCGCAGCCCATATATTGGGAGGATAATTTTACTTTTCCTGTGCCTCACTAGAAACAATTGTCAGTTCTGACTCTAATACTGTTCAAGGGCACCAAGAAGTTCACCAAAACAAATATGATAATTGGACAGGGTCAGAAGCTCTGCTTTCTGCTCATGACACACGTTTTTCCTCCTCAGTAGTACAGCTTGCAGGACAAGGAGCTTGGGTAGCTCTTAACTGGTGAAGGGCAGTGGTCCTTCTCAAAGGCATTGTGGGGTGATAAGCACCATTTTGGGGTGACATAATTCCCAGACAAAGATAGTATCCCACCAATGACTTTTCTGCTTGGATTTCTCAATCCATGATGGCAGAATTACTTCTGAGATTGTTCTTTTCCTTCCATGACTTATGGTAGTATTTAAAGAGAGAGGATCCAAAGGTAGATCATTTGCACAATTTTATTTTTTCTTGCATGCTCCTAGTTAGTTTGTCTTTCTAACTAGTTATATTTTTTATTGTCCTGTCCTGGTGTTTTTGCCCCTTTGCTGAGTGCAGGCCTCTTGAGTATCATCTAGAGAATTTTTGTGCCATTCACTTTTCCTCCATCAGAAGAGGTATTTTTTCCAAGGCATCCACTAACTGTAGTGAGTTCTCAGTCATAGGGTGGGTACTGGAAGGGATCACGCCTGACACGACCAGCCATTGACCGATCAGAATGCAGAGTCTCAGCCCTATCCAGAATTATGGATATCTGGTAGAGACTTCTAGCTGAAGATACCTTACCTTAGAATTTCCTGGCGTCAGCTTAGAATCTGGAATTTTTTGCTGAGCAGTACCCTGCGTGTGCCGTTGGGTGGCAATATTCAGATCTGCACGTTGTCTGCATTGGAGTCATCTGTGACATCACAGTCACCTATAAAGGCACCACCCTGGCACGCGTTTGTCAGTTCTTTTCCTTCCATGCCAGTTAAGCGCAGGTCCGATTTGAGCTACCCTTTGCTTTTTTTGGCAGGCCTTTTTTCGACCTTTTTGTAGACACTTTTTCAAGTCTGTGCTAGGATGGCATTGAGGAAGATGGACTTCAAGCCGTGTGGTGCATGCCATAGCACCACGTCAGTGACCACGGCTCGAAGTCATATTCCAACTGCCATGCCATGGACCCGAAAGATTTGAGAGTGGTTTCCTAAGCTCATGGCAGCCCAGCAGTCGACTTCGGTTGGCGCGACTCCTAGGAGGTCACGGTCCCGATTGAGGAAGAGGTTGTGGAACTGCTCCAGGAGCCGTAAGTCCTCTTCATCGCACTCAAGGTCCTTCGAGCACTCAGGGAAGAGGCGCAAAAAAAAGAATTCCAAGCAGACTTCGACTTGGCCATGCCCGTCCTGGCCCGTCTCGGTAACATTAACGTTCCAGGCACGTTTCCACAGAACTGACTTCAGGTCTTCTCCCCCCTTTCCGGGAGCCGGAGTGACCCCTCCCCTCAACTCAAGAAGTTTGACACCACTATGCGCCTCATATTTGAGTGGGCCACCCCCACTGGTGTGCCTTCAGGCTCTGCACGGTTGGCAGGGGCACCATCGCACTTCCTGGTGGACACAGAAACCCCGGCAGGTGTTCCAAAAGGAAAGGGGGAGTGGAAGAGAAAGAGACAAAACACTGCCACGTCTTGCCGGTCCAGCCAGGCACTTTGTATCTTCGGAGGGCAGGTCGTTGTTGACAGAGTGATAGTAGAGTTAGTGCACTCAACTTCCTTGAAACTGAATCTCTCTTTCTGATATGGGCACGGGAGTGGTAGGAGAAAACCTGGATGCTCCTGCACTTTTCTTGGATAACAATAACTGTTGGCACAATTACTAACACTACATTACCAAAAACCCAAACCGAGTACCATACCATAACAATAAGTACTGCAACACTAGGGCTGGCTTCACAGAGATTCACTGTTGCACACTACAGTTAGAACTGTGGTTGCACTTATCATGCACAAGAAAGACAAACAAGGGCATTACTAATATCACGTATAACTTTCCTGCATGCATAAGGTTAAACTAAAAGGAACAAAAACAATCCAAGAAATACAAATGTCCACTCTGGGTTTAAACAGTTAGGGTGGCACAGTTTGGTTTGGTTTCACTGTGTGTGTGAAAAACCCTTCAAAAGCAAATTCCTCAAACCTGAAACACAGGCATGTATGACACAATTTAAATCCAAGAGTAATGCTATTAGAGAAAGAAAAGTCACGTAAATTCTCTTTTAAAATTGCACTGTCACTTTTTGTAGTACTTGAGCTCAAGCAGATTTCCTGAAGCACATTCAGACAAGTAACTACAATAATAATGTACAATGTTCAGAAATGCATTTGTCTCTTCAAGATAAGCACTCTGCCAAAATGCGAGGTCTGAAATACACCAGCTGTTCTAGGAAAGCGCGGTGCTCAAAGAACAAACTTCCTAGAGAATACTAGTCACTTAGCCGTAGTCTTTTCCGGAGTGCTGGAGGAATGCCTAGTGTCAGCTGGTACAGGAACGAAGAAAAGAATTGCCTCAAAATGCCTGAACACGAGGATGACAGCAGGGGCTGGACTGCCAAATCAGATGCTGAGATCAGGAAGCAAAACAAAGCCAAGCAGGGAGGCATGCTTCACTCTGCTATTTATAGCCAATCAGGAAAACAATTGTTTCCACATGTGGATGAGTCACCACACCCAATTAGAAGCACATGTCTACACCTGCTCACATTAGCAAAAAAGCATTGATAAAACCAATTGTGTAACACAGCACATTAGGTTTACTTAGAAACATGAAGGTTTAACCAACAACATATAGATATGATTTAACCCTAATCCCTGGGGATGCTGACAGATAATGCCGGAGGCACCTTGGGGGATTCCCGACACAGTGGCTTTGGCCTCGGCACCGTTGGGAACTCCTGGATCCGATACTAGATCCGGAACGATGAGGAGTGCAGACAGTCGGCCTCCTCCGGCATTGTCCCCGACGCTCCACTGGCACCTACCGATGGTGCGAGCCCCACCCTCATTCCAGATGACCAGAGCCGGAACAACATCATATCATGCCGATTCTGACTTCGTCGGCGCTGACAGGGACCAGATCAGTGCCTGAGGCTTATTCTGATCAGCCAGGTACAGGTGAGGAATGGGAGGGGTCCCATGACCCTTTAGAATATGGTTTGGAGCATATGAACTTGTATGAGTAACTAGGGTAACCCAGAGGACTGGATACTTCTCAAGATACTGGCATGCTCTCACCTCCAACTGTGGCTACGTAGCGTCCTATGCTATGGTGGTGCATAGGGCAACTGAGGTCTTGGACCTAGACTTGCCTACGGTGCCAGTCAGGACTAACCTCTCCTGACTGAGGTGCTTCAGCCTGGGGTTTGCACATTGGAACTGATGTTTCCCTTTAACAAAGCCCTCACTGATGTCCTGCTGGGGACGTGGTCCAAACCCAACACAGGGGCTCCTGTAAATAGGACAATTGGCTGCCACCATAGCTCCTAATGAACCTAGTTTCCTCAACCAACTCCCTACCCCGGATGAGAAGTGGAGGTCAATGCCTCCACTTCCCATTACCCCTTCTCCTCCGCTCCCCTGGATAGAGGCTGGCTCAGCTTGGTAAGAAAATGTTTTCTTCCTCCAGCCTGGCATTGAGGTCTGTAAACACCTCATGCCTATTAGGCTGCTATACCCACTCTTTGTGGGATACGGTTGCGCAGGTTCTGCCGCAGATACCTGAGGAGGCCCGTGCTATTGTCTCCCAAGCTGTGAACGATGGGAGAGATGCGGCAAAGTTCACAATCTGTTTTGGGCTGCTACGACGGTGGCCTTACGACGCTATGCCTGGTTGTGTACTTCTGTTTTTTCTGGGAGTGTCCAACCGTCACTCATGGACATGCCCTTTGATGGCTCACGTCTCTTCGGAGACAATGCAGGCTCGGCCTTGGGAGAGATTTAAGGATTCCTGGGCTACGGCTCGGTCCCTAGGTCAATCCTCTGCCCCTCGCCCCCCCCCCCCCACAGTCCATTTTTCGCCTCTTTCGTGGCCACGGAAGAGGCTCCCTGTCGTGTCCTCCACCCAGCCACTGTGCCGCCCATGCTGTTCAGCCTCTGCGTGGCCGGGGATGCGGAATCCCACGTGGCCGTGGGACAGGGAACCAGAGTCCTGCCCAGTCCACCTCTGCCCCTGCTGCAGCCTCCAAACTCGCCTAGTCCGTCCCCTCACTCCCGTCTAGGTGGTTGCAGGATTTGCCATCACCTGCCCCACTGGGAAACCACCACCACGGGCAGGTGGGTTTTGCAGATAGTTCTAAAGGGCTACTCCCTCCCTTTCGAATCTGCTCCACCAACCATGCCACCATCCCTCAGTCACCTTCCAGAGGATCATTTGGCGCTTCTCCGGCAGGAAGTCGCAGCTCTCTTGGCCAAGGGAGCTATAGAAAAGGTCCCTGTGCCAGAAGTAGGTCGTAGTGGTTATTCACGCTACTTTCTGATACCAAAAAAGGACAAGGGCTTACGTCCTATCCTAGACCTTTGGGACGTAAACTACTTCCTCAAGAAGGAGAAATTCAAAATGCTTACCCTGGCTTAGGTTCTGTCTGCCTTGGACCCAGGAGACTATATGGTAGCGTTGGACTTGCAGGACGCTTATTTCCACATCCCTATCCTGCCTGCCCACAGACCTTACCTATGACTCGTGGTAGGTCACGAGCATTTTCAATTTACTGTGCTCCCCTTAGGCCTTACCAGCGCCCCTCGGGTGTTCAGGAAAGTGATGGCGTGGTTGCAGCTCATCTGCACAGATTAGGTGTCTCAGTCTTCACCTACCTCGACTGGCTGTTGAAGGCAGACTCGCCCCAGAAAATCATCTCCCACCTTCAGACTACGCGAACCTCCTGCACGCGCTGGGGTCCACTATAAATGTGACAAAGTCACACCTGACTCCCTCGCAGACGCTCCCTTTCATCGGAGCGGTTCTGGACAATGTGCAGTTTCTGGCTTATCCTCCCAAAAAGCGAGTCCAAGACATTTAGGCTATGATTTGGATCTTTTAGCGTCAGTCTTGGGTTTCGGTGAGACTGACTCTGAGGCTGCTGGGCCTCATGGCCTCCTGCATCCTGCTAGTAACACATGCCAGATGGCATATATGGGCTCTGCAGTGGGACCTGAAGTTTCAGTGGGCGCAGCATCAGGGGAATCTCTCCTACATAGTCCAGATCTCGGAGAGGACTGCGAAAGAACTGCAGTGGTGGTTTTCGAATCCGCATTGGGTCCACGGCAGATCCCTCTCCCATCCCCAACCAGATCTCTCTATAGTGACAGATGCGTCACTTCTGGGTTAGGTCGGCCACATGGGGGAGTCAGAGATCAGAGGACTCTGGTATCCGGTGGAGTCTGGGCTCTATATCAATCTTCTGGAGCTCCGGGCGATCAGGCTTGCGTTGAAAGCATTCCTTACCCCTCTCTCAAAGGGAAAGTGGTGCAGGTGTTCACAGACAATACTACCGCCATGTGGTACTGCAACAAACAGGGCAGAGTAGGGTCCTGGACCCTTTGTCAGGAGGCACTATGCCTTTGGACATGGCTGGAACATCAGGGCACGAAGCACGATCACGAATGGCGTCTCCATCTGGAGGTGGCGCAAGGTCTCCTTCAGCAGTGGGGAGAGCCTTAGTTATATCTGTTTGCTTCTGCAGAGCACGCACAATGTCAGCTGTTTTGCGTGTTGGAGTTTCCAAGGCGGCACTCGCTCTGAGACGCTTTTCATCTTGGGTGGAGCTCCGCCCTCCTTTACACCTATACCTCTTCTGCCCAGAGTTCTCAAGAAATTCAGGAAGGACTGGGCCCAAGTCATTTTGGTGGCTCCGGACTGGGCACGGAGGGTATGGTACCCAGAGCTATTGAGCATGTCCATCGATCCTCCACTCAGACTGCCTCTTCGGGCAGATCTTCTGTCGCAGCAACAGGGGACAGTTCTTCACCCAAACCTGTTCAGCCTCTGCCTTCATACGTGGAGATTGAGCGGTGAGAGTTGACGGCTTTTGCCCTTCCACCCGAAGTCTGCGGTGTTATCTTGCCAGCCAGGCGTCCATCAACCAAAACTGTATACGCCTGTCGGAATAAATTTGTGGCATGGTGTTACAACAAATCTATTGATCCACTTTCTGACCCTCTGTCTGAGGTTCTTATGTTCATTCTTTCTTTGGCCCAGCAGGGCTCTGCTTTGGGCACCCTTAAAGGGTATTTATCTGCCATTTCGGCCTTTCTTAGGCTACCTGATCAGCCTTCACTCTTTAAATCTCCTATTGTGAGTAGATTCCTAAAGGGACTCACCCATTTATTTCCTCCCACTCCATTTATCATGCCTCAGTGGGACCTCAATCTTGTACTTACTTATTTGATGTGTACTCCCTTTGAGCCAATGCATAATTGTCCCTTGCGGCTCCTCACCTTCAAAACTGTCTTTCTTGTTGCAATCACCTCTGCTCGCAGGGTGAATGAGCTTCAGGCCCATACTTGTCTGTGCACCCAGACAAAGCAGTGTTGCGCACTAAGGCTTCTTTTCTTCCTTAGGTGGTTACACCTTTTCATGCAGGACAGTCCATCACTCTGCCCACTTTCTACACACCCCCACATCCTTCCCATGAGAAGGAGACACTCCACCGTCTGGACCCAAAAAGAGCGTTGGCGTTCTACCTCAATCGTACTAAAGATTTCCGGGTGGACGATCAACTCT